>NW_027491051.1:900000-2331883 GCF_021521415.1 Bidens hawaiensis
CTCTATCCACATGGATAAAGAGGTGGCTTCCAAAGAGACCCCCAGCTCTAAAGTACATATGTATGAAGCAATACAAAGGAAATCAGAGTTCAACAGTAATAATAATAATAATAATAATAATAATAATAATAATAATGTAGAGAAAATATTATTATGGTGTGTGACTAAAATCAGGTAAATAGAAGCCCTAAGGTATTCCTTTCTCCCTAAAAAACCTTAACTTTAATTCTACTTCTCAAAGAATTCCTATCCTCAACCATGTCCTCAAAGAGGTTTATCAAATCATGCTTAATCCTCTCATCCCAAGTCAATTTAGGTCGTCCTCTACCCCTTCTCCCCTCTATAGTAATGTTTTTTATGGATCTAACAGGATTCGTCGTTTGTTTTCTCTTCACATGTCCAAACCATCTCAATCTCCACTCTCTTATCTTGTCTACTATGTTCGCTATTCCTAATCTCTCCCGAAACACGACGTTTCTTATTCGGTCTAACCTTGTGTGCCCACACATCCAACGTAGCATTCTCATTTCTGCTACCTCCATCTTCCGCACTTGTGCCTTCCTGATGGCCCAACAATCTGTTCCATATAGCATTGCAGGTCTAACTGCAACCCTATAAAATTTTCCCTTTAGTTTAGTTGGGAATATACCTGTGGCTGCTTTCCATCAACCCCATCCTACCTGAACTCGATGGGTCACATCACTGTCTAATTCCCCATCGCTCTGAACAAATAATCCTAGATACTTGAACTTCGTTACCTGCGGAACTGTGACATCTGACCCGATCCGACCCGACCAGGTACCCGTTTCTCCGATCCGATCTCTTTCTTTTATGATTTAATATTTATTTATACTTATACTTTATTTTTTTTTTTTTTATAATAATAATATATTATCCGTCCCTCTTCTTTTCCCTCTTGTTGCCGTTCCGCCTCTTTCTCTCTCTTGTCGCCGTCCCGCCCTTAAGCCTTGAACCCTCCTTTTCTCTTAACTCTTTGCTTGTCGTTCCTTCCCGCCTAAGGTTGTCTGCGCAGCTCCACGCGCCAGACTCCTTACAAGGAAGCCTGCGTGAAGACCAGTTGTTCCTGCGATACGCGAGGCGAACTGTTCCCGCGACGCGCTAAGAATTGTAGTTCTTCTCGCAGCGCGCTAAGAATGGTAGTTCTTCCCGCGACGCGCTAAGGATTTTAGTTCTTCCCGCGGCGCGCTGTGGACTGTTCTCTGTCTGCCTTCGCCCTCGCGCGTGCGCTCGAGCCTTCTCGCGCTAAACCCTTTGAGTTTTCTTCTGTTTAATCTAGTCGTTTGCTTTTGTGTTGTCTATTCTTCTGTGCTGTTGACCTGACCTATCTTATGTCTGAAAAGTTACTTTCGGCGCAGCATGCGCACCAACCCCATTGGTTGGTAGAAAAAGTGACTGACATTATCTTTTGAGATCTGCTTTTCCATGCTTGACCAGTACCTTTATCTGACCCTCCCATGCCTGTTTACTGTTACCTGTCAGCTTTTCCTTTGCCCCCTGCAGCTGCCATATCTTTTGATATCTTTTGCTTTTGGAATCTTTTGCTTTTTGAGATCTTTTCCCCTTTTCTAGGGATTGTGTTCCCTAGGGTTTCTCTATAAATAATAATCTTATTTTTCCTAACACATCACACACAAACACTTAATTTAACCTCCTCCTTGCTCTCTCTGCCGCCTCCCTCTCTGCCTCCGTCTTCCTCCCTGTTCTGCCCTGCTTTTCCGGTAATATATATTATATATAATAATTTACTTATTAATTATGCTAACTTATAATCAAGACTTAAAGCAAATCATTAAAACAATAATCTTATTCATAGGTTAACTTGTGCTTGTTTAAAGTTGGTTCTTGCTTTATCTTTCACCGCATCGTTTATCAAGTGAGTAATCTCGTACCTAATCCCTTTTTATTTTTAATGTTTTGGGATGTTCATGTGTTCATACAAACTTAGAGTCTTAAACTTATTTATGAACTTTAGTCGCGCAGTATCCCATGTGTTGAGGACGTTTACTTGGCTGTTTATTTGTATGTGTGTATCATTAACCGCTTTGTTCGGCCTATTCCGAAGTTTTCATGGATCCATTAGATGAACACGGGAGACCTATCGTTTACGGTTTTCTTTGTTTACACTTGCACAGATGTTTTCTTGTTTTTGTGCTCAATTGGGAGCACGGATTGAACTATGAACTATGATCTATTTAGGCTTGATCACAATCTGATTACACCCTTGTTAAACACCAGACATACACGTGTTGCGCGCAGATCTATTGTTATCTATGTATTGTATTAAACTTGATTTCTCACCAACACGCAAGTGTTTGACGTTTATTTTAACACATGTTCAGGTTTGCTGTAGCTACATTTGGAGCTTGTGGACACGTAGGACGTTTTTACTTTTGGACCTAGATTAAAATGTATCAAGACAAGTTATTATTGTTCGAATATTTTGTCTTATAATATATTGATTTATGTTATCTTGTGTTTGCGTTGCGCATGCGCGAATGAATATATTTATTAAATATTGACACCCAAATAGTGTCACGAGTAATGAAACAATATGTGGCGCCCCGATGTATAATCCGCCTTTGGTCGGGGTGTTACAGGAACCACCTGCCCTTCAATGGTAATCTGTGCGTCCTCATTGTCATTTACTTCTCCAAAAGCACAGTGGAGGTACTCCGTCTAAGATCGACTAATCCTTAAACCTTTTGTCTCTAAGGTTGTTCGCCACTCCTCAAGTCTCATGTTCAGATCTTGTTTTCTCTCAGCAAGTAACACAATATCGTCTGCGAATATCATGCACCATGGGAGCGTCCCCTGAATCGACTTTGACAACTCATTCAAGACTACTGCAAAAAGAAACGGACTCAGCGCTGACCCCTGGTGAAGACCTACCTCTACAGAGAAGAAATCAGTATCACCCACTGGCGAACGGACACTTGTTGCATTCCTAGTATACATATCTATAATTATCTCTATGTATTTCCTGGGTACTCCTCTACCCTCCAAGCACTCCCAAAGCACCTGTCGTGGCACACTGTCGTAGGCCTTTTCTAGGTCAATAAACACCATATGCAGGTCACTCTTCTTCTCCCTATATTTTTCCATCAATCTTCTTATAAGGTGTATTGCCTCTGTGGTGGAACGCCCCGGCATGAATCCAAATTGGTTCACCGTAACCTGAGTTTCTCGTCTAAGTCTAACCTCAATGACTCTTTCCCATAACTTCATAGTATGACTTAGTAGTTTGATTCCTCGGTAGTTACCACAACATTGGGCGTCTCCTTTGTTCTTATAGATAGGAACTACAACGCTGCTCCTCCATTGGTCTGGCATCTTACCGGATTTAAGGATACTATTGAATAGAGTAGTTAACCACATGACTCCTTCCTCTCCCAGACACTTCCACACCTCGATGGGTATGTTGTCTGGGCCAACCGCCTTAGCCCTTCCCATCCTCCTAAGTGCAGTCTGCACCTCTTCTCGTGTGATCCGTCGGCAGTAGCAGTTATTCGGTTGTTGTCGTTGGGAGGTTGTGTTGTCATATTCTTCTTGGTAAACTCTCTCATTGTTGAAAAGATTGTGGAAATAGGTTTGCCATCTTAGCTTGATGTCTTGCTCCTTGACTAGTACATGCCTATCTGTATCCTTTATGAATTTCACCGGCCCTAGATCTTGCCTTCTACGCTCCCTGGCTTTGGCAATCTTAAACATAGCATGTTCCCCCTCTTTTGTTTCTAAACGTTCATACATCCGTTTATAAGCCGCGTTCTTTGCTTCCGCCACTACCTTCTTCGCCTCTCTCTTGGCCGTTTTGTAGGTCTCCCTCAATTCCACGCGCTCCTCCTCATTCGTGCACCTCATAAGCTCCCTAAAACACCCTTGTTTGTCCCTTATCTTATCTTGTACAACCTCGTTCCACCACCAAGACTCCTTATGCCCACCTGTCTTTCCTGTTGTGACCCCGAGAGTCTCCTTTGCTATTTGAATGATCTTTGTAGCCATAGCTTCCCATATATGAGTTGAGTCCCCATTTAGTCGAGCCTGCGTCTGCAGTCTGAGTTTATCCTTAAACAGTAGGAGATTTTCGTCCCTCTAATTTCCCCATCGAATTCTAGGTGTACCTTTCTTCTCACGAACAGTCAGCTTATTTCTAAAGCCTATATCTGTCACCAGCAGTGGATGTTGAGCCACCACTGTCTCCCCAGGTATGGCTTTGCAGTCCTTCCACCAACGTCGGTCTCTTTGCCTCATCAAAAGGTAGTCAATTTGAATGTCACGTCCGCCACTGCTAAAAGTGATCAACTGAGGGTCTTGTTCCTAAAATAAAAATTTATAATTCCTAGGTCATGGGCCACCGCAAACTCTAGGAGTTCTATTCCGGCCTCATTCCTATCACCAAAACCGAAACCCCCATGTACGGCTTGAAAACCATCGTTAGACTTACCAATGTGTCCATTAATATCACCTCCTATACAAATCCTCTCACCCCTAGGTATGCCCCTACCACTGCGTCTAGACAATCCCGAAATTCTCTCTTTTCTTGGTCCCCTAAGCCTACATGAGGAGCGTATGCGCAGACTACTGCCACTACTTCCTCTCCTAGTACTAATCTCAACACCATAATCCTGTCATTATGTCTTATCACCTCCACCACACTATTGTGTAGTTCCTTAGCCACTAGGATCCCCACTCCATTCCTAGCTCCATCAGACCCCGAGTACCACAACTTATACCCATTACACTCAGCCCCTCTATGCCCTTTCCACTTAGTCTCCTGGAGGCATGCTATTGAGCCCTACGTCTTCTAAGCACATCTACCAATTCTAGCAACTTACTATTTAGTGTTCCTACATTCCAAGAAGCCAAACGCAATATATACTCCCTATCTTTACCCTTTCCTACACCCCTCGTTTCAGAACATGGTGACTTTTATTAGGGTTCATGAAAAATTGTATATATATTAATTGTATATATATCGAAATCAAAGAATAGCCAACATCAATCCGATTTCATAAATCAGATGAAGGAAAGAAAGACAGCGGGGATGGTACAGATTTAAGATGATGGCGAGGAAGAAGAAGCGCGTAGAAAGTGAATATGTTTCAGCTATTTACTGTGTCAGATTGGATGTTATATGAGCCTGTACACCAAGCATAAATATTTATACTGTTTGTGAATAGTAGATTAATGTGAGTAACCATTACTTGACAATTAATATATATACAATTTTTCATGAACCCTAATAAAAATCACCATTCACAATCAATTTATAGATAGACCAATTTACCAGTACTGAATCAAACATGAATTTATTCAATGTTAAAAAATTCAAAAATTTATAGATCAAAGAAATAGAAAGCATAAATAAATTTGTGGAAACACCAGCTGATATTAGATCACGGTGAACATATTTGATCATCCCCAGGACCCTCACCTCTGTTTTCAACAACCGAGGCGTCAAGATATCAGTCAAGGTCAACGGTATCCGCTGGCTACTACAACAGTTCCTGAGATTGATTAGAGAAACGACAAACAGATCTTGCGTAACCAAGCACACGAGCAGATCTAGCGGGCAACAGTTACGCGTTGCCAAAGTGTGCTTGAATAGAGTTGTTTGAGTTTGAAAACTGGAGAAGATTTG
Organism: Bidens hawaiensis; assembly: GCF_021521415.1. NCBI lineage: Eukaryota > Viridiplantae > Streptophyta > Magnoliopsida > Asterales > Asteraceae > Bidens > Bidens hawaiensis. The sequence goes on from NW_027491051.1 coordinate 905,660, forward strand.
TGCGTTTGCGGAGAAGATGAAAGAATGGGAAGATGTGGAGGCTGAACATTAGGGCTTACAACTTTGCATGAAGCCAAAACTATTTAATATATATTATTTAATAATTTTAAGAAAATATTTTGGATTATTCGGATATCCAAATTATTCGACCTTTTGTTTTGAAACGCAATCCGATTTTGGAAATTTGGATATCTGAATTTTCAGATATTTTTAGGGTTCAGAAGTTCAAATAACTCAGGTTCGGTTTCAAATTCAGATCTTTTTGCACACCCCTAAACAGGCGGGTTGAGCCGGGATGGGTAACGGTTACAAATGGGTTTTGACCAGTGATGGGTAACGGTACCAAACAGGTTCGGGTCAAAACAAGCCGTTTTCGGAAATGCTCATGTTGGTTCAGGTCTAAACAGATATTGACAAAAAAGGGTACGGGTTAAAACAGGTAGTTTTAAAAAAAGGTCATTTGATTCGGGTTTTGATAAAAATGGGCACAAGTAAAACATGAGGCTGTTTAATAAAATGGTGTTCGGGTCTAATGGGTTTTTACATAAATAGGTTCAGGTCATAACGGGTTACAAGCCGTTTTTAAAAATGGTCATTTTGGCTCAGGTCTGAATGGGTTTTGACAAAATTGGGTACGAGTCAAAACAGCTGGTCAGGTCTGACGGGGTAACTGGCCAAAACAGCAATTTTGAAAATAAGAAGTCATTTTGGTTCGTGTCTAAACAGGTATTGACAAAATGAATAAGGGTCAAAACAGGCCCTTATAGAAATATGGTGAGTTTGATTCTGCACAAACAATAAAAAAAATATTATCAAATTCCATTTTTGAAATTTAGTTAGTTTTGTTTACTCGTCTAAGCTCAAATTCAGGCTGACCTGTATAAAAATACCCATTTTGATCCCCTACCCAAACCATTTGACCTTATCAAGTAGTTAAAAACGTCATTGAAATGATTAACAGATAAAGATGGACAAATATGATATAATTAAAGCTTAAATTTCTATGTAATGTTTCTATAATTCCGTTTTCCTCTATACCTGTTTTTATTGATCTATAGGTCATTAACAGGCTATGTATTTTCAACGCATTGAACCTACTTTTTACTTATATTAACAGATTCTGAATGTTCGACATATTTAAACAATACATAGATTAATCAGACTAAATTAAAAGATGATAGCATAATTCCAAAGCAGCAACAAAGCCTTCAGATAAATCATACATAAGATTTCATCAAAATGTCAGCAATGCATAAATTCATAATTCAAATGAAAGACAAAACTAGAGTCGAGGAGAAACAGAAAACGAAGATACATTGTGAAGCACTAGAGAAGCAGTCATGAATGTCGGGACCGTCGTGCCAACTAGACACCCCACAACCCTATCTCTCTCTCGTGATTCACAACGTATTGTCTCTCTCCGTCTCTCGTCGACTGCTTCCATGTTCATTGGGATTAAGGATACCATTCACATTTTGCTGCAATCTCTTGAATGATTTACATCAAAGTTTTGTTGCTACCTTGAAATTATATTGTTAACATTTACTCTAATTAATCCATCTTGTTTGATTTGTAAAACATTCATAAAATTGAGAGATACAAGGCTGATTTATAATTAGTTTTAATATGTTGAATAGTCATAATCTGTTCTTAGAAAATATACAATCGCCCTTAATAGCAATTTAGGTTATTTAGATATTAAACCATATACGAAGCTTATTTATGTCTAAATTTTGTGTAAATGAGAGAGCACTAGAGCATAAAGCACAAAACCACAAGCAATATAATAATAACTTTGATAAAAACTTATAAGTTCTAAATTATTGTACATTTTAGGGGTGTTTATTGAATCAGGTTTGATTTGAGTTCAAAATCCGAACTTTGGACAAAAAAATATAATAGCAACAAATTTCAAAAAGTGTGTAAGCTAGCATTCAACAGAAATAGGTGTCATTTCAAAGATTATTGTCTCAAATAGAAAACATCATTCACATTGATAAACTGTCAAACATCTATTCACTATAAACTATAAAACTAGCCTTTAAAAAAACACCTATTAAATTAAATTCTAAATTATCGTCTCAAATCAAAAATACTAGACACATTATGAGCTTAATCTGCTGAATAAAAGTTAACATTAAACAAAAACTGAAAAATTACAGGTATTGTTGCAGTACTGGGTTCGAACGATTTCAGCAATTCAGCCCATGTTGACTATTTCTAAACCCAAGTAAGTTTTATTAGCCCAAGTAAAATACATTTTTCGAATTCAAATAATCGGGTTGGTTCAAATAATGAACACTCCTAAATTACCTCCACTACATGTTAAGCAGTGCGTATGTATACGACCTTCACTAGATACTTATAGGTTTAGTGCTAGTTAATTACACATTTTTTTATTCATTTGACCAAAACTTACCAAATTCACTCAATTTCACTAATGAACAATACCTAATCCTATCTATATACATGCGCATTTGTGGGTTTGATTTCAGTTTTACATTTCCTTTAAAACCTCAATTGTTTTGATCCGTTTACCAACTTTTAACACATAAAAGTATGGTTTTATCATTCTTTCACCAGTCTTGAGATTGAAATAATTTAAAAATAGCATAATTTAAGACTGTGATTCTATTCACGGGCCGAGCTCGGGCTCTATTTGGCTTGTTTACACTCCGGTATCACCGAAAGGACAATCTCTAATCTCCAATTTCCTTAAACTATCACCTAGACAAAACATAATGTATACCTAAAGCACAGCCCCCTTCAAAAGCAATCAAAAGTATGTATAGTTTCTTAGTGTGGGTCCCGAGGTAGTAAAATAGACCAGATAATGGTGGATTGTTAAGGTTTTCACAGTGTTTTACTACATAAGGATCCAACGAAAACCAACAACAACGGGTTAGGTAATCAGGAGCCTATGGTTCAGTTATGTAAACAGTCTTTTCATATATATATATCTCATCTCTATACTTTCATTTTGTGTAATAAGGTGGTTGATTATAACATATGGCTTTGTCTAATCATTAGCTGTATGTATGTATGTATGTATGTCTATTAGCCACACAAATGTTCAAACAAAATAACCCATTTCCTAGCTAGGTTCTAAACTTCAAAAACCTGAATTGATGTATAAATAATGGTAAATATGAATATGAATAATAATAATAATAATAATAATAATAATAGTATTGGTATTAGACATGAAAAGCATGTGAATTTAGCTATTATTGATTGTAAGTGAAATTACCAGTAAGAATGAAAGATGCCCAAATCTGAGTCCAGAATTAGGGTTTCTCCGTTAAAACGTTACGTTGCTATATGATAGGCAGCGGCTGTGGCTTCAAGGCTTCCAATACTGGCATGGCATGGGATAGATGTAAATGTTAATACCAGTTTAATCAAAATATTTTTTACCACACTTATTTGTAGATGTGCAAAATGCCAAAAACAACCCAAAACTGAACCGAGTATGTTACCCACATAAGTGACCCGAATAAACCAATTAGAACTAACTGAAATATCCGAACTAGGGGTGGCAAATGGGTTGGGTTGGGTTGTGTCGAAACGGGTCAACTAAAAAAATGATCGTTTTGGTTCGGGTTGGAACGGGTTATGTCAACTGGTTCAGGTCGGAACGGGTCAAAACGGGTTTCGGGTTGGGTTTTTTTTTAACAAAGACAACGGACGAAACGTTTTTGTTTTTTTTTTACTTTTTTGTTTTTGTTTTATATTTTGAGTTATGATCTTTTTATTAATTTTTTTGAATTTTTTAAGGGTTTTTATTAAGATCAAAAACCCTTAAAAAAATAAAATATAAAAACAATAAGAAAGTCATAACTCAAAATATAAATAAAAAACGAAAAATAAATAAATAAACTAAAATGTTTTCCTCGATGTCCTCGTTTAAAAAAAAGGAAAAAAAACCGGCAAATTAGCCAAAAATGAAACAAAAAACGAAATCGACCCGTCCAGTGCGAAAACTCAAAAGAAACCGAAACCCAACCTTCCAGTGCGAAAACTCGAAAGAAACCGAAACCCAACCCGTCCAGTGCGAAACTCGTGTTGGCACGAAACCTGATCCAAGCCAAAACCTAAATCAATCCTGTTCCAATCCAAAACCCGTTTCAACCCAAACCTGCCACTTTTCCTTTAGACACTAACCCACATCGACCCATATATTTAAACCTGTCGACCCATTTTGACCCGAAAATAATGTGAAATTTCAAGTGACCCATTTTGACCCATTTAATTAAAACCTATGACCCAAACCAACACATATACATTTTAAAACAACCCAAATTGACTCATTTGAAACGGTTTGGGTCAAGATTGCCACCCTTAATCCGAACCGATAAGCACCTGTAATTATTTGATACAACACAAATTTTCAATAGTATATGTATAATGTGCTAGTGTGGCGGACCTAGGATTTTTTGACAATGGAGTCCCATTATATTCGTCGTTCAATTTTTTTGGGTCGGGTCGGTCGGTCGAGAAACATAATAAAAAACAATATCATTACAACAAAACACACAAAATACGATGTCATTCGATACGATAAGAGAAAACATTACAAATTCTGTTTGTGTGAAGTTTCTCAATAAAAAATCTGGGCTATATCATTCAAAACAGTAGAATTCCAGCAGTGAAATGTATGATATGAACAAGTTACATGCTTCCATATGCAAAAACAAAGCTTTGCCATTACGAAATAGAAAGTAAATAAATACATGCTCTAAATATTCCTTGTGGCAGTATTTAACATTACTAAACCCATTTGTAGATATTTACTACATTTCTCACAAAATTCCTCATACTCGTTAAAGATACTCAACATGTAAATAGCTAGACCATCTAAGTTATGCTTATTTAACTTATGTTTTTGTTTCATAAAACAACTCAATTCAACAAGAGTCTAGAGGTCAAAGCCAGTTTCGACCCGAAAAAAATTAAAATAAAATAAAAAATCGTTTTGACCCGAGCAAAATTGAAACATTCTTAAAATGAACAGTTTTCTGCACAATCTAACCGTGCTACTCTCCTCAAACCCTAACTCCATAGCATGGCTCTTATCTAAATCTATAATACCCATCTTCAAACCTTTTCCCCATTCTTTCCAATGATTCTTGCATAATTAACTCTAAAAGTCAAGTTCTTAACATAGCAAAGTCAAAATCTAACAATAATATACAACATACAATTACCAATCCAAGTATATAATTGCATAAAAATCAATATAAAATCAATAAATTGGACATTTTTATTTTATGGAGTAAGTTTTTTTAGCCCTGATGACGGGGGTAGCCCAAGGAAATAATAAAATGGCTGGAACACATTAACGCTAAAAGGGTTAAAAGGTTAAAAGCTTCGTTTCCCGCCCAAACATATGTAAACAAGTACCCACGTGCTACAGTACGATGTCACATCACTATTCACATCCTTGTCCTCTCTGAACAAAGGACATGCTCAGAGAAAGTAATATTATTTTAACTATGGACCAGCGGTCCAAAGCTTCCCGCCCATAAAGGTCAACTCTCTAGGCAAACTGGAGGGGAACCAGATTAGTTACAATTGGACGAAAGGCTTAAGTCTCTTCTCCTATATAAGAGAGACTTAGCCATAAACATAAACACAACAGATTTGGGCAGATAACACCATCTCCCTAATCTTCTCTTCTTCCTTGAGAAATATGCTCTTAGCTTATTTCTTTCTTACTTCAATAACTTCATAGCTTCACCAAGAACATCATTCTAAACCCGATTCCAAACATCACGGTTCTTGATCTTCGGTGAGCTATAACAACAAACAACTAACTAGTGAACCTCTTTCTACGTTTTGCAAACGTAGAGGGACACCACGACCTGCGTTAGGTTAACCTGAACCCTTGAAGCTTGTTAGCCTAACCAGTCCATTCACTATCATTGGTCTTGTCTTTGTTGTAGCAACAAGTTGGCGCCCACCATGGGGCTACGCCTCTTATTTTATCATAAAGACCAGTAGTGTAGTTCCATCACCATGTCGGAAGGTGGATCTGGAGAAGTCAATCAAGTGTCAAGAACACCAACACCAAGTGTCGGCCAAGAAGCTCCGGCGACAACCTCGATTTTTTACACTCCGGGAGGAACTTCGACGGGACCTTTGTTCCTCGATTTTTCACCTTTTCGAACTCCAACCCCTTCACGATTCGGAGTTCCTTCTCCTCATGCAGGAGTCACAAACACTCCAGAACGTGTTGACTTGACAATGGAAGGGGTATCACGACATTTCTTGCAACTAAGACATCTTCTTAACCAACACGTGAGCCAAGAAAGAGAAAAAGGGATAAGAATAAGGCTAGATTATGACGAATCAGAGCCCTCACTGTCGCTCGGACGTCCACCTTCTCCTCTAATCAGCTCACGCCCGGCTGCTTCTCTTTTTGAAGCTGGTCCAAGTGTAACCTGTCGACCCTTTAACCCATCCCCCTACACCTATGGGAGATCAAGCCCAACGACTTTCCCTTTGTTCACTTCACAACCCCTTGGACATGAGACCACTCTCGACCAAATATGGCAGTCACCAGCTTCAAATGCTCCTCCTACAGCCACTACGTGGGAGCAGGCCATGTCAGTTTGCCCTTGGCTCGAAGTGCAGCGATGAGCACTTCCATGGGAGCAAACCAAGCAGCAGCAACACCTGAAAGCCTTCAAGGCTTTACCTCATGCCTCAGATGATGGCTCAAATGATGGCACATTTCCCTTGGACCCAGCTCATCAACCAAGCGCTGGGTACTCACCAAGGAACAACAAGTCATAATCCTGCTGTGAGGCTAGATGAAGATTTGGCAAAACCTTACAAGCCCGGTAACCTATCTTGTTTCTCTCAACAAATCGCCGATTATGACTTTCAAATAAAAATCAAGATGCCGTCCCATATAAGAACGTATGATGGGACTGAAGATCCCGAAGACCACCTCCAGGTCTTCACTGGGGTGGCCAGAATTGAAAAATGGTCACATGCTGAATGTTGTTTGATGTTCATGCAAACGTTAGTTGGGTCAGCCAGGATATGGTTCAATGACCTTCCTGCTCAAAGCGTTCGGAGCTTCGACGATCTGAGCAAAGGCTTCTTGGCCCACTTCTCACAACAAAGAAGGTACGTCAAGGACGCCATGGTCATTTTTCAGATAAAACAAAACGATGATGAGAACCTTCGAGACTTCCTAGAAAGGAACAAGAAAGAAGGGTTACAATATGTGGGGGCTGACGAAAAAATGAGGGTGGCAGGCTTCATGAACGCCATCACCTCCAAGCACCTCACAAAGGACTTTAACAACTGCCTGCCTAAAACCCTTGAAGAAGCTCTTGAACGAGATGAGGCACATATTCGAGGCGAGGAGGCCGTTGATTTCAAAGAGCAGCGAAAAAGAGCTCCCAGTTGGCGAGGCAACAGCCCCAACCAAAAGAGAGGGAACTACACTCCTTATGACAAGTATCCCCGGAGTTCAGATCAACGAAGGCCTGAAGGCCGGAACCCTCCAAGCAGGTAGAATACTGTAAACTTCACAGCCTTAACCAAAACCCCTCAGGAAATCCTTGCCACAGAAGAAGTGAAGCACAACTTCCGACCTCCTCGACCCTTGCCCAAGAGCAAGAAAAACGAAAGTTCCACCCAGTTCTGTGAGTTCCACGAAGAAAAAGGTCACCACACAAACGATTGCTTTCAACTCAAGAGAAGAATTGAGGAAGCCGTCAAGTCTGGAGAATTGTCTCATTTGGTGAAAGGGGTCAAAGACAAGATGGCTGAAAGAAAAGGCAAAGAAGTGAATATGGTGAATATAGACCAAGGTGTTCCCCACAAACGACAACGCTTGGAAGATTGGGAGCTTCAATGCATCTGCTTCCCAACGCCTCAAGGTAACTTACTCTCAAACCCTCTAACGGTGGAAGCGAATGTGGGAACACTCCAAACAAACAAAGCCTACATCGACACAGGGGCGGCCACAGAGATCATGTATGAAAGATTCTTCAACCGGCTGAGCAAGGAAGAACGTTCAAGGCTTTAACCCTCTGAGTCATCTATAAAAGGTATCGCCGATGTACCCTTGAAGCCTTTAGGCCAACTAACCCTTGATATCTGTTTTAGTGAAGGCAGGATGAAGAAAACCAAACCACTCACTTTTGTGGTTATCAATACACCTTCCAACTATGATGTGATCATAGGAAGGCCAGGGCAATGTGTGTTCAACATAGCTGTTTACGTTAGTCAAGGTGCTGTGAAGTTTCCCACCGACAGGGGAATTACAACCCTTCAACCTACCCAAGAGGTTCACACGGTTGAAGGGGAAAGCTCAAAAAGCAAAGACGAAGAGCAAGGCTTAATCATAAACCCCAAGTACCCTGATCAAAAGGTACGGGTAAACACAAGCCTTTCCAAAGAAACACTTTCACACCTTGAAAAGCTGTTGATAAACTACAGCGATGTCTTTGCTTGGTGCCCGGAAGACATGACAGGCATCCCTCGAAGCGTTGCAGAGCATGAACTCAAGATACCTCCCGATGTTAAGCCTGTTGTCCAAAAGAAACGGAGCCTGGCTCCTGAAAGAAACTTGGCAGCATGTCAAGAGGTTGAAAAGCTTGTACAAGTTGGGATCCTACGTGAGGTCAAGTATCAATCTTGGGTGGCTAATCCAGTCATGGTTCGAAAACCTGACAAGTCTTGGAGGATGTGCATCGACTTCAAAGACTTAAACAAAGCATGTCCAAAGGATTGCTATCCCTTACCCGAGATGGACCTCAAGGTTGACTCTTTAACCGGCCATCCCTTTAAGTGTTTTCTCGACGCTTACAAGGGTTACCATCAAATTTCATGAAAGTGGAAGACGAAGAAAAAACTGCATTCCACACGGACAAGGGTATTTTTTGTTACCAAAAGATGCCTTTTGGCCTACGAAATGCCGGTGCAACCTACCAATGTTTGATCGACAAAGCATTTGCTAGCCAAATTAGCAGAAACCTGGAAGCTTATGTTGATGATCTAGTAATCAAAAGCAAAACCGAGTATCAAATGCTTGAAGACATACAAGAAACCTTCCAAAACTGGAGAAAGATCAACATGAAGCTTAACCCTGGAAAATGCTCATTCGGGTTCGAAGAAGGCAAGTTTTTGGGGCACATTGTGGGAAAACAAAGCATAAAAGCTAATCCCAACAAAGTCAGGGCTGTTCTCAAAACCAAATCCCCACAAAGCAAAAAAGAAGTGGAAAGTCTGAATGGAAAGCTTGCAGCCTTGAAGTGTTTTACCTCCAAGCTTGCTGATAAGTCCCTACCCTTTTTCAAAACACTAAAGGGTTGCACCAACAAGAAAGACTTCAGGTGAACGGAAGAAGCAAAAGAGGCCTTCAACCAAGTGAAGCAACACTTGGCTTCACTCCCAGCTATTGCAGCCCCTGAAACGGGAGAAGCACTAAGCGCGGTTCTAACCATCAAACGAGACAAAGTTCAGGTACCCGTTTATTTCTTTAGTAAAACACTAAAACTGGCAGAGGTCAAATATCCTTCTTTGGATAAACTTGCCCTGGCCTTAATTCAAACGGCCAGAAGGCTTCGAAGGTACTTTCAAGCACACCCTATACAAGTGGTCACTGACCAACCCACCAAAAGTGTGCTTGAAAAACCAGAGAACTCAGGCCGATTGGCCAAATGGGCTGTGGAACTAGGAGAACATAACATCACCTATGTCCCAAGAAAAGCTATCAAAGCCCAAGTCTTGGCGGACTTCATTGTAGAAATCCCAAAACAAGTCATTCCTGAAATACACACAACTACCACTGAACCTTCTGACCCTGAAGCCTGGAAGCTTTTTACCGATGGAGCTTCCAGCATCGAAGGGTCAGGAGCTGGGCTCGTTTTAATCAACCCTGAAGGGTTAGAATTCACATATTCTCTTCGACTTGAATTTCAGACCACCAACAACGAAGCTGAATACGAAGCATTGATCGCTGGTCTGAAGATTGCCAAAGAGATGAAGATCCAAAAGCTACAAGTCTTCACAAACTCGTTGCTTGTTTCAAGTCAAGTCAATGACAGCTATATAGCCAAAGAGCCCAACATGAAGAAGTACCGTGAAAAGGCAAAAGGGTTGATGACCACGTTTCAAGAATGCACCATCAAACAAGTCCCAAGATTACAAAACAAGAGAGCCGATGCCCTGAGCAAATTAGCATCCCTCACTTTTGCACACCTCACCAAGAAAGTACTGGTGGAAGTGCTGAAAACTCCTTCAATTCAAGAATTGGAGGTTCAAGGTGTAATCACTGAAGAAGGCCCCAATTGGATGACTCCCATAGAATAGTTCCTCAAAAATGGCGAGTTACCCTTGGACCAAACTGAGGCTGAAAAGGTTCGAATCAAATCCAGACAGTATGTGTTGCAAGGAGAAACGCTTTATAAAAAGGGCTACCTTGCACCACTACTGAAATGTGTAGGCCCTGAACAAAGTCAATATCTGATCAAAGAGGTTCACGAGGGGATATGTGGAGCTCATTTTGGACCAAGAATGGTGGTTGCAAAATTGATGAACCTCGGATAATTCTGGCCCACCATGCACCGAGATGCAACCGAACAACTCAAGAAGTGTGAATCTTGTCAAATTCGTGCACCGGTTCCCAAAAGCCCTAAACATGATCTAGTCCACATCTCCTCAGCTTGGCTATTTCACAAATGGGGAATGGATATTGTTGGTCCATTCCCACCGGCCAAAGGTGGGGTAAAATTTTTGTTAGTAGCCGTTGACTACTTTACCAAGTGGCCTGAAGTCAAACCACTCGCAAAAATAACGGGCAAACAAGTCATCGACTTCGTATGAGAAACCATAATTTGCCATTATGGGCTGCCAGGAGTGTTGGTCACGGATAATGGGAAACAATTTGCCGAGAAGCCTTTTAGCACATGGTGCAAAGAGTTCAGAATCACTCAAGTGTTCAGCTCAGTCACATACCCACAATCCAACGGCCAAGTTGAAAGAACAAACAGAACCATCGTTGAAGGAATCAAAACAAGGCTGGGAAGGCACAACAACAATTGGCTTGAAGAACTCCCAAACGTTCTATGGGCAACAAGAACAACCGAAAAGACAAGCCACAAATGAACAAGGTGGGGTAAATTTTTGCTAGTAGCCGTCGACTACTTTACCAAGTGGCCTGAAGTCAAACCACTTGCAAAAATAACGGGCAAACAAGTCATCGACTTTGTATGGGAAACCATCATTTGCCATTATGGGCTGCCAGGAGTGTTGGTCACGGATAATGGGAAACAATTTGCTGAGAAGCCTTTTAGCACATGGTGCAAAGAGTTCAGAATCACTCAAGTGTTCAGCTCAGTCGCATACCCACAATCCAACGGCCAAGTTGAAAGAACAAACAGAACCATCGTTGAAGGAATCAAAACAAGGCTGGGAAGGCACAACAACAATTGGCTTGAAGAACTCCCAAACGTTCTATGGGCAATAAGAACAACCGAAAAGACAAGCCACAAACGAACGCCTTACAGCCTAGTGTTCGGATCGGAAGCTGTAATCCCAGCCGAAGTCGGAGTTGTGAATCAAAGAACACTCAACATGGACCTCGAATCAAACAACAATGAGACCATGTTGAATTTGCAACTCCCTGAAGAAATTCGTGATCAAGCCGCCATTCAAGAGACCAAATACAAGCAAAAAATGGAAGCTTATTACAATGCAAGAGTGAAGCATGAACGCTTCAAGCTTGGAAACCTTGTACTCCGAAACAACGAGGCCAGCAAAAAAGAAAATCAAGGAAAACTTGGCCCCAAGTGGGAAGGACCATACACAATCCTCGAATCCCACAAGGGTGGATCCTACAAGCTGGCTGACGCAGAAGGCAAAAGACTTCCAAGACACTGGAACGGCAAAACCCTTAAAAGGTTCCATGCCTAATCAAAATGTAAAAATATATTTCAAGAGATGTACAATTCTCCTTTTTGTGAAACAACAACCTCTTGAATGAATGATAAACTTTTTGTCATAACTTGTCTTTACTATCCTATAATCAGGTTGAGAACCTAGCAAGAAACTCCATGGCAAGGGCCATGTAAGGAGATGAGCTCCCAGGCCACATCGCTCAATAGGTTCAAGGGTTAAATGGACCTATATAAGGGGTGAGTACCTATATCAATTCGACTCCATGAGACTTAGAAAACTTTTTCAACCAAAACTTGTCTCATAGACAGGTTTGAACAGCCTACACCAATTCGTTCCTTAAACTTCAAAACAGTTTACGAAAACAAAAACATACACTAAGTAGTGATACAAAGGATAGCCAACATGTGTTTTTTACCTAATGAAGCCTTGAAGCTAAAAGTGGCTACATCACTAAAACTTCTTAAGGAAAGTTAGCTAAAATCATATCAAACTAACAAGACAAGCAACCAAAATACACAGAACATCACAGTTCATAAACAAGGCCATTACAAGGCCATAGCTAAACAAGCATTCATACATAATAAGCCAATTAAGGCTAAAACAAGGAAATCACAAGGATTCCCAAGAAAATGTTCAAAGGTCCAAAAAGGCCAAACACAACCACAAGGCATAAATTTTAAGAGTTCCATGCCAAACCTACATTGTTTAAAGATTACATAACATTGTTTTAAAGTGCTAAGAAAGCTACGAATAAAGTGTTTAAACATCAGGAACAGGCTTTGAGGTACTAGCCTTACCACCCTTAGCCTTCTTGAACTTCTTGACTTGCGGGACAACATCAGCAACAGCCGAGCCTTCGAGGCTTGCCACATGAGACCCGTCGCTTTCCCCAGATAAAGTCTCTTCACTATCACCAGAACGGGAACGTTTTTTCGACAAAGACTCAATCACCTCTTTGAAAACCTTCTCATCAAGGCCGGCTGGTTTCAAACCCTGCAAAACTGAAAGTGGCTTACCATAGCATGATGAAACCGCACCCACATAAGGGTAAGTGACCCTTTCCATCGCATGAACTGAACCAGTAAAAAGCTTGTAGGCTTCAGGGTTGAACAAGGGGGACTGCTCCATAGGCTGATCGGTTTCGTGATGATGGAAGCCTGCAATGAAGCCCAAATGCTTCCCATGACCTAGCAGCTTCGTGTAAACATCACCCAGCACCGAGTTAAACTCTTTAGAATGAAGCAAGTAAGATACAACTTGCTGAAACCCATGCTCAATCAACCACTTGTTGTCATCAGAAGTCTTAGTAACCGAAGCCTTCAAGCCTTTCTTCTCCATCTCGAAGGCTCTCCTCTGCACCTCAAAGGCTTCATGATCAGCATCCAACTTAGCCTTATCAGCCTCCATGGCTTTCTTCAACCCTGCCATCTCAATCTCATGGCCACGAGCCAACTCTTCAATCTTTTTCACATGCACTTTCTCCTTCTCTGAATAACCCTCAACTTCTTTCTTCATAACCGCCATAGAGGCCTTCATCTTCTCCTTCGACTTCATGAACTCCTCATACTCCTCCATCCCCGTGCGAAATCGAGTAACACCTTCTGCCAAAAGGGCAAAAAAGTTACAAGAGTTCAAAATCAACCTAGACAACACAGATTCACCTTCCATCTTAGAGATAGTATCACGAACCCCCGGAGGAGCAAAATGAGCCAATGCATCGGCACAAACCTCGGGATCCTTGAAACTATCCCCAACCTTGACACTCCATCCTGGCACATAAACTGCATTCCCGTCCCACCCTTGAACGACTGGCATCTCAACCTTCTTGCCAGTCGACTTCTTCTTCTTAGAAACCACCAACCCCTATTCCTTCTCAGCCTCCATAGTTGGGCCTTGGTCTTCAGAAACCTGAATATCATCACTAACCTCAACTGGCTCGTGAGAGGATGAGGCGGCAACAGACTTTAACAAACGACGTGTGGAACGACGAGTGGAAGATTTTGGAACATCGGTCTTGGTGAACCTTTTAACATTTGCAACCCCAGCATACTCAGCATCCTCAAATCGACCCTCTTTCCCTCGAATAACCGAATCCTCCCCAACAAAGGCTGTAGCATCAGTAAAAGCAACGTCGGAAGTATCGTCACTCTTTAGGAAGTCCAAAGCAGACATGACTGCAAACACAAAAGAAATCCATCAACAAATATATCAACAAGGTAAGCCAAATACGGGATAAACAAGCGCATACCCTTATTATCCCTCATAAGCATGGGATCCCGATTAGGCTTATCCCAAAGTTTGCTAATTCCTAATAACACAAGAAGATGTTTGGGGAGAGGGCGAAGACGCGAAGGACATGTTCTAATGGATTTCAAAAAGGCTTCGTTTAACTAAGATTCGGCCGGTTCTGGTTCATTTAGAACGGCTTCGGGTTGTCTCCAAACGGGTTTAAACGGAAGGATAGAATCAGAAACAAAGAAAAACCGGTCCTTCCAAGAACCGAGGGTCGTAATCGCTGAGGAAACCAAACATATATCAACCTTGGTATGTTCGAACGTGTACCAATCACCATTTTCGCTAAGCGAAAGAAACGAAGAAAATTCAACAGCGAAGGGTCATAACCTAGGGCTCTACACAAAACTTCAAAGTGCAAAACCCTAGCGAGCCCTAACGGATGGATTTGGCCAAATGATATACGATAATACTCCAAAACATTAAGAACAAAAACTGAAAAAGGGTGTCGGAGGTTAGAAAATTCGAAATGACGGCAATATAGAGCGATAAAACCCGCCGGACAACGATCGATGGAAGAATCGACCGGCGGAGCAATCGGTTTATACTTTAACCCTATTCCCCACTCAATACAAAACGATTCAACCTCTTCCTGGGTTAATCGGGAAAAACTGATCGAAAGATCCTTTTTGGCAACCATAATTTTGAAGAAGAAGGAAGGATCGAAACTAACCTGGTAATGGATTGAATGAAACTTGAAAGTGTTTATGGTGGGAATTGTTAAACAAATCTGGAAGAAAGTAAATAGTTATCCCATTGATAACTATTAATGAAAAGAAGTTATTGGAAACCGTAAACTGACAGTTACAATCACATCAACTGTCACATCAATAATTCAAAAAACAACCAAAACTGAACAAAGCTTCGAAGCCTACAAGCCTTGAAGCCTTTAAGCAATAAACAAAATGTGTGCAAAAGTCAGAAGCCCTTGAGCATACTCCTCAAACACCTCTGACTTGGGGGGCTGATGACGGGGGTAGCCCAAGGAAATAATAAAATGGCTGGAACACATTAACGCTAAAAGGGTTAAAAGGTTAAAAGCTTCGTTTCCCGCCCAAACTTATGTAAACAAGTACCCATGTGCTACAGTACAATGTCACATCACTGTTCACATCCTTGTCCCCTCTAAACAAAGGACATGCTCAGATAAAGTAATATTATTTTAACTATGGACCAGCGGTCCAAAGCTTCCCGCCCATAAAGGTCAACTCTCTAGGCAAACTGGCGTTAGTTACAATTGGACGAAAGGCTTAAGTCTCTTCTCCTATATAAGAGAGACTTAGCCATAAACATAAACACAACAGATTTGGGCAGATAACACCATCTCCCTAATCTTCTCTTCTTCCTTGAGAAATATGCTCTTAGCTTATTTCTTTCTTACTTCAATAACTTCATAGCTTCACCAAGAACATCATTCTAAAACCGATTCCAAACATCACGGTTCTTGATCTTCGGTGAGCTATAACAACAAACAACTAACTAGTGAACCTCCTTCTACGTTTTGCAAACGTAGAGGGACACCACGACTTGCGTTAGGTTAACCTGAACCCTTGAAGCTTGTTAGCCTAACCAGTCCATTCACTATCATTGGTCTTATCTTTGTTGTAGCAACAAGCCCTAAAATTACCTGAGAGTTGAAGCAAAATAAGAAAGCAGTTACGACAGAGAAGTGCTGAGAGGGTGGCTGGAGGCGGAAAATCGCGGCGGCGGCAGGGGTGGGCCGGTGGAGGCTTGAGCAGTGTTGAGGAGTTGAGGCAGCAACGTTCTCTTATGTTTCTGTTACTAGTATGATTGTTTAAACTTATAAAACCCTAAGTAAAAATTAGAAAGAAAAAAAAAGAATAAGTAAAACTAGTATTCAAGAGCCTCGAACCTGGGACACTCCAAAGATAAAACCAGGTTCCTTCGAGCTAGAAAAGATATATAATATATATATGGGGTCCAAATGCTAATTTATATGGGGTCTTTCAAAATTTTTCTATATCACTTCTAAAGAAATTTAAAAAAACATTGGTGTCTCGGGACCCCGACGGCCACTATGTAGGTTCGCCCCGCCTAGTGGTGTCTTGACATATGATGTCTTTATTTTCTTAGGGTACTGAGGACACCTTTGAGTACATTCTATTTCATTTTGGGTTCTCAGTAACACCACCCCAACCGATTATGTTTGGTTATTTGGTTTCAAATTTTGGTTTCTACAATCCGATCAACAATAGTTTTGGCTTAGAATTTGATTGGGTGGTTGTTACACTTGGGTAGTTTTTGCATACCAAACACCATCATGCATACATTCGGATAGTTTTGAAACATAAGGTAAATGATTAGGTGGCACACAACTTGCTCGGTTTTATCTACATAGCTAGTACCCTTTATAGCGCTGGTTATTTATTATTGTTAATTGTTCATATCCTTGCCGATTCTAGTTATTAATCCGTGCTACTCACGTGACATTCTTGTTGTTGTGCACGCCAGATGTACTCGGAGCTTATCAAAAGTAGAGAGTGGAAGGTTTGTCTAGAGTTAGAAAATGACAATAAAAAAATAGACTTGAATAGCGATCATTATCATTATTCACATATATGAGTTGTTTTTAACATTGCCTACGTAATCATTATGATGCATTGATGCCATTTTACTCGTTTGAATTGGTTTTATTTTACACGATAATATTAGTATTAGTATTCTCAGAGGATGACACAAGTCCGAAGAGCCTTTTTCCACCCACCCCTTGTGGACTTGCTTCTTGATTGCATGCCTTCTTCCTTCCTTTTTCGTCTCCTTCTGTAAACATATGTTTTGTCACATTCATTAAATCCACATGTTGTTACATAAATAAGAAGATAGTAGCAAAAGAAAACATGAAAGAAACATTTCACATTTTATTTTAAGATTTTGGTGTCTTGACATTGAAATGCCTCAGGCCCTTTATTTACACAGGGAATATCTCTTTCTTATTAAGAAGTCAACGTGGACCATTCTTTTGAACAATCTCGTCGAGTGAATTGAGCCAACATCAACTCATGCTTGAGCTCATAACAAAAAGAAGTTAAGCTCATATTCAACTCGAGCCAACTTAAGTTAACACTCTCAAATCTAGGTAAGCAAAGACGCCAAGAACTCTCAGCGCACAAGACTTCAAAAGAAAAAAAACATAATTGAAAACTTTTTTATTATTATAAAGATACGCGGAGTAAAAAAGAATACATAATAATAGACATAAAATGAAAATATATGGCAATATTGTAATATCATTATTCAAACATAAAGTATTAGGGTACCACCGGTGCCACACACCCGTCCTTGTTAAAAACATAATAAAAATCTTTATGTAGTATTTTTAGAAACATGCCGAATAATAATATATATTTTTTTATAAAAAAATATATATGACTATTTAGAAATAATGAGATAATAAAAACGAAGAATAATTCAAGAAACTAGTTGAGCTACTAATTATTATGTTTAAAGTCATTCCCACTTTGATGGGGTGATAAGGTGAGATGACTAAGGTGTGAAATAAGAATTCGGAGGTTTAAACCTCATAGTATATTGGTATGTAAATATTTTAGCCGTTAAAGAAAAGTTGTTTAACTTATTTTTTCTTTCTTTGTTTATTGTTAAATATTGAGCCAATCCAACCAAGAATACTAGGATCTTTTTAAGTTTCCACTTACCAGTTACAATCCCTCCAAATTTGTCACACAAGCCAACTAGCTGGACTGCTGGAGCCAAATCAACTTAAACGCGACTCACGAGCACTCTCTAGTTCTCTACCAAGTTAGATAACCATTTTGACCTATCTGACTCTTTTAGAAAGCAATGGTTAAGTGACCATCTTTAGTCGGCATACTTTACATGGTTTACAAGAAAGCATTCCCAATTGAAAATTGAAATTAAATCATAGTAAACAAGTAACACCTTTGATAGTCAAAGGTCCACCAAATCAAGTAAAAGTCAAACACATAACAGTCAAAATAGCCCTATAACCAAATCTAACCCTCAAGCCCTAAATGAGAGAAGTGCTACATCTTTATATAAAAGATTAAGCCACATAAAACAAATAAAACTCGAGTTTTCCTGACCTGAAAAAGCAAAGTTTAAGAACTAAAAATATCCAAGTCAACATAAATATCATAGATGAATCATCAGATATGTTCTAGCAAGCATAAATAAACTACTCAAAGGCTAAAATGCAAACAAGCCAAAGAAACATTCAAGACATGAAATAAAATCCTACCAACAAGCAAAATCAGCAATCTTTTAACCTTTTTAAATCATTTTCCAGTTTCTAAACGTTTTAAGTTTCGGGTTCAAAAGATCCTCACTTGGCCATCAAGATCTTAACAAACTCATCATAGTTGATCTGGCCATCACCATCCACATCAGCCTCACGAGTCATCTCATCAACCTCTTCATCAGTCAACTTCTCACCAAGATTTGTCATAACATGATGAAGCTCGGCTGCAGAAATGAAGCCGTTTTGGTCTTTATCAAACACCTGGAACGCCTCCTTAAGCTCCTCCTCAGAATCCGTGTCCTTCATCTTCCTAGCCATTAGATTAAGAAACTCGGGGAAATCAATGGTCCCGTTTCCATCAGCATCAACTTCATTGATCATGTCCTGGAGTTCAGCCTCGGTCGGGTTTTGACCAAGTGACCTCATAACGGTTCCAAGTTCCTTTGTGGTGATGCAGCCTGCAACACCATGAACGCACAGATTATGCCATTAAAATCTTCACATCTGTAAACACGCCAAGCTGCTCGCGAGCTACTCGTGATACGCTCGCTAGAAGCTCGAAACAATCCTAGCTTAAACAAGCCCGACTCTAAGCTCGAGCCTAAAAATAAGCCTGTTTAATAAACACGCCCGAGCATGTAAATAAGCTCGTTTAATAATGAGCACAAGCCTAAAAAAGGTTGTTTAAACACGAACCCAAGTCCAGGCTTAAAAATAAGCTCGAGCCTGGCTCTCGAGTCTCATTGAGCCTATTAATTATATAATGTTTTTAAATATACTAATATGTATTCACATTATATAATTCATTATTATATATATAAAAAGTTATTATAAGATATACAAATAACTTATATCCTATGTTAGAGTAAAAACTACAAACATAATTATATATAAAAAAAATTATAAATATATATAACAATAAATTAAAATCTAACATATAAATAATAAACAAGCCCAGCCTGAGTTCGAGCTTCAGATCTTAACCACATTCCACAAAAAAAAAATAAAAAAAAAATCAAGAATCTTTCAGATCAGAACTGAGTGAACATATGACTCTAAACTTGCCCACATTCAAAACCCACAAAGATCTAACACTAAACAGACACACCCATTAACCAATTCTCACATAGGCATTTCATCGAACACCTTACAGAGTTACAGGCATTGACCAAAACAAACAAATAAACAGAGAACTGACCATCTCCATCTTTGTCGAACAGGCAAAAAGCTTCCTTGAACTCGGAGATCTGATCATCTGTGAGCTGATCGGCCATTGTTATTACTTATTAGTTAATGAATCTACGATGAAAATGAGAGGAAGAGTATATATAGGAGAGAGATTGGTGTGTTAAGAGAATCTGATGCTTTGGTTATTTACGATATTGCCATTCGCTTTCTTTATTTTGGTTATACCAAAAGGGACCTCTATGATTGATATATATTCTATTCCTTGCGGAAACTTGTTCTTATACCAAGTATAAGATACTTTCTTTCTTACACAATTAAATCATTGATTGCAAAAGTTGCCACTTGGTCTCTTTTAAGGGTTTCTTTTTTAATTAAATCAGTCATTAATTAAGGGGTTTTGTTTTTAAATAAGAGAAAATCATGAAATTATCATTGGGTGGTGGGTTTTTTACATTAGTTTTTCAAAGAAAAAAAAAAAAAAGCCAGTCTCCTAGTGGTAAGGCGTCTGAAGATGGTGTAACATTTTTATTGACCGCGAAATACGTTAGGACGAAACGATTATTGCAGGAAAATGTGCAATATTAATTAAAGAGTATTTATAAAATTCATATTATTAAAACATTCATCACAAAACATCAATCCAATACAAAACAAAAATATTCATAATAGCTTCTAAGTATTATTAAATACCCTAGAAGTCCATCTAGGTGTTCTTCAATTCTTGCGCATCCTTAACCTGTAACATGTAAAAAGTATTTGTTAACACGAGGTTGGTGAACAATTATATGTTTTAAACAGTATAATATATATGATGACTGTATAAATCAAATATCACATGGTCAGTATCTAACATAATGTAATGAGATGAAATAAATGGAAACCCCCATTCACCTACACATAAAGCCAATCTACTAAGGAGTGTAGGTTGGTGATGTGTGTCTAATGACGCTCTCACAACTAAGCTTTAAATTTATTAAACGAAACTCCTAAAGAAGCCATACAAAACCGGCAAGTGTCCCGATCACTAATAGTATAGCACTAAGGAAGTCCGAGTATCGAACACAAGGACACTTGAAAACGTATATGATACCTAACCCTAACCAAGACTCACCTAATAATATTTAAATGATTTTTAATATAATTAACTACTTAACCTAACTTACTTTAACTAAATTAGTTAACTAAACTTAACTTAATTAAATGAAACTCTTGACGAAACTTGGAAACTTTACTGCAGTCGGAGAAAAGGTCTACCTAGGTAAGAATCATATTGAAGGTATAATAAGATAATGGATTGAAGACTCTCACGACACCGGTTCTAAAGGATGACACAACTAAGGTTCGTTCAAGAAGGCTAGATCACCTCTCAGTCTTACTAACAAACTCTAACTTACACTTAGTTGATTTTAAGAACAAACCGGGAAACGAATTGTTAAAGTGCTCTAATGTCGACTCTCCTCTCGGTCTCACCGACACACTACCCTAATGGAGACGAATACTACGCAACCAAGGATAGAGGAACAATTCAGCTTAACTTAAACTAGATCAACTAATCGCTCAAAAACCCAAACCCGACAAGAACAAAACCCGCTCTCGCGCGATCTTAATTCTAACAAGTAAAAGTAATGAGACGAGTTTACTTCTTATCACCTCTCGGTCTCTAAGAAGGTGTTTCACAACTGATTTTATCTAATTAATTTACCCACTTATCCCTACGGTTGATCACCCCGCAAACAATCTCTAGACACAAAGTAAAGAGTTCAAACAAGCTAAAATCAATCAAAACCTATTCAATTAATCAAAGCAAGAGGTATATGAGTATAACTAATAAATTCACAGCCACTAAACACAACCTAATTCAATGTTAAACCAAACTTTTCATTAACAATTCAAGCCATGATGATCAACAATCCATAAAACTCATTAAAACCTAACAATATTCATCTAACCTAGGTAGAACTAATAAGTTTAGCCAATCATAATCAATGAACAATAGATGAAATAGATATAAATGATAAACATGTTCATATAAATCTGATTACAAAAGGTTTGAATGCTTAAAAACCAAAAACGAACTCACAAACGTTAAAATAGTCAAAACCGACAACCGAAGGATAAAAGATGTAACCGTAAGCTTGTCCTCCTTGGTTTCTCCTCTAGAGCAGGTGTGGGATGGCTGGAAACTTGAATAATTTCGTTCATAGGGTTTTAGGGTTTATATATATGTTTAAACACCTCCTTCCTAATATAAAATAGGTTAAAACAAGCCCACTAGGCCCACTAGAAGACAAAATAGACGTGGTAGCTGATTCTTGAACATTCTTGGCAGCCTTGGGACATGTTGGACTCTACCACATGCTTCTTGAATGGTATGACCTGGTCTCGTAGCTCGAACATGACACTTTCTGACGTTTTTCGACTTTTAGCTCGTTTATCTTCGTTTTTGCGTACCGGCTTCAACCGAGCTCCGTTTTAGCTTATTCTTTTTCCATTTGACTCGTTTTCTCGATCTCTTCAACATGGAACCTATCACATACACAAACATGTAATTTCATGCAAGAAAAATTTATATTCGTTAACGTTTTACGCACAAAACAACCCAAAAACGGGATAAAAACGCTATGTGTTTTACAACACATCAAATATCCCCACAGTTGAACCTTTTTCGTCCCTGAAAAAGAAATCTACACAGGATCATAACCAAGTGAAAAACAACAAACTCCCAGATTATTTAACATTACTAAAGCATAAGAAACAAGTCGACATATTGACCGCGATTGCCGATATTGTTGTCCACTTAAACCCAGCCGCCAGCTAATAAAGCCCCCCTTTTGCATTAAACTTTTAAAGTCCAAAAATTAAGGCTACACCTACCCCATCTCAGACAAAGAGAGCTAGAAAAACTAGAGTCGAAGCAAACTGGTTCGACAAATCACCATAAGCCAAAGACTCGTTGATAGTACTAATTAGATGCACTCGGTGAAATTTTTGATGGATGAATGGTCATGTGGAGGTCATACGAGCTATTCCTAAATATTATTGGACTTTGTCCTATATATTCCCTAAAAAAATATTTATTGACTAAAAACCTTCGAGCCCCAATAGTGTATCCTCAGAGTCACTATCCCCTTGGTAACATGTAAACTCTAAGTCCCGTCTAGTATGTGCATCTTTGGCCTCTTTTACTAACTTTAAAGAATGCTTCTTTGGCATTTTGCAATACATAACTTTCTTCATAAGCATTTTGCTTTTCTTTAATAACTTTTGAGAATACACAAACATAACTTTCAATACATACTTTTTTTTTCTTTTCTTTTTCTTTCTTTTTTCTTCTTTTTTTTCTTTTTTTTTTCAATCTTTTATATCACCCTAAAATATATAACTATTTCTAAGCTCGTAGAAAGTTGGACATGTGGTGTGTGCTGGTTTTGAGTGCATCTAAGTGTAACCATCTCAAAGTTTTCAGATTATGGTAATCCTCCCTAAGCATCGAAATTCGGTTTCACCGTTTTTCAGATTATTATATATATAAAAACTGCTAAAGAGGACTATCAAAACTAGTTGGGCCTACCGACACATCCCAAATCAGATATGCAAACCATCCATTCTTTTATTATTATATTATATATTTTTCAAAAGTTCCGAGAGTTGGTTAACACAACGGTAATAATATCATTTCCTGCTTAACGTAGAACAAAAACAATTTTTAAGGGACATTTTTCTTTGAAACTTTTTTTTTAAATATAAACTCCCAAGATTTTCAATATTCTTTTATTTTTCTTAAAAATGAAAACGTTTGTTCCCCATCCCCACACTTAAATTTCACATTGTCCTCAATGTGAGACAAGGAAAAGACAAAACTAAACATAAAGAAAAATAAAGTGGAACAGACTCCCCTGGTATATGTGATCATGCAAGTGTGCGGTGAATCATGTTCCTCGCCCTCCTATTCGAACGCAAGCTTAAAACTCCAGTGCTCTCTATCAAGCTATCACTAACGAACGAAAGCGGCAATCCTTAAGCATATTGCATCCCCACACTTGTTTAAAACTCCAGCTCATCAACCGTCATCAACCAACCAAGGAATAACCTGCAAGTAAGAGAAGAAACACCTGGCAAAACTCGGAAATAAAAATAAAAATGAAAATAAAATAATAAGGAAACATATTACCGGGTTGCCTCCCGGGAAGCGCTAAGTTTATTGAATAGTCTTCAGCCGGACTCGCTCCCGAAACCTCAATTAGGAGGCTTCTCCTTTATCCTCTTCCCATCGATGCTCCTCAATACTCTCCTCTTACAATTGGTCGGGAAGAAACCAATTGCACAACTCTCATGGGCACGAACATATGAATTAAACTCGGCCCACCAACTCTTGAATCCCCCAAAAAATGATCCCCTAAAGTGAAACGGGAGTGACGAACTCTTATGCACACCATGATCTCTAAGCCTAGATATCCTCCTTATTCTTTTAGCCAATTTTTTAAACCTTAACACGTCCCAAATGGAGATTGAGTACGGTTCGTGTTTTGGTTTTTCACAATCGAGGTGAAGTGTCGGAAGGACCAAATCACTAACTACTTCATGGATCTCCTTACAAAGCTCCTTCTCGATCCCCACACTTGGCTCGTTATATATTAAATCTTCAAGCAGCTTTAGATCACCAAGTGGGTCAAACTTGCCTTCATCCGTAGTGGCAAAGTCCATCAACTCTTCACCAAACTCATCCTTAAATTCTTCCTCCCAAGAGGGAACATACTCCTCTACTCTATGCTCCTCCATTCCGGTATCTTCAATCTCACTCAGGGTTTCAAAGAAAGGTGGATTCAAAGGTGGAATATATTCCAAATCCTTTCTAATGGCAAACAATACATCGTCCATTATTGATTCCAATTCCGGGGTTGGCTCTAATATATTTCCCGATAAGTCTTTATACCCTAAAAAGTTCCCCATTTGATCATATGCAAATTGGTATGGAGGAGGCTTTGCCACAAGTGATTCCCATGGAGCTTTCTGTGCCTCGACTTCTATCCTCCTTCGCTCATAAGCATCATGTACCCAGTGATCTCCGCCACACACTTTGCACCATGGCGTTCCAACCTGTCGTCCGAACATATTTCCTGTAAAGAACACTCAAAAGAAAAGGATCACGGGCACCAAATAAAAATAGAATAAAATACTAAAAATAAAATTAAACTAAAACTAAACTAACTAAAATAACTAATCAAATCTAAATATAAGAAAATAAAATAGGTAAATCCCAACTCTGGTCGTTCTCAATACGCCTCAAACCGTGTCCCCGGCAACGGCGCCAAAAACTTGTTGTGTGTCTAATGATGCTCTCATAACTAAGCTTTAAATTTATTAAACGAAACTCCTAAAGAAGCCACACAAAACCGGCAAGTGTACCGATCACTAATAGTATAGCACTAAGGAAGTCCGAGTATCGAACACAAGGACACTTGAAAACGTATATGATACCTAACCCTAACCAAGACTCACCTAATAATATTTAAATGATTTTTAATATAATTAACTACTTAACCTAACTTACTTTAACTAAATTAGTTAACTAAACTTAACTTAACTAAATGAAACTCTTGACGAAACTTGGAAACTTTACTGCAGTCGGAGAAAAGGTCTACCTAGGTAAGAATCATATTGAAGGTATAATAAGATAATGGATTGAAGACTCTCACGACACCGGTTCTAAAGGATGACACAACTAAGGTTCGTTCAAGAAGGCTAGATCACCTCTCAGTCTTACTAACAAACTCTAACTTACACTTAGTTGATTTTAAGAACAAACCGGGAAACGAATTGTTAAAGTGCTCTAATGTCGACTCTCCTCTCGGTCTCACCGACACACTACCCTAATGGAGACGAATACTACGCAACCAAGGATAGAGGAACAATTCAGCTTAACTTAAACTAGATCAACTAATCGCTCAAAAACCCAAACCCGACAAGAACAAAACCCGCTCTCGCGCGATCTTAATTCTAACAAGTAAAAGTAATGAGACGAGTTTACTTCTTATCACCTCTCGGTCTCTAAGAAGGTGTTTCACAACTGATTTTATCTAATTAATTTACCCACTTATCCCTACGGTTGATCACCCCGCAAACAATCTCTAGACACAAAGTAAAGAGTTCAAACAAGCTAAAATCAATCAAAACCTATTCAATTAATCAAAGCAAGAGGTATATGAGTATAACTAATAAATTCACAGCCACTAAACACAACCTAATTCAATGTTAAACCAAACTTTTCATTAACAATTCAAGCCATGATGATCAACAATCCATAAAACTCATTAAAACCTAACAATATTCATCTAACCTAGGTAGAACTAATAAGTTTAGCCAATCATAATCAATGAACAATAGATGAAATAGATATAAATGATAAACATGTTCATATAAATCTGATTACAAAAGGTTTGAATGCTTAAAAACCAAAAACGAACTCACAAACGTTAAAATAGTCAAAACCGACAACCGAAGGATAAAAGATGTAACCGTAAGCTTGTCCTCCTTGGTTTCTCCTCTAGAGCAGGTGTGGGATGGCTGGAAACTTGAATAATTTCGTTCATAGGGTTTTAGGGTTTATATATATGTTTAAACACCTCCTTCCTAATATAAAATAGGTTAAAACAAGCCCACTAGGCCCACTAGAAGACAAAATAGACGTGGTAGCTGATTCTTGAACATTCTTGGCAGCCTTGGGACATGTTGGACTCTACCACATGCTTCTTGAATGGTATGACCTGGTCGCGTAGCTCGAACATGACATTTTCTGACGTTTTTCGACTTTTAGCTCGTTTATCTTCGTTTTTGCGTACCGGCTTCAACCGAGCTCCGTTTTAGCTTATTCTTTTTCCATTTGACTCGTTTTCTCGATCTCTTCAACATGGAACCTATCACATACACAAACATGTAATTTCATGCAAGAAAAATTTATATTCGTTAACGTTTTACGCACAAAACAACCCAAAAACGGGATAAAAACGCTATGTGTTTTACAACATATCAGTTGGTCTCAAGGGCCATCCAACTATAGTGTTTGCGATTGTGTAACATCCCAACAACCAAAAATTAAACATGTAGACATGTATCACATAAGTAATGTACAAGTATGAAAAAAAAATCAACACATTCTAAGAATTGTATGAAATTGATTGAGATGAAATATAAAAGTTGTTGTGTGCATTGTTACATGTCACACCCCAAATTAGTAAAAACTTAGAAATAAGCTATGAAATACCTGTTTTTGTAAAAAAATACCGAAACAACAATTGAACAAATTTATTAAGTGAAGTATGGTGTTCTTCAAATATTCAGTAAGCTAATGTGGTAAAAGTAAAGGGTTGACACAGCGATGTAGCGAGGAAAAACCTTAGATCCTGGTGAGAATCCTTGAAAAAAAACCTCGAGAAAAACCTTGGAAAAAACTTAACGAGTTTTTCAATTATTGCTTCGGTAATTTTTTACCAAAACAGTTTGACGCCCACTATGAGGCAAGTGATGTTTTTCATTTTCAAATCCATACTCAAATCCGTTTTAAACCATTACCTTGCAAAACTCAACTCAAAAATGGTTTCTCAATCCAATGCTACATCTTCTTCCATGCCGTCCGCAGTTTCCGGGGTGTCTCAACCACTTCCTACTCCACCTAATGTTTAGAAAAAGACTACGAGCGCCGACATCAACATCTCAGGAGCCTGAGGACCAAGTGGCATGCCTCCTCCTACAACAAGGCCTTCCACCAGCTTGTTGACTCAAAGATCAGGATCTTCCAACACGAGACCTGTTCTTAGGTCTAATGATGATATTCTTGATATTTTAATGTAGATGGAGGAGCACAACGAAACTCAGAAGGAAACCAACAATTCCTTCATGAGGGAACTCCGGGATATCCAGGCACGAGGAAAGAAGCCGGCGGAGGAATCATTCACTCAGTTGCAGAATAGATCCTTGAATATCGAGGCATCATAATCATGGAATCATTATGACGATTTCCTACCCCATGCAACTGGCTCCAAGGACAAGTGATCCCATCCACACTATAAGAAGTGATGTCACTAGGGATTTTGGTGTTGTCGTGGGATCCTCAGCCAAGAATCCCAATACCGGTAACTTCAATAATAATGTTACTATACCTGTGACTAATTTTGATGTTTCGCAGGATTCCGGTATTAGTCCCATAACGGAGAAGGAGCTGCAAAAACTCAAGGAGTTGACCTCCAACGTTCCTGGGACAGTTCAACCAATTCCAGAAGCTTCCCCGAGCAGTCATAGGATCTCAAGATTTGCACCCCCTATCTGTGACACTGAGATCCCGAAACGGTTCCGGACCCCAGTATGAAGTTTATGATAGTACCGCGGATCCAGGAGCATATTGCTCAATATCTCGAAAGAATGGAAATTAATCCCATCCCTCAGGATATCAAAGAAGCTTGTTTGTGTAAGGGGTTTGGTTCTACATTGACTAGAGCTGCCTTAAAATGGTTCATAAGTGTTCCTCCGTTCTCTATTCAATCTTTTTCACACTTAGTTAACTTGTTCAATAACTAGTTTTCTTGCAGCAGAACCTTTGAAAGGTTAACACGTGATTTATACAGGGTTACTCAAGGAAACGATGAATCTTTTAGGGACTATGTAAGAAAGGTTAGTAGAGAGGCCCTGGAGATCCCTAACCTTGATGTAGCAAAAATAGTGCAATCCTTCAAGATGGGACTTAAGAAGGATATCTCTTTCTACGAGGATCTTGTCATGAATCCCTGCAAAAACTTGGATGAAACAGGGAACATGGCTTTATGGTTCATAAGGCTTGAAGAAGATAGGATGATCCAGCAAAGGCTCAAAGGCTCCAGCAACTACAAACATCAAAACAGGAAGTCGGAATCCCCATCATCCAAACCATATAGATCGAAACCTTATTACCAAAACGATAGAAACAGGGTCAATATGCTGGACGATGATAAGGATGATGAATTTTATCCTAAAATAAATGACTATTGCTTTTCTGTAGATATATCTGGACTAATGTGTGCTACGCAGGATCTTGGAGACATAGCAAGATGGCACCGAAAGAATGAAAAGAACACCTCTTGGAAAGATAAGTCCAAATGGTGTTCCTTTCATGAATACTTCGGTCATATGACAGAGGATTGCATAGCGCTGAGAAAAGTTATTAGTTATCTCCTAAGCAAAGGTCACCTAAAAGATTTACGGGGCAAAAACAAAAATAAAAACCAAAATCATAAAAAAGCTTTAAAAAGGGCGGAATCTCCGCCTCTAGACGCCATGATAGTGAACTTCATCTCTGGAAAATCTGACAGATGTGGAACTTCTTACTCGATAGTAAAAAGAAACGCTAAAGTATCCAAGGCCGAGAGACCAGGAGGACCAATAAGATCTGTGACAATGACGAGTGAAACAGAAGTCTCATTCAGTGAAGAGGATCGGGATAACGTTCAGGATCCTCATCATGATGGTTTGGTTATCACTTTATACGTCGCTAACCGTTTTGTACGCATGATCTTGGTAGATGGTGGAGTCCTAGTAAACATCATCCAATTGGAGACATTAAAAATAATGAACATTCCTGAATCCGAGATAGTAACAAGATCCTCAATCTTAGTCGGTTTACGACCGAAAACCTAAGTCTGCCGATAACCAAATTTTTGGGGTATATATTGACGGGGAATGAAATACATCTTTCACAGATGCATCCTTTTGGGCTTATGAGGATCCGACACTTTGAGTTTTGCTGCTGTGCTTACAACATCGTGCCTACAGTAGACAAGTTTTCTATATTTTATATATTGCCCGGTCGTGGAGAATGATACAACTATTCAACGACCACCAAAGGGATAGTAGGGAAAGAACCCCCCTCGCAGTGTCTATGAATGGCGGACGGAATTATTCTGAGTTCGAGAAGACGTTCTTCCCATCCAAACGGTCCGCCGACCGCAGAACAAAAAATTGTCTGATCTGCGCTTTACGTCTTATCAGGATCAACAATGGTTTCTTGCATTGACTCGCACCCCTACTGCGATGCAGGCTATCAATGAAGGTGCGTTGGTGCGTGCTGGAATGAGTCGCTTGTGGCCATTCCTGGATGAGGGACCTTTTTACGAGTAGCCTGATGGGAGTAAGTGTATATATATATATATATATATATATAGAGAGAGAGAGAGAGAGAGAGAGAGTTATTTTTATTTCACTTTACTCTTTGTTTATTATTATTTTATGTTTTTTTTATAATTTTCTCCATTTGTAGCTAAAGGATGAATTTTATCGATGCTTTTGGATCATGTCCCGGGTCTCATGAAGCGTTGCCCGAAAGATCATAAGGCATTGCCTATGCTTGACAGGACGCGAGACTATTTTTTGTTCCTAAAAAACAGAACCTGGAGCCTGTGGTGTCCGAAGCTATGTATGTCATTGGTGAGAATATTTTAAATCCTCGCCCTTTGATCGCCCTTACTTTCGACGGGGTGATTGTATTACTTATATCTAGTGAAGAATCATCACCCCGTGAAGAAGGAACTTCTGTTAATACTACTGAATACAGGGTGTTTTGAGTAAGCTTGTAGATCTAGGCCGTAAGAGGAAACATCGTGCCTCTTCAAAAGGTGTGGGTGGAAGTCGGGTTAATCTTGATACACCTTCCTCTAAAGATGAACCACCAAATCCTCCAGGATCCACTAATCTTTATGTTAGATGTCCTGTGGTAACCACAGAAACTGCCCCACATGTAACGAGTCACACAAAACATGCCCCCAAGAAGGCTAGGAAACTCATCTTAGTGACAAGATTCAAAATGTTGCTACCAAAGCTACTCAAGGTATTACTAGATTTCAATTATTTCTATCCTTCTAGAGATGTATTTGTATTTTTACCCATGTAGATCCTGCCAATATGCCTTTGAAGGCTGTCATCATTTGGGAACCATCTCCACCTACAAAGGTGGTTCAAACTGTTGACCCTTCCTTTGGAAAAGGAAAAACTATTGAACCAAACCCTTTTGACATGGAGCATGTCTCCCAGTTTGATCCGCAAGTCCTGCACAAAGAACAACCTTGATTATCTCCTCATTCCTCACTTGTCCTTCAAGAGGGTGAAGGGGGTTCCATATTGCAGCCAAAGAACCTCTGCATTCTTCCCCTATAGTCCAAAAAGAAAGGGGTTCAGCAGAGTTTTATAGTCATTCAAACCCGTATGAAGATTTGTTGATCCACAGCTCGTATTGGTCTCTAGTTCAGGGTTCTTGATTTTCTGACACATATGTCTGCCATGAATTCTTGAGCCAAAGTATTCCTCCTGTAGAACAATCATATCAACGTGGGCTGTCACACCCCAACCTACAACAGAAATGCCGGGGCGCGAACTGATTGTCACAGCTCTCAAGGTTACTATCATGCATTATTAAAAGTTTCGATATCTATTTATTAAATTTCCAAATAATAATCATCTTTACAAAAATCCAAATAAACGAAGGTACAAATATCAATCAACAACAATAAGTGTCATTAAGTTTTCTTCTAGCATAAATCCTTAAGTGATCTTGTACTTCACATCAAACGATAACCTTCATATGCGTTGAAAATAATATAGTTTTGTCAACACAAGGTTGAGTGAGCAACACACCAGTTTGAAGTTTCATATAGAAAAATAAGTATTTGCAACAAGTCGTATGAGTATAACAAATTAACCTAATGAGCAAGTATAATTGAGATGTCGAGAAGCACAAAGCTATAACAACTGGTGTATGATCATACTAGACTGAGATTATGTTGGACCTCTCCGAATGTGAAAGCAAATAAGCACATAAACAAGTAAGGTATAAGTTGTTAACACATAAGACAAAGTTGCAGTTTTAAGTATAAGTATATAATGAGAAATATATTTACGCATATCTCCCCAAAACGTGAAAAACAAGTAAAATAGGGGAATGTGGTACTCACCTCGATAGACAAACAAGAGTGAATAGATAACAAAAAGACTGATGAAAGCGGATCACGCGTGATGAAGATAAAGCCTAATAAGGATAATAGAATACGAAAATACTAAGGAAAATAACTAGATCGATTAAGAAAGCTCGATAAATATAATTATTATTAAGTCATGTTATATTCTCTTTAATAATATTATATTTTACTTTATAAGATATCTTATGAAAAATCTCTAGTTTGTTAAAATATAAACAAAGTACGTTATAATACTTAATTAAAGATTATATAAGTACAACCCGTATTTAATAATATTATTAATTCATTAAGTCCGTTTAAAAGTGTATTATAATATTTAAAAAAATATTATTTAACTAAAATAAATCCTTAAAAATATTTATTAGTTTGTTAAAACATTTAATATTGTATAAACAAAACATTAGTTTACGTGATATTATATATACATGTATATACATATATGTATACATACATACACGGACAAAAGACGTGAGAGACAAGTATTATAGGATCGGTTTTTACTAAGATAATTTATTCAATAATCATTATTATAATTATTATTATTACATTTAATTAGGAGCCTTTAAAAAGAAAAATATCAAATTTTCCAAAAAAAAACGGGGTTGCAGGGGCCGAACCCGCGACCTCTGTCACCATGCTCACATATGTTAACCGATATGCATTAATATGGAAATTTGTTTAAATAAAAACAAGAGCAGATCGAAGCAGTTGGTTCACAGTTCACACAAGCCCTAAAATCAAATTGATCCAATCGTTAACAATTAATCAAATCATGTTTAGAGCTAATGATCTACACTTCATCGCGATGGAAACCATATAATCAATTACCTGCTATGATGCTCTGAGATGGGTTACAAGTTCAACAGTGGCCGGCGCAAAAAGAGATGATGAACGAGGTATAAACGATCAAACAAAATAAATTAAATAAGGAGGAATTGTTGGCGAGGTTGTATAGATCGTATCCTGTTATTTAATTGGAATATTATAACCGATTTCGTGTATAATGGTTAAACGATTTGTCGGTTAGGTTAAATATAGAAAACGGATCAAGTTTGATATTATTAACTCATTTACAGTGTCGGTTAAGCTGAAATTGGTAATAACGCGTAATCTACAAGATCAATATATTAAATAAACGTGAATTGCTCTCCAAGGAATTGTTAATCGGATTCGGATTCAAGGGATAAGAACATGGGTAGGGTTTGGTAAACGGGTATCCAGATTGATGATATGGGTTAGAAATATATTTATAGTTTAAGTCCCTGGTGTTTGGGGATGGGTACGAGAATAGGTTAAAGTTTATGTTTCGGGTTAAAAGTGCCAAAACCATAAAGATATAATTATAAATAATAAATATTGATAATAATAAATTAATAATTAATTATTTAAACTCAATAAACGAAATGAAAATAACCCGAACGTTGAACCTAGTCGGGTATTTAATAAATTCGAAAAAAACCGAGTTGTTACAGTCTCTCCTACTTTAGGGAATTTCTTCCCGAAATTAAGGAATACTATGACAACACCGTCAAATAAATAAAATAAAATAAAAAAATACATAATACAGAACTTTAGTTAGTTGAAGTAACGCTCCAAATGAAAATCCGATAAGGACACTTATATATAGGATGTATTAGCGGCGTATTCACCATATCCTTATCATCTTTACATGTGTACCATTATCTCAACTACTTACGGTTTTGTGTTATGACACACAATTATTCGGATTATGATTTCCATGCGAGGACTTTGGTAATTATGTATGCATCCATAATTACTTAGATCGTCGGATGGTCCATATGACTCGTCCCATTGTATGGGTTGTAAAACGTTTAAGTAAAACATGATTTTTAAGGGAACAAAGTTTTTAAGGATTTTTAAGACATAAATGTATAAAATAATTCCAAAAGTTACAGTGGGGTTTTATTAAGACATCGCAAAAATATAAGTATTCGAAGAAGTCATCACTTATGATGGTAAATTAATAAGATAAGAGTAAACTTTAATAAACTATCTATTGAACCAAAGGAATTTATTTATAAGGTAGATTATAAAAGATAAATAGTTCAAATGAGAAATAATCCTAGGCCATAAGAGGCATTACAATAATTAAGAAAAAGACAAAGTATCAAGATAGATAAATAGAACGACAAAAGTCTTCATGATTGTTGAGTATTTTAATTGACTTGGCTTGAAGCACCATGAGGAGTTGCATGAGTAGGAGCAGTTGAGGTAGACTGGCTTGGAATAACTTGAATAGGTTGAGCTTGCATAGCAGGGGTTTGAGCAACATAGGCTTGGTACGCTTGAGCTTGGGGGTGCAGAGCTTGATAGAGTTGGGTTAAGTAAGGTTGACTTGAATTGATGGAAGGGGCTTGCAGGACATGAGGTGGTTGAGTTTGAACTTGGTGAGCATGGGTCAAGTAGTAGGGTGTAGTCACAGTTTGGGCTTGATGGGCATGGATAAGTTAAGGGCACATATTACAAAGATGGTTTGGGTCTCCACAATGATAGCAAGCACGGTTAAAAGGAGCATCGGGTTGAGCACGTGAGGTGGTCTATGTAACACCCCGACCGGAGGCGGATTATACATCGGGGCGCCACATATTGCTTCATTACTCGCGACACTATTGGTGTCAATATTTATTAATACACATTTTATCGCGCACGCGCAGCGGGGAAAATAAAGAACATAAATCAACATAAATCAATATATTTATAAATCATAATATTCAAATAACATAAACTTGTCTTGTTACATTTTAAATCTAGGTCCAAAACAAAAGTAAACATCCTATGTGTCCCCAAGCTTCAAAGCAGCTACTGCAAACCTGAACATGTGTTAAAATAAACGTCAAACACTTGCGTGTTGGTGAGAAATCAAGTTTAATAGATATTCATAGTTAATCATAGATAATCATAGATAACAACAGTAAATCTGCGCGCAACATATGTTAATCTGGTATCTAACAAGGGTGAAATCAGATTGTGACCAAGCCTTAGATTCATAGCTCATAGTTCAATCCGTACTCCCAATTGAGCACAAAAACAAGAAAACTGTGCAAGTGTAAACAAAAGAGAAAACATAAACGATAGGTTCTCCCGTGTCTACCAATGGATCCATGAGAACTTCGGAATAGGCCGAACAAAGCGGTTAATGATACACACATACAAATAACAGCCAAGTAAATATCCATAACACATGGGATACTGCGCGACTAAAACTTCATAAACAGTTTAAGACTCAGTTTTGTACGAACACATGAACATCCCCAAAACATTAAAACAAAAAGGGATTAGATACGAGATTACTCACTTGATAAAGATGCGATGTAAGATAATGCAAGAACCAACTCTTAAACAAGCAAAGTTAACCTATAATTAAAGATTATGTTTCAACGATCGGTTTTAGGTCTAGGTAATAAGTTAGCATAATTAATAAGTAAATTATTATATATAATATATTACCGGAAAAGCAGGAAGAACAAGGAGGAAGACGGAGGCAAGAGAGGAGGCGGCAGGAGGACAACGGCAGAGAGCAAGAGGGAGGAAGAGATAATAAGTGTAGTGTGTGAAGTGTTAAGAAAATACTACTATTATTTATAGGCAAACCCTAGGGGACATAAACCCTAGAAAAGATCTCCAAAAGTAAAAGAAAAGATAACAGCAAAAAGATTCCAAAAGCAAGATCTCAAAAGATAACAAAAGATATCAAAAGCAAAAAGTAAAAGATTTCAAAAGATATGGCAGCAGGAAAAGAGGAAAAGCAAAAGGGGAAAGCTGTCAGGGAACAGTAAAAAGCATGGGCGGAGACAGAAAAAGGTACAGGTTAAGCATGGCAAAAGCAGATCCTCAAAAGATAATGTCAGTTACTTTATCTACCAACCAATGGGGTTGGTACGCATGCAGCGCCGAAAGCAACTATTCAGACATAAAGCAAAGCAGGTCAACAGCTCAAAAGATAAGACAACACAAAAGCAAACGGCTAGATTTAAACAAGGGTTCAGCGCGAGAAGGCTGTGTGCGCGAGCGCGAAGGCTGGCACAACAATCCTTAGCGCGCTGCGGGAAGAATCACAAATCCTTAGCGCACTGCGAGAACATAAATTCCTAGCGCGCCGCGGGAACTACAAATTCTCAGCGTGCTGCGTGAAGAACTAGAATTCTTAGCGCATCGCGGGAAGAACATACATTCTTAGCGCGCTGCGAGAAGAGTTCTCTTCACGCATTGCAGGAACAAGATGTCTTCACGCAGGCTTCCTTAGCGCGAGGAGCTGCAGACATCCTTAGGCGAGAAGAACCAAAGGACAAGCAAAGAAGAGGGTTCAAGGCTTAAGGGTTAAGCAGGAGGGCGGGATGGCGACAAGACAAAGAGGCGGGACGACAAGAAAGGAAGGCGGGACGGCGGAAAGAAAGGGGAAGAGAAAGAGGCGGGAATGAACAAATAAAAATAAATATATTTAATTTACTCAGTTAAATTTACAAGGATTAATAATAAACTTTAAATCAAAAAAAAAAAAAAAAGAAACGGATCAGAGAAACGGGTACCTGGGTCGGGTCGGATTCGGGCAGTTGTCACAGTCTCCCCTACTTTGAGAAATTTCGTCCCGAAATTTAACTCGTAGTAGGTGGCGCAGAGAAAAGGTACGGGTACTTGATCTTCATCTGATCTTCCCTTTCCCAAGTGAACTCGGCTCCGCGCTTGGACTGCCAACGAACTTTAACAATAGGGATGCGACTGCGCTTGGTTTTCTTCACCTCGCGATCCATAATCTCCACGGGCTTCTCAACAAAATGCATAGATTCATCAACTTGAACTTCATCAAGAGGAATGTGAAGGTTCTCGTCAGCTAAACACTTCTTGAGATTGGATACATGGAAAGTTGGATGCACATTACTGAGCGCGGGCGGCAGGTCAAGTTTGTAGGCAACTTTTCCTATACGCGCGAGAATCTTGAATGGCCCAACATAACGAGGCGCAAGTTTACCTTTCTTCCCAAAGCGGACAACACCCTTCCAAGGCGACACTTTGAGGAGAACAAGATCACCAACTAGAAATTCGAGAGGCTTTCGCCTGCGATCAGCATAACTCTTCTGTCGGCTTCTGGCAGTCAGCAGACGATCACGGATCTTGGCGATTTTATCGGTTGTCTCTTGAACTAGTTCGGGTCCTGTGATTTGAACTTCACCCACTTCGTTCCAACAAATCGGTGAACGGCACTTTCGACCGTAAAGTGCTTCAAATGGGGCCATACCGATACTGGAATGATAGCTGTTATTATAAGAAAACTCGATCAAAGGTAGGTGTGAATCCCAATTACCTCCAAAATCAAGAACACAAGATCGAAGCATATCTTCAAGGGTTTGAATGGTTCGCTCAGACTGACCGTCAGTCTGAGGATGATATGCCGTACTCATGTCCAAGCGAGTTCCTAGCGCAGATTGGAGAGATTTCCAAAAGCGAGATATAAAACGGCCATCGCGATCGGATATGATGCTCAAAGGAGTACCATGGCGGCAGACAATTTCCTTGACGTAAAGCTGCGCGAGATGCTCAACATGGTAGGTTTCACGATATGGGCAGAAAATGAGCAGACTTGGTCAAACGATCCACTATTACCCAAATGCTATCATGTTTGCTTGCTGTCAAAGGTAACTTGGTAATAAAGTCCATTGCTATACCTTCCCACTTCCACGTAGGAATTTCTGGTTGTTCGAGCAAACCAGATGGGCGTTGGTGTTCAGCTTTAACTTTAGAACAAGTCAGGCACCTAGCTACGAACACAGCAATATCCTTTTTCATACCGGGCCACCAATAAGTTATGCGCAAATCCTTGTACATCTTATCAGCGCCAGGATGAATAGAATATCGAGATTTGTGCGCTTCACAAAGGATATCAGCGCGAAGATTCTCATCACAAGGGATCCAGATGCGATTGAGATAGCAGAGAAATCCACTCAGATTAGGGACAAAATGCGCTTCCGCGCCACACGCTAACTCGGCGCGAAGGTTGCCATTGCTGATGGATGCGCGCTGCGAGTCGCGAATGCGCGATTCAAGATCGTTTAGGATCGGCGCGAAATGAAGCTGGGTGCGCGGCAAGATACAGTTAAGCTGGCTGGGTTTACGGCTGAGCGCATCAGCTACCACATTAGCTTTACCAGGATGATACCGGATCTCACAATCGTAATCGCTGATGAGTTCGTTCCATCGGCGTTGTCTCATGTTAAGTTCCTTTTGATCAAAGATATGCTGAAGGCTTTTATGGTCAGTGTAAAGGATACACTTAGTACCATAAAGGTAGTGTCTCCAGATCTTCAAGGCAAAAACAACTGCACCAAGCTCGAGGTCGTGAGTTGTATAATTCTTCTCGTGAATCTTAAGTTGCCTTGATGCGTAAGCGATAACCTTGCCTCGTTGCATAAGAACACAACCGAGACCTTGGTTAGAGGCATCACAATACACAACAAAATCATCACTTCCCTCAGGTAACGCAAGAACAGGAGCTTCACACAACAAACGCTTGAGCGTTAGAAAGGCTTCTTCTTGCTTCGAGCCCCAAATATACGGCTTTCCTTTGTGCGTTAGAGCTGTTAAAGGCAAAGCAATCTTTGAAAAGTTCGAAATAAAACGCCGGTAATAACCAGCTAAGCCCAAGAAGGAACGGATTTCGGTTGGAGTAGATGGCGTAATCCAGTTCTTGATTGCTTCAATTTTGGATGGGTCGACATGAATACCCATCTTGTTCACAACATGACCAAGAAACTGTACTTCATCCGACCAGAAATCACACTTGGAGAGTTTGGCAAAGAGTTGCTCGGCTCTAAGCTTTTGCAATACCAATCGGAGATGTTGCTCGTGCTCGGCCTTGGTCTTAGAATACACCAGAACATCATCGATAAATACAATCACGAATTTATCCAAGAAAGGCCTACACACCCGATTCATTAGATCCATGAAAACGGCGGGTGCGTTGGTTAAACCGAAGGACATGACCAAGAATTCAAAATGGCCATAACGAGTACGAAAAGCAGTCTTGGGAACATCTTCATCGCGGATACGCAACTGATGATAGCCAGAACGGAGATCGATCTTGGAGAAACAAGAGGCACCTTGGAGTTGATCAAAGAGGTCGTCAATACGCGGTAAGGGATACCGGTTTTTAATGGTGAGTTTGTTCAACTCGCGGTAATCAATACACATGCGAAACGATCCATCTTTCTTTTTAACGAACAACACCGGAGCACCCCAGGGCGAAGAGCTAGGGCGGATAAATCCTTTAGCGGTCAACTCCTGAAGTTGGCTTGCTAATTCTTGCATTTCAGCGGGTGCAAGACGATAAGGAGATTTGGCTACCGGGGAAGCACCAGGGACAAGATCAATACGAAACTCGACTTCACGAGCGGGAGGGATACCAGGAAGATCATCAGGAAAAACTTCAGGGAAGTCACGCACAACAGGGATATCGCGAAGTTTCTTCTTTTCTCCATCAGGTTTAACCACATGGGCTAAAAATGCAACACATTTCTTCCGCATGAGTTTCCGGGCTTCAGCGCAAGACATAAGCTTAAGACCGCGGGCGGGTTTCTCGCCAAAGATATGAAGATCACCATCTTCACGAGGAATGCGAATCAACTTCTTAGCGCAAATAACTTCGGCGCGATTATGCGAGAGCCAATCCATACCAATGATAACATCAAAACTTCCAAGAGGCATAGGAATGAGGTCAATTAGAAAATCGTTTTCGTTAAGGTTCAGCGTGCAATCTTTAATCACAGCGTTTAATAAAATAGTTTCACCATTAGCCAATTCAACTGAAAAGTTTTCGCTTAAGCTATCGCGCGGTCGCGCAAGCTTCTGCTCAAAAGCGCGAGAGATAAAACTTCTATCGGCGCCAGTATCAAAAAGTACAGATGCAAAGTGACCGTTAAGTAAAAATGTACCATTAACTACGTCATTATTTGCTTGCGCTTGGTGCGCTGTTATGTTAAAGGCTCGGCCTCGCGCCGCTTGGTTCGAAATTTGGTTCACCGGATTCGCTTGAGTAATCTGGACTTGTAGCCTCGGGCACGCGTTCCGGAAATGACTGGGATCACCGCAGTTATAGCACGACCTGGGTCGTGGGTTTTGGTATGTTGGTTGTGGGTTATGCGGGTAGGCTGGTGGTGTTTGCACAATTGGATTGGTGGGAGGGGTTCTACAGTACTCTGTAGTGTGACCAGTGCGGCCACATCTGTTACATTGTCGACACGGGGTTTGAGGTGGGTGATGAAGTCTACAGGTTGGGCAGAAGGGTTGGTTTCCTGTGTAAGGTTTCTTAGTTGGCGGGGCAGGAAGTGCTGGAGTGGTTAAGGCATAGTTGTGGACTGCAGGAGGTGCTGGGTAGGTTGACAGTGGGTTAGGCGCGTAAACTGGGGATTGATAAATGGGTTGCTGGACAATGGGAGGGTTGGTAAGCGCATAGGCTCTGCGCTTGCGTTTGGGGTTATTATGGTGTGAGGGTTCTGGTTTGGTTTCTGATGGTTCAGGGACAGTCTTGGTGGGTTTGGTCTTCTCAGCTCCCCGCAGGAACAGGGTTCCTGCTCTGACATGGTTGTCGCTGAGCACAGCGGCCAACTCGATGGCGTCAGAGAGGGTTGCTGGGTTTCTGGCCCATACGGAGTCTTGAATTTCCATGGGGAGACCCCCAAGGAACTTCTCGATGGCTCGGCGGGTAGGGGTAACAAGGTGAGGGACCAGTAAGCTTAGCTCGTGGAAGCGCGTCGCGTACTCGCGCGCTTCACCGCTGTACTGTTTCAAGTTCCAGAATTCTTCTTCTAGGCGCTTGACTTCGTTGGGAGGGCAGAATTCTCGCATTAGGAGATCCTTAAATTCTTCCCAAGGTACGCTAGAAGCAGCTTCTGCGCCACGCGCTTGAGCTACTCCATTCCACCATGTAAGCGCCCTAGATTCCAGGACACTTGAGGCATAGAGGGTTCGTCTGTCTGAAGGGCATTGGGTATGGAGGAAAGTGTTTTCAATCTTCTCGAGCCACTGGAGCATCACGGTGGCTCCCTCGAGACCTGTGAACTTGGGTGGTTTACCCGCATGAAAGGATTTAATGTTGTAGCTGGAGGTATTAGCATTGTTTTGGTTTAAGGCTTGGGCTATTGCGGCGGCCATTTCCTGGGAACGTTGCTGTCTACGCATGCGCGAGGCTTCTCTTCTCTGAAATCGGCGAGATAGCGGAGGCATTCTATAAAAGTTTTAGTTTTAGTTAATAACTTGGTTTCAGCGCAAAGTATAACCTTATAAAACTTGTTTCGCGAAGTTACATGCTATCAATGCTGAAGTAAAACATGAATTTAAATGCAAACTTAATACAGATAACGAATTCGAATTGGGAATCGTCAATTCATGTATCACCATGACTTTCCGAATTCTCAATTTAAAATATACGAATAAATATATATTGGAGATTGACGATTCATGTATCACCATGACTTTTCAATCTTCGATATAAAACATACAAGAAATAAGCATTGGAGATTGACAATTCATGTATCACCATGACTTTTCAATCTTCAATTTAAAAACATAAAGTAAATGGGAATTGAAAGTCAACTATTCATGTATCACCATGACTTTTCGGATTTTCAATTCCAACAAACGAATAAAAATCGAAAAAAAAAATCGCAAAATAAAACATAAAACCATACGCTGCGTAAGCGCCAGCATATTTAATAAATAACGAGTAATTAACAATAAGCGCGCGAACATGAGATTTCTCTCATGCGCGAGAAGGGACTCTTAGGTTTTCTAGGTCGTTACGTCTAACCACCTATCCTAAAGTCAACGAGCTCTGATACCAATCTGTAACACCCCGACCGGAGGCGGATTATACATCGGGGCGCCACATATTGCTTCATTACTCGCGACACTATTGGTGTCAATATTTATTAATACACATTTTATCGCGCACGCGCAGCGGGGAAAATAAAGAACATAAATCAACATAAATCAATATATTTATAAATCATAATATTCAAATAACATAAACTTGTCTTGTTACATTTTAAATCTAGGTCCAAAACAAAAGTAAACATCCTATGTGTCCCCAAGCTTCAAAGCAGCTACTGCAAACCTGAACATGTGTTAAAATAAACGTCAAACACTTGCGTGTTGGTGAGAAATCAAGTTTAATAGATATTCATAGTTAATCATAGATAATCATAGATAACAACAGTAAATCTGCGCGCAACATATGTTAATCTGGTATCTAACAAGGGTGAAATCAGATTGTGACCAAGCCTTAGATTCATAGCTCATAGTTCAATCCGTACTCCCAATTGAGCACAAAAACAAGAAAACTGTGCAAGTGTAAACAAAAGAGAAAACATAAACGATAGGTTCTCCCGTGTCTACCAATGGATCCATGAGAACTTCGGAATAGGCCGAACAAAGCGGTTAATGATACACACATACAAATAACAGCCAAGTAAATATCCATAACACATGGGATACTGCGCGACTAAAACTTCATAAACAGTTTAAGACTCAGTTTTGTACGAACACATGAACATCCCCAAAACATTAAAACAAAAAGGGATTAGATACGAGATTACTCACTTGATAAAGATGCGATGTAAGATAATGCAAGAACCAACTCTTAAACAAGCAAAGTTAACCTATAATTAAAGATTATGTTTCAACGATCGGTTTTAGGTCTAGGTAATAAGTTAGCATAATTAATAAGTAAATTATTATATATAATATATTACCGGAAAAGCAGGAAGAACAAGGAGGAAGACGGAGGCAAGAGAGGAGGCGGCAGGAGGACAACGGCAGAGAGCAAGAGGGAGGAAGAGATAATAAGTGTAGTGTGTGAAGTGTTAAGAAAATACTACTATTATTTATAGGCAAACCCTAGGGGACATAAACCCTAGAAAAGATCTCCAAAAGTAAAAGAAAAGATAACAGCAAAAAGATTCCAAAAGCAAGATCTCAAAAGATAACAAAAGATATCAAAAGCAAAAAGTAAAAGATTTCAAAAGATATGGCAGCAGGAAAAGAGGAAAAGCAAAAGGGGAAAGCTGTCAGGGAACAGTAAAAAGCATGGGCGGAGACAGAAAAAGGTACAGGTTAAGCATGGCAAAAGCAGATCCTCAAAAGATAATGTCAGTTACTTTATCTACCAACCAATGGGGTTGGTACGCATGCAGCGCCGAAAGCAACTATTCAGACATAAAGCAAAGCAGGTCAACAGCTCAAAAGATAAGACAACACAAAAGCAAACGGCTAGATTTAAACAAGGGTTCAGCGCGAGAAGGCTGTGTGCGCGAGCGCGAAGGCTGGCACAACAATCCTTAGCGCGCTGCGGGAAGAATCACAAATCCTTAGCGCACTGCGAGAACATAAATTCCTAGCGCGCCGCGGGAACTACAAATTCTCAGCGTGCTGCGTGAAGAACTAGAATTCTTAGCGCATCGCGGGAAGAACATACATTCTTAGCGCGCTGCGAGAAGAGTTCTCTTCACGCATTGCAGGAACAAGATGTCTTCACGCAGGCTTCCTTAGCGCGAGGAGCTGCAGACATCCTTAGGCGAGAAGAACCAAAGGACAAGCAAAGAAGAGGGTTCAAGGCTTAAGGGTTAAGCAGGAGGGCGGGATGGCGACAAGACAAAGAGGCGGGACGACAAGAAAGGAAGGCGGGACGGCGGAAAGAAAGGGGAAGAGAAAGAGGCGGGAATGAACAAATAAAAATAAATATATTTAATTTACTCAGTTAAATTTACAAGGATTAATAATAAACTTTAAATCAAAAAAAAAAAAAAAAGAAACGGATCAGAGAAACGGGTACCTGGGTCGGGTCGGATTCGGGCAGTTGTCACAGTCTATGCATCAGGCGGGATGCGACAAGTGTTAGCAAGGTGGCC
Source organism: Bidens hawaiensis (assembly GCF_021521415.1). NCBI lineage: Eukaryota > Viridiplantae > Streptophyta > Magnoliopsida > Asterales > Asteraceae > Bidens > Bidens hawaiensis. The sequence goes on from NW_027491051.1 coordinate 949,207, forward strand.
ATAAAGGTTGCATTGGGTATATCGTCGGCAAGGGGTTTGGGGAGAGTGATGAAAGCTACACTTGGCACATAGGGGATGAGGACCAAGGTAAGTCTTTTTTTATTTGGGGTAGTTTGGTTTTGGTTAGGAGGAGGTTGGTTAACGGCATAGGCCTTACGCTTGTTGTTGTGGTTGTTGTTGTTGTTGCGGTGATTTTTGTTGTAGGAAGCAGGTTTGGTTTCGGCTTTAGCATTAGATGTTGAGTCGGTTTCAGTCTTGTCGGGAGTAGGCTTGGAATCCTTGTGAGACAAGGTTCCATCCCTAACATGACTATCGGTGAGGGAAGCAGCTAGGTCCATGGCCTCACCGATGGTTAAGGGATCACGACTCATCACAGCATCACGGAAAATGATTGGTAAACCGCGAATGTATTTCTGAATGCCGCGGTTGTCGGGGGTTACAAGGTGAGGTACGATTCGGCTAATTTCACGGAAACGGTTTGAGTAGGTAGAGTTATCCCCACCAACCTGTTTGAGTTCCCAAAACTCAGTCTCAAGTCTTTGCAGTTCGTGTTCCGGGCAGAACTCCCTCTTTATTGCCTCCTTAAGTTATTCCCAAGGCATGGATACGACCAAGTCAGACCCTTGGTCATTCCTCAGGGTATTCCACCAGATGACAGCTCGACCCTCGAACTTGCTCGAGGCGAACTTAGTCCGTTTGGCGTCCGGACATTCACAGTGGATGAAAATATTTTTCATCTCTTCAAACCATTGCAGCAATTTGGTGGCGTTTTCCTCACCAAGAAAGGATGAGGGTTTAGTGCTCAGGAAGTTGCGAAAATCAGAATTGTTTGGTACGACCGAAGTAGAAGATCCATTGGAGTTGAGGCTTTGGATTTGAGTGATTATTGCGGGCATTGCAACAGAAAATTCCTTTGTGATTCTAGCAGCCAAGCGGCGATCGCGTGAACCGGATGAACGTTGGTGACGATGGTGGTTTCTTAGAGACGACATTCTATAGGGGTAAAAAACGAGGATTTATAAGATGAGATAAATTGAGGAAACCATAAGAATAGTAAAATGTTTAATTTTGTAGAAATGACAATGTTGTCTTAAGAAGTAAGGGGATTTGCACCCCAAAGATTAAATGTAAAAGATTATAAGATGAGGGGGTACATTGCGTAAATAGTTGTTAAATGATGTAGTCAATAAGTTTAATGTGTGGTGACTACATGAGAAGTTAAGTCATTTTAAAAATTTTGATTATTAAGTTTACAATAAACTAACGAAATATAAATTGTGGATGTTGGCCTCCCATGAGCTTTCCATGGCAATTTGAATGGCCCAACGAACTAACGAATAAAAACTGAGTTGGACAGTCTATAAGCGTTACATGGCAATTTGATTGTCCCAACTAATTAACGAATTAACAATGCAATGAAGTTTGTCGGCCCAATGAGCGTTACACCGCATTTTAATCGACCAAACTAAATAACGAACTATCGAAATAAATGTGGGTAGTCGGAGAATCTTGGGAATCACCACGTTGATTACTCCAACAAAAATACGAAATCAAGTTAAGAAATGAATAGTAGGAGTGCCCATCGGTTCCATGGATTTTTCACCCAACTAACCATTTAAATAACGGAACACAATAATCGGGAAAACCGAGTTTAGCCACGAATCAAAGCGAATTCGGTTAAAATTAACCTAAGGTGTCGGTCATATGGCATTTATGGGTCTCGCTCGGGTCCATGGGGTTGAGTACTGTGGTTAGGTTATCACCTAGGTAAGGAATAGCGTCTTACATTTGGTTCTTGGAACCGTTTTGCCAGTGCCCAACTCACAGTTTCTCTTCCCCTTTCATTTATCATAGGGACATGCCACACAATCTAGCCTTAAGGTTTACGAGTGAAAACAACAAGTGGGAATTCTTAAGGAATTTCCGGAAAATAAAAGCACTCTAAATTTATAAAAAGTTTTCTTTGAATGTTGTGGCATAGCCTCGGAGTTTGTGTGTGTGCGTGTGTAAAACAATACAATATATAATAAATAAATAATTATCTAAGAAAGCTGTAAACAATTTTAATTTGAATACATAAAGGTAAACATATAGGCACGTATGGGGCTCCTAAACATGTGTCTAAAACGACCTATCTTAAACCTTCGACTTTGATACCAATCTGTCACACCCCAACCTAAGGCGGAAATGCCGGGGCACGAACTGATTGTCACAGCTCTCAAGGTTACTATCATGCATTATTAAAAGTTTCGATATCTATTTACTAAATTTCCAAATAAAAATCATCTTTACAAAAATCCAAATAAACGAAGGTACAAATATCAATCAACAAAAATAAGTTTCATTAAGTTTTCTTCTAGCATAAATCCTTAAGTGATCTTGTACTTCACATCAAACGATAATCTGCATATGCGTTGAAAATAATATAGTTTTTTCTACACGTATGGGGCTCCTAAACATGTGTCTAAGGCAATCTCTAACGACCTATCTTAAACCTTCGGCTCTGATACCAATCTATCACACCCCAACCTACGACGGAAATGCCGGGGCGCGAACTGATTGTCACAGATCTCAAGGTTACTGTCATGCATTATTAAAAGTTTCGATATCTATTTATTAAACTTCCAAATAACAATCATCTTTACAAAAATCCAAATAAACGAAGGTACAAATATCAATCAACACAATAAGTCTCATTAAATTTTCTTCTAGCATAAATCCTTAGGTGATCTTGTACTTCACATCAAACGATAACCTGCATATGCGTTGAAAATAATATAGTTTTGTCAACACAAGGTTGAGTGAGCAACACACCAGTTTGAAGGTTCATATAGAAAAATAAGTATTTGCAACAAGTTGTATGAGTATAACAAATTAACCAAATTAGCAAGTATAACTGAGATGTCGAGAAGCACAAAGCTATAACAACTGGTGTATGATCATACTAGACCGAGATTATGTTGGACCTCTCCGAATGCGAAAGCATACAAAGCAAATAAGCACATAAACACGTAATGTATAAGTTGTTAACACATAAGACAAAGTTGCAGTTTTAAGTATAAGTATATAATGAGAAATATATTTACGCATATCTCCCCAAAACATGGAAAACAAGTAAAATAGGGGAATGTGGTACTCACCTCGATAGACGAACAAGAGTGAATAGATAACAAAAAGAATGACGAAAGCGGATCACGCGTGATGAAGATAAAGCCTAATAAGGATAATAGAATACGAAAATACTAAGGAAAATAACTAGATCGATTAAGAAAGTCGATAAATATAATTATTATTAAGTCATGTTATATTCTCTTTAATAATATAATATTTTACTTTATAAGATATCTTATGAAAAATCTCTAGTTTGTTAAAATATAAACAAAGTACGTTATAATACTTAATTAAAGATTATATAAGTACAACCCATATTTAATAATATTATTAATTCATTAAGTCCGTTTAAAAGTGTATTATAATATTTAAAAAAATATTATTTAACTAAAATAAATCCTTAAAAATATTTATTAGTTTGTTAAAACATTTAATATTGTATAAACAAAACATTAGTTTACGTGATATTATATATACATGTATATACATATATGTATACATACACGGACAAAAGACGTGAGAGACAAGTATTATAGGATCGGTTTTTACTAAGATAATTTATTCAATAATTATTATTATTACATTTAATTAGGAGCCTTTAAAAAGAAAAATATCAAAATTTTCCAAAAAAAAAACGGGGTTGCAGGGGCCGAACCCGCGACCTCTGTCACCATGCTTACATATGTTAACCAACTAATCTATCAGTGATATGCATTAATATGGAAATCGGTTTAAATAAAAACAAAAGCAGATCGAAGCAGTTGGTTCACACAAGCCCTAAAATCAAATTGATCCAATCGTTAACAATTAATCAAAACATGTTTAGGGCTAATGATCTACACTTCATCGCGATGGAAACCATATAATCAATTACATGCTATGATGCTCTGAGATGGGTTACGAGTTCAACAATGACCGGCGCAAAAAGAGATGATGAACGAGGTATAAACGATCAAACTAACTCAATTAAATAAGGGGGAATTGTTGGCGAGGTTGTATAGATCGTATCTTGTTATTTAATTGGAATATTATAACCGATTTCGTGTTTAATGGTTAAACGATTTGTCGGTTAGGTTAAAGATAGAAAACGAACCAAGTTTGATATTATTAACTCATTTATAGTGTCGGTTAAGCTGAAATTGGTAATAACGCGTAATCTACAAGATCAATATATTAAATAAACGTGAATTGCTCTCCAAGGAATTGTTAATCGGATTCGGATTCAAGGGATAAGAACATGGGTAGGGTTAGGTAAACGGGTATCCAGATGGATGATATGGGTTAGAAAGATATTTATAGTTTAAGTCCCTGGTGTTTGGGGATGGATACGAGAATAGGTTAAAGTTTATATTTCGGGTAAAAAGCGCCAAAACCATAAAGATATAATTATAAATAATAAATTTTGATAATAATAAATAATAATTATTTATTTAAACTCAATAAACGAAATGAAAATAACCCGAACGTCGAACCTAGTCGGGTATTTAATAAATTCAAAATAAACCCGAGTTGTCACGGGCGTCCAAGATTTGAGCTTGCCAATGCCCATTCCTATACCGTGGTTATTGTCGTCTCCACCGGTCAATAGATATACCAAGAAAAAATGACTATGGGGGAATAATGGGGCGCTATGGAGAAAAAAGTAATAAAAGATCTCCAAAAGGTCACTGAAGAGTATCACTTAGAAGCCAACACTGCTAAGTGGAAACTCAAAGATGTGAAAGCCGCACTGCAATCAAAGAAGAATAGACAAGCTGATGTTGCTTAATCCCAGGATGAGGCTTGTAGGAAACAAAGTCCAATTCTTGAGGCTGCTCGGGAGCAATCCCATAACCGAGAAGCTAATCTTGCCAAAACTCAAGAGGCGAATGCTGCCTTGGAACGACAAAATCAAGGAGAGTTGATCACTTCCTATGATGAAGAGGTCAAGCGTCTGAAAACTGAGGCGGCTGAGAAGGATAAGCTTATTTCTAAAATAAACCGCTGATAATGTTGGTCTCATTAGGCAGCAAGGAGAAACTAAGAAAAAAGTTGATCATGCCATGTATGAACGGACGTGGCTCATGACGCATGGTATTCCACTGGTAATACATTGTTACCTTTACTTGTTGCTAATTGAGATCAAAGTTCTCTTAATTTTTCATTATGTACTTGTAGGTGATTGGGCACATCAAGGATGGTCCAGAATGTAGGATTGTTTGGCGGAGTTGCTATATGTGTCCAGGCCTGGCTCCGAAAACCGTTAAAAAAATTTGGGCCGAAGGCGAGTATAAATTCGGGCCTTAAGACTTAAGTAAAATATAAAATTCGATAATTCAAATAAAAGTAAATCATACGATATAATTGTAATTTCAATAGACAAAACATAAACATTGTAGCAAAAATAATATAATTACATACCTAAACGAAACGTGATGCTCTCCAAGCATTTTTTGAAGCAAAATCCTCGAGCAAGTCTTGATAATTTATGCTTTCCAATACATTGCTCTCAATAGATATCATCGCCAAGCCGTTAAGTCTTTCTTGGGACATTGTGGGCCGCATGTAAGTCTTCAACAACTTCAATTTTGAAAAACTTCTTTCAGCCGAAGCCACGGTTACCGGAATAGTCAATAACACTCGATACTAATTTACCACATTAGGGAAAAAACCATGTTGCACCACATTGTTTAAAGCATCCAAAGGTGTGACAATATCACTAGATAAAAATGTCTCAAATAACTTCAACTCCAAATAAAGTTCCTCGGCATCAACATCGGACTCGTCTCCATGCTTTAATGCTTCTTGAAGAGTATAACAACACGACTTAAGTTTCGTTTCATCAAGCGTCTTCAACTTTTTAGGAAACAAAAAACCAAATAGTTTTTCGTATTGTTCATATTGTTCAAATCTTGTTTCAAGAGAAGCAATCGCTTGGTCAACAATACATAAAAAGTAATTGACTTTAAAGTTCTCCTCGGGTGAAAATAAGACTTCTTGCTCATGAAACTCGTCAAATTGTTTTTTCCTAATAATCGGACGCTTTTGAGAGAATACCGGATCAACACCCATTTCAATGGCAATTTTTGTAGCTTCATCAATAGCCTTAGAGAAGCCCACTTCTCTATAATTCTTGAAAAATTTAATCAATTTTTGCACTTGTTTAATAGCAACATCGAGAATCATATTCTTGGATTGCAATCCTTTGCTCACAAAATTCACTGTTGATAATATTTCATACCATATGACAGTTGCTAGATAAAATTCAAACTCACAAGCTTCATTCGTTGATAGCGAACGAGCATCGCTTTGAGTTTTAGTATGGGTATCAGTATTGAGGTCCCTAACTTCAAGCAAAGCTTCTCTTACATCCATAAGTTGAAGTCTAATCGGTTTAACACTATCCACACGACTTTCCCAACGAGTGGGACACATTGACTTAAGAGTCAATCCTTTAACGTTTGTTTTAAAATCGCCCACCTCTTAGTAGAATTAGCAAAGACGGAATAAATCCGTTGTATGGCACCAAAGAATTCTCTAGATTTAGTGCAAGTATTAGCCATGTCACATAATACAAGGTTAAGACTATGATAACCACACGCAGCATAAAAAGCTCTAGGATTTATATCTAAGAATCTCTTTTGAACTCCTTGATGTTTTCCTTTCATGTTTGATCCATTATCATAGCATTGGCCACGCATATTATTGACATCAAGACCAAGAGACTTTAATTCTTCAAGTGTAACATCAAAAAGTCCCTTACCAGTGGTATCATCAACAACTAGAAAACCTAGAAAATATTCCTCAACAGTAACCGTATTAGAGTTTAAATTGACATCGACATACCTCACAATTATCAACATTTGTTCTTGGTGACTTCTATCAGGAGTGTAATCGAGGATGATCGAATAATACTTTGCTTGCTTTATCTTCTCGATGATTTTGGATCTAATCCGATGTGCTAGCAAACCTATTAACTCATTTTGGATGTTGTGCCCAAGATAATGTATGTTTAATTCATCATTCATAATACGCTGTACATGTTCTTTTATAATTGGGTCAAACTCTTCCAACATCTCAATCAATCCCAAAAAGTTTCCATTACTTTTTTTATACAACTTCCGTAGGATCCCCGAAATGCTAAACCATTTTTAGCAAGAAATTTCACAAGTGCAAGAATCCTAAAAATAACTTCTCTCCAATAATCTCTTTCTTTCTTGAATTGCTCGTATGCTACTTTTGTCAATTGTTTCCTTACATTTCAACCTTTTACGCATTTCAAACCATTGTTTCATATTCTTCAAATGTTCAATGCTAGACTCATGATCTTTAAGTCTAATGGAAGAGTGTTTCCAATTCGCAAAACCATCACTATCCAACCCACCTTTCGGTTGTCCTTTTCTAAAAAGTTTACAACAAAAACAAAATAGCTTGTCAACCTCTTTCGAATACACTAACCATACTCTATCACAAGTCTCCCCATTAGATAGACGTCTTGTATACATGCTTGAAGAAAACCGTCTTCCAATTGAATTCACCGGATCCTTATGAATAGTCAAATCTCGTTTTGGACCTTTCTCAACCAAGATATTGATCATGTAAGGATTAAGGGTATCCCAATTTCTAAGATCAAAAATATCAATATTTGTATTTATATTACCTTCATCCAAATTAACACCATTCATATTAACATCAACATCATCTTCATCCAAATCAACATCATCTTTATCCACATGAACATCCAAATCAATATCATCTTTATCCACTTGAACATCCACATAAATATCGTCTTCATCCACATGAACATCCGCATCAATATCATCTTCATTCACATTGACATTACCATCAACATTTGCTTCAACATTAATCACATTATCTTTATCAACGTAAGCACATTCTTTTTGTTCATTAACGGTTGAAGTTTGAGGTTGTTTTGATAAAAACTTAATCATATCCCCAGCTTGTGAGTTTGTTAATTCTTCCGCACGTTTCCTCTTTTTAAGTTTTTGACAACCCGATAGGTACTTGTATTTAGGAGGCATTTTTTCTGAAAAATATATATACATATATATTAGTAAAAACTGTAAAATATATAATCATATAATAATAATATCTAATATAAACGAAACGGCTGTGCGTATGTGCTAGATATAATTTACTAAAATATATTAAATCTATTAATCTAATCTTGCTAGTTGCTACTGCCAATCTGTCATAGTGTCTGTGCAAGATATATTATATATATTACTAGATATATTATATATATTAGTAAAATATATGACATTCATATAATTATACATCTAAAGTCTGAAAGGTCACAAACCTCAACAACTAAACAGCTCAACTCACAAGTACTTTTCATCTTCGGATAGTCGGAGCCTCGGAGAGTCGGACCTTCGGAGTCTCGGAGGGATCCAAGAGACCAAAGAATGAAAGAAACCGGCGTAGCGGCGCTGTGGCTAGCCGGAGTGGACCGTGGACGCCGACGGACCAGTCACGGCGGGCGGTGGTTTAAGGGTTTCAACTTTCAAGCTTTCTGATCGTACGTTAACTGCCTCTTGGTCTCCTAATTCATAATCTGGTAACAAAATTGAAAATTGTAAATGGTTTTATGGGCTTTCATAGTTGGGTAATTGGAAATTGTAATCGGGCCTCGTTGAAAGAAAGCTGAATATGTAATTTTTTTTTTAAAAATTTCGGGCCTATCGCGGAGTCGGCCTAGGTCCGTCGACCACTCCGCCCTGGTCAATGACCGGCCCTGTATGTGTCATCCCAAGCTGTACGCAAACTGGGTTTGATGAAGGTATAAATTTTATGAAAGAATGACGCCCCCTTGAAGAGTTTGAATTACATGGTTAAGATAGAGAAGCCAAATATTCAATCAAACTTCAGGCTTTGGATGAGCTAAATTTTGTTATTTAAGATGCCATCTGCCAATTCTCAACCCAAGAAACTGGTGTGCAAAAGCTTCAAGAATATTTCAATATTGATACCAAATTTGATGTTGAGGACCCTGCTAACCCCGGTGGTTCCAATCATAACCAAGATCCTCTGTCTTCATAGTCTAGGCGTGTTTCAACATATTTTTGGACATGTAATCAAACTTTCCCTCTTTTGTACATGGATGTTGATGTAACCTCATTTTCGTTTTGACGATATACATTAAAGGTTCATCATTTTATTTTGGTGTATCTTAGAACAATATATATGTATCAAGTAAACTTTAAAATGAATTCAAATAAAAAATAACTCGTGGGTCATCACAATATGGAACACAACCATAGAAAATTATTAGTTAGATATATCTTAGCATGCAGACCAAAATTATGTAACTCATGAATGACATGCAGGTTGTTCGTTAAAAATGGCAAGCACACCACTTAATTATATTTTGGCACACATACTAGAAATATTTGTAATTTATAAATGACATGCAGGTCAACTATTTAAAATGACGTGCACACCATTTAAATTATATTTTGGCACGCGGGCCAGAAATATATGTAATTTATAGATGACACGCAGGTCAACTTTTTAAAACGGCATGCACACCATTTAAACTATATTTCAGCACGCCGGCTAGTAGTTATGTGAATCATTTAATATGTTTAGACAAGTAAAAATTACACGTGGGCCTTTCTTGAAATATCTTTAAACATAGGATGGTACGCAGACCAATACACATTATATAGTACGCAGACCAAAAATAAATATTAGATAAGAAATGGCACGCAGGCCAATGGTACCCAGGCCATTACATATAGCATTTTTTAAGTTGTGCGACATTCCAAGTTCGTGGGATTGGTGTTCCGTCAAGCTTTCCTAATGGATACGTACCCTTTCCTAAGACCATGTTTATATATTAAGGTCCTTCCCAAGTTGGAGCTAACTTCCGAAGTGTTTCTACATTTGCAGCCTCATTGTTGCGGAACACATAATCCCCCACATTAAATGGACACACTTTGAACCCGTGAGTTGTAGTACTTTTGGAGTTAGCGTTTGTAGTTGCTTTCTCTTGTCATATCCAACTCCCGCTTTTGTTCCAAAAGGTTTAGATTTCAACGCAACTCTTTATCATTATATGTGGTAAAAAGCATTATGGGGGATGGAACCCCAATTTCTGCGGGAATCATAGCCTCTGAACCATTAGTAAGTCTGAAAGGAGTTTAAGAATTACTTGTCATTTTGTGGGTTCTATGAGCCCACAATATATGCAGCAACTCATCTACCCAACATGTGCGTCTCGTGCCAAGTATGACCTTTTCAATCCCTAATACTTCTATTAGCTCATTCCACTTGTCCATTAGCTTGCGGGTTAGCAACTGAAGTGAACACTTGGGTAATCTGCAATTCGACTAACCAATCCCTTGTCTGAAAATTGCGTCCCATTGTTACTCACTATCGTTAACGGAAGGTCAAAATGACAAATAATAAACTCCCCGATGAATTTTTTCACACTTATGGCTGTAATAGATGCCACAGGTTTAGCTTCCACCCAATTAGTGGAATAATCAATTGCTAGTATCAAAACTTGATGCGGCCAGTAGCTTCGGGGAACGGGCCCATAATATCTACTGTCCACTCCTAGAATGGCCATGCAGATAAAATTGGAATTACCTCATTATGAGGATGAATGACATTTGGCGTGTGTCGTTGACAAGAATCACAATTCCTTATTTCTTGCACCGCATCCCCATGCATTCCTGGTCAATAATACCCCGCATTCATAATATTAGCAACAATCATTCTAGGGCCTGCATGGATTCCACATATACCATCATGTATCTCACGGATCAAATAGTTGGTATCCTCAGTGTCAACACATCTATGAAGAGGGCCAAGAAAAGATCTTCGGTAAAGGATCCCATCTTGAAGTTGGTAATTTAGGGCTTTATGACGAATTTTTTGGGCCGTAGCTTCAGGAAGTAATCCGGATGACAAGTAATCTTTAATTTTAATCGGTGTCATCCATGAAACAACTCTTGTCTGAATAACCAGAATTTGATGTTGCGGAACTGAGGGTCTATCTAAGACTTCAGTTCGAACGTCTTTTTCCTGGTGATCAAAACTCGTTGATGCAAATATACTCAACGCATATGCGGGTTTGTTCTCACTTTGTTTGATATGAATTACTTTGAAATAGTTAACTGATGAATAAGGTCCTTAGCTCTGACAAATATGAGGCCATGGTTTCATTTTTTTGCTTCATATAACTCATTGATTTGTCTCGCAATCAACATTGAGCCTACACGCACTTCAAGATGAAGAACTCCCAACCTTTTGGCAATGCGCAGCCTTGCTAAGAATGCCTCATACTCAGCTTCATTGTTTGTACTCTTGAAGTCCAACCGAATTGCATACGTGAATTTCCGACCTTTTCGTATTAATCAATCATAAACCCACGCCCGAACCTTTCCCACTTGATGCCCCACTGGTAAATAACAACCAAATTTGACCTTGCTCAAGTGGTATGGCTGGTTGTTGCTCCTCGAAACATTCTTGTTTCTTTTTCCTTGGAATTTCTTTAACAAAATCTGCCAAGATTTGCCTTTAATTGTGGGTCTAGGTTTATACAGATTGAATGTTCACCCAACTCATGGCCCATTTTGCTAAACACCCAAACAACTCAGGTCTGCACGATGCGTTTTTTAATTTGTAACCCGTTAGGGCATTGATTGGATGGCCCTGAAATTATCTGCGGAGACGACAGGATCCGTAAACCAGTGCCAAAACCAATTTTTCCAACATAGAATATCTATTTTCGCCATCCGCCAGTGTTCTACTAACATAATAAATGGGAGTTTGAACATATTTTCAGTCAGTTAAGAGGACTGCGCAAATTGCAATGTCCGATGCGGAAAAATATAAAGTCAATAGTTCTCCCACCTGAGATGCGGATAATGTTGGTAATTCCATCAAACATTTCTTTACCTCCAAAAACACGCTTGCTCTACCTCTGAAGTTCATTTAAATTGAGGTTTCTTCAAACAATTACGGAGTGTGGATACAAACAGGAACAACTTTGAAACATGATTAGCCAAAAACCTATTCAAAGCAACCAATCGACCATTCAAAGTTTGAACCTCCTTAAGGGAAGAGGGAGAAGGCATCCATGCTATAGCATGAATTTTTTCAGGGTTAGCTAGAAAACCGTCATTGGTCAAAATGACACCTACTCGGGTTAAGCTTCATATTTATGTCTCTTAAGGTCTGAAACGTTTCTTCAATATCCCGCAACATTTGATCCTCTTCAACACTTTTGATCACCAAATCACCCGTATAAACTTCTAGGTTATGACCAATTTGTTCTTTAAATGCGTTATCCATCAACCGCTGACTAGTTGCATTAGCATTCTTCGGACCGAAAGACATCATTTTATAACAAAAAGTACCTTGATCAGTCCTAAAAGTTGTCTTGTCTTCATCGCCTACCGCTATGCGGATTTGATGATATCCTTTATAAGCATCCAAGAAACACTTGAACTTAAATTTTGTGACCGCATCCACTTTTAAATCGATTTCAGGCAATGTGTAATAGTCTTTTGGGTACGCTTTATTCAAGTCCTTGAAGTCTATGCACATTCGCCAATTTCCATGGCTTTTGGCAACAATGACTAGGTTTTCAACCCATGTTTGATACTGAATCTCGCGGATGATGCCCGCATGAAGTAAGTCTCAAACTTGTTCATTCATATCCTTAGTCTGATCTAGGCCCATCTTGCGCTGCTTTTGAACTATAGGCGTAAATGTTGGGTTACCCTTTCCCTTGGCACCCCCGTCATGTCAGAAGGTTGCCAAGCAAAGATGTCCACATTGTTAGTAAGCAACTGTTTCAAAAATGTACGAACTATTTCAGAAATACTGGGTCTAAGTGTATAGTTTGTTATGGAAACTTTGGGTTTAGGACCCATTTTTCTGTTTCAGTTCTTGTAGCCACATTCGGCGTCTTGATTGGCTTAGAACTTCCGGTTGTAAAAAAATGTTTATTAACATGTAAAATTGCTACACCCATCCGTGTAGGAACTCTTACGACATTGTGCGTGGTAGACGGATTAGCATTAAAGTCACCAATAACCTAGCTTCCAAGAATTACATCATGATTTGATCTTGCGGGAAGTACTAAAAATTCTTCTTCCTCAATTATAGAATGAATTCCAGCACTAAGTGTCACAAGGAAAGAAATCACTCCTCGTGGATGCATAAATTCATATAAGTTTTTATGTGAGAAAGTCAAGCCAGGAAGTCCTTCTCTCATTTTGGTGCTTGTAAGATAAGACCGTAGATGAATTAGGAAAGAGGTCCTATGCCCGGTTAAGAAAGGTTGTAGTGATAGCGGCGGGGCTTACTTTCTCTTTGGTTCAACTACTAAATAGATAAGTCATTTCTGCTTGACTATAGCCATCGGAGTGGGGATGAGGCAGAAACACTTGCCACAAATTGGGCGTTAATGGGTTTCAACTGGGCCTTATCTTCCTCATCAAGTTCTTCAAAACATTGTTCATACATGATATCGGATGTGCTTCACGTGTCAAAGAACACATACAGAGACCGATAACTGCGGTAATAATGAGTGGCTACTTCATGCACGGACCACGCTTTACTCTTGGGAAAGCTACCGGTTCTCCCTTCCAATCATCCTTATCAATCTCAGATCGTTTATAACCGCAACTCTTGCTACCCTGAATCATATGTACATTGAGATCTTTAACCTGCTTTTTTGGCGGGCCATTATCAACATGAGCGGGTTGTTGCGTGCCCCTTGTCTTACGTTTTTCAGTAAATGCTCCAACTTTCCTGACTTATTTGCTAACTCAATTTCATTTCTTAAACTTACACAATCATCTGTATGATGACCAATGTCGTTGTGGAACATGCATTGCTTGTTAGGGTTCAAATATGTCCAATGAGTAAGCGGTTGAGGCTATTTGAACTCAACATTCTCAATTGTTAGTATTTCGAACATAGTCTTTGTTAAAGGAGTCCATTTGTGACTATCATGACCCAACCACGATCCTTGTTCTTCTGGCCACATAATGTTCGCGAATCTGGCTGTTTAGAAGATTCTGCAGGCAGTTGTATGTGCGACCAAATGAAACCTCACCCTTGTTTATTACAAGGTTGATCACTCTTGAATTCTGCTTTAGTTGTCTTTTAGGGTTGTCACGTCCTAAAACCTTCTCTGTGGTCGCAAACACTTTTTGTGACGGACACAATAGCGTCCCGAGTCTTAGGCATACCATCTCGTCCTATCAAATATCGAATAAAGTCTTTGCTATGAACATATGGCCTAAAAGCACCTCTTAGCATGTCTTAACTGATTCCTTCAATATTCAAACTTTCATTATTGAAGCGTGTAATGAAGTCTTCAGCTTCCTCATTGTCCCGCCGGACCAGATCTAGAATCTCAGAAGGATCCCGCGTATGTTTCTTTTTTTGGCTAAAATGTTGTGAAAATTTTGCTACCAAATCATTTCAACTTTGGATTTGCCCACAGGTTAGTTTCTCAAACCATTCGCGGGTGGCTCCGATTAAGGTAAGTGCAAACATATGGCACCAATATGGTAAAGTCCACCTACTAACTCCACCAACTGCTGTGAAATTAAGCAACTAATCATTAGGATCCGTCATGCCATTACACTTTCCTAGATTTCTCAGAATCTCTACATTTTTTTGGAAAAGGAGTAGTGGCGATCCGCGGAATAAATTTAGACATTTTTGCAAACGCTGCGGGACGATATGGCTTGGTAAAATCCACCTTTACATGACTGCAACACTCAATATGCTTTACCATCGCTCGCGGGTGACTTGTTTCTTCCCTACCATAGATCCAACTATCGTCACTTGGATAACTATCATTGTCTTCTCGATTTGTATCATCACGATAATCGCGAGAAGCATGACTCTGATCATACGCGGTTTTGCGGGATACTCTCCACGCAACCCGAAGACATCTGTCATGACTTCCCTTGGCTCCAATTACATCAAAATATGTCATAGTTTTAAGGCTATCGTTAAGCTGAACACGATGAATAGTCGTGGGGGAGATGGCAATGAAGGAGGTGAATCTTCGTACATTAATGTCCTTGCACGGATACGATCATTCCGCAACACTCGTTCATATTCTTCAGCGACTCGTTCTTCCTGCATCCGCAACCATTCTTCTAGGGTTTGAATCCTCCCAATTCTGGACCGTTGATGATGAGCTTTCGACATCTATTCTCTTAATTGAAGAGAATCTTCAGATATGTCTTCCATATCTGAAGTTCGATGGTTCTGACGAGTCTCCACCGTCACTCGCCCATTATCTTCAGGAGCAGGACCTCTGGGAATGACATTTCATTTTCCTATTGCCGGAGTTTCAATAGGAATTTGCTGGATCTGACTCATCTTAACAAGAAAACGGAAGACTGCTCTAGTAAAAAACACAAATGGCGCTAATGAAGAAACACGGACCCAAACCAGTAATTGTTAGATATATATATTCCCACCGGGTATGGGTTAACAGATAGAAATGGTCTAAAGTGAGTGAAGAGTCCAACTATATCCAGATCTTAATCCAGCAAAACATATCACCGTGAGCTCGTTACGGGAAGGGCAACATGGGGGGGTCTTCCCGTAAATAAGAGATGACAACTAGCCATGTGTATAGGTGTTACAGAATGTCCAGCTGGCTTCTCCTAATTGGTTGTGTTGTCACGTGGTCTCCATAAGGAGGTAAATGTCATTACCATGGAATATTTCCACAAATCTTCTAGAAGAGAGTTAGTTGTAACTACTTTCTTCCATATATGTGAAGTTGTTTGTTTGATCTCCCGCATGCGGACAGCTTCCGCATCTCGGATAGATCCCATGCTCCTTGAAATGGTGTTTTGGACTTATGTTCTTTGGTATACAACTCCCACGGATTGTGCATATGATCCATAGATATTATAAGTGACTCGCGGATGGTTCTCTTGAATGTCATGCATGACCTGCGGGTATTACTTCATGGATCCTTGTATCTTTTTGCTACCCAACCTCTATATTATACGTTTTTTCTTTGAATTTTAAAACATACACAAAAATAATAATTATGGTTATCAATGAATTTACTCATTTTACAAAATAACAACCCCGATCAAAACCTATCTACATCTTAATAAAATAAAGACACCCACACACAAATATTACAATATACACATTATTCTCTGTCAAACTTGTTCATGCGTTCTGTAGTTTGAAGCTTGTTTCTTGAGTTCAGAAGACCTGGAATAATAATTGTTGATCGAGCACACATTGGTGGGTCGATCCATCCATAGAATTGGCACTTGTTCCCCTGGAAAAGAAATTAGGTTTTAGTACAACGTGATCTATATTTTTCAATAATGAACAACTTACCAGCATATGGCACGAGTAGAAGCGTCGAACGGGGTTTCAATCCGTCCATGATGTTTGCACAACTGCAAATTTCCCGCAAAAAAGAAGACAACATGGAGAAGAGGCTTTAAAGAACAAGAATAAGATCAAATGTGGCAGGTAGGGTTGGTCTCATTAAATAAAAGATACAAAAAGGTGAGGTGTGCAAAATATTAAACCCGGTTGAAAACAAATGAAAGGTGTGTACACAATTTAGGTCTCATAAATTATTGGGAGTTTTCGGCCTCTTATACAATTAAACCCACATTCCTTGTTCATTATTTTGCAATGCTCCTTGAAACGAGGTCAATAATTTTAATTTTGTTGACGGTTTGATATGAATTATATAGATTTCAAAGAACACTAAAAATTTTAAAGAATACCAACATATAAAATACAATGGAATACATAATAATACTATAGCTAAAGCAACAAAGAAGTTTGAAATACGTCATTTGCCACTAAAGCTTGAAACGAAGCATATTTAAACAAGTATTATAGTTAGAAAGATAAAAACAAATATTTTAATTAGGTAAAAGAAAATATATAATATTTTATAGTTAATATATTATATTCCCACATATTACTATGAATAAAACTAAAATGGAATACATAATATATACTAACTTAAATAAAAGTCATTCAAAAAAACAAATTAAAACAAGGTTGATAACTTACAAAAGATAGGGCATGTATACAAAACGTAAGGATGACGGATTTTTAAAAAATGCAGCTAGATCTGGAAAAAGTTGGGACGCCGGAAAATAAGGTCGCCGGAATACATGAAAGGGGCGCTGGAATACATGGCTGTTATCATTTTTGTCAGAATTACAAAAACTTGCAGGTAGGTAACGATAAACAAGGTCGCCAGAAAACATGGCAAGTCCGTGTTTTTTCCATACCGTCGTTTCCGACACCGACACCGTTTTTGACAGGAACATGCGGATATCAATACAGTCTTTGACAATCTTTTATTACAAC
Organism: Bidens hawaiensis; assembly: GCF_021521415.1. Taxonomy (NCBI): domain Eukaryota; kingdom Viridiplantae; phylum Streptophyta; class Magnoliopsida; order Asterales; family Asteraceae; genus Bidens; species Bidens hawaiensis. The sequence goes on from NW_027491051.1 coordinate 966,673, forward strand.
CTACACTCAGATCCGCCTTTAACAGTAACATATGTAGCTAGATTGTTGGCCGGAATATAGGCAAGGATCCGCCGATATCTTTGATGAACACTTTGGGAATTTTTCTTTGGTGTAGACATTTCTTCGAGTTGAAGGATATGAATGGATAGATTGGAGATTTTCCCAAATAAAATGCAAGTGTAAAAAGTTCTTCGAGCCTAATACTTCATGAAGAGCGTGGCTCCTGTTTGAACTTGTAATCTTCGCTCGAGACTTTACTTCGAGTATACCAACACTTAGAATATTTGAAACATTTAAATATTCCTCTCAAGCAAGCTTCATCTTCACAAACACACCAAACTTTGCTCGGATACGCTTCTATGAGAAAAAAAATTTGTAGCTCTAATCACTCCAACCTTCACTTAGGTTTATTGGAACAAACCAAGTATACTCGGGTACTGTAGGCTTGCTCGTGACTGAATCATGTTGGGAGTAACACTTAGAATATTTTCAAAAACTCCCTATCAGCGTGCTTTGTGATTCATCTTTATTATTATCCTTGTTCGACCCACTAAGTTGCTCGAGAATTAGTTTAAGCAAGATTTCTTCAAGTGTTTCTCGGTAGCAGACCATGTGTGATCAAGAAAAATCCCTTGCTTGATGAAGTGGAGTTTTCTCGAACTAAACACTTTGAAGATTTTTGATTAGTATCATGCTCGAATAAGGATATCTTGCTCGAGGAAGTGTTTTTTATGTTTGAAGTGCATTAGCTTGCTCGGAATTCATACATAGCCAAATCTGGGAGGTTGAGAAGATTTCAATCATTACATTTGACCCAACAATCTCCCCCTTTATTGAAACAATCTCAGATACACCAAAACACATCAAGATTACATACACTTGTCAAAATACACAACAAATTCTTAAAATAGTATATTACATTACTTAAAAAAGAAATGATTACAAAGTTATAATTCTGCCATAAGCGCATCACATCTCAAAATAAAAATAAAAATTACATCAAAAGAAAATTACAAAAGACTACAAGATACAAACTCTAAAGTCATCTAAGTCTAGTCCTCTTGTAAAGTTCTCTTCACTCTCTAATACTCTGTTAACTCAGTATATGAATAATATATGATGGGTAGTTCCAAGTTAGCAATGTCCCATAAATCATTTATGTGTAGATATTGTAGATCATTGTATTCTTTAATCACACCCAAAAGTTGTGCCCCTAAGCCAAGAAGAATAAGTTTTGCTTGATCATATTAGGTTCCAAATATTCTTATTAGGTGTGTCTTCAACATTTGGCCTTTTCACAACTCTTTTCACACTATTACTTCACCGATTGTCCATTGTGAGCTCTTTGGAGCAAGTTTTGAACTTATTTGCTCCAAAGCTCTTAGCTCTTTTCTCCTTTTCTGGGCATGGGTAGGTTCCACATTTACAAATAATCTTTGTCTTCTATTGAACATTGGGAAACCATTCCTCCATTGATTTCTCAGGTACTTTGATAGATGATTATGTTAAGCTCTAGAAAGCCTGTACTTGTATTCATAGTCATGAAGAGGCAGCCTAGATAGCTTTGACAATTGCTCAACAGTAAAGTCTTTGAATTCTTCTTTTACTTTCACAATCTTTTCTCCAGCGTTGCTCATCTCGTTACCAGTTCACCCTTCTTATTATCCCAAAACCAGTCTTTAGGCATATCATCATCATCATCATCATCATCATCATCATCATCATCATCATATATTCTTTGTACAGGACTTGGATCTCTTTGCACTGAAGCTTTAGTGAATGGCACAACAGATCTAGAGGTAGATGACCTTGATGATGAAGGCTGACGATGTCTTCTTCTTGATGATTCAGCCCTTGGTGGGGTCTTGTCTTTCATGTACTTCTTAGTGACCAAATTACCATTTCCTCCATCTTATAAACTCTCTTAGCCAAACAAGCTCTTTTATCAACAAGATTCTTTTCAAGTCTTTCTTGTCTGGCCCTTTTCTTCTCATCATCAATACCTTCTTTATTTGTGTATCCTTCACCTCATTTTTTTTTTCTTTTCTTTTCTTTCCTTTGTCAATTTTGGATGAGGAAGATTCTTACTTTTTGTAGATGGTTTCCTTTGTTCTTTTAAACCTTCATTAAATTTCTCCACTTCCAAACTGAATAAAATTTTCAATTAAGTTCTAGACAATATTTCAATATCATGATTTGATACTCCTCTACCAGCTAGGAGCCTCCTCATATGATCAGCCATGTTGTCAGTGAACACTGGCTTTTCAGCTTCCTTCTCCTATTTCAACAAACCCTTTTTCTCTCCTCTTTCTTATTTTCTTCCTCTTCTCAACCTTGTCTCAATTGTTTCTTTTTCAAAATTATTCATCTTACTATCTTCCTCTGATTCTTCTCCATGTCTTGTGGATTTAGAGGCTTGCTCTTTGGTTCTCCGAATTACCCTTTCAACATGTCTTTCTACTTTTATATATGTCATTTTCAAAACATGCTCTGGGTCATAATTATTGTTAACCATAAAATTTCTTTTGTTATTCCAACTTCTTAATTCTCCCTTCTTTCTTATAATATAATCAAGACCTTCTTCATCTAGGCCTTGATTTCATCAAAACTCGTTCCATCACTTAACAAAGCAATAATCTTGGGATTCTTCTTCTTTTCATCATCTAAGCTATTCTGAATCTTCACCATATGTTCCTCAGTTATTTCAACATGGTGACTTCCAGTCCTTTTTTATTGAACTTCAGGCTCATACTCTTCTTCATCAATTTCCACATTAGATAGATAATAAAGTGCACTTATTGTTGGTTCATTAGGTTTGGGCACTTCATATCTATTCTTGAAAAGTTTTCCTAACCGAGCTTTCAATTTTAGTGTAATATTTTTGCCTTTTGTTTGAGGATTCAGCGCTAGGAGGATTTTGACTAGTTTTTGGTTCAGCCACAAGTTCTTCCTCAGGTCTAATAGACCTTAAAGGAACTGCATCAATGGGTTCAGTCATGAGAGGTTCATCAGTCACAGGCTCAATAGTAGGATCAGAAATTTTTGCTTTTTTGTTTCCCCTTGCATAGAATACAACTTCTTATTGCCATTCTCTTTGTTCATAATCAGCCTTGTCATCAATAGCTTTCCTATTCTTAGCTCTCTTTAAATTAATTAGTGATTGTATCACTTATTGAGGACACTAAGCATTTCAGCTTCATCTCTTAATTTCTTAGCCAAATTGGCTTGCTCAAGGAAAACCCTCTGTTCATCTAACTCCTTTTCAGTCAGAATGAAATACAAAAATTCTTGTTCATGCATTTGTTTCATTCTTTCTTTCATCACAATCCTAGCCCTTATTTATGATTCATCTACACTGAGGAATTTGTCCCCAGACGTAGGTGAAAAAAATATTACTGGCTCTTCAGGATTGTTATCTGTAACATGTGCTTTTCCTTTGTTCTTCCTCCTCTCAAGTGCTTCTTTAGTTTCTTTCTCTTCTTCAGCCAGGGGAGTAATATTATCAGTTTCATCATATAGATTTCTTAACTCATTATCCATCTCTCATTCCTCCATAGCCTCAATCTCAACAGACTTCAAGGTCTCATCCTCCTCATCATTCACAACATTAATCATGTCATCATCAACATTATTAACCATATCATCATTCACATCATCACCAACACCTCATCATCGTTATCATATTCACTAGACTCATAATATTCACCAATCAAGTCCATGGCAGACTTACTCTCCCACTGTTTTGGTGCATTTGAGGTCTTCTCGACCTCAACACCTATTGATTTTAGGGTTTGAATTTCAACCAGGGTTGCTGCCAGTCCACTCTCCAAGTCTTCATTTTTGTTCTTCAACTTTTGATTTTCCACTGTACGTAAGAAGTTCCTGGTTAACAGTTTTGAATATAACTCAGTATGAGGATACATGTTTAGTGGTGCAGCAGATAGTTGGATAGGTGATTGATATGGTGTAAAAATTGTTTCTTGTTCAGGTGAGAAATGTGTTGTTTCAGTAGCTTCAATGTGCAGGGGATGGTGTAGGATTAATGTGTTCATGTATTGGAGATGTTGGTGGGTATGAGATATGGCCTTGTAATGGAGATTGTGGAACTGTAAAGGTTGATCCTCCGATAGACATTAGGAACTTGTAGATGCAAATATTCACCAGTTCTTGCTAAATCTTGCAATTCAGCGTCAATTATTACTTGCAAAAATCTTGGATACATTAAGAATTTCTCCCTTTCATTCCACAAAGAATTCTTCTTCATTCCTTGAAAAATCATTATTGAAAAGTTGAAGGGCTGGCAAAAGATAATAGCAACAGTTGCTGATGCTAATTCTCCGCTCTAAAGTCCATGTGCCCCTTCTAAATGATAAACTCTAAATAACATGGTGAATTAGGAATATGAAGATCAATGGGCATTCCCTTTTGAAACTGTCCTTCATGAATGACTCCTTGATATCCCATTGATTCTTGAAAAATTCCCATAAGCCTTCTTTGAGAATAGAGCAACTGTTCAGGGTGATCATCACTTAATTGCAAATAAACCCTTCCTCAATGATTTCAATCTCTCTCCCTTGAACTGTGGCTTCTATTCTTGCACCATTGACATCTTCAATATATTCTGCCAAAGACCAAAAATAATTGATTAGATCTCGATAGAGCTTGGGATAGTGCAATGTTTATCTTGGAAAGCTACAACCATCTAATAATCTCAAAACGCTCTTGGTTCTCAGCATTAACTTCCAATAGAGCACACATATTGTGCTTCGACTCAAAATTGTATGCCATTATCTGTATCAGGAAATGAACATGCAAACACAAATTAGTATAAGAAATACAGCAAGTATCAACAAAAAGAAAAGATTAGAGATGGACCGTGTCTTTGAAAACCTGTATCTTTGACATTGTTAACCTACACACAAACAAACCAGTAAGTAACATTTCAAAACCGAAACTCTAAACCTAGAAATTAGGAGTCATAATTCAAATATTAAAACAACCAGCCAAGTCGGAATTATTAGAATTGAACAATAAGTGTAGATTGAAAGAAGAATTTGGACATTATGGCATGAGCAGACAAGGTGTTAAGAGAGAGAGAGAGAGAGAGATAGAGAAAGAGAGAGAGAGGGAGGGAGGGAAACGTGTTTCTAATAATGGTTAAATCACCTTTTTATACCAAACGTGTTTGTATGTATGCTATTTTTAAGTATTTTGTCGTTTTCCAATTGTAGAACTTCAAAATAAATAAAATAACCTAAAATAGAAATAATAAGGATGCTCGAGCATAAGTCCAAGCAAGGTTAAATTTAATAATACTCGATATAAAAAATACAAGAAAACCAGAGCTTGCTTGGGAAAAAAATATCAAGCACACTCAATCTAACTTAAGTCAAAGAAAACAAACTAAGTATAAAATGAAGCTAGCTTACTCGAAAATATAAGGTTGCTCGAGAAATAACTCACAAGCATATTAACCAAGTAAACTGCTTCAAGCAGGCTATCTTGCTTGTCAACAGTTAACTCCCTAAAATAAATGACTTAGAAAGAAAATAAACACACAAAGCAAGCTTGAATCAAATAATTCATCTAATTTGCAAGTATCCATAACAAGAATGCTCGAAAATATAAATCTATCTTGCTTGAATACACGGTTATACTTGTAAGCAAAGTAAATCATGCTTGACCACAAATATCATGCTTAATAAGAATATTAAGCAGAATTCTAATACATGTAAGAACAAAAACATATAAAAACATGATGAGACTTATTAAAGATAAAAATAAAATTTTGACACTTTGATGATGATTAGCTTATACAATCTGATGAAATGAGATCATATTTCAGTTTTAAAACAGTTTTTGCTTGATATTTTGGAAAGATCATAACTTGGGATCATATTAACTTAAAGTCCATCCCAGCATATCATTTCAACCTTATTATGACATATAATCCAGGTTAATGACTAGTATGACCAAACTGAGGCAATTATGGGTACAACCACAAGGCATTTGGAAGACATCATTACCGAGATGAGCTGCCAAATAGTAAGGGTACTTATGCATGCCTAATCAACGAAGACAATTATTGGTGCTACCAAATAGTATGTTAGAGAATTTTGTCTATTGCTAGGTGTTGGATTAGTTAAACGAGCTGTTAATGTTAGATATTGTTAGTGGTGTATAAGTTTGGTCAAACGTATAAGACTTATACGGGCGTATAAGTCTTATATGCTACACCCAACTTATACGACCTATAGAGTATTAGTATAAATTGGATATTATCTTGTTAGATCTTCAGTTAGTTCTTGCGAATCATTTGTACTTTCTTGTTATATGAATATTAGTGAATATTTATGTGAGTTGCTATGTGTTTATCCCTTTGCTTCTTGTTTCCGCCGTTAAGCATCGTATAGTAAACATAACGTAATTACGATCCATCTCAAGAACTTTCAAGTGGTATCAAAGCGTAAGGCTTGAGTTTACTACTGGATCAAACACATCAACTTGTTTCGGTTTTGAAGGTTTCATGATTACAAAGTCAAATTTTATGTCGATCACAATTTTTGCAATTACTCACTCGTTTACGGTTAAAATTCGAATTCAACTCAGATTTCTGGTCGTGGTTACATGATTATAACTTCTGCACAAGGGGATTTGTATGCTTCAAGCTGATAATGAAATTCAAGATTATGGATTTTGGGCAGAACGTTCAACGTATAAGTTTACATTCTTCTGTATAAGTTTGTTCAATTGGCCGTATAAGCTTTGATTACCATTGGTCCATATAAGGTGATCATTGGCTGTATAAGTTGTTAATCAATCAATCAATACGCGGCGGTTGGGTTTTATCTTCCGCATAAGATGACTGATTTGTTTAGTCGCACATGTTTGGTCAATAAGGACTGCTTGATTGAGTTGACTTGTACTCCTACTATTTGTCGCATATACATTGATTGATTTGGCGATGTGTTAGTCAAACTTGACGGCTGTTTAAATGGTTGATTGATTGAGTTGGCGGCACATGTGGTTTAACTTACGCGCTGCTTGATCTTGCACGCATAAGATTGATTGAGATTGTCGTATATGTTTAAATTGATTGCTAGATGCCGCATGCTGCTGTCATGTCCGTATAAGTTGGATGTTCACGTTTAAGATTCTGATCCGTATAAGTGTTACAAGCCACATTAGACTTATGCATTTCATTCATATACGTTAGTTTGAGTTGTTTTTTCTCGATTTACGTGCAATTTTTGAGAAAATGGATTTTTCAAGTTCGTTTAATGACGAAAAGGTTTTGAAAAGAAACAAAAGACAAGCTTTAAAGAACGAATTCGATAATTTTGATATAATGATTGGAGAATCATTTGATTGATTAGTCAAAAGATATTGCAATATTGTGAACGAAATGAAACATGTCGGGATTGAGAAACAAGAGTTAGATTACATTGATAGGTTGGCCGATACACTTGTTGAGACGTCACATGAAGTTTGGGATACATTCGTTATATCAATCAGACCCCAACACATACAAGCTCTCTCAATTCATCGAGAAGATAAAAGATAGTGAATTGACTTTTCAAAAGAATGATAAAATTGCTGAAAATAGTGTAACACCTGATGAACCGTCGTTACCAGAAATTGAAAACAATCCAAAATTCGATGATGATGGTGATTCAGTATATGATGAAGATTTGGTTTTAGAATCATTGCTGGAGTTCAAAGTTGAAAATAACGCCGAGGAAGCTAAATATTATGAAAAATGTGAGGAGTACAAAAGGTTAGAAACTCACACTGACTCATTACTAGATGAGCTTAATCGAGTTAAGGAGGCTTATGATCAACTTAAAAAGGCGAAAAGACACTTTTGGAGAAGATTGATCAAAATGAAAAAACAATAAACAGATACATTGACGAAAATGTTGCACTTAAACAAGAACTACAAATTGTTAATCGTGAGCAAGTTAATAAGGTTTCATTAATTCATGTTACAACATCTGAGAGCAAGAAAGAAATACGTTATCGAAATCAATCCAATAAGGATTTCTTTGTTCAAAAAGAAAAACTTAAACGAACTAAGAATTCTTCTTTGTACAAGAATAGTTCTAAGTTTGCGTACATTCCAAAATCAGATGTGGGCAACCAAGATGTTCTGAAAACAGAAAAACAAAAATTTCAAAATTCAAAATCCAAATATACAAGCTCAAATGTCCATTAAATATTCCAAAGGATCTTCCGAAACAAACTTTCAGAAGAAAAGACGATACTGCTGATGTTGATTTTAAAGGTTGTGGTGGAAAAAGGTTTGAGAAGTTGAAATTTTATCTGAAAAGATCCAAATCAAAGTTATATCATTGGATGGTTAAGAAAAAGGATTCATCCGATCAAGTTGATGTTGAAAAAGACATATACGTCAAATCCGAAAGTTCAGAAAATTCAACAGTTATACATGTCGGTTCTGGAAGCTTAAGGAGGAGTGTGTTAGACTATCAAGGCGATAAGGGGAGATGACTTAAAGATCGAGTTTGTTAGTCTAAGCAATATCCGAGGGGGAGTATGTTGAAACATAAACGTCTACTGCTTAGACACCAAGAGCAAGCAATATCCAAGGGGGAGCATGTTAGAGCGTTTTGTCTATCGCTAGGTCTTGGATTAGTTAAACGAGTTGCTAATGTTAGATATTGTTATTGGCGTATAAGTTTGGTCAAACATAGAAGACTTATACGGGCGTATAAGTCTAATACGCTAGACCCAACTTATACGGCCTATAGAGTATTAGTATAAATAGGAGATTATCTTGTCAGATCTGCAATTAGTTTTTGCAAATCACTTGTACTTTCTTGTTATATGAATATTAGCGAATATTTGTGTGAGTTGCTATGCGTTTATCCCTTTGCTTCTTTTTTCCGCCATTAAGCATCGTATAGTAAAGATAACGTGATCACGATCCGTTTCACGGACTTTCATAGTATTTAGAAGACATGACTACCATGATAGGCCGCTTAGGAAGGTTCCTCCAGAAACTGAAGTTGATGTTCGAGAGGCATCACTGAGTTAGCTAGGGTACACTTCTATTTCTCTTTTATTCGGCATCAAGTGATATCATGTTGGCCAAGATATTATGATTTTATTATTCCCCTTGTTGGTCATCAAGAGAGTACGCTTTTCCCTGGAAAATACTAACTATTTTATACGCGGCAAGTGATCACATTCCTTCCTAAATTTTGATCCTTTACTTAATTTTGTGATCACACGTAGGGTACATGTGCACGCATCAGTATTTGTATTTCAGTATGGTACCCGCTTTGGTACCGCTTTGTTTTTTTTTCAAATATCACAATATTGGTACTGATACGAGTATCGAATAAGGTGAATTGGTATGGGATGGGCACCAAATTGGCTAAATTGGTACAGGTTGGACCTTTTTTAGCCATGAAATATGGAAAATTCCCAATAAAACTTCAACATATTCCAAGCAAGTACCAAGTATCGAAATTTAGTAAAGGTAGCCATGTCTATAAGTACCGAATACTAAAATCCTTAAATCTTGATACCAATAGGTTAAATTGATACGGGCATAATTACAGTATGACTACTTAAGAAAAAATTGATCCCCACTACTTCAACCCTTATTCAACGATATTGTATACAACCACCTTTTAGAACCCTACAAATAGTTATAACTATAATCATGAAATTATAATATTGTTATCATTTTTCATCATGAAGTATGATGTCGGGTCTTAGTCAGGTTGATATATTCAACTAGCCAACCTCAAATCTTTTAACTCCTCAACTAGCCAACTCAATAATACAATAGATCGTTTTCTTTTACTTTAAAATTTATTAAATTTTGTAACAAATCGTATATGAAGCCAATGGTAGGAGGGTTTAACTTTCTGGTGGAGACCAAGTTTAATATCCACTTGTGTCATAGTGGACTATGTCAATGAAGCTTTTGAGTTAGACCTTGTGCAACAGTTCGAATCTCGGGTCCATTCAGGTTTTCGTCACACTGTGTGTTATGCTAGAGAAATCCGCTCTTGTGTCGGCACAACGATTGTCAAACTAGTGGCAGCCGGTGGGTTGGTTTCCCAGAGAAACGCCTAAGCGAAACTCTGAAGCCAGCGTGAACCCGATTAAGATAACATCGTCCAGCAGATGGGACATTGGGACTCCTAATTTAAATCATATGGTAACCTAAATACAAAAAAGTCGTTGTTTTAATAATAATAAAGAAAAGGCAAATCGTATATGATAAAACATTTTCTTTCACATACAATTCTAAAATGTTACAAAACTCTATTATGGTGATGTAATTTAATGTGATATTAGTCGTAATATGATATAATTTTATGTTAAGCTGATAAATATTACAATAATTTGATATTGTTAGGAATTGATAATCAGAGAATATTGTTATTGAATTGATCTTTTTACGAGTACAATGGAAGGAATAAATACAAAAAGTATGTTCACAAAACAGGAAACTCTATCAAGGCAATACATAAATCACGGCACTTACTTTGGAAGGCCACTCACCTATTTTGACCAAGGATATAAGGAATATTTTTCTTAATCCTTAAATGGCTCCATGAAATATTTTTTCCTTTTCTAACACTCCCCCTTAAGTTGAGTAGTAGGATTCCCAAAACACTTGTCCAACCAATTATTACAAACTCTTTCGTTGACTGCCTTTGTTAAGATGTCTGCTAGTTGATCTTGAGATGAGACAAATGGAAGTTCAATTATGCCTGCCTCTAATTTTTCTTTGATGAAGTGTCTATCCACTTCCACATGTTTTGTTCGATCATGTTGCACTGAATTTTCTGAAATTTGGATGGCTGTCTTATTATCGCACATAAGTTTAATGGTTTTATTCGGGGGAAAACCAATCTCCGTTAGAAGTTTTTGTATCCACAAAATTTCCGCCACACCTCGTGCAATTCCCCTAAACTCAGCTTCAGCACTTGAGAGAGCAACCACCTTTTGTTTTTTGCTTCTCCAAGTAACTAGATTTCCACCTACCATAGTGAAGTAACCTAAGGTTGATCTTCTGTTATCTTTACTTCCTGCCCAGTCTGCTTCGGTATATCCTTGAATCTCTAAGTGCTTATTTGTATTAAATAATATGCCATGCCCAACTGTACCCTTGAGATACCTTACAATCCTCCAAACTGCCTCCATGTGACTCATTGAGGTTGATGCATAAATTGACTAACCACCCCCACTGCATAGGCTATATCTGGCCGAGTATGAGAAAGGTATATTAATTTTCCGACCATTCGTTGATACCTTTCCTTATCGGCCAATTTTGCTCCTTCCTCCATGTGTAATCGATGATTTATAACCACTGGAGTGTCGGCTGGTTGGCAGTCAATCATTCCAGTTTCAGCTAACAAATCTAGAATGTATTTTTCTGGCAAATAAATATTCCTCTCTTGGATCTTAGAACTTCAATTCCAAGGAAATACTTGAGCCTTCCCAAATCTTTCATTTAAAATTCTTTGAACAAATTCTCCTTTAATCTTGACATTTCCTCGTGATCATCCCCTGTAATTATCATATCATCAACATAAATAATTAAACAGGTCACAAGAGTCCCCCTTTTTTTAAGAACAAGGTGTGATCAGAATTGCTTTGTTTAAAACCATATTTCTTCATGGCAATAGTGAACCTTCCAAACCAAGCACGCGGGGGCTGTTTAAGTCCATATAACGACTTTTTCAACCGACATACTTCTTCTGTTTTGAAACCTCCCATGAACCCTGGTGGGGCAGCCATATAAACTTCTTCCTTTAATTCTCCATGTAAGAAAGCATTCTTTACGTCAAACTGGCGAAGTGGCCAATTTTTGTTAGCTGCAATAGAGAGAAGAACCCTAATTGTTTCAAGTTTCGCTACTGGAGAGAAAGTTTCCGAGTAGTCAATGCCGTACGTCTGTGTGTACCCTTTGGCCACCAACTGAGCTTTATATCTTTCAATAGTGCCGTCGGATTTATATTTAATAGAAAACACCCAACGACATCCTACAGGTTTTTTCCTTTTGGAAGTGTGCTTCTTTCCCAGATGTTATTTTTAATTAAGTCTTTCATCTCTGTCTCTATTGCATTCTTCCATACTTTTGATGCTAAGGCTTCCTCAACGGTGGGTGGAATTTCTTTCACATATAATGAGGAATCAAAAACCTTTGCTTCTTTGGACAAATTTCCTTTGGCAATATTTGTCATAGGGTATCTGGAACTTCGAGCCTCTTTTTCTGGAGAATACCGTTTATGAGGAACTCCTCTATTTACCCTTGGGCGGTAGCACATAATGGTCAGTTGTTTCTGGTACTTCGTTTTCTTCGACATCAGCCATTTGTTCCCCCTGTTCTACTTCTGTTTGCTGAACATCATGGTTAGGAGTGCATGGAAAATCGTCATTTTGTTCATGTATGGGAGATTCACTTACCTCGGGTATCAAGATAGGAGGAACTTGTTCAGTGGCACTGGTTGGTGACTCCGTATGCTGTGTGGAATTTGGTGACTCACTAGGAGAAATTTCTTCTGACGAAGGCATCCAAACCAACCAACTTAATGGATCAACATGCCCCTTCTCCCCCCTGGCCATTATGTTGGGAGGTATAAAAAATTATGTTTCAAGGAAATCACAGTCCATTGTAGTATAAATGTGCCGTTTTTTCGGACTTTAACAACAGTATCCTTTTTGATTAACTCCATACCCTACAAATACACACTTTTCTGCGCATGGCTCCAGTTTGTTTCGATTGATTTTGGGTATATCGACGAAGACAGAACAACCAAATACCTTAGGTTCAAGAGTAAGGGATGGAGGGAGTTTTGTAAACTTGGTTAGGGTTTCAATTGGGGTTTTTAGTTGAAGTGCTTTAGTTGGGAGGCGATTTATGAGATACGTAGCTGTAGCTAAAGCTTCTGGCAAGAATGATGTAGGGACTTGGGATTCTATTAGTAAGGCACGTGTTATTTTTAAGAGAATTCAATTTTTACGTTCAGACACCATTTTGTTCAGGGGTGTGGGAACATGAAGTTTGATGGATTATCCCTTTTGATTGACAAAAAAGTTTCATGGAGTCATTAACAAACTCTCCTCCATTATCAGAGCGGAGAGTCTGAATGGAGCTATGAAATTGGGTTTTGATCATGGCATGAAACTCAGTGAATTTTTCAAAGACCTCGGATTTGTGTTTTAAAAAATACATCCACGTCATACGGGTACAATCATCAACAAATATAACAAAATACCGAAAGTGTTGCCCCCCCCCACAACTTTTGCCGGTCCCCAAACATCAGAATGAATTAGGGAAAAAGGAATATCGATTCTAGTATTATTAGGTATATAGGTATGTCTATGGCTTTTGGCCAAAACACAAGTTTCACAAACCAAAGTGTTTTTCAAAGGAAATAACTTAGGAAACAAAAGATGTAAGTACCCAGTTGATGGGTGTCCCAACCTCCTATGCCATAACCATGCTTCTCTATCAATACTTCCATGAGCTAGCATCACAGTCCCTTGATGAGTCACTTCATCCACATAATACAGCCCTTGGCGTTCAGTGCCACGCCCAATGATCACCCCCGTCCGGATATCCTGTAAGATGCAAAAGGTAGGATGCATTAGAACTGAGCAATTTAATTCTTTCGTGACATGGCTAATGGATAAGAGTTTATGTGACAAGGAAGGTTATAAAGATAATTCGACAACTTCAACGTTGGTGACACTTCAACTGTTCCTCCCCCTTTAACTTCAATAATTTCTCCACTGGCTGTTTGGATACAATTTTTTATTGGCCTCGAACTAGCTTTTATATCTGACGAGTCAAACGTCATAGTATCTGTGGCGCCACAGTCGAGTATCCAAGAATTGTTGAGACTGTCACAACTTTTTGCAACATTCACCTTTCCCATTATTTTAACCTCATTATTCTCATTTTTATAAGTCATAACTTCATGGTAATTATGAGAAATATAAGGACTATTAATAGAAGGGCTTGAGTTGTAAAACTCAAACCCTTTACCTGTGTTGCTTTCTTCCTCGTTCGATGCCGATGCAAGACCACCAAATCTGGCTCCACCGCTGTTTTTTTTTTCAACAAAGCCTTTGTCGTTTTTGTTGCCTACGGCTCCCGTTTGTCCCCCATCTTTGCCATTTTTTTTGTGATTGTCGGTCCACCAATCGGGAAAACCAACAATTTTGAAACATTGTTCTTTGGTATGTCGGTTTTTACCACAATGAGTACACTTCAAACCGGACTTGTCAACTAGAGATGAAGACCCACTTTGTCTATGGTTTGACCGCTGAAGACTTTTCGACACCGGTCCAAACCCTACGTCATTACTCGATTCGGTTGCAACCAACCCAGCCGCTATTCCTTGGGAGTTACCATGGACTCCTAAGATATTTTGATGGGTGGCTTCTTTTCTAATAGCGGCATAGGCTTCTTCGGCTAATGGCAAGGGATCCATTCGAAGGATTTCTCTTTTAATTGTATCGTATTGTCGATCAATTGCATTAAGGAACTGAAACAATTTCTGTTCGGTTCGAAGTTTGTTGTAGGTGACAATATCTGCTGGTGAGGTCATCGGATTCGGGTCTCTTCGATCAATCTCTCCCCAAATCCCTTGCATAATGATCCAGAATTCTTCAAGTGGAATCCCATTTTGTTTAATTCCATTTGCCTTGACATGTAAGTCAAACGTTTGAAGCTTGTCTTTACCACTGCTATATGTGGTTACGAGCGCATCCCACAACGATTTAGCTGTGGGAAATTCGATTAGATTGCTTGCAATTATTGGTTCAATGTTTTGTATCAACCATGAAAACACTACAAGGTCGTCTTGTTCCCACTGATCATACCCATTATCAGTTGGGTTGGGTGGTGCTGGACTTCCGGACAAATGACCAAGAAGTGTCTTCGATTTTCCGCCAATGGCTACTTTAATCATGCGAGCCCATAGTGCGTAATTTTGATTGTTGAGTTGAAGGCTAGTTTTTAAACTGTCAGAAAGATTGTGTTTGGGGTTTTGATTCTGGGATTGAATCCCATTGAGAAAGTTGGCCAATTGAATAGAAAGATCGGAGTTGCTTGGTTGGCTACGCTGCCGTCGGTAGACATGGTGGCTGTAGGGTGGTTTATGATGAGTAAACTATGAATCGGCCACGGAACCGTTCACTCGCTCTGATACCATGTTTAGGAATTGATAATCAGAGAATATTGTTATTGAATTGATCTTTTTACGAGTACAATGGAATGAATAAATACAAAAAGTATGTTCACAAAACAGGAAACTCTATCAAGGCAATACATAAATCACGGCACTAACTTTGGAAGGCCAATCACCTATTTTGACCAAGGATATAAGGAATATTTTTCTTGATCCTTAAATGGCTCCATGAAATATTTTTTCCTTTTCTAACAGATATAACATTATGTTGATCATAATATTATGTTAAGCTGATAAATATTATAATAATTTTGACATAAAATTATGTTGATCAGTAATCTAATTTAATATTATATTAATTCGTTAACGAGCTTGTGATAGAGTAGTAATGGGAGAGACTTGGTGTTCCATGTAATCCAGATTTGGTACTTGCCCCAACATTTATTTTCAGCGGCACCAGGGTGATGATAGATGATGGGTGACAAAGCGAGTAGGTGGCATTTCTTAGTTGAATCCTTGAACTGAACGAGTTTTATCTCACCACATTGTCGTGTCTTAGAGCGATTGTTCATGGGTGTTGGCCTAGATGAGGGTTTTCCCCGAACCGAAAGGCGAGTGTATTCTGATGCGTTGAATTTAGCCAGTAGCTCATTTAGAGGATTCGTTAGCCTTTAAAAAAATATTATATTAATCTCTATTCTAATAAATTAAAATAATTGTAGACACATGTCAGTTTGTGGTTAATCCTCACGACTTTTTCCCTACAAAACTAATATATGTCTTAGATAAATAATTATTCACTTTCCTTTTACACTCCATTTATGTTATATCTATAACATGATTAAATTCTTCATTTTTCTTTACAATGTATTTATATTATATCTATATAGTTTTATAAAAATAAATATTTACATATTATACTACTATACATTGTTATAATATATTTCACGTCATACTTAGTGAAATCTAAATATCAACAACAAACTGTGTTTGTTAAATACTTCAAATGATATAATTTTAAATATTATCATTAATATATTATACAATGTATATTGCTGAAAATTGTAAAAACAAAAAAAAACTCTAATATGCTTATAATTTACAATTTACGAAGTAATTTTTTTATTATTAAATTATAAATATATGCTTAAAAGTTTATCCATTTAAAAAAAATTATCTATTGGTTTTATTATACATTGTTATATAAATTTATAAATTGTAATATATGATTTAAATCTATCTATTTATTTTTATTTTTCGGTTAATTTAGTAAACTATACATATATGTGTTAAATCGTAAGGATAGTATATACCAATCACTTTCAAATATAATAAAGTTTATCATATTTAGTTTCTTGGGTTCTTTTTTTAATCAAGGATTGCTTCGGGTTTTTGTGGAACTTAAATTCGATTGTTAAGGGTTAAAAGTTGGTAAATAGATCATTTGATACAAATTAACTGCATTTGGCTCAAGTCTGTTACGTGTAAAAAATGGGTAATCTAAATATTTTTAAAAATTGAGAATGGAAATAGATTTATTTTAAAACTTGTTACTGGGCCAAAGTTTTGACTTGAAAATGTAAAACAAATGAAAATTAGAATTTTAAATGTGATTGGGTTTCAAATTTATTTTTAAGGACATTTTCGAAAATAGTCAAAAAATTCTGGATTTTTCATATTGAGTATTTATCCCATGACCATTAAAATTTTTTAAAAAATGACAAACACTTCCGACATACCACCTCCATGTCAGCATTGATTTTTCCTTGAATAGTGATCAAAATGTTTTATGTGAAGCATGTCATACTAAATTGTGCTCAACTTAAGCAAAACATTCACAAAATTAAACGGGTTAACCCGCTATTTTTTTCTGTCAATTGGCAAAGTCAAGAATATATTTATATTATTATAGTGTAGCTCAAAACTATTATTATATAAGAAGTATTCTCCGAAATTGATTCATAACCAAAATTCTTTCAATTATACATATATGATATTGAGAATAAATTTTCAATAGATAGAGTTTTCTAGGGTATGTTTGTACATGCATTATTATTTTATTAAGTTTTTTTTGAAAAAAATCAATTTTGTGATATAAATAAAATCAATTTATATATAATGATACAAGCATAGATATAATACATTTTTCTATATACATTATGTATTGTTTTATTTCTAACTTAATTATTTAAATTGTCCCATGTGTTACACGGGCTCTAAAGCTAGTACATAATATTATATTAAATTGATAGATATTAATAATTCATATAATGTAACATCCCGAAATTTCTAAAGTAATATTTAATATATTATTTTGTCGGGTGAAATAAACGAGTTAGTGGAACGATAATAATAATAGCAAAATATGAAGATTTAGTGGGATAATTAGATGGGATTAGATATGGACCAAAAGGAAATATGGGCCTTCGGTCCATGGGCTTAAGGGAGTATAAATACCTCCTTAAACCCCAATCCTTTCCATTCCATCCATTTATCCATCCTAATCTCTACACACTCAAAACCACACAACCCGAACCAAGATCCAAAGGTGAGGACCCGAGCTCGTTGGTGCTAGATCGTCGTGACGAACCAAAGCAACAAAACCAGCTCGTGTTCGTAGTTCGACTCATTTACGGTACGTTTATATCGAGAACTTGTTCGTTTAGGTTTGGATTAGTATAGAAATGATAGATCGGTGTTTGTATGGTAAAAACGAATCCAACAAAGCTAAACTTACTGAAAATGGTTAAGATTTGATGGGTTAATCGATTGATAAAAGAACCCGTAACCTATATGCCTAAATCGCACCCCTTAAACATCGATGTTAGGCCGATTTGATGGTTGAGGTTTGTAGGCGCTGGTCAGACGATTCCGTGGATACCTAAATCGAGTTATTTGGTTAAGAAACGAAGATGATTAAGGACGAACAGTAGCTGCAGCCGACAACTTTGCCTGCAAGCTAAGTTCGCCTGATGAACTTCGCCTGCAAAGCTAAGTTCGCCTGATGACAACTTCGCCTAAAAGCTAAGTTCGCCTGATGACAACTTCGCCTAAAAGCTAAGTTCGCCTGATGACAACTTCGCCTGCAAAGCTAAGTTTACCTAAGGTTTAACTTCGCCTAAAGCTAAGTTCGCCTAAGGTTTAACTTCGCCTAAAGCTAAGTTCGCCTAAGGTTTAACTTCGCCTAAAGTCAAGTTCGATTAGAAAAATAAATTAAAAACCTAATGGAAAATGTGTTAAGACAGTTAATGTAAATATTATACAGTTAGCCGTGCACAGCTCAAGAAGGGAATAACGATTAACGGAGAGCGTAACAGGATTCAGGTGAGTTTCTAGCCCCATTCCTTGTTATGTTTTCGGGGCTGTGTGCATACTCGATGTGTTGTTAATACATTTATCCTAAGCGATAAGTGTATGCCATATGTGATATATGTGATGGATATGAATGATTGCTTGTCGGTATGCGAACGATCTTCGGATATTGCGCGTACTGTCAGGTTGAAAATAAAGGTACGAATATTATATGTCGAAGATGTATGAACATTACAAATGAATACTTGTCGGGGCGTGAACGATCTTCGGATATTGCACGTATCGACAAGGGGTATGGTTGTTAAATGAATGATGTAAAGAACGTCTAGAGTGTTCTTATGCTATAATGTAATTATTGTATATGTGAGGTATGTGTATACAGGTACACGAATGGTATGTGAGTTCTACGTTCGACATAGTAAGTTAGGATGGCAAATCCCTCTAGCTTCTGTCGGACATAGACTCGGCTGGTGATGGCGTAGTTAAGGACTGCGGGCCTTATACGTAAGGTAGATGATAGATGTAAATGTAGATAGGGACGGTGGGTCTTATACGTGTTACAGATAATAGATGACAACGCAGTTAAGGACTGCGGACCTTTTACGTATTGTAGATAGACACCAGCATAAGAAAGGACTGTGGACCTTATACGTGCTGTATTTGTATTGTGGTAGCATAGGGGAGGACTGCGGAACTCGTACGTGTTATGTATTTGTATTGTGGTAGCATAGGGGAGGACTGCGGACCTCGTACGTGCTATTATTGGTATTGTGGTAGCATAGGGGAGGACTGCGGACCTCGTACGTGCTATGTATTTGTATTGTGGTAGCATAGGGGAGGACTGCGGACCTCGTACGTGCTATGTATTTGTATTGTGGTAGCATAGGGGAGGACTGCGAACCTCGTACGTGCTATGGTTTAGGTTGCAACATAGGGAAGGACTCTGGACCTTGTACGTGTTGTGGATGTAGGATGGTATAGGGAAGGACTGCGGACCTTGCACGTACCATAAACGGTGAACATAGGTAAGGACTGCGGACCTTTTACGTGTTCACGACCTTGAGTACAGGTATAGACGGCGGACTATGAACGTACTCTCAGTAGACTGAGGTTAGTGATTGTAGATATGTATGTATGTATGGTAGTAAGTATGTATGTAGAACAGAAGGGTAACTAGTTAAGTATGGATATGTATCTTCGGATATGTATGTATGTGTATGTATTGTATGGCGTCCGATTAACTAGAACTCACTCAGCGTAGCTGACTTTTAGTCTGCACGCAGGTGAGTAGAATAAGACAGCTAGCATGAGCGGGCACATGGTGGGCGAATAGGAGACTGGCATCTGAAGACTCAAGATGTTTTAATGTAATTGACGTTTATTTTGAAAGACAAGAATGTTTAATTAAGGCAAGTTTTGGATTGCTGTAACGTTTCATGAAAGTTTTTATATTCCGCGAAAGTTTTAATGAACTCTGATTTGTAAGAACTGTGTTTATGAGTACATCCGACGTTAAAGTAGGGCTACCGGGTTCGGGGCCTTACATATAATTTTCTATTGATCATTGTAAAAAATATTATATTAATTCAAAATATGATATAATATTATTAATTGATAAAATATTACAATAATTTGATATAATACTGTGTTGATCATTGTAGTATAGACTATAAATATCATGTTAAGTGTGAAGGTGCTAATATACTTCCTAACATTTTATTTACTTTCAAAAGTTTGAGTTTTTTATTTACTTTCAAAAGTTTGAGTTTAATGGAGAAAAGTATTATGTGTTTTCTCTATTTTTACATGTTGGTTTTGAATCATGTGAACGGAGTTGCTTCACTTTCCCCTATTCAAGAATGCGAAAAATATGGTAATACTTTGTTGAATCCGTTTTTCTTTTCTTCTTTTTTTTCAGCGGTGAATATCTATAATATATTATACAATGTATATTGCTGAAAATTGTAAAAACAAAAAAACAAAAAAAAACTCTAATATGCTTATAATTTACAATTTTACGAAGTAATTTTTTTATTATTAAATTATAAATATATGCTTAAAAGTTTATCCATTTAAAAAAAATTATATATTAGTTTTATTATACATTGTTATATATATTTATAAATTGTAATATATGATTTAAATCTATCTATTTATTTTTATTTTTTCGGTTTTAGTAAACTATACATATATGTGTTAAATCGTAAGGATAATATATACCAATCACTTTCAAATATAATAAAGTTTATCATATTTAGTTTCTTGGGTTCTTTTTTTAATCAAGGATTGCTTCGGGTTTTTGTGGAACTTAAATTCGATTGTTACGGGTTAAAAGTTGGTAAATAGATCATTTGATACAAATTAACTGCATTTGGCTCAAGTCTGTTACGTGTAAAAAATGGGTAATCTAAATATTTTTAAAAATTGAGAATGGAAATAGATTTACTTTAAAACTTGTTACTGGACTAAAGTTTTGACTTGAAAATGTAAAACAAATGAAAATTATAATTTTAAATGTGATTGGGTTTCAAATTTATTTTTAAGGACATTTTCGGAAATAGTCAAAAAATTCTGGATTTTTCATATTGAGTATTTATCCCATGACCATTAAAATTTTTAAAAAAATGACAAAACACTTCCGACATACCACCTCCATGTCAGCATTGATTTTTCCTTGAATAGTGATCAAAATGTTTTATGTGAAGCATGTCATACTAAATTGTGCTCAACTGAAGCAAAACATTCACAAAATTAAACGGGTTAACCTGCTATTTTTTTCTGTCAATTGGCAAAGTTAAGAATATATTTATATTATTATAGTGTAGCTCAAAACTATTATTATATAAGAAGTATTCTTCGAAATTGATCCATAACCAAAATTCTTTCAATTATACATATATGATATTGAGAATAAATTTTCAATAGATAGAGTTTTCTAGGGTATGTTTGTACATGCATTATTATTTTATTTAGTTTTTTTGAAAAAAATCATTTTTGTGATATAAATAAAATCAATTTATATATAATAATACAAGTATAGATATAATACATTTTTCTATATACATTATGTATTGTTTTATTTGTAACTTAATTATTTAAATTGTCTCATGTGTTACACGGGCTCTAAAGGTAGTACATAATATTATATTAAATTGATAGATATTAATAATTGATATAATTTTCTATTGATCATTGTAAAAAATATTATATTAATTCAAAATATGATATAATATTATTAATTGATAAAATATTACAATAATTTGATATAATACTGTGTTGTTCATTGTAGTATAGACTATAAATATCATGTTAAGTGTGAAGGTGCTAATATACTTCCTAACATTTTATTTACTTTCAAAAGTTTGAGTTTTTTATTTACTTTCAAAAGTTTGAGTTTAATGGAGAAAAGTATTATGTGTTTTCTCTATTTTTACATGTTGGTTTTGAATC
The DNA here is from genome assembly GCF_021521415.1 of Bidens hawaiensis. NCBI lineage: Eukaryota > Viridiplantae > Streptophyta > Magnoliopsida > Asterales > Asteraceae > Bidens > Bidens hawaiensis. The sequence goes on from NW_027491051.1 coordinate 988,617, forward strand.
ATGTGAACGGAGTTGCTTCACTTTCCCCTATTCAAGAATGCGAAAAATATGGTAATACTTTGTTGAATCCGTTTTTCTTTTCTTCTTTTTTTTCAGCGGTGAATATCTATAATTTTTATATTTTTGTGTGGTTTATTTTTCTTTACTTTATTTTCTCTTATAGTAATGTACTATATTTATCTACTGATTTTTCTACTATTTGTCAAACAGGTCATGATATATGCACTTATGTTATTAATTTGGCACCCAATTGTCAAGGAAACTCGTGTGGTGAATCTTGCAGACATAAAATATCTGACCCCTCAAGAATTAAAGCAAGCTTTTGTCGTGGCACTGTTTGCATATGTTGTGCGGCGGGAAAATGCTAATTCTACTAATGTTTTTGTAGCTCTTTAATGTGAAATACAATTACATATAAGGATGTTTTTATTACCTTATAGTTCATGGCTTCATTAGTAATTTGTTCCTAAATCAAGATTGTTGACTAGTCTTAATGGAACTAGTGTAACATCCCTAAATTTCCAAGAATAATATTTAATGTATTATTCGTTAATAGTGGAAAAGTTTACTAGAATTGGTAGAGAAATGATGACGTAATAATAAGATGGTTCAATTAGGCTAAGTAGATGGAATTATGGACCAAAAAGAAAAGATGGGCCTTAGGCCCATGGGCGTAAGGGAGTATAAATACCCCTTAAACCGTAATCATTTTCATTATTATCTATCACTACATCATAGCCTACACCTTGAGAAACACACACACCATCCTTTAACCCGAGCCTAGATTCAAAGTTGAAAACCCGAGCTTGTTGGCGCTAAATCATCGTGTCAAACCTAAAAAACATCAAGACCAGCTCGTGTTCGTAGAACGACTCGTTTAAGGTACGTTTATATTTAGAAATCGTTCATATAGGTTCGGTTTGGTTTGGGAAATCATAGATATGTGTTAGTATGATTAAAACGAATCTAATGAAACAAACCTTACTGAATTTGATTAGCATTTGATAGGTTAATTGTTAACATAATATAACCCGTAACTAGATGCACAAATCGCACCCCTTAAACATGGATGTGTGGCCGATATGATGGTTAGGGTTTGTAGGCGCTGCATAAACGATTCCTATGATACCAAAATCATGATATTTCGTTAAGAATTGAAGGTTTAATTGCAGATCAAAGATATGTTGACTGTTATTGTTCTTGACGATTTTGACTTTGACCCTTGAGTCAAAGTCTGGATAAGAACTAGATGATCCGTTATAATTAAGATAACGAATCAGGTAGTTCGTTACTCGCCCATTCGTTCTGTCAAGATAACGAATTAGCTACCTAGTTCGTTATGATTCAAATAACGAATCAAGCGATTTGTTACTCACCATTCGTCATAATTCAGATAACGAATTAAGTTGTGTCTGGGTAACGAATCAGATGAAGATAAGGTAACGAATCAGTTAGCAAATCAGACTCAATTCGTTATAATTAAGATAACGAACTAGGCCATTCATTATAGCGGATGTAGGAGGATTTTGTAACGAATTAGACTGTGAATTGATAACGAATTAGCCAACGAATTAGGCTTAATTCGTTATAGAAAATGAGTTAACGAGTTAGATAGTAATTAAAAATCCTAATGGAAAATGTGTTAAGACAGTTAATGTAAATAAAATTTTTCCAAGCTGACCTGGCAGCTCGACCCCAGCCAGGGCTCCGCCCCTTGGACCCTGCTAGGGGCTACCGCCCCTAGACCCCGCTGCCAGGGGCACTCCCCCGGACCCCCATTCATTGTGGGTTATGAATAAACTAGAAACGCGATATAGAAAGTGATAGTAATCAATACGCCTAATTGTTATACAGCTAGCCGTGCACAGCCAAAGAAAAGGAGTAACCATTAAAGGAAGAAGTAACCGAGTTCAGGTGAGTTTCTAGCCCCACTTCCTTGTTATGTTTTTGGGGCTGTGTGCATACTCGATGTAACAGTTAATACACTTAACTTAAACGGTAAGTGTATGTCATGTATGATATATGTGTTAGATACGACTGATTGCTTGTCGGTACGTGAACGATCTTCGGATATTGCATGTACCGTTAGGTTATAAATAAAGATATGGATATTGTATGTAATGCAGGGATGATTACTTGTCGATACGTGAACAATCTTCAGATATTGCATGTATTGCCAAGAATAGAGATGATTTTCTCCTTATATGGATATTAAATGATAACTTATATATAGAGTTCCCTCTACGGATAATATATAGAGTGTTCCTTAAATGGGAAACATAGTGTTCCTTTAATGGAAAGCCCCGTGTTCCTTTAATGGAAAGCCCCGTGTTCCTTTAATGGAAAGCCCCGAGTTCCTTTGATGGAAAGCATAGTGTTCCTTCTATGGAAGTATATAGGATGCTCCTTCTGCGGAGAATATATATATAGAGTGTCCTTCTATGGAGAATATAAATAGTAGGGTAATAGTAATAGTTCTTTTAATAGATATTATGTGATGTCCTCTTATGGATATTCATACCAGGTTGAGATATGTATGTATGTAAGATATGTGTATGTATTGTATGTCGCCTGATTAACTAGAACTCACTCAGCGTAGCTGACTTTTAGTATGCACGCAGGTATATATGTTTATCGAGAAGTCATGAGGATGACGCATGGCATGGATTGAACGGCTGACATCTGAAGATGGAAGAAACGATGTTTTTAATATGATGATTTATGTTATGGTTTTAAAGAAAAGATTAAACGTTTTGTAATAAACGGTTAAAGTTTTATATTCCGCGAAAGTTTTAATAAACTCTGATTTGTTGAACTGTGTTTATGAGTAAATTCAACACCAAAGTAGGGCTACCGGGAACAGGGCCTTACAACTAGTTTATCAACACTTAATACTTTAGATAAGTTAGATAACTATAGGTGTCTATAACACTATTTATATATTTTTTTAGGTGTATCTCAATATTTGCAAAATATAAAAAAAAAGACAAAAACTATGAATGAAAAAAAGTCTGGTCATGGCCCTAAAAGGGTGGCGTTTTTATTAAAACTGAAATTTGATCCCGATTTTATAAAACTTAAGGGAGTTTCTTTGTATGTTAATGTTTTTTTTATTTTTTTCTTTTCTTTCATTATTATTATTATTATTATTCTGTTTTATTTTTATCTCGAAATTACTCTCCTCGGAACGTTTAAATTAACTGAATTTGTTCTTAATATGGGATTTTAAAAGGGTGTTGGGCTGTCTAATTTTGGGTCATCTTGAATCTGGGCTGAATGAATGTTTTTGAGCCCACTGTGGGTTCTCGGCCCATGTTGGGTGGGGTATAAGTAAAACCCCAAAAACCTTTTATCTTCTACCTTTCACTTTTTCTACTACTTCATCTCTCTCAAATTACTCTGGCAACCGAAAGCTCTCTTGCATAAGATTGATTAACCTTGTTGACTTGTTTGTACTCATTGATTATTTCACAGGTAAATGGGTAAAAGGACTCGATCTAATCTTTATGAAGCTCATGTTCTTCTAGGTTTTTACACATGAATAGCCGAATGCTATGGACTAATGGATGAATTGGAATCATGGATTGTTAGGATCTGTGATTAGTTTGTCGGTTGATTTCTTAGGGTTAATGGAGGTTTTCTGTTACAAGCTTAATGGATTTTTGCAGGTTTAATGGAGATCTCGGCCACTTGAAGAAGATGACACTCTTTCCAAGAAGGAAACCAAAGGGTTTTCTGTCAACAGCTGTCAAGGTGTTCTCGGTTGACTTTCGTTCACCGAGATCACCTAGACTTGACCGAGAACTCTTGTTCTCGGTTAAATATTGACTGAGAACTCCTGTTCTCGGTTGACTTTCGTTGACTGTTGACCGAGAACACACTTCGTTGACCGAGATCTTCACATCTGGGCTTAAAATTGACACTTGGGCTTAACCTGTATTGTTGTTATGGAGGTTTTCTGTTACAATCAAATGAACTTTTGGACCCGCCTTCAACTTTATGTCCCAAATACACTTATAAATCTTGGACTGATTTTGAACATTAACAAATGAGTCTATATGTCCACTAACTTGATATGTTTGGTGCAGAAATGGCTAATCAGGCTTCGTTAAAATTTGTGGATACTCATAATATTGTTGGACATCTATTTGATCCACCCATGGCTCACAAAGAATTCAAATCTATGATTGTCGCCCTCAACACCTGCAGGATTTCTCACGCACTACGAGAAAATCCTATTATATGCAAGACGATGATCACCGATTTATGGAAGAATGCAAAAATCAATCAACAAGGACTAGGTGGAGTTGTGTCAATAGACTCCAAAATACGAGATAAGCCAGTGATAGTCACGGAAGCTATTATCAGAGAAGTGCTGCTGTTTGGTGATCAACCAGATTACCCAACTGAATATTCTCATGCAGCTGTCTCTGAGATCCTCACCAGGATGGGCTACGAGGGTACCTATCCTCCGGCGATCAAGAAATTGTTTCACCCATACTGGAGATTCTTAATACACACGTTCTTTACTTTGTGTCGGGGAGAAAGGGAGGATCAGACGAGATTAGCCATACTCAGATGTCTGTCGTAGTTGCTTTGATCATGGATTGGAATTACAACTATTCCAAGTTCGTCTTCAATGAAATGATGAGCAATCTAAAAGGGAAGAAGAAAGAGATGTTCCTCATGTATCCAAGATTCTTGATGATGATCTTCGATTTTCACCACACCAATCTTGTCAAAACCGTTGACACATTGGATATGAAGTCAATGGGACCCAACACCTTTGGGTTAATGAAACAATCCAGAAAAGGGTCCAAGGTTGTATATCAGGGCCTAAATGCTCTGGTGAAATTTGGACTTTTTGCTGAAACAGAAGCTGAGCCAGTTATAGCTCAGGTTGCTGATGGGAGCATGTGGCACCAGTTCAACCACGTGCTACAGCTTTTGAGATTTCTAATGATGAAGAAGATGAGACAGAATACCGTCAGACAGACACCTCTCCAAGTGCTGAGAAGTTAAGTGCTCTTGAAGCTGCCGAAGCTTTATTACAGTAAACTACGCTAAACCTCCTCAGACAGTTGCTGAAAACATTGAGGAAGATTTGAGTGAAGAACCAACCGCTAATCTCATCCCTCGTAAACGTAAAAGGATTGATCCAAGATCTAGCGAGTTGGACAGTGAAGCTTAAGCAACAACCACAACACTAACACAAACAACAACAACCAGCCTACAACAACAAACTCATCAACCTGTGTCACATGCTCCAGAAACACCAGCTGAACAAGATGCATCTACTGCAGAGCCTGTATTTCAAGATTAGACGTTTGATGACTTTGATTTCGAGAAAGATATTCCCTCAGGTTCATATGGCACAGCTGTTCAAGTTCAGTCAAGTTCTGGCACGTCAGACAAGATTTCCCAAATTCTTGCCATTCAAGAAACTTATTTTCAGAACAAGGGTAAGGGAGTTGTTCTTGAAGATGCCCCCGTTGATATTCAGTCGAGTCTTTGAACTCGACAAGATTCAGTAGTCAAGGACGTTCGTATTCAGGAATTGGAAGCTAGCAACTTTGATAAATATTACAAGATTAAAGAGTTGCATTCTGGTATGGGAAGTTTAACGGCCATGTATCTTGACCTCCAACAAAAGCTATTTCAAAAGTTTGGAGATGAATTTAAAGGCAGTGATGATGTGGCTTCTAAAACGCCCAACTTGAATCAAGATAGGAGTTCTCCTATTCGCCCAGCTGACAACATCTATGAGTCTGAATCATTGAAATAGTATATGGACGCACTACCAATCTCCAAAGAGAAATCTGAGAGAGTTCAGAAAAAGCTACTGGTGATGAAAAACTCCAATCAAAATGTCGAATCATCAGATCATCCAGACAGATTCATGGTTCTTATCCTAAAAACTTTTCAGATAAATATGGTGATCATTCGGGGATCGTGTCATGGGGCTTTGATGCTGATAAAATTATGTGGTGGGTTAAGAGAAAGTCTGGGAACACAGAGTATTACAAAAAGATGAAGGATTTCAGTTCCTGGACTAAAGTGGATCTGAGTGACTTGATATATCCCCCTTCACCAATCCATCAAATGATAAACGTGGTAGAGATTTTTGGAACTTTCTGAGAAGTCAGGTTGATAGAGGCTTTCCAAATATGACAAATGCTGAGTCATTATTAAAGAAAGAAAATGGGGTGATAGATCCAAATACAGGAAAAACAATGGTCAATGTCATGTGGCCTGCTACAACAAAAGCCACCCACATTCCAGTACCTGATGCAATTCCAGACGGAACTTTGGACAATAAGATATTCTGGATCTATGACAGTGCAACTGCCACCGTTGTTTTCAAACTACAAAAGGGCAAAGGGCAGTATAGATTTCTTGATTCAAGGGATCTGCTCAAGTTTGGAGAGAAGGACATTCACACTCTAAGCACATTCCAGATTATTGCTGAACCGATATTTGAAACGGCTGCCAAAGAATACACAAGCATGGTTGCATCCATTATCAGGTGCAAGTTTTGGGTAGGTGCGTTAAAAGATGCGGATGTTGACTACATGGAGCATGACTGAAGACAAAGCTACAAACCAAGGGGGAGATTGTTGGGCATAGTTTTGTATGGTTTGTACTTAGTCTATATTATGTGGGCTTGGGCTACGGGTTTAATATGTAAGCCGAAGGCTCTTAAGATCTCGGTGGGCTTTTGGTTAGTTTGGGCTTAGGTGTTTGGTTCCCTATATATAGTGCATGTATTGTATAGGGTTTTGGTGGTTAGTTCACTTTATGTTTGTCGTCTACGTGTTTACGAGACGTGGTTGTAATAGTGCTTAAGCACCTGACGTATATCAATAATACGTGTGACATTCGTCAAATTCAGGTCTCGAGTCGTTTTCGTTTTGTAAACTTTTATTACGGGAACCCGACTCAACATTTTTAGAACTTTATTTATTTATTATACAATATTATATTATATATTTCGATCACCAATAAATTGATGTTTTGTCATATTATAGTGTCGTTAAAGAACAAAAGGGATTCAAACTGATTTTCGTAAACTCGTTATAAGCTCTTGAGATCCTTTAAACTCGTGTTAAAAAACGACTGAAACTTGAGGGGCCAGTTTTGGAAATATATGATGCATATAAAAAGAAAAGATTAACCTAACCCTAACATTATTATCATCATTGCCCCCTCATCTTCTACCTCCTTTCCGGCGCCGATTTCCGTCCGCCGTCGCCCCCAGCCACCTCCGACGAACCCCGATGCACCACCACCGGCCTCCAAACCCTAACCCTAACAAACATGCCCAGCCGCCACCATTCCCCCTAGACGTTTCTGGCGACCCCGAACTTCCGGCAGCCCCTTTTTCCCCTGACCCGGTAGCACCGCAGAACCCCCCTCGTTCTCTCTTCTTTTGCGTTTTTCCGGCGACCGAAATTCCGGCCGCCGTGGTTCGCTCCGCCTCAGCTCTCTTCCTCTCTCTTTCTTGCGTCGATCTCTCTCTCTCTGTTTCTCTCCCTCCGTTTCCCTCTCTCTCCCTTGCCGCTGCCCTCGTCTTCGGCGGGTTTAACTCGGGTTCTTCCCGGTGTAGAGCCACGAGTATATACACGTTTTATAGGTAAAGTAATTTCGGGTTTTAGTGTTATTAGTTTTCTGATATCAATTATCAAATTTAAATTGTTAGTAATCGGATTAGTTATCGGTTATATTCTTTTAAACGAGTCGTGTAACACTCACAAAAATGCCGTACCAAAACATCAACTTTTTAAACGTTAAATGACCATAGTGTAATATCCGACATAATAAAGGGGTATGAATATACGACATGGTCAGTATTCAAAATATCATTACCCAAACAGTTAGCAGAAGAAACGATCGTTTGCATAGTGAAATATTTAAACAAGCATTTAAAACTATCAAGCGTTAAAGTATAAATGACCGGTACATGGTATATAATTATAAATGCTTATATAATATTATATTATAGTATATTTATTTGTAAATATATACTATATGTATAATAGTAATGCTATATAAAACAAAGAAATGACAACATCTATATATAATTAAAGTTGAAGGATAAATGGATATACATAGCTTAAAATTTGAGGGTAAGTTGAAAGCATTATATGATGCCACGCATCTCATAACACAACTCAAATTTACTCCACATGCTTTAAATGTTTATACTTCATAAATACATTATTGACATCTATAATCAAATATATTAGAATTTAATGATTAAACAATAATATATAAAGGATCATACCTTTATGATGAAGCAACTAATTGACTAACAATCTCTGCAATGTAGCCACGTTTCTTTGTAGATAATTCATAAATTATCTACATAAATTATACATGTTATGTAGCCATTATTTATATACATAAATTAGTTTTAGTTTTGGGAAACAAAAAGTGGAGTCGGTAACATTCACCGCCCAACTTTCAATATATATGTAAGCCATGAATCAAATTGAGAGAATAAAGTTATCAAGTGTAATAAAATTAAACAAGAGGAAAAAGGTCAGTGATCTGGCTCTGCATATGGCATCCCAAAATCACTTCACATACTATACACACACCATTCCACTCTCTCTACCTCGTTTTACGTGACGAACACCGTTTTGCGTGCCACCAACCCAACAATCATTACCTTGTAATCCGTGCCAAACACCCGACATTTCCTCGAAGTACGTGCACAACCCGGCAACCCCCGGTGTCGCCTCGATTTGCCTGCCAGTCTTGTAATACATGCCAATCTCTGAAGTTCTGACGGATTAAGTTCGATACGCGATATAGAGTAGAAGTGCTGCCCGTATAAACTTAGGAGTATCTAACTCCGAATACCCGTGCGAGGTAGGGGTTCTGCCTAAGTTATTATTTTATTATTATAGATGGCTTAGACCATAGTCGGTGGTATAGCCCGAACCTTGATTACAAATAAGAATAATATAACTTTTCTTAAGCAAATGTTATAGTAAAAATATAGTTTCTTCTTGATTAAGAAATGTAAGCATATACATATGAAGGGTATAATCAAATAGTATTTCTTTGTTACTACGAAATATAATATTCAAAGAGTATATGTTTCTTCTTGAAGAAGAAACGAGTATATAATTGGTAAATAAAGAAAGGGACTAAAGGTCCAAATGTTTTATATAAAAAAATGATTTTATCAAGGTTCAAGCTATATAAAACGGACTAAAGGTCTGAAGCTAGATCGATGATCTAGTTATTTATATAAAGGTTATTCTCGTACTATAGGTCCGAGGTAACAAACAAGAAGAAGAAAACAGAAAACAGGAATCAGTATCGGAAACTGATTATAAACAGAAAAGGTGATTACGCCCCAAACCTTTTATAATGAGTCTGAATATTTAAAACTTTGTGTTACAATAATAAGAAACGGACACTCTGATTAAGAGTATACAGGTGTCTGGATCCAAACATACATGGTGACTCGGCATTTCCCCGAGGCCATGCGTATCATAAACATGCCTCGGAAGGTCTACGGTACTGTTCAGAGAAATGTTATTGTGTATATAATTAATTGTACAAGGTACTTAGGGTAATTTGATCCCAATTTAGTTGGGTGCCTAATGAGTAGTCACAAAGGTATTATTGTTGGTTTCACAAAGGTATTGAAAAGATATTTTTAGCGTCAGCGTTATTCACCAGCTTTGTGCTGACGTATTTTCCCACCCATGTTACAGGGAAACAAGAAAGGTTAGAACAGACAAGCAAGAAGGAATAGAAGATTTGAGTTATAGTCATTAGATGCTATCTGATGGCTCAGATATTTTATTTTAAAATATTATTAAGAGTTATGTTTTATAAAGAAATGTATTTGAAATATCAAACGGGTATTTAACCCGAGTTTTTAATAAGTTTTCAATATAATAATATTTTATAAAGGACTTCCGCTAAAACTAAACCGCAACTCTGATATATTTACAAAACAGGTACCAACTTGTGGTCACACGCCTAGGCCCTAAGATCGGGGTGTGACAAGTCGGATGAGTATCGAGTTGGTTTGATTTTGGGTAAAAGACGAACAACCGGGTAATGGATATAATTTTCCTTATGGGTTTAAGTTAACAATTGTTATTTTGGTTCGATTGATTTGTACGTTAATTATTAAACTAGAGGTCTCGGGTTCGAGTCTAATCCTAGTCCGGTTTCGGTGTTATTTTTATATTTAACAAAATTGTATTACTATTAATACTAACATTACTACATAAAAACTATTATTAGTATTAATATGTTAAGTTTACTATTATAGGTATTTATTATTAATATTACTGTTTGATCCCGGATTAACAATCAATAACAATTAACAGATCTCAGATCTGTGAATATCCGATTAATAATATTAAAGATCTAGCTCATAATTAACCTTGATTTAATGTTATGTATGTGTATATATTATCAATATATTAGATGTATAATGTTAAGGTGAAGCTTGAGAGAGAGCAATTTCTCAAAATCCTTTCTATTATTCTCGAAAACTTACATTAAAGTGAATAGTAGTTCACTATATATAGAAGGTGATCTGGTTCGCTAACATCCCCTAGCGAACCAGCTTCCCCTTCGTTACATAAATTAACATAACGAACCACCCCCTGATTCGTTAACATCCCCTAACGAATCAGGAGGGAATACATTATAATATCTTAGTTCGCTAACATCCCTAGCGAACTAGACTTAACCTTAACGAACTAGTTAATAATAAACATTAAATATTACATTAATTAATAAATAAAACATTAACGATAAATACAAAGACTCTAGACGCAAAATCGTGCACTAACAGACGCCCCCTCGTCTTGAGCTATTTGTCTTTAACTTATTTAAAGCGCTTGGACTGCTAATCTCTGCAACTATGAATTCGATGTTCATGACACACACGAACTACTCGTTGGAATTGCATGGCCAGGTCATAATCTTCTTGGCGTTCAAACAAAATCTGCTTCCTGTGTAGCACGTCGTTGTCTGTCTCTGATAAATTAACCAACCACATTGGGTCAATTATCTTGAGGAGCTTAGTCTGCAGTCCTCGACCATGAACAATAACGGCCTCGCCAGTACGATTGTCATAGTACCAACGGTTGAAAGACACATATCTTGAGGCATTTTCTTTACCGGAACCTTTTTCATCGTCTTTGGCGGCTTCACTTTCAAGACAAGTTTCTTCCAGCCGGTCCTTGGATCAATCTCATCAATGCGCTTACGTCTTGGGACCTGGGGTTTGAAAATTTTGAAGCCATGATTGACCTCGAACAGTAAGTGTTGATGAAACCACTCAGCCATTCGGTGACCCCCATGATTGATAAATGGACGTCTCGCGAGGGTACGTACATCCCAACGCGGTAGAGTTAAAACATCCATTATCCTCTCGTAATACTGGACACCCTTTTCCCACTTTACTATACATACCTTAAGGTCAGAGTCATAAGCCCATGAAACAATATCACCGTGTACCTTTGAAACAGTCTTGAAGGTAGTCACCTGATTAGCCTCAATCCAAGCAGCAGTAGTATCTTTTCTTTCTTGATCTACATAATGATAAGCACTGATAATTTTACCCACATTCTGACGTTTGAACCATCTTTCTACGTCCTCATCAGTCACTTCTTTGAGTGAAGGAACTGTTCGCTGCACAACCTTTTCCAGGTCATCCTCAGTCTCTTTAATTACTTCTTCATGAAATACCGGAGCACCTTGATCAACGTTTGCGTGTTGGTACAAGTCCGGGTACTCTTCAGCTGTAACATCCTCCATCTCAATCTCTTCATCCTCATAAATAAAGTTCGTGTTCATAAATAACGGATCAACTTCCAATTCTTCCTCAGTTATCACTTCGACATCGGGCTCAGTCTCTAAAGCAGTCAACTGATCGTCATTCAGCCCAAGAAAAATCAAAATCTGCTCCCGTGTCAAGGATCTAATCACAAACTCACCAGCCTATATCTCATCTCTGTTTACCACACTACAAACTACCCCTGATCCATCAACAAATACCACTGTGTTAGCTGCTATCATTTCAATTGGCTTGGCAGCTGTTGGATCTTGATAAATAATTATCTGCTTGCTCGAATCATCACCGCCACTAACACCTGCACCAGAGGATGAACCATGCGATTGTTTAGGCTAACCTCCTGCATCAGACTCGTTAGGATCATCATCGTTATTCTTAAGTTTCTTGAGGGCATCTTCTTTACAAGTTAATTGTAAAATCAACTCTTCTTGTTCTTTTAATTTCACCCCCTGAGACTCAACAATCGTACGTAACGACTTAGTCTCTTTTTGACAAAAAGAAATATAACCCATCATTCGTCGTTGATTCTCCATGAGTCGTTCTTGAGTTTGACGATCAGCTGCCATTTGATTTTCATATAGATGTAGCATATTTAACAGCATTTCAGTTTGACGACCTGGTGGCAAGTTGTATACGGATGGATGAACAGGTTGAACAGGTCCTTGAGGCCGAGTAATTCTCATGAAAAAGACATCACTAGGCGGAGGTGGAGGAAGAGTAGTTGTTGGCGGAGGAGGAGGTCTCATTGATGTGGTAGACGATACTGTAGACAACACAGCAGGAGGCCTCGATATTTCGGTTAACGCCATTTGAGGAATAAGACCGAGCCTCTCATGTGACACCATCGTCGTCGTCAAGGTAAGCATCGGAGTGCTAGTAGTTAGCGGCACCGCCGAGCTTTGAGGAGTTGATTGACATGGTGGTGGAGTTCCAATAATTACCCCAGCCCCAGCAGACACGCGGGGCTTCTTTGGTGGTTCACCAGTAGCTACAGCTTTACCCTTTCTTTTTCTTTCCAGCTGAGCTTTCATGGTGGCAGCTAGAGCAGCATCGACTGCATCCTGTTGTTCTTTAAGAGCACGTTCACCAGCTTCACCATCACCATCACCATCACCATCACCATCATCATCTCCACCATCATTGTTCCCATCTTCTCCCCCTTCACGCTCGGAATCCGAATCATCGTGGATCCAGCGCTCATTAGGACATACGTAATCCGGATTGATTATATGACCAATCATCCGTTTATCATGTGGATTGTCTTTTCTATAAATTAACATACGATGCACCGTTTCAACTTTCATATGTTCCATATCAAGAACATCGTTCACCAACGATCGATCAATCACCAAATTCGGAATCAAATCCTGAATAATTAGCTGTAAAAAGCGAGGGTACATCAAGAACTTCTTTAATGGTAGAGTTTTCTGAACTTGCTCTTTCAGATGATCAAAGATGAGTTCTGAGTAGTTGAAGGGCTTGTTAAGGATTTGAGCAACAAATGCTGACTGCAAACTTAGTCTACATTCATCAAAACCACCGCGACGTCCGCTCATACAATGAAGTAAAACATGAAACATACTTGTATGGTGGACACAACCCATTCATGTTCAACATAGATTTACGAATATCACCTCCATAATTCAAGCGTGTGAATAAACCCCTAACCAATGTCCTATCAAATTCACTCGGGTTATCATCATTATTGTCAAATTGAAGTACTCGACGAATGACCTCAACATCAATCGTAATTGGAGTCTGATTAATTGTAGCTCGAACCCAGTTATCAGCCTCAACATATTCCGCCGTGTTCCAAAATTGTCTGATTATACTAAGATACACTTTAGGTTTAGCAGTGATTGCATAGTATATCTTTGAACGTCGTAAGAAAGTTAACATAGCTCCAAACGTTCTCAAATCAGTCACATCGTGATCAACATAAGCACATATGTTGTGCTTCTTATCGAATGGCAGTAAGATCACTTCAGCTTGTTGATCTTGTTGTTGTGGTTGTCCTTGTGGAGGTTGTTCTTGTGGTGGTTGATTTTGTTGTTCTTGATCAGCCATGTTTTACTGTATTAAGAAAACCGAATATAAGAATAGATCTCAAAATATATAATCAAAAGATATGTGTAATTAATATATTTACGTATTAGACGATTTAAATCCTTTAATTAAATTAAATGAATTTAATTAATGTCATTCGTTAGGAATCACTCTGATTCGTTACAATAAGATAACGAATCAGGCAATTCGCTATCAAGTAAATATCTTAACGAACTGAACATAGCGAATTACTATTTAATTTTAACGAACTAAACTCTAGTTCATTATATTTTAAGCGAATCCAAATCTGATTCGTGTAACATCTTATTCGCTTAGCTAGTTCGTGTAAAATCTTAACGAATTGGACACGAAACAGTTCCAATTCGCTAAGACTAACGAATGGTCATAATTAAGACTTGTTCTTTGACTTCATAAAGTCAAGGTCAAAATTAGGATGAACACAGATAGTCAACCAGATGAACCCGGAAATGATTAGGCCATAACTATCGTCGAATCATCACAATAATGAGCTCGTTGTACTAGGAATTACAGTCGTAATCGAAGATAAGTGAGATTAAGACTCAGAATCTCTAAGTACATAGGTTAGACGAACCCACAGTAAACACCAATATCACAAAACAATAATTAACCCAGCAAACAACAATCAAATCATGAATGAAGCCCACAAGGGTATCGGAATATGATTCCGATCACAATGACATCAAAATCATATAGTTATTAACATAAATTATACACAAATGGATTTCAAAACATCGGAAACCCTTAAACTCTTAAAAGTTCATAATTTAACTATCAATTCGTAGCCATTTTTGACGAAAATTATATCGCCATGATCGGCTATACCTTAGACACTCAAATATATCCTTGAAATATCCAAACAAGAAAGTCGAGATTTCATAGAAAATTTGAACAGGGTTTCTTAAAGATGAAGGAAGAAGGCGAACAGTGGAAGACTGTTCGTTTTCTTGTCTTATATAACATTGCACGCAACCCGAGGTACAGCTTGTACGAATCAGACGACTCGTTTAAATTAAAGTTAACGAATTAGCCCATTCGCTAACTCAATTCGTTACCTTATATTGGCGAATCGCTAATTGATTCGTTAAAATTAAAGGTAGCGAATCAAGACATGATCCGTGTCATGATTCGTTAAATATGCATAACGAAGGGATGATTCGTTACAGAGTACGGAAGCGAATTAGGTTAGCGAACCAGAGGCTAGTTCGCTAAAGAACCACCTAGTTCGTTATCCATAAATAACGAATTAGATTCTAATTAAAAAATCTTTTATTTAATTTTAAATTAAATAATTAAATGAATTAAATAATTAAATAAAATAAATAAAATTAGGTTATCGAGAAACCTTTTATCTCGACAACCAAATACCTTAAAAAAAACGTTTCAGTTTTCCGAAACATAACTTAAAATTATTTAAGTATTTTGTACAAAGAAGACGAAAATATTTTTTTTTTGGAATTTTTGTAAAAATATTTAAAGAATGTATTTACAAAAGAATATCCGGTCCAAAAAAAATAGACAATCTTTTTGTGTTTTTCAATGATTTTATCCAAAACAGTACATATTTTTGTATTTTTGTTGAGTTTGAGCAGAGAATCATATTGACTAAATTGCCCTTCCATCTCAGTTTTATATTTCAGCTATATTATGACTGGCGATAAGTTGGTCATTGGTATTGTTATCCACATAAATCTAATAACACACATTCAAGTATTTTTGTGATATGATTAATTTGTTCAATTAAAGCACAGAATATCAGAAACTATCAGCCTCTAATCTCGGTTCAAGCTTAATTTGATTTTTGCCAAATCACCCCAACTTGACTTAAATCATTATATTGTTGATCAAAATTTTGATACCGATTTCGAAATTTTAAGCAATGCATCAAGTTTCCTTTACTGTGAGTGAGTATGCACGAGTCCATCTGTCGGCTTACATACATTGTATCCCCTGGGGTCCGTTTCTTATTGGTATTAAGACGCACGCAAGGGAGGAACAATTGTATGACTAACAGCGGATTTTGATCAAGTCAGTAATTTAAATTGTACGAAGTACAGCGGTGATCAAGTTTAATGACTTTGGGTTTGCTCTAGAAAGCGAGTGAAATATTCATGCTTATGAATACCCAGACGGTTAAGCCACATAAAGACTCACAATGTCCAGAATCTTAACGCTTGTTATTTGCTTTATTTTATTTTTGGGTGATCAACAAATATAAGGCTTGAGTATGACTGGTTATTACATTTCTGCATCTTCACCAAGACTTTTTCTAGAGACTAACACCCCTTTCAATTTGGCGTTTCTTTATGTTTATATCACATACTATACTCTACTGGGTTGTTTTAAGATCTACCAATGCACCAATGCAATTAAGCACACCGTCTTTTAAGCTTACTTTTTGCTGAATTTGGGGTAAAGATAATCAATGTACTATCATGTTCTCTTTTTGCTTCAAAAACTCAAAATTTTGAGGAGCGTAAAGTAAAGAAAAGATAAATTTAATCGCCCCAGTTAACTTAAATTTATAAATAAATGGCTAACCATCAATTCACAAGTGAATAATAGGACCAAGACATGCAAGCATGCTTCACAAACTTAAATAACCGACATAATTTTCAGCGAGAAAATAATCTAAAAATCTTTTTGGTTTTTCTCTATATAAGCATTAAAAACACAATATTTTTGTCTTTTTCAAATTTCTTCTAAACAAAATAACTTTCACAATCTTTTTGGATTTTCGGATTTTTCTGTACAAAACATAAATCACATTCTTTTTGGTTTTTCAAAAATTTTAAAACGTTTTTGGTTTTTTCTAAATATTTAAACAAAAAACATTAAAGAACAGAAATCACAATATTTTTTGAATTTTGAATTTTTTTTCATGTTTTTGGATTTTATCTATACAATCGAAAAATACACTCTTTTTGTATTTTCTAGATTTTCACCCCCTAAAACCAAAATAAATTTTAAAAGAAAAATATGACAGAAAATAAAGATAGTCATCCTTGTTTAAGGATATCAGCGAGGGTCTTCAATCCGTTTAAATCAAGCAAAAATTTAAAACGTGTTTTGTCAAAAGCTTTAGTAAACAGATCGGCTTTCTGAAAATCAGTATGTACTTTCTCAAGATCGATTAATTTCTTTTCATAGCAATCCCGTATAAAATGATATCGAATGTCGATATGTTTCGTTTTAGAATGTTGTACGGGATTCTTGGTGATACTAATAGCAGCAGAATTATCAATCAAAATAGGAGTAGTAAGAAACTTCAAACCGTAGTCGCGAAGATGTTGTTGTATCCACAAAACCTGTGAACAGCAACTCGAGGCTGCAACATACTCAGCTTCGGCGGTTGAAGTGGAGACCGTTGTCTGCTTCTTACACTGCCAGGAAACAAGCCGGTTTCCTAAGAATTGACATCCCGCAGTCGTTGATTTGAAATTGATCTTGCATCCTCAATAATCTGAGTCTGAGTAGGCAGTAAAGTTGAAAGTATCATCCTTGGGGTACCACAACCCGATGTCTGAATTTCCCATCAAATACTGAAGAATTCTCTTGACTGCAGCTAGGTGAGTCACTCGTGGACTTGCTTGAAACCTAGCACAAAGACAAACAACAAACATAATATCAGGGCGAGAAGCCGTTAAATACATTAAAGAACTAATCATGGCACGATAAAGGGTAGGATCAACGGAATCCTCCAATTCATCCGGTGATAAATTATGCCCTACTGGAAGAGAAGTATATGGGATTTTTCTGGCAGAAATCTTAAATCGGCTCAAGACGTCATTCATATACTTAGTCTGGTGAATAAAAATTCCGTGAGCAGACTGGTGAACCTACAACCCTAAAAAGAAATTCATCTCTCCCATCGAGCTCATCTCGAACTTTGTTTGCATGGACTTCTCGAACTCCTTACACAATGTATCGTTTGTAGACCCAAAAATAATATCGTCAACATAAATCTGGACTAGAAGAAGATCATCACCAACAGTTTTATGAAATAAAGTGCAGTCAACAGTTCCTCGTTTAAAGCCATTATCTGTCATGGTCGGCGAGCGTGCCATACCAAGCTCTCAGGGCTTGATGTAGACCATACAGGGCCTTGTTTAATCGGTAAACACGGTCCGGATAATCAGGATCTTCAAAACCAGGTGGTTGTTGGACAAACACTTCCTCGTGTAATTCACCATTGAGAAAAGCACTTTTAACATCCATTTGATAGACCTTGATATTCTTATAAGCTGCATAAGCCAGGAAGATACGAATCGACTCTAATCTTGCAACTGGAGCATATACCTCTGTGTAATCAATACCCTCTTGCTGATGAAAACCTTGCACTACTAGACGTGCTTTGTTTTTGACAATCACCCCTCGATCGTCCTTTTTACACTTAAATACCCACTTAGTCGGAATGGCTTTCTTGACTCTAGCAGGTTTGTCTAT
Organism: Bidens hawaiensis; assembly: GCF_021521415.1. Classification (NCBI taxonomy): domain Eukaryota; kingdom Viridiplantae; phylum Streptophyta; class Magnoliopsida; order Asterales; family Asteraceae; genus Bidens; species Bidens hawaiensis. Next base: position 1,006,984 of record NW_027491051.1, read on the forward strand.
TAAATCCCAAACACCCAAACGTGCAAATTGCTGTAATTCTTCTTGCGTAGCTTCTACCCAAGAAGGATCTTCAAGTGCCTTACGAGCTGTTAGTGGCTCAACTTGAGATAGAAAGCAATAGAATTTAGCAATATTCACAATTCCCGAAGATTGTAATTTAGTATAAGCACACAATGCGTTATTATCACTTGACGAAGCAACTTGATGACGTGTACGAACGCCCACATCAAGTTCGCCAATGATGTTTTCCTGTGGATGATATCCATGAATCCGAAGAGTGGGATTCTCAGGAACAACAACATTATCGAATAAGTTAGTGTAATGTTCACCCAACTCGGGAGACGAAACATTATCACTGTCAAGATCAATAACTTGAACTTCAGCTTGATCATCATCAGAAGAAGTAGAAATATTATCAATAACAGCTGGAGAAACAACTTGAGGTTCTTCAGTTGGAGCATCTGGTTGAGCTTCAACTTCATTAGAACTTGAAGATCTTGGAATGGTCATATGATCTTCAAAGTATGCTCGAACCAGATCTTCATCGATGTGTTCAGTCGAAGGAGTAAATGAATTAAATAAACTATCGTAGTCAAACATCCAGTCTGGACCTTTCCCTTGAGGAGGAGTTGTGTACTTTTGACAGTCCACATGGTACCATTCTTCAACAAAACCAGATGTGAAATTAAAAACCCTTTTCTTTGGAGATGCATATCCCAAGAAATACTCTTTGATAGTTTTTTCTTCAAATTTATCCGAATCCTTCTTCAACATTGTACACGGACACCCAAATGGTTCCAGGTACTTTAAATTAGGTTTTCTATTATTTAAGATCTCGTAGCTTGTCTTCTTGAGTCCTTTCACAGTTAGAACTCGATTAAGCATATAACAAGCTGTATTCACTGCCTCATTCTAGAATTGGACAGGAAGCTTTGAATCAGCAAGCATAGTACGTGCAGCTTCAATCAGAGTTCTATTTTTCCGTTCAGCAACACCGTTTTGTTGAGGTACATAAGGTGCACTATATTCTCTGTGAATTCCCTTTTGAATACAAAAGATATCCAATATAGTGTTTTTGAATTCAGCACCGTTATCACTCCGGATTCTCCTCACCTTTTGTTTATACAGTGATTCGATCTTAGTAATAAGGTTTTTGTACCAAAACCGGTGTTTGATCCTTCGAACTCATAAATAACACCCAAGAGTATCTTGAATAATCATCAGTCACTACAAGACAATACAAGTCTCCAGAAATACTCGCACGATTCACTGGACCAAACAAATCCATATGAAGTCGTTCAAGAGGAGTATCAATGGAATTCAATAACTTAGAGGGATGTGTCTGCTTCTTCTGCTTGCCCTTTTTGCATGCAACGCAGTGATCGGATAAATTAAAATTCTTTAACGAGACACCCTCAACTAAGTCATTTGCTATTAAATAATTCATCTTTCTGACATGTATGTGACCCATTCTACGATGCCATAGAATTGAGTCTTTCTCGGTTGCTTTCGAGACAAAACATGTTTCGATCGATGCGGATACTTTAGAACTCATATTTAAGACATAAATATCATTTGATCGTGGTGATCGCATGACAACCATGTCCTCGGGAATAACATAACCCGGTTTCAAGATAAGGCATTCTTTGTCAGTAAATATCGTAGTGTACTTTTTATCACAAATCTGCGATACACTCAATAAGTTATGATCAACTTTGTCGCAATAATTTACTTTCTCGAACGTAATGTGGCCATTTGAAACTTCACCCTCTTGTGTGATCATGCCTCCAAAATTCCCTGCAAATGCTACATAACCCCCTTGAATATTTCTTACGTTGGTTAATAGGTCGAGATTCACAGTGATATGACGAGAACATCCGCTATCCATGATCCAGTTTTCACCAGAAATGGTCTTGGATGAACCCTACACACAAACAAAAGTGATTAGTTTAAAAAGGCAGCCCAGGCCTCAGTCTTGGGCACCTTGTGATTTTCTCTTTGATCATTAACTTTAACATTTCAACTGTTGTTCAGCTACTTGTGAATAAGTTACCGGCTTCCTAGACTTTCGTCTTAAATAAGCTACCTGAACAATGTTTAAATTCTTGTTTTGACATATGGGCTCAGTTGGAATGAATTTTGGTTTCACTTGACCGTGTGTCTCATTGACATGAAGAACCTTCCGAGGATTCACATTCGAGAAAAAAATATGAGTATCATCAGCATACGACACAGGTCCTTTCAGGATCTCCTTGACCAATGGAATTGGCTTAGATTTGTCCTTGATAAAAGGATGAAGATTCTGATATTTCTGCTGACTACAATTCCTTACAACATGACCTTGTTGACTGCATAAGAAACAAGTTCGCATGTCTACATGATGATGTTGTGAAGTAATTGGAATAAATGATGCAGACGGTTGGAGATGACTCACATTTTTAGTCATGCTCTTAGCAAACTCATCGGATAATTCAGATTTTTTCTTTAAATAAAAATCTAAATTAGAACAGTTCGAAAAACTTTTAAGTGTATCTGTTCCTGTTGACTTCATAAAACCTTCTTAGCTTGTTTTACAAATTGTTTTGCCTTAGTCAATGGGTCAGATTGAACTGATGTTTTTGTTTGAGCATACACACGTTCAAGTTCTTGAATTTTTGAAGTTTCATTGACAAAAACACTCTCAATAAGTTCAGGTTTGATAATACTTATTGGAATATCATTTTCAGTGAACATCGTATCCATTCCCTTTAACTTAAAAACTCTAGCCGATGAAGACTTAGAACTTGGAGGATTAATAAAATGAATTAATTCCTCGTCAGAAATCTTTGGTTTAACTGACTTCTTTGCCCTCACTGGTTTGGTTTTCACAGTTTCTTCCTTGTTCATTTGAGATTTGAATGAACCATACACAGCTTCCTCAAACTCTTGAGGTTTGCAAAGAATATGATTAGAACTAGGAATGTTCTTATTCTTGTGTATAATCTCAGGTTCAAACACATCCTCAATAATCACTTTGTCAAAGTTTTCAACAAAGACCTTTTTACTTTCCACATGAGGTTTTTGAGGAACAACTTGGGGTTTGACAATTTTAGATTTAACCAATTTAGGTTTTTCAGAAATCACAGATTCTTTTTGACTCAAATCCTCTTCTTTTCTTGCAAAAGGATTAATTTTATAATCATTATGAAAAGGTGGTGGAATTTCAACAAAACCAATACCTTTCTTGGAATCTTTTTGTTTTCCAGATACCTCAATAATTTCATTCAACAGAAAAGACGAATTTCTAAATTTCCCTAATTTATTCTTCAACTCAAGAACCTCATTCTCAAGCTCAGTTATCTTTGAACGATGTTTCAAAATTTCCTGAAACTTTTGGTCATTAATGGTCATTTTCACAGATAACTTGGCTTTGAGATCGTGGTTACTTGTCGAAAATGCTTTAATCTTTTCTCGAGATCTCCTTTGAGATTCAAGAGATTGTCGATAAGTATCCTTAAGAGAAGCAATTTCTCTTATAAGATTATCATTTTGATTTTTCAATGCTTCTAACTTAGATTTGTTAGATTCACAGTCAACACATGATGTTTTAACACCTGAAGTAGCAGAAATAGAGTTACTAACCTCATTGATCTTGGCCATACAAGCAAACATTGATTCAGAAGGCTTGTTGTAAGAATCGTCAGAATCAGATCCAGAATCGTTATCAGAAGACATCTCACTACCAGTAGCATCTTGAAAATCTTTATGTAACCCAAACATAGCCAAATTTTCTTGAACATCATTGCATAATAACCATTGTGACCAATCAGTTCCATCTGCTAACATTGCTTGTGTTGTAGAAGAAGATGGTTTCTTTTCAGCATCACTTCCTCGTGGTGTAGAAGCATTTTGACTTTGACCACGAGGTCCAGTGTATTCTTTCCTTGGTTTGTCACATTCCTTCGCGAAATGCCCAAATTCTTGACAATTATAACACTTTACTTTTAATTTGTCAAAACCCAACTTCTTATTTAAAGCTGGAAGATCTTTTCCGGTTCTCTGCATGAATCTTTTAACTTTACGAACGATCATAGCCATGTTCCATTTTAAATCCATGATTTCTAGATCATCTGGATCTATCTGATCATAGTCCTCATCTGTTAAATCACTAGTGGCAATCTTACTACTCACTAAGTTTTCATATGAAGACATAAAAGCTGTCAGAAAAGCAATGTTTTGCTCAGCTTCCTTCATATTAACACTAGGTGGTTTAGCAAATGGATTGGTATTAGTTGAACTTCCAGAACCATCCGAATTACCAGCAGAGTAGAAACAAACTTTTGGATCATTAAACATAGTTGATTCTTTTTCACTTGCAACATGAGTAAGAAAAGCGGTGATTGGAGAGATCGTTGAACTAAGAGGCATACTTCCACCATAGAAAGCTGGATCTTGATTTTCTTTGGAGGATTTTTGACACTTAAGATCATATTCTCTAGCTTCGATCTTTTATAGAAATTCAAGTGCCGTCAAGTCTTCATTCAGAAAATAATCATTTTCTTTCAAAACCATTAGAAATGTTGAGTAGGAACTTGGAAGCACACTTTTAATAGTGTCAATTTTATCTTTTTCAGAAATTTCCATTTTCATCTTGTCCATTTCAGCAATTAAATGACTAAATCTTGTAGTCATCTCTTCAACTGTTTCTCCTTTCAATAAGTTAAAGTTTTGAAACTGAAACTTGAGCATCACTTTCTTACTCTCAGCTGTGTTTCCCATGCTTCTCATACGCAGATGTTGAAATAAAGACGCACATCTCTTGATACTACCAACTTGATGAAACATATTTTCTGGTAATTCCATAGTCAAAGTAGAATATGCTTTTATCTCGATTTCTAAAGCTTTCTTATCTTCTCGTGAGTATTGAGAAACGGCTTTAGGAGTATACCCAATAGTATCATCACCAATCATTGGTGCAACATAAACTTCATCAAGACAATATGAGCAGTCAGGATGAACAGATCCCAAATGTGCACGAAACCGAGGTTCCCACTTGGCAAAGTCACTGAACTTCATCAAACGTGGATATTTATAATGTGAACCTATCTCGGTATCAAGTTGCAACATCTGTTGCATCAACATATTTGAGACGCTAATGTATACATACCAGCCATTTTTGAAAATTTAAGTGTTTAACGAATCAAAGAGTGAAATAGATTAACGAATCAGTGAACAGTTATAGCGAACTATGAATAGTTATAGCGAATCAATCCTTAACAAAGTTAAGACTAATCAGTAATGAAGCACCTTAACGAATGAGGTGAGTGTTTTAACGAATCAAAAGTCAACTTAACGAGTCAACTTAACGAATCACGAATAAGGTTAACGAATCATCCAAATGGCGAATAAGATGATGGTTTAGCGAATCACAAGTCAACTTAGCGAATCACAAGTCAACTTAGCGGATCACAAGTCAACTTAACGATCTGACTAAACGAATCACAAAGGATTAGTTTAGCGAATCAAATGATAATCAGTAACGAATCACTAAGAAATGCTTAGCGAATTAATATAACGAATCAGCTACAGTAGACTAGCGAATCACACTATAGCGAATCAGGTTGTTACAACCGTTTGTAACAAACTCTGACACATTATGCCACGTGGCAAAGGTTGTTATGACACAAATCCCAAGAAGAAGACGTGTCACACGAATCGGTTAATCTAGTTAACGAACTATATAACACGAACCAATAACTCACACGAATTGATGAACAAACTGGGCAACGAATTAACACTGTTGATAACGAATCACCAAGAAGAAGATAACGAATTACATTCATCTTCAAATCTTCAAAACTTCAAACTAATTTCCAGAAATTTTGAAGATCAAACCCAGAAACTCAACAATACCAAATTCGTAATACAACCTCGTTACTCAACCAAAATGCACAAATAACTTAACTGTGACAATCGTCAATTTCCGGTTAACTCCGTTAACTCAACTCCGTCAATTCAAACTTAAGATCACTGAATCTATAACGCACACTTCATTACATTTAAACTAGGGTTTAAATGACGCTTAACACTTACTACATGTGTAGTCTTTCGGGAATTGCACCGAAACGCAAACGAGTTGACACAAACGATTGGTATCAGAGCCATTGGTTATAGCGAGCTAGAAGCTGCATGCATACTAGACTACAACCGCGACGACCCATTAGTTATAATGATACGCACTGCATAGATTTGTGTAGTCTTTGTCATCCTATCTCTTTACCTCTTTCACTCATACGCGCGCGCATACACGGCTTACCTGTAGAAATGTCGACGCCACCCTCATCATCATCCGATCCGATGACTCATGCTCACGGGAAGGAACCGCAGTTACCTACCGCATCGCCACCCCCGTGTAGTCCCGGAACTCGAAGCTCCCGCACCGAAGAGGTACCGCTTATCCGGAGGTATGTACGAAAACGAAGTTAGCTGGGATTGGTACCCTAATATGATCAGACGTATGGTCTATCGCGAACAAGTTCCCCCGTTACCTCACCCGAACCACCCTGCTTATCCCAACACCCTACCACCCATAACCGAACCTGTAGAGCGAGTTCTCGCAGCTGTCGTTTCTTGTTTGGAGCGTGATGTGGGTTACATGAGCTATACGAGAGCGAACGTTTCCGGACTGTTAAAAAACGGAACCGAGACTAAGGAGGAGATTGCCCGCATGGCAGCGGCAATGAAGGAAATGCAAGAGGCTAGTGATCAACAGATGAAGATTATGAGAAAGATGCAAGCCGAGATGATAGACTAGCAAGAGCAACTCCAAGTAGCAAGGACTCGAACCGAGATAGCTTTAGAGCGTTGCGATGTCTTACAAATGCAAATTGCTCAGAACGCAGCCGAACCTGAGGCAGAACCTGAGGCAGAGCCTGAAGAGGAACCCGAAGAAGATCCCGAAGAGGAGCCTGAGGAGGATCCCGAGGAAGATCCCGAGGAGGAACCTGAAGAAGAACCGGAGGAAGAACCGACGGAGGAGGAGGAACACTCAGAGGTGTCCTCAGACGATGACATCTAAGGATGATAACACCTAGATGGAAGAAACGCTGGACACGGACGTGGTAACATCAACCTGACTGCAGCAGAACTCCAAACTCTGCTGAATGACCACGCGGCGGCCGCTCTAGCCGCACATGTTCAGAACCAAGCTGGAGGTCCAACTGGAACGTGTACTTTCAAGAATTACCTTGACTGCAAGCCCAGTATGTTTAAGGGCACCGAGGGAGCTATAGGCTTCCTGCGTTGGGCTGAGAAGGCCGAGTCGGCATTTGAGATGTGTAATTGTCCCCCTGCCAGTAGGGTCAAATTCGCTGCCGGAACACTGGAGGATTCTGCCCTCACTTGGTGGAATTCGAACGTGCAGATCCTTGGATTGGAACTGGCTAACGCGATGAACTGGGAGGAGTTCAAAAACATGATGCGAGAAGAGTACTGTCCGAGAGAGGAGATTGCAAAGTTGGAATCTGAGTTTTGGTCATTGAAGATGGTGGGCTCAGAAATCGAAGTCTACACTACCCGTTCTCACGAGTTAGCGGTGATGTGTCCGCGGATGGTAGATCCGCCGAGTAAGAGGATTGAAATGTATATTGATGGGTTAGCACCGTAAATTCAGGGCATGGTGACGTCTTCCAGACCAGCCACGATTCAACAAGCGATCCGTTTAGCTCACAAACTGACGGATCAAGCTGTGACCCAAGGTGCGTTACCACCTAGGGGTTCAACCGCGAAAGCCCGTGACAACCCGAGTAATGACAACAACAGCAACAGCAACCCGAGCAACGGAAAGAGAAAGTTTGACAACACCAGATCCTCATCCTCGAACCTCCCACAGCAACAACACTACCGTAAGCCCGAATTCACTCGGAGCTTTAACAATCAGAGTCACAACAACAATAACAACGGTAGCGGGCAGGGTTCGAGCGGATATGCTGGGAAATATCCGAAGTGCAATAGGTGCAACTATCATCATGTTGGCCCGTGTGACCGTGTCAAGTGTCAGAGATGCGGAAAGATGGGTCACCAGGCGAAGGAATGTAGAGGAGACCTTGCGGCAAAGGGTGCTCCTAAACCACCTATGACGATGAAGGGATGTTTCGAATGTTGGCAGGAAGGTCATTTTAGGAAAGATTGTCCCAAGCTGAAACAGACTGACAACAATGGAGGTAATGGAAATGGCAGTAATGGTGGAAGCAATGGCAAAGGAAGAGCTTTTGTAATTGGGTCGGGTCAAGGCCGCAATGATCCGTACGTGGTGACTGGTAAGTTCCCTGTGAACGATTGTTTTGCTTCTGTATTGTTTGACGCTGGAGCTGATAGGAGTTTTGTGTCGAAAGCCTTTAGCCAACTCTTAGACTTAACTCCAACTCCGTTAGATGCTAAGTTTCCTGTTGAATTAGCTGACGGTAAGACTATAGTAACGACGCATGTACTTGCGGGATGTAAGTTAAAACTGTCAGGTCATGTCTTTGATATCGACCATATTCCTTTTACGCTTAGTAGTTTCGATGTCGTTGTCGGCATGGACTGATTATCCGAGAACCGAGCGGAGATTATATATCACGACAAGATAGTCCACATTACTACCCCTTCCGGCGAGATCATTTCGGTCCGAGGCGAGAGAAGCGGCATGACCACCAGCATCATTACCCTCATGAAGGCGCAGAAGTACCTACGAAAGGGTCATCCGTCAATTTTGGCGCAGATTGTTGAGAAACCCGCGGAGGAGAAGCGAATTGAAGATGTACCAGTTGTGCGAGATTTTCCGGAAGTTTTCCGGGAGGATTTGCCCGGACTCCCTCCTGTACGACAAGTCGAATTCCAAATCGAGTTGACACCCGGTGCAGCACCCATAGCACGAGCCCCGTATCGGCTCGCACCGGCGGAGCTTTAGGAGTTGTCCACTCAGTTGCAGGATTTATTGGATAAAGGTTTTATCCGACCTAGCTCATCACCATGGAGAGCCCCTGTCTTGTTTGTCCGAAAGAAGGACGGGACTTTCAGCATGTGTATCGACTACCGGGAGTTGAACAAGGTGACGGTCAAGAACCGTTATCCTTTACCCCGAATTGATGATTTGTTTGACCAGCTTCAAGGATCGAGTTATTACTCGAAGATCGATCTGCGATCTGGTTACCATCAGCTAAGAGTGCGCGAAGAAGATATCTCAAAGACGGCTTTCAGAACACGGTATGGTCACTACGAGTTTTCGGTTATGCCTTTTGGACTAACCAACGCATCAGCCGTATTTATGGATCTCATGAATCGAGTATGCAAGGCGTACCTCGACAAGTTTGTGATTGTTTTCATTGATGATATTCTCGTCTACTCCAAGAACGAAGCTGACCATGAAGAACACTTAAGGGTAATTCTGGAATTATTGAAGAAGGAACAACTGTATGCTAAACTCTCGAAATGTGAGTTTTGGCTTCGCGAGGTTCACTTTTTAGGACATGTGATCAACGAGAAATGTATCCATGTCGATCCCGGTAAGGTAGAGGCCATCAAAAACTGGGAAGCACCTAAGACTCCGACTGAGGTGCGGCAATTCCTAGGACTGGCCGGCTACTACCGACGTTTCATCGAGGGATTTCCAAAGATTGCTCAACCCCTCACCGCTTTGACTCACAAAGGAACTAATTACAATTGGGGTGACGCGCAAGAATCCGCTTTTCAACTGTTGAAAACCAAACTCTGTAGCGCCCCTATTCTAGCCCTCCCCGAGGGAACGGAAAATTTTGAGGTACACTGTGACGCATCGATTCAAGGTCTCGGTTGTGTGCTGATGCAACTCGAGAAGGTTATAGCTTATGCCTCTCGTCAACTACGGGTTCACGAGAAGAACTACACGACCCATGATTTGGAACTCGGAGCTGTGGTGTTTGCCCTTAAGATATGGAGGAATTACTTGTACGGTACCAAGTTTACCATTTACACCGACCACAAGAGTCTCCAGCATATCTACGATCAGAAGGAGCTGAACATGCGACAGCTTCGTTGGGTCGAGCTGCTCAAGGATTATGATTGTGCCATCAAGTACCACCCTGGCAAGGCCAATGTAGTGGCCGATGCCCTCAGCAGAAAAGAAACAGATAAACCCAGACGAGTGCGAGCATTGCAACTCACGATTCATGCAAACTTACCAGACCAGATTCGCGATGCGCAACATGAAGCTTTGAAAGATGATAATCTTCCATCGGAACTCATGCGGGGCATGAACAAGCAACTTGAAACCAGATCGGATGGGGTTCGATATTTTGAGAACCGGATTTGGGTTCCACGGTTCGGAGAGTTGAGAACTCTGGTGATGGACGAAGCCCACAAGTCCCGATATTCTATCCACCCTGGCTCAGATAAAATGTACCATGACTTAAAGGCACTTTACTGGTGGCCGAACATGAAAGCCGACAATGCCACCTACGTGAGCAAATGCTTGACTTGTGCCAGAGTCAAAATAGAATACCAGAAACCATCTGGTCTACTACAACAACCGGAACTTCCAATGTGGAAATGGGAACACATTTCAATTGATTTTATCACGGGTTTACCTAAGACACCGACGGGATGGGATACCATTTGGGTGATCGTTGACCGGTTGACTAAGTCTGCACACTTCTTAGCGATTAAGGAATCGGACAAAATGGAAAGACTGACTCGTGTTTACATGAAAGAAGTGGTGTCTAGACACGGAGTGCCTGTCTCAATCATTTCTGATCGAGATTCTCGTTTCACTTCGCACTTTTGTAAGTCGCTGCAAAGCGCACTAGGCACCCGTCTTGATATGAGCACAGCATACCATCCTCAGACGGATGGGCAAAGTGAACGAACTATTCAGACCCTGGAGGATATGTTGCGTGCATGCGGGTTGGATTTCGGAAAAAGTTGGGAACCTCACTTACCTTTGGTAGAGTTTTCGTATAATAACAGCTACCACGCAAGTATTAAAGCAGCGCCGTTTGAACCGCTGTACGGACGGAAGTGTCGATCACCACTCTGCTGGGCAGAGGTGGGTGACAGCCAAATCACTGGTCCAGAACTGGTACTCGAAACTTCGGAAAAGATTGTTCAAATCCGAAATCGCATGGCAGCAGCACGAGATCGCCAAAAGAGTTACGCCGACAAGCGCCGAAAACCTCTCGAATTTCAAGTGAACGATCGAGTGTTACTCAAAGTCTCACCTTGGAAAGGTGTGGTTCGCTTTGGTAAGCGAAACAAACTCAACCCACGATATGTTGGTCCCTATCGAATAACTGAGCGCATTGGTCCGGTGGCGTACCGACTGGACCTACCAACGGAACTCAGTGGCGTACACAATGTATTCCATGTATCTAATTTGAAGAAATGCTTATCCGATGAAACTCAAGTAGTCCCTTTGGATGAACTGCAAGTTGATGAACAGTTACGTTTCATTGAGGAACCAGTCGAGGTTTTGGATTGGGAAACCAAAACGCTCAAGCACAGCAAAATTCCAATCGTTAAGGTTCGTTGGAACTCGAGACGTGGACCGGAGTTCACGTGGGAACGCGAGGATCAAATGATGAAAAAGTATCCTCACCTTTTTGAAGGGCTGACCAAACACAGAAAACCGCGAAACCCGACAAACCGTCAGAAATCACCGGAGGTATGAATTAAATTTCGGGACGAAATTTCTTTCTACTAGGGGATGATATGACAAACTGAAAATTTTTCTTACTTTTTCAGACACTCATCACGACTTGACTCAAATTTTCGGGACGAAAATTCTTTAACATAGGAATGATGTGACAATCGTCAATTTCAGGTTAACTCCGTTAACTCAACTCCGTCAATTCAAATTTAAGATCACTGAATCTATAACGCACACTTCAATACATTTAAACTAGGGTTTAAATGACGCTTAACACTTACTACATGTGTAGTCTTTCGGGAATTGCACCGAAATGCAAACGAGTTGACACAAACGATTGGTGAATAAACGAAAAACGTCAAAACAGTAATTATGTGATAATTATGTGTTAGACTTATGTGTTATGTGATAACATCGTTATAAACACTAACTCAAGATGTAAACAAGTTAGTTTAAGCTAGATAAGTAATACTTAGAAGTGGAGGGGCCAAAGTGTAACATAGTATTATTATAAATAATAATAATAATAATAATAATAAACCCTAACTTGTTATTTCTCTCCCTACACAAACCGATCAGCCCCCCCCCCCTGGCTCCTTGGCTGCCGTCGACATACACACACATACATACAACAAATTTCAAGCTTTTGATTCAAGATTAAGGTGCTAGGAAGGTATAATCAACTATCCTATGCATCCTTTATACTTAATCTTGACTATTATTGGGTTAATTACAAACCCTAGATGCCGATTTTTATATGTTAGTGTGTTCATATGATTTTGTTTGATTTGATGATGTATTGATGATGATTTGATAACTAGAATTGAATATGTTACATGTTAATTGTTGTGTCTTTGATTTGAGTTCAAACAAAAACCCTAACCATGTATGTAATGTGTAATTGATGTGCATGGATAATGATTATGAAGTCTAGAGTGTTATATGAATGAATTATGGTTCATAGATAGTTAATATGTTGAGTTTGGATGCAAACAGTTTCTGGACAGATTGTGTTATTGATGTTTATGTGACTGTAACGAAGTGTAAATGTGAAAATTGGTTGAGATTATTGATACTACAGTAAAATAGGTTGACTCTAGTTTCTAAAGAATATAAATTTACAATTTTTGGACATGGAAAAGTTAACTTTTATGATTTTACAAAAACGTTGTGCAAAGCTGAGCTGTTAGACCTGCTGTTAGGTTGTTTTGTAAATGTTATATCTCATGAACTACGAGACCAATTGGGTTGGTTCCACTTCTGGAAGTTGACTCATTGAGATAGGAACCTAACCCAAGTGGTCTTGCATTTATTGTATTTTTCGTTTAACGGGAATTTCAAATAACATTCTGTTGCGCATGAATTTGACTGTTATGAGTTTTCTGTAATGATTTGATGATTGTGAGAAACCTATGTGGAATAAAAATATAATAAAATATGTTCTGGAAACCTAACACATATATGCTTTTGTGATGATTTTTGGTAAATTAATTGAGATGCTATGATCGGTGGAATAGTACAATCTTTCAAGTAGGATTTCTGTCTCGGTGAAACTAGCTGCTGAGTTTTGTGAAAATGCATGAAACATGATACTTGCTATATAATTGTTATGTTTTGACCAAATTGCCCTTGCGGGGAATAATTGCTAATTGATTGTCATGATTTGACCAAATTACCCTCATGGGGAATGATGGCTAGTTAATTGTTATGTGTTGACCAAATTGCCCTTACGGGGAGTAATTGCTAGTGATGTACATTATGAATACATGACACGTAAATAATTGCTTACACATGTAACGTATCACAACTACACTTGTTAAAGTCACACACGATTCACAAACGAAACACGAAACATGTTGTGTGCATAGGTATTATGTGCCGGGTCTAGAGACTCGATAATATTCCGACACTTAGAAAAATCTCTTTGTTGTTTTAGAACGCTAGAGAGAGTTTTTCTGTGATGCGCATCTTGGTGAATTATTTTGGGAATACTTCGCAAACAGTGAGTTTCACTTTCCCCCTTTTAAACTGTTTTCAAACGTTTTTCACTTGGGGGAGATAACATACTCCGAAAACGCATTTAAGATTTTGTTAATATAGATTATATATCACTTATAAAGACTAAGTGGCAAACGCGTTAACTAAAGTCCTTCATTCACATCGAACCGTTTAATATTGGATAATAGCGAGTCATTGTTGAGTAGTACTACTGGGTTTGACAAACCCCACCAAACGCTAAACTCGACTGGAGGTCGAGTGGGTGTAATCTTGGCTAAACACATACCATGGTCTGGATGACCTGGTGGCAAGGCAAATGATAAACAGTCAGCTTCGGTGTCGAACACTTAGTGATACTTGTTTTATAGGCTAGCTACCTATAGATATATAATTGACATAACACTATCTGGTAACGAAAAACGCTTAACGCAAAACGCTTAACGCAAAACGCTGTAACGCAAAACGCTTAACGCAAAACGCTGAACGCAAACGCTAAACGCTTTATTTTATATAAACTTGTGAACTCACCAACCCCGTGTTGACACTTTTAGTATATTATTCTCAGGTAGCCGAGGAGGGCGCGCGGTTTAGGAACATGCATTGCTTGAAACACTTTTAACTATGCAAACTTATTTTTAACTGTTATCATTGGGTTTTAAGTCGTTCTGCGTGACGTAACATTGTTTTCTATGGTTTTACGCTTCCGCATTTAATTACTCGTAAACGTTATCATGGTTTTGAAACTTTGTTTTATGGTTTGATTATAACTAATGATTCCGATCCTGTTAGTTCACACCCTCTGACGGTAAAACTCCGTTAGTGGATTTTGAGGGTGTGACATTAACAATCTACTCGTAAACCAAATCCGAATCCAATACACATAACCTCGTAACCGATTAACACCTTAAACCAAATCAATTTGATCAAAAACAAACCCCTGTTTCGGACTTAAACCAAAACCAAAACCAAACCACACAAATCCAAATCAAACCTCAATCTCTCTTAATCCACACCTATCCAATACCTTAACCAACACAAATTCCATTCAATCCGTCCATAATTCAACCAAACTAAACACAAATTGATTCAAAATCAAACAAAAACCGAAAAACTTGATAACAATAACAATTAACACATCAAATCAAGTGTAAAGAGCACCAACAGCTCTGATACCACTTGTTTGATCCCGGATTAACAATCAATAACAATTAACAGATCTTAGATCTGTGAATATCCGATTAATAATATTAAAGATCTAGCTCATAATTAACCTTGATTGAATGTTATGTATGTGTATATATTATCAATATATTAGATGTATAATGTTAAGGTGAAGCTTGAGAGAGAGCAATTTCTCAAAATCCTTTCTATTATTCTCGAAAACTTACATTAAAGTGAATAGTAGTTCACTATATATAGAAGGTGATCTGGTTCGCTAACATCCCCTAGCGAACCAGCTTCCCCTTCGTTACATAAATTAACATAACGAACCACCCCCTGATTCTTTAACATCCCCTAACGAATCAGGATGGAATACATTATAATATCTTAGTTCGCTAACATCCCTAGCGAACTAGACTTAACCTTAACGAACTAGTTAATAATAAACATTAAATATTATATTAATTAATAAATAAAACATTAACGATAAATACAAAGACTCTAGACGCAAAACCGTGCACTAACAATTACTATTATTATCATTATTATTATAAATATTGAAGTTAAAACTATTATTAACAAGATTATTATTATTATTATTATGAATATTAAAATTGTTATTAATGTTATTAAAGGTCATATTATTATTATCTATTAAAAATCATACTTTATCATAAATTATTAGCAATAATATTAATATAGTTATTTTGTGAACTCGTTTAGAAATCGAACCGACATCGAGTATAGTATCATTATTTACTATCAATATCATTACTTATTATTATTACTATTTTTATCAACAACACCTTAAAATTAATACCAAGATTTTATTCTTTACTATCATTATTAGTATTATTAATAATAATTATTGTTATAATTATTATACTATATTAGTATTATTAAAAATAATTATTGTTATTATTATTAACATCTTTATCTTATATATATATACATACATATATATATATCATATCTTTTTAGAATTATTATTATCATTAATAATATTATTATAAACTTTATTATCAATTCTTTCTTTTTTTAAAAACCGAACCCTTGTTTTAAACCCGTCTTGCTTATATTTAATATTGGTTGATTATTTAAAAGCTAAATAAAATAATATTATTTTATTTTAATTGTCATTTAAGTACGAGTCCCTAACCATTAGAAAATTAACCGATAATCCGATTTACAACCGAACCTTCTCGTCCAATGTTTCCAATATAATTTCATTATGGTTTCAAGTTCATTAATATATATTTCGTTATTTATTTTAGCTAAGGTTTTTATCGTTTCAAGTCGGATCTTTCGTTTACCGTTCGAGCTTCATTTATTTATCTATTTATTTCTCGGTTCATCAGTCGAGGTGAGTACTTTTATACCCCTTTTTCCATCTTTCTTTTTGGGGTGACATTTCATACCAATCAAACTAAATGCTTTATTTACTTGAATCTTAAACCCACAAATATGATTGTATACTTTAACTAAATAATTGCTCGATTTGGTGGTTTATGCTGACATGCTTACTTGCCTATGTGTTTATCGCTTTTGGATGGTGGAACTATAAATCCTAGACCATTTGGCAACCCCTCTTGTCAACGTGTCGTTAACGTAATGCAATTAACGCTAACTATTGAATCCTAGACTACTTGGCAACCCCTTGTAGCTAGGTGGTGCTAATGTGTTTAGCAACTGTCTATAAAATCCTAAACTATTTGGCAACCCCTTATAGTTGGGTGTCGCTAACTTGTTAGAGATAACTATTTTATCCAAATTTATAGCTTTTATTTATTGTTTTGTATACAAGTTTTGTGGCTCTTTATTACTATATACTTATATGCTCAAACTTATGAATTGCTCACCAACCTTTGTGTTGACAAACTTTATTTTATGAAATGTTACAGGTTTGACTTTTGTTGACTCGAGAAATTGATAAGAACGTTACCAAGACCTTTAGGATATTAGTAAAACGAACAATATAATTGTTACTTGTATTCAATTTGTTTGTGTGAACGAGATGTGTTGATTATTGGTTTATGAAATAAATGAGTTGATTAAATATTGTCACTTTAATAGTGTCTTGTGTATTTGTCCAATCACGTTGCACCCCGGCATGTTCCGCCGCCTTTGGTCGGGGTGTGACAATACGTGTGTTTTGAAGCAATCCCCGTGTTACGTTCTTGTGTTTATTAGAGTTCTTGAGTCACCAAGTGTTGGCATTCCGCACCAATACTTGTTTGTTGATATCATAATTGTAGTGATCCAGATTCAGGACTTACAATTTGGTTGATAGCAACACCAAAGCGAAAAAACCTTTTTTTTCTTTACGACATAAAACCAAATTGTTGATTCTTTGTTGGATTCAGTTATTTTGGTTTTCATGCACACCCTTAGATTTGAATTGCCTAAGATGGTTAAGCTCCTTCAATAATTTTAAATAGCTTCATTAACAACAGAATGCAATTTAAAAATAAATAAAAATTAACACCGGATAAAAAGATGCACGAAAGCAATAACAATATGGCAAAAACTACCACAGTTTAAGTAGAAACATATGGGTCTAGTTGAAATTAAACAACTATAACCCTCTTTTGGTAATGGAATGCACACAATGCTGAATAACCACAAAAATCATACTCTCGCTGAGTTTGAGTAAGGGGCTGTTTGTTTACATCTGAATGGAACCATTCAGATGTAAACATCTGATTCATTCAGACTTTAGACTGTTTGGTTCCAAACAGAAAAACATCTGAATGGTTAAAATTATGTCTGAATCATTCAAACTTGATGTTCCATCTGAATGGGATAGAGGCTCATTCAGACTTGAATCATTCAGATCTGAATGAACCAAACATCCCCCAAGGTAGGTGGCAACGCCAATTATCATCTTCTACTATCACAAACAAATAAAATAAAAATTACTATCACCAGCAAGAAAACTTGAAGGTCAATTTTACTTTTATTCTTATTATTTAATTCATAGAAATTATTCGTTTTGGGTTAGAGACCAAATAAAACATGCGAACTAAACAAAATCCCCAATCAAAGAATGACACAAAACAAACACACAAATTGAATACAAAACAAATGGGATGCATGCAGTAAACCAAAGCACAAATCAGATAACATAAAAAAATAAGCTAAAACCTTATTGAATAATGCAAAAAAAAAAAAAAAAACCGAGGTAGCAAGCGAAGCACAAATTGGACCTTAATCAAATGTTAGTCAAATGAACGGCAAAGAATAAGATGAAACCCTCGTGATGAATAACATAAATCGAACCCTAATCAAATGGCAATCAGAGCAACAACAAACAATCCAAATCAAATGCGAGCCTGAATCAACAGGGCAGAGTCGCATCTGTAAGGCCCCGTTACCGGTAGCCCTACTTTGGTGTTGGATTTACTCATAAACACAGTTCTACAAATCAAAGTTAATTAAAACTTTCGCGGAATAATATAAAACATCAATCATTCGTTACATATATCCATAATTTGTCTTTCAAAACATAACATAAATTATAACATTCAAAACATCATGACAATCTTCGGATGCCAGCCTCTTCAATCCTGCCATGTGTCCATCTCAAACTAGCTGTCTCAATCTGTTAACCTGCGTGCATACTAAAAGTCAGCTACGCTGAGTGATTTCTAGTTAATCACATAACATACTTTACATACACATATACGTGCCCGAGGGTACACATTACATACTTAACATGTCCATCAATCATCATACGCAATCATAACTAACCTTACGTTATAAAGAGCATTCGCCATACATACATCGGATATTATTAGGGTCCGGTACCCTCCATCCTCGGATATTATTAGGGTCCGGTCACCCTTCATCCTCGGATATTATTAGCGTCTGGTACCCTCCATCCTTGAATATTATTAGGGTCCGGTACCCTTTCTTCCATACCTCCTTAACATACTTTCTATATACATAATCGTAAGTTTCGCACATACATACATCATTCATTCTTCATCTTACAACAAACATATAACATCAACCATTTCCTGGCAGTACATGCAATTCCGAAGATCGTTCATGTACTGGCAAGAAACCATTCATACATTTCACATAATACATATATGGCATACACTTATCACTTAGGATAAGTGTATTAACTAATCACATCGAGTATGCACACAGCCCCGAAAACATAACAAGGAATGGGGCTAGAAACTCACCTGAATGCGGTTACGTTCACCGTTTATGGTAATTCCTTTCTTGAGCTGTGCACGACTAACTGTATAACAATTACACGTATCAATTAACTATCACTACTTATATCGTCTTTCTAGTCTTAATTATTACCCTCAACGAACGGGGATCCGGGGGCAGCGCCCCTGGCATCGGGGTCTAGGGGCGGCAGCCCCTAGCAGTGTCTAAGGGGCAGAGCCCCTGGCTGGGGTCGAGCTTGCTACTTATTTCTATTAACTGTCGTATCACATTTTCCATTAACATTTTGAATCGTTAATTAACTTGTTACTTAAAAGTCCAAGGGCTTCTTTGTAATTAAATCATTTTTTCTAAGTCCAGGGACTGTTCTTGTCATTCCGTTAAACTTCTAATTCGTTACTGGTTCATAGCGAATTGGCTCGTCTTAGCGAACTGGTTCTTATAACGAATTGAACCCTTTTAATGAATTGGACTCCTTAACGAATCAGTCCATAGCGAACCAGTCCATATAACGAATTAGTCCATCTAATTCGTTATCTCTTCTAACGAACCGGTCATAACGAATCAGGGGTAATTCGTTACCCCTTTTCCCTAACGAATCAGAGGCAAACTAGAGCTAGTTCGTTGTTCTCTCAACTAACGAATCACCCTTCAATTCGCTAAGTTACCATAGCGAACTAGGGTTAGGTCAGAGAATGTCAGAACATTCTCTGACATTCCCCTTAACCTTGTACCACTTTCCGGCGCCGCCTTTGCCGGAAAACCGGGTTTTCACTGGAAAAACGAGATCTCACTCGTTTTTCCACCGTTTTCATCGTTTTTCGTCCCGTTCGATCCAGATCTGAGCTAGGGCGATCCCTAAGCTCATCTTAGGTTCGGTTTATACCCGATTCCACCTGGATCTCGTGACTTAAATGGTTCAACGGTGTCGGCTCGTCGTTTCGTGACTATATCTAACGGGTTAAGCTCATACAATATTAAACTATCATTACCTCGGGTCGGTGCTCGGATTCTTTCTTGGTTTCGGCTAGAGAAGGAGAGAACTAGAGAGAAAGCTTAAGTGTGTGTTTTGGGTGGTGTATGGAATATGTGTGAATGAGGATTAAATGGTGATTAATGGTTTATATAATTATGGATCATGGGCTTAAGCCCATGGTTTTTCCTTCTTTCATCCACAACACAAGTCCATAACCTATATCCATTTACCCAACACTAGCCCAACTTGTATTCTATTTATCCAAATCGATAACGACCCACTATAAAATTGACGAAATTTATTTTATTAATATAACCAAAAGTAGGATGTTACAACATCATCCGGTTAAACAGCCACATCAGATTACCCAATAAAAATTAGGGCTTACGTCTCAAACGAGTGAATTCCAAAAGACGAAATTCAGGCAAAAACCGAAACCCAGTCTTACGTGTCGCAATGTGGTCGCTCCCCCCTTATATGAAAGCCACTAGATTGCTTGATTTTTAAATAAATTTTTCTCATGCATTTGACCCGAATTCACAGGTATGAGTCTTACCAAACCCAGATAGTCCTTAAACGGGTTATAACATCTCATTAAATTAAAAATTTATCTTACCAAATATTTAATATGAAAATCCTATAAAATAGTGATATACTAAAAATTAATATTTATATTTTTAAAAAAAAGATATTATTTATAATTAAGAAACAATTTTATATTAAAAAAGAGAAGCGGTTTTACCAAATCCAATTTATGACGAAATTTAACTCGTGTGACTCATATGACCCTTTTAGGATTATGTTAAGCTCAAAAATCCTACGTTCGCGATGTGGTTACTCCCCCCTTTTATGGAAGCCATCAGAGTGCTTGATTTTTAAATAAAGGCTTCTAATATATTTGACCGGAATTCATGGGTATGGGTCTTACCAAACCCAAATAGTCCTGAAACGGGTTATAACATCTCATTAAATTAAAAAGATCTCACCAAATATTTGTATGAAAATCCTATAAAATAGTGATATACTAAAAATTAATATTTTTAATTTTTATAATCACTAGCAATATTAGAAAAATACGTATTTTTCAAAAACATCCTAAAACCAACAATAATAAAATATAAAACCATCCAGAAACACTGTCACATCATCACTACTTTTTCTAACCGCTCATTTTCTCTCCACATGATAATAAGATGAGGCACACCACCAACTCGGTTTTAGTGGTTCTTGGCAAAAAACAAGAATGTGAAAAAGATGAAAAAAGTTGGCTTATCACCCTCTTCCCAACTAAAAGTCGTCTTATATAAACGAGTAATATAAAATAACCCCGTAATATGAACGAAATCTTTAATATCCTACGTGTTGTGCTATGGTCACTCCCCGTCCCCTTTAAAGCCACCAGATTACTTCATTTTTAAATGAGTCTTTTTATGCGTTTGTATCGCTTTGACGGGTATGAGGCTTCTAATGAAACCCGGATAGCCCACGGGTCATAGCAACATCTTAACATTTTCCTCTTTCCTCTTCCCGCGAGACCTTACTCACACCAACCTTATCGCTGATGTGGATTGAAACAAATATTTTTAAAATTCAATTTCATGCTGATTGGTTTTAATTACTTAAGTACTTCAGTTGGGTATTTCAGTAAACTTTGGTTTTCATGGTCAAATAATTTCTTCTATGCATATTGGATATAACTTATTTTAAGGATTTGTAAACTGTTTTATCTCCTGTTTTTATTTGCATATCAGAATTCACTTTAATTTATATGCGTATTTAATTTGCAACGTTTTTTTTATTCACATCTGTTTTTTGACTTTTGGATTTATATGGTTTTGTTTAATAATATATTTTTATAGATAACAATATTTTTGGTGTTTGAAACTTCACTTTCAATCAATATTACTACATGTTTTACTTATTTGTACGTTTAAGTATCTAAATTGAACGAATGTGTTATATGCAGTTTTGCACATAAAAAATAATAATTTAATTTCGCATATTACAAATAGAGAATTGTTCTTGAAACTTGAGTTGCATGCTATTTCTTTGAAGTAGCAATCTTATGAGAGTGTCTTGGTACTACATTCAAGGTCAGTTATTTCTACTCTATATGTAATATGTTTTTATGGTGTGCTCTTGGGTATGCGTGTGCATTTGTATATTGGTAATATGTAGTTTAGAACCTTTTTTTACATTAATCTTTTAATGATTGTAGTGTCAAACGTGTGTTTTATCTTCGGTGAATTTCGCCAAAAATGAGCAAAGAATACATTTTTGTGAGACAAGACATTTTTTATGGGACGGGAATGAAGTCTCTATAATTAGTTAAAAAGAAAATGTATGCAACTTTGTTTTACCTTTGATAATTATTTTTGTTACAACAATAGTATGATAATTACCCTAATATGTTTATTAAAAAACTAAAAAAAAATAATCACTAGTAGGTAATACCAACTTTCTATTCCAAAAGAATCCCAAATGTTGAAATATTTGACACGATTAAAAAATCTTATTTCAAAAACATTGCTAATGTTGTTTTGGGTAGAAAGTAGCAACTTACTTATATCAAGCATGTTGAAAACATAGAGGTCAATTCTGGAATATATATCTTCATCCATCAATACAACAAATTCAGAAAGTTAAAGTTCAAGGTGTTGGTTTCTTTCTCAATGCGGGTCATGAATCATAAACAGTCCAGTGTTAACAAGAAGCGTATTTGATTGAGATTCAGTTTTAATGGAGATTACATATTTTGTTTACATTTAGACCAAAATATTTAGCTTCGTCTTTCAGAAAATGGGAAACACTAGGCATTTGGCATAATTGAATCCTTGGTATTCCATGGTACCTTATCATTACTTTGTTCATGTTCGTTCATAAAAAATAAGGGCATGTCTGTGTGCATTCATGTTCGTTCATTTAAAATCTAAATGAACAGTTTGCAATGAAAGTTAGCAAGTCTAATACATCACAAATATCCAGAAAACACATCTAAATTAGTGGCTTAAATTTACCTCATTAATTTTAACGAGCCATTTTTAATTTCAAATATATATATATATATATATATATATATATGGGATGATTCAAGAGAGAAATAATGTTATTGCAAAAAATGCGAGCAATAAATATGTACCACTAGTTTTGTTTTAAGGTTTAAACGCTTAAAGCTAAATAAAGAAAGTATTAGTTATTCTCTTTCTTCAATTAATATACCTAATAAACCATAATATTTATCTACTTAATTAATATAACTATTTAAATTATTATAATTAGAAAATATTAAAAACTCATTTATTTTTATAACTTATTTTTTGTGTCTTGAATTTTTATCCTACACAAGTATAATTTATTCATACATTAAAATATTTTTCTATCCAAAACTAATTTCTTCCAACTCAATATATTAATATCCATCAACACATACTTACATTATAATGAATAATACCAAAAAACAATTTTACATGTGTTTGCATTAGATATCAACAAAAACAATTTTACATGTGTTTACATTATAAAATACACACGCACACGAAAACATATAACTTACACGCGAAAATTTTATCCCACACAAATACAATTTATTCATACATTAGTTTCTTTTTATTCAAAACCAATTTTTCAAACTTAACATATCAATATCCATCAACACGTAGTTACATTGTGATGAATAATACAAAAAATTATCTTACACATGTTTGCATTAAATGTCAATAGAAAATATACAACTTACTCAAAAACATATAACTTACATTTGTTCTAAGAATACGAAAACATATAACCTACATACGAAAAGCATATAACTTATGCATGTGTAGGATATGTGTATCCTTGTGTAGTTTATATAATTGTTGATGTCGAATTACGTATGTAAGTTGTATGCTTTTTGTATTTTGTACGTTTTTATTGCTCAAAACAAGTGTAGGTTATATAACTTTGTGTAGGTTGTATATTTATTGTTTATATTTAATGGACACATTTGTATGATATTTTTTTATTATTATTTACGATAATAATTTTTAAAGGCATACCAATTGAAAATATATATATATATATATATATATATATATATATACATATATATATATATATATATATATATATATTATGTTTTGATATTTAGTGTTAAAAACACGTTGATATATGCTAATAAATTGAGTGGAAATTATTTTTTTATATAAAGAAATAGTATTATATGAATAAATTGTATTTGTGTTGAATAAAATGAAGAATGTGTAAATAAAAAATAAAACTAAAGTAGTGTTTTTATCTTTTTAATTATTATAGTTAAATTAGTTGGATATATTAATTAGAGAGAGATTTATTATGGTTATATTGGTTGTATTAATTGGAGAGAGCGTGTGCATTTATTGTTGTATTTACATCATTTTTATTTATTTTTAAATATTTAAAACCTAAAATAAAACTAGTGGCTCATATTCATTTCTCGCATTAATATCATTTATCTCTTGAACTTAAACACACACACACACACACAGATATATATATATATATATAACACTACTTAGATGTTTATAAAACATAAACGAACGAAAATACATCAACGTAAATAAACGAACATAACCGGATGCTCACGAACATAAATGAACAAACGAAATGCATGATCATGTTTGTTCGTTTTTTAAATAAATGAAGATGAACTGCCAGCCGAACAGTTCGTTAAAGTTCGGTTCTTTTATAGGCTTGAATTAGCATGTAAGTTGATTGGAAATACATCTAGAAATAGTGTATGTAGTAACTATAAATATATTTATATAAGCACTATTAGAAAACTTTCTAAATTTACAAGCTCTAATTAACACTACAAGAAGAAAGAATAAAACATAATCTTAAAAGGGTCATATGGTTTACACGGGTTAAAAGTCGTCTTAAATTTATTGTATTGTGTTTTTGTAATCATGCTAACGGGTTCGCGTTGTCCGACCTAACCTTGACAAAATTTTATGAATACCTTGACAGAAGATGAATACTATTTTAGCTCCATTGTATCTTTAAAATATAAATTTTATGATAAAGAAGATACAACATGTATACATAGAGGTGCATAAAAAACCCATACCCAGAACAGGACCCAAAAAAATTCCCGAAACCGGTTTTTATATACCCGAGTATTCTATACCCGAAAACAGAACCGACCCTACCAGTAGGGTATGCTTTTTGAGCTCAATACCCGTACTCGAAACCGTACCCGATTTATACCCGTAAATACCCGTAACCGGCCATACCATAAACCCATACCCGGTTATACCCGATACTTGAAACCAATTTTCTAATACCCGAAATAATACATGAGTTTTATAGTATATTTTTATGTTTACCTCACAACTTTTATGTTTAAGATTTTTTAAAATTCATATTATTAAGTAAATTATTTGTGCTTAAGTGGATTTATTGTTTTTGTAATGTAGTTTAATTATTTTTATAAGTTACAAAACAAATTTAAATTTTAAACAAATTTGAAATGAATAAAAAAATTACAAATTCAAAACCGGGTATTAATACCTAGGGGTGTTCATGGTTCGGTTTGAAAGCGCGGAACCGTTCAAACCTGTCATCGGTTTGGTTTCACGGTTGGTTATCTTTCTTAATTTTTGGTCGGTTGGTTTCAACATTTTGAAACCGTAACGAACGGTTTGGTTTACGGTTTATACCCAAAACCAACTGTATAAACCGGACTGGACCGTATGATTTAATTTTATATATTGTCTAAATATATTATATTATATATGTATGTGTATACAAATATATTAATAGAAATAATTAAATAAAAATTGTTAATCCTTATAACAAACACATTAAATATAAATACTACCGGTAATTAAAAAAATATGGGCTAAGCCCAATTTAAAACGCAAAAGACTTTTATTTGTCTTTCAAATTTTCTAATAAGAACCCATAAACCAATTTTTGTAACGGTATTTGTTAAAGTTTGTAAATTATGAAGAGTTATATAATTATATATCGTAAATTATTTTGGGCATTTTGTATAAAACCTTAACAAGCCCAATCCGTGAAACCAAACCGTTACTAGCGGTTCGGTTTAAAGGTTCAACGGTTTGGTTTTGGTTTACGAAAATAAAAAACTGTAACTAACGGTTTGGTTACGGCTTTACGTAAAAACCACGAAGACCGGACCGTGAACACCCCTATTAATACCCGGTCGTACCAGGACACATACCCGGTTCCAATACCCGATAATACCCGAACCAGATTATACCCTACCCGGGTGCATAGAGTTGAGTTTTTCTCCTCAATACCCTACCCGATTTCTCTCAATACCCGATTTTCCAATGCCCAATCATACCTGAAACCGGTTCCATACCCAAACCCGGGTATTAGAAAAAACCTGATTTATGCACCTTTAGGTATACACAATTTCTTTGTGATCATGGTTTGTAATAGACTGTTTATAAATGAGTCATAATATCAACTTCATATTTGGTAGGAGGAGTCATCAATGTTAAAGCTTGTATTATCATTTGCTTCATTAACTACCATGTGAACTTTAGAAGTTAAGTGACAAGATTCATATTAATAGTTTATCTTCTATTTAAACTTGTTGGCTTGACTTCAAAAGTCAAAATTCATCCAATAAAACTTATATAAAATAATATTATTAGGAAACTTGTGGTGGTGGAGGTCATGGTGGTGGTGACTGCCATGGTGGTGGTGGTGGTGGCAATGCAATATGTCACATAAGCATGCCACATATATGCCAAATAAGAATGCCACACCATGAAAACTAACGTCGTTAGGATTTCGTTAGTCAAGGTTCATTGGTAGAAAAAAATGATAAAAGGTGAGAATGTCATTAAGGGGGAGGGGGTGGTTCATTGTGATGATATTTCCATCACTTTGACCACCCAATAGTATGGTGACACCTCACCCCAACCAAATCCATCACTAGTGATGGAATTTATTGGGGTGGTGGTGTGGTGTGATGGTTTCAAAATTTTTTTATTTTTATTTTTATAAAATAAATATTAAAACAAGGTTAAAATAAATAAAAAATAAAACAAGATTAAACAAATGTTACAAAGATAAATAAATTAAAAAAACAAACCAAACAAAACCTACGGCCCAGCCCAGCCCCACTTGTCGTATATCTCGCGTTTGCATTGAAGTAGGATCGATCTAAAGGGTTCGTCACGTGCGGTTGTAGGAGGAATGTTAAATCGGCGTTTTTTGGTTTTCATTAAAATGGTTGATATACGCCTCGTCACGTTTTAATTTCGAATCAAGAGCTAATTTCTTTCGCTCCTTCGCCTCGGCCATTTCCGCCAACTTAGCTGACTTGTATTCGGCGAAGTCATAAGCCACCGCTTCCTTTCCGAATCTTGACGATTCACAACTTTTCTTGCGATGCAGCCATGAGGGTGTGGGTATGTCTTCGCCGGGATCGTCTTCTGGTTGCTCGCTCAAGTTCATGTTTGGCATGTTGCTTGACAAGCTGTCGGTAGACGTTGTGTAGTTCCCGGACTCGGAAGTTTTTATCTTTTTGAAGAAGATCCTTTCTTCCTTGGAGCCGTCGGTCCGTCCATGTCGACCACGGGAATCGGTTCCCACTTCGAGAGATGTCTCGCAACTTCCCACGCGTCCATGTGGGGAAAAGATTTATGTCGGAAAATCTTGACATAATTGCGCAAGGTGTCCTTTATGATAGTCGTCTCGCTCGCGCCGCTTTGTGGATGTCGGCCCTACAAAACTTTTAAAAAAATATATATCAATTGTAAAAATTAAGTAATAAATTATAAAAAAAATAAACTAAGAAAATTTAAAAAATAGTTATTAATTGGATGAACAAGCATTAAATTTAAACATTTTCGATTCAAATCTCCCCACTTGGAAGTCATTTAATCCATGTTACGATTGGTTGACCCGGGAAGTTTTTCGAAATGTGCGATAACACGTCTCCATAACGCGTCTCGTTTTTGTTGGTTTGCGTATTTTTTTGTTTCGGAGGCGTGTAAGTAAGCCTTGGTCAAGGCGACCTCCTCCGCGGACGAGTAAGGCTTCTTCACGACGGTGTCATCCTCCTCCGCGGGTTCATCTTCATCCGCATTGTCGTCTTCTTCACGAAAAGCACGTGCAAATTGATGTATAACATCGTTATCGTCTAGGGGATCGACCGAAATTTGAGACAGTTGAGATTGAAACATTTGAAAAGCATTATTTGGATAATTTTGGGTAGAAAAAGGTGGAATAAAAGGTTGGTTTTGATACGGTTGAAAAGATTGCGATTGAAAAGTTTGGTTTTGGGAAGGTTGAAAAGGTTGGTTTTGGGACGGTTGAAAAGGTTGTGGATGATAAGGTCGTTGTTGGGAAGGTTGTTGTTGGAATGGTTGGGTTGTGTCGGGTTAATCTTGTAACTGAAATCTCGTCGGCTCGCCTAGATTTTGTCGAACCTTTGGTCCGGTTTGGGTTTTCTTTGAACCCGAGCCACGTTTCCTAGAACCCTCCATTGGTGTGATGTTAGAATGTTGTTTGTAGTAGAAGATTTGAGTTACTTATATAGGCTAAATAATTTTTTTATTTAAACCCCCCCCCCCCCAATGGTAACATTCTTGATCTCCGCAACGTGATGGCCATCACACAAACCCCCTCATCACGCATGATGAAAAGGGTAGCGGTGGTAATCGTGAGCCCATCACTCGTGATGAGGTGGCCATCACGGACCACCCCCGTCCCCCTTATTCATTTCGTTAGTTATGATCGGCAGTGGCCAAAAGGTGATAGTTGAGATTATTTAAAACCAATATATTATTTTAAAAGTGGTTGTAAATTGTTATTGACACAATGTTTGATTAAATAAGCTAAGAACAAACACAAATCCCTTCAACAACCTACAAAATTTCCATTTAACAACAAAATTCGTCCTAATTAAGGGGAATATAAACTTAGGGTTCTAATTGTTAGATGAAATGAAGGATTTGATAAAGAAGGCGAGAAAAGATTTTCTCAAAACGGTTTATTATCATTATGGCGTGACTTTCAAATGATGACTTTCAATTATTACCCATTTTAAAATATAAAAAAGAAATAAATCAACAAAACTTCATAAAAAAGTTTATGTATAAAATATTAAAAACATACACATTATTAATAAAAAATAAATTTTTAAAAACTTAGTTTTTATATATAATCATAAAAATTTTATTAATATAATTCATAAAACTAATATAACTTCTATTATATTTGATAAGAATAAAAACTAATTAAAAAATTAAATATTCTTTTAATACACAACAATAACTAAACTACAAAATCTACAAATACAACAAATACATACAAAATAATAATGAAAATCACAAACCAAACATCATACTAGAAAAAATATCATAAATTAATAATTCATCTAAAAATGAAATGATAACACATGACGTACCCAGTTCAGATAAACGTGGAACTAGAATTGGCCTATAGAAATTCAAATATATCAATTTATTAAAAGCTCAAGTCACTATCAAGCACAAAATACTTATTTTAAACAACAAAAAACAAAATGTTGGACTACATTAATTGACAGACACATGAGAGCCCATTTTTGGTGATCCATTAAACAATATATACATTCTACATAACTAGTGAACCGCAACAACTCAATACAAACGAAAATAACACAAATTATATAAATTTCTTTATGCATTCATGTATATTAAGATGAAAATTCACATCTTAAATAAAAAAATATTGGGTCACGTGAACTACTAGACCAATGAGATTCATTTGAAATATAAACAAAAAACAAAACAAACTATACTTTAGCTACAACTAATAAATATAATATATTTTATAAGTTCATGTAACCTTTAAGTTTAATACCTAAACAAATCCTACATAAAAATATACATAAACAATAATTGAAAAAAAATAATTATTAAAAAAAAACTAAAAGTAACCCGCGGGCTAAAAGCTAGTATATTATAGATATGAGAAAATTCCAATTTGCCTCCCTGGAATATATCGTCGGGAGATGAAATAAACACTGAAAGTGAATTTGCGCATGTTGCACGTTTGTGAAATTTGGGTAGGTCAGGCTGAGCCCTTCTGTTAGATATTTTCGTTAATGACCGTTGAGATGGAGGGTGTTTTAGACTTTTTACAAATACAAAATTAGGTGATGTATCTGAGCCATTCTGTTTATAAATTTTTTTAAGAGCTTGGAAAAACCTGCTTGCCGGAAAAAATTGCAGTCTGATCACCGTTTATCATCTCCTTCTTCCTTCTTCCACACTCTATTATATATATATATATATATATATATATATATTCCTCCTTCATCCAACACCATCTCCATTTCCCGTCTGATACCAACACCATCTCCACCGACGCCACTTCCCGTCCGACACCAACAACGACGCCACTTCCCGTCCGCAACCAACACCGACGCCATCGGCTCCCGACGCACCTCTTCCCGGCTCCCTACGCACCTCTTCCCGGCTTCCCCATCGCACCTTCCCGGCTCCCCCATGGTTTTGATAATCAATGTGAACTTCAATCGGGCTCTCTTTTGGGTTCCTATTGATGTTAATCTACGATTCCAGGTCCGGAATCGTGCAATTTCGGTTCGGATTTTTGTTACTTTCTTGGGCCAAAACCGAATCGACTTCCACAAAATATGGCATTTCAGGCCGCGTCTCCTTCCGTTGTAAAATCCCGAAGTTTATAATTCGGGTGAGTTATAAGTATGTTGTGTATGTAAAATCCCGAAGTTTATAATTCAGGTGTTTTGTTATATGTATTTTGTGTTCGTGTTATATATATAAAACAAATGTTTGTCTTCATTGTGTTTGAGTTCGGGTTCGGGTGGTTGGATTCGGTTCGGGTGAAAAGTTTAAAAAAATAGTTCGTTTGGTTGTTTTTTGGTGAAATGTTTACAAAAAAATGGTTGTTTTCAGGGTCGGTTCGGGTGAAAAGTTTACAAAAAAATGGTTCGTTTTATTGTTTTTGGGTCAAAGGTTTACAAAAAAATGGTTGTTTTCGGGGTCGGTTCGGGTGAAAAGTTTACAAAAAAATGGTTCGTTTAGTTGTTTTCGGGTGAAAATTTTACTAAAAAATGGTTCGTTTGGTTGTTTTCGGGTGAAAAGTTTACTAAAAAATGGTTCGTTTGGTTGTTTTCGAGTGAAAAGTTTACTAAAAATGGTTCGTTTGGTCGTTTTCGGGGTCGGTTCGGGTGAAAAGTTTACAAAAAATGGTTCGTTTGGTTGTTTTCGGGTGAAAAGTTTACAAAAAATGGTTCGTTTGGTTGTTTTCGGGTGAAAAGTTGTAACGATTCCGACGAAACCCGGTATACCCTAACCGGTAGACAATAGTTACGTCATATTTAATGTCGGATACATGAATTACCATAGTAATTATACGAGAATACATGGTTCACTGTATCGATTGTACGTGAATATATAATTCATCGTATTGAATATGCGATCAATCGATCGATAGTTATTGAAACCCGAACGAATCGAGGGTTCAATTATAGACGATATCTATAATATTTAGTGATTCTATGAAGCATTAATGCTTCGGGATAAGTAAAGTACGGCACAGAAAAAGAATTTTCGATTTAATGGTACGTCGGTACATTAAACGAAACCTTTAATACCAAACCGAGCAAGAGATGATCGATCAAGCCGAAAAAGATGCGCGATAATTAATGATATGATGTTTTAAGTTAATAAATGTCATGGTTTGTGTTTTTAAAGTTTTTAAATCGGTTTTATATAAATTTCATTTTTAAGCCGAAAAACGACCGTTTTAGCCTCGTTTTAAGCCGAATTAAACATTTAACCAAAAAACGAACTGAACCAGATTATCCAAAACATTATCCGGATTACGGGAATCCAAATATGTGGCTAAGAATGGAGAGGTGGGCCCCACCCCACCCCCCACTTGAACCGATCGGACTCCACCATGTCCCCCTAGGCTTCATTTCTTTTTTTTACACATCAATTCAACAAGTTCTTCAATCCTCTCAACTCCATGGACCAAAACCGAGAATTTTTAGCAAGAAAACAAGGTAAAGAATCGAGTTAATCACGTTTCCATCTTCGTTTCATGAGTTTAATTGCAAGAAAATGAGGTTTCAAAGATGAAAACCGATTTTTGCGTGATAAAGTGATGTATACGGGTTATACAAGGGATCTTGGTCCAAGAAA
The DNA here is from genome assembly GCF_021521415.1 of Bidens hawaiensis. Taxonomy (NCBI): domain Eukaryota; kingdom Viridiplantae; phylum Streptophyta; class Magnoliopsida; order Asterales; family Asteraceae; genus Bidens; species Bidens hawaiensis. The sequence goes on from NW_027491051.1 coordinate 1,039,121, forward strand.
GGAGTTAAACGAATCAAAAACGAATTTTTACGGTTAAATCTTTGTTTTTGGAATCATAACCGAAACCATGAAAGAAATGGCTTGATCGTGAGTGTAACTTGCTTGGTATTGTGGTATGTTGGTTGTAGGTTTTGTATTTAGTGGTAGATAAGGCGGAAAGACGAGTTTGTAGCTTGTAGTGGCGGAAAACGAAAGGTATATTCGGTTATGTTCGGTGTATGTGTTTTGGGACAGATTGTTGATGGTTTAGAGTTGGGTCATGAAATTTTACAGGGATGTTCTATATATGAAAATAAGAGTTCTGTGAATTTTTTGGTAATTTTTGGATAAAGGATGAATATTTGGTGAATTTAATGCTCGGTTTTGGCTAAAAATGGTGAAAAATAGTTAAATATCATGAAAAATTCTGGAAAATTGCAGATAAGCTTTTTATATCATTTATAAGTCACACACAAAATTTGAAGTCAGTTGGAGAAGTTTAAGTATGCTTTTCGGTTAAACGAGTTCTAGGGTTTTCTAGCTCGGTTTTAGTGAAAATGGCATGTAAAAGAAGATTTTGGTTCTGGAAAAATTAGAGGGGACTATGTAGATGGCAGGGGACATCCAGGAAAAATTTGGGATTTTTCTAAGGTCGTTTGGTATTTACGACATATTTAGTGTTTAAACGGTGTTTAAAAATAGATAAATAAATTTTATGTATAAAATTTATTTCTGGAAATATTTTTATAAAATTCCCCACTGTCAAAAAGTGATTTGTGCAAAATTTCAAGATCCGAGACTAAACGGATAATTATTCGTGCTAATTATCAATCTTTTAAAGTTAAAACGCGTAAACCGGTAAAGTTCGTCTAAACGAACTGACTGGTGTATAAAAACCCTAAAAATGAACTATTTTCATATAATAGAGTTAAACAAGTAAAAATGAATCATCCGAAAATAATTCGGATGATTTGGGTATTTTTACCCGATTTAACAGTTTCCGGTGCACTAAAGACGGAAACGGGTCCCGCGGCCAATCGGGGCGTCTAAACCGAGCTCAAATTTCACAACTTTACTTAAACTATCAGTCAACGACTATTTTCGGGTCGTGTGTGACCAAACTCATTTTTGAAACATAAAAACGGGTAACCGTGCTAGGCACGCAAAACGGGGAAAACAAGCTATTAGAAAATTTGACTGTTGAACTCTAAACGACATCACAATCTGAGTCCGGAGAAGTGTTTCTGGGTTAACCTTGCCCCCAGAACGGGTACAGTGCTGGGTTAACAGTGTCCCCAGATGTACCGGTTAACTTGGTTAAAGTTATATTAATAATGAGTGTATAGTAATGATCGTAGGGATCATATTACAGATTGGACGTGTTAACTGATAATGATTGTTGTTACCTGCTTGCATGTGCTAAGGTGAGTTTCACGAGCCCCTTTTTCTGAACTGTTTTCGAATATTTTCTCGGGGCGGAAGCATGTTTTTTACTGAGATGTTTAAGTACATACTGAACGCATGGATTTGCGTGTATTTATAAATATTTGATTGTACGGGAATCGTACGGAATGGGTACAGTACTGGGTTAACAGTGTCCCCAGATGTCTTTGGAAGTATTACTGGGTTAACTGTGTCCCCAGATGTCTTTGGAAGTGTTTCTGGGTTAACATTGCCCCCAGAATGAGTACAGTACTGGGTTAACAGTGTCCCCAGATAATATTATATTTTGATAATGATTTATCATGGTTTACTCGAATTGTGAAACTCACCAACTATTCGTAGTTGACCCGTTTTCTCACATGCTTTTCAGGTACAATTAAGATGAAGTGATTGCTTACGTGCTAAGTGCTTGATGTGTGTAAGATTTGCGTGCGGAATGTTAGGATGCATTATAATAAATAGAATTATGTATCGTATTGTATGATGTGTGTATCACCTAGACGGTAATGAAATACGAGATAATGTAATTTTGAAGTATATTAATGTATTCAGTTTTCTTTATAAGCAATGTGGTTGATATCAGACGAGTCTGTCGCACCCCGTTTACGTTTCCGCTGCGGTTACGGGGTGTTACAAAAGTTTACTAAAAATTGTTTCGTTTGGTTGTTTTCAGGGTCGGTTCGGGTGAAAAGTTTACATAAAATGGTTTGTTTGGTTGTTTTCGGGTGAAAAGTTTACTAAATAATGGTTCGTTTGGTTGTTTTCGTGTGAAATGTTTACAAAAAAAATGGTTCGTTAGGTTGTTTTCGGGTGAAAAGTTTACTAAAAAATGGTTCGTTTGGTTGTTTTCGTGTGAAAAGTTTACTAAAAAAATGGTTCGTTTGGTTGTTTTCGTGTGAAAAGTTTACAAAAAAATGCATTGTTTGGTTGTTTTCGGGTGAAAAGTTTACAAAAAAATGGTTCGTTTGGTTGTTTTCGGGTGAAAAGTTTACAAAAAATTGGTTCGTTTGGTTGTTTTCGGGTGAAAAGTTTACAAAATTAGTTCAGTTCAGTTCAATTGGCTTGTTAAATACATATGTTGATTATGATGATAAAGATATGGAATGATGATGATGATGATGATGATGATGATGATAAAGTCTTTAATGAAAGGATGAATATATATTTCATATTGCATAGGTATAACAAACATTACTTAGTTCAAATGGTAGGTGATGTTTGTTGTTAAACCAGAGGTTGGGGGTTTGAACCCATCCTCGACACGATTTTGAAATATAAGTTTTAGAATTAATTATAGGCTTAGGGGTAAAATGTTCATTTCAATCTTTTTTGGTTAGTCAACTAACGGTCAACTGAAGGGAAGGAGTCAGACTTTCCCGCCCAAATTTCACAAACGTGCAACATGCGCAAATTCGTTTTCAGTGGTTATTCCATCTCTCGACGATATATTCCAAGGAGGCAAATTGGAATTTTCTCTATAGATTATAGATATAGATATAGATAGATTGGGTATATATACCCTTGAATAAAAACATTCTAGCATATTTTATAACCAAAACATTAAAGACAAACATAAAGGATTTACTTCACCTGATATCCTCTACATGGCTCTACCCATATGTTACATCATGCGATGTCGAGTCAAAGCACCGGATAAACCTCATATGAACACAACTTATCCAGTTGCACTCGTCTAAAATAGAGGCGGCCCCATAATTTTTTTTCGGTGCCCCCTTTTGAAATATTTAGTAAATCGGTACACCTTATGTGTCATAAATATATATCTATCTATAATAATATATATAAACGAAAACCAAAAAATCCTAGGTGTCGCGATTTGGTCGCTCCCCCTTTTTTTGGAGTCACCAGATTTGCTTGATTTTTAAATGGAGGCTTCTCATGCATTTTACCCGAATTCATGGGTATGGGTCTTACCAAACCCAGATATTCCTTAAATGGGTTATAACATCTCAATAAATAAAAAATTATTCTCACCAAATTATTGATGCAAAAATCCTATAAAATAGGATATACTAAAAATTAATATCTTATTTATTTTAAAAAAGATATATATATATATATATATATATATATATATATATATATATATATATTATTTAAATTAAAAACAATTTTATTGTAAAAAAATAAATGGGTCTTGGGTCTCATCAAACCATAAGTATATTATTAACTTTTAAATATTATTTATAATTAAAAAAACCCAATTTTATAGTAAAAAAAAATAAACGGGACTTAGGTCTCATCAAAACCATATAACTTTTAAACCGGGTTATAACATCTCATTTATTTGTGAAACAATTTATCATCAAACCATAAATATATTATTAACTTTCATACAATACAAAAAATATAAAATCAAAAATTAAATAAATATTAGAACAGACAATATAAAACAACCCCCATAATACAGGGGATAAAAACTAGTAACATATAAATAAAAATAAAATAATATAAAAAGCGAGTATATTATACTTGGGCTGAGCAATTACCGAACCCGTTAACCAGTCTGAAATTAATTGTAAATTGAATTAACCAAAAAGCGATTATCTATTATATCTTATATCCTTAGTTAACTAAAATCAACCAAACCAAACAATTCATATTTTCATATATTTATAGCTTCTATACTTCCATATCATTTTTTTTCATTTATTTCATGTTTTATACAGCCATTACACGTAATTATACATCCATTTCATGTAATTATATCCCCCATTTTATGTATTTGTATCTTCATTTCATGTATTTATGCATCTTTTTAATGTAGTTCTATTTTAAACTGTTAGCCCAAATTTGATTTTGTTATTAATCGAAGTTAACCAAAAATCGATTGTATTGTAGGATGCAAGTATGCAAATTGGGTGGTGTAAGGCGTGGCGTCTATTGGGTGCTAGTTTCTTGCTGGTTTCGGTAGATTTTTAATGGAATTTTTTTCGTTGTTCATTAAAAAAAACGATTTTATATGATGTTATCATGTATAGTAAGAGCAGTCAATTTAGGGTTGTAAATGAGCTCGAGCTTTACTCATTTTGATTTACGATAACTCAAGCTTCGGCTCGTTTTCAGCAGCTCGGCTGGTGAGCTTTTTTTAAGCTCTGGTTTGGCTCGTTTATTATTTATTAATTAAGTCTATATACCTTTTTTAAATATTTTTATATTTTTTGAAAAAAAAAACTTATACTAAGCTCGATAGTGAAATGTGAAACCAATACGTAGAAGTTCAAAAGTGGTAAATTATCTTGTATAGTGAGAGCAGTCAATTTAGGGGTGTAAACGAGCTGAGGTTGACTCGTTTTGACTTATGAGAGCTTAAGCTTTAGCTCATTTCGAGCTTTAGAGCTCGGCTCATGAGTTGTTTTATAAAGCTCTTGCTCAACTCGTTTATTGTTTATTAATTCATTTGTATACATTTTTGCTAGGTTTTGACTAGCTTCGTTTTATATTATAGTCGCTCAAAATAATAATAATAATTCTTTATATACGTTTTTTTATCCTTTTTATATATTTTGAGAAAAAATTTAAATGAGCATAAGCTCGGCTGTGAATACGTAGAAGTCTAAAAGAGGTGAAACTTAATTATACATAATATGAGTTTCTCATACAAGGATTGAACTTGAAAAAACTTCGCTAATTTTGAGCTTTTTATCAATCTGTGTTTGATTAGTTCGTTAACGGTTCAGCTAACCTTCATGACTGAAGGTTGTTGGATACAAATTTTCAAATGATTTATAAATAGAGCTACAACTAGGTTGTGGGGATTGTGGATGTCATATATGATTAGATGTCACTCATTATATGTATTTTTGTTGTGAAGTTAGCAACCATAATGTTATATATATGGTCTAGTTGCTTTTAGTTTTGAAATCAAAAGTTAGCCTACATAGCATCAGGTTGAATCTGTTGGTTGATTATAAGTAAATGGTTTTAACATTTTTAGTCATTGAAGTTGAGGTTTTCTTGATTCTGTTTATAAATAAATGATAAGTGTTAAATGTTAATCTGTTATCTAGGGTTACCACAAATTGTCGAGTATCGTGAAGTTAGAAGTATCTGGTATCAACATATTTTCAGCTTCAAACAAATAACTATTGAATTTAATTCATCAATATTTTTATATATGATTGATCGTCATTTATATCCTTTTATTGTTGTAATCCTTGCCATATATATCTCTTGTACATATTGTTTTGATTGTAACAAAACAAAATACATTTGGTGAACATACTTTTCATATGGTATCACACACCAAGTTCACATAAAACTCTAAATCCCGCCTCTATCACTTCCCTTCCGGCGAGTTTTTCTTCTCTTGCCACAATGTCTACAGCAGGTTCCGTCGTATCCACCGTTGTTGGTACCAACCCACTAAAAACAACAACATTTCTCACCTTTGTTTCACTTCCCTCCTCACTAAAACTAACAGCCACCAATATCCTAGAACACTCGGGTTGAAGCTCTATTATTGTCACACCCCGTTAAGTGAATTGCGGAAGCGTAAAACGGAAATGCAACAGATACAACTGGTATCAAATACATTGTTCATAAAGAAACATTACTAACTAATTTACAATTTATTACATCGTTCTAACATCTTTTACAAACTAGGTGATACAATTTAACCTGTTCTTCAATCACTTTACTTCTAACTCAAATGCCCACGACATCAATCACCAATCAGACACGTAACGCACAGGAAATTACTTCTCATATCTGATTACCTGAAAAGCATGTTAAAACAGGTCAACTACGAATAGTTGGTGAGTTTCATAAGTTTTAACGAAATCAGTTCTGCACACCATACAGTCATAGTTTGTATGTACGCGCGTATGTAAAAATATGTATTTACGGTTGTATAAATATGTACAGCCATATCCTTGTGTGTGCATATGCACACATGTAGGTTTATAATATAAATTCGAAATTTCGGTAAAATCGTGATTGTTTGTTCGTACTACCTGTTTCCAATTTCCGTGTTTAACCAACCACTGTGGACCCCCTTTCTCCCACAACGGTTCCACATAAACTCAACCACTGTGGCCCCCCTTCCGCCCACAACGGTTCCGCGTTAACATCAATCACTGTGGTCCCCCTTCCACCCACAATGATTCCATGTAAACTCAAACATTATATAGTGTGTACGCAAATAATTAGTATATTCTACACATAGTATTTCCTACGGCTAATCACATAGCTTGTATATAGACACATATACACATATAGTATTTATCACGTATCACCAAATACTGTGGCTCCCCATCCGCCCACAATACGCATAATCACATTATTTTCTTAACATTCATGTCATAATCAAGTTAGTTCGTTTAATAAGTTGCAGCAGAACTTGGCTCACAGGCCATACTCAACTTTAGTTTATAAGTTGCAGCATAACTTGGCTCATAGGCCATACTCAACTTTAGTTTAGTAAGTTGCAGCAGAACTTGGATCATAGGCCATACTCAACTTTAGTTTATAAGTTGCAGCAGAACTTGGCTCTTAGGCCATACTCAACTTTAGTTTAGTAAGTTGCAGCAGAACTTGGCTCTTAGGCCATACTCAACTTTAGTTTGTTACTATTGTGGCCCCCCTTCTGCCCACAATATGTAAGGCCCCGTTACTGGTAGCCCTACTTTCCTGTTGGATTTACTCATAAACGCAGTTCTAAATATCAGAGTTAATTAAAACATTCGCGGAATATAAAAGCTTTCATAAAACATTTCATAACAAAACACATCTTGTCTTAAAACGTCATCTTGTCTTTCAAAATAAACAAAACATTAAACTTAAACGTCTTGAGTCTTCCGATGCCAGCCTCTTATTCAATTCCACGTGTCTCCTCAAGCGAGCTGCCTCATCCTACTCACCTGCGTGCATACTAAAAGTCAGCTACGCTGAGTGAGTTCTAGTTAATCATACATTATACAATACACATAAACTTATATTCTTTCATTCATACTTTCATACTTTCATACTTTCTTTTGTATTAACTTACTTTCATATCTTACGTTATAAAGAGCATTACGCCCTACATTCCTCGAGTTTTATTAGGGCTCGGTACCCTCCTTCCTCGAGTATTATTAGGGCTCGGTACCCTCCTTCCTCGAGTATTATTAGGGCTCGTTACCCTCCTTCCTCGAGTATTATTAGGGCTCGGTACCCTCTTTCCTCGAGTATTATTAGGGCTCGGTACCCTCTTTCCTTGAATATTAGTAGGGTTCGATTCCCTAGTTCTCGAATATTAGTAGGGTTCGATTCCCTCTTCGTTACCATACAACCATACATCATACCTCGAGCATTATTAGGGCTCGGTACCCTTTCGTAACCATACAACCATACAGCCATCATTTCCTTCTTTTATTAACTTTATCACGTTCGTACATATAAGCATACATATCATACTTACCTCATACATAGCGTTACAACCCGACAGTACGTGCAATATCCGAAGATCGTTCACGTACCATCAAGCAATCAATCATACATTTCACATTATTCACATAAGACATACACTTATCTCTTAGGATAAGCATATTAACAAACATATTGAGTATGCACACAGCCCCGAAAACATAACATAAATGGGGCTAGAAACTCACCTGAATCCTTGTCGGTTTTCGATGAGTTTTGCTAGCTTAAACGACTTTCCGGGGCTCGGGTTGCAAACTCAGTGTATCTACATACCATATAACATCAAAACAAGCATAAATCATCCATGTGACAGCCTTGATAATTAGGGTTTCGGTTTTGGGTTCAAACCGAACTTTCAAACCGTAAAAACGTTGTATTCATGTTCTAATCCGCGTTTTTGACCAAAAAAGTATATGTTCCTGGTTTGTAAACATGTTTAACATAAAAACATGGTTTTACTTGATATTTATGGTTTTTGGATGGTTAAACATGTTTAAAACTAATCAAGAACTAATTTTCCATGATTAAACCTTACTAATCAAGCATGTAATCTCATGTATTTAGAGGTTTACCTTTAGGGTTTGGGCTGAAAAATATGAAGAAGTCAGCTGAGATTGTTCTTGGATGGTTTGGAATGTGTAAAATATCTTTGAAGTGTGACTTATATAACAAGCTATACAAAGGGGTCCACCCCCCCCAACTTGTGGTCGCAACTAATAAGGGCCCATTGGGCCTCTTTTTGGCCCAATGGTGCCTCGGTTTTCGTGCCACGCGTAAAAGTCGGTCCAAAATTTAGTTCGGGTTCGGTTTTTCGCAAGAAAACTAGTTCGAGTGCGAAAACCAACGCAAAAACGAGTGTTTTTCAGCTTCTTTTTGTAAAATAAGAAAAACGTACTGACACGTTGTAAAATTCCAAAATATTTTCACGGATTGCTTAGAACATGTCATATAAGTGTTTTATAAATCTTTTTCGGCTTAACGGATGCTACAATGCTCGTTTTGATATTAACGATTGCGTTTAAGCTTATAGCGTATCGATAAACGAAACCTTTTTCGTTTAAAGAGTTTTAAACGTACTGGGGCCTAAATATCAATATGTTAGCCTCTATAATATATATATAACTCGTATATGACCCCTCAGTATATATACGGGTCATAATTAGTATCGGTCGGTTACTCGTTTAAGCACTACGAATTAACCGATTTATCGTTTACTTGTTACGTAATGAATATAGTATACCTCGTTTTGTCACGAATGTCACATATATCGCTTATAGATAGCACCCTGGGATATCCGGACCATAACCAGACCCGTTTGGTTATTCGTTTTGTTCGTTACACAATAAGCGGTTAAACGCTTATTCGAGTTTGTAAGTACTAAGGTGTACTCGGTTTTGCCATGGATGTCACAATTATATGGCTTAGATATGTTTAAATACATAGAGGGATCCTTACATGCACTTCTTGTCGATGGAGGTCTCCATACGGATTACAACACATGGTTCCATTAAGATTGTCTTTTTACGGTACTTCGGTTAGTAGCCTTTCCCCTTCACTTGTCCCACTAATCACCAACGCCAAATCTTCTCTTGAAGCATGGAAAATCATTTCCGATACCTATGCTAGTATGCTTCTATTTCCCGTGTCCACTGTTTTGGACAAAAATCACTCAAGGATAATGTATCCAAATTCGTAATTGTGAGGTCTAGTGCTATGATGATAATAATGAATATGTAAACGAAATAATGATGAACACAAGGATTTGTTACGTGGAAAAACCCTTGATCTTGGTCGGATCGCCAGAATAAAAACCACGGGTGATGACAAATCGTCTATCACCACTTTATTAATCAAAAATCGGGTTACAATGGTGGAGATTATGATCAGTGTTTACAATAATTCTAATTGTGTGTGTGTGTATTGTTGTGTTCGTAGATAGCAGAGTGTATTGTCTATTGGGGTGTGTTTTCCTAGCTGATCATAGCCTCTATTTATACATCAAAGATAATAACTCAATGGAGTTATGAATAATAAAGACTATTAACTAATAATCCCTAAAGATTTGCCATTACCTTCAATATAATCGTAACTTCCACTTTGACCACGTTCTCCATCACTCAGGCTGCGAAATAGGGGGTAGACCAGGTATTTGAGCCGTTACACTTGATAAATATCAGCCTTCATATAAGAAAAAAACGTTAATAGCACCAAATACCGAGGATCCATGATCCTGACATAGCTCTGGAACTCTTCAGAAGGATAATTGATCCAGACACGTCAATATCTTCTTGACTGCAAGTTAGTGGATAGACCGAGTCTTTTAACCATTATACCTGCTAAATATAAGACTACACATGAGAACAACCGTTAATAAATAATAAGTACTGTGGATCCTTGATCCTGACGGGATCTGGAACACACGCTAAAGATAACTAATCCAAAAAATATGCCAGGATAACATATCCACAGTGTCAAATTTCTGTGCACTAACAATTGCCCCCAAAATGGCGGTTGTGATAAGATCACAGCTGTCATTTTGCCTTTGAATTCAAACTTCCTGCAAAAACATATGAGATTTGACAAGCTGGATATAATTGTCATATATAAATGGAGTTTTCATGGGAACTTCCCTTCCGGCTGTATATCTTTCTCCCTGCAAATCATGAATAACTAGTAACACCTGATTAACCCGGGTGGATGGTCCATATTTTGCATGGTGAAGTCCGGGTTAAGATTTTTGGTAATTGCAAGGCAGTTTAATAAATAGTATCTTTTAACTATTGCCTGATTGTTTATATATTATAAAAGCATGTTTGTTATAGTTTAAATCTATAAATAGTTTTAAGAAATATTATTTGAGAAAAAGCTTTAAGGATAGAGTATCCTTGTAAAAACAATTTAAGGGTCCTGAATCCTTACATAAAAGAGTTTATAAAGATTTTAGCCAAGTAAAAGTAAATTGATAAGTAGAAATCATACCAAAAGATCTAATTAGACCTAAGTTACCATAAGTATTGATTCTTCCATGATCCTTGTAATTGAACTTAGGATACCTGATGCAAATAACTTATGATATTAACTGGGATTAAACCCAACAAACTGGGGACAAGCCCGTGCAACTGGGGACAAGCCCGTGTAATCTGGGGAAAAGCTCATGAACTGGGGACAAACCCAAAAACTGGGGACAATCCCAAATTGGGGACTGGCCCAAGGATACGGATGTTAACTGGGGACTCGCCCAAACCGGGATTTAGCCCAAACGTGAGTGACGTGAAAACGCCAAAACCTTAGCTAACATTAAAAATGTTAGATACCTCTGTCTTGAGATAACTCGAAAATATTATAAACCGGTGGTATGGTACGTCTACCATAAATCGAAGGATCCTCCATATAGCCGAAGATAACGAAATTGTCAGCCACTAAGCGTGTACTGGTCCCGCTGCCCCGGACTATACGTTGGATAGCGTGCGCTCCAGGCGAGAGTGTAGAAACTCTAATTTATAAGAAAGGTGAAAACCTTTAAACCTTGGAGGGTATGACCATCGGGGGTCATACCCAATCGTGGGCTAGTCCAAGGAAAATAGCGATGTACCTTAAGCGTGAGGGAGAGGTGGCCAACCTCTTAGACATTGAACCTCTTATTGAAACCTGCATTGTTACTTAAAAACTCGGAAAAGACAAACGTTAAAATTATATTATCCTTAAAATAATAAGAATCTAAAAAGGGTAAGTGATCAGATAGATGTTACCGATTTTAGGATAACAGATCATTTAAGGAAACTCGATCCTTTTAGGATACTTGATTCTGATCAGAAAAAGTACTTCTTGAGATGGATAGCATTCCATGCTCTTGGTAACATGTTTCCTTCCATTGTGAGCAAATGATATTCCCCCATTCCTGCCGCCGATTCGATAAGATAAGGACCTTCCCACTTGGGTGCTAGTTTTCCATCTGCCGGGTTGGTTGTATTTTGGAAGGCTTTTCTTAATACCAAATCTCCTTCTTGAAATCTTCTGATCCTTATATTTTTGTTGTATGCCCCATCTACCCTTTGTTGATATGCTGCTATTATGATCTTAGCTAGGTCTCTGAGCTCATCAACAGTATCTAGATCTTGGAGAAGGATTTCATTATTGACCTCAGGATCACGAATGCTTGTTCTAGCAGTAGGAACCACCATTTCTGTAGGGATTACAGCTTCTGATCCAAACACCAATGATAAGGGTGTTTGACTTGTTGCATTCTTAGGTGTTGTTCTATCAGCCCAAAGAACATAAGGAAGTTCCTCAGCCCACTTGCCTTTCTTGGATCCTAGCTTCTTCTTCAAGTTGTTGATGATAATCTTGTTATTTGACTCTGCTTGACCATTGGCTTGAGGATGAACTGGTGTAGAAGTGATCATCTTGATGCCCCAACTGTCACAAAAGTTAGTGGTTCTTTCCCCGATAAACTGGGAACCATTGTCACAAACAATTTCAGAAGGGATACCAAATCTAGTTATAATATTTCGTTTAATAAAGGATATAACTTCCCTTTCTCGGACTTGCACAAATGCTTCTGCTTCAATCCATTTGGAGAAGTAGTCTGTCATAGCAAGCATAAAGACCTTTCCGCCTGGTGCCTTTGGTAGCTTGCCTACAATATCCATTCCCCATTTCATGAAAGGCCATGAAGAGGATATAGGATACATAGGTTCTGCTGGCTGGTGAAGAATGTTTCCATGCCTTTGGCAAGCATCACACTTCTTTGAGTATTCCATAGCATCCTTCTTCATTGTTGGCCAGAAGTATCCAGTCCTAAGTATCCTGGAGAATAATGCTCTTCTCCCTGTGTGGTTGCCACAATCGCCTTCGTGGAAGTCTTGAAGTACCTCTTGTATTTCAGGATCCCTAATGCATCTCAGATAGGGACCTGCAAGAGATTTTCTATACACAATATCTTGTAAAATAATGAATTGTTATACCTTTAATCTGAATGCTTTAGGATTTTCCCCTGTAGGGATCTCTCCATCTTGTAGGAATTTTTTGCTTGGAAGGATCCAAGATCCTACTTTTGAAGAGGATGGAGGATCCGTATGTTCTCCTGTGCAATCCACTGTTATCTTCACGGATTCTTGTTCTCCAATTTCCGGAGACAATATATGAATGATGGTATCTTTACATCATCCGGGATCTTCAACGATTATGCTAAGTTTGCTAAGGCATCTTCCCCAGCATTCTCTTCCCTTGGTACCTGTATTATACTAAACAATTCGAAGAATTTTGCCAATTCCTTCACAATTTCTAAATATTTGATCATATTCTCACCTTTCACAGTATAAGAACTGTTAAAGTGGTTAGCTATTAACAAAGAATCTATATATATTTGAAGATACCTGATCCTCATGCTTTTGGCTAATTGCAAACCTGCGATCAAAGCTTCATATTCTGCCTCATTGTTGGTGGCTTGGAATGCACATGCAATGGACTGAGGTATTATGTCCCCCAGTGGCGATTTTAGTAGTATGCCCAAATCTGTTCCTCTTACATTGGACGCTCCATCTATGAAGAGGATCCAAGGATCCTTGGTTTCTTTAAGTTGTTGGACCTCTAGATCAGCTTCATTTTGCATGTCACTACTGAAATCAACAACAAAGTCTGCAAGCGCTTGTGATTTAATGGCTGTTCTAGGCTCATACTGAATATCATATGCACTTAGCTTCACAGCCCACTTGGCCATCCTACCTGACATTTCTGGTTTTCTAAGCACATTCTTAACATGATAGTTAGTTCTCAAAATAATAGTATGAGTTTCAAAGTAATGTCTTAATTTAGTAGAAGCCATAATAAGTGCAAGAATTAACTTTTCTAAATAAGAATACCTGGCTTCTGCATCCAGAAGACTTTTACTTACATAATAAACGGGATGTTGTTCACCTTCATGATCCTTTACAAGGACAGCACTTAAGGCATTTCCTGAAACAGCTAGGTATAGATATAAGGATTCTCCATCCACAGGCTTCATTAGAGCTGAAGCTGAGGATAAGTAATCCTTCAAGGCTTTGAGCACAGCCTCATGCTTTTCCGTCCACTCAAACTTCTTATTCTTTTTTAGAATGTCATAGAAAACTTTGCACTTCTCGAAGGATCTTGAGATGAACCTGTTGAGAGCGGCTATTCTTCTCGTGAGCCTTTGGACATCCTTAGCATTTACAGGAGACTTTAAGTTGATAATGGCTTCTATCTGTTCGGGGCTTGCTTCTATCCCTCTTTTGGTGACCATGTACCCTAGAAACTTTCCAGCCTTAACACCAAAATGGCATTTTGACAGATTCAGTTTCATATTGTATTGATCCAGGATGTTGAACGCTTCTTCGAGATCTCTAAGATGATCCTCAGCTTTCTTCGATTTCACCATCATGTCATCTATGTAGACTTCCATGTTTTTGCCTATCTGATCCTTGAACATCATATTCACCAGTCTTTGATATGTTGCCCCTGCATTTCTTAGTCTGAACGGCATAGCAGTATAACAACATATGCCGGTAGGAGTCATGAATGCTGTATCCTCTTGATCAGATGGTTCCATCTGAATTGTTGAAATCCAGAGAAAGCATCCATAAAGGTAAGCATTTCATGTCCTACCGTTGCATCCACCATGGAATCTATATGTGATAACGGGAAAGGATCCTTGGGGCATGCCTTGTTTAAATCAGTAAAATCGACACATATCCTCCACTTTCCATTCCTTTTAGAAACAACAACCACATTAGCTAACCATCGAGGATACTAAACCTCTCTGATCATACCGGCCTTAATAAGTTTTTCAACTTCTTCTTGTATGATCGCGTTCCTCTCAGGAGCGAATTTCCTTCGCTTCTGATGGACGGGTTTAATGGAATAATCAAGGCCCAACGTATGAGTAATTACCTCCTTTGAAATACCTGTCATGTCTAAATGTCTGAAGGCAAATGTGGATTTTCGTCTCTTTAAGAAGGATACTATATCCTACTCGATCTCATTAGGGATACTGGATCCTAGGAAAACTTTCACGTCTGGATCCTCGGGATCCAAGGATACTTCTTTTAGGTCCTGCTCTCGAGCTTCCAGTACATTCCTAGGATTTTGCTGTAATTGCTATGCTATCGTCTGTTTAGTTGTCGGCTTCATGGATGAAGAATAATAATTCTTGGCCTCCACTTGGTCACCATCTATCCTTACTACTCCCCAAGGAGTTGTTAGTTTGATGCACTGATGGTATGTAGAGGCTACAGATTTCATTCCATGTATCCTAGGCCTGCCAAGAATAACGTTGCAACAAGAAAGATTGTCAATAACACAAAACTTTTGGTAGGAATTTAACCCTTCAATGTATATTGGAAGTTTAATCTCCCCCAATGTTTTCTTGATTTCACCACTGAAACCCACTAGCACCGACGTTCTCGGGATGATTTCCGAGTCTGGGATGTTCATTTTCTGCAGTACATCATGTTGGATGATGTTGACCGAGCTTCCACCATCGACTAGGATCCTGCACACATAATGGTTAGCGATAAATGAAGTTACAATTAAATCGTCGTGGTGAGGATCCTGGATGTTTAGCTTGTATTCCTCATCGAAGAAGATTCTTTTGTCTGTTGTTAAGATGGTTGATACTATTGGTCGATATCCGCTATCCATCTTGACTTCTTTGGCAAGTCTTCTTGCTACTGAGAAAGAAGTTCCACATATGTCTGAACCTCCAGAGATGAAATTGACCACTCGCACATCCAACTCATCCTGGTGAGGATCCTGGATCCTCGAGTTGAAGAAGATTCTTTGATCATTCACTCGAGTAGTGGGGATGAGCGGTCTTCTTTCATCGTCCAACTAGAATTCTTCTGCGAGACAAGAAGTTTGAATCATGCCGTACTCTCTGGAGACGAAGTTGATCACATGAGCTTCTGGTGGTGGTGGTGTTGCTTTTTGTGGAAGATCTTCAGGATCCTGGATCTTGGATTTCTTCCTTCCCAAGAGTTCTTTAAAGTGACCCTTGCTCATGAGGTATCCAATTTCCCTCCTTAAACCGATGCAATCGTCCATCATGTGGCCAAAATCCTCATGAAATGCACACCACTTGGACTTGTCCTTGAAGGATGTTGTTTTATCAATTTTCCGAGGCCACCTTGCTTTCTCTCCAAGATCCTTCATGGCACAAATCAAACCATGAGTATTAATAGAGAAGCAGTATTCAGAAATACTTGGGTAGTCCTCCTCATCATCTCCTTCTTCAACTGCCCGGACGTTTTGGTTGTTGAACTTGGAGTAAGGCTTCGAGTTATTGTTCCTGAATGAGGATCCTTGTTTCTGCTTAGTAGATTCTTGCTTCGTTTGGGCCCCTAATCGTTCTTGGATCCTCTTGTCATCCTCCATGCGTATGAATCTTAGTGCCATGTTCCTTACTTCATCTAAAGTCCTGCAAGGAGTCATCACAAGATCTTCATAAAATGGGGAGCCCCTTTGAAGTCCCATCTTGAATGCTTCAACAGCCATAGCCATATCAAGATTAGGTATTTCTAGGGCTTCCCTGCCAAACCTTGTAACAAAATTCCTTAAGGATTCATCATAAGGTTGGACAACTCTATATAAATCACTAGTTAACTTCTCAAATTTCCTACTACAAGAAAACTGGTTGTTGAACAAGTTAACTAAATGTGAAAAAGATGTAACAGAATAGGGAGGAAGACTTAGCAGCCATTTAAGTGCAGATCCTGTTAGTGTGGATCTGAAACCCTTGCATAGACAAGCTTCCTTGAGTCTTTCAGGAATTGGATTGATCTCCATCCTTTACCTATACTGAGCCACGTGTTCTTCCGGATCAGTGGTCCCATCATACACCGTCATGTTTGGGGTTTGAAAGCGTTTCGGGTTCTCCGCATCGCATATCGGTGGAGAAAATCTGGACAACTTGTGGCTCCCTTCTGGTATTTCAGGAATTGGACGGACCACTCCTAGCACGCTGGATATCATATCCTTAAGCTTCTGAAGTTCTCAAGCAATGGCCTGATTGATACCTGTATCCAGCATAGAGCCAAGGTTAGTGTCTGAGGATATGTGATTATAGGCGTTACCTCTTGGTTGGTTGAACGTTGGCATCCCAGAAGTGTAGTTAAGATAAGAGGCATCTGCTACAGTAGCAGGTCCACCAGAGGCAATGGTCTGCATGGGGATGATGTCCCCTTCATGGACCTCAGAAGACCTTTGATGGTGAATTTCTGAGGATCCTTGATTCTGCCAGAAGGATCCTTGAGGTTGGGAGCTGAAGGATCCTTGAGGATACAACCCAGAGGATCCTGGTTGAATGATAGATGATCCTTGTTGAAGGAACGAGAATCCTTGAGTTTGCTGATCCATGGACCCTTGTTGAAGGATAGATGATGCTGGCTGAACGAACGAGGATCCTTGAGTTTGTTGACCCATGGACCCCTGTTGAAGGATAGATGATCCTGGATGAAAGAACGAGGTTCCTTGAATTGTTGACCCACGGACCTTGGTTGAAGGATGGATGATCCTTGCTGAAGGATCGAGGATCCTTGAGTATGTTGAGCCACGGATCCTGGAGTAGTGAAATCCAGCGCCCTAGGCATCAAGGGAGTCTGATCCTCCGCTGGCCTCTTTCTTTTCTTGAGATCTTCAATTTCATGTAGGATCTTCTGGTTGGTTTTGTTCTGCTGCTCCATGTATGTGAAAACATTGTAGAAACATCATTGTTAGATTTGACCACCGAAGTGGCAGCAGTGGTTTTTGAGCTCTGGAAGACTGCAATTTGTGTCTTGTTTCCAGCCGCGGTGGTCCTTGGTGCTCCCGTAATTGGAGAAGGCATCGGCGACAAAGTTCTTGATGAGAGAGAAACCGAGGATGGCATAGTTGATTAAGCAGAGGTCGATTGAGAGGCCATTGCTGGTGATATGGGTATTAAAAGTTGAAAATTGATAGGAAATAATCTAGATTATAGCACCAATTACCCCATGGTGGGCACCAAATTGTTTTGGACAAAAATCACTCAAGGATAATGTATCCAAATTCGTAATTGTGAGGTCTAGTGCTATGATGATAATAATGAATATGTAAACGAAATAATGATGAACACAGGATTTGTTATGAGGAAAAGCCCTTGATCTTGGTTGGATCGCCGACATAAAATCCCCGGGTGATGACAAATCGTCTATCACCACTTTATTAATCAAAAATCGGGTTACAATGGTGGAGATTATGATCAGTGTTTACAATAATTCTAAGTGTGTGTGTGTATTGCTGTGTTCGTAGAGAACAGAGTGTATTGTCTATTGGGGTGTGTTTTCCTAGTTGATCATAGCCTCTATTTATACATCAAAGATAATAACTCAATGGAGTTATGAATAATAAAGACTATTAACTAATAATCCCTAAAAATCCACCATTGCCTTCAATATAATCGTAACTGCCACTTTGACCACGTTCTCCATCACTCAGGCAGCGAAATAGGGGGTAGACCAGGTCTTGGAGCCGTTACACTTGATAAATATCATCCTTCATATAAGAAACAACCGTTAATATCACCAAATACCGAGGATCCATGATCCTGACATAGCTCTGGAACTCTTCAGAAGTATAATTGATCCAGACACGTTAATATCTTCTTGACTGCAAGTTAGTGGATAGAATGAGTCTTCTAACCATTATACCTACTAAATATAAGACTACACATGAGAACAACCATTAATAAATAATAAGTACTGTGGATCCTTGATCCTGACGGGATCTGGAACACACGCAAAGGATAACTGATCCAAAACATATGCCAGGATAACATGTCCACAATGTCAAATTTCTGTGCACTAATATCCACTTAAAACAACTTCAACACCGCCTTAAGCAATCTTCCAAAAGCACAAACCAAACAGTAGCATCCGGCTTTCTAAAATAATAAATAAAGAAATATTGTTATTTAATTACGCTTATTTGATCGTCGTCATGTAAATAATAAAATAATATAAAGGATGGTAGGCTTTAATAGAAATAGACTTAGAATAATTATGGACTTAGTTTGCTAATGGGCTTAAGGTCCATGGACTTAAGGATTATATATATACCTTAAAACCCCTAAAACCCTAGTAGCAATACAATAGTAGCAGCGTGAATATATAATAATAATGATAATAGATGGCGGCAAGAAAAGAAAAGTGGGAAAAAGAAAGAAAGGAAAGGAAGGTGCAGCAAGTTTGGTTATAATCAAATCAATGATTTTAACATCCAACAGCCTTAGCAGCATGGCTTTTATGAGGTTGTGTGAGAGAAGTGAGTCGAGTTCGAGTCCCGGACTTCGCAAACCGTTTTTGCGATTTGAGAAATCGATTGAACCTTGTTCAATTCGATTGGACCTGATCTGATTTGATGTGACCTGAGTTCGATTCGATTGGACCTGGTTTGATTCGATTGGACCCGGCCATTTGATTGGACATAGATGCTATTATGGTATATTGGGCCTGATCTAGCCACGCCCATGAGCTGATTAGCCTATTCCATAAATAACCCAAAGCGAGTCCAACATAATTAGCCAAACTAACCGACCTCATTAATTTCATTAAATTCCGTTAACTTTTTAGATGACAAGTTAGTCGGTGAAAAAAATAAATATACATGTGTGTATGTGTAGATAAATTAAAAGGAAAGACGAGCATACTTAATAAATGAAAGAAAGTTTCATCTAAATGTAGTTTTATTCCACGAAAGTTTTTGTAAACTTTGATAATTAAGTTGTGTTCAAGTGTAAATCCAACTGTTAGTAAGGTTTCCGAGTTTGAGGCCTTACAAGTTGGTATCTGAGCATGAGTTTGAGAGATTTAAGCATCCTTAATGCTTAGACTCAAACAGAGAATGGGACCAAAGAATGGATGCTAATGTGAATAGCCGTGTGTCACTCAATCAGGCTCTGTAATGGTAAGATGCATGATTTATTTCATGTAAAGGACAAGAATGTGTAAGACAGTTAGCTTAATTGCTATAGATATGAGTATATGAATATATGTGATGATATGAATTATTTGATTGATTGTCTGATTATTTAAAGTAGAATCTAGCACATGTGGAATCACAAAGGAGAATGTATAGGACACGGAAAGTAACATGATTAGTTAATCACAGCTGGCCACTGCCATTAACTGTTTGCCTTACTATCCTTGTACTAAATAGTCCTCAGAGTGACGACGTTTGTGTTTCCTTATAAAATACGAATGATGGGCGCAAGGAAAGCTCTTGGACTAGGAGGTCGTACAGGACGTCGTGGTAGGCCACGTATTGCTTGGGAACCTTCTGAAGAACCAGTTACAAAAGAGAAGAAGGAAGTGCAGCTGTGCGAGATCAGAGTATGTTGGTGCAGTGTGCCAGTAGTTCATTAGTCTTTAGTTTATCGTGTCTGTAATCAGTACATTGTTTGTTACGTTTTGGTGAACTTAATGTTTAGTGTTTGATAATGGGCTAAGTTAACCCAACGACGAAGTTAGGGACAACTTCACCAAGCATGTTTGGCGAAGTTTTCGCATGTTATTTAAACCTAACTTCCGCCGTGGTTTTGTTTAAGGGTTTTAGATATAACTTTGTGCATCCGTCTTACTTATTGGTTAAGAGCTCTGAGTAGCTAATAACAATTAAGTGTTTGCTTTACGTTCTTGTTCTCGTTACGTGTTCGTTTCGTTACCTTGTACATACACTCATAATCGTATACCTAGGGGATTCTGCACCCTCCGTGTACGAGATACTCCTGTGTAGATCCGGCTGGGAACTTACAATTGGTATCAGAGCGTTTGCTCTTAATTGTGTGGTTAGGAATTATCACACGAGTGTTACAAACCTTTTCGTAAAAGTTTTGCTTATTGTTTCACGTAATAAAACGACAGTAATGTTCATCCGTATACCCTGTAGTCATTTACGTCCACCCTACAAACTTCCACCATACCAAAATCATAAAAACTATGCTCGAAATCAGATCCAAGAACATCCAGATTCATCCAGCGAAGTTGCCGTCTTCGCGAACTAGGGTTTTGGCAAAGATATAACAGGCGAAGTTGTTAATTGGTGAAGTTGTTACTTAGCGAAATTAATAGACAACGAAGTTGATAGACAGAAGTTGTTAGACAGCGAAGTTAAAAGTATTAATATTAACTTCGCCCTAAGTGAAGTTAATTTTGAAGCGAAGGTAAACCAACTTCGCCCTTCACTATTCACAGAACAAGAGTTAAAAAAAATTCATTTCTCGTTTCGGTTAAACATGACTTCGGTAAACATCACTGAACTGGTAAAGATGGAAGTTGAGGCTGGTTCAGCGACTAAGGCTCCAAAGTTACTTAAAGGAACTGACTTTGTTGCTTGGAAAGACGAATTTGAGCAATGCGTGAAGTACCAGGATGCAAAGATGTGGGTATGCATTCAGGATGGCTATATTCCTCCAACAACATAATTTGAGGGTCATGAGCAACTAAAGAAGTACAATAAGATGGAAGATGATGAGAAGAAGATGTATGAAGTAGAAAGTAAAGCCTTAGCAGCAATAACTATGGCACTGCCTCAAGAGATTCTACATACGTTCAGAAAGTATAAGTCTGCTAAAGAGTTGTGGGAAGCATTGGAAAATCATTTTAAAGGAAATGTGGGAATTCGAAGCTCAAAGACAAAATTGCTAAAGACTCAATTCTCGGTGTTCAAATACTTTAAAAATGAATCACTTGATGACATCATCACAAGATACTACCATCTGATGACCGAGTTGACTAACTACTCCATAAAGTATACTGAGAGTGAGATAGTAGAAAAGCTTCTGGATGCTCTTCCATCTAAATGGGAGATGTACAATGTTTTGATGAAAGAAGACAAAGATTTTGAAAGTTTTGATTTGGAGAAAGTGGTCAATAAGTTACTTAACTATGAGCTTAATATGATAAGGAAAGAGATGCCTACTGATAAGGTTCAGGATCCGGGAATGTATGGTGCAAAAGGTTCTCCAAACTGAAGCTCTAAGGCAACATCGGCTGCTTATTACTCAGGTGGCGAAACAAAATCTACTCAAGATGGCCATTTGGTGATGAACATGGATGGAGATATATGCTTTGTTGCTGGTGGAAGTACTTCCTCAAAACCTCAATCTTCAGTTGGTAACTCTTCTACAAGTTCTACAAGTGTGAATTACTCAAAGATGCCCATGAGTGTAAAATCTGCTGAACAACAATTTGCACTCTATGCCTCTTTCATTGCTTCCTATAAGAACTACATCAAAGGAAAGATAGTTGACCCTACGAATTTTGATGAGGATTATGATCAAATTTATGCTGACGAGATGGATCTGCAATGGCAAATGGCTATGATAGTGAGAAGGGTGAAAAGGTTTATGAAGAAGACAGGGAGAAAGTTCGTGGGAGAGAGATCGGGCTTTGACAAGTCCAAAGTTCGATGTTACAACTGCCAACAAAATGGGCACTTTGCAAGAGAATGTACTAATGAGAGAGTTGAAAGGAGTCATAATAGGTCTACTCATCAGAATGGAAATAGAAATGGTACCGAGACAAGAGCCATGGTGTCTCAACAGGATTGTGGGTATAATTGGAACATTCAAGTAGAAGAGGTGATTGAACAAGCTAATCTGGTGAACATTGTGGCTGGAAGATATGAAAAGGAACCAGTGGAGGACCAAGCGTACATGGCACAAATGAATGATCAACTCTCAGATGTATGTTATGAACTTCAGTGTGAACAATGTGAGAAATTGTCTGAACAATTAACTGCTTTAACTGATCAGTATATAAGTTTGGAAAAGGAATTAAAATGTTTAAAAGAAGAACACCGCTATTCTAAACAAAAGGAAAACAGTTACTCGATAAAGATAAAGCTAGTGGAAAAGACATTAGAAGCCTTAAGGTCACTCTAGCCGAGAAAACACAAGTAATTGATTTAAGTTATGAAGTAGTGGAAGAAAAGACCAAATAGCATAAAAAGACAAACACATAGCTGATTACCAAGTAAAAGTGGTTGAACTAAATAGAAAGCTTGAACAGTTTAGGAACTCTTCCATGATGCTTAATCATATCCTAAGTGTTCAACGTTCTCCGAACAATAAAAAGGGAATTGGATTCTCTGAAGTTCCACCATCTTTTAATAATAACTATACTTATAATCCTAGTAATTAGCCGCTTGTATGTGTTCAGACTGATCAAACCATAACGGGTAACAGAAACTTGGACACTTCACCCGTTAAGGTCTAGGTAAGTAATACTGACGTTAACCTGATCAATCGTGAAGAGGTTGATAAGGATATTAACGAACCGGTTAAGACAAATTCCCCAGTCATGAATCAAGAGTCCCAGTCTAGTAAGCCTGTCAAAATTGGGGAAAAAATGACGAAGTTGTGTTACTAAGAATGGGGGAGAATGTCACTTTTAGTGAAAAGAAATCTTCCTTAAACCCATTCGTTCCCCGCTATGTGAAACTCAATGACAGTATACCAACCTCATCTTCTGAAGTAGCTCCTGAAAAGGATGCTCAGATGCCTACAAGTAATTTGAATAAAAGCTGCTTTAGATGTCATAACAAGGGACAGGTTGTCAATATTTGTCCCTTGAAAAGAAAGAAATCTAAGAGTACGAGGCCAAAAAATACTGAGAATAAAACGAAACCTAAAACTGGTGTTCGAACAAATGCCAGCAATACTAACACCAAACCTCGGATAAATCCAAGATTTCCAAGAAACCAACCTCGTATTTTTTTTCAGTTAACCAAAGAACCCGTAAATTTGAGTCATCCGAAATTTTTAATACTAGAAATGTGACATCTGCCCCGATCCGACCCGACCCAGGTACCCGTTTCCCTTATCCGATCTCTTTCTTTTATGATTTAATATTTATTTATACTTATACTTTATTTTTAATAATAATAATATATTTTCCTTCCCGCCTCTTTCTCTCTCTTTCTTCCGCCGTCCCGTCCCTCTTCCTTCTCTCTTTCCGCCTTCTTTTCCCTCTTGTCGCCGTCCCGCCCTTACGCCTTGTTTCCCTCTTTTTCTTCTAACTCTTTGCTTGTCCTTTGTTCCTTCCCGCCTAAGGTTGTCTGCGCAGCTCCACGCGCCAGACCCCTTACAAGGAATCCTGCGTGAAGACCACCTGTTACAGCGATACGCGAGACGAACTCTTCTCGCAGCGCGCTAAGAATTGTAATTCTTCTCGCAGCGCGCTAAGAACGGTAGTTCTTCCCGCGACGCGCTAAGGATTTGTAGTTCTTCTCGCAGCGCGCTAAGAATCGTAGTTCATCCCTCGACGCGCGAAGAATTATAGTTCTTCCCGCGGCGCGCTAGGAATTTTAGTTCCTCCCGCGGCGCGCTAAGAAATGTGATTCTTCCCGCGGCGCGCTTAGAAATGTAGTTCTTTCCGCGACGCGTTAAGGTTGGTTCTGTCTGCCTTCGCGCTCGCGCTCTCTTGACCTTCTGTGTCTGCCTTCGCGCTCGAGCCTTCTCGCGCTAAACCCTTTGAGTTTTCTTCTGTTTAATCTAGCCGTTTGCTTTTGTGTTGTCTTATCTTTTGTGCTGTTGACCTAATCTGCTTTATGTCTGAAAAGCCACTTTTGGCGCAGCATGCGCACCAACCCCATTGGTTGGCAGAAAAAGTGACTGACATTATCTTTGGAGATCTGCTTTTTCCATGCTTTGACCAGTACCTTTATCTGATCCGCCCATGCCTTTTTACTGTTCCCTGTCAGCCTTTTTCTCTTTTTCCCTGCTGCCATATCTTTTGATATCTTTTGCTTTTGGAATCTTTTGCTTTTTGAGATCTTTTCCCCTTTTCTAGGGATTGTGTCTCCTAGGGTTTCCCTATAAATAATAGTATTATTTTTCCTAACACTACACACACAAGCACTTAATCTCTCCTGTTCTCCTTGCTCTCTCTGCCGCCTCCCTCTCTGCCTCCGTCTTCCTCCCTGTTCTGTCCTGCTTTTCCGGTAATATATATATTATATATAATAATTTACTTATTAATTATGCTAACTTATATCAAGACTTAAAACAAATCATTAAAACAATAATCTTATTTATAGGTTAACTTGTGCTTGTTTAAAGTTGGTTCTTGCTTTATCTTACACCGCATCGTTTATCATGTGAGTAATCTCGTACCTAATCCCTTTTTATTTTTAATGTTTTGGGATGTTCATGTGTTCGTACAAACTTAGAGTCTTAAACTTGTTTATGAACTTTAGTCGCGCAGTATCCCATGTGTTGAGGACGTTTACTTGGCTGTTTATTTGTATGTGTGTATCATTAACCGCTTTGTTCGGCCTATTCTGAAGTTTTCATGGATCCATTAGATGAACACGGGAGACCTATCGTTTACGGTTTTCTTTGTTTACACTTGCACAGATGTTTTCTCGTTTTTGTGCTCAATTGGGAGCACAGATTGAACTATGAACTATGAGCTATGATCTATTTAGGCTTGATCACAATCTGATTGCACCCTTGTTAAACACCAGACATACACGTGTTGCGCGCAGATTTATTGTTATCTATGTATTGTATTAAACTTGATTTCTCACCAACACGCAAGTGTTTGACGTTTATTTTAACACATGTTCAGGTTTGCAGTAGCTGTTTTGGAGCTTGTGGACACATAGGAAGTTTTCTTTATTTTGGACCTAGATTAAAATGTATCAAGACAAGTTTTTGCTGTTCGAATATTATGATTTATAATATATTGATTTATGATGATTTATGTTATCTTGTTTACTTTGCGCGTGCGCGAATGAATGTATTTATTAAATATTGACACCCAATAGTGTCACGAGTAATGAAACAATATGTGGCGCCCCGATGTATAATCCGCCTTTGGTCGGGGTGTTACAGATTGGTATCAGAGCTCGTTGACTTTAGGATAGGTGGTTAGACGTAACGGCCTAGAATACCTAAGAGTCCCTTCTCGCGCATGAGAGAAATCTCATGTTTGCGCGCTTATTGTTAATTACTCGTTATTCATGAATATGCTCGCGCTTGCGCAGTATATGATCTTATGTTTTATTTCGCGATATTTCGATTTTTGATTGAATTTCGATTTTTATTGATTTTTCTTACATATTCGTTTGTTGGATTTGAAAATCCGAAAAGTCATGGTGATACATGAATAGTTGATTTTCAATTTCCATTTACGATTATGTTCTGAGGTTGGAGACTTGAAAAGTCATGGTGATACATGAATTGTCAACCTCCAATACTCATTTTCTTGTATATTTTATATTGAAGATTGAAAAGTCATGGTGATACATGAATCGTCAATCTCCAATACTCGTTTGCTCGTATATTTTAAATTGGGAATTCGAAAAGTCATGGTGATACATGAATTGTCGATTCTTGATTCGAATTTGTTACCTTTATTAAGTCTGCATTTAGGGTCATTTATTTTACTTTAACTTTTGACAGTAACTGACTCCGTGAAACCAAGCTTTTCGAGGTTATACTCTGCGCTAAAACCAAGATATTAACTAAAATTAAAACTTTTATAGAATGCCTCCGCTATCAGCTCGCCATCTCAAGAAGAAAGAAGCCGCGCGCAGACGTTCGCTGCAACGTTCCCAGGAAATGGCCGCCGCAATAGCCCAAGCCTTAAACCAAAACAATGCTAACACCTCTGGTTACAACATTAAGTCCTTTAATGCGGGTAACCCTCCGAAATTCACAGGGCTTGAAGGAGCCACCGTGATGCTCCAATGGCTCGAGAAGATTGAAAACACTTTCCTCCACACCCAATGCCCCTCAGACAGACGAACCCTATATGCTTCCAGTGTCTTGGAATCTAGAGCGCTTACATGGTGGAATGGAGTAGCTCATGCGCGTGGCGCAGAAACTGCTTCCAACATGCTCTGGGAGGAATTCAAAGAAATTCTGACGCGAGAATTCTGCCCTCCCAACGAAGTTAAGCGCCTGGAGGAAGAATTTTGGAATCTTAAGCAATACAGCGGTGAAGCGCGCGAGTACGCGACGCGCTTCCATGAATTAAGTTTGCTGGTCCCTCACCTTATTACCCCTTCCCGCCGAGCCATAGAGAAATTCCTTGGGGGTCTCCCCATGGAAATTCAAGATTCTGTATGGGCCAGAAACCCAGTAACCCTCTCTGACGCCATCGAGTTGGCCGCTGTGCTCAGCGACAACCATGTCAGAGCAGGAACCCTGTTCCTGCGGGGAACAGAAAAGACCAAACCCACCAAGACTGTCCCAGAACCAACAGAAACCAAACCTGAACCCTCTAACCGTAACAACCTCAAGCGCAGGCGCAAAGCCTATGCGCTTACCAACCCGCCCATTGTCCAGCAACCCATCTACCAACCTCCAGTTTACGCGCCTAACCCTCTGTCAGCCTACCCAACACCTCCTGTAGTCCATAACTATGCCTTAACCAATCCCGCACTCCCTGCCCCGCCACCTAAGAAACCTTACACAGGAAATCAACCCTTTTGCCCAACCTGTAGACTTCACCACCCAACCCAAACCCCGTGTCGACAATGTAACCGATGTGGCCGCGTTGGTCACTCTTCCGAATACTGTAGAGTCCCTCTCGCCAACACAATTGCGCCAACACCACCAGTCTACCCGCAGAACCCACAACCAACCTACCAAAACCCACGACCCAGGTCGTGCTATAACTGCGGTGATCCCAGTCATTTCCGGAACGCGTGCCCGAGACTACAAGTGCAAATCACACAAGCGAATCCGGTGAACCAGATTTCGAACCAAGTGACACGCGGACGAGCTTTTAACATAACCGCGCACCAAGCGCAAGCGAATAATGACGTAGTTAATGGTACATTTTTGCTTAACGGATTTTATGCTTCTGTACTTTTTGATACTGGCGCCGATCGAAGTTTTATTTCTCGCGCGTTTGAGCAGAAGCTTGCGCGACCGCACAACGACTTAAAAGAAAATTTTTCAGTTGAATTGGCTAATGGCGAAACTGTTTTAATTAACTCTGTGATTAAAGATTGCACGCTCAACCTTAACGAAAACGATTTTCTGATCGACCTCATCCCCATGCCCCTTGGAAGCTTTGATGTTATTATTGGTATGGACTGGCTTACGCATAATCGCGCCGAAGTTATTTGCGCCAAGAAGATGATTCGCATACCTCGAGAAAATGGTGATCTTCACATTTACGGCGAAAAACCCTCCCGCGGTCTTAAACTTATGTCTTGCGCCGAAGCCCGAAGACTCATGCGGAAGAAGTGTATTGCATTTCTAGCCCATGTGGTTAAACCCGATGAAGGAAAGAAGAAGCTTCGCGATATCCCTGTTGTGCGTGATTTCCCTGAAGTTTTTCCTGATGATCTTCCTGGTATCCCTCCCGCTCGTGAAGTCGAGTTCCGTATTGATCTTGTCCCTGGTGCTTCCCCCGTAGCTAAATCTCCTTATCGTCTTGCACCCGCTGAGATGCAAGAATTGGCAAGCCAACTTCAAGAGTTGACTGCTAAAGGATTCATTCGCCCTAGCTCTTCGCCCTGGGGTGCTCCGGTGTTGTTCGTTAAAAAGAAAGATGGTTCGTTTCGCATGTGTATTGATTATCGCGAGTTGAACAAACTCACCATTAAAAACCGGTATCCCTTACCGCGTATTGACGACCTCTTTGATCAACTCCAAGGTGCCTCTTGTTTCTCGAAGATTGATCTCCGCTCTGGCTATCACCAGTTGCGCATTCGCGATGAAGATGTTCCGAAGACTGCTTTTCGAACTCGTTATGGCCATTTTGAATTCTTGGTCATGTCCTTCGGTTTAACCAATGCACCCGCCGTTTTCATGGATCTAATGAATCGGGTGTGTAGGCCTTTCTTGGATAAATTCGTGATTGTGTTTATCGATGACGTTCTGATTTATTCTAAGACCAAGGCCGAGCATGAGCAACATCTTCGGTTGGTGTTGCAAAAGCTTCGAACCGAGCAGCTCTATGCTAAGCTTTCCAAGTGTGAATTCTGGTCTGATGAAGTACAGTTTCTTGGCCATGTTGTGAACAAGATGGGTATTCATGTCGACCCATCCAAAATTGAAGCAATCAAGAACTGGATTACGCCGACCACTCCTACCGAGATCCGTTCCTTTCTGGGCTTAGCTGGTTATTACCGGCGCTTCATTTCGAACTTCTCGAAGATCGCTTTGCCTTTAACAGCTCTAACGCACAAAGGTAAACCGTATATTTGGGGCTCGAAGCAAGAAGAAGCCTTTCTAACGCTCAAGCGTTTGTTGTGTGAAGCTCCTGTTCTTGCGCTACCTGAGGGTAATGATGATTTTGTTGTGTACTGCGATGCCTCCAACCAAGGTCTCGGTTGTGTTCTTATGCAACGAGGCAAGGTTATCGCTTACGCATCAAGGCAACTTAAGGTTCACGAAAAGAATTATACAACTCACGACCTCGAACTTGGTGCAGTTGTTTTTGCCTTGAAGATCTGGAGACACTACCTTTATGGTACTAAGTGTATCCTCTACACTGACCATAAAAGCCTTCAGCATATCTTTGATCAAAAGGAACTTAACATGAGGCAACGCCGATGGAACGAACTCATCAGCGATTACTATTGTGAGATCCGGTATCATCCTGGTAAGGCTAATGTGGTAGCCGATGCGCTCAGCCGAAAACCCTGCCAACTTAACTGTATTTTGCCGCGCACGCAGCTTCACTTTGCGCTGATTCAGAGCAATCTTGAATCACGCATTCGCGACGCGCAGCGCGCATCCATCAGTAATGGTAACCTTCGCGCCGAGTTAGCGTGTGGCGCGGAAGCGCATTTTGTCCCTAATCTGAGTGGAATTCTCTGCTATCTTAATCGCATCTGGATTCCCTTTGATGAGAATCTTCGCGCTGATATCCTGAGTGAAGCGCATAAATCTCGGTATTCTATTCATCCTGGCACTGATAAGATGTACAAGGATTTGCGCATTACTTATTGGTGGCCCGGTATGAAAAAGGATATTGCTGTGTTCGTAGCTAAATGCCTGACTTGTTCTAAGGTAAAAGCTGAACACCAACGCCCATCTGGTTTGCTCGAACAACCAGAAATTCCTACGTGGAAATGGGAATGTGTAGCGATGGACTTTATTACCAAGTTACCTTTGACAACAAGCAAACATGATAGCATTTGGGTAATAGTGGATCGTTTGACTAAGTCTGCTCACTTCCTGCCCATTCGTGAAAACTACCGTGTTGAGCAACTCGCGCAGCTTTATGTCAAGGAGATTGTCTGCCGCCATGGTACTCCTTTGAGCATCATATCCGATCGCGATGGCCGTTTTATATCTCGCTTTTGGAAATCTTTCCAATCTGCGCTAGGAACTCGCTTGGACATGAGTACGGCATATCATCCTCAGACTGACGGACAGTCTGAGCGAACTATTCAAACTCTTGAGGATATGCTCCGATCTTGTGTTCTTGATTTTGGAGGTAATTGGGATTCACACCTGCCTTTGATTGAGTTCTCTTATAATAACAGCTATCATTCCAGTATCGGTATGGCCCCATTTGAAGCACTTTACGGTCGTAAGTGCCGCTCCCCGATCTGTTGGAGCGAAGTGGGTGAAACTCAAATCACAGGACCCGAACTTGTTCAAGAGACAACCGATAAAATCGCCAAGATCCGTGATCATCTGCTGACTGCCCGAAGCCGACAGAAGAGTTACGCAGATCGTAGGCGGAAGCCTCTCGAATTTCAAGTTGGTGATCTTGTTCTCCTCAAAGTGTCGCCCTGGAAGGGTGTTGTCCGCTTTGGGAAGAAAGGTAAGCTTGCTCCTCGTTATGTTGGTCCATTCAAGATTCTCGCGCGTGTAGGAAAAGTTGCCTACAGACTAGACCTGCCGCCCGCGCTCAGTAATGTGCATCCAACGTTCCATGTATCCAACCTCAAGAAGTGTTTAGCTGACGAGAACCTTCACATTCCACTTGCTGAAGTTCAAGTTGATGAATCTATGCATTTCGTTGAGAAGCCTGTTGAGATTATGGATCGCGAGGTTAAGCAAACCAAGCGCAGTCGTATCCCTATCGTGAAAGTTCGCTGGGAGTCCAAGCGCGGAGCCGAGTTTACATGGGAAAGGGAAAATCAAATGAAGATCAAGTACCCGCACCTGTTCTCTGCGCAACCTACTTCGAGATAAATTTCGGGACGAAATTTCTTAAAGTAGGGGATACTGTGACATCTGCCCCGATCCGACCCGACCCAGGTACCCGTTTCCCTTATCCGATCTCTTTCTTTTATGATTTAATATTTATTTATACTTATACTTTATTTTTAATAATAATAATATATTTTCCTTCCCGCCTCTTTCTCTCTCTTTCTTCCGCCGTCCCGTCCCTCTTCCTTCTCTCTTTCCGCCTTCTTTTCCCTCTTGTCGCCGTCCCGCCCTTACGCCTTGTTTCCCTCTTTTTCTTCTAACTCTTTGCTTGTCCTTTGTTCCTTCCCGCCTAAGGTTGTCTGCGCAGCTCCACGCGCCAGACCCCTTACAAGGAATCCTGCGTGAAGACCACCTGTTACAGCGATACGCGAGACGAACTCTTCTCGCAGCGCGCTAAGAATTGTAATTCTTCTCGCAGCGCGCTAAGAACGGTAGTTCTTCCCGCGACGCGCTAAGGATTTGTAGTTCTTCTCGCAGCGCACTAAGAATCGTAGTTCATCCCTCGACGCGCGAAGAATTATAGTTCTTCCCGCGGCGCGCTAGGAATTTTAGTTCCTCCCGCGGCGCGCTAGGAATTTTAGTTCCTCCCGCGGCGCGCTAGGAATTTTAGTTCCTCCCGCGGCGCGCTAAGAAATGTGATTCTTCCCGCGGCGCGCTTAGAAATGTAGTTCTTTCCGCGACGCGTTAAGGTTGGTTCTGTCTGCCTTCGCGCTCGCGCTCTCTTGACCTTCTGTGTCTGCCTTCGCGCTCGAGCCTTCTCGCGCTAAACCCTTTGAGTTTTCTTCTGTTTAATCTAGCCGTTTGCTTTTGTGTTGTCTTATCTTTTGTGCTGTTGACCTAATCTGCTTTATGTCTGAAAAGCCACTTTTGGCGCAGCATGCGCACCAACCCCATTGGTTGGCAGAAAAAGTGACTGACATTATCTTTGGAGATCTGCTTTTTCCATGCTTTGACCAGTACCTTTATCTGATCCGCTCATGCCTTTTTACTGTTCCCTGTCAGCCTTTTTCTCTTTTTCCCTGCTGCCATATCTTTTGATATCTTTTGCTTTTGGAATCTTTTGCTTTTTGAGATCTTTTCCCCTTTTCTAGGGATTGTGTCTCCTAGGGTTTCCCTATAAATAATAGTATTATTTTTCCTAACACTACACACACAAGCACTTAATCTCTCATGTTCTCCTTGCTCTCTCTGCCGCCTCCCTCTCTGCCTCCGTCTTCCTCCCTGTTCTGTCCTGCTTTTCCGGTAATATATATATTATATATAATAATTTACTTATTAATTATGCTAACTTATATCAAGACTTAAAACAAATCATTAAAACAATAATCTTATTTATAGGTTAACTTGTGCTTGTTTAAAGTTGGTTCTTGCTTTATCTTACACCGCATCGTTTATCATGTGAGTAATCTCGTACCTAATCCCTTTTTATTTTTAATGTTTTGGGATGTTCATGTGTTCGTACAAACTTAGAGTCTTAAACTTGTTTATGAACTTTAGTCGCGCAGTATCCCATGTGTTGAGGACGTTTACTTGGCTGTTTATTTGTATGTGTGTATCATTAACCGCTTTGTTCGGCCTATTCCGAAGTTTTCATGGATCCATTAGATGAACACAGGAGACCTATCGTTTACGGTTTTCTTTGTTTACACTTGCACAGATGTTTTCTCGTTTTTGTGCTCAATTGGGAGCACGGATTGAACTATGAACTATGAGCTATGATCTATTTAGGCTTGATCACAATCTGATTGCACCCTTGTTAAACACCAGACATACACGTGTTGCGCGCAGATTTATTGTTATCTATGTATTGTATTAAACTTGATTTCTCACCAACACGCAAGTGTTTGACGTTTATTTTAACACATGTTCAGGTTTGCAGTAGCTGTTTTGGAGCTTGTGGACACATAGGAAGTTTTCTTTATTTTGGACCTAGATTAAAATGTATCAAGACAAGTTTTTGCTGTTCGAATATTATGATTTATAATATATTGATTTATGATGATTTATGTTATCTTGTTTACTTTGCGCGTGCGCGAATGAATGTATTTATTAAATATTGACACCCAATAGTGTCACGAGTAATGAAACAATATGTGGCGCCCCGATGTATAATCCGCCTTTGGTCGGGGTGTTACAAGAAACTCCATGATGTTTGGTTGGTCTCATAATCATTTTTCTAGAAAACTTCCTTTCGAACCCAATGGCAAGTTTCCTCAAAGGAATTTTAGACAAACAAGTTGGATGTCGTTTAAAAGGTTTGAACAACCCAAGACCAAGAGGTATTGGGCCCCCCGTTTTTAATTATTTTCTTTAAATGTGTAGGAACAGTCGGAAAGGACTGTGAACAACAGGTGGGTTGTTGACAGTGGCTGTTCCCGGCAGATGACAGGTAACAAGAAATTGTTACTTGATTGGAAGGATGTACAAGGAGGAAGAGTGAATTTTGCAGGAGAAAGTGGAGGAAGAATTTCAGGCATCGGTACGGTTACTAACGGAAGAATCAGATTGGCAAAAGTAAATTTTATGGAAGAATTGAAGCATAATCTTCTGAGCGTTTCTCAGATTTGTGACAAAGAATACACCGTTCACTTTACAAAGGACGAAGCCTTAGTGCTTTATCCTGGCTTCAAGATCCCAGAAAGTTGGATAGTCGTGAGAGCTCCAAGAGAGAAGAATACCTATGTGATGAACATGAGGTCCACCAAGATAACAACAGAAGAATCATGTCTTTTGTCTAAAGCAACAGAATCTGAATCTGAATTGTTGCTTCGGAGAATGGGACATATTCATCTACGTAAAATGAACTACATTGTCAAGAATGGTTTGGTGTTGGGGGTTCCATTAAATAATTTCAACTTTGAAGTTAAATGTAAGAAAGGAAAACAGCAAAAGAAGCCACATCACTCCAAGCTGATTAATTCGATAGTCACACCCCTGGATCTACTTCACATGGATCTCTTTGGTCTAATAAAAGTCAAAATTTTGGGTGGGACATCTTACTGCTTAGTGGTAACTGACGACTACTCAAGATACTTATGGGTGTATTTTCTGAAAGCTAAGGATGAAACAGTACATTTGGTGATTAATCTAATTACCAAAGTGGAGAATATTGTTGGAGGAAAGGTCAAATTCATCAGAAGCGATAATGACACAAAAGTTCAAGAATTATCAAATGGAAATGTTTTGTCTGCAAAAAGGAATAGAGTATCAGTTTAGTGCACCGTACACTCCGCAACAGAACGGAGTGGCTGAAAGGAAGAATATGAGGTTAATCGAGGGGTCCATGACCATGCTGGCAGATGCTAAGCTTCACGTGGTGTTCTGGGCTGAGGCTGTCGCTACAGCCTGCTATATCCTTAATCTTGTTTTAATTGTTAAACGATTAAAGAAAACTTGTTATGAATTAATGCATGGTCGAATGCCTAATCTGAAAGGTCTCGAACCTTTTGGTTCCCCATGTTCGATATTAAAGACTAATTCAAAATTTGGTGAAAAAGCTGACGAAGGCATTCTTGTTGGTTACGTGGTTGGGTCTCCCAACAGAAGAGTCTTTAATTTATCGAGCAACAAGGTTGAGGTGGTCTGTAATACTGACATTACCAGTTGCAAGTCACCAAAGCCTAGCATGGAACCAGATGAGGTTTTTGATTATGACAAACTGTTTAAGTCTTTTAATTTACCTTCTTATGAATATACAGATATGGAAGAAATGATGGCCACTCATATGTTACTTGATGAAGAAGAGGCCGTCATGCACAACTCAAGTGCCGAAGATAAAAGATCAAACATATCTAGTGCTTAAGAAGGACCCGCTGTCTCAGTTGAAGAAGAGTTCATAAATCCTTTTCACACCCAACATAATTCAAATGAACCCACTCCTAATCTAGGTGAAAACTTGGTATTTTCTCCTGTCCAAACTACAAGGATCCACAAAGATCATCCTCTAGTGAATGTGATTGGTAATCCTTATGATGGTGTGCGTACCAGAGTAAGCTTGTAAGACAATACGTGTGTCTATGTGAGCATTATAGATACTGGTATTATATACGAACGTTTGTATGCTTGTTATATCAGTCAAATAGAACCAAAAAACTACCAGATGGCGTTGAAGGATAGCTCTTGGGTCGAAGCCATGTAGGAAGAATTGGCTCAGTTAAACAAAATGGAGGTATGGCAGTTGGTTTAGAAGCCACGAGATGTGCATGCAATCGGTACTAAATGGGTGTTCAAATGCGAAAGAGATTTGAAAAAGGTAATCGTCCGGAACAAGGCAATACTGGTAGCCAAGGGATTTAATCAGCAAGAAGGAATCGACTACAATGAGGTGTTTGCTCATGTGGCAAGGCTGGAGGCAATTCGCCTTTTCTTTGCCTTCGCCGCTCACAAAGAAATGAAGGTGTTTTAGCTAGATGTTAAGAGTGATTTTCTGAATGGTAAGGTCGACAAAGTGGTATATGTTGAGCAACCTACAGGTTTTCCAGATCCAGATTCTTTAGATCATGTGTACAGACTCAGCAAAGCATTATATGGTCTACATCAAGCTCCACGGGCTTGGTATGCAACTTTATCTGTTTACCTGCTGGAGAATGGATTTGTGAGGGGAAAGATTGACCGCACGCTGTTTGTGAAGTGGAGTGGAAAGGATTTTCTTCTTGTCCAAGTTTATGTGGACGATATTATCTTCGGAGCCTTAAAGATTTCTATGTGTCAGGAATTTGAAGCGGTCATGAAGAAAAGTTTCGAGAAGAGTGTCATGGGAGAACAAACCTTCTTTTTGGGTTTACAGGTTGATCAGAAGAAGGACAGAATGTTTATTCATCAAACTAATTATGTTCACGACGTGCTCAAACGATTCAAGATGGAAGAAAGTACTCCATTTAATACTCCAATCTGTGTCAACCAAAAACTGGGTGCTGACTTTGAAAGTGAAGAAGATGTAGATCCCACTCACTATCGCGCAATAATAGGTTCTTTAATGTATTTAGCTGCTTCTCGGCCTGACATTATGTTTGCAGTTTGTGTTTGTGCACGTTTTCAAGCTAATCCAAAGGAGTCACACATGAAAGGCGTGAAGAGGATACTGCGGTATCTCAAAGGAAAACCTAAGTTGGGTCTCTAGTATCCAAAGGGAGGTGAACTGGATCTAGTGGCATGCACCGATTCTGACTTGGAGGATGTAACCAGAATAGGAAATCGACAACCGGTGGCTGTCAGTTTCTTGGTGGGAGATTGGTGTCCTGCAAATGCAAGAAGCAGACCTCCATTGCAATATCCACCTGTGAAGAAGATTATATGGCTGCATCTAATTGTTGTTCCCAGGTTTTGTGGATACAACAACAAATGCGAGATTATGGTATGAATTTCACTCATACTCCTATTTACATTGATAATACTGCTGCTATCTCAGTAACTAACAATCCCGTAAAGCATAGTATAACTAAACATATTGACATTCATCATCATTTTATATGGGATTGTGTCGAGAAGAAATTAATTGTGCTTGAAAAGGTTGATACTCTGGATAATTTTTCCGATCTTTATACAAAAGCTTTTAACCGATCTCATTTTCAAAACCTGATTGAGTTAAATGGGATGATCAATCCCTGGTAACCGTGTCCTGTTTTATATAAAAAAACTTCACTCTCGCTTAAAATTGTGTCGGTTGCTCAAGTTGGAAGGACATATTCTTGAATATATTTGGTCCTCTTATCTACTGAAAGCATCTGGGGTGATTGTGATGTGTTTTGCTTTAATTCCTTCCTTGAAAATTATGTCGGTAACTCTAAGTTTAAATGACACATATTTATATGTGTTTGGTCCTGTTAACCTACTGGATTTACAGGATGGCCATTTACCTAAAAACTAATAAGTGACCGAGGCGATTGAATTTACACTGTTTTTCTGTTTTCTAAGGGAAGTGATATACTCATTCAGTCAATAGCTTTTCAAGAAGCTTCAAAGTGGGTTTTAAATTGAAAATTGATTCAACCTTTGGAAAATGATAGGTAAATTGATTTTGTGTGCCCAACGGGTGAAGTTATTAAGCTTAAAAGGCTTTAGAACAGTCATTGATTGGCATGGTAGCTTTCCATAATGCGTAAATGTTGAAGTGATACAAACTAAATCTGCTAGATTTACTATGGAGAGTCATTTTGAAGAAATGTGCATGTCTCCACATATATCTCTCCGAATGATATGCATAAAAGTGATTACCCAGTCATACACGAGCTCGTTAGTGTCTTGATCACCAAAAATATTTTGTTTCTGTACTTTATTTGCAAGCAAAAATAAATGTGTGTAATATGAAGTTGCTTCCTTTTTTATTAAAAAGCTTAATACTACAAGTGTGGGGAACTCAAATAAGTCCGGTACACAATGAAAGGCATGTAAGGCCGAATGACTTGTAAAACTTTTGATCAAACGCTAGGGAGTTGAAGTCAATTTGGGGTGATCTGGGGAAAGCCAAATACGCCTTGAGAATAGATAGTACACATCACAGGTCCATAAGTGATGTCCATCTAAATTCTATGCCTAATTGAACCTAACTCGTATCACGGACGCAATGAAAATCATGCTAAGTTTCATATACCTGCTTTCAACCTGTTTCTCTATGTCATAATAATGCTGAACATGAATCCTTGTGAGAGCATCTTAATCAATATGATTCCATGTTCAGATCTTTTCATGAACGCGATGGTTTTTCTCAAAGACAGAAATTTGATCCCGCATTCTTTTTAAATACTAAGTTGTAACTACTTTCATTAAATTACGGGTTACTCGTCATTGATTTTGTTTTAAAAATCTTTAAAATCCTTATCTTCTTTAACTTCGCCCTTGGCGAAGTTGTTCTCTTGGCAAAGTTAGCCTAACTTCGCCTCCAGGGTTTCCTAAAGGTATATAAGTTTGTACTTGGTCAATTTAGGTCAAACCATCTTCCTTAAACCCTCGGCGAACTTATCCTAAGAATCAATCTCGCACAAATCTGTTTTTGTTAACTTATTAAGGTTCATTATCCCTTAACGGTTCATAATTTAATACTGGTTATTGTTGATTCTCACTATACAGTTTGTTTTTATTGATTTTCTCGGATAATAACTAAAGGTCATCAATACTTCTTCGTTGTTAACGTTTGCGTGATACCGAGTGTTTGTTGGCCTTTATCGGACCTTATATGATCAACGATGGCCTTCTTATTGTTTTTGTTTGCAACAGAAAAAGAGTTGCAATTCTGGTCTGTTCTTGGAGCGAAGTTACCGTAATGGAGAAGTAATTCTCAACTTCGCCTGGTCTCTAACTTCACAGCCTATACTATGTTGAGTTTAAGTTCACTGGAACCCTAATGTCAGGTCCGAGCCCCGGTGTGGAAGCGTGAATAATCGTTATTAAACAACGGTGTGGAGCTCGGATCTAGGGTTAGGATCGAATCTAACTCGTATTCACTCTTGAAAGATGTCTGGACGGATGAGGTGTATTGGAGAGAGCCTGATTTGATTAACAATCAACAATAAAGTAGGATGAACATTTGTAATCATAACACAAAACATAGAAATGGTAGTATGATAATATTAGTTGAATGATTCTCATAAAGATGAACCACTCATACATACATACATACATTCATACATACAATCAATAAGAAATATCAGCCGCCACCAGGAGAGCTCATCATGGAGGCGGAGACTCTCTCAAAGGGATAAAACCCTAAATCTCACATACACACAATACAGTCACTCATACTAGAAAAATGAATTAAAATATCTATTTATACTAGTCTAGCATGACTTGGTCTTCAAGCCATCCACACTTGGTTGAGACCAAATAATATATTTTTCACCCACAAATTAATTCGATGCGTCGGTCTAAAATATAAGTTCCAACACCTAACTTTGTTGTATCATGTTAGGCAAAGTTACTAACTGGTTATAAATTTTTCTAACATAGCTCATTTTACACTGCATATATGGCTGAGGTTACAGGTGCTGGTGGCACAGGTGGTGATGGAGGTGACGGAGATAAGAGGCATTTTTTCCCGAGCCACAACATGTATGTAACATTAACTCTAGACCCAGATACTCGGGGAGCTAGGATTACGCGAAGATTATTCTGTTTCTCATACGCTCACGGATTTTTCATTCTATCTCCACCACTCTTCCTATCTCCTTGCCGAATATCGAGGATTTTTGGAGAATGGTGGAGTATGACTGTCGAGTGGAACCTCCTGTTATGCGTGCAACAGTTAATCGACATGTTGTCCAGTTTTCAGCTGATCAGGTACGGGAAGCTCTTCAATTCGGGGCTGAAAATAATCAAGATCCTACTGAGTATCCGGCTACATTTCGGAATGGTTCTTTAATTCGCATGGGTTACTCATGACCTCCAGAAGATTATCAACAAGGGTTCTTGCTCGATCAATGGCGTTTCTTTATGCATGTGTTAATCGTTTGCATGTCTGGTCGCAAAGCAGGTTCTGATGGTATGGGTGCAACTATGCAATCTGCAATGATCACATTGACATACAACAAACCGTTCAGCTTTGGTCAGATGGTGTTTTATGAGATTGATCATCAAAGAAGGGCGGTGGCTAGGGAACGGTTTTTTATGTATCCCAGATTCTTATAGATGATCCTTAAACATGTAGCTCCGAATCTTCCACAACGTCGTCCTATTTCGTTTGTAGAAAGTGTGAACAAAAGAATTATCGCTCAGTGTCGTTCATCGAGCGCAAGAAGTAATGTTGAGCGTCGTTCGAGACACACTGCTTTATTTGGTTATCTTGTAAATCCAGCTTATGTTGCTCCACCAGATGATGGGTTTGCTGATCCTGTTCAAGCACAAGCTGATATTCCACAACCACCTCCTGTGGTTCAAGTTTCTCCAGTTCATGATGATCCAGGAGATGGTCCAATTATGTCTGTCGCCGAGGAGGTAGATCTTGATGTTGCTTTTGGAACACAAGGGATATTTGGTATGTCCTCGGTTGATGCTTCTGAAGTTTAGGTTTCGTTTTTCGATGTGTCTGGAGTTCAATCTTCTTCGGTTGTCGGTTCAGTTGGTCAGTCACTTCCCTTGGTTGAGGATTCTGAGGAAACTTTATCTGATTCATCCATAGATGAGGCTGATGAGGCACGGAGGGTTCTGGATGCTCTGGAAAAGATACAGGGGAAACGAAAGAAAGGTTCTGATGATGTCAGATTTTGAGGAAGAGATGTATGCTCTAGTTCGTAGATCCAAGAAGGCTCGGGTTGGTGAAAGCTCATGTGTAGTTCACTTTGCTCCTTCACAGTTATCTGGTATGTCTACACTTGTACCATCCTCACCTGCCCCTTTTCCTGTGACCTCTAGTGTATCCACGGTGGCTTTTTCAGCACCGTCTATTGTGCCTTCTACGGTGGATGTGTCATCACAAAAGATAGTATATTTACCACCTCGATCTGTTACTCCATCTAAGGTGGTAGCTATGTTTGTGGAATCTACTCTGGTTGCTACTGTTGGATCTTCGTTTCGGTTCCACCTCCTGTTACTATTCCATCTACACCTGAGATTCCTGTAAGTTTGGATATCCCACCACCATATGTTCAGGATATTTCTCACATGTCGTTTGCGTTTGATACTACTTTGTCGGATTCCGAGCGGATTATGGCTCTAGAACGTGTTGTTGCTGAGAAATCCAGGATCAATGTTATTCAGACTCAGGCTATTCAACGTCTGGTGGCTGAAAATCAAATTCAGTCGGCTCTCTTGATTGAACACGGTAAACTTTTTGATGCTATAAAACAGTTCTATGCATCTCAGGGGGGAGAGTAGCGGCAAGGGAGACGAATTGAAGACAAAGAGAAGGGAGGACAAAGATGATATTCCCAATGCATCGAAAGATGCAGGTGGTGAGCTGACAAGAACTTCACAATCTCTTGGGGCTTCCACATCTCAGGGGGGGTCTACTGCTCCGTCTGGCAGTGCAGGTGGTGAGACGATAGTTGTGGATGATGAGGATGACATGGTTGAAGATGTGTTATCGTTCAGTGAGATCCAAAATATTGGTGAACAAATTGATATTGATAGTGGTTTAGAGGAAGGGGAGATACTGGAAGATGGGGTTGAACATGACATTCCCAGGTAGTGGTCAAAGAACATGTGATTCAAGATGGATAGTATAGGTGGTGATTCTGGGTGGGAAGAACAACCTAGGTGGAAGGAAGAATATGTTCATTGGTTTGTTAAGACAAAGAAACCAAAGGTGCCTCCGATGTTCAAACGAAGTTACAATATCAATGGGTATAATGAATCAAAGAAAGGTATCATATGTTGGGTTTATGATGATCAGTTCAAGGTGTTTGTGGTTAAGAGATATGATGGGATTCAGTATTTTGCAAAGAAGCTGAGATCATTCAACACGTTGCCCGAGTGTGAGGTTAAAGGTTTGGCTCGTTTGAAGTTTGATTAACATGAGTGATGATAGATATGCTGGTTGGATTGGAAAGATAGTGTGGAATGAAGTGGTCAAGGAGAAGAAGTTCGATTTGTTGAAACCTCAGAAGGGTAAGTTGATTGAGGATGCCGAAAGGGGGATGCGAGCAGATGGTAAACCGTGGATGATTATGAAGTACAGCCCATTCGATGTCTGACAGAGATTACGATGTAGATTATGCCTCAGGATGTGCTAAAAGACTTGAAATGGTGGTACGCTAATTGTGAGACTGCTGAAGCTGTGATGGAAGATCAAGATGAGCAAGAGATCTTGAGGGTGTATGATCCTATGCACCTGGTTAACTTGTCTCAAGTTGATTTGCAAGTACTGAATGAAAAGAAGATCTTTTATATTCCAGCTTGGAAAGATGAATCAAAGAAGTATTAAAGAGTGGTCATGGTTTGTGTCAGACAAGGTGTGCATGCCTAAAGATCGTTGGTACAACTTTTTGGATTACGTGACAAGAAGAAGCTATAAGAGAAATGAAGCTACTGCCAAGAGGGAGTCTGTTGGTGCAGTGTGTGACATCTGCCCCGATCCGACCCGACCCAGGTACCCGTTTCCCTTATCCGATCTCTTTCTTTTATGATTTAATATTTATTTATACTTATACTTTATTTTTAATAATAATAATATATTTTCCTTCCCGCCTCTTTCTCTCTCTTTCTTCCGCCGTCCCGTCCCTCTTCCTTCTCTCTTTCCGCCTTCTTTTCCCTCTTGTCGCCGTCCCGCCCTTACGCCTTGTTTCCCTCTTTTTCTTCTAACTCTTTGCTTGTCCTTTGTTCCTTCCCGCCTAAGGTTGTCTGCGCAGCTCCACGCGCCAGACCCCTTACAAGGAATCCTGCGTGAAGACCACCTGTTACAGCGATACGCGAGACGAACTCTTCTCGCAGCGCGCTAAGAATTGTAATTCTTCTCGCAGCGCGCTAAGAACGGTAGTTCTTCCCGCGACGCGCTAAGGATTTGTAGTTCTTCTCGCAGCGCGCTAAGAATCGTAGTTCATCCCTCGACGCGCGAAGAATTATAGTTCTTCCCGCGGCGCGCTAGGAATTTTAGTTCCTCCCGCGGCGCGCTAAGAAATGTGATTCTTCCCGCGGCGCGCTTAGAAATGTAGTTCTTTCCGCGACGCGTTAAGGTTGGTTCTGTCTGCCTTCGCGCTCGCGCTCTCTTGACCTTCTGTGTCTGCCTTCGCGCTCGAGCCTTCTCGCGCTAAACCCTTTGAGTTTTCTTCTGTTTAATCTAGCCGTTTGCTTTTGTGTTGTCTTATCTTTTGTGCTGTTGACCTAATCTGCTTTATGTCTGAAAAGCCACTTTTGGCGCAGCATGCGCACCAACCCCATTGGTTGGCAGAAAAAGTGACTGACATTATCTTTGGAGATCTGCTTTTTCCATGCTTTGACCAGTACCTTTATCTGATCCGCCCATGCCTTTTTACTGTTCCCTGTCAGCCTTTTTTCTCTTTTTCCCTGCTGCCATATCTTTTGATATCTTTTGCTTTTGGAATCTTTTGCTTTTTGAGATCTTTTCCCCTTTTCTAGGGATTGTGTCTCCTAGGGTTTCCCTATAAATAATAGTATTATTTTTCCTAACACTACACACACAAGCACTTAATCTCTCCTGTTCTCCTTGCTCTCTCTGCCGCCTCCCTCTCTGCCTCCGTCTTCCTCCCTTTTCTGTCCTGCTTTTCCGGTAATATATATATTATATATAATAATTTACTTATTAATTATGCTAACTTATATCAAGACTTAAAACAAATCATTAAAACAATAATCTTATTTATAGGTTAACTTGTGCTTGTTTAAAGTTGGTTCTTGCTTTATCTTACACCGCATCGTTTATCATGTGAGTAATCTCGTACCTAATCCCTTTTTATTTTTAATGTTTTGGGATGTTCATGTGTTCGTACAAACTTAGAGTCTTAAACTTGTTTATGAACTTTAGTCGCGCAGTATCCCATGTGTTGAGGACGTTTACTTGGCTGTTTATTTGTATGTGTGTATCATTAACCGCTTTGTTCGGCCTATTCCGAAGTTTTCATGGATCCATTAGATGAACACGGGAGACCTATCGTTTACGGTTTTCTTTGTTTACACTTGCACAGATGTTTTCTCGTTTTTGTGCTCAATTGGGAGCACGGATTGAACTATGAACTATGAGCTATGATCTATTTAGGCTTGATCACAATCTGATTGCACCCTTGTTAAACACCAGACATACACGTGTTGCGCGCAGATTTATTGTTATCTATGTATTGTATTAAACTTGATTTCTCACCAACACGCAAGTGTTTGACGTTTATTTTAACACATGTTCAGGTTTGCAGTAGCTGTTTTGGAGCTTGTGGACACATAGGAAGTTTTCTTTATTTTGGACCTAGATTAAAATGTATCAAGACAAGTTTTTGCTGTTCGAATATTATGATTTATAATATATTGATTTATGATAATTTATGTTATCTTGTTTACTTTGCGCGTGCGCGAATGAATGTATTTATTAAATATTGACACCCAATAGTGTCACGAGTAATGAAACAATATGTGGCGCCCCGATGTATAATCCGCCTTTGGTCGGGGTGTTACAGATTGGTATCAGAGCTCGTTGACTTTAGGATAGGTGGTTAGACGTAACGGCCTAGAATACCTAAGAGTCCCTTCTCGCGCATGAGAGAAATCTCATGTTTGCGCGCTTATTGTTAATTACTCGTTATTCATGAATATGCTCGCGCTTGCGCAGTATATGATCTTATGTTTTATTTCGCGATATTTCGATTTTTGATTGAATTTCGATTTTTATTGATTTTTCTTACATATTCGTTTGTTGGATTTGAAAATCCGAAAAGTCATGGTGATACATGAATAGTTGATTTTCAATTTCCATTTACGATTATGTTCTGAGGTTGGAGACTTGAAAAGTCATGGTGATACATGAATTGTCAACCTCCAATACTCATTTTCTTGTATATTTTATATTGAAGATTGAAAAGTCATGGTGATACATGAATCGTCAATCTCCAATACTCGTTTGCTCGTATATTTTAAATTGGGAATTCGGAAAGTCATGGTGATACATGAATTGTCGATTCTTGATTCGAATTTGTTACCTTTATTAAGTCTGCATTTAGGGTCATTTATTTTACTTTAACTTTTGACAGTAACTGACTCCGTGAAACCAAGCTTTTCGAGGTTATACTCTGCGCTAAAACCAAGATATTAACTAAAATTAAAACTTTTATAGAATGCCTCCGCTATCAGCTCGCCATCTCAAGAAGAAAGAAGCCGCGCGCAGACGTTCGCTGCAACGTTCCCAGGAAATGGCCGCCGCAATAGCCCAAGCCTTAAACCAAAACAATGCTAACACCTCTGGTTACAACATTAAGTCCTTTAATGCG
The DNA here is from genome assembly GCF_021521415.1 of Bidens hawaiensis. Taxonomy (NCBI): domain Eukaryota; kingdom Viridiplantae; phylum Streptophyta; class Magnoliopsida; order Asterales; family Asteraceae; genus Bidens; species Bidens hawaiensis. The sequence goes on from NW_027491051.1 coordinate 1,083,989, forward strand.
GGTAACCCTCCGAAATTCACAGGGCTTGAAGGAGCCACCGTGATGCTCCAATGGCTCGAGAAGATTGAAAACACTTTCCTCCACACCCAATGCCCCTCAGACAGACGAACCCTATATGCTTCCAGTGTCTTGGAATCTAGAGCGCTTACATGGTGGAATGGAGTAGCTCATGCGCGTGGCGCAGAAACTGCTTCCAACATGCTCTGGGAGGAATTCAAAGAAATTCTGACGCGAGAATTCTGCCCTCCCAACGAAGTTAAGCGCCTGGAGGAAGAATTTTGGAATCTTAAGCAATACAGCGGTGAAGCGCGCGAGTACGCGACGCGCTTCCATGAATTAAGTTTGCTGGTCCCTCACCTTGTTACCCCTTCCCGCCGAGCCATAGAGAAATTCCTTGGGGGTCTCCCCATGGAAATTCAAGATTCTGTATGGGCCAGAAACCCAGTAACCCTCTCTGACGCCATCGAGTTGGCCGCTGTGCTCAGCGACAACCATGTCAGAGCAGGAACCCTGTTCCTGCGGGGAACAGAAAAGACCAAACCCACCAAGACTGTCCCAGAACCAACAGAAACCAAACCTGAACCCTCTAACCGTAACAACCTCAAGCGCAGGCGCAAAGCCTATGCGCTTACCAACCCGCCCATTGTCCAGCAACCCATCTACCAACCTCCAGTTTACGCGCCTAACCCTCTGTCAGCCTACCCAACACCTCCTGTAGTCCATAACTATGCCTTAACCAATCCCGCACTCCCTGCCCCGCCACCTAAGAAACCTTACACAGGAAATCAACCCTTTTGCCCAACCTGTAGACTTCACCACCCAACCCAAACCCCGTGTCGACAATGTAACCGATGTGGCCGCGTTGGTCACTCTTCCGAATACTGTAGAGTCCCTCTCGCCAACACAATTGCGCCAACACCACCAGTCTACCCGCAGAACCCACAACCAACCTACCAAAACCCATGACCCAGGTCGTGCTATAACTGCGGTGATCCCAGTCATTTCCGGAACGCGTGCCCGAGACTACAAGTGCAAATCACACAAGCGAATCCGGTGAACCAGATTTCGAACCAAGTGACACGCGGACGAGCTTTTAACATAACCGCGCACCAAGCGCAAGCGAATAATGACGTAGTTAATGGTACATTTTTGCTTAACGGATTTTATGCTTCTGTACTTTTTGATACTGGCGCCGATCGAAGTTTTATTTCTCGCGCGTTTGAGCAGAAGCTTGCGCGACCGCACAACGACTTAAAAGAAAATTTTTCAGTTGAATTGGCTAATGGCGAAACTGTTTTAATTAACTCTGTGATTAAAGATTGCACGCTCAACCTTAACGAAAACGATTTTCTGATCGACCTCATCCCCATGCCCCTTGGAAGCTTTGATGTTATTATTGGTATGGACTGGCTTACGCATAATCGCGCCGAAGTTATTTGCGCCAAGAAGATGATTCGCATACCTCGAGAAAATGGTGATCTTCACATTTACGGCGAAAAACCCTCCCGCGGTCTTAAACTTATGTCTTGCGCCGAAGCCCGAAGACTCATGCGGAAGAAGTGTATTGCATTTCTAGCCCATGTGGTTAAACCCGATGAAGGAAAGAAGAAGCTTCGCGATATCCCTGTTGTGCGTGATTTCGCTGAAGTTTTTCCTGATGATCTTCCTGGTATCCCTCCCGCTCGTGAAGTCGAGTTCCGTATTGATCTTGTCCCTGGTGCTTCCCCCGTAGCTAAATCTCCTTATCGTCTTGCACCCGCTGAGATGCAAGAATTGGCAAGCCAACTTCAAGAGTTGACTGCTAAAGGATTCATTCGCCCTAGCTCTTCGCCCTGGGGTGCTCCGGTGTTGTTCGTTAAAAAGAAAGATGGTTCGTTTCGCATGTGTATTGATTATCGCGAGTTGAACAAACTCACCATTAAAAACCGGTATCCCTTACCGCGTATTGACGACCTCTTTGATCAACTCCAAGGTGCCTCTTGTTTCTCGAAGATTGATCTCCGCTCTGGCTATCACCAGTTGCGCATTCGCGATGAAGATGTTCCGAAGACTGCTTTTCGAACTCGTTATGGCCATTTTGAATTCTTGGTCATGTCCTTCGGTTTAACCAATGCACCCGCCGTTTTCATGGATCTAATGAATCGGGTGTGTAGGCCTTTCTTGGATAAATTCGTGATTGTGTTTATCGATGACGTTCTGATTTATTCTAAGACCAAGGCCGAGCATGAGCAACATCTTCGGTTGGTGTTGCAAAAGCTTCGAACCGAGCAGCTCTATGCTAAGCTTTCCAAGTGTGAATTCTGGTCTGATGAAGTACAGTTTCTTGGCCATGTTGTGAACAAGATGGGTATTCATGTCGACCCATCCAAAATTGAAGCAATCAAGAACTGGATTACGCCGACCACTCCTACCGAGATCCGTTCCTTTCTGGGCTTAGCTGGTTATTACCGGCGCTTCATTTCGAACTTCTCGAAGATCGCTTTGCCTTTAACAGCTCTAACGCACAAAGGTAAACCGTATATTTGGGGCTCGAAGCAAGAAGAAGCCTTTCTAACGCTCAAGCGTTTGTTGTGTGAAGCTCCTGTTCTTGCGCTACCTGAGGGTAATGATGATTTTGTTGTGTACTGCGATGCCTCCAACCAAGGTCTCGGTTGTGTTCTTATGCAACGAGGCAAGGTTATCGCTTACGCATCAAGGCAACTTAAGGTTCACGAAAAGAATTATACAACTCACGACCTCGAACTTGGTGCAGTTGTTTTTGCCTTGAAGATCTGGAGACACTACCTTTATGGTACTAAGTGTATCCTCTACACTGACCATAAAAGCCTTCAGCATATCTTTGATCAAAAGGAACTTAACATGAGGCAACGCCGATGGAACGAACTCATCAGCGATTACTATTGTGAGATCCGGTATCATCCTGGTAAGGCTAATGTGGTAGCCGATGCGCTCAGCCGAAAACCCTGCCAACTTAACTGTATTTTGCCGCGCACGCAGCTTCACTTTGCGCCGATTCAGAGCAATCTTGAATCACGCATTCGCGACGCGCAGCGCGCATCCATCAGTAATGGTAACCTTCGCGCCGAGTTAGCGTGTGGCGCGGAAGCGCATTTTGTCCCTAATCTGAGTGGAATTCTCTGCTATCTTAATCGCATCTGGATTCCCTTTGATGAGAATCTTCGCGCTGATATCCTGAGTGAAGCGCATAAATCTCGGTATTCTATTCATCCTGGCACTGATAAGATGTACAAGGATTTGCGCATTACTTATTGGTGGCCTGGTATGAAAAAGGATATTGCTGTGTTCGTAGCTAAATGCCTGACTTGTTCTAAGGTAAAAGCTGAACACCAACGCCCATCTGGTTTGCTCGAACAACCAGAAATTCCTACGTGGAAATGGGAATGTGTAGCGATGGACTTTATTTCCAAGTTACCTTTGACAACAAGCAAACATGATAGCATTTGGGTAATAGTGGATCGTTTGACTAAGTCTGCTCACTTCCTGCCCATTCGTGAAAACTACCGTGTTGAGCAACTCGCGCAGCTTTATGTCAAGGAGATTGTCTGCCGCCATGGTACTCCTTTGAGCATCATATCCGATCGCGATGGCCGTTTTATATCTCGCTTTTGGAAATCTCTCCAATCTGCGCTAGGAACTCGCTTGGACATGAGTACGGCATATCATCCTCAGACTGACGGACAGTCTGAGCGAACTATTCAAACTCTTGAGGATATGCTCCGATCTTGTGTTCTTGATTTTGGAGGTAATTGGGATTCACACCTGCCTTTGATTGAGTTCTCTTATAATAACAGCTATCATTCCAGTATCGGTATGGCCCCATTTGAAGCACTTTACGGTCGTAAGTGCCGCTCCCCGATCTGTTGGAGCGAAGTGGGTGAAACTCAAATCACAGGACCCGAACTTGTTCAAGAGACAACCGATAAAATCGCCAAGATCCGTGATCATCTGCTGACTGCCCGAAGCCGACAGAAGAGTTACGCAGATCGTAGGCGGAAGCCTCTCGAATTTCAAGTTGGTGATCTTGTTCTCCTCAAAGTGTCGCCCTGGAAGGGTGTTGTCCGCTTTGGGAAGAAAGGTAAGCTTGCTCCTCGTTATGTTGGTCCATTCAAGATTCTCGCGCGTGTAGGAAAAGTTGCCTACAGACTAGACCTGCCGCCCGCGCTCAGTAATGTGCATCCAACGTTCCATGTATCCAACCTCAAGAAGTGTTTAGCTGACGAGAACCTTCACATTCCACTTGCTGAAGTTCAAGTTGATGAATCTATGCATTTCGTTGAGAAGCCTGTTGAGATTATGGATCGCGAGGTTAAGCAAACCAAGCGCAGTCGTATCCCTATCGTGAAAGTTCGCTGGGAGTCCAAGCGCGGAGCCGAGTTTACATGGGAAAGGGAAAATCAAATGAAGATCAAGTACCCGCACCTGTTCTCTGCGCAACCTACTTCGAGATAAATTTCGGGACGAAATTTCTTAAAGTAGGGGAGACTGTGACATCTGCCCCGATCCGACCCGACCCAGGTACCCGTTTCCCTTATCCGATCTCTTTCTTTTATGATTTAATATTTATTTATACTTATACTTTATTTTTAATAATAATAATATATTTTCCTTCCCGCCTCTTTCTCTCTCTTTCTTCCGCCGTCCCGTCCCTCTTCCTTCTCTCTTTCCGCCTTCTTTTCCCTCTTGTCGCCGTCCCGCCCTTACGCCTTGTTTCCCTCTTTTTCTTCTAACTCTTTGCTTGTCCTTTGTTCCTTCCCGCCTAAGGTTGTCTGCGCAGCTCCACGCGCCAGACCCCTTACAAGGAATCCTGCGTGAAGACCACCTGTTACAGCGATACGCGAGACGAACTCTTCTCGCAGCGCGCTAAGAATTGTAATTCTTCTCGCAGCGCGCTAAGAACGGTAGTTCTTCCCGCGACGCGCTAAGGATTTGTAGTTCTTCTCGCAGCGCGCTAAGAATCGTAGTTCATCCCTCGACGCGCGAAGAATTATAGTTCTTCCCGCGGCGCGCTAGGAATTTTAGTTCCTCCCGCGGCGCGCTAAGAAATGTGATTCTTCCCGCGGCGCGCTTAGAAATGTAGTTCTTTCCGCGACGCGTTAAGGTTGGTTCTGTCTGCCTTCGCGCTCGCGCTCTCTTGACCTTCTGTGTCTGCCTTCGCGCTCGAGCCTTCTCGCGCTAAACCCTTTGAGTTTTCTTCTGTTTAATCTAGCCGTTTGCTTTTGTGTTGTCTTATCTTTTGTGCTGTTGACCTAATCTGCTTTATGTCTGAAAAGCCACTTTTGGCGCAGCATGCGCACCAACCCCATTGGTTGGCAGAAAAAGTGACTGACATTATCTTTGGAGATCTGCTTTTTCCATGCTTTGACCAGTACCTTTATCTGATCCGCCCATGCCTTTTTACTGTTCCCTGTCAGCCTTTTTCTCTTTTTCCCTGCTGCCATATCTTTTGATATCTTTTGCTTTTGGAATCTTTTGCTTTTTGAGATCTTTTCCCCTTTTCTAGGGATTGTGTCTCCTAGGGTTTCCCTATAAATAATAGTATTATTTTTCCTAACACTACACACACAAGCACTTAATCTCTCCTGTTCTCCTTGCTCTCTCTGCCGCCTCCCTCTCTGCCTCCGTCTTCCTCCCTGTTCTGTCCTGCTTTTCCGGTAATATATATATTATATATAATAATTTACTTATTAATTATGCTAACTTATATCAAGACTTAAAACAAATCATTAAAACAATAATCTTATTTATAGGTTAACTTGTGCTTGTTTAAAGTTGGTTCTTGCTTTATCTTACACCGCATCGTTTATCATGTGAGTAATCTCGTACCTAATCCCTTTTTATTTTTAATGTTTTGGGATGTTCATGTGTTCGTACAAACTTAGAGTCTTAAACTTGTTTATGAACTTTAGTCGCGCAGTATCCCATGTGTTGAGGACGTTTACTTGGCTGTTTATTTGTATGTGTGTATCATTAACCGCTTTGTTCGGCCTATTCTGAAGTTTTCATGGATCCATTAGATGAACACGGGAGACCTATCGTTTACGGTTTTCTTTGTTTACACTTGCACAGATGTTTTCTCGTTTTTGTGCTCAATTGGGAGCACGGATTGAACTATGAACTATGAGCTATGATCTATTTAGGCTTGATCACAATCTGATTGCACCCTTGTTAAACACCAGACATACACGTGTTGCGCGCAGATTTATTGTTATCTATGTATTGTATTAAACTTGATTTCTCACCAACACGCAAGTGTTTGACGTTTATTTTAACACATGTTCAGGTTTGCAGTAGCTGTTTTGGAGCTTGTGGACACATAGGAAGTTTTCTTTATTTTGGACCTAGATTAAAATGTATCAAGACAAGTTTTTGCTGTTCGAATATTATGATTTATAATATATTGATTTATGATGATTTATGTTATCTTGTTTACTTTGCGCGTGCGCGAATGAATGTATTTATTAAATATTGACACCCAATAGTGTCACGAGTAATGAAACAATATGTGGCGCCCTGATGTATAATCCGCCTTTGGTCGGGGTGTTACACAGTGTGCCAGTAGTTGATTAGTCTTTAGTTTATCGTGTATGTAATCAGTACATTGTTTGTTACGTTTTGGTGAACTTAATGTTTAGTGTTTGGTAATGGGCGAAGTTAACCCAGCGGCGAAGTTAGGGACAACTTCGCCAAGTATGTTTGGCGAAGTTTTCGCATGTATTTAAACCTAACTTCCGCCGTGGTTTTGTTTAAGGGTTTTAGATATAATTGTGTGCAGTTGTCTTACTTATTGGTTAAGAGCTCTGAGTAGCTAATAACAATTAAGTGTTTGCTTTATGTGCTTGTTCTCGTTACGTGTTCGTTTTGTTACCTTGTCCATACACTCGTAATCGTATACCTAGGGGATTCCACACCCTCCGTGTACGAGATACTCCTATGGAGATCCGGCTGGGAACCTACAGGCATCAACTTGATCCTATTATTCAAGACACCCTTATTCAAGTTGTAGTTGTCACGATGAAGAATTTGCAGCCAGAAGGGTCTACTGAAAGTCATGCTAAATTCGCTGAGAAGACTGGAGAGAACTCTAAGAAAGATGATGAGACTAAGAAAGAAGAATCAAGTGAAGTTCGGTCTGTGAAAGTTGGTGAAGGGAAGAGGGGCCGAGGTGGGTGCAACTACAAGTCATTCAAGGGTTGTGACCCGCCGAAGCTGACTGATTTAGAGGATGTAATCGCTACTCTTCAACGGATAACCGCTATGGACAAGGTTATCCGAATTAGCGAGTGTCGTCCCGACCAAATAGTGGGTTATGCTACCCAGTCGTTTAGTGATGTGGCTATGTTTTGGTAGGAAACTGTGGAACAAAGAAAGACCCGAGAAGAGATTAAGGCTATGAGATGGGATGATTTGAAGGAAATGGTTTGAAGCGGTTTTGTGCTGATGCTGAGGTTGAGAGGGCTGAGATGAAGTTTCAAAATATGAAGGCGGGGAAGATGACATTCCGCGAGTACACCACTGAATTTAAGCACATGTCAAGGTTGGTGCCTGATATGGTGAACACTGAAGCAAAGCGAATCAAGTGTTACATCAAAGGACTTCCGTAGAACGTCCGCACACTAGTTAGGGCTAGTAATCCTGCTACTTTTGATTCTGCTGTTGAACTCGCAGAAATGGTTTATAACGACTTGACTGTGGACAATGTGGTGGTGGAAGAAAAGAAGGAGAAGAAATGGGTTACTCATGCTAAACGGTCTAGCGATATGGTGGCAATAACTGATGAGAAGAAGTTTAATGTTAGAAACAAAGATGAATGTAAGATATGCGGGCAAGTGCATCAGGGAGAATACAAGACTGGATCGACAGGTTCTATCAGTGTGGAAAGAGTGGGCATTACTCTCGAGAATGCCCTGGTCGCACGAAATGCTTCAAATGTGGTAAAACTGATCACATGGCAAGGGATTGTAGGGAAACAGGTGGGATGCGCGAAGGGGGAGAAAGCATAGGTCAAGCTTGCTAAGGAAACTGCAGAGAAAAGCATTAAATGAAAGAATAATTGCTTATATAACAACTTTATTTCATTACATGTATGAATCCTTAAAGATGTATTCCGTGTTATCTATGCCAAAAATTAAGACTTATGCTTATTTATGATGTGTAAGATATTGCATTTGTCATGAATGGATTTTGTTATGAATGATGATTAAGTGCGTCATGATTGAGTGTCGTCTTAGGCGATGGTGTTAAAATAGTATGAAATATTGCCTCTTAGAAAGATGAGACGAGACTTGCTAAATCAGAACAAGAAGCGGTACATTGAGGGCTTCATGGACAAGCTACCTAGAATAGCTAAAACTTATTAATACCACTCGATGACTGCAAGGTCGAGAGTAAGCTAAGACGAAAGCGAGTACACTATTTCTTTTGCAAATATTAGACTGGTGTCGGGGACGAAACCTCTTTTAAGGAGGTAGACTTGTAACATTCGGCTTTCTAACATTAATAAATAAAGAAATATTGTTATTTAAATACGTTTATTTAATTGTCGTTAAATTAATAATAAAATAATATAAAGGATGGTAGGCTTTAATAGAAACGAACTTAGAATAATTATGGACTTAGTGTGCTAATGGGTCCAAGGTCCATGAGCTTAGGGAATATATATACCTTAAAACCCATAAAACCCTAGTCACTTTCCATTTTTACCACTTAGAAATTTCAGACCCTATCAAAGAAAGATCAAGCTTGTTTATTATCACTATAATAACAAAAAATCATCAAAGCTTAACTCGGGCAAAGGCTAAACCTAAAAATCGGTTCGTTTAAGGTACGCGTTATCCTAAAGATCGTTCATTTGATATTGGTTATCCACGAAAATTAGTAAAACCTTAGATCGGGATCTAAGGGTTAATAAAAATATAAACTTGACGTTAAAATTTGAACTTTATGATTCGGATTCAATTGACTCGTTAGTTAAGTTCAACTCATTTTTGATACCTCTAGATCTAGCGAACAGTTGTTATAAATCGGATAAAGAATGGAACTTGAATCTAACCAAGTTAGATCTTTGGTTTAAATTAATAATAGAATATGTTTTTCGGGTTATAAGAATAATAGTAATAATGATTAAGCAATATAATCTAATAATAATAATAATAATGTGAGAAGCTGCAGCAGTTCGTGGGCTCATGATGAAAATAATAATATTACGAATAACACTAATACAATAATAATAGTAACAATACAATAGTAGCAGCATGAATATATATTAATAATGATAATAGATGGCGGCAAGAAAAGAAAAGAGGGAAAAAGAAAGAAAGAAAGGAAAGGAAGATGCAACTAGTTTGGTTATATATAATCAAATCCATGATTTTAACATCCAACTACCTTAGCAACATGGTTGTTATGTGGCTGTATGAGAGAAGGGACTCGGGTTCGAGTCCCGACCCTCGCAATCCATTTATACGATTTGAGAAAATTGATTGAACCTGGGTTGGTTCGATTGGACATGGTTCGATTCGATTGTACCTGAGTTCGATTCGATTGGATCTTGTTTGATTCGATTGAGCTCGGTTCGATTCGATTGGACCCGGTATGATCCGATTGGGCTGAGATGCTATTATGGTCTATTCGGCCTGATCTAGCCGCGCCCATGAGCTGATTAGCCTATTTCATAAATAACCCAAAGCTAGTCCAACATAATAAGCCAAACTAACTGACCTCATTAATTCGGTTAACTTTTTAGATGAAAAGTTAGTCGGTGAAAGAAATTTACACGTGTGTGTGTGTGTATGTGTGTGTGTGTATGTAGATAAATTAAAAGAAAGAGGAGCATACTTAATAAGTGAAAGAAAAACATACCTTCATTAGATAAGTTAAACTATATGAATGAACCTAACTTGTCAAGTATGTTAGTAGTTCTATTATTTAGTTACACGGTTAACAAATATATATGTTAAACAGCTAGCCGTGCACAACTAAGGAAAGGGATTACCATTAGCTCCAAACATAACCGGATCCAGACGAGTTTCTAGCCCCTTTATCTGTTTATGTTTTTGGGGCTGTGTGCATACTTAGTGTGGTAATTTGATGTTATATATTGCTTGACTAGTAATATATTTGGCATGTAGGATGTAAAATGTGTACACTTATTTATGTTGGTACGCTATATATATATATTATTTATATATGCGGTATGTGTAAGCAGGTGTATGTACGGTATGCGAACTCTAGACGTGGCATGTGATAGCGTAGTTAAGGATTGTGGACCTTATACGTGATATAGATGATATATGTCAACGTAGATAAGGACTGTGGACCTTATACGTGTTGTAGAGATAGGTGTCAGCACAGGAAATGACTGTGGACCTTATATGTGATATACATGTAATGTGGTAGCATAGGGGAGGAATGTGGACCTCGTACGTGCTATGATATAGGTGACAACATAGGGAAGGACGGTGGAACTTTTACGTGTTGTTAATGTATGATGGTATAGGGAATGACCGCGGACCTTGTACGCACCATGAATGGTGAACATAGGTAAGGACTGCAGACCTTGTACCGGTTCATTACCTTGAGTATAGGTATAGACGGTGGACTATGAACCTACTCTTGGTTAGTTAAGGTAAGTGTTGAACATGAATGTTCTATGTAGGTATGGTTTGAATGTTAACAAAGTTTGTATAAATATATGAATGTGGAACATTTTAAGAATGGTATGCGTATCTTCGGATACGTATGAGTATGAATGTGTAAGTATGACTTGTTTCATGTTAAAACTAGAAATCACTCAGTGTAGCTGATTTTAGTATGCACGTAGGTAGTAGATCAAAGAAAGTAAAGGAGCTTGGAGTGCACACAGGGCTATCCACCCGACGTCAGCGTCCAGAGAGTTGTTTAGAAAGAAAGTTTCATATAAATGTAGTTTTATTTCGTGAAATTGTTTGTAAACTATGATAATTAAGATGTGTTTAAGTGTAAATCCAACTGTTAGTAAGGTTTCCAGGTTTGGGGCCTTACACAAACTATCACTGAATACACACAATCAGTAAAAGCAGTTGTCGATGAACTTGCAATACTCGAAAAAAAGATGGATGATGAAGATGTTAACGACACCATTCTTAATGGTTTAGATCCATCATCTTATAAGGCCATCATTGAAGGGGTTAATGAAATGCAAGAGATAACCATATCTCTTTCCATGAATTACATGAAAAACTTATCAATCATGAGCTCGCATTGGCTCAAAAATCACTCACTGGTTCCAACATTCATCAGACCACCACTGCTTCACTGCACACACCCGCAAACCTTGGCACAACAGAAAAACATCTTCGACCGCCGCCATTCTTCCCACTCATCACTGCCCTCGACCACTGCCAATATCCGTAAATTTCTTGGTAATTGTCATTTTGTTTCATAAAAGTCCATTCCCTCACATCTTGATATGCTTTTTAAAAGATGTATCCATACATTAGCCTACCACCTTTGCCTCATGCCACACAGAATTACCCTCAAGCACCTATGATGGTTGTTGTTGCTCATAATATTTTAGGCAAACATAGGTTATTTGACAGTGGAACTTCCCACCACATCACTAATGACCTAAGTGAACAACCCCTTCATGCTCCATATGATGGTACCCAATAACTCATCAGCGGTTATGGTTCGTCCTTAACTATTACACATGTTTGTTATTGAACTCTTCATTTTGATAATACTTCTTTTATCCTACATAATGTCTTATGTTTTACCTATATATCTCGTAACATTATCTTTATCTCGCGTTTATGTATTGACAACACTATTTTAATCCAAATTTTTTCTCTCTTAATTTTGTCGTCAATAATTTCCACTCCCACCGCCCTCTTCTTTGGGGTCAAGCTGAAAAAGGGATCTATGAACTACGGACCAAATCATGACCATTTGCTTTTCATGTTCAACAAAATAATACACACTTGTGGCATCACCATCTTAGGCGTCTGCATTCACAAGTGTTAAAACATTTATCTTTTATTGTTATGTTTATTTCTCTTTTAAAAGAACCATGTAATTCGTGTTGCATTGATAAGAGCCACAAGCTCCTTTTTCATAATTCTTATATCAAATCACATGCACTGTTATAACTTTTGTCTTCTAATGTTTATATCCTGTTATATATTATGATGGCTTCAAATATTACATCATCATTGTTGATCATTTTACTAACTCCACTTCCTCTAGCCTAACTTCCCCATCACCTCGCTATCCTCTTCCGTCCAATTTTGTTGGGATCTTTGGATTGAACATTTATTGTTTATGAAAATCCTAAAGAAGAATATCTTATTGTTTTTTGCAACTGACCAAATAGAGAGCAAGATCTGATAATGAAAAACTGGCTATGAATTGGAAGTTTGAGCAAGATGGATGTGTTTTCTTCGTTTAAAGTATTTACTTTATGTTTGGTTCTTTGTTTGGTGACGGATGATGTCATTGGTATGATTTTTATTGTTACACATTTATTTGATGTTATGGGAATAAACGTTTGCCTTTTATTAAAATTTGTTTACCATTATTGTTTGATGCATTTTTTTTCATTTATAGTAAAAAAATTATAGAAAATTAACTAAACTATATACTAATATGTAGATTAATTTAATATGTTACTATGGAATGCATATTTTTATTTTATGTTTAATGTTTAATATTTTTAATTTGAGAGATAATTAACTGTTTAGAAATATATCATAATTCTTATATCACATCACATGAACCGTTGCACCTCTCTGAGGATATGGTCCAGGATAGAGATTCGTGGAGGCGTAGGATTAAGGTTAGCGACTTCAAGGGGAAGGTACCTAGTTAGCTTAACTTCGTATTTAGGGTCTAGTTGGCTAGCCTGACTCCTTGTTGTTTATGTATATATTTTGTTTGATGCTGATTTTTGATTCTTAGGTTGTCCTCTATGGTGAGGGGCTTCAAAGCCCATCCCCAATGCCACGTCAGCGCCACGTGGGCACTGGGGCTTCAAAGCCCCACCCCAAAGATGCCCCTCTATGGTGAGGGGGCTTCGGAGCCTCTTAATTTTTTTTTTATTTTTCTTGTTTATAAATTTAATAAACCAACAAACTTAATATAACTTAATAATAAAATTCAAACTAAATTAAACTAAATAATAAAAATCAAACTTAATTAAACTAAAAAACATAAAAAAAACATACAAATAGAAAAAAATACAACTAATTTTCGGCGTCCGAGTCCTCGTTTGCGTATTTTGCCATTATCCTTTCTTTCTTTTTCTCCAAAAATGCCCGCGTGATATCATCTAGATGCGAGAGATCCTTTGTGAAGAGCTTGAAGTCCTTCTCTCGTTGCCGCTCCGATTTAGCCTTCTTTCTTTCTTCATGCATGGCTTTGTATTCCGCATGCATCGCTTTTCTTTCTTCGTGTATTATCTTGAGTTCCTCTTTCGAGTGTTTTTTGTCCTCGCGAAACTCTTTAAGTGCAAGCTCCAAGTTGTCAAACTGCGCGCTCACGTCGGAACTCATTGAGGATGTCGTTCTAGACGAAGACCCCCTGCCTCTAGCCTCCGCCTTGGCCCTTTCTCTTCCTACCGGATGTGGCAACTCATCCGGTTCATCAAAAAGAAAATCGGGATCAATCTCGTTTAAGTTAAATTGAGAACGAGCATCCGACCCGTCTTGAGACGGCGATTGATCGGCCGAAGTAGACATTGTTTTTGAGAGTTTGGACGGTCGTGGTGAAGATGTCGGGATCGGATTCCACTTTGTCGAGCTCTTGCATTTCTTCCAAATTTCAAACATCCCCACGCCGAAGTGGTGACCATGAAGGCCCTTGTATTGTTTCAACATAGCCTTAAGAAGGCCGGCGTCGTTTGTGCCGCTTGGTTTGTTGTTCATAAGGCGAGTGTGAATTGTGGAGAAGTGGTTCATTTTTAAAACCATTGCCTTCCATTTGTTGGAGACGGAATCATCCCCGCGGTAGCGCCCTTGACCCATTATCTCAAAAAACTTATAACGTATTTCTGCCCAAAATATCGCGGCGCATTTACCGACACCTAAGACCGAGTCTTCGGATGAATCGATCCACGCTTGCGCCAACGCCGCTTCCTCATCGTCTTCCCACTTTTTCCTGTCGTGCATTTCGGTTGGTTTTTGATCGGCAACAACCTTCTTTTTATGGCTTCGTTTGCGACGAACTTGGGGTTCGGGAACTTGGGTTTCGGGAATTTGGGTTTTGAGAACTTGGGTTTCGGGTGTTTGGGTTTGGGGTGTTTGGGTTTGGGGTGGCGGAGGCATATACGACATTGACATTCGATAAAACATATCGTTGGGAAACGATTGTACGTTTGGAGGCATTGCGGGTACATGCTGGTTGGCAAAGAAAGGGTTGGTAGGGTCATTGTTTGCATGTAAACTAGCCCACCACCTTTGAGACGGATCCCACGGGTTTGGGTTGGTGTTCGGGTTGTGGTTAGGGTTTGAGCTCGAGCTCGTGTTCTGGTTTGGGTTCGGATTTGAGCTCGAGCATGTGAAATTTGGGAAAGGACTCATGGTAGAGAGTTGAGAGACTTTTGTAGTGAAATTTAATAGTAATTTGGTATTTGTTTGAGTATAAAATGATAAAATGAGTTAGTATTTATAAATAAAATAATTAGTTTTTTTTATAAACTAGCCGTTTATGAACGTTGGAGGGGGGGACCCACCAAAATTTTCAAACCGCGCAGGTCGTTTGAACCACCAAATCATCTGCGCCCATGGTTGGACACGCCCCACCGCGGTGTTTTGCGCCCACCGTGCCCCAAAAACCAACCCAACCCCGCCCCATAGCGACCAGCCTTATGCCCTATTCTTAGTAGGTTACAAATTCCTTGTTTTTATGGTAGTTTGATATCTATGTTTTGCTAAGTGTCTTTGCTTGTAGGATGTATGTTTACTCTGTTTACCTGTATGTAGCTTTATGAGCCGGGGGTCTCTCTGGAAGCAGCTTCTCTATTACAGATAGAGGAAAGACTTGCCTACATCCCACCCTACCTTAACCCTACCGATAGCGTGCTATGCGGCGGGATATACAGTGCTTGATTGATTGCCTGAATTAACTGTTTAGATTGTAGGTTTGTTATGCTTTTTAAAAGAATACGTAAATTATATTAATTTTAATTAATCTCTTAACAATTTACGGTCATTTGACCCAACAATGATTTCACTTTTTAGAATGTGCTCCCTTTCTTCCTAAATTTGGTCAAATGCAAGGTTCTTAGGTAAAAAAAATGTATCAGATCGAAAGATTTGTAAGATGGCTTTAGAACTCGGTGAAGGAAAACTTGAGGATCAAAATGATGGAGAATGCGGTATAGATATTCTGGATGATATTTTAACTGGTGATTCATCAGCTCCAATTTTTGTACTGATTGATTCTGTATATCCTTGAATCTTAGAAAATTATAATGATCTTAATTATTTTCAAGAGATGGCCATACATGCACCTTTAAATGAGGCTGTACAAGACATTAATGGTCGATTTTTGGCGTTATTTCCTGGTAACGAAGTTGAGTACCTGAGTTTTGATAATATTGATCAGTCTGATAGTGTTGGTCAGGATTTCGGTCTAGCTTTATGCTCACCGAATTTTCTAAACGGTTAAAAAATGTCTTAAATATCTAATCATAGATTGGTTATTAAAATCGGTGTGCTAATAATGTTACTAAGGAATATTGACCAGAAGAACGACATGTGCAACGAAACTAGACTTCAAGTAATTAATTTGGGGAGGCGTGTTATCAAAGTTAAAGTAATTTCAGGTACCAATATCGGTTATTGCACTTATCTTACTCGTAGTGATTTGACGCCTTCAAATAAGAAACTTCTGATTAAGTTCAAGAGAAGACGCTTTCCAGTTTCAATTTATTTTGCAATTACAACTAACAAAAGTCAAGGTAAATCTCTAGCAACAGATGAAAATATATATAAGAGACTTGGTTTTTACATATGGTCACCTATATATGGTTTCATCAAAAGTGAAGAGTAGAGACGATGTTAAAATGCATATTTTTGATAACTAAGGTAAAGTTACAAACATGACAACAAATATAGTATATAAGAAAATATATAATAGTTATGAATTTTTTATTTTAAAGTTTTAAGTTATGTTTCTAAACATTCTATTATTTATCTTCTTGTTTTATAAATTTGTGTTTTTCGTTACTTTGTTTTCGTATCAATATGAATTTCAATTACATACCATGTTGCTCTAAAAAAACATGTTACAACGTATGTTGTCGTTTAAATTTTATATGTTTATTGGATGATATCTATGTTTCCATTCGTGACGACCACGGGTCGATAACCTAATTACTTAATAAACGATCATATAATAGGAGATGTAGGCCTATTTTTTAGCCATAAAAGCGCATCTTCTTTGATCATCTCCACCATTCTAAGTTTCTAACTTCGGTGTCTATTTGGCGCTTTCTTAAAATAAATGTTGGATTACTCATTAATCATTAACCGCATGAAATTCAAGTAAATTTGGAAGACCCAAAATGGTTTCTTTACGAGGAAGATTAGTAAAATAGGCATATTTGATCAATATTTATCAAAAATAGACATTGAAAAAAATAAGCAAAATACATTAAACCAAAAAGTTTCAACAGAATGATAAAAATGCACCAATATCATGTTTTAAAATAACATAAATCCTTAAATTTATGTCATATACGCTATTATCATTTAATGTCACCTTAAATTTAAACAATGTTTGTTTTAGAATGTTTTAATAGAAAAGAGTATCACCACTATTCTTTGCTCAATGAGTTGTCGCTGAATCAGTTTGTTATTCTTTCAAATATGTTAACAGAATTTCTTTGCTTATTATCAGAATAAATTATGACGTATTTTTTGTCATTGATATCATGCAATCATTTTTATTAATATCAAAATATTACGACACGAACTCTTTTGAACTTTTCGAGTATAAATAATGAACGAACCATTTACCATTTGATAGAAACATACCCTTTTAGTAGTATCTTTTGATTTCAATATATCAAGAATTTAAAGCATGTCATCTATAAAGTTTTATGTTGCAATTTTGCTCATCTTCACAATTGCCGGTAAGCTACAAATGCATGTAGATCGTTTATGTTTCACTTCCAGTTCTAACCCTGTCGTATATGAGTAACACACTTCTAATGACTTATTGCTTATTTTTATTGTTCAATGTATGTCTAAATAATTCAGGAAGCACGGTGATGATTGGTGAAGCGTGTGAAGAAACTTGGGATTCTTTTCCATGTGAATATAACAGGTGTCACAATGAATGCATAGCTAAAAGAGGAGAACGAGCGGCGGGTCGGTGTCTGATGGCAGATACTTGTAGATGTATTTATTCTTGTTAAGCTATCTATGAATTTTAATAAAAATATTATGCTTTATCTTTAATTCAAAAGTTTCACATATGAATATATGGTATTCAAGTGTTCATAATATGCTTAAAGAGGATAATAATAATAATAATAATAATAATAATAATAATAATAATAATAATAATAATAATAATAATAATAATAATCGCTTTATCATTCTCTATTATATATGATCTACCTGTTTGTACATGCTTCAACAATACATATATATTATCAACAATCTTAATAATGTTGTATCTTATATCATATTTATGTTCATCAAGAATAATACTACACTAGCATTTTATATTATAACCAAAAAAAAAGAAAAAATTATGTAGAGAAATTCACATCAACATAATTCAAGAAAATGGTTATTTGATCGGATGAGTTTTGGGCTCGTTATTGGTACGTAGGCCTGGGCATGAGGTTTGGGCTAATATTTTAAATCTACATGAAACTTAACTAATATAGGCTGTATTGTTGTAATAACAATAACTAGCTATGTGTAAAAGATCAAAAAGCGACGTAATTTAGTAACCAAATAGTGAACGAAAAAAGATGGATTTATGATCTACAATCCGTCGTAAAACCTGTTGAAAAGATAATATGAATCTATCACAAAATCAGCCCCTTGTAAAAGCGGACCGTCACAAATCTAACGACATACTTTATGTCCTCAAGTCCGTTGCAAATATGGCCATAACAATTTTTAGTGATTTTGCGGGTCATGAGTCTTACCAAACCCGGATAACCCTTTAACGGGTTATACCATCTCATTTATTTGTGAAATAACCCCTCAGTCGTCAAAAAATAATTTTCACGGGTTATGGGTCTTACCAAACTCTAATAGCCTTCAAATGGGTTATAAGATCTCATTTATTGATAAATACTTTCATCATCAAACCCTAATTTAATTTATCTGCTTTGCATGTTCTCCGTTGTCGGTCTATCAACTCCATCGTCGGTTAACTTCCGATACTACCCACCATCGTCAACTACATCAACGCCCCTTTTTTCATTAGACAAATTTTTGTGTTCATGCTTGTACATTTAAAACAAACTAACATGCTCCTGTTCGTTTATGTTTGTTCGTTAAAAATCTAAAAACCTAAACATCTCAACTGATAAAACTCAAACGTTAAAAACTATAATAACAACTAATATATATGTATTTAAATAAAACAAAACTAGGTTAAAAAATAAAATAAATCATCATTTTTTTTATTATAAATCTTTTCTGATTTTATATCATAAACCGAGCTAAATCTGGATAATGGGTAAGCGAGCAACAAGCTGCGCCGCTATCCCCTTTTGAATCGCAAAGCCTATTCTACTAAATATAAATCCTTAGTTCCTCGGGCTCTACGAGTCACTGTAATACGGGAGGATCAAACTAGTTATCTAATAATTGCACATATGCAACTGGATTGTGGGTTTTGTCATCTATCATCAAATAATCAGTTTCTAAAAAAAAAGAGTTTTTCCGATTTCATAAAGTTTTACCGATTTCACTCTTGAAAATATGTTAGTTATATACGTAACATATAAAGAAAATGAGTATCAAATACTAGGGCTGAGCAATAACCAAATCATTAACCAATCCGAAAACCAACGAAACCAAAACAACAAATCCGAATTAAGCGAAAATCGGTTATCAATTACTTTCTGTAAAATGTTTTAAAAGTAGGTCTACAAAACCGAGTACTCACTACGCGCCGAGGGGAGTTTCTGTAAATCCGCCTAGTTACTAAGAATCGATCAAAAGTGGTCAACCTCAGCTAGAATCACACCTAGTCGGTCAACATGGGCTGATTTTGACTTAAAAAATAAAACAAGATTCATATTTTTATAATATTATAAAAAGAATATCACTTTTTTTAACTAATGATTAAATAATTTTATAATAATTTAGTATTTCAAAATACATTTGTCTTATTTATATCGATATTCACTTATTTTGTTATAAATATTAGTAATCTTAGCATATTTGACATATATATAGTATTCAAAAGTTAATTTTCTTTATATTTATCATTTCCGAGTACTCCTCGAAGACTCCAAATACACTCAACTCCCTAGTCGACCGCTTAGGGTCCGCCTAGCGACTTTTACAACCTTGCCCTCACTTAATTGTTTGTCACTTTTATACCTTTATTTCATGTTTCCCCCCATGTATTTCATGTGTTTTACAATAATTCCATGTATTTATACCTCCCTTTCGTGTGCTTAATTATGTCTCTTATGTATTTTTATTTAAAAGATTTAACTCAAATTTGATTTTGGTTATTAACCGAAATTAACCAAAAACCGTTTGTATTGTAGGATGCAAATATGTAAATTGGGTGTAAGGCGTGGTGTGTATTGGGTGCTAGCTTCTTGCTGGTTCGGGTAGATTCTCAATGGACGAACATGAACATAAAATATTGTTTGGTAAATCTTTGTGAACCGTTCGTAAACACATTATTTCCTAACATACAAACATGAAGAAGACCTTTTTCGTGTTTGTTTGGTTCGTTTGCAGCCCTGTTGCTAGATAGTAGATATATACCATGAAAAAAATGAAAGACGGTGCTATTTGTACATTCTTTAGAAGCTGAGAGTGTGGTATAAAAGGAACAAATTTCAGCATTAAACTTAAACAAACCCTTGTTGTTGAAAACTAAAATTGAAGCAGAAATGAAATAATGCGTAGGGATTGAAGATGAGTTACTGCTGTCACTTGTCGAGTCATCTTCTTAGTAACATTTGTAGAACAAGCCGTAGCACCTTCTTCACGCCCGCAACACGTCTTCATCTCCTATATCCTTCTCGCACACCATTCGCCAAGGTATTCTTAATAATTCAACACTTCATTTTCTCTACATAATAATAATAATATGATGTTATCTTTTATAGTCACAGCAGTCAATTAAGGGCTCTACTGAAACGACAAGTCAGTTTATGTTCTCGTTCATTTATATATGATGTTCGTTGACGTATTAATTATATATTATCTAGATGAGGCAGCAATCTACTTATGTTCCTTTAATTTTTGTTTAGTTATGTTCAATGAACTGTTCGTTTAGATTTTAAACAAGAGAACACGAACATGAGCACAAATATTTTTTTGATTAAGTGTATGTTCATTTAAAGTTAAACAAATGAATACGAACATGCCCTTGTTCGTGTTCGTTTACGGGCCTATCGAGCTCGACTGGTGAGTTGTTTTTTCAAGCTTAGGCTTGGCTCGAAAAAGCTTGGCTCTATAACTAAACAAACTTTATTTGAGGCTAGGTCTCGAAAAAGCTTGGCTCGTTTTGAGTTTTTCTTATAGATTCAAGCTCGCGAACGATTAGGTTTGGGGTATTCTGGAGGTCATAGATGATTAGATAAACCATAGTGTTATATATATTTGGCCCACTTGCTTTCAGTTTTGAAATTAACATTTTTTTATATATTTGGTCCAATTGCATAACATCAGGCTGAATCTGTGTGGTGAAAGTTGAACACCATGTTTGTTGATTTTTTACTGGTTTTAAGATTTTTGGTCATTGAAGTTTTCTTGATTGTGGCTTTTTTTTATAAATGATAAATGTTAATCTGATATCTAGGGTTACCACAAATTGTCAAGTGCTTTGAAGTCAGAAGTATCTGGAACTGCTTCTGCTTTACCCGTTAAAGATTTGGGAACTGTTGATGGAGAAGCAGCGCCACATGAAAGTACCTCACAGAAAACAGATAGTTTAGTAAATACTGATAATTCAAATGGTCGAGTGATGCTTATTGATGGCACTTCTATCATCTACAGATCTTATTACAAACTTCTTGGTAAGTGTTTGTAATTTTTAATTCTTTTGGTTAGCATGATTTCCATAATTTGACCAGCTATCACAAGTTAATGACATTTGTTAGATGCTAATATGGTTGATGTGTGCATCACTCAGTCAAGTAGTTAAGTGGACTAATGTAATAATCACTCCATGAGTAGTCACATCTCTTATTAAAATTTAATATAACCAAAGTACCAAACACAAGGTTATTTTCTTTTGAGTTATACATTAAGGTGAATCTGAATTGAAGCTCTTTTGCTATAGAATTCAATGTATGTTTGATTTTCTATCATTTTTAGTATGCTGAATAAACTCTTATTGGGCCTTCTAATTTTTTTCTTTGGTTTTTGTGAGTAGCTAAATTACATCATGGGCATCTGGCTAATGCAGATGGCAATGGAGACTGGGTGTTGACTATATCTACAGCCTTATCACTCGTAAGTCATGCTCTTATTTTTGTAAAAGGTGATTTTTTTATTTATTATTATTATTATTATTTTTTTTGGAGGGGGGGGGGGGTGGGGGGTAGAGACGTTACATGGCAATCTAATTGTTCAAGATTTTCAGTTAACATGTTTTGATTCTTGTCCTTTAAGTTTTTTAAAATTTATAATTGTATCTTACATGTCAGTCAAGAATTCTCTTAACAAATCACAAAATTATCTCTGAATTCTTATGTTGACTAGAATTAACTTTGAATATCCATTTTTTGTATGCCATAAGGCATAAAATTGCAACATAATTTCCTCATTGTTCTGCATTGTTTATTATAAAACTCATCAGAAATGACAATAATGGTACACATCAACTGTATAATGACTTAATTGGCAAGATAGTTATATCAACCAATGAGAAACATTTGAGAGTATAGATTATGATATTGTCTCATCACTAAAAAAAAGATGAAACTGACACATACTCGTTTTGATGTTTCTCTTGGCAGATAATTGATGTTTTGGAATTTACTCCATCACATGTGGCGGTACATGTCTTCTCCTTTAGATGTTTCTTTTATTCCAATGAAGAGAGACAATTATGCATCCTCAATCTCTTCTTTACTTTTGATTATTAATTAACAATGTTTGATTGAAGTTTACTGCATCAGCAAAATTTTCAAGACATTTGGAATGATAGGATTTTTTTGGACCTTTCCCATATTCCTTTCGTAGTTGTTTAACTTTATCCTGCAAGTAGGACTTTTGAAAGTGTTTATGCTATGAAATTAGATTTTTTATTATATACTCTCAAATTACATCAAATGCATCTCAAGTCAAACTCAGTTTTAATTGTTATCCGATTTATGTGGTTCCGAGGCTCACACATAATTTCATTTTCACATGCAGGTGGTTTTTGATCATGATGGTGAGGCTTAAACCTTGAGAAGTCTATTTTGCTATTAAATGCCTCAATTTGTTAGTGCAAGCATTTTAGTTCTTTTAGGATGATTATCTATCATCTTTCTTATGATAATTTTTGTTACTTCATTTGTACCTGTTAATTTAACATGCTTGATAGATGATCATAGAAACCACTTGAACTTGAAGCTGATTCACTTTATTACTAATAATGTTTGCTAATTAGCATAGATCTAGGCCATTTTAATAACTTATGTTTACAGGATTTTGCTTTGGTAAAATGCCTCAGTCGTCCACACAAAAATTTATGGCGAAAGGTATGCTTTTCTCTTATTTTTTTATCTTATAATCCTATCTTAAAATGTCAAAATTATGTACTCTTGAAACTGGAACTAAAAATAGCAATTTGATTCTGGACTTATATGCTCTATGATATACTGAGAACTAATAACCTTAGGGGTCAGTTTATTTGCATTCATATGATGATGAGAAAAACTGATAACATTGTTTTTGATGTGAGGCTAATGTTGGTTGAATACGTGATTCCTTTTAGGTCAAACTTTTCGGCACACTCTTTACCCGTCATATAAGGGCAACCGTCCACCTACTCCTGATACAATAGTGCAGGGCCTTCAATACCTGAAAGCATCAATTAAAGCCATGTCGATCAAAGTCATTGAGGTAAGATGGGTAGGTCAGGTCACTGGTTTAAACGGGCCTATGTTGAAATATATCATTTTCACAATTTCACTACATATCGGACTCTCAGTATGGGTGTAAACGAGCCAAACTGTTCGTGAGATACTCGAGATCGGATCGCTAGAAGCTACAATTGAGCCGAGCTTAAACGAGCTCGAGCCTAAAACTTGGTTTGTTTAATAAAAGAGCCGGAGCTTCACTTATTAAGCGAGCCTTACTGAGCCCGGTTTATATATATTTGTTATTTAATGTCTTAAATATTTATAAACATAAAATTTATAATTTATATGCATAGAAATGAATATAAATGTATATAAGTTTATTCATTAAATAATTACTCAATAACTAAATGAGCCGAGTCGAGCTCGAGATTTAGAAATAGAGCTTGAAACAAGCCAAGCTCGGGCTTTAGAAATAGAGCTCGAAACGAGCCGATCTCAAGCTTTCGTAAGTTAAAACTAATCAAGCTCGAGCTTAAATGAGCTTGGGCTCTGCTCAGCTTGTTTACACCCCTACGGGTTGGGTTGAGCTACAAATACTTTATTTCATTTTTTTAATTACTAATGCATTAGTTTTTCTTACAAAAACAATATTATTACTGAAACTATCTGAGTTTTTTAATAAAACAATCTAAGAAGTGGTATGCGTTAAAATTGAGTTTGGCCAATGATATTATTTGACGTCCCTCTTTTTCACTAATATTTTATTCGACCTATTTGAGATAAAAAAAAAGATAATTCAGGTTGATCTGTTTAAATGTGTCTAAAAAACAGTTTATTTGAAATCTATGAACTATGATTTCTTGTATTGATGATGTGTACATTTATCAAGGTAGGTCCCTGGTGTTGAAGCTGATGATGTTATTGGGACCTTGGCTCTACGCAGTGTTGATGCTGGCTTTAAGGTCAATTCATTAAATGAAATTATTTTCAAAATCTAGCATGAATTATGAAACACTTGTAAATACATTATATAAGTTTCATTTGTTGCAGGTCAGAGTTGTCTCGCCCGACAAAGACTTTTTCCAGATATTATCTCCTTCATTACGTCTTCTTCGAATTGCACCTCGTGGTTTTGAGTTAGTATTAATGAATTATTTAATTTTTTTTGTCAAGTAACTATTACAATATAGACACACTCATGTCTTATATTTTCTTGTCAGAATGACTTCGTTTGGAATAGAGGATTTTGCTAAAAAGTATGGAACGCTACAACCTTTTCAGTTTGTGGATGTACAGTCACTTGTCGGTGACAGATCCGACAACATACCAGGTTGTTTTTGTTATGTATTATGAGAATGAGTATTAATTTGGTTTATATTATATCTATCATGAAGATCTTATGTGTTGAATGCTGTTTTCAAATCAAGGGTTGATGGAATTGGGGATGTACATGCTGTGCAGCTAATATCAAGATTTGGTACATAAGCATTTTTCTTGTTCCTTATATATTCATATTTCTTTCACTGTGATTGTGTTCTTTTACCATCGTGTGCTTATCAGTCTAGTTAATTGAAATGAGTATATTGAATGTATTTTATTTCTATTTGGGGTGTGACAGATGATATTTCTAACTTATTGCTTGTTTACATGATTTAAAGGTACATTGGAGAATTTGTTGGAAAATATTGATCAAGTTGACGAAGAACGAATCAAAAAGGTTAGATTGCTTATTTTACTGCTTCTCTTAAATTTTATATTGGAAACTAACTACTTTCACAAATCAGTTATTCTCAAACTAGTTGGATGATTTTTGCATGTAGGCTTTGATAGCAAATAAGGAGCAGGCCTTATTGAGCAAAGAACTGGTAAGCTGCTTGCATCATAACTTACCAACTGTCGGTAACCATGTGCACGTGTGTGGAAAATAATATGTGACGTGTTATTATTTTATGGCAGGCCCTT
Source organism: Bidens hawaiensis (assembly GCF_021521415.1). Classification (NCBI taxonomy): domain Eukaryota; kingdom Viridiplantae; phylum Streptophyta; class Magnoliopsida; order Asterales; family Asteraceae; genus Bidens; species Bidens hawaiensis. The sequence continues at coordinate 1,109,181 of NW_027491051.1, forward strand.
TTACGTTCTGATCTTCCACACTACATGGTCCCGTTTTCCACCAGTGATCTCGTATTTAGAAAGCCAGAGGTTGGTGCACTATCTACTGTATCCTTGAGGATTTACTTAATGTTACAAAATGGGCGGGGCGGGTTGGGTCACCAAACGGGTATTTTTGAGGGTTGTCTTATCTGACCCATTTAACAAGACACGAAAACAATCAGTTTTTTGTTGTCATATCTAAGTATCTAACCCGTCTAATAAATGGGTTGTCTTTAGGTTGATCTGTGTAACCCCTTTAACTAAACGCGTTGACCTGGCAATTTGACCCATTTAACCAATATATTACAACCTATCACTTATGACCCGTTTAACATGTTTACAACATGATTACAGCCCATCAACCTGTCAACACATTAATTTAACACGTTTACAACTTGGATACAACTCGCCAACCCGTATGGAACTCGTCAGTCGTTTAGATAAATGGGTTAAATGTGTCTTACATGATTTAAATGTATCCGGGGTAGATGCTTTTGACACAAATAAATATGTTTCATGTTAGGGTTCATCAATTCAACCTGCCAACAACCCATTTAACCAACTGAATACAACATATTTTTTTAGGATTTATGTATTAAAAGTGCACTTGGGCGAATATGGACCTGTTTTTGGTGTAAAAAAGTTTTTTTATTTTACTTGTTTGACCCGTTAGCGATTGAACATAACCCACATCAATCATTAAATGAGTAAATTGGTCAAAATTGTTACATCTGCTTTGAGCATTTCGTATTCCACTGGTTTGATGAAATCTGTATTGATACAGGATAATGGGGAGAAATTTACAAATCTCTTGACAGCGATTGGTGCTTATGCAGAAGGTTTTTCACTTGATTCGGTTATTAGAAGGGCGTTCTATATGTGGAAGAAGCTCGAGAAGACTTGAGCTTGAATATATGATTTGTTTTGGCAAATTAACCGGTTTTAATGTGGTGGCCAAAGTTCCAAAAATGAGATCACCATTCTGGGCTAAATCTGGTCTAGTCAAAAGCTGTGTTAGGCTCTGATAAGAGTTGTAAATCAGTTCACCATGAGAACAATTGGGCATGTGGCACTATGTTTAGTTGCAGAAAACTGTGGTTTTGTTGAAACTTTTTATGGAAACTTAAAATTCAGAAAACTTGTTCAAATGCAGAACCTATTTTTTACTTTGTACTTACAGTCACACTAAATCAGCCATTTTCAGCCAAAAATTTGAGCCCGGCCCCCCTTCGTTTGTGAAATTTTGTATACATTTTGAGTCTCTCTTGGTTTCTTAATCCAAGCTTCGCCACTGACTGAAGCACTTCTCACCTCTACAGCGGCCTAGAGTATCTCTTCTCTATAGATGGTTGGTGTTCCTGACATTACTATAAGCCTCTCTTTTCTACCTGCTATAACTAGAGGGTCCAAATCATAAATTTCTTTTCTCAGAAAATCTAAGACTTTATACATAAAACTATAACAAACGCTTGACCCTTTTGACCCTATCTAGTTCCACCCTTATGTACAATGCTCAATGTATGTAAAGGTGTTATACTGTTTCAAATGAGTGGGGTTCGTAAGAAGTTCCATTTGTCTCACTTAAGAAAGTGAGTTGATAATTCGACACATCTCTCATTTTATAAATTGTGCTCCTATTTATATGTTAATAAATAGAATTTCAATGACAGAATTTAAATTTACAGAGGAAGACTTATGAAATCCAAAATTCACATGTGAAATTATGCAGTGATATTATTTAATTAAACTGGATTGAAGTTAAGAAAAAATTAATTAAATTACAAAGTTTTATTGGTGTTTTAAGTGTTTTCGGTTAAATGACTAATAAGTAGAAGCTAGAGGTTGTAAATGTATCTTCTAACTAAATTAACATTCTGGATTCTGGAATGAGTGTGTGAAAAATGAGAACATGAATATTGATCCACTTTTACCAAGAGTGGGGTATTAATTAAAAGAATTTGTGGTTATTTGTATAAGCTAGGGACATGGTGATTTATACTTAAATTCTATGATCTTGCTTACCAAATTGACCAACCACGGGTTGAAAGGTTTATGATAGTTCCATCAACGAGGTTTAATTAAAAGAATGACTCTAGTCATGTTGAATTATGGTTGCACTAGGCAGCTGAAGTGAAAAAAGCTACTCCATTATGTAACTATATGACCTTGAAGTAGAACATTTTATCCATAGTATAATATAACCTGCTGATTCAACATGACCCCACACGAAGCTCTACAGGTTAACGGGTTCTAGTTATAAATGGATCTACATGCTAATCGCGTGGCTAGAAACGTTTCTAATTGGGTTCAACCCCTTTATGAACTAATCGTGTTAAATCGGTGTAGAATAAAAGTAAGCATCAAAGCGTATAAAAAAATAATATTTTCATATGAAAATTAAACAAAAGAAATATAGAGTGCTTCCCCATATGCGAGCGACTAAACTGCTTTCAACCCATTTGAGAAAAACAAAAATACTTATAAGATTTTCGACCCATTTAACCCTTTCATAAACTTCTTTTAGTTACAAAACTGTCACTACATATTTACAATTCTGTCGCTACAGAAATTACCAAACTGTCATCAACAGCTATTTACTAAAATGCCATCAGAAGCTATTTACAAGAATACCATTAGTATCACATACTTTAGTGAATGTGATACAGTTGGTAACTTTAATTTATAGACATGCTTACATATAGTTTTGTTGGAATCTTATTATTTTGCTAATACAGTGTGTCATTTTATAAGTTACTTTTATACTTATAATATGTATGGATGGATTATCATGTGATAAAGGGTTTTCAGGCTGGTGTGATTTAAACCTTGAAAATTGCCGGACGTAACACTAAATTACCCCTCAATATCTTTTGGTCATAAAATTCTTTAATCAAAGTAAAAAAAAAAAAAACCTACACGATTCTATCAAGACTTTAGATGTTTCTTTTTTCTTTTTGTACTTATAAGAAATTACTTGATGGTAAGATAACTTGGTTAGATTAGATGCTACATATTATTCAAATTAATACTTGATACGTACTAAATCTAGCTTCTACAAATATCTAACTATTGATATAATTGTCTACCAAAAAATCTTAAGTGTTGTCGTTTTGATGATCCGAAAATCTCAATACTGGTTATATCACTTAATCGTTCACATCTCCTCTATACTCTCCCAACCAAACCCTATATCAAATCGTAAACCCTAATCGATCCATACGTACAACGAATCAAGGCTTTAGAAGGAGCCTTTTTTTAATAATCGACATCAATTTAGATATGTTAACGTATTTCTCTGTTGCTGATATTCTGTTTTGCTTCTGTGGCCATTTTCTGAAATTTCAGTTACTTATTTTTTTATTTTGGATTTTTGGGTGAAAATTTTATCTTTACAATTTTTTTCAATCATCACACTGTTTTATTGCTGTTTTGTGATGTTTGAGAGGAAAAAAATGAACCTTTTTGAGGGTTTTTAGTTGTAGAACAAATTAGATGATGATGTGTTTTGTATCTGAGTTTCTTAAATCGGGTATTTGAGGGTGAAGATGAGGAACATATGGTTAACCTAAAATTGCAGTATGAGTAACAGTAATAGGATAATAGAAGTAGGGGATTTGATGATAATAATAACATTAGTGGTATTAATAATAATGGTAATAGTAATAGAAACAAAAGCAATAACAAGTCTCCGATGCTTAAATCAGGTTGCTCGAAATCCGTTTGTTCAAACGGGTCGATCATGAATTTGATTGCATGCTATTTTGACTATAACTATAGCCTCTAATTACACTTTTCTTTGTCTACGTGGCGTGTCGAGAGGCGATTTTATTCCAATAAATGATATTACTTTTTTGTTTGTAAATTGTAGTGGCTTGATTTCTATTGCTTATTAATTATAAATATTTTCGCATTTTTTTGCTATTATGTGGCTTTTCATTGGGTTTAGGTTATGAGTTGTTGATTGCGCAAAGTGTGCGGTGGGCTTTTTATAAATGACTGACCCTGCATGTATTTCGCCATAATTATCAAATGGTTAATTATGCAACATTAAGATTATTATTAGTTTCACTGTTGTAGAGTGCATCATATATGTGTTTGTTTGGGATACGATTTGATGGATTGAGAAGGTGAAAGTGGAATAAAGTTAGGCCAGGAGTCTGTGTATTTTGATTCACATGGAAGTTGATACTTTTTGTTCTATTGATGTATGCACTGTTTGTGTTCGTCTAATGACTCATTATTGACTCATATATGACACATGATATTAATATAGCAATCTGCTATTCAAATGTTGCATCAAGGCGTTCAGCTGGCATATTTGCTACTGTAATTGGTGGTGGCTTTGCTAGCATATCTGCTGCTCATGCACTTCAGGATGCTTTATTTCAGGTACTCCACACTCTAAAAGAGCATTTTGTTCAGTGATATGATAGTTATTTTGTAGTGTCATAATTATAAAAATAACCATCTATTTATTTGATGTCATGCCTTTTCAGGTTACTGTACTCGAATCGTGTAACCGAATTGGTGGTCGAATTCGCATTGATTTTTCATTTGGTTTCTGTGGATTGAGGTGCATCATAGTGAGGAAAGGCTTCATGAAGTCCAATATTAGAACTATGCATAACACCATATTTAGAAATATTTGATAGTTTAACATGAATGTTAAATTTTGCAAGTTGCACGAGGTGTGTGAAGAAAATCTTTTGGCACCGGTTATTGGAAAATTTGAACTGCCTTTATACCAGACAAGTGGTGACAACTAATTTTTATATGAACATGATATGGAAAGGTAACAAAGTCCATTTTTTTTTCATATTTAGTGTATGTTGTTAGACCTATTTTAGTTTGTGTCTTTTATTTAAGACAGATAACCTGAAAAAAATTATCTGAATAATCATTGACACTGTTTGATATAAGTTAATGATTATTCTGCATAAATATATTTTTCAGAAAACTAAAACATGCATTTGTATGTTTATTCTACATGAAAGATAAAGTGTCACCAAAAGAGATCTTCCTATTCATCCTCATAAACTCGAACTGCGCCTGCTCCAAAAGCTTCTTCCTGTCTCTTTCCTTGGAACTACAACCGCCTAAGCCAACCGTTGAACATGGGTTTTCTATCTGTTCACCAAACCCCAAAAATTTCTGGTTCACATTTAATTCAATCCAGTTGAGGTTCAAATCCTGGTAAGTTCGCTTAAAAATCAGTAATAATTATCTCCGTCCTTCATTATGCAGTGAATTTGTGACGTATATTCATTGATTTCATGTTTCCGTTTCTGTTTACATCAATTGAGATCGAATTAATGAACAATGCTTATAATTTACTTTGAATATGAAATTGATTTATTTGTGACGGTCGAATCGGTTTTAATTTTGATTTCATCTGCTTTAGTTAGGTTGCTAAGGTCTATTTTGTGCTATAATTTATGGTTGACTATTTATTGTAATTTTATGTTTGATCAACATTTGGTAGGTTAATTATGTTAGAATCATGCTAGATTAGAGGTTGTGGTTAAAATGTATATTTGTTCGGGATCTAGAGGTTGTTTAGATGTGTAGTTCTTGCAATAATTAGTTTTTGCGTTTAGTTATGGCCTGCATCGGAAATAAGTTGATCTCTAATTTCAAGATCTCAAATTTTAAACAATCTACAAATTAGTAGCTCAAAGTTTGAGATTAATTAATATGATTAATATAATTATCAATTTATTTCTAATAAAAATAATGATTTTCAAATTGAAAATTAGCTTTTTTAGTTTAGTTTAAAAAATATTATTTTGATTTTAAGTTGACAAGAAAGCGCAGTTTGAAGTATAAACGAGTATTTGGGTGATGTTGCCATTGGGAACAATCCAATACTCAGGTTTATAGATGGGACCGTAATAATTCATGAGCTTATGGGATGCAACTTGCTTAAGGTGGATGATGGTGTGGATGAGTTTTATGCATTTGATGTGTTAAAAGATACATGGTATGTGCAAACACTTATGGATCATTACTCATTAGGATTTAGGATCATTTGTAAAACTATAACTGGGCAACATATTTTGAAGTAATCCGTTAAGAGTTACTGTGTAATTTATAAGATTGCATCAATTAACATTTTTTTTTTGACTAAAAGTTAAAAATGGGGAGCAATTGTTTAAAGTAAATTTGAGTTATAAAATGCATGCTCAGTGAGGAACTTACAAAATGACCAGATGAAGATGTTGATGAAACTGCAAAGGAACTATTAGCGTACTTAGTCATCTTGAAAATGGCATACATCATAGCATGATTGGTATTTTCTATTTATCTTTTAATCTTTGTCAGCATGCACTGTTGGATCCCTTTTAACTATTTGTAATAAGTTGTTAGAAAAACAAGTTTGTTTTTAGTTCACAAAATATAACAAACAGGATTCAATTGTACCACAAGAAATATTTGTAAGAAAGTCTTTTTTTTACATTTTGTTATTACTTAATGATTTTATTCTATATACATGTAATGTGTGTCAGGTTTTGGCTTGCCATTTTCTATGATGTAAACATAACGTTGCCATGCAGCAATTGGCCAAGGCAAGTCTCAATGTCCTATCGATTGTCTTTTAGTTTTAGTTTAGTATGCATATTGATTAGTTTTATATTGTTTTTTAAGAATGTGTATAAAGGCAGGGAAGGAGAGTATCGAGTATTTTGCACTTAAGAGTGTTGACAAATGTCAAGAAAACAAGGACTCATATAACCGAACTGATACGGCTATGAGCAAAACTTGGTCAATTTTATTTCTCAATTAAACTTCAAATGTTAAAAACATAATAAATTGCTTTGATACAATTTTAGAGTCATGCAGAGGTTAATAAAAATCATAAGGAATTACGTGTACTAGCTAAAATTTATTAGGTGAAATGTATTGAGTACCAACTTAGTAAAAAAACTTATGAATTGAAAAATATTAGTGTTGTGATTCAAAGTCCCACTTTTGTTGATTAAAATCTTACATGTCTAAGTACCAACTCTTGGCCATCTATCAGTGACTTCTTTAAAGCCCAATTGAACTTTTGTTTATAACTGGTGATGCACGAACCGGATCAGTTTTGAAATCAGTTCAGCTTGGGTTGATGAAAGTCAAAACTGGTTCTATCCTAGCCAGTTCGGATTGAAACTGGCTTCTAAGAAAAAAAATTCAAACTGGTCAGAACCGACTTTTCTATCTGAGTTAGGAACAAATACCATATGCCATTCCTACACTAGATACTTCTGAAACCAAGCCAACTTTTTGTTTCAAATACACTCTACAAATCTGCTTCAAAATTATTTTTTTGTTACTGATAATAACTTTAATAATTAGTAAAACAAATTTAAAAACTAACCTGTCTGTTTAATTTCATAAACTAAATTCATTTTCAAAAAAATTTAAAAACAATCCACGTAATACGCGGGCTACAAGCTAGTTATTAATAATTATCTATTATAATGATAAACTAGAAACATATATAATTTTCAACTCGATCCGTTGATAACGTACATAAAGTTATTAATTAGCATATTATATATACTAGCTTTAGAAACCCGTGTATTACACAGGTTAAATTTATATATAAATTATAATAAATAATTTAATACACATAAAAAAATAATTAAATCTCTTTATATTGAGTAAGAAAATGTATTACAAATATAGCCGTTTTATATCATCAAATATATTTGAATTTTAAATCTAGAATGGACTGTTATACTATCGGTATACAACATTTAAAGCAATGAGGCATTTCGATGTGAAAGATGTAGCTAAAGTCTTTCACAAAAATGTTATGCGTTTCATACCCGGCCATAGATAAAAAGGATACCAGATTTTCCTTTTTAAATAACTTTCAGGTTGTTCTTATAAACACAATGTTGTTCAAATATTACAATAGGCTTATAATAAATATAAAGAAATGAAAAACTTTTCTATGATTTTTAAGATTAAATATTTGAAAAAAAAAATTAAAAAACTTATTATAGCTTTCTTCAATATGAATATGTCTAAAAAAATTTAATGTTAATGTACTCTTTTATATATACATTTCAATCTTAAAGAAAATATATTTACGACATATAATTATTATATTAATACCTTTTTTATATTAAGTATGTTTAGAATATTATTTATGGCATTAATAATTAAATTAATGAAGATAAACAATTAATATTGTATGTTGAATATATAATCAATACTATATACGAAATCAAGATATTTTTCTTTTCCATCAATAGAAGAAGTGATTTTGGAGGGAATTTGACAATGAGAATTAACCTCAGAATGCCACATGTAAAAAATTATTTTCTTTGATTAGTATAGGTAGATATAAATATAATTCGTCAATAAGAGGATGTATAACACCACTAGTGTAGCATTAATAAAATTTTATTCGAGACCGTATAATTTCTAAACAGTGGCTTTAATTCCAAATCAACAAACACTAGTGTAGCATTAATAAAATTTTAATGTAAGTTTTGGTGTGATTTTCGCTAATCAGATTCTTTTCTTAGCTCGGTCATGTGTACAATTATAGCACTTGACAGATTATAACTAATCTTTGTTTTAGATTAATACATATTCTAGTGACATTGCTTTAACCCTTTAATAAAAATACATTTTATGCATTTCAAGTCATTACTTAATCTTAGTTATGTTTGTATTGCTTATGTTTCTATGTTTTTTTCCTACAAAAATATAAAGATAATGAATTTAAAAATACTATACCTTCCACTTTCAAAATTACCGAGTACAATACCTAAATTTCAAGTGAAACGTGTTATTTTATATTAGACCGATGTTTCCACTGGGTATATGTAAACCTAATTACTATATCTTAACCTATACCCAGTGGAAACATCGGTCTAATATAATCAGATTTAGATATGTGCTTCTTCATATACAATTGAACTTATAAAACCTTCAACTAACAAGAAGAGAAATTTTTCTTAACACCTTTATGTGAGTAGGCCTGCCAAGTGCTACATAATACGAAATACAGGAAAATATAAGTCTTGGCCTTTTGAATGATCACTGTAATTAAATCTACCAATACTAATAAATAAAATAATGATGATAATGTGTCATAATTAGTGAGTATGGGTTATGTGTACGTGTATCTCGTTCAGATTGTTGTGATCAATTGAATGTCGGGTTGCTATACAAATAGAGAGATTGATGGAGCACTTTCATCATATTGAGACAACTGATTTGATGCTTACTTTTAATCTAGACCGTATAATTTCTAAAGTGTGGCTTTAATTCCAAATCAACAAACACTGGTGTAACATTAATAAAATTTTAAAGTAAGTTTTGGTGTGATTTTCGCTAATCAGATTCTTTTCTTAGCTCGGTCATGTGTACAATTATAGCAGTTACAGATTATAACTAATCTTTGTTTTAGATTAATACATATTTCTTGTGACAATGCTTTAACCCTTTAATAATAATAAATATTATGTATTTCAAGTCATTACTTAATCTTAGTTATGTTTGTATTGCTTATATTTCTACGTATTTTTTTCCAACAAAAATATAAAGATAATGAATTTAAAAATACTATACCTTCCACTTTCAAAATTACTAAGTACAATACCTAATTTTTAAGTGAAGCGTGTTATTTTATGTAAGTAGATGGTTTGATGTTGTAAACTTATAGCAACCGCTCAAAAAAACATTATACGTTGATGATTAGCGAAAATAATTTTAACCAAATTATTTTTCGCTTAACTTGAAATATTAAGGAAATCATATCTCCACTCAATACACTTAATCATCTTCTTATTGATATTATCATTCTTATCCCTATAAAAGCCAATTAGATTCGGCACTAGACGTGGTGCAAATCTTTGAAACTTCAGGTTACATTACCATACCCGCTCATGTTAACCAAATTACTATATCTTTACCTATACCCGGTGGAAACATCGGTATAATAAAATCAGATTTAGATATGCGCTTCTTCATATACAATTGAACTTATAAAACCTTCAACCTATCAGGAAGAGATATTTTTCTTTACACCTTCATGTGAGTAGGCCTGCCAAGTGTTACATAATACGAAATACATGAAAATATAAGTCTTTGCCTTTTGAATGATCACTGTAACTAAATCTACCAATACTAATAAACAAAAATAATGATGATAATGTGTCATGATTAGTGAGTATGGTTTATGTGTACGTTCACTCGATCGGATGTGTGTGATCAATTGCATGTCGGGTTGCTATATAAATAGAGAGATCGATGGAGCAATTTCATCATATTGTAACTGCTGATTTGATGTTTACTTTTATTCTAGATCATATAATTTCTAAACAGTGACTTTAATTTCAAATCAACAAACACAAGTGTAGCATTAATAAAATTTTAAAGTAAGTTTTGGTGTTATTTCGCTAATCAGATTTTTTTCTTAGCTCGGTCGTGTACAATTATAGCAGTTTACAGATTATAACTAATCTTTCATTTAGATTAATACATATTCTTGTGACATTGCTTTAACCCTTTAATAAAAATACATTTTATGCATTTCAAGTCGTTAATTAAACTTAGTTAGGTTTGTATTGCTTATGTTTCTACGTTTTTTCCCTACAAAAATAAAAATATAATGAATTTAAAAATACTATACCTTCCACTTTCAAAATCACCAAGTACAATACCTAAATTTCAAATGAAACGTGTTATTTTATTAAAGTACATGGTTTGATGTTGTAAACTTATAGCAACCGCTCAAAAAAACTTTATACGTTGCTGATTAGCGAAAATAAATTTTAACCAATTTCTTTTCGCTTAACTTGAAATATTAAGGAAATCATATCTCCACTCAATACACTTACTCATCTTCTTATTGATATTATAATTCTTATCCCTATAGAAGCCAATTAGATTCGACACTAGACGTGGTGCAAATCTTTGAAACTTCAGGTTACATTACTATACCCGCTCATGTTAACCTAATTACTATATCTTAACCTAATCAGATTTAGCTATGTGCTTCTTCATATACAATTGAACTTATAAAACTTTCAACCTAACAGGAAGAGACATTTTCCTTACACCTTCATGTGAGTAGGCCTGCCAAGTGTTACATAATACGAAATACAGGAAAATATAAGTCTTGGCCTTTTGAATGATCACTGTAATTAAATCTACCAATACTAATAACCAAAAATAATGATAATAATGTGTCATGATTAGTGAGTATGGTTTATGTGTACGTGTATCTCGTTCGGATGTGTGTGATCAATTGCATGTCGGGTTGCAATATAGATAGAGAGATCGATGGAGCACTTGCATCATATTGAAACTGCTGATTTGATGTTTACTTTTATTCTAGACAGTATAATTTCTAAATAGTGGATTTAATTCCAAATCAACAAACACTAGTGTAGCATTAATAAAAATTTAATGTAAGTTTTGGTGTGATTTTTGTTAATCAGATTCTTTTCTTAGCTTGGTCATGTGTACAATTATAGCAGCTTAAAGATTATAACTAATCATTGTTTTAGATCAATACATATTCTAGTGATATTGCTTTAACCCTTTAATAAAAATACATTTTATGCATTTCAAGTCATTACTTAATCTTAGTTAGGTTTGTATTGCTTATGTTTCAACGTTTTGTTTTTCTACAAAAATTGAAAGATAATGAATTTAAAAATACTATACTTTCCACTTTCAAAATTATCAAGTACAATACCAAAATTTTAAGGGAAACATGTTATTTAATTTAAGTACATGGTTTGATGTTGTAAACTTATAGCAACCGCTAAAAAAACTTTATAAGTTGATGATTAGCCAAATTAAATTATAACCAATTTATTTTTTGCTTAACTTGAAAAATTAAGGAAATCATATCTCCTCTCAATACACACTTAATCATCTTCTTATTGATATTATCATTCTTATCCCTAAAAAAGCCAATTAGATTCGGCACTATACGTGGTGCAAATCTTTGAAACTTCAGGTTACATTACTATACTCGCTTATGTTAACCTAATTACTATATCTTAATCTACACCCAGTGGAAACATCGGTCTAATATAATCAGATTTAGATATGTGCTTCTTCATATACAATTGAACTTATAAAACCTTCAACTAACAAGAAGAGAAATTTTTCTTAACACCTTTATGTGAGTAGGCCTGCCAAGTGCTACATAATACGAAATACAGGAAAATATAAGTCTTGGCCTTTTGAATGATCACTGTAATTAAATCTACCAATACTAATAAATAAAATAATGATGATAATGTGTCATAATTAGTAAGTATGGGTTATGTGTACGTGTATCTCGTTCAGATTGTTGTGATCAATTGAATGTCGGGTTGCTATACAAATAGAGAGATCGATGGAGCACTTTCATCATATTGAGACAACTGATTTGATGCTTACTTTTAATCTAGATCGTATAATTTCTAAAGTGTGGCTTTAATTCCAAATCAACAAACACTGGTGTAACATTAATAAAATTTTAAAGTAAGTTTTGGTGTGATTTTCGCTAATCAGATTCTTTTCTTAGCTCGGTCATGTGTACAATTATAGCAGTTACAGATTATAACTAATCTTTGTTTTAGATTAATACATATTTCTTGTGACAATGCTTTAACCCTTTAATAATAATAAATATTATGTATTTCAAGTCATTACTTAATCTTAGTTATGTTTGTATTGCTTATATTTCTACGTATTTTTTTCCAACAAAAATATAAATATAATGAATTTAAAAATACTATACCTTCCACTTTCAAAATTACTAAATACAATACCTAATTTTCAAGTGAAGCGTGTTATTTTATTTAAGTACATGGTTTGATGTTGTAAACTTATAGCAACCGCTCAAAAAAACATTATACGTTGATGATTAGCGAAAATAATATTAACCAAATTATTTTTCGCTTAACTTGAAATATTATGGAAATCATATCTCCACTAAATACACTTAATCATCTTCTTATTGATATTATCATTCTTATCACTATAAAAGCCAATTAGATTCGGCACTAGACGTGGTGCAAATCTTTGAAACTTCAGGTTACATTACCATACCCTCTCATGTTAACCTAATTACTATATCTTAACCTATCCCCGGTGGAAACACCGGTATAATAAAATCAGATTTAGATATGTGCTTCTTTATATACAAGTGAACTTATAAAACCTTCAACCTATCAGGAAGATACATTTTTCTTTACACCTTCATGTGAGTAGGCCTGCCAAGTGTTATATAATACGAAATACAGGAAAATATAAGTCTTGGCCTTTTGAATGATCACTGTAATTAAATCTACCAATACAAATAAAAAAAATAATGATGATAATGTGTCACGATTAGTGAGTATGGTTTATGTGTGCGTGTATCACGTTCTGATATGTGTGATCAATTGAATGTCGGGTTGCCATATAAATAGAGAGATCGATGGAGCACTTTCATCATACTGAAACTACTGATTTGATGTTTACTTTTATTCTAGACCGTATAATTTCTAAACAGTGGCTTTAATTCCAAATCAACAAACACAGGTGTAACATTAATAAAATTTTAAAGTAAGTTTTGGTGTGATTTTCTGTCACACCCTTAAAATCCACTAACGGAGTTTTACCGTCAGAGGGTGTGAACTAACAGGATTGGAATCATTAGTTATAATCAAACACCATAAATAAAGTTTTCAAACAACCAAGAGATCAAGTCTTAAGTAAAAATGCGGAAGCGTAAATCGTAAGCCAAAATAGTTGCGCCACACAGGACGACTTAAAAACTCAAGTTGTCAAGACAGAAATTTAAATCAGTTTTTAAAAAAATGGTGTTTAGCGAATGCATGTCCTAAACCGCCCGCCCGCCTCGGCTACCCGAGAATAACATACTAAAAGTGTCAACACAGGGTTGGTGAGTTCACAAGTTTATATAAATAAAGCGTTTGCGTTTGCGTTTACGTTTTGCGTTACCAGATAGTGTTAAGTCAATTTATATATCACTAGGTAGCTAACCTATCAACAAGTATTACTAAGTGTTCGACACCGAAGCTGACTGCTTATCAATTGCCTTGCCACCATGTCAACCACGACCATGGTAATGTGTTAGCCAAGATTACACCCACTCGACCTACAGTCGAGTTTAGAGTTGGGTGGGGTTTGTCAAACCCAGTAGTACTGTAAGTCCCCCCGGGGCGTCGCTGATCGATACGAGATCCGCACGAGGTCTAGGAGTGCGGAATCCTCCTAGACTCGTTTAATGGTGTAGAAGACGAAGAACACGATTACACACAAACAAATACACGAACAAACACACGAATGGAATAAACGAATCTGTAGATCCTTTATATAATAACCAAACCACGTTACAAACCGAACAAAAACAAAGACACGGCCGACCCAAGGTGAGCTCTACCTCGGGCCGTCCCACACGAATCTCCCTCTCTGTTTCTCTCTAGACAATTGAATTGAACACAAAATACTCTAACTTTCTGTATTCCTAAACCCTAAACAAGACACACATATATATAGATAACCAACTTCGCGGGCTTGGGCTTGGGCCTGTAGGCGAAGTTGTTCGAAGTTGTTATAACTTCGCCTATGGCGAAGTTGTTATAACTTCGCCTTTGGCAAAGTTGTTCTAACTTCGTCACTTCGTCTCCGCTGATCAGAATTGTATAGCGACGGTCACAAAATGCACCAACAGACTCTCCTTTGACCGTTGCTCTCAATTCTAACAAACACAAAAGATCATCTGTTATAAAACATGTACCAACAGACACCCCCTTAACTAATGATCTTGTGTTTGCTTCTTCTTGTAGGACTCGATTGCACTGTGATCTTCAAACTTGAACTTCACATATACATGCAACATCCATCCTGTATTTAACCAGCCGTGTCTGAAACTGTCTTGTAGCTTCACAAATCTACCAATCACCCGGCGTCTTCCATATCAGATCTCCCCTTCAGTGTAAGCTCCTCCGACTATATCGATCGAGATCTTTGACATGCATCCCCGTGCCTAATTGATCATCTCAACCAATCACGTGAAGTTCTTCTAACTTCACCAACACGTGAAGTTGTGCTCCCTTCACAACTTCCCCAACACATCGGAATTGTATAGTAAGATAAGGTTCAATCTTCAACTACTCAACATCAAGTGATCAATTTCATCACAAAACCACATTGACAGAATCTAAAACACATGACCATTAATTAATCCGAAGCATCTTCAATCACCAAGGATAACGATCAAGAACATAAACACTTTAATTCCCGATTAAATCCAACTTGTTCCAAAATTTTCACTTTAATAAATAAGCATCACGTTTCAGGATCCAATTCTCGAATGCCTTGAAAATAACATAAATAATATGCTCTGACCGCAATCCAGTAATGACGAAAACCCGAACAAAATTTGACTTTCTTCAGTTGGTCAACCTCGAACAACAACAATTTCTTTGCCCAAAAACACCCAAATATGTGTCAATATCCAGTTTCAATCAATATCCCATTCACAACTTCAACTCCATATCCAGAGTTGACCCGTATTTGTTCACACGTAAGACCAAGAGATACCAAGTTTCACTCGTTGCCGGAACAACGTCTTCGGTCTCACAATAATCGTGTACACCTGGCCATTCGGATGAAAACTCCAAACAATTTTTTTTAACTTCGCCAAAAGTCAACTTCGCCTGAAAGTCAACTTCGCCTGAAAGTCAACTTCGCCTGAAAGTCAACTTTGCCAAAACCCTAAAATTTTAGCGACAACTTCGCCTGAACCCAATAACTTCGCCTACGGCGGCTGTTCGGCCAAAAACACATCAGAAACGTGCCAGAAACACCAAAACGCAGATCTCGAACCATACCATAAGAGCCTAAGGCTCTGATACCACTTGTAAGTCCCCTCGGGGCGTCGCTGATCGATACGAGATCCGCACGAGGTCTAGGAGTGCGGAATCCTCCTAGACTCGTTTAATGGTGTAGAAGACGAAGAACACGATTACACACAAACAAATACACGAACAAACACACGAAAGGAATAAACGAATCTGCAGATCCTTTATATAATAACCAGACCACGTTACAAACCGAACAAAAACAAAGACACGGCCGACCCCAGGTGAGCTCTACCTCGGGCCGTCCCACACGAATCTCCCTCTCTGTTTTTCTCTAGACAATTGAATTGAACACAAAATACTCTAACTTTCTGGATTCCTAAACCCTAAACAAGACACACATATATATAGATAACCAACTTCGCGGGCTGGGCTTGGGCCTGTGGGCGAAGTTATTCTAACTTCGCCTATGGCGAAGTTGTTATAACTTCGCCTATGGCGAAGTTGTTCTAACTTCGTCATTTCATCTCCGCTAATCAGAATTGCATAGCGACGGTCACAAAATGCACCAACAGACTCCCCTTTGACCGTTGCTCTCAATTCAAACAAACACAAAAGATCATATGTTACAAAACATGTACCAACAAGTACTACTCAACTGTGACTCGCTATTATACAAATATTAACCGGTTCGATGTAATGAAGGACTTTGGTTGGTTTGTTTGCCACTTAGCCTTACAAGTGATATATAAAAACTAAACAAAATCTACAGCGTTGGAGTATGTTATCTCCCCCAAATAAAAGCATTTAAAAAGAGTAAAAGGGGACGTGAAACTCACTGTTTGCGAAGATTTCTAAAACAAATCCGAGAGATGCGCGTCACAGAAAATCCTCACTAGTGCTCTAAAACAAAAATGAGATTTTCTAAGTATTTAAACTATTATTGAGTCTCTAGACTCGGCACATAATACCTATGCATGAGATACGTTTCGTGTTTCGTTTGTGAATTATGTGTGACTCGACAAACACATTGGTGACACGTTACATGTGTATACAACTACTTAAGCATCAAATACTAACACTGTACATTACTAGTAAATTATCTCTCCACAAGGGCAATTTAGTCAAAACATGGAAATTATCTATTAACAAACACGTTTCATGTATTTTCACATAGTTCAGCAGCTAGTTTTATCAAGACAGATTTCTACTTGAAAGATTACTCTATTCAACAGATCATAACATATCAATTAATTCACCAAAAATCGTCACAAAAGCACACATAAGTTAGGTTTCCAGAAATATTTTTATTGTATTTTTATTCCACATAGTTTTCTCACAAAGACCAAAACATTACAGTAAACTCACAGCAGTCAAAATCATGCGCAACAAAACGATATTTGATATTTCCTTTAAATGGTAAATTCAATTAATGCAAAACCAATTGGGTTAGATTCTTAACTCAATATTTTAACTTCCAGAAGTGGAACTAACCCATTTGGTCTTGTAGTTTATGAGATATGATAATTTCAAAACATCCTAACAGAAGACCTCACAATTCAGACTTGCACTTCAGTTTTGTAAAATAATAAAAGTTAACTTTTACACGTCCAAAAATTACAAACTTGGACTTTTTAGAAACTAGACTCAACCTAGTACACTGTAGTGTTAATAATTTCTTCCAATTACCACATTAACATTCAGGTACAATCATCTAAACATAAATTTAACAATCTGCCAGTACCAGTTTACATCAAAACTCAACATAACAACAATCTATGAATCATAATCCATGCATCTAACACTCTAGACACAAGATTAACCAACCATGCATATCAATTTCACATTACACACATAGTTAGGGTTTTTTCTTGAAAGTTTAAAATCAAAGAACAAGTGATTAACAGCAACAATAACACAACTAGTTATCAATTTCATTAGCAATTCATCATCAAGCATATAATCAAACCCTAACTCATCTTAATCATCAATCTCGAGAATTAGGGTTTTGATTTACCCATTCAATATTAAAATTAAACACATAGAATGCATATAGTAGCTGTTAATTACCTTCCTAGCACCTTAATTCTTCAACAAAACTTGAAACAAGGTTGTATGTATGTGTGTGTGATGTGACGGCAGCCAAGGGGGGAAGAGAGGGAGAGAGCCGATCGGTTCTTTGGAGGGGGAGGGAGTGTAGGGTTTTGTTAATTATTATAATAATAATATGTTACACAATGGCCCCTCTACTTTTAGTTATTAATTTTCTAGTGTAAACAATTAGTTCTTGCTTCTTGTGTTTAGCATTACACATAACATATCAAGTAACATATATGTTAACACATAATTATCACGTATTTGTTGTTTTGATGTTTGTCGTTTGTTCACCAATGGTTTGAGTCGACTCGTGTGCGTTTCGGTGCAATTCCGAAAGACTACATGTTTAGTGATTGTCAAGAGTCATTTAAAACCCTAGTTGAAATGTAATGAGATGTGCGTTATAGATAAAGTGATCATAAGTTTGAATTAACGGAGTATGGATTAACAGAGTTAACCTGAAATTGACGAGTGTCACATTATTCCCATGTTGAAAGAATTTTCGTCCCGAAAATTTGAGTCAAGTCGTGATGGGTGTCTGAAAAAGCAAGAAAAATTTTCAGTTTGTCATATCGTCCCCTAGTAGAAAGAAATTTCGTCCCGAAATTTAATTCATACCTCTGGTGATTTTTGACGGTTTGACGGCTTTCGCGGATTTTGGTGTTTGGTCAACCCTTCAAAAAGGTGAGGATACTTTTTCATCATTTGGTCCTCGCGTTCCCACGTGAACTCTGGTCCACGTCTCGAGTTCCAACGAACTTTAACGATTGGAATTTTGCTGTGCTTGAGTGTTTTGGTTTCCCAATCCAAAACTTCTACTGGTTCTTCGATGAAGCGTAGCTGTTCATCAACTTGCAACTCGCCCAGAGGAACTGCTTGGGTTTTATCGGAAAGGCATTTCTTCAAATTGGATACATGGAATACATTGTTTACGCTACTGAGTTCCGTTGGTAAATCCATTCGGTATGCTACCGGACCAATGCGCTCAGTTATCCAGTAGGGGCCAACGTATCGTGGATTGAGTTTGTTTCGCCTTCCGAAGCGAACTACACCTTTCCAAGGTGAGACTTTGAGTAAAACTTGGTCGTTCACTTGAAATTCAAGAGACTTTTGGCGCTTGTCGGCGTAACTCTTTTGGAGATCTCGTGCTGCTGCCATGCGGTTTCGGATTTGAACAATCTTTTCAGAGGTTTCAAGTACTAATTCTGGACCAGTGATTTGGCTATCACCCACCTCTGCCCAGTAGAGAGGTGATCGACACTTTCGTTCGTACAACGCTTCAAACGGTGCTGCTTTAATGCATGAGTGGTAGCTGTTATTATACGAAAACTCTACCAAAGGCAAGTGAGGTTCCCAACTTTTTCCGAAATCCAACACGCATGCACGCAACATGTCCTCCAAGGTCTGAATGATGCGCTCACTTTTCCCATCCATCTGAGTATTGTATGCTGTGCTCATATCAAGGTGGGTGCCTAGTGCACTCTGTAGTGACTTCCAGAAGTGCGAAGTGAAACGGGAATCTTGATCAGATATGATTGAGACAGGCACTCCGTATCTAGACACTACTTCTTTCATATAGATGCGAGTCAGTCTTTCCATTTTGTCCGATTCCTTGATTGCTAAGAAGTGTGCAGACTTTGTCAACCGGTCAACGATCACCCAGATGGTATCGCATCTCGTCGGTGTTTTGGGTAATCCCGTGATGAAATCCATGGAAATGTGTTCCCATTTCCACGTTGGAAGTTCCGGTTGCTGTAGCAGACCAGATGGTTTCTGATATTCTATTTTAACTCTTGCACAAGTCAAGCATTTGCTCACGTAGGTGGCAATGTCGGCTTTCATGTTTGGCCTCCAGTAAAGTGCCTTTAGGTCATGGTACATTTTATCCGAGCCAGGGTGGATGGAATATCGGGACTTGTGTGCTTCGTCCATCACTAGGGTTCTCAACTCTCCGTATCGAGGGACCCAAATCCGGTTTTTGAAATATCGGACCCCGTCCGATTTGGTTTCAAGTTGCTTGTTCGCCTCGCATGAGTTCTGATGGGAGATTATCGTCTTTCAAGGCTTCGAGTTGAGCATCACGAATCTGATCGGGTAAGTTGGCGTGAATCGTGAGTTGTAATGCTCGCACTCGTCTAGGTTTATCGGTTTCTTTTCTGTTGAGAGCATCGGCCACTACATTGGCCTTGCCAGGGTGGTACTTGATGGCGCAGTCATAATCCTTAAGTAGCTCGACCCAACGACGCTGTCGCATGTTCAGCTCCTTCTGATCGTAGATATGCTGGAGACTCTTGTGGTCGGTGTAAATGGTAAACTTGGTACCGTATAAGAATGCCTCCATCTCTTAAGAGCAAACACCTTAGCTCCAAGTTCCAGGTCATGGGTCGTGTAGTTCTTCTTGTTGATCCGTAGTTGTCGAGAGGCATAGGCTATAACCTTCTCGAGTTGCATCAACACGCAACCGAGAACTTGTATCGATGCGTCACAATGCACCTCAAAATTCTTCGTTCCCTCGGGGAGGGCTAGGGTAGGGGCGCTACAGAGTTTGGTTTTTAACTGTTGGAAGGCGGATTCTTGTGCGTCACCCCAATTGTACTTAGTATCCTTATGTGTCAATGCGGTGAGTGGTTGAGCAATCTAGGAAAATCCCTCAATAAAACTCCGGTAGTAGCCGGCCAGTCCTAGGAATTGTCGCACCTCAGTCGGAGTCTTAGGTGCTTCCTAGTTTTTGATGGCCTCTACCTTGCCGGGATCGACATGGATTCCATTCTCATTGATCACATGTCCTAAGAAGTGAACCTCGCGAAGCCAAAATTCGCATTTCGAGAGTTTAGCGTACAGTTGTTCCTTCTTCAGCAATTCTAAGATTAACCTCAGGTGTTCTTCGTGTTCGGTCTTGTTCTTGGAGTAGACGAGGATATCATCAATAAAAACAATCACAAACTTGTCGAGGTACGCCTTGCATACTCTGTTCATGAGATCCATGCATACGGCTGGTGCGTTGGTTAAGCCAAAAGGCATAACTGAAAACTCGTAGTGACCGTACCGAGTTCTGAAAGCCGTTTTTGAAATATCTTCTTCGCGCACTCTCAGTTGATGGTAACCAGATCTCAGGTCGATTTTCGAGTAGTAACTCGATCCTTGAAGTTGGTCGAACAGATCATCAATTCGGGGTAAAGGATAACGGTTCTTGATCGTCACCTTGTTCAGCTCTCGGTAGTCGATGCACATGCGGAAAGTCCCGTCCTTCTTTCGGACAAATAAGACAGGGGCTCCCCATGGTGATGAGCTAGGTCGAATAAAACCTTTATCCAACAAATCTTGTAATTGAGTGGACAACTCTTGAAGCTCCGCCGGTGCGAGCCGATACGGGGCTCGTGCTATGGGTGCTGCACCGGGGGCCAATTCGATTTGGAACTCAACTTGTCGAATAGGTGGGAGTCCAGGAAAATCCTCCGGGAAGACTTCCGGAAAATCTCGCACAATCGGTGTGTCTTCGATTCGCTTCTCCTCCGCGGGTTTCTCGACAATATGAGCTAAAATTGCTGGATGACCCTTTCGTAAATATTTCTGCGCCTTCATGAGGGTGATGACGCTTGTAGTCATGCCGCTCTTCTCGCCCTGTATCGAGATGATTTCGCCAGAAGAGGTAGTGATGTGGACTATCTTGTCGTGACATATAATCTCAGCTCGGTTCTCGGATAGCCAGTCCATGCCGACAACGACATCGAAACTACCAAGTGTAAAGGGTATGAGGTCGATATCGAAAGTATGACCTGACAGTTTCAATTTACATCCCGCTAGTACGTGAGTTGTTTCTATAGACTTACCGTCAGCTAATTCAACAGGAAACTTAGCATCTAACGGGGTTGGAGTTAAGTCTAAGAGTTTACTAAAGGCTTTCGATATAAAACTCCTATCAGCTCCAATGTCAAACAAAATAGAAGCAAAACAGTCGTTCACAGGAAACTTACCGGTAACCACATTCGGATCGTTGCGGGCCTGGCCCGACCCAATGACGAAAGCTCTACCCTTACCACTGCTTCCTCCACTGTTGTTGCCTCCATTGTTCTCATTCTGCTTTAGTTTGGGGCAATCCTTCCTGAAGTGACCCTCTTGACCACACTCAAAGCACCCTTTAGTCGCCGTAGGCTGTTTAGGAGCACCCTTGGCTGCTAGGTCTCCCCTACAGTCCTTGGCCTGATGACCCATTTTACCGCATCGCAGGCACTTGATATGGTCACATGAGCCAGCATGGTGATAGTTGCACTTGTTGCATTTCGGGTACTTTCCAGCATAGCCACTCGAACCCTGCCCGCCACCGTTGTTGTTATTGTTGGAACCCTAATTATTGAAGTCCCAAGCCAGTTCGGGTTTACGGTAGTGTTGTTGCTGTGGGGGGTTCGATGATGAGGACCTGGTGTTGTCAAATTTCTTCTTTCCATTACCCGAGTTGTTGTTGTTGTTGTTGTCAGTGCTTGAGTTGTCACGGGTTTTAGAGGTGGAACCTCTAGGTGGTAACGCACCTTGTGCCACTACTTGGTCCGTCAGTTTGTGGGCTATTCGGATCGCTTGCTGAATCGTAGCCGGTTTGGAAGACGTCACCATACCCTGAATCTGGGGTACCAAACCATCGATATACATCTCGATTCTCTTACTTGGCGGATCAACCATCCGCGGGCACATCACTGCTAACTCATGGGAATGGGTGGTGTAGGCTTCAATCTCAGAACCCACCATTTTCAGCGCCCAAAATTCCGACTCCAACTTCGCGATTTCCTCTCTAGGACAATACTCTTCCCGCATCATGTTCTTGAATTCCTCCCAGTTCATAGCATTTGCCAATTCCAACCCAAGAATTTGCACATTAGAGTTCCACCAGGTAAGGGCGGAGTCCTGCAGTGTTCCAACAGCAAACTTGACCCTGCTGGCCGGTGGACAGTTGCACTTCTCACCCTGAGATGTCGTCATCTGAGGACACGTCCGAGTGCGCCTCCTCCCCAGCCGGCTCTTCCTCTGGTTCCTCTTCGGGTTCCTACTC
This sequence comes from Bidens hawaiensis, assembly GCF_021521415.1. Taxonomy (NCBI): domain Eukaryota; kingdom Viridiplantae; phylum Streptophyta; class Magnoliopsida; order Asterales; family Asteraceae; genus Bidens; species Bidens hawaiensis. The sequence goes on from NW_027491051.1 coordinate 1,132,158, forward strand.
GGGACCTTCTTCGGGTTCTTCCTCGGGATCTTCTTCAGGATCCTCAACCTGTGCCGCTGCGTTCGGGGCAATTCGAGCCTCTAGTGTCTTGCAACGAGCTAGAGTTACTGCTGCAAGGCTTCTTGCTTTCCAAACTTCTTCCTGCAAGTCAATCATCTCTAATTGCATCATGGTCACTAGCTTCATTAAATAAACATGAGAGCATCCTGAACTTCCTTCATGGCTTCAGTCAGGTAGGAAATTCTCTTCCTAGCCTCAGTTCCATTCCCTATTAATCCAGTAACATTTGGTCTCGTCGAGTGCATAATGTCAACATCACGATCCAAACAGGAGGCGAGAGCTGCGAAAGCGCTCTCCATTGGTTGGGTTAGGGGCAGTAGTGTGTTGAAGGATATAGGACAGCTCGGGAGAAGTAGTGGTGGAACTTGCTCACGATAAATGATCCGCTCGACTAGACTCGAGGTACCAACTCCAATGACCATTGTCTTCGTACACGTCTCCAGATGGGCAATACCTCTTCGGTGCGGGGGCTGCTAGTGCCGGGACTACTCGAGGTGGTGATGAGTCGGGTAGCTGCGGTTCCTTTCCGGGGACGTGGGGAACCGGGTCGGGTGATGATAATGGCGTTGATATCCTTACAGGATAAGTCGTTTATGGTTTACGCGCGTATGTGTGAATGAGGTAAAGAGATAAAGAAAACGAAGGACTAAATATAATATATATGCAGTGCATATAATTATAACTAATGGTTCATTGCGGTTAGTCTAGTATGCATGCAATTCTAGTTCGCTATAACCAATGGCTCTGATACCAATCTGTCACACCATCAAAATCCACTAACGGAGTTTTACCGTCAGAGGGTGTGAACTAACAGGATCGGAATCATTAGTTATAATCAAACACCATAAATAAAGTTTTCAAACAACCGAGACATCAAGTCTTAAGTAAAAATGCGGAAGCGTAAATCGTAAGCCAAAACAGTTGCGCCACACAGGAATACTTAAAAACTCAAGTTGTCAAGACAGAGATTAAAAGTAGTTTTTAAAACAATGGTGTTTAGCGAATGCATGTCCTAAACCGCGCGCCCGCCTCGGCTACCTGAGAATAACATACTAAAAGTGTCAACACAGGGTTGGTGAGTTCACAAGTTTATATAAATAAAGCGTTTGTGTTTGCGTTTACGTTTTGCGTTACCAGATAGTGTTAAGTCAATTTATATATCAATAGGTAGCTAACCTATCAACAAGTATTACTAAGTGTTCGACACCGAAGCTGACTGTTTATCAATTGCCTTGCCACAATGTCAACCACGACCATGGTAATGTGTTAGCCAAGATTACACCCACTCGACCTATAGTCGAGTTTAGAGTTGGGTGGGGTTTGTCAAACCCAGTAGTCCTACTCAACAGTGACTCGCTATTATACAAATATTAACCGGTTCGATGTAATGAAGGACTTTGGTTGGTTTGTTTGCCACTTAGCCTTACAAGTGATATATAAAAACTAAACAAAATCTACAGCGTTGGAGTATGTTATCTCCCCAAATAAAAGCGTTTAAAAAGAGTAAAAAGGGGACGTGAAACTCACTGTTTGCGAAGATTTCTAAAACAAATCCGAGAGATGCGCGTCACAGAAAATCCTCACTAGTGCTCTAAAACAAAAATGAGATTTTCTAAGTATTTAAACTATTATTGAGTCTCTAGACTCGGCACATAATACCTATGCATGAGATACGTTTCGTGTTTCGTTTGTGAATTATGCGTGACTCGACAAACACATTGGTGACACGTTACATGTGTATACAACTACTTAAGCATCAAATACTAACATTGTACATTACTAGTAAATTATCTCTCCACAAGGGCAATTTAGTCAAAACATGGCAATTATCTATTAACAAACACGTTTCATGTATTTTCACATAGTTCAGCAGCTAGTTTTATCAAGACAGATTTCTACTTGAAAGATTACTCTATTCAACAGATCATAACATATCAATTAATTCACCAAAAATCGTCACAAAAGCACACATGAGTTAGGTTTCCAGAAATATTTTTATTGTATTTTTATTCCACATAGTTTTCTCACAAAGACCAAAACATTACAGTAAACTCACAACAGTCAAAATCATGCGCAACAAAACGATATTTGTTATTCCTTTTAAATGGTAAATTCAATTAATGCAAGACAAATTGGGTTAGATTCTTAACTCAAAATGTTTACTTCCAGAAGTAGAACTAACCCATTTGGTCTTGTAGTTTATGCGATATGATAATTTCAAAACATCCTAACAGAAGACCTCACAATTTAGACTTGCACTTCAGTTTTGTAAAATAATAAAAGTTAACTTTTACACGGCCAAAAATTACAAACTTGGACTTTTTAGAAACTAGACTCAACCTAGTACACTTTAGTGTTAATAATTTCTACCAATTACCAAATTAGAATTCGGTTACAGTTGTCTAAACATAAATTTAACAATCTGTCCAGTACCAGTTTACATCAAAACTCAACAGAACAACAATCTATGAATCATAATCCATGCATATAACACTCTAGACACAAGATTAACCAACCATGCATATCAATTTCACATTACACACATAGTTATGTTTTTTCTTGAAAGTTTAAAATCAAAGAACAAGTGATTAACAAGCAACAATAACACAACTAGTTATCAATTTCATTAGCAATTCATCATAAAGCATATAATCAAACCCTAACTCATCTTAATCATCAATTTCGAGAATTAGGGTTTTGATTAACCCATTTAATATTAAAATTAAACACGTAGAATGCATAGAGTAGTTGTTAATTGCCTTCCTAGCACCTTAATTCTTCAACAAAACTTGAAACAAGGTTGTATGTATGTGTGTGTGATGTGACGGCAGTCAAGGGCGGAAGAGAGGGAGAGAGCCGATCGGTTCTTGGGAGGGGGAGGGAGTGTAGGGTTTTGTTAATTATTATAATAATAATATGTTACACAATGGCCCCTCTACTTTTAGTTATTAATTTTCTAGTGTAAACAAGTAGTTCTTGCTTCTTGTGTTTAGCATTACACATAACATATCAAGTAACATATATGTTAACACATAATTATCATGTATTTGTTGTTTTGATGTTTGTCGTTTGTTCACCAATGGTTTGAGTCGACTCGTGTGCGTTTCGGTGCAATTCTGAAGGGTTACATGTGTAGTGATTGTCAAGCATCATTTAAAACCCTAGTTTAAATGTAATGAGATGTGTGTTATAGATCAAGTGATCTTAAGTTTGAATTGACGGAGTTTGGATTAACGGAGTTAACCTGAAATTGACGAGTGTCACATTTTCGCTAATCAAATTCTTTTCTTAGCTCGGTCGTGTACAATTATATCAGTTCACAAATTAAAATTAATCTTTGTTTTAGATTAATACATATTCTAGTGACATTGCTTTAACCCTTTAATAAAATACATTTTATGCATTTCAAGTCACTACTTAATCATAGTTAGGTTTGTATTGCTTATGTTTCTACGTTTTTTTTCCTACCAAAATATAAAGATAATGATTTTAAAAATACTATACGTTTCAGTTTCAAAATTACCAAGTACAATACCTAAATTTCAAGTGAAACGTGTTATTTTATTTAAGTACATGGTTTGATGTTGTAAACTTATAGCAACCGCTAAAAAACTTTATACGTTAATGATTAGCCAAAATAAATTTTAACCAAATTATTTTTCGCTTAACTTGAAATATTAAGGAAATCATATCTCCACTCAATACACACTTAATCATCTTCTTATTGATATTATCATTCTATCCCTATAAAAGCCAATTAGATTCGGCACTAGACGTGGTGCAAATCTTTGAAACTTCAGGTTACATTACTATACGTGCTCATGTTAACCTAATTACTATATCTTAATCTATACCCGGTGAAATCATCGGTCTAATATAATAAGATTTACATATGTGCTTCTTCATATACAATTGAACTTATAAAACCTTCAACCTAACAGGAAGAGACATTATTCTTAACACCTTTATGTGAGTAGGCCTGCCAAGTGTGACATAATACGAAATACAGGAAAATATAAGTCTTGGCCTTTTGAATGATCACTGTAATTAAATCTACCAATACTAATAAACAATAATATTGATGTTAATGTGTCATGATTAGTGAGTATGGTTTATGTGTACGTGTATCTCGTTCGGATTGATGTGATCAATTGAATGTCGGGTTGCAATTTAAATAGTGTAACATCCTGTTTTCTAGTTTCGGTTAATAAATGAAAATGCGAGTTGTTATGAGTCAGGCTAGTGTTGGGTTAAATGGATATGGGTTATGGACTTGGGTTATAATGAAAAGAAGGAAAGAACATGGGCTTAATCCCATGATCCATAAATATATAAGCCTTAATTACCCATTTAATCATTCATTTCTCACATATTCCATACACCACCAAAAGACACACTTAAGATCTCTCTCTAGTTCTCTCCTTTTCTAAGCCGAGACCAAGAAGGAAACCGATTACCGACCCGAGGTAATGATAGTTTAATATTGTATGAACTTAACTCGTTAGATATAGTCACGAAACGACGAGCCAACACTGTTAAACCCTTTAAGTCACGAGATCCTGGTGGAATTGGGTATAAACCGAACCTTTGATGAGCTTAGGGGTCACCCTAGCTCAGATCTGGATCGAACGGGACGAAAAACGGTGAAAAACGAGTTAAAACTCGTTTTTCTGGCGTGTTCACGGTTTTCTGGCGGCTTTCCGGCGGCGGCGCCGGAAAAGCGGCCCCGAAAAAGTTAATACGAGGTAAGGGGGTCAGGGAATGTTCCCTGACATTCTGACCTAACCCTAGTTCATCAGTGAGCGTAACGAATTAACGAGTAATTCTTGTGTTGATTCACTAAGGAAAGATTAATGAACTAGCTTTAGTTCGTATCCAATTCGTTAAGGGAAAAAAGATAACGAATTACCCTTGATTCGTTATAGTTATCCGCTAACAGAGGTAACGAATTAGAAGGTCCAATTCGTTACATGGACTGATTCGTTATATGGACTGGTTCGTATATAAACTGGTTCGTATATGAACTGATTCGTCAAAGGACCAGTTCGTTAGAGGGTCCAATTCGTTACAAGGACCAGTTCGTTATAACAAACCAATTCGTTAAAGAATCAAGTAACGAACTAGAAGATTTACGAAATGACAGATCAGTCCCTGGACTTATAAAAGAATGGTTTAATTACAAAGAAGCCCTTGAACATTTTAAGTTAGTGAATTTAATGATGACTTAAAATTCTAATGGAAAATGTGTTAAGACAGTTAATCGACCCCAGCCAGGGGCTTTGCCCCTTAGACCCTGCTAGGGGCTGCCGCCCCTAGACCCCGCTGCCAGGGGCGCTGCCCCCGGGCCCCTTTTCGTTGTGGGTAATAATTAAACTAGAAATATGATATGGATAGTGATAGTTAATTGATGCATGTAATTATTATACAGTTAGCCGTGCCCAACTGAAGAAGGGAATAACAATTAACGGTGAACGTATCCGACTTCAGGTGAGTTTCTAGCCCTATTTCCTTGTTATGTTTTCGGGGCTGTCTGCATACTCGATGTGATTAGTTAATACACTTATCCTAAGTGATAAGTGTATGCCATATATGTATTATGTGAAATGTATGAATGGTTTCTTGCCGGTACATGAACGATCTTCGGAATTGCATGTATTGCCAGGAAATGGTTGATGTTATATGCATGTTGTAATATGAAGAATGAATGATGTATGTATGTGCCAAACTTATGATTATGTATATAGAAAGTATGTTAAGGAGGTATGGAAGAAAGGGTACCGGACCCTAATAATATCCGAGGATGGAGGGTACTGGACCCTAATAACATCCGAGGTATGTAGGGCGAATGCTATTTATAACGTAAGGTTAGTTATGACTGTGTATGATGATTGATGGACAGGTTAAGTATGTAATGCGTACCCTCAGGCACGTATATGTGTATGTAAAGCAAGTGATGTGATTAACTAGAACTCACTCAGCGTAGCTGACTTTTAGCATGCACGCAGGCAAATAGGTTGAGGCAGCTCGCGTGATTGAAGACACATGGCATGGAATCGAAGATACTGGCATCTCGAAGAAATGTTATGATGTTTTTAAAGACTATGTTTTATGTTAAATAACTATGAATGTTTTATAAGACAAGATTTGAAGATTATGTAATATATTATGGTTGAAGTTTTAATGTTCCACGAATGTTTTAATTAACTCTGATATTAAGAACCGTGTTTATGAGTAAATCCAACACCAAAGTAGGGCTACCATTAACGGGGCCTTACAAGTTGGTATCCTACATGCTTAGACTCGGACAGAGAATGAGATTTAAGTAAGGAAAGAAAGAAGATGCCAGTTCGAGAATGCCATGTGTCACTCAGGCAAGCTCAGTAACGGTAAAGAGTATGATTAAATACATATGTTAATGTTAGCTTAACTGCTAAAGAAAGGATATGTGTATGTAGGGATAGGATTTCCTGATTGTTTGATTAATTAACTATTTAAGAGTAGAACCAGCACAAATAGACTCAGGAAGGGAAGTGTATAGGACACGAAGAGTAACGTGATCAGCTAATTACAGCTGGCCACTGTTATTACCTGTTAGCTTTATTATCCTTGTACTAAATAGTTCCTTGAGTGATGACATTTGTGTTTTCCTTCCAGAATACGATGGCTGGATCTAGGGCAATTGACGGAGTAGGAGGCCACACTCGACGTCGTGGCAGGCCTCGCCGTGTCCAGCAACCTCCAGTAGAAACAGCTTCCAACACCGAGGAAGAAGGAAGCGCAGCTGGAGGAAACCTTAACAACAATGAAGGGGTTCAGCTAGATCCCTTAATCCAAGCAGCTATTGCCCATGCAGTAGCCACTGCTATGAAGAACCTGAATCTTGAGAGATCTGCTGGAAGCCGTGAAAGAACAGCTGAAGGAGCGGGAGGAGGTGGTAGGTAAGACGATGAAGGAGAAAGAGAGGCCTCGAGTGAGGTTAAGTCTGTGAAGGTCGATGACAGGAAAAGGGGCCGAGGTGGTTGCAACTATAAGTCCTTTAAGGATTGTGACCCGCCGAAGCTGACTGGTTTGGGAGACGCAATCGCTACCCTTCAATGGATAACCGCCATGGATAGAATTATCCGCATTAGCGAGTGTCGCCCCGATCAAGTTGTCGGTTATGCCACCCAATCGTTTGAAGAAGAGGCGATGTATTGGTGGGAAAGTGTGGAGCAGAGGAAGACTCGGGACGAGATTAAGGCCATGAAGTTGGAGGATCTGAAGGAGTTAGTTATGAAGAAGTTCTGTGCTGATGCCGAAGTTGAGGGGCAGAGATGAAGTTTCTGAACTTGAAAGCTGGGACGATGACACATCGTGAGTATACTACTGAGTTCAACCGAATATCTAGGTTGGTACCCGATATGGTCGACACCGAGGCTAAGAGAATCAAGTCTTATGTGAGGGGAATGCCACAAAAGGTTCGCATGATGGTCAGGGCGAATAAACCTGCTACTTTTGACTCTGTTGTCGAACTCGCAGAGATGGTTTATGAGGATCTGGCTGCGGACGATGTTGTGGTGGGGGAAGAGAAGAAAGACAAGAAGTGGGTCGCTCATGTTAAACGACCGGGTACCCAGTTGTGGAACTCTAAGGACAAGAAGCAAAAGGTGTGGGAGAGAATGACGTGCAAGACGTGTGGGAAGGTGCACGGTAGAGAGTGCAAGTGGGGCACTGGTTCGGATGTGTGTCACAAATGTGGAAAGGCTTATGGCGGAGAGTGTAGGATTGGGACAAATGCCTGTTATAAGTGTGGGAAGGTGGGGCACTATGCTAATGAGTGTGATGTGAAACCCGCATGCTACAAGTGTGGTAAGACGGGTCAAATGGCAAGGGAGTGTACTGACGGTGGAGCTGGAGGTAGTGGAAAGAAGGATACTGATCAAGCTAGGCCAAGGACTAGAGCTTACATGCTGACCCAGGAGCAGGCTAAACAGATTCCGGATGTTGTGACTGGTACGTTTTTAGTAAACGGTATTTCTGCTTCAGTATTATTTGATTCAGGTGCGAATAGAAGTTTCGTAGCTACACCATTTAGTAAATTAGCTAAAATGAAATGTTGCCGAGTGTCTGAAACCTTTATAGTAGAAACTGCTAGTGATACTTCGGTTAAAATAATGAAAATGGTTAAGGACTGTAAGATAGAGTTAGAGGGACATGAGTTCCCTGTTACCTTGTATGTTATGACCTTAGGAGGGAGTTTTGGGAATGGATTGGTTGTCTGAGTATGATGCTCAGATAGTGTGTAAGAGTAGGATAATAAGGTTAAAATCCTTGGATGGTAGTGCGGTGATGGTTTATGGTGATAAGGAAAGTTCTGGGCTTAATGAAATTTCGATGATGAAAGCCGAGGGATTGTTAAGGCGAGGGTGCGGTGCCTACCTGGCGTATGTTGTCAACGCTATGGCCGAGACGAAAGAGATGAAAAATGTTCCTATCTTGTGCGACTACCCAAAAGTATTCCCTGAGGATCTTCCGGGGTTGCCACCGGAGCGAGAGATAGAATTTCATAGATTTAGTACCAGGAGCCCAACCCGTCGCGAAAGCACCTTACCGTCTAGCACCGTCCGAGATGAAAGAACAGATGTCCCAACTGCAAGAACGCCTCGACAAGGGTTTTATTAGACCAAGTGTTTCCCCGTGGGGCGCACCAGTGTTATTCGTAAAGAAGAAGGATGGAAGTATGAGAATGTGCATAGACTATCGCGAGTTGAATAAGCTTACGGTAAAGAATAGATATCCTCTGCCAAGGATTGACGATCTATTTGACCAACTGCAAGGTTCGAGTTGGTTCTCACGAATCGATCTCAGATCAGGATATCATCAGCTAAAGGTGAAAGAGGCAGACATCCCTAAGACAGCGTTTCGGACGCGGTATGGACACTACGAGTTCCTCGTGATGTCATTCGGTCTAACAAATGCTCCTGCAGCATTTATGGATATGATGAATAGGGTGTGTCGGCCAATGTTGGATTAGTCAGTTATTGTCTTCATCGACAATATATTGATTTATTCAAAGAGCGAATCTGATCATGCTGAGCATCTGAGAGAGGTATTGGAGACTCTGAAGAAAGAGAAGTTGTATGCTAAGTTTTCGAAATGCGCTTTCTGGTTGAGAGAAGTGCAATTTCTAGGTCACGTGGTAAATCCTGAAGGGATTACCGTTGACCCAGCTAAGATTGAAGCGATAACAAATTGGAGGATTCCACAGAATCCGACTGATATACGAAGCTTCCTAGGGTTAGCTGGCTACTATAGAAGATTCATCGGAGGTTTCTCCAAGATAGCCGCACCGTTGACCGGTATGACCCGAAAGTCGGTAGTATTCAGTCGGGGAAAGTTCCAAGAAGAAGCCTTTGAGGAACTAAAGAAAAGACTTACGCAAGCTCCAATCCTTGCTCTACCCGATGGTGACGAGGATTTGGTTGTTTGTGCTGATGCCTCGCATCAAGGGCTAGGTTCCGTGTTGATGCAAAGAGGAAAGGTTATAGCATATGCATCCAGAAAGTTGAAGGTTCATGAGAGCACTTATCCAACGCATGATCTAGAGCTATCAACAGTAGTGCATGCTCTCAAGATATGGAGACATTATCTGTATAGTACTAAGTGTATTATTTACACAGATCATAAGAGTTTAAAGTACTTCTTCGAGCAGAAGGAACTGAACATGAGGCAGAGAAGATGGTTAGAGTTGATAAAGGATTACGACTGTGATATTAAGTACTATCCTGGTAAAGCTAATGTGGTCGTCGATGCGCTAAGTCGTAAGAACGAGGAAGTTATTGCAACAGTGAAGTCATACCAATTGATTATGAATTCAAGTCTTTTTGAAGAGATTATCAAAGTGCAGTCAGAGGTGCTGGTAAACAAAGGGCTAGTGAAGAAAGAAAGAATTTTCGGTCAGAAGGACGAGTTGATGGGAAACACTCATGGTGTTAAGACTAGGTTTGACTGTATGTGCATTCCATGCCATGGAGGTCTCAGAGGTCGAATCTTAGATGAAGCTCATAAGTCAAGATATTCGATTCATCCAGGAACTACGAAGATGTACCAAGATTTGAAAAGAGAATACTGGTGTCCAGGCATGAAGAATGATGTAGTAGATTATGTCAGTAAGTGCCTAACTTGCTTGCAAGTCAAGGCAGAGCACCAGAAACCTTATGGAAAGATGCAGCCTCTAGAGATACCATAATGGAAATGGGAACACATCACCATGGATTTCATAACTAAGCTACCTTGTACAACTAAGAATCATGATACCATCTGGGTGATAGTGGACCGTTTGACCAAAAGTGCTCACTTTCTGCCCATACGAGAGGACATCTCGTCAGAAACGTTAGCAAATTTATTCATAAAAGAGGTTGTGGCCAAGCATGGAGTGCCGTTATCGATCGTGTCTGATAGAGATACTCAATTCACTTCGAGGTTTTGGAAGAAGTTCCATGAAGCTATAGGAACGAGATTGAACATTAGTACAACGTATCATCCTCAAACCGATGGACAGTCTGAAAGGACGATCCAAACCCTTGAGGATAGGCTACGTGCTTGTGTTTTAGACTTTGGTGGAAGTTGGGATGATCATCTGCATCTAGTAGAGTTCTCCTATAACAACAGTTACCATTCAAGTATTGGTATGCCACCATTTGAGATGCTCTATGGTAAACGATGTAGGACCCCGGTGTGTTGGGGAGAGATTGGACAGAAGGAGATGGTAAGCCTAGAAGTTTTGCAAGAAACGTCTTCGAAGTTCGAGGAAGCTCGCGTGATTGAAGACACATGGCATCGAATCGAGGATACTGGCATCTCGAAGAAATGTTATGATGTTTTTAAAGACTACGTTTTATGTTTAAATAACTATGAATGTTTTATAAGACAAGATTTGAAGATTATGTAATATATTATGGTAGAAGTTTTAATGTTCCGCGAATGTTTTAATTAACTCTGATATTAAGAACCGTGTTTATGAGTAAATCCAACACCAAAGTAGGGCTACCGGTAACGGGGCCTTACAAATAGAGAGATCGATGGAGCACTTTCATCATATTGAAACTGCTGATTTGATGCTTACTTAAAATCTAGACCGTATAATTTCTAAACAGTGGCTTTAATTCCAACTCAACAAAAACTAGTGTAGCATTAATAAACTTTAAAGTAAGTTTTGGTGTGATTTTCGCTAATCAGATTCTTTTCATAGCTCGGTCGTGTGTACAATTATAGCAGTTTACAGATTATAATAAATCTTTGTTTTAGATTAATACATATTCTAGAGACATTTCTTTAACCCTTTAATAAAAATACATTTTATGCATTTCAAGTCATTACCGCTTCCATTGCTTACGTTTCTAAGTTTTTTTCCAACAAAAATATAAAGATAATGAATTCAAAATTACCAAGTACAGTACCTATATTTCAAGTGAAGCGTGTTATTTTATTTAAGTACATGGTTTGATGTTGTAAACTTATAGCAACCACTCAAGAAAACTTTATACGTTGATGATTAGCGAAAATAATTTTAACCAAATTATTTTTCGCTTAACCTAAAATATTAAGGAAATCATATCTCCACTCAATAACTTAATCATCTTCTTATTGATATTATCATTATTATCCCTATAAAAGCCAATTAGATTCAGCACTAGACCTGGTGCAAATCTTTGAAACTTCAGGTTACATTACTATACCCGCTAATGTTAACCTAATTACTATATCTTAACTTATACTCGGTGGAAACATCGATCTAATAAAATCAGATTTAGATATATGCTTCTTCATATACAAGTGAACTTATAAATCCTTCAACCTATTAGGAAGAGACATTTTTTTACACCTTCTTGTGAGTAGGCCTGCCAAGTGTCACATAATACGAAAAAAAGGAAAATATAAGTCTTGGCCTTTTGAATGATCACTGTAATTAAATCTACCAATACTAATAAACAAAAATAATGATGATAATGTGTCATGATTAGTGAGTATGGTTTATGTGTACGTGTATCTCGTTCGGATTGTTTTGATCAATTGAATGTCGGGTTGTTATATAAATAGAAAGATCGATGGAGCACTTTCATCATATTGAAATTGCTGATTTGATGATTACTTATAATCTAGACCGTATAATTTCTAAACAATGGCTTTAATTCCAAATCAACAAACACTAGTGTAGCATTAATAAAATTTAAAAGTAAGTTTTGGTGTGATTTTCGTTAATCAGATTCTTCTCTTAGCTCGGTCATGTGTACAATTATAGTGTAAGGCCCCGTTACCGGTAACCCTACTTTCGTGTTGGATTTACTCATAAACACAGTTCTAAATATCAGAGTTAATTAAAAACTTTACGCGGAATATAAAACTTTCATAAAACATTACATATCAATTCATAATCATGTCTTTAAACATTCCTCTCGTCTTTCAAAATCAAAACGTAACTTATAAAACATATCGGATCTTCAGATGCCAGGCTTTAGTCTCCTGCCATGTGTCCTCCACTCAAGCCAGCTGTCTCAACCTACTCACCTGCGTGCATACTAAAAGTCAGCTACGCTGAGTGAGTTCTAGTTAAACATACACTACCATGCAATACCTTGTTACATACATACGTACTTAACCTCATAACTTTCTTTCATACACACATAAGTACTCATACCTTCATTCTTACTTACATACTTTCTTTCTTACTTACATACTTTCTTTACATTCATAATCATACGTTTTAAAGAGCCTTTCGCCCTATAACCTCACAGATATTATAAGGGTCTGGTCCCTAACATCACAGATATTATAAGGGTCTGGTCCCTAACATCACAGATATTATAAGGGTCTGGTCCCTATCATCACAGATATTATGAGGGTCTGGTCCCTAACATCACAGATATTATTAGGGTCTGGTCCCTAACACCACAGATATTATTAGGGTCTGGTCCCATGTTTTCGAATATTAGTAGGGTTCGATTCCCTCTTCGTTACCATACAACCATACATCATACCTCGAGTATTATTAGGGCTCGGTACCCCCTTTTGTAACCATACAACCATACAACCGTCATTTCCTTCTTTTATTAACTTTCTTACGTTCATACACATAAACATACATATCATACTTGCCATATTTATAACGTTACAACCTGACAGTACGTGCAATATCCGAAGATCGTTCACGAACCATCAAGCAATCATTCATACATATCACATATATCACCTATGGCATACACTTATCACTTTGGATAAATGTATTAACAACACATCAAGTATGCACACAGCCCCGAAAACATAACAAGGAATGGGGCTAGAAACTCACCTGGATCCTGTTACGCTCGCCGTTGATTGTAATTCCTTTCTTTAACTGGGCTCGGCTAACTGTATAATATTTACACATATCAATTACTGCTACTACTATTACTACTACTCATTTTCGATAACCGCCTTAACACATTTTCCATTAGGTTTTTAATTTATTTCATAAACGAACTTCACTTCAGGCGAATCTTGGAAACAACTTGGTTCTGGCTTGATTCGATCGAATAGGAACACGTTCGATCGAATACAACACGTTCGATCGAATAGGAACACGTTCGATCAAACAGGAACACGTTCGATCGAATACAACACTCATTCGATCGAATACAAAACTCATTCGATCGAATGAGTTGGAGACCATTCGGTTGCTTCCCTATTCGGTCGACTGGACTTGTTCGATCTACGCATTCGATCGAATGGACTGATTCGATCGACTGGTTCGATCGAATGAGTCTGATTCGACTCCTTCAAGCTGGGCGACGGAGAAACCCACGGGTTTTCCAGATTTTCCAGATTTTTGACCCAAAATCGAAGTTTTTGACATGGAAATGCTCGGGATTGAAAGGGCTATCGATTCCTAGTACTTTTAAACACAAAAGCTTGCATTTTGACACCAAAACAAGGCGGTTTTTGACCCGAAAACTCAAGTTACGTTTTTGCTCGATTTGAGGCCGAAATGGTTATGAAAACGGATGATTTTCGAGAGGGACTTACCAAAAACGATTAGGAACAAGATTGTGGACTCGGATTTGTGATTTGAGAACTTTCTCTCTCTAGCTTCTCTCTCTAGAAATGAGAGTGTTTGGGTGGGTGTAAGTGAAGGAAGATGGTGAAAATGGTGGAAGTGTCAAGAACTTTCGTTTATATACTACGGGTTTGGTTAGGCTCGGGTTGGCTTCCTACGGGTCGAGACAGGCCGAGTTCATAAAATAACTAAGCCCAAGACCCGTTCCTTACTCGACATTAAATAACTAAAACGTGAAATTACTAAACATAACTTTCTTTTATTTATCAATATAAAAATTTTAGGATGTTACAAGTCTTCCTCCCTTAAAGAGGTTTCGTCCCCGAAACCTAACTATTACATAAACAAACTAGGGTAAAACTTGCGCATCTCATCCTCGACTTCCCAAGTAGCATCAGATCCCTTGCGGTGTTTCCATATCACTTTGACCAAGGGTATAATCTTGTGACGAAGCTGCTTCTCCTTGCGATCAACGATCTTTATCGGTTGCTCGATGTAGTTCAATTGTTCATCAACCTCAATGTCCATTAATGGCACGTGAGACGTGTCATCAGCTAGACACTTCCTCAGATGAGAAACATGGAAGGTTGAATGAATTCCTTCTAACTCATCGGGTAAATCCAGTTTGTAAGCTACTTCACCCACACGTTTTACAATCTTGAACGGTCCAATGTACCTCGGACTCAACTTTCCTCTTTTCCTAAAACGGATAATCCCCTTCCAAGGCGAGACCTTAAGCATCACATAGTCGCCAACGTTAAACTCAATTGGTCGTCGCCGCTTATCCGCATAAGACTTTTGTCTGTCTTGAGCGGCTTTCATTCTTGCTTTGATCTGATCGAACTTTGAAGACGTTTCTTGAACCACTTCTATACTTCCCATTTCCTTCTGACCAATCTCACCCCAACACACCGGGGTTCTACATCGTCTACCGTACAGCATCTCAAACGGTGGCATACCAATACTCGAATGGTAACTGTTGTTATAGGAGAACTCTGCCAGATGCAGATGATCATCCCAACTTCCACCAAAATCTAAAACGCAAGCACGTAGCATATCCTCAAGGGTTTGGATCGTCCTTTCAGACTGTCCATCGGTTTGAGGATGATACGCCGTACTGATGTTCAACCTCGTCCCCATAGCTTCATGAAATTTCTTCCAGAACCTCGAAGTAAACCGTGTATCCCTATCAGACACGATCGATAACGGTACTCCATGCTTGGTTACAATTTCTTTAATGAACAAGCTTGCTAACGTTTCTGACGAGATGGCCTCTCGTATGGGCAGAAAATGAGCACTCTTGGTCAAACGGTCCACAATCACCCAGATGGTATCATGATGCTTAGCTGTACGAGGTAGCTTAGTTATGAAATCCATGGTGATGTGTTCCCATTTCCACTCAGGTATCTCTAGCGGTTGCATCTTCCCATAAGGCTTTTGGTGCTCGGCCTTGACTTGTAAGCAAGTTAAGCACTTACTAACATAATCCACTACATCACTCTTCATTCCTGGCCACCAGTAATCTCTTTTCAAGTCTTGGTACATCTTTGTAGCTCCAGGATGGATTGAGTACCTTGACTTATGAGCTTCATCTAAGATTCGACTTCTAAGATCACCATGGCGTGGAATCCACATACGGTCAAATCTAGTTTTAACTCCATGAGTGTTTTCCATCAACTCATCTTGCTGGCCATAAATCCTTTCTTTCTTTACTAACCCTTCGTCTACTAACACTTCTGACTGCACTTTGATGATTTCTTCAAAAAGACTTGAGTTCATGATCAACTTGTATGACTTCACTGTTGCAAGGACTTCCTCATTCTTCCGACTTAACGCATCAGCGACCACGTTAGCTTTACCGGGGTAATACTTAATCTCACAGTCGTAATCCTTTATCAATTCTAACCATCTTCTCTGCCTCATGTTCAGTTCTTTCTGCTCGAAGAAGTACTTTAAACTCTTATGATCTGTATAGATAGTACACTTAGTGCCGTACAGATAATGCCTCCATATCTTAAGAGCATGCACTACAGCTGCTAACTCCAAATCATGCGTCGGGTAAGTACTCTCATGGACCTTCAACTGTCTAGACGCGTAGGCTATCACCTTCCCTCGTTGCATCAACACGCAACCTAACCCTTGATGCGAGGCATCAGCACAAACAACAAAATCCTCATCACCATCGGGTAAAGTAAGGATTGGAGCTTGCGTGAGTCTCTTCTTCAATTCTTCAAAGGCTTCCTCCTGAAACTTTCCCCAATTGAATACTATCGTCTTACGGGTCATACCGGTCAGCGGTGCGGCTATCTTGGAGAAACCTTCGATGAATCTCCTATAGTAGCCAGCTAACCCTAGGAAGCTTCGTATATCAGTCGGATTCTGCGGAGTCTTCCAATTCGTTATCGCTTCAATCTTAGCTGGGTCCACGGTAATCCCCTCCGGATTAACCACATGACCTAAAAATTGCACTTCCCTTAACCAGAACGCGCACTTCGAAAACTTGGCGTACAACCTTTCTTTCTTCAGAACTTCCAATACCTCTCTCAGATGCTCGGCATGGTCAGACTCACTCTTTGAATAAATCAATATATCATCGATGAAGACGATAACCGACTTATCCAACATCGGTCGACACACCCTATTCATCATGTCCATAAATGCTGCAGGAGCATTTGTTAGACCGAATGACATTACAAGGAACTCGTAGTGTCCATACCGCGTTCGGAACGCTGTTTTAGGGATGTCTACCTCTTTCACCTTCAGCTGATGGTAGCCTGATCTGAGATCTATTCGTGAGAACCAACTCGAACCTTGCAGTTGGTCAAACAGATCGTCAATCCTAGGCAAGGGGTATCTATTCTTTACCGTAAGCTTATTCAACTCACGATAGTCTAAGCACATTCTCATACTTCCATCCTTTTTCTTCACAAACAAAACCGGTGCGCCCCACGGAGAAACACTCGGTCTGATAAAACCCTTGTCGAGGAGTTCTTGCAGTTGGGTCATCAATTCCTTCATCTCGGACGGTGCTAGACGGTAAGGCGCCTTCGCGACGGGCTGGGCTCCTGGTACTAGATCTATCTGAAATTCTATCTCTCGCTCAGGTGGCAACCCCGGAAGATCCTCAGGGAATACTTCTGGGTAGTCGCGCACAATAGGAACATTCTTCATTTCTTTCGTCTCGGCCGTAGCGTTGACAACATACGCCAGGTAGGCACCGCACCCTCGCCTTAACAAACCCTCGGCTTTTATCATCGAAATGACATTAAGCCCATAACTCTCCTTATCACCATAAACCGTCACCGCACTACCATCCAATGACTTTAACCTTATCATCTTACTTTTACATACTATCTGAGCCTCAAACTCAGACAACCAATCCATACCCAAGACTACATCGAACCCTCCTAAGGCCATAACATACAAAGTAACAGGGAACTCATGTCCCTCTAACTCTATCTTACAATTCTTCACCATTTTTGTTATTTTCACCGAAGTGTCACTTGCGGTTTCTACTACAAAAGTTTCAGACACTCGGCAGCCTTTCATTTTAGCTAGTTTACTAAACGTCGTAGCTACAAAACTTCTATTCGCACCAGAATCAAATAATACAGAAGCGGAAACATCGTTCACTAGAAACGTACCTGTGACGACATCCGGAATCTGCCTGGCTTGTTCCTGGGTCAGCATGTAGGCTCTAGTTCTGGGCCTAGCTTGATCGGCATCCTTCTTTCCACTACCTCCAGCTACACCTTCAGTGCACTCCCTTGACATATGGCCTGTCTTGCCACATTTGTAACATGTTGGCTTCGCACTGCACTCATTGGCATAATGCCCTACCTTCCCGCACTTATAACAGGCATTCGACCCCATTCTGCATTCTCCACCATGAGCCTTTCCACATTTGAGACAAACATTAGAACTTTTACCCCACTTGCATTCACCACCATGCCTCTTTCCGCAGGTCTTACACGATCTCTTCTCCCACACTTTCTGTTTCTTATCCCTGGAGTTCCATAACTGAGTACCGGGTCGTTTAGCAGGAGTGACCCCTTTCTTCTCTTTCTCTTCATCCCTTTCCACCCTATCATCCGCGGCCACGTCAGCATAGACCATTTCCGCGAGTCCAACAGCCGAATCAAAAGTAGCAGGTTGAATCGCCCTGACTAACATGCGGACCTTTTGTGGCAACCCCCTCACATAACACTTGATTCTCTTGACCTCAGTGTCAACCATGTCAGGCACCAACCTAGATAGTCGGTTGAACTCCGTGGTATACTCACGATGCGTCATCATACCGGCTTTTAAATTCTGGAACTTCATCTCCGTTCTTTCAACCTCGGCATCTGCACAGAACTTCTTCATTACCAACTCTTTCAAATCTTCCCACTTCATCTCTTTGATCTCTTCACGGGTCTTCCTCTGCTCCACACTCTCCCACCAATACATAGCCTCATCTACGAATGACTGAGTAGCATAACCCACAGCTTGGTCGGGACGGCATTCGCTAATGCGGATAACCTTGTCCATAGCGGTTATCCACTGGAGAGTAGCGATTGCGTCTCCTAAACCAGTCAGCTTAGGCGGGTCACAACCTTTGAAGGACTTATAGCTGCACCCACCTTGTCCTCCTCTCCTATCATCGACTTTCACAGACTTATCCCCACTCGAGGCCCCTCTTTCACCTTCCCCATCCCTTCTACCATCACCACCCGCCCCGTCAGCAGTTCGCTCACGGCTTCCAGCAGATCCTTCGGGATTCAGGTTCTTCACAGCAGCAACTACAGCCTGAACGATGGCTGCTTGAACTGCGGGGCTAAGTTGAACTTCTTCGTTGTTGTTCTGGTCTCCTCCAGCTGCGCTTCCCTCATCTTCGGTGTGGGAAGCTTCTTCCACCGAGGGTTGCCGGACAAGACGAGGCCTGCCACGACGCCCAGTGCGACCCCCAGTTTCAACAAATTCTCCAGCTCCAGCCATCAGTATCCTATATGAGAAAACACAAACATCATCACTCAAGGAACTATTTAGTACAAGGATAGTAAGGCTAACAGGTAATAACAGTGGCCAGTTGTGATTAGCTGATCACGTTACTTTCCGTGTCATATACACTTCCCTTTATGAGTCTATTTGTGCTGGTTCTACTTAAGCAGTTTGTCAATTTAAACAGTCAATTATTCCTATCCCTATCGTTCACATATCCTTTCTTTCTTATTAACATACATCATTTAATCATGCACTTTACCTTTACTGATCTTGCTTGAGCGACACATGGCATTCTTGAACTGGCATCTTCTTTCCTTTCTTACTTAAATCCCATTCTCTGTTCGAGTCTAAGCATGTAGGATGCTTAAATCTCTCGAACTTTGCTCTGATACCAACTTGTAAGGCCCCGTTACCGGTAACCCTACTTTCGTGTTGGATTTACTCATAAACACAGTTCTAAATATCAGAGTTAATTAAAAACTTTACGCGGAATATAAAACTTTCATAAAACATTACATATCAATTCATAATCATGTCTTTAAACATTCCTCTCGTCTTTCAAAATCAAAACGTAACTTATAAAACATATCGGATCTTCAGATGCCAGGCTTTAGTCTCCTGCCATGTGTCCTCCACTCAAGCCAGCTGTCTCAACCTACTCACCTGCGTGCATACTAAAAGTCAGCTACGCTGAGTGAGTTCTAGTTAAACATACACTACCATGCAATACCTTGTTACATACATACGTACTTAACCTCATAACTTTCTTTCATACACACATAAGTACTCATACCTTCATTCTTACTTACATACTTTCTTTCTTACTTACATACTTTCTTTACATTCATAATCATACGTTTTAAAGAGCCTTTCGCCCTATAACCTCACAGATATTATAAAGGTCTGGTCCCTAACATCACAGATATTATAAGGGTCTGGTCCCTAACATCACAGATATTATAAGGGTCTGGTCCCTATCATCACAGATATTATGAGGGTCTGGTCCCTAACATCACAGATATTATTAGGGTCTGGTCCCTAACACCACAGATATTATTAGGGTCTGGTCCCATGTTTTCGAATATTAGTAGGGTTCGATTCCCTCTTCGTTACCATACAACCATACATCATACCTCGAGTATTATTAGGGCTCGGTACCCCCTTTTGTAACCATACAACCATACAACCGTCATTTCCTTCTTTTATTAACTTTCTTACGTTCATACACATAAACATACATATCATACTTGCCATATTTATAACGTTACAACCTGACAGTACGTGCAATATCCGAAGATCGTTCACGAACCATCAAGCAATCATTCATACATATCACATATATCACCTATGGCATACACTTATCACTTTGGATAAATGTATTAACAACACATCAAGTATGCACACAGCCCCGAAAACATAACAAGGAATGGGGCTAGAAACTCACCTGGATCCTGTTACGCTCGCCGTTGATTGTAATTCCTTTCTTTAACTGGGCTCGGCTAACTGTATAATATTTACACATATCAATTACTGCTACTACTATTACTACTACTCATTTTCGATAACCGCCTTAACACATTTTCCATTAGGTTTTTAATTTATTTCATAAACGAACTTCACTTCAGGCGAATCTTGGAAACAACTTGGTTCTGGCTTGATTCGATCGAATAGGAACACGTTCGATCGAATACAACACGTTCGATCGAATAGGAACACGTTCGATCAAACAGGAACACGTTCGATCGAATACAACACTCATTCGATCGAATACAAAACTCATTCGATCGAATGAGTTGGAGACCATTCGGTTGCTTCCCTATTCGGTCGACTGGACTTGTTCGATCTACGCATTCGATCGAATGGACTGATTCGATCGACTGGTTCGATCGAATGAGTCTGATTCGACTCCTTCAAGCTGGGCGACGGAGAAACCCACGGGTTTTCCAGATTTTCCAGATTTTTGACCCAAAATCGAAGTTTTTGACATGGAAATGCTCGGGATTGAAAGGGCTATCGATTCCTAGTACTTTTAAACACAAAAGCTTGCATTTTGACACCAAAACAAGGCGGTTTTTGACCCGAAAACTCAAGTTACGTTTTTGCTCGATTTGAGGCCGAAATGGTTATGAAAACGGATGATTTTCGAGAGGGACTTACCAAAAACGATTAGGAACAAGATTGTGGACTCGGATTTGTGATTTGAGAACTTTCTCTCTCTAGCTTCTCTCTCTAGAAATGAGAGTGTTTGGGTGGGTGTAAGTGAAGGAAGATGGTGAAAATGGTGGAAGTGTCAAGAACTTTCGTTTATATACTACGGGTTTGGTTAGGCTCGGGTTGGCTTCCTACGGGTCGAGACAGGCCGAGTTCATAAAATAACTAAGCCCAAGACCCGTTCCTTACTCGACATTAAATAACTAAAACGTGAAATTACTAAACATAACTTTCTTTTATTTATCAATATAAAAATTTTAGGATGTTACATATAGCAGTTTAAAGATTATAACTAATCTTTGTTTTAGATTAATACATATTCTTGTGACATTGCTTTAACCCTTTAATAAAAATAAATATTATGCATTTCAAGTCATTATTTAATCTTATTTATGTTTGTATTGCTTATATTTCTACGTTTTTTTTCCAACAAAAATATAAAGATAATGAATTTAAATATACTGTACCTTCCACTTTCAAAATTACAATGTACAATACCTAATTTTCAAGTGAAGCGTGTTATTTTATTTAAGTACATGGTTTGATGTTGTAAACTTATAGCAACCGCTCAAAAACTTTATACGTTGATGATTAGCGAAAATAATTTTAACCAAATTATTTTTCGTTTAACTTGAAATATTAAGGAAATCATATCTCCACTCAATACACTTAATCATCTTCTTATTGATATTATCATTCTTATCCCTATAAAAGCCAATTAGATTCGGCACTAGACGTGGTGCAAATCTTTGAAACTTCAGGTTACATTACTATACCCGCTCATGTTAACCTAATTACTTTATCTTAACATATACCCGGTGGAAACATCGGTCTAATAAAATCAGATTTAGATATGTGCTTCTTCATATACAAGTGAACTTATAAAACCTTCAACCTATCAGGAAGAGACATTTTTCTTTACACCTTCATGTGAGTAGGCCTGCCAAATGTTATATAATACGAAATACAGGAAAATATAAGTCTTGGCCTTTCGAATGATCACTGTAATTAAATCTACCAATATCAATAAACAAAAATAATAATGATAATGTGTCATGATTAGTGAGTATGTTTTATGTGTACGTGTATCTCGTTCTGTATGTGTGATCAATTGAATGTCGGGTTGCCATATAAATAGAGAGATTGATGGAGCACTTTCATCATACTGAAACTACTGATTTGATGTTTTCTTTTATTCTAGACCGTATAATTTATAAACAGTGGCTTTAATTCCAAATCAACAAACACAGGTGTAGCATTAATAAAATTTTAAAGTAAGTTTTGGTGTGACTTTCGCTAATCAACTTCTTTTCATAGCTCGGTCGTGTACAATTATATCAGTTTACAAATTATAACTAATCTTTGTTTTAGATTAATACGTATTCGAGTGACATTGCTTTAACCCTTTAATAAAAATACATTTCATGCATTTCAAGTCATTAATTAATCTTAGTTAGGTTTGTATTGCTTATGTTTCTACGTTTTTTTTTCCTACAAAAATATAAAGATAATGGTTTTAAAAATACTATACCTTTCACTTTTAAAATTACCAAGTACAATACCTAAATTTCAACTTAAATGTGTTATTTTATTTAAGTACATGGTTTGATATTGTAATCTTATAGCAACCGCTAAAAAAATTTTATACGTTAATGATTAGCCAAAACAAATTTTAACCAAATTATTTTTCGCTTAACATGAAATTTTAAGGAAATCATATCTCTACTCAATACACCCTTAATCATCTTCTTATTGATATTATCATTCTATCCCTATAAAAGCCAATAAGATTCGGCACTAGACGTGGTGCAAATCTTTGAAACTTCAGGTTACATTACTATACTTGCTAATGTTAACCTAATTACTATATCTTAACCTATACCCGGTGAAATCATCGGTCTAATATAATAAGATTTACATATGTGCTTCTTCATATACAATTGAACTTATAAAACCTTCAACTTAACAAGAAGAGAAATTATTCTTAACACCTTTATGTGAGTAGGCCTGCCAAGTGTGACGTAATACGAAATACAGGAAAATATAAGTCTTGGCCTTTTGAATGATCAATGTAATAAAATCTACCAATACTAATAAACAAAAATATTGATGATAATGTGTCATGATTAGTGAGTATGGTTTATGTGTACGTGTATCTCGTTCGGATTGATGTGATCAATTGAATGTTGGGTTGCAATATAAATAGAGAGATCGAAGGAGCACTTTCATCATATTGAAACTACTGATTTGATGCTTACTTATAATCTAGACCGTATAATTTCTTAACAGTGGCTTTAATTCCAACTCAACAAACACTAGTGTAGCATTAATATGTGTACAATTATAGCAGTTTACAGATTATAACTAATCTTTGTTTTAGATTAATACATATTCTAGTGACATTTCTTTAACCCTTTAATAAAAATACAATTTATGCATTTCAAGTCATTACCGTTTCTATTGCTTATGTTTCTACGTTTTTTTTCCAACAAAAATATAAAGATAATGAATTTAAAAATACAATACCTCCCACTTTCAAAATTACCAAGTACAGTACCTAAATTTCAAGTGAAGCATGTTATTTTATTTAAGTACATGGTTTGATGTTGTAAACTTATAGCAACCGCTCAAGAAAACTTTATACGTTGATGATTAGCGAAAATAATTTTAACCAAATTATTATTCGCTTAACTTGATATATTAAGGAAATCATATCTCCACTCAATACACTTAATCATCTTCTTATTGATATTATCATTCTTATCCCTATAAAAGCCAATTAGATTCGGCACTTGACCTGGTGCAAATCTTTGAAACTTCAGGTTACATTACTATACCCGCTTATGTTAACCTAATTACTATATCTTAACCTATACCCTGTGGAAACATCGATCTAATATTATCAAATTTAGATATGTGCTTCTTCACATACAATTGAACTTATAAAACCTTCAACCTAATCTAACAGGAAAACACATTTTTCTTTACACCTTCATTTGAGTGGGCTTGCCAAGTGTTACATAATACAAAATATACGAAAATATATGTCTTGGGCTTTTGAATGATCATTGTAATTAAATCTACCAATACTAATAAACAAAAATAATGATGATAATGTGTCATGATTAGCGAGTATGGTTTATGTGTACGTGTATCTCGTTCGGATGTGTGTGATCAATTGCATGTCGGGTTGCTATATAAATAGAGAGATCGATGGACCACTTTCATCATATTGAAACTGCTGATTTGATGTTTACTTTTAATCTAGACCGTATAATTTCTAAACAATGGCTTTAATTCCAAATCAACAAACACTAGTGTAGCATCAATAAAATTTTAAAGTAAGTTTTGGTGTGATTTTCGTTAATCAGATTCTTTTCTTAGCTCGGTCATGTGTACAATTATAGCAGTTTACAAGTTATAACTAATCTTTGTTTTAGATTAATACATATTCTTGTGACATTGTTTTAACCCTTTAATAAAAATACATTTTATGCATTTCAAGTGATTGCTTAATCTTAGTTAGGTTTGTATTGCTTATGTTTCTATATTTTTTCCTACAAAAATATAAAGATAATGAATTTAAAAATACTATACCTTCCACTTTCAAAATTACCAAGTACAATACCTAAATTTCAAGTAAAACATGTTATTTTATTTAAGTACATGGTTTGATGTTGTAAACTTATAGCAACCGCTAAAAAAACTTTATACGTTGATGATTAGCCAAAATAAATTTTAACCAAATTATTTTTCGCTTAACATGAAATATTAAGGAAATCATATCTCCCGCTCAATACACTTAATTATCTTCTTATTGATATTATCATTCTTATCCCTATAAAAGCCAATTAGATTCAGCACTAGACGTGGTGCAAATCTTTGAAACTTCAAGTTACATTACTATACCCGCTCATGTAAACCTAATTACTATATCTTAACCTATAACCGGTAGAAACATCGGTCTAATAAAATCAGATTTAGGTAAGTGCTTCTTTATATACAAGTGAACTTATAAAACCTTCAACCTATCAGGAATAGACATTTTTCTTTACACCTTCATGTGAGTGTAGCATTAATTATGTTTCGCTTAACTTGAAATATTAAGGAAATATTATCTCCACTCAATACACTTAATCATCTTCTTATTGATATTATCATTCTTATCCCTATAAAAGACAGTTAGATTCGGCACTAGACGTGGTGCAAATCTTTGAAACTTCAGGTTACATTACTATACTTGCTCATGTTAACCTAATTACTATATCTTAACCTATACCCGGTGAAAACATCGGTCTAATATAATCAGATTTAGATATGTGCTTCTCATATACAATTGAATTTATAAAACCTTCAACCTAACAGGAAGAGACATTTTTCTTAACACCTTTATGTGAGTAGGTCTGCCAAGTGTGACATAATACGAAATACAGGAAAATATAAGTCTTGGCCTTTTGAATGATCACTGCAATTAAATCTACCAATACTAATAAACAAAAAAAAATGATGATAATGTGTCATGATTAGTGAATATGGTTTATGTGTACGTGTATCTCGTTCGGATTGTTGTGATCAATTGAATGTCGGGTTGCTATATAAATAGAGAGATCGATGGAGCACTATCATCATATTGAAACTGCCGATTTGATGCTTACTTATAATATAGACCGTATAATTTCTAAATAGTGGCTTTAATTCCAAATCAACAAACGCTAGTGTAGCATTAATTAATTTTTAAAGTAAGTTTTGGTGTGATTTTCGTTAAGCAGATTCTTTTCTTAGCTCGGTCATGTGTACAATTATAGCAGCTTACAAATTATAACTAATTTATTTTAGATTAATACATATTCTATTGATATTGCTTTAACCCTTTAATAAAAATACATTTTATGCATTTCAAATCATTACTTAATCTTAGTTAGGTTTGTATTGCTTATGTTTCTACATTTTTTTCCTACAAAAATATAAAGATAATGAATTTAAAAATACTATACCTTCCACTTTCAAAATTACCAAGTACAATACCTAAATTTCAAGTGAAACATGTTGTTTTATTTAAGTACATGGTTTGATGTTGTAAACTTGTAGCAACCGCTAAAAAAACTTTATACGTTGATGATTATCAAAAATAAATTTTAACCAAATTATTTTTCGCTTAATTTGAAATATTAAGGAAATCATATCTCCACTCTATACACACTTAATCATCTTCTTATTGATATTATCATTCTTATCCCTATAAAAGCCAATTAGATTCGGCACTAGACGTGGTGCAAATCTTTGAAACTTCAGGTTACGTTACTTTACTATACTCGCTCATGTTAACCTAATTACTATATCTTAACCTACACCCGGTGTAAACATCGGTCTCATATTATCAAATTTAGATATGTGCTTCTTGACATACAATTGAACTTATAAAACGTTCAACCTAACAGGAAAAGACATTTTTCTTTACACCTTCATGTGAGTGGCTTGCCAAGTGTTACATAATACGAAATACAGGAAAATATATGTCTTGGGCATTTGAATGATCACTGTATTTAAATCTACCAATACTAATAAACAAAAATAATGATGATAATGTGTCATGATTAGTGAGTATGGTTTATGTGTACGTGTATCTCGTTCGGATTGTTGTGATCAATTGAATGTCGGGTTGCTATATAAATAGAGAGATCGATGGAGCACTTTCATTATATTGAAACTGCTGATTTGATGCTTACTTATAATCTCGACCGTTTAATTTCTAAACAGTAGCTTTAATTCCAAATCAACAAACACTAGTGTAGAATTAATAAAATTTTAAAGTAAGTTTTGGTGTGATTTTCGCTAATCAGATTCTTTTCTTAGCTCGGTCATGTGTACAATTATAGCAGTTTACAGATTATAACTAATCTTTGTTTTAGATTAATACATATTCTTGTGACATTGCTTTAACCCTTTAATAAAAATACATTTTATGCATTTCAAGTCATTACTTAATCTTAGTTAGGTTTGTACTGCTTATGTTTCTACATTTTTTTGTAAGGCCTCGTTCCCGGTAGCCCTACTTTAGCTTCGGATTTACTCATAAACACAGTTCTACAAATCAGAGTTTTTTAAAACTTTTGCGGAATATAAAACTGTAACCATTTATTACAAAACATTTAATCTTTTATTTAAAACCATAACATAAGTCATCATATTAAAACATCATTTCTTCCATCTTCAAATGCCAGCCGTTCGATCCATGCCATGTGCCAACCTCCTGCTAGCTCTTTAATCATATTCACCTGCGTGCATACTAAAAGTCAGCTACACTGAGTGAGTTCTAGTTAATCAGGCGACATACAATACATACACATATCTTACATACATACATACATACATATCTTATCCTTGTATAAATATCCATAAGAGGACGTCACATAATATATATTAAAAGAACTATTACTATTACCCTACTATTTATATTCTCCATAGAAGGACACTCTATATATATTCTTCATAGAAGGAACATCCTATATACTTCCATAGAAGGAACACTATGCTTTCCATTAAAGGAACACTATGCTTTCCATTTAAGGAACACTCTATATATTATCCGTAGAGGGAACTCTATATATAAGTTATCATTTAATATCCATATAAGGAGACAATCATCGCTATTCTTGGCAATACATGCAATATTCGAAGATCGTTCACGTATCGACAAGTAATCATCCTTGCATTACATACAATATCCATATCATTATTTATAACCTAACGGTACATGCAATATCCGAAGATCGTTCACGTACCGACAAGCAATCAATCGTATCTAACAGATATATCATACATGGCATACACTTACCATTTAAGTTAAGTGTATTAACTGTCACATCGAGTATGCACTTAGCCTCGAAAACATAACAAGGAAGTGAGGCTAGAAACTCACCTGAATGCGGGTACGTTCACCGTTAATAGTTATTCCTTTCTTGAGCTGTGCACGGCTAACTTTATGATGTTTCTAGGTCACGGCTAGCTTTGATTATGAGCTAGGATCGTTTATCTAGCTTGAATAAGGATGATAAACCAAAGACCGATGCTCGTTTGATCTTGGATCTCGTTTCCTCCTCTTGTGGCCGAAATTAGGAAGGTTGTGTGTGTTATGGAGGTGTAGCGAGAATAAGATGGATAAGATGGTTGGAAATGGAAAGATTTAGGGTTTAAGAGGTATTTTATCTCCCTTAAGCGCATGGACCTAAGGCCCATCTTTCCTTTTTAGTCAATGATTAATTCCATTTAATTAGACTACTTATCTTTCCTCCTATTATTGTTATTTTATTTACCATCTTAAGTAAACTTGTCCATCGAAAGAGATAATATATAAAATATTATTTATTGAAATTTTGGGATGTTACAGCTTGCCAAGTGTTACATAATACGAAATAAAGGAAAATATATGTCTTGGGCTTTTAATGATCACTTTTGAAATTTCTACGTTTTTTTTCCAACAAAAATATGAAGATAACGAATTTAAAAATACTATACCTTCCACTTTCAAAATTACCAAGTACAATACCTAAATTTCAAGTGAATAGTGTTATTTTATATAAGTACATGGTTTGATGTTGTAAACTTATAGCAACCGCTCAAGAAAACTTTATACGTTGATGATTAGCGAAAATAATTTTAACCAAATTATTATTCGCTTAACTTGATATATTAAGGAAATCATATCTCCACTCAATACACTTAATCATCTTCTTATTGATATTATCATTCTCATCCCTATAAAAGCCAATTAGATTCGGCACTAGACCTGGTGCAAATCTTTCAAACTTCAGGTTACATTACTATACCCCTTATGTTAACCTAATTACTATATCTTAACCTATACCCTGTGGAAACATCGATCTAATATTATCAAATTTAGATATGTGCTTCTTCACATACAATTGAACTTATAAAACCTTCAAACTAATCTAACAGGAAAACACATTTTTCTTTAGTTCTTCATGTTAGTAGGTTGCCAAGTGTTACATAATACGAAATAAAGAAAAATATATGTCTTGGGCTTTTGAATGATCACTGTAATTAAATCTACCAATACTAATAAACAAAAATAATGATAATAATGTGTCATGATTAGCGAGTATGGTTTATGTGTACGTGTATCTCGTTCGGATGTGTGTGATCAATTGCATGTCGGGTTGCTATATAAATAGAGAGATCGATGGACCACTTTCATCATATTGAAACTGCTGATTTGATGTTTACTTTTAATCTAGACCGTATAATTTCTAAACAGTGGATTTAATTCCAAATCAACAAACACTAGTGTAGCATCAATAAAATTTTAAAGTAAGTTTTGGTGTGATTTTCGTTAATCAGATTCTTTTCTTAGCTCGGTCATGTGTACAAATATAGCAGTTTACAGGTTATAACTAATCTTTATTTTAGATTAATACATATTCTTGTGACATTGCTTTAACCCTTTAATAAAAATACATTTTATGCATTTCAAGTGATTGCTTAATCTTAGTTATGTTTGTATTGCTTATATTTCTAGGTTTTTTCCAACAAAAATATGAAGATAACGAATTTAAAAATACTACACCTTCCACTTTCAAAATTACCAACTACAATACCTTAATTTCAAGTGAAGCGTGTTATTTTATTTAAGTACATGGTTTGATGTTGTAAACTTATAGCAGCCGCTCAAAAAAACTTTATACGTTGATGATTAGCGAAAATAATTTTAACCAAATTATTTTTCGCTTAAGTTGAAATATTAAGGAAATCATAGCTCCACTCAATACAATTAATCATCTTCTTATTGATATTATCATACTTATCCCTATAAAAGCCAATTAGATTCGGCACTAGAGGTGGTGCAAATCTTTGAAACTTCAGGTTACATTACTATACCCGCTCATGTTAACATAATTACTATATCTTTACATATACCCGGTGGAAATATCGGTCTAATATAATCAGATTTTGATATGTGCTTCTTCATATACAATTGAACTTATAAAACCTTCAACCTAACAGGAAGAGACATTTTTCTTAACACCTTTATGTGAGTAGGCCTACCAAGTGTTACATAATACGAAACACAGGAAAATATATGTCTTGGCCTTTTGAATGATCACCGTAATTAAATCTACCAATACTAATAAACAAAAATAATGATGATAATGTGTCATGATTAGTGAGTATGGTTTATGTGTACGTGTATCTCGTTCGGATGTGTGTGATCAATTGCATGTCGGGTTGCTATATAAATAGAGAGATCGATGGACCACTTTCATCATACTGAAACTGCTGATTTGATGTTTACTTTTATTCTAGACCGTATAATTTCTAAACAGTGGCTTTAATTCCAAATCAACAAACACTAGTGTAGCATTAATAAAATTTTAAAGTAAGTTTTGGTGTGATTTTCGTTAATCAGATTCTTTTCTTAGCTCTCTCATGTGTAGAATTATAGCAGTTTACAGATTATAACTAATCTTTGTTTTAGATTAATACATATTCTAGTGATGTTGCTTTAACCCTTTAATAAAAATACATTATATTTATTTCAAGTCATTACTTAATATTAGTTAGGTTTGTATTGCTTATGTTTCTACTTTTTTTTTCCTACAAAAATATAAAGATAACGAATTTAAAAATACTATACCTTCCACTTTCAAAATTACCAAGTATAATACTTAAATTTCAAGTGAAATGTGTTATTTTATTTAAGTACATGGTTTGATGTTGTATACTTATAGCAACCGCTTAAAAAAACTTTATACGTTGATGATTAGCCAAAATAAATTTTAACCAAATTATTTTTCGCTTAACTTGAAATATTAAGGAAATCATATCTCCAATCAATACACTTAATCATCTTCTTATTGATATTATCATTCTTATCCCTATAAAAGCCAATTATTTTTGGCACTAGACGTGGTGCAAATCTTTGAAACTTCAGGTTACATTACTATACTTGTTCATGTTAACCTAATTACTATATCTTAACCTATGCCCAGTGGAAACATCGATCTAATATAATCAGATTTAGATATGTGCTTATTCATATACAATTGTGTAACATCCCGAAATTTCTAAGAATATATAATTAATATATTATTTATTTAAGATGAAAAGGTTTACTTGAGTTAATAAAAAAGTAGTAAAATAATAAAGATGGAAGGATAAGTAGGGTAACTAGATGTAATTAATTATGGACCAAAAATGAAAGATGGGCCTAAGGTCCATGGGCTTAAGTGACTATAAATACCCCTTAAAACCCTAATCCTTTCCATTTTCATACATCTCTACACCATAGGCTACACCATCAAAACACACACTTAACCCAATTCCCGTTTTTTAGAAAATCACCCACAAAGACACAAAGATTCCCGGAGATATAGCCGTCGGATCGGTCTCAAATTTTAACCACGTATACTTGACATATAAATGAAGATTTGCACATAAAAGATCTTCGATCAAAGGTTGGGAAGTTCGGTTTTTATCAGTAAAACCACAACAGGTCAAAAGTGAAGATTCCGGCGATTGTTCAGCTGTTCCGACCACTGTAGCGGCGGTTTCCGACGAAGGTGAGCTGATCGGGATGAGACGGTTCTGTGGCCGCTTGAATCACTCAAATCGGAGTTCGTTTGATATGGTTTTGAGCATCTTGAGTGATTTCATAAAAAAACCTCAAAGGTACGTTTTTGTTAAAAAAACTTACTTTTCATGAACGGGTTTACATGAAAATTGGTAGGATGATAGATCAGGTCATGATTATTATTAAAGTAATGAACTTGATAATAAACGGGTTAGTTGGTTCGTTTCGGGTAAAACGAATAATGTTTGGTTTGTGAAAAGAACGGGTAAACGAAGTCGGTTTTGCATGAAACTTAGTAGGATAGTAAATTGGACCCTATTATGTGATAAAGTTGCAAACTTGATGTATAAAACAGACTTAACGAACTCATGGACATATACGGTTCATAAAATAAACCCTAGATCTAGTTTTATTCGTTTTAAGCCTAAAGGTCCAAACTTTATGCTTTTCCTGGCCGAGTCTTATCTGAAATTGACCATGGGAATGTTTACGGGATTGGTTAGTGTCATATCAAAGGGTTACACGATAGAACGGAGATGATTATAGGGGTTAAGAATGAACCGTAGCTACTGCTGGGTAACTTCTCCCGCAGTAAGTTCGCTACAGGATGTTCGCCAAGCGTGTTCGCCAAATATGTTCGCCTGCATGTTCGCCAAGCATGTTCGCCAAATATGTTCGCTTGCATGTTCGCCAAGCATGTTCGCCAAACAAGTACGCTATAGTAAGTTCGCCTATACGCAAGTTCACTTACATGTAAGATCGCTTGTGCATATCAGACCCGAATACATGGCGATTCGTATATGTATACATATACGAGAATACACTTGGTAGCATGCACTGTATGGATATAATACTAGAACGTTAAAATAAAGTAAAACCCTAAATGCTAACTAAAAGAAAACTAATACTAGACCACTAGATTAGATCAGACGAGTATTGATGCATGCATCCTGTATACAGTTAGCAGGGCACGGTTAAAGAAAGGAATTGCGATAAGCGGAGAAAGGAACAGAATCCAGGTGAGTTTCTAGCCCCATTTCCTTGTTATGTTTTCGGGGCTGTGTGCATACTCGATGTGATAGTTAATACACTTACCTTAAATTGTAAGTGTATGCCATGTATGATTTATATGTTATTCATGTATGTATATTTTGAATGTGAATGAAAGCTTGTCGGTACGTGAACGATCTTCGGATATTGCACGTATTGATAAGGGAGGTATGTATATGATAGTTGAATGTGTATGTTAGATATATGTTTAACATATGAGTATGTATGAATGATAAAAGAAAGTATATGTATATTACGGGTAGGTAAAGACAATATGTACAAAGATGAAGAAGTAAGGAACCAGACCCTAATAATATATGTGATGGTAGGGACCAGACCCTAATAATATCTGTGATGGTAGGGACCATACCCTTTATAATATCTGCGATGTTAGGGACCAGACCCTTATAATATCAGTGAGGTTATAGGGCGGAAGGCTCATTAAATAGGATGGATAGTTATGTATGAAAAGTTAGTATGAATAATGTACACCGCTTCGGGCATGTGTGCAAGTATGTGAACCGATTGTATGTTGTATGATTAACTAGAACTCACTCAGCGTAGCTGACTTTTAGTATGCATGCAGGTGAGTAGGATGAGGCAGCTCGCTTGAGGGGAACACGTGGCATTGAATAAGTGGCTGGCATCGGAAGACTCAAGACGTTTATCAGTTTATGTTTAATTACTTAGTTTTCTAAAGACAAGATGGGTGTTTAAGACATGTTATGAATCGTTATGTAATAATTTATGAAAGTTTTTATATTCCGCGAATTTTTTTATTAACTCTGATGACTAGAAATATGTGAATGAGTAAATCCAACGTCCAAATGTGAGGCACCGGTAACAGAGCCTTACAAATTTAACTTATAAAAACCTTCAACCTAAAGGAAAAGACATTTTTCTTAACACCTTTATGTGAGTAGGCCTGCCAAGTGTTATAATATACGAAATAAAGGAAAATATAAGTCTTGGCCTTTTGAATAATCACTGTAATTAAATCTACAAATACTAATAAACAAAAATATTGATGATAATGTGTCATGATTAGTGAGTATGGTTTATGTGTACGTGTATCTCGTTCGGATTGTTGTGATCAATTGAATTTCGGGTTGCTATATAAATAGAGAGATCAATGGAGCACTTTCATCATATTGAAACTGCTAATTTGATGCTTACTTTTAATCTAGACCGTATAATTTCTAAATAGTGGCTTTAATTCCAAATCAACAAACACTAGTATAGCATTAATAAAATTTTAAAGTAAGTTTTGGTGTGATTTTCGCTAATCAGATTTTTTTCTTAGCTCGGTCATGTGTACAATTATAGTAGTTTACAGATTATAACTAATCATTGTTTTAGATTAATACATATTCTTGTGACATTGCTTTAACCCTTTAATAAAAATATATTTTATGCATTTCAAGTCATTACTTAATCTTAGTTATGTTTGTATTGCTTATATTTCTACGTTTTGTTTTCCAACAAAAATATATAGATAACGAATTTATAAATACTATACCTTCCACTTTCAAAATTATCAAGTACAATACCTAAATTTCAAGTGAAGCGTGCTATTTTATTTAAGTACATGGTTTGATGTTGTAAACTTATAACAGCCGCTAAAAAAAACTTTATACGTTGATGATTAGCGAAAATAATTCTAACCAAATTATTTTTCGCTTAACTTGAAATATTAAGGAAATCATATCTCCACTCAATACACTTAATCATGTTCTTATTGATATTATCATTCTTATCCCTATAAAAGCCAATTAGATTCGGCACTAGACGTGGTGCAAATCTTTGAAACTTCAGGATACATTACTATACCCGCTCAAGTTAACCTAATTACTATATCTTAACCTACACCCGGTGGAAACATCGGTCTAATATTATCAGATTTAGATATGTGCTTCTTCATATACAATTGAACTTATAAACCTTCAACCTAACAGGAAAATATATTTTTCTTTACACCTTCATGTGAGTAGGCTTGCCAAGTGTTACATAATACGAAATACATGAAAATTATGTGTCTTGGGCTTTTAAATAATCCCTGTATTTTAATCTACCAATACTAATAAACAAAAATATTGATGATAATGTGTCATGATTATTGAGAATGGTTTATGTGTACGTGTATCTCGTTCGGATGTGTGTGATCAATTGCATATCGGGTTGCTATATAAATAGAGAGATCGATGGAGCACTTTCATCATATTGAAACTTCTGATTTGATGTTTACTTTTATTCTAGACCTTATATTTTCTAAACAGTGGCTTTAATTCCAAATCAACAAACACTATTGTAGCATTAATAAAATTTTAAAGTATGTTTTGGTGTGGTTTTCGTTAATCAGATTCTTTTCTTAGCTCGGTCATGTGTACAATTATAGCAGTTTACTGATTATAACTAATCATTGTTTTAGATTAATACATATTCTAGTGACATTGCTTTAACCCTTTAATAAAAATGCATTATATGCATTTCAAGTCATTACTTAATCTTAGTTAGGTTTGTATTGCTTATGTTTTTACGTTTTTTTTTCTACAAAATTATAAAGATAATGAATTTAAAAATACTATACCTTCCACTTTCAAAATTACAAAGTAAAATACCTAAATTTCAAGTGAAACGTGTTATTTTATTTAAGTGCATGGTTTGATGTTGTATAGTTATAGCAACCGCTCAAAAAAACTTTATACGTTGATGATTAGCAAAAATAAATTTTAACCAAATTATTTTTCGCTTATCTATATTAAAGAAATCATATCTCCACTCAATACACTTAATCATCTTCTTATTGATATTATCATTCTTATCCCTATAAAAGCCAATTAGATTCGGCACGTGCAAATCTTTGAAACTTCAGGTTACATTACTATACCCGCTCATGTTAACCTAATTACTATATCTTAACCAATGCCTGGTGAAAACATCGGTCTAATATATTTAGATTTAGATATGTGTTTCTTCATATACAATTGAACTTATAAAAACCTTCAACCTAAAGGAAGGGACATTTTTCTTAACACCTTTATGTGAGTAGGCCTGCCAAGTGTTACATAATACAAAATAAAGGAAAATATAAGTTTTGGTCTTTTGAATGATCACTATAATTAAATCTACCAATACTAATAAACAAAAATAATGATGATAATGTGTCATGATTAGTGAGTATGGTTTATGTGTACGTGTATTGTAAGGCCCCGTTACCGGTGCCCTACATTTGGTGTTGGATTTACTCATAAACACAATTTTAAATATCAGAGTTCATTAAAACTTTCACGGAATAACATAAAACATCAACAGTCGTTACAAACATTCATAATCTTGTCTTTTAAACATAACTTAAACATGTCTTTTAGTTCAAAACATTAACAAATAGATCTTCAAATGCCAGCTTCTTTATTCTACCGCCATGTGTCCCCGCTCAAGCCAGTTGTCTCATTCTACTCACCTGCGTGCATACTAAAAGTTAGCTACGCTGAGTGAGTTATAGTTAATAACATAACATGCAATACGTACACTTAGCTTCAATTATGCATCCGAAGATACATAATAATTTCGTTACTATTTTACTTTCATTACATAACTTCATATATACATACATGCATACATACTTTATTACTTTCATACTATATATTTACGGTCCATTCTATCTCAGATATTATTATGGTCTGATCCCTTCCTTTTCTATCTCAGATATTATTAGGGTCTGATCCCTTTATTGTCTATCTCAGATATTATTAGGGTCTGATCCCTCTATAGTTCTCTATTTCAGATATTATTAGGGTCTGGTCCCTTTCTTCTCTATCTCCGATATTATTAGGGTCTGATCCCTTACTTCTTCATCTTCGTACATTCTGTCTTTACATACCCGTAACATACATAACATTCTTTACTCTTTCATACAAATTCGTACATATATCTATCATACACATCCATCTATCATACACATACCTCCCTTGTCAATACATGCAATATCCGAAGATCGTTCACGTACCGACAAGCTTTCGATCACATTCAAGTTATACATAAATAACATACAAATCATACATGGCATACACTTACCATTTAAGGTAAGTGTATTAACTATCACATCGAGTATGCACACAGCCCCGAAAACATAACAAGGAAATGGGGCTAGAAACTCACCTGAATGCGGTTAAGTTCACCGTTTATGGTTATTCCCTTCTTGAGTTGTGCACGGCTAACTGTATAATAATTACATGTATCAATTAACTATTACTACTCATATCATATTTCCATCTTTATATAACCCACAAAGAACGGGGGTCCGGGGGAAGCGCCCCTGGCAGCGGGGTTCTAGGGGCGGCAGGACCTAGCGGGGTCCAAGGGGCAGAGCCCCTGGCTGGGGTTAAGCTGACAGGTCAGCTTGGAAAAATTTAATTTCTATTACTTTTCCATTAGGATTTTAAATTATTTTCTAATTCGCTAACTCATTCTCTATAACGAATTAAGCCTAATTCGTTATCTAATTCGTTATCTTTTGATCTGGTTCGTTAACTGATTCGTCATCTGGTCATCATCTGATTCGTCATCTAATTCGTTAATAGAACATCCTGTGATTCGTTTTCCTGATTCGCTAGCTGATTCGTTATTATGGTTCGTCATCTTAACATAGTGAATGGGTGTGTAACGAATAATCTGATTCGTTATCTTAATATAACGAATTGGTGAATAACGAATCCTCCCTGATTCGTTTTTTTATTATAACAAATTGATGTAAGTTCTTATCCAGACTTTGACTCAGGGTCAAAGTCAAAATTGATATGAACAACGAAAAGTCAACAGACACTCAGATCTGCAATTAACCTTCGTTTCTTAACCAAATAACACGATTTTGGTACCATTGAACTCGCAATCCAAGCGCCTACAAACCCTAATCATCAAATCGGCCAAACATTCATGTTTAAGGGGTGCGATTTGGGCATATATAAACGGGTTTTTTAGGTTAACAATTAACCCATCAATTGTTAATCAATTTCCATAAGATTTGTTTCTTTGGACTCGTTTATCACATACTACAACAGATATATGATTTCCCAAACCAAACCGAACCTATATGAACGATTTCTACATATAAACGTACCTTAAACGAGTCATTCTACAAACATGAGCTGGTCTTGATGTTGTTTTGTATGGTTCGTCACGACGCTCCAACACCAACAAGCTCGGGTTTTCGCCTGCGGATCTTGGTTCGGGTTTGTGTGTGTTTTCCAAGGTGTAGGCTATGGTGTAGAGATGGATAAAATGGAAAGGTTTAGGGTTTAAGGGGTATTTATATTCCCTTAAGCCCATGGACCTAAAGCCCATTCCATCTTATATTCCATCTTCTAAAGTCCAAGCCCAACAGTGTATAGTTTATTATATAAACCGATAAACGACACAATATAAAATAAACAAAATTTATTTTATTATTAACCAAATGTAGGATGTTACATGTATCTAATTCGGATTTGTGTGATCAATTAAATGTCGTGTTGCTATATAAATAGACAGATCGATGGAGCACTTTCATCATATTGAAACTGCTGATTTGATGCTTACTTTTATTCTAGACCGTATAATTTCTAAACAGTGGCTTTAATTCCAAATCAACAAACACTAGTGTTGCATTAATAAAATTTTAAAGTAAGTTTTGGTGTGATTTTCGTTAATCAGATTCTTTTCATAGCTCGCTCATGTGTACAATTATAGCAGTTACAAATTATAACTAATCTTTGTTTTAGATTAATACATATTCTAGTGACATTGCTTTAACCCTTTAATAAAAATAAATTATATTTATTTCAAGTCATTACTTAATCTTAGTTAGGTTTGTATTGCTTATGTTTCTATGTTTTTGTTTCCTACAAAAATATAAAGATAATGAATTTATAAATACTATACCTTCCACTTTCAAAATTACCAAGTACAATACCTAACTTTCAAATGAAACGTGTTATTTTTATTTAACTACATGGTTTGATGTTGTAAACTTATAGAAGATACTCAAAAAAACTTTATACGTTAATGATTAGCGAAAATAATTTTAACCAAATTATTTTTCGCTTAACTTGAAATATTAAGGAAATCATATCTCCACTCAATACACTTAATCATCTTCTTATTGATATTATCATTCTTATCCCTATAAAATCCAATTAGATTCGGCACGTGCAAATCTTTGAAACTTCAGGTTACATTACTATACCCGCTCATGTTAACCTAATTACTATATCTTAACCTATACCCGGTGGAAACATCGGTCTAACATAATCAGATTTAGATATGTGCTTCTTCATATACAATTGAACTTATAAAATCTTTAACCTAACTGGAAGAGAATTTTTCTTTACACCTTCATTTGAGTAGGATAACATCCTGATTTTGATTAGAATTAATAAATAAATTTCGTTTATTTTATAATGTGTCGTGTATCAGTTTAAATAAATAAACTAATAGAAGGTGGGATTGGACTTTAGAATATGAAATAAGAAATGGAATGGGCCTTAGGTCCATGGTCTTAAGGGAGTATAAATACCCCTTAAACCCTAAACCTTTCCATTTCTATCCATCTCTACACCATAGCCTACACCTTGGAAAACACACACAAACACTATCATATAACCCGAGTCAAGATCCGAAGGCAAAAACCCGAGATTATTGGTGCTAGAACGTTAAAACGAACCATGACAATATCAAGACTAGAACGTGTTCATAACCCGACTCGTTTAAGGTATGTTTATATCTAGAAATTGTTCATTTAGGTTCGGATTCATTTAGGAAGTCCTAGATCTGTATGAATGTGATGAAACGAGTCCAACTAACTAATCCGTAGTACAATCCATTATAGTTTGATAGGCTAATTGTTAGCTTGAAAGACCCGTAATATATACACATAAATCGCACCATGTAAACGCGAATGATTGATTGATTAATGGGTTAGGGTTTGTGTAACAACTCGATTTTCCAATTTATATTAACCGACCGATTCTCATATTCGGGAAATTTTGCCAATTAAGATATCGCGTGTATCAAGTAATTAATTAATTATTTTTTATTAATCATCAAAGTGCAGTCAGAGGTGCTGGTAGATGAAGGGCTAGTGAAGAAAGAAAGGATTTTCGGTCAGAAAGACGAGTTGATGGAAAACACTCATGGTGTTAAGACTAGGTTTGACCGTATGTGGATTCCACGCCATGGAGATCTCAGAGGTCGAATCTTAGATAAAGCTCATAAGTCAAGATATTCAATTCATCCAGGAGATACTAAGATGTACCAAGTTTTGAAAAGAGATTATTGGTGGCCGGGAATGAAAAATGATGTAGTAGATTATGTCAGTAAGTGCTTAACTTGTTTACATGTCAAAGAAGAGCACCAGAAGCCTTATGGGAAGATGCAACCTCTTGAGATACCAGAATGGAAATGGGAACACATCACCATGGATTTCATAACTAAGTTACCTCGTACAGCTAAGCATAATGATACCATCTGGGTGATAGTGGACCGTTTGGCCAAAAGTGCTCACTTTCTGCCTATACGAGAGGCCATCTCGTCAGAAACGTTAGCAAGTTTGTTCATAAAAGAGGTTGTGTCTAAGCATGGCGTACCGTTATCGATCATGTCCGATATAGATACCCGATTTACTTTGAGGTTTTGGAAGAAGTTCCATGATGCTATGGGAACAAGAATGAACATCAGTACGGCGTATCATCCTCAAACAGATGGACAGTCTGAAAGGACGATCCAAACCCTTGAAGATATGCTACGAGCTTGCGTTCTAGATTTTGGAGGAAGTTGGGATGATCATCTGCATCTAGCAGAGTTCTCCTATAACAACAGTTATCATTCAAGTATTGGTATGCCACCGTTTGAGATGCTTTACGGTAGACGATGTAGGACCCCGGTGTGTTGGGGAGAGATTGGTCAGAAGGAGATTGGAAGTTTAGAAGTGGTTCAAGAAACATCTTCAAAGTTCGATCAGATTAATGTAAGAATGAAAGCTGCTCAAGACAGACAAAAGTCTTTTGCTGATAAGCGGCGACGACCGATTAAGTTTAACATTGGTGACAACGTGATGCTTAAGGTCTCGCCTTGGAATGGAATTATCCGTTTTAGAAATAGGGGAAGTTGAGCCCGAGGTACGTTGGACCGTTTAAAATTATAGATCATGTAGGTGAAGTGGCTTATAAGCTGGATTTGCCCGAAGAGTTAGAAGGAATTCATTCAACCTTCCATGTTTCTCATCTGAGCAAATGTCTAGCTGATAACACGTCTCACGTGCCATTAATGGACATTGAGGTTGATGAACAATTGAATTATATCGAGCAACCGATTGAGATAGTTGACCGCAAGGAAAAGCAACTCCGTCACAAGGTTATACCTTTAGTGAAAGTGATATGGAAGCATCACAAGGGTT
Organism: Bidens hawaiensis; assembly: GCF_021521415.1. Taxonomy (NCBI): domain Eukaryota; kingdom Viridiplantae; phylum Streptophyta; class Magnoliopsida; order Asterales; family Asteraceae; genus Bidens; species Bidens hawaiensis. The sequence goes on from NW_027491051.1 coordinate 1,173,549, forward strand.
CAGATGCTACTTGGGAAGCTGAGGATGAGATGCGCAAGTTTTACCCGAATTTGTTTATGTAATAGTTAGGTTTCGGGGACGAAACCTCTTTAAGGAGGGAAGACTTGTAACATCCTGATTTTGATAAGAGTTAATAAAATAAATTCCGTTTATTTTATAATGTGTCGTGTATCGGTTTAAATAAATAAACTAATAGAAGGTGGGCTTGGACTTTAGAAGATAAAATAAGAAATGGAATGGGCCTTAGGTCCATGGGCTTAAGGGAGTATAAATACCCCTTAAACCCTAAACCTTTCCATTTCTATCCATCTCTACACCATAGCCTACATCTTGGAAAACACACACAAACACTATCCTATAACCCGAGTCAAGATCTGAAGGCGAAAACCCGAGATTATTGGTGCTAGAACGTTGAAACGAACCAAGACAATATCAAGACTAGAACGTGTTCATAACCCGACTCGTTTAAGGTACGTTTATATCTAGAAATCATTCATTTAGGTTCGGATTCATTTAGGAAGTCCTAGATCTGTATGAATGTGATGAAAACGAGTCCAACGAACTAATCCGTAGTACAATCCATTACAGTTTGATAGGCTAATTGTTATATTGAAAGACCCGTAATATATACACATAAATCGCACCAAGTAAACGTGAATGTTTGAATGATTAATGGGTTAGGGTTTGTGTAACAACTCAGTTTTCCAATTTATATTAACCGACCCGTTCTCATATTCGGGAAATTTTGTCAATTAAGATATCGCGTGTATCAAGTAATTATTATTTTATTTTTATTTGATTATTACATTTATTTATTTATTTATTTATTTATTTACTTTTATATATAAAGTAACTCTGAAAAATATACAAAAAAATAAGCCTAAAACAATAGTTTTAGCTTTATTTGATTCTCACTTCATATTCAAAGGACCAATTAGCAAATTCTGATCATTCTAATCAAGTAACCCATTTACCCTTTATCTAAACCCATACCCATGACCTTTTTGCGAACCCGTGTACCCACTTTGTAGCTTGGAGCTCAATTCTCGCTATCAACAAGGAAAGTGGACCAACATATATGCTATTCCTTCCTTAATTGGCACACCGACGGTTTATTTATGTCAAGATGATCAAATATGATACGAGTTACTCATTATGCTAACCGTCTTTACTAGTTAACCATTACGCAAGATATCAGACATTATAACTCAATTAAAGGTGTAGAATCAATCCTTATAACCTCGCAATCAAAACCCTTTGAGCAATCGAGTTAATACAACCTGCAAGTCATCTAACCTGTTCATGTTTGGGCCGCAACCTGTTGTAACATCCCGAAATTTCTAAGAATAAATAATTAATACATTATTTATTTAAGATGGAAAAGTTTACTTAAGTTAGTAGAGAAATAAAATATTAAAGATGGAAAGATAAGTAGGGTAATTAGATGGAATTAATTATGGACCAAAAAGGAAAGATGGGCCTAAGGTCCATGGGCTTAATGGAGTATAAATACCCCTTAAAACCCTAATCCTTTCCATTTCTATACATCTCCACATCATAGCCTACACCATCAAAACACACACTTAACCCAATTCCCGTTTTTGAGAAAAACACCCACAAAGACACAAAGATTCCCAGAGATCTAGCCGTCGGATCGGTCTCAAGTTTTAAACGAGTATTCCTGACATTTAAATGAAATTTATAACCGAAAAGATCTTCGATCAGAGGTCGGGGAGTCCGATTTTTATCAATAAAACCACAGCATCTCAAAAGTGAAGATTCCGGTGTTAGTGCACGGTTTGCGTCTTGAGTCTTTGTATTTATCGTTAACGTTTTTGTTTTATATTTAATGTAATATTTAATTAAGTCATTATCTAGTTCGTTTTATGTAATGTCTAGTTCGCTAAGGATGTTTAGCGAACTAAGACTTAAGCTTATTCCCTCCTGATTCGTTAGGAGATGTTAACGAATCACGGGGTGTTTCGTCTGATTTATGTATGTAACGAAGTAGCGTCTGGTTCGGTAGGGGATGTTAGCGAACCAGAACTATCTTCTATATATAGTGAACACTGTTCACATTTAAGTTAAGTTTTGAGAGCTAATTAACGAAACCCTGTCCAAATCCTCTCTCGATCTTCATCCTAATATTATACAATCACTAATACATATATACTGATAATACATAAACATTTATAACACTGAATCTAAGGTAATTATGAGCTAGATCTATAGTTAAGGTATTAATCGGTTTAACACAGATCCGAGATCTGTTAATTGTTATTGGATTGATACACCCGGGTTCCAACAAGTGGTATCAGAGATTTCGGGGCTCAAATTACACTTGATTTGGGTGTTTAGACAGTTAATTATATTGGAACCCGTGTGATTCGTATCAATAACAATAACCACTAATAGATCTCAGATCTGTGTTTATACAATTAATACGATTAAGGATCTAGCTCATAATTAACATTGATTCAGTGTTATATATGTATATCTATTATCAATATATTATCTTATAATATTAGGTGAAGCTTGAGAGAGAGTTTGGACAACCATTCATTAATTAACTCACTCAACTCTTTTTAAACAGTGAACATGGTTCACTATATATAGAAGGTGATCTGGTTCGCTAACATCCCCTAGCGAACCAGCCTCCCCTTCGTTACATACATTAAATTAACGAAACACCCCCTGATTCGTTAACATCCCCTAACGAATCAGGAGGGAATACAATTAATGTCTAGTTCGCTAACATCCCCTAGCGAACTAGATTATAACTTAACGAACTAGCTATTAAATAAACTAATTATTACATTAATTAATAAACAAAAACGTTAACGATAAATACAAAGACTCTAGACGCAAAACCGGGCACTAACAGACACCCCCTCGTCTTTAACTTATTTGAAGCGCTTTGACTGCCAGTCTATGCAACTATGAATTCCATGTTCATGACACACACGAACGACTCGTTGGAATTGCATAGCCAGGTAGTAATCTTCTTGGCGCTCTAACAAAATCTTCTTCCTGAAGAGCACGTCATTGTCGGTCTCTGATAAATTAACCAATCACATCGGGTCGATTATCTTGATGAGCTCGGTCTTCAGTCCTCGACCACAAACAATAACGGCCTCGCCAGTACGATTGTCATAGTACCAACGGTAGACAGATAAATATCTTGAGGCATTGTCTTCACAGGAACCTTTTTCATCGTCTTTGGCGGCTTCACTTTCAAGACAAGTTTCTTCCAGCCGGTCCTTGGATCAATCTCGTCAATGTGCTTACGTCTTGGGACCTGGTGCTTGAAGAATTTGAAGCCATGATTGACCTCGAACAGTAAGTGTTGCTGAAACCACTCAGCTGTTCGGTAACCCCCACGATTGATAAATGGACGTCTCGCGAGGGTACGAACATCCCACCGTGGCAATGTAAGAACATCCATTATCTTCTCGTAATACTTTACACCCTTTTCCCACTTGACTATACATACTTTAAGGTCAGAAACATAGAGCCAAGAGACAATATTACCATGTACCTTAGAAACGGTCTTGAAGGTGGTCACTTGATTTGCTTTAACCCAGGCTTCAGCTGTGTCTTTGCATTCTTAGTCAACAATGCGATGTGCCTTAATAATCTTACCCACAGCTTTAAACCTGGACCAGCTTTTAATCTCATCAACAGTCGGATCATAAGGCTTAGCAGTATAAAAGCCTTTTCTTTTGGACTTCACTTCAAGACAATCCTCAGCTTCTTTAATTACTTCTTCATGAAATACCGGAGCACCTTGATCAACGTTTGCGTGTCGATACAAGTCCGGGTACTCTTCAGTAGTCACATCCTCCATCTCTACATCCTCATTCTCATAAACAAAATCCGTATTCATCTGAATCGACGGATCAACTTCCAACCCTTCCTCATTCTCTACCTCAACATCGGGCTCAACTTCTAAAGCATTTAGCTGATCATCATTCAGCCTAGGTAGTATAGAAATCTGCGTCCGTGTCAACGATCTTTCTACAAACTCCCCAACCTCTAACTCATCTCTATTCACCACATTCTTAACCACCCCTGATCCATCAACAAATATCACTGTGTTAGCTGCAATCATTTCAATTGGCTTGACAGCTGTTGGATCTTGATAAATAATAATTTGTTTGCTTGAATCATCACTGCCACTAACCCCAGCACCAGAGGTTGAACCATGCGATTGTTTAGGCTCACCTCCTGCACCAGATTCGTCAGGATCATCGTCGTCATTCTTGAGTTTCTTGAGGGCATCTTCTTTACAAGTTAATTGTAAAATCAACTCTTCTTGTTCCTTTAATTTCACCCCCTGAGACTCAACAATCGTACGCAACGACTTAGTCTCCTTCTGACAGAAAGAAATATAACTCATCATTCGTCGTTGATTCTCCATGAGTCGTTCTTGATTTTGACGGTCAGCTGCCATTTGATTTTCATTTAGATGTAGCAGATTTAGCAGCATTTCAGTTTGACGACTTGGCGGCAAGTTGTATAAAGATGGATGAACAGGTTGAACTGGTCCTTGAGGCCGAGTAATTCTCATAAATGAGATATCACTAGGCGGAGGTGTAGGAGGAGTATTTGTTGGCGGAGGAGAAGGTCTCATTGATGTAGTAGAAGATACTATAGACAATGCAGCAGGAGGTCTCGGTATCTCGGTTAACGCCATTTGAGGAATAAGACCGAGCCTCTCGTGTCACACCAACGTCGTCGTCAAAGTAAGCAACGGAGTGCTAGTAGTTAGCGGCACCGCCGAGCTTTGAGGCGTTGTATGACATGGTGGTGGGGTTCCAATGATTACTCCAGCCCCAGCAGACACACGAGGCTTCTTTGATGGTTCGCCAGTTGCTACAGCTTTACCCTTTCTTTTTCTTTCCAACTGAGCTTTCATGGTGGCAGCTAGAGCAGCATCAACTGCATCTTGTTGTTCTTTAAGAGCTCTTTCACCAGCTCCACCAACACCATCATTCCCATCATCATCTCCACCATCATTTTTCCCACCTTCTCCCCCTTCACGCTCGGAATCCGAATCATCAGGAATCCAACGGTCATTAGGAGGACATACATAGTCTGGATTGATTATATGACCAATCATCCGTTTGTCCTGTGGCTTTTCCTTTCTATAAGTTAACATACGATGCACTGTCTCAGCTGTCATATGTTCCATATCAAGAACATCGTTCGATCAATCGCCAAATTCGGAATCAAATCTTGAATAATTAGTTGTAAAAAGCGAGGATACATCAAGAATTTCTTTGACTGAAGAGTTTGCTGAACCTGTTCCTTCAAATGATCAAATACTAACTCTGAATAATTATACGACTTGTTCAGAATCAAGGCAAAAAAGGCCGACTGCAAACTCAGTCTACACTCATCAAAACCACCCCGACGGCCACTCATACAATGAAGTAAAACGTGTAGTAGATACTTGTATGGTGCACACACCCCTTTCTTATTCAACATGGACTTAAGAATAATTCCATTATAGTGCAAATGGGTGAATAGTCCTCTAACAAATGACCTGTCAAATTCACTTGGGTAATCGTCATTATCATCGAATTGAAGTACTCGGCGAATCACTGCAACATCAATTGTAATTGGAGTTTGATTGATTGTAGCCCTGATGATATGATTTTCTTCAACAAATGCAGCCGTGTTCCAAAATTGTCTGATAATACTAAGATACACCTTTGGTCTAGCAGTGATAGCATAGTGTATCTTTGATCGTCGTAAGAAGGTCAGCATATCTCCAAATGTTTCCAAATCAGGTACATCTTGATCAACATAAGCACAAATGTTGTGCTTTTTATCAAACGACAATAAGATCACTTCAGCTTGTTGATCCTGTGGAGGGTGTTCTGGTGGTGGTTGATTTTGTTGTTCTTGATCAGCCATGTTTTACTGTATAAATAAAATCGAATATGAGAAGAGATATCAAAATATATCAACATATCTATAGATGGTGTATATATATATAATTAAAAGATATGTGTAATTAATCTATTTACGCGTATTAGACGATTTAAATCCTTTAATTAAATTAAATAAATATTGAACTTAAGTTAATTAATAAATGTCATTCGTTGGGAATCACACTGATTCGTTACAATAAGATAACGAATCAGGCGATTCGCTATCAAGTAAATACTTTAACGAACTGAAGATAGCGAATTACTATTTAATTTGGACGAACTAAACTCTAGTTCGTTATATTTTAAGCGAATCCATATCTGATTCGTGTAACATCTTATTCGCTTAGCTAGTTCGTATACGATCTTAACGAATTGGACACGAAACATTCCCAATTTGCTAAGATTAACGAATGGTCAAGATAATTAAGACTTGTTCTTTGACCACCTTGGTCAAAGTCAAAATTAAGATGAACAACAATAGTCAACAGTATAATCACAGATCCAATTAGGCCATAACTATCGTCGAATCATCAAAATAATGAGCTCATTGAACTCGGAATTCTACTCGTAAACTAAGATGGATGAGATTGAGACTCAGCATCACGAGATACTTAGGTTAAACGAACAGACCATAACCACCGAAAGAACCCAGATACATAATTAACCCAGCAAACAACAATCAAATGATGATTAAAGTCCACCAAGGGTATCGGAATGACATTCCGATCACAATGATATCTAAATTAACAAGTTTGTCAATACAAATTAAACATAAATGGGGTTTATAAGCTCGGAAACCCTTAAACCCTTAAAAGTTCATAATTTAACTATCAAATCTTAGCCATTTTTAACGAAAATTAGATCGCCATGATCGGCTATTCCTTAGAAATCCGAAGATATCTTAGAAATATCAAAACGTGACGATTGAAATTTTGGAGAAAATTTTGAATAAGGTTACTTTAAGATGAAGGAAGACGGCGAACAGAGGAGAACTGTTCGTTTTCTTGTCTTTTATAACCTTGCACACAACTCGAGGTACAGCTGGCACGAAGTAGGCACTTCGTTTGAATTAACGTTAGAGAATTAGCCCATTCGTTAATTATTTCGTTACCTTAGGTTAGCGAATCACTTCCTGATTCGTTACATTTAGCGAATCAAGATATGATTCGTGGCGTGATTCGTTAAATATGCATAACGAAGGGATGATTCGTTACAGAGTGCGGAAGCGAATTAGGTTAGCGAACCAGAAGCTAGTTCGCAAAAGAATCACCTAGTTCGTTATCCATAAATAACGAATTAGATTCTAATTAAAAAATCTTTTATTTAATTTAAAATTAAATAATTAAATGAATTAAATAATAGAATTATCGAGAATCATTTTATCCCGATAACTAAAATACTTTAAAAATGTTTCAGTTTTATGAAACATAACTTAAAAAATATTTTTTTTAAAAAAAGAGGAAAATCTTTTTGGAATTTTGTAAAAAATTAAAGAATGAAGAATGTATTTACAAAAGAATATCTGAATCATAAAAATAGACAATATTTTTGTGTTTTTCAATGATTTATCAAACGAAATATATTTTTGTATTTTTGTTGAGTTTGAGCAGAGAATCATATTGACCAAATTGCCCTTCCATCACAGTTTTATATTTCAGCGATATTATGACTGGCGATAAGTTGTCATTGGTATTGTTATCCACATAAATCTAATAACACACATTCAAGTATTTTTGTGATATGATTAATTTGTTCAACAAAGCACAGAATATCAGAAACTATCAGCCTCTAATCTCGGTTCAAGCTTAATTTGATTTTTGCCAAATCACCCCAACTTGACTTAAACCATTATATTGTTGATCAAAATTTTTGATACCAATTTTGAAATTTTGAGCAATGCATCAAGTTTCCTTTACTGTGAGTGAGTATGCACGAGTCCATCTGTCGACTTACATACATTGTATCCCCTGGGGTCCATTTCTTATTGGTATTAAGACGCACGCAAGGGAGGAACAATTGTATGACTAACAGCGGATTTTGATCAAGTCAGTAATTTAAATTGTACGAAGTACAGCGGTGATCAAGTTTAATGACTTTGGGTTTGCTTCTTGAAAGCGAGTGAAATATTCATGCTTATAAATACCCAGATGATTAAGCCGCATAAAGACTCACAGTGTCCAGAATCCTAACGCTTGTTATTTGCTTTATTTTATATTTGGGTGATCAACAAATATAAGGCTTGAGTATGACTGGTTATTACATTTCTGCCATCCTCACCGAGACTTTTGCTAGAAACTAACACCCCTTTCAATTTGCCGTTTCTTTATGTTTATATCACATACTTTACTCTACTGGGTTGTTTTAAGACCTACCAATGCACCAATGCAATTAAGCACACAGTCTTTTAAGTTTACTTTTTGCTAGATTTGGGGTTAAGATAATCAATGTACTATCATGTTCTCTTTTTGCTTCAAAAACTCAAAATTTTGAGGAGAATAAAATAAAGAAAAGATAAATTTAATCGCCCCAGTTAACTTAAGTTTATAAATAAATGGATAACCATCAATTCACAAGTAAATAATAGGACCAAGACATGCAAGCATGCTTCATAAACTTAAATAACCGACATAATTTTCAGCGAGAAAATAATCTAAAAACGCCTGCAAAAATCTTTTTGGTTTTTCTCTATACAAACTTTAAAAACACAATATTTTTGTCTTTTTCAATTTTCTTATAAACAAAATAAACTTCACAATCTTTTTGGATTTTCGGATTTTTCGGTACAAACATAAATCACATTCTTTTTGGTTTTTCAAAATTTTAAAATGTTTTTGGTTTTTCTAAATAATTAAAAGAAAAACATTAAAGAACAGAAATCACAATCTTTTTGAATTTTAATGTTTTTGGATTTTATCTATACAAACGAAAAACACACTCTTTTTGTATTTTCTAGATTTTCACCCCCTAAAACCAAAATAAATTTTAAAAGAAAAATATGACAGAAAATAAAGATAGTCATCCTTGTTTAAGGATATCAGCGAGGGTCTTCAATCCGTTTAAATCAAGCAAAAATTTAAAACGCGTTTTGTCAAAAGCTTTAGTAAACAGATCAGCTTTCTGAAAGTCCGTATGTACTTTCTCAAGGTCAATTAATTTCTTCTCAAAGCAATCCCGTATAAAGTGATAACGAATTTCGATATGTTTTGTTTTTGAATGTTGTACGGGATTCTTTGTGATAGAAATTGCAGCAGAATTATCAATCAAAATAGGAGTAGTAAGAAACTTCAAACCATAGTCGCGAAGATGTTGTTGTATCCACAAAACTTGGGAACAGCAACTCGAGGCTGCAACATACTCAGCTTCGGCGGTTGAAGTGGAGACCGTTGTTTACTTCTTACACAGCCAGGAAACAAGCCGGTTTCCTAAAAATTGACATCATGCAGTCGTTGATTTGAAGTTGATCTTGCAACCTCCATAGTCCGAGTCTGAATAGGCAGTAAGATCAAAAGTATCATCCTTGGGGTACCACAACCCGATGTCTGGATTTCCCCTCAAATACTAAAGAATTCTCTTGACTGCAGCTAGGTGAGTCACTCGTGGACTTGCTTGATACCTAGCACAAAGACAAACAGCAAACATAATATCAGGGCGAGAAGCCGTTAAATACATTAAAGAACCGATCATGGCACGATAGAGGGTAGGATCAACGGAATCCTCCAATTCATCCGGTGATAAATTGTACCCTATTGGAAGAGGAGTAGAAGGGATTTTTTTCGCAGAAATCTTGAATCGGCTCAACACATACTTAGTCTGGTGAATAAAAATTCCGTGAGCAGGCTGGTGAACCTGCAACCCTAAAAAGAAATTCATCTCTCCCATCGAGCTCATCTCGAACTTTGTTTGCATGGAATTCTCGAACTCCTTACACAATGTGTCGTTTGTAGACCCAAAAATAATATCATCAACATAAATCTGGACTAGGAGAAGATCATCACCAATATTCTTGTAAAATAAAGTGCAGTCAACCGTTCCAGTTTTGAAGCCGTTATCCATCAAATGGTCGGCGAGCATGCCATACCAAGCTCTCGGTGCTTGACGAAGACCATATAATGCCTTGTTTAAACGGTAAACACGACCAAGATAATCAGGATCCTCAAAACCTGGAGGTTGTAGGACAAACACTTCTTCGTGAAGTTCTCCATTTAGAAAGGCACTCTTAACGTCCATTTGATACACTTTGATGTTCTTGTAAGCATCATAAGCCAGGAATATTCTAATCGACTCTAATCTTGCCACTGGCGCATAAACCTCAGTGTAATCAATACCCTCTTGCTGATGAAATCCCTGCACCACTAAACGTGCCTTGTTTCTCACAATTACCCCACGATCATCCTTCTTACACTTATATATCCACTTAGTCGGAATTGCCTTCTTGACTCTAGCAGGTTTATCAATAAGATCCCAAACACCTAAACGAGCAAATTGTTGTAGTTCTTCTTGCATAGCTTCTACCCAATAAGGATCTTATAAAGCCACACGAGGAGTTGTTGGCTCGACTTGAGATAGAAAACAGGAAAACTTAGCAACAACTGCAATTTCAGATGCGTGTAAGTCAGCTTGAACACAGAGAGCATTATTGTCACTTGAAGAGGCGATTTGATGTCGTGTATGAACCCCTACATCAAGGTCTCCAATAATGTTTTCTTGTGGATGATAATTATGAATTCTGAGAGTAGGATTTTCAGAAACAGTAACATTTTCAAATAAGTTAGTATAATGTTCACCAAATTCAGGAGATGAAACATTATTCCCAATTACTGAAGCATTATCATCAGATGAAGTAGAAGTAGTATCATAATGAACAGGAGCTTCGTTTTCAGGTTCTTCAGTTGGAGCAACAAGTGGAGCTTCAACGTCATTTGAACTTGTAAATCTTGGAATTTCCAAATGTTCTTCAAAATATGCACGAACTAAATCTTCATCTGGATGATCAATTGATGGAATAAATGAATTGAACAGACCATCGTAGTCAAACATCCAGTCGGGACCTTTCCCTTGTGGAGGAGTAGTGTACTTCTGACAGTCAACATGGTACCACTCTTCGACACAACCGGAGGGAAAATTAAAAACCCGTTTCTTAGGTGACGCATACCCTAAGAAATACCCTTCAATGGCTTTCTCTTCAAATTTACCCGCATCCTTTTTCAGCATAGTACAAGGACACCCAAAAGGTTCCAAATACTTTAAGTTAGGCTTACGATTATTCAATAATTCATAACTGGTCTTCTTTAGTCGTTTAACTGATAGAACACGATTGAGAGTATAACAAGTTGTATTCACAGCCTCATTCCAAAATTGGACAGGAAGCTTAGAATCAGCGAGCATCGTTCTTGCATCTTCAATCAAGGTTCTATTCTTTTATTCAGCAACGCCATTTTGTTGAGGTACATAAGGTGCACTATATTCATGGTGAATTCCCATTTGGATACAAAAGAAATCCAACATAGTGTTTTTGAATTCAGTTCCATTATCACTCCGAATTCTCCTCACCTTTTGTTTGTAAAGTGATTCGATTTTAGTAATAAGGTTTTGTACCAAAACAGGCGTTTGATCTTTCGAGCTTATAAATAAGACCCAAGAGTATCTTGAATAATCATCAGTCACTACAAGACAATACCAATCCCCAGAAATACTCGCACGATTCACAGGACCAAACAAATCCATATGAAGTCGTTCAAGAGGAGTATCAATTGAATTCAATAACTTAGAGGGATGTGTCTTCTTCTTCTGCTTGCCCTTTTTGCATGCAACGCAGTGATCGGATAACTTAAAATTCTTTAACGAGACACCCTCAACTAAGTCATTTGCCATTAAATAATTCATCTTTCTGACATGTAGGTGACCCATTCTACGATGCCATAGAATCGAGTCTTTCTCGGTTGCTTTCGAGACAAAACATGTTTCGATCGATGTGGATACCTTAGAACTCATATTCAAGACATAAATATCATTTGATCATGGTGATCGCATGACAACCATGTCCTCGGGAATAACATAACCCGGTTTCAAGATAAGACATTCTTTGTCAGTAAATATCGTAGTGTACTTTTTATCACAAATCTGCGATACACTCAATAAGTTATGATCAACTTTGTCGCAATAATTCACTTTCTCAAACATAATGTGATTATCATTAATGTTTATCATTAATGTTTCTCAAACATTCTTTGAAACTTCACCTGTTAGTGCACGGTTTTGCGTCTCGAGTCTTTGTAATTATCATTAATGTTTATTTGATTATTTTAATGTAATATTTTAATGTTATTTATCTAATTCGTTATGTATGGTCTAGTTCGCTAGGAATGTTAGCGAACTAAGACTAGTTCGTTAAGGTTAAGTCTAGTTCGCTAGGGATGTTAGCGAACTAGGACTTTATAATGTATTCCCTCCTGATTCGTTAGGGGATGTTAACGAATCAGGGGGTGATTCGTTAAGTTAAGTTATTTAACGAAGGGGATGCTGGTTCGCTAGGGGATGTTAGCGAACCAGATTGTCTTCTATAAATAGTGAACCACTGTTCACTTGTAAAGTGTTGAAGTTTTGAGAGAATTAATATTATTCAGAAAATTTAAAGTATTCTCTCTCTCTCACAAGCTTCACGTTAATCTTATTGATAATATATACATACTAATAACAATCGAGCTAAGGTATTAAAAGAGTTAGATCCGTTTAATTAATATCAATGTATAGATCTGGATTAGATCTAAGATATTGATTAGCACGAGTGATAACAAAGACAGGGGATCAAACAAGTGGTATCAGAGCTTTCAGGGCTCAATTCAATTGGTTTGATTGTTATTGTTATAGTTTTGTGTTTATTTTCTGTTGGTTTGAATTTGAATCAATTTGGGTTGATTTGGATTGAATCTGGATGGATTAGAGTGAATCTGGTTTCGATTAAGGTATTATTGATGTTCAATTGAGTGGATTTGGATTGTGGATTTGATTTGTGATGTTTATTGGGTTTTCGGTTTGAGTCCGTGAACAGGGGATTTATTGTGGTTGAAATTGATTCGTGTATTGTGATAATCGGTTACGAGATGTGTCGAGTTGAATTCGTGTTGTGATTACGAAGAGTTTGGTATGTTATTTGTTAGTTTTGGTTAAGAATTGAGTGTGTATTACAGATCTGGAATTGATGAGTTTCTGGGTTTGATCTTCATATTTCTGGAAAATTGTTCTTGAATGTTTGAAGATTTGAAGATGAATGCAATTCTCTATAAAGTTTCAAGCGATTCGCTATGTCTTTAATTTGATTCTCTATCAATTCTTGCCATTCGCTAATCTGTTCGCTAACTGATTCGTGTGGGTTAATTAATTTGTGTTATCTACTTCGTTAACTAGATAACTGATTCGTTTGACACGTGGTTGTCTTGGAATTTGTGCTCTAACAACTTTTTGCCACGTGGCAGAAAGGAATCAAGTTTGTTACAAACGGTTGTAACAACCTGATTCGTTATAGTATAATTCGTTATAGTGTGATTCACTAATACACTGTAACTAATTCGTTATCTTAATTCGCTTGATCAATTCGTTAAGTTGACTTGGTCAATTCGCTTGATCAATTCGTTAAGTTGACTTGGTCAATTCGTTTGATCAATTCGTTAAGTTGACTTGGTCAATTCGCTTGATCAATTCGTTAAGTTGACTTGGTCAATTCTCTTGATCAATTCGTTAAGTTGACTTGGTCAATTCGTTAAGTTGACTTGTGATTCGTTAAACCTTCATCACATTCGTTATCTGTTTCGCCATTTGGATGATTCGTTAAATTTATTTGTGATTCGTTAAGTTGACTCGCTAGGTTGACTTTTGATTCGCTAACTCATTCACCTCATTCGTTAAGACTTGATTCGTTAAGCCTTGATTCGCTACAACTGTTCACAGTTCGCTACAACTGTTCACAGTTCGCTATTGCTGATTCACTGATTCGTTAAGATATTTTATTACTTGTTTATTATCAACTATGGCTGGTATGTATGCATTGGCGTCTCAAAATATGTTGATGCAACAGATGTTGCAACTTGATACCGAGATAGGTTCACATTCTAAATGTCCAAGATTGATGAAGTTCAGTGACTTTGCCAAATGGGAACCTCGGTTTCGTGCACATTTGGGATCTGTTCATCCTGACTGTTCTTATTGTCTTGATGAGGTTTATGTTGCACCAATGATTGGTGATGATACTATTGGGTATACTCCTAAAGCTGTTTCTCAATACTCACAAGAAGAGAAGAAAGCTTTAGAAATCTAGATAAAAGCCTATTCTACTCTTACTATGGCATTACTAGAAAATATTTTCCATCAAGTTGGTAGTATCAAGAGATGTGCCTTTATTTCAACATCTGCGTATGAGAAGTATGCGAAACACAGCTGAGAGTAAGAAAGTGATGCTCAAGTTTCAGTTTCGAAACTTAATCTATTGAAGGGAGAAACAGTTGAAGAGATGACTACAAGATTTAGTCATTTAATTGCTGAAATGGACAAGATGAAAATGGAAATTTCTGAAATGGATAAAATTGACACTATTAAAAGTGTGCTTCCAAGTTCTTACTCAACATTTCTAATGGTTTTGAAAGAGAATGACTATTTTGTGAATGAAGACTTGACGGCACTTGAATTTCTACAAAAGTTCGAAGCTAGAGAATACGATCCTAAGTGCCAAAAATCCTCCAAAGAAAATCAAGATCCAGCTTTCTATGGTGGAAGTATGCCTCTTAGTTCAACGATCTCTCCAATCACTGCTTTTCTTACTCATGCTGCAAGTGAAAAAGAATCAACTATGGTTAATGATCCAAAAGTTTGTTTTTACTCTGCTGGTAATTCGGGTGGTTCTGGAAGTTCAACTAATACAAATCCATTTGCTACACCACCTAGTGTTAACTATGGTTGGGATCTGTTCATCCTGACTTCTCATATTGTCTTGATGAAGTTTATGTTGCACCAATGATTGGTGATGAAACTATTGGATATACTCCTAAAGCTGTTTCTCAATACTCACAAGAAGAGAAGAAAGCTTTAGAAATCGAGATAAAAGCATATTCTACTTTGACTATGGCTTTACCAGAGAATATTTTTCATCAAGTTGGAAGTATCAAGAGATGTGCATCTTTGTTTCAACATCTGCGGATGAGAAGCATGGGAAACACAGCTGAGAGTAAGAAAGTGATGCTCAAGTTTCAATTTCGAAACTTTAACTTATTGAAAGGAGAAACAGTTGAAGAGATGACTACAAGATTTAGTCACTTAATTGCGGAAATGGACAAGATGAAAATGGAAATTTCTAAAAGAGATAAAATTGATACAATCAAGAGTGTGCTTCCTAGTTCCTATTCAACATTTCTCATGGTTTTGAAAGAGAATGATTATTTTCTGAATGAAGATTTGACATCACTTGAATTTCTACAAAAGATCGAAGCTAGAGAATATGATCTTAAGTGTCAAAAATCTTCCAAAGAAAATCAAGATCCGGCTTTCTATGGTGGAAGTATGCCTCTGAGTTCAACAATCTCACCTATCACTGCTTTTCTTACTCATGCCGCAAGTGAAAAAGAATCTGCTATATTTAATGATTCAAAAGTTTGTTTCTACTCTGCTGGTAATTCAGGTGGTTCAGGAAGTTCTACTAGTACTAATCCATTTGCTACACCACCTAGTGTGAATATGAAGGAAGCTGAGCAAAACTTTGCTTTTCTGACGGCATTTATGTCTTCATATGAAAACTTGGTGAGTAGTAAAATTGCCACGAGTGAGTTAACAGATGAGGATTATGATCAGATAGATCCGGATGATCTAGAGATCATGGATTTGAAATGGAATATGGCCATGATCGTTCGTAAAGTTAAAAGATTCATGCAGAGAACTGGAAAAGATCTTCCAGCGTTAAATAAGAAGTTAGGTTTTGACAAATTGAAGGTGAAGTGTTATAATTGTCAAGAATTCGGGCATTTTGCAAAGGAATGTGACAAACCAAGAAAAGAATACACTGGACCTCGTGGTCAAAGTCAAAATGCTTCTTCACCACGGGGAAGTGATGCTGAAAAGAAACCATCTTCTTCAACAACACAAGCAATGTTAGCAGACGGGACTGATTGGTCACAACGGCTACTATGCAATGATGTTCAAGAAAATTTAGCTATGTTTGGGTTACATGAAGATTGTCAAGATGCTACTGCTAGTGTGATGTCTTCAGATAATGATTCTGGATCTGATTCTGACGATTCTTGCGACAAGTCTTCTGAATCAATGTTTGCTTGCATGGCTAAGATCAATGAGGTTAGTAATTCTATTTCTTCTACTTCATTTGTTAAAGCATCATGTGTTGACTGTGAATCTAACAACTCTAAGTTAGAAGCTTTGAAAAGTCAAAATGATAATCTTATAAGAGAAATTGCTTCTCTTAAGGACACTTATCGACAATCTCTTGAGTCTCAAATGAAATCTCGAGAAAAGATTGAAGCATTGTCGACAAGTAATCATGATCTCAAAGCCGAGTTATCTGTGAAAATGACCATTAATGACCAAAAGTTTCATGAAATCTTGAAACATCGTTCTAAGATAACTGAGCTTGAGAATGAGGTTCTTGAGTTGAAGAACAAGTTGGGTAAATTTCGAAATTCTTCATTTTTATTGAATGAAATTATTGAAGTTTCTGGGAAACAAAAAGATTCTAAGAAAGGTATTGGTTTTGTTGAAATTCCACCACCTTTTCATAATGATTATAAAATTAATCCTTTTGCAAGAAAAGAAGAGGATTTGATTCAAAAGGAATCTGTGATTTCTGAAAAACCTAAAATGATTAAACCTGAAATTGTTAAACCCCAAGTTGCTCCTCAAAAATCTCATATCCAAAGCAAAAAGGTGTTCGTTGAACACAATGACGAGGTCATTATCGATGATGTGTTTGAACCAGAGATTATACACAAGAATAAGAACATTCCCAGTTCTAATCATATTCTGTACGAACCTCACGAATTTGAGGAAGCAGTGTATGGTTCACACAAACCTCAAGCGACAAAGGAAAATTCAAAGAAAGTGAATTCTATGAAGGCAAAGAAGTCAGTTAAACCGAAAATTTCTGATGAGGATCAAATGCGTTTCATTAATCCTTCTAGTTCTAAGCCATCTGCTGCTAGAGTTTTTAAGTTAAAGGGGATGGACACAATGTTCACTGAAAAAGATATTCCAATTAGTATCATTAAGCCTGAGCTAATTGAGAGTGTTTTTGCCAATGAAACTTCAAAAATTCAAGAACTTGAACGTGTGTATGCTCAAACAAAAACATCAGTTCAATCTGATCCATTGACTAAGGCAAAACAATTTTAAAAACAAGCTAAGAAGATTAACTTTGTTAGGTCAACTGGAACTGATACACTAAAAAGTTTTTCAAACAGTTCTAATTTAGATTTTTATTTAAAGAAGAAATCTAAATTATCTGATGAGTTTGCTAAGAGCATGACTAAAAATGTGAGTCATCATCAACCATCTATTCCATTTTTTCCTAAACATCACCATGTGGACATGCGAACGTGTTTTTTATGCGGTCAACAAGGTCATGTTGTGAAGAATTGTAATCAACAGAACTTTCAGAATCTTCATCCTTTTATCAAGGACAAATCTAAACCAATTCCAGTGGTTAAGGAGATTTTGAAACGACCAGTGTCATATGCTGATGATACTCATATTTTGTTCTCTGATGTGAATCCTCGGAAGGTGTTTCATATCAATGAGACACACGATCAAGTGAAACCAAAATTCATTCCAACTGAACCTATATGTCAAAACAGGAATTCAAACATTGTTCAGGCAGCGTACTTAAGACGAAGGTCTAAGAAGCCTGTAACTTATTCACAAGTGGCTGAACAACAATTAAAAACTGTTAAAGTTAATGATCAAAGAGAAAACCATAAGGTGCCCAAGACTGAGGCCTGGGCTGCCTTTTTGAACTAATCATTCTTGTTTATGTGTAGGGTTCATCCAAGACCATTTCTGGTGAAAACTGGATCATGGATAGCGGATGTTCTCGTCATATCACCGGAAATCTCGACCTATTGACCAACGTAAGAAATATTCAAGGGGGTTATGTAGCGTTTGCTGGGAATTCTGGGGGCATGATCACACAAGAGGGTGAAGTTTCAAATGGTCACATTACGTTTGAGAAAGTGAATTATTGCGTTAAGGTTGATCATAACTTATTGAGTGTATCCCAGATTTGTGATAAAAAGTACACTACAATATTTACTGACAAAGAGTGTCTTATCTTGAAACCGGGTTTTATTATTCCCGAGGACATGGTTGTCATGCGATCACCACGATCAAATGATATTTATGTCTTAAACATGAGTTCTAAGATATCAACATCGATCGAAACATGTTTTGTCTCGAAAGCAACCGAGAAAGACTCGATTCTATGGCATCGAAGAATGGGTCACATTCATGTTAGAAGATGAATTATTTAATGGCAAATAATTTTGTTGAGGGTGTCTCGTTAAAGAACTTCAAGTTATCTGATCACTGTGTTGCATGCAAGAAGGGCAAACAGAAGAAGAAGACACATCCTTCTAAGTTATTGAATTCCATTAATACTCCTCTTGAACGACTTCATATGGATTTGTTTGGTCCAGTGAATCGTGCGAGTATTTCTGGAGACTGGTATTGTCTCGTAGTGACAGATGATTATTCATGATATTCATGGGTGTTATTTATGAGTTCAAAAGATCAAACTCCTGTTTTGGTACAAAACCTTATTACTAACATCGAATCACTGTACACACAAAAGGTGAGGAGAATCCGAAGTGATAATGGTACTGAATTCAAAAACACTATTTTGGATTTCTTTTGTATTCAAAAGGGAATTCACCGAGAATATAGTGCACCTTATGTACCACAACAAAACGGTGTTGCTGAAAGGAAAAATAGAACTCTGATTGAAGCTGCACGTACAATGCTTGCTGATTCAAAGCTTCCTATTCAATTTTGGAATGAAGCAGTGAACACAGCTTGTTATACACTTAATCGGGTTCTAACAGTAAAGCGACTCAAGAAGACAAGCTATGAAATATTGAATAACAGAAAACCTAATTTAAAGTACCTGGAACCATTTGGGTGTCCGTGTACAATGTTGAAGAGGGATTCGGGTAAATTTGATGAAAAGGCTATCGAAGGATATTTCT
This sequence comes from Bidens hawaiensis, assembly GCF_021521415.1. NCBI lineage: Eukaryota > Viridiplantae > Streptophyta > Magnoliopsida > Asterales > Asteraceae > Bidens > Bidens hawaiensis. The sequence continues at coordinate 1,192,717 of NW_027491051.1, forward strand.
TGGGATATGCGTCTCCAAAGAAAAGAGTATTTAATTTTACATCTGGCTGTGTTGAAGAATGGTACCATGTGGACTGTCAAAAGTACACAACTCCTTCTCAAGGGAAAGGTCCAGACTGGATGTTTGACTATGATAGTTTATTTAATTCGTTTACTCCTTCGACTGAACACATCGATGAAGATCTGGTTAGAGCATACTTTGAAGAACACTTGAACATTCTACGCTCTTCAAGTTCTAATGCAGATGAAGTTCAACCCGATGCTACAACTAAAGAATCTCAAGTTGTTCCTCCAGTTGTTATTGATAGTGCTTCTACTTCTTCCGATGATGATCAAGCTGAGATTCAAGTTATTGATCTTGATAGTGATAATGCATCATCTCCCGAGTTGGGTGAACATTAAACTAATTTTTTTGATAATGTTGTTGTTCCTGAAAATCCTACTCTTCGGATTCATGGATATCATCCACAGGACAATATCATTGGAGAACTTGATGTGGGCGTTCGTACACGTCATCAAGTTGCTTCGTCAAGCGACAATAATGTATTGTGTGCTTACACTAATTTACAATCTTCGGGAATTGTGAATATTGCTAAATTCAATTGCTTTCTATCTCATGTTGAGCCAACGACAGCTCGTAAGGCACTTGAAGATCCTTCTTGGGTAGAAGCTATGCAAGAGGAATTACAGCAATTTGCACGATTGGGTGTTTGGGATTTAATAGACAAGCCTGCTAGGGTCAAGAAAGCTATTCCAACCAAGTGGGTATTTAAATGTAAAAAGGACGATCGAGGGGTGATTGTCAGAAACAAAGCACGTCTAGTGGTGCAAGGTTTTCATCAGCAAGAGGGTATTGATTATGCTGAGGTATATGTGTAAGGCCCCGTCACCGGTAACCCTACTTTCGTGTTGGATTTACTCATAAACACAGTTCTAAATATCAGAGTTAATTAAAAACTTTACGCGGAATATAAAACTTTCATAAAACATTACGTATCAATTCATAACCATGTCATAAAACATTCCTCTTGTCTTCCAAAATCAAAACATAACTTATAAAACATATCAGATCTTCAGATGCCAGGCTTTAGTCTTCTGCCATGTGTCCTCCACTCAAGCCAGCTGTCTCATCCTACTCACCTGCGTGCATACTAAAAGTCAGCTACGCTGAGTGAGTTCTATTTAATCGAACGCCATACAATACATACACATACATACATGTCCGTAGATACATATCCATACTTCACTAGTTACCCTTCTGTTCTACTTACATACTTGCTACCATACATACATACATATCTACAATCACTAACCTCAGTCTACCGAGAGTACGTTCATAGTTCACCGTCTATACCTGTACTCAAGGTCGTGAACACGTACAAAGGTCCGCAGTCCTTACCTATGTTCACCATTTGTGGTACGTGCAAGGTCCGCAGTCCTTCCCTATACCATCCTACATCCACAACACGTACAAGGTCCACAGTCCTTCCCTATGTTGCAACCTAAACCATAGCACGTACGAGGTCCGCAGTCCTCCCCTATGCTACCACAATACAACTACAGCACGTATAAGGTCCACAGTCCTTACCTATGTTCACCCTTTGTGGTACGTGCAAGGTCTGCAGTCCTTCCCTATACCATCCTACATCCACAACACGTACAAGGTCCACAGTCCTTCCCTATGTTGCAACCTAAACCATAGCACGTACGAGGTCCGCAGTCCTCCCCTATGCTACCACAATACAACTACAGCACGTATAAGGTCCACAGTCCTTACCTATGCTGATGCCTATCTATAATACGTATAAGGTCCGCAGTCCTTAACTACGTTGTCGTCTATTATCTGTAACACGTATAAGGCCCACCGTCCCTATCTACGTTTACATCTATCATCTACTTTACGTATAAGGCCCGCAGTCCTTAACTACGTTTACATCTATCATCTACTTTACGTATAAGGCCCGCAGTCCTTAACTACGCCATCACCAGCCGAGTCTATGTCCGACAAAAGCTAGAGGGATTTGCCATCCTAACTTACTATGTCGAACGTAGAACTCACATACCATTCGTGTACCTGTATACACCTACTTCACATATACAATAATTACATCATAGCATAAGAACACCCTAGGCGTTCTTTACATCATTCATTTAACAACCATACCTCTTGTCGATACGTGCAATATCCGAAGATCGTTCACGCCCCGACAAGTATTCATTTGTAATGTTCATACATCTTCGATGTATAATATTCGTACCTTTATTTTTGACCTGACAGTACGCGCAATATCCGAAGATCGTTCGCGTACCGACAAGCAACCATTCATATCCATCACATATATCACATATGGCATACACTTATCACTTAGGATAAATGTATTAACAACACATCGAGTATGCACACAGCCCCGAAAACATAACACATAAATGGGGCTAGAAACTCACCTGAATACTGTTACGCTCTCCGTTAATAGTTATTCCCCTCTTGAGCTGTGCACGGCTAACTGTATAATATTTACACGTATCAATTAACTACTACTACTCGTTTTGTATTTCTATCTATATATGACCCACAACGAACGGGGGTCCGGGGGCAGCGCCCCTGGCAGCGGGGTTCTAGGGGCGGCAGCCCCTAGCGGGGTCCAAGGGGCAGAGCCCCTGGCTGGGGTTAAGCTGCCAGGTCAGCTTGGAAAAATTTTATTTTCGATAACTGCCTTACCACATTTTCCATTAGGTTTTTAATTTATTTTCTAAACGAATCTCACTTCAGGCGAAGTTAAACCTTAGGCGAACTTGGCTTCAGGCGAAGTTAAACCTTAGGCGAACTTGGCTTCAGGCGAAGTTAAACCTTAGGCGAACTTGGCTTCAGGCGAAGTTATCCTTAGGCGAACTTGGCTTCAGGCGAAGTTAAACCTTAGGCGAACTTGGCTTCAGGCGAAGTTAAACCTTAGGCGAACTTGGCTTCAGGCGAAGTTAAACCTTAGGCGAACTTGGCTTCAGGCGAAGTTATCCTTAGGCGAACTTGGCTTCAGGCGAAGTTATCCTTAGGCGAACTTGGGCGTAGGCGAAGTTATCCTTAGGCGAAGTTACGCTTGAAGGCGAAGTTACGCTTGAAGGCGAAGTTACGCTTGAAGGCGAAGTTCATCAGGCGAACTTAATCTTGCAGGCGAAGTTGTCGCGCTGCAGATCTGTTTGCCCATAAATCCTTCGTTTCTTAGCCAAATAACTCGATTTTGGTACCCACGGAACCGTATGATCGGCGCCTACAAACCCCAACCATCAAATCGGCCTAAAATCGACGTTTTAGGGGTCCGATTTGGGCAGTTGGGTTTCGGGTCCGGTTAACCCATCCAATCCTAACCATTTTCAGTAATAATAGCTTTGTTAGATTAGTTCTTACCTTACCAACTCAGATCTATCAACAAATCTCGGGTCTCGGCTTCGAATCTAGATCGGTTAGAATGTGTGTGTTTTGAATGTGTAAGGAGTGTGTGTTAGGGAGTTTGGTGAGAAATGAGATATTTTGGGATTTTGGGGGTATTTATATCCCTGAAATCCCATTCTCATTTAACCTATCTCAATTAACCCAAGTCCATAACCCACTTCCATTACCCGACACTAGCCTGACCCATACCAACTCCTATTCTTTTATTTATTTCCTGATAACCCGAGTAAACTTCCCATCTATTAATAAGTAATATAATTAATATTACCTTTGAAATTTCGGGATGTTACAATATGCTCCAGTTGCAAGATTAGAGTCGATTCGAATCTTCCTGGCTTATGCTGCTTACAAGAATATCAAGGTTTATCAAATGGATGTTAAAAGTGCTTTTCTCAATGGTGAACTACATGAGGAAGTGTTTGTTCAACAACCACCTGGTTTTGAAGATCCTGATTATCCAGACCGTGTTTACCGTTTAAACAAGGCCCTGTATGGTCTACATCAAGCGCCGAGAGCTTGGTATGGCACGCTCGCCGACCATCGGACTGATAATGGCTTCAAACGAGGAACTGTTGACTGCACTTTATTTCATAAAACTGTTGGTGATGATCTTCTTCTAGTCCAGATTTATGTTGATGATATTATTTTTGGGTCTACAAACGACACTTTATGTAAGGAGTTCGAGAAGTCCATGCAAACAAAGTTCGAAATGAGCTCGATGGGAGAGATGAATTTCTTTTTAGGGCTGCAGGTTCATCAATCTGATAAGGGAATCTTCATTCATCAGACTAAATATGTGAACGACGTCTTGAGCCGATTCAAGATAACTGCCGGAAAAATCCCTTCAACTCCTCTTCCAGTGGGTCACAATTTATCACCGGATGAATTGGAGGATACCGTTGATCCGACCCTTTATCGTGCTATGATTGGTTCTCTAATGTATTTAACTGCGTCTCGACCCGACATAATGTTTGCTGTTTGTGTGTGTGCTAGGTACCAAGCTAGTCCCCGAGTGACTCACCTGGCAGCGGTCAAGCGTATTTTACATTATCTACGGGGAAATCCTGACATCGGGTTATCGTACCCCAACGATAATACTTTCGATTTTACTGCCTACTCAGACTCAGATTATGGAGGATGCAAGATCAACTTCAAATCAACGACTGCAGGATGTCAATTCTTAGGAAACCGGCTTGTTTCCTGGCAGTGTAAGAAGCAGACAACGGTCTCTACTTCAACCGCCGAAGCTGAATATGTTGCAGCCTCGAGTTGCTGTTCCCAGGTTCTGTGGATACAACAACATCTTCGCGACTACGGTTTGAAGTTTCTTACTACTCCCATCTTGATTGATAATTCTGCTGCTATAAGTATCACCAAGAATCCCGTACAACATTCTAAAACGAAACATATCGAGATTCGATATCATTTTATACGGGACTGTTATGAAAAGAAATTAATTGATCTTGAGAAAGTACACACAGATTTTCAAAAAAGCCGATCTATTTACCAAAGCGTTTGATAAAACACGTTTTACTTTTTTGCTTGGTTTAAATGGATTGAAGACCCTTGCTGAGATCCTAAAATTAGGATAATTATTTTTAATCGCTTTATAGATTTAGTCTTATTTTTTATGTTTTAGATTTTAGGGGAAAAATCTAGAAAATACAAAAAGAATGTGCTTCCGTTTGTATAGATAAAAAAAATTAAAAATCTTTTCAAAATTAAAAAAAATATTGTGATTTCTGTTCTTAAATTGTTTTTTCCTTTAAAATTCAGAAAAATCAAAAACATTTTAAAATTCTGAAAAACCAAAAAGAATGTGATTTATGTTTTGTACAGAAAAATCCGAAAATCCAAAAATATTGTGAATATTATTTCGTTTGTAAGAAATTTGAAAAAGACAAAAATATTTTTTTTAAATTTTGTACAGAGAAAAACCAAAAAGATTTTTAGATTATTTTCTCGCTGAAAATTATGTCGGTTATTTAAGTTTGTGAAGCATGCTTGCATGTCTTGGTCCTATGATTCACTTGTGAATTGAAGGTTAGCCATTAATTTATTCTCTTAAGTTAACTGGGGCGATTAAGTTATCTTTATTTTGTTTTTTATGCTCCTCAAAATTTTGAGTTTTTGAAGCAAAAAGAGAAAATGATAGTACATTGATTATCTTGACCCCAAGTTCAGCAAAAAGTAAGCTTAAAAGACTGTGTGCTTAATTGCATTGGTGCATTGGTAGGTCTTAAAACAACCCAGTAGAGTAAAGTATGTGATATAAACATAAAGAAACGCCAAATTGAAAGGGATGTTAGTCTCTAGCAAAAGTCTTGGTGAGGATGGCAGAAATGTAATAACCAGTCATACTCAAGCCATATATTTGTTGATCACCCAAAAATCAAATTAAGCTTGAACCGAGATTAGAGGCTGATAATTTCTGATTTTCTGTGCTATAATTGAACTATTTAATCATATCACAAAAATACTTGAATGTGTGTTATTAGATTTATGTGGACAACAATACCAATGACCGACTTATCGCCAGTCATAATATCGCTGAAATATAAAACTGTGATGGAAGGGCAGTTTGGTCAATATGATTCTCTGCTCAAACTCGACAAAATTACAAAAATATGTACTGTTTTTGATAAAATCTTTGAAAAATATAAAAAGATTATTTTATTTTTAATAGTTCGGATATTTTTCTGTAAATGCATTCGTTAATTCGTTAATTCGTTAGCGAATAAGATGTCTCACGAATCAGAGTGTGATTCGTTAAAATATAACGAACTAGAGTTTAGTTCGTTAAACTTAATTAGTGATTCGCTAGGTCCAGTTCGTTAAGGTATTTACTTGATAGCGAATCGCCTGATTCGTTATCTTTGTATAACGAATCAGTGTGATTGTTAACGAATGACATTTAAAAAAAAACTTAATTAATTAACTAAATTGAATATTCGATTAATTTAATTAAAGGATTTAAATCATCTAATACGCGTAACTAGATTAAATACATATTTTTTTTATATATTGCGTGTTATCTATTCTCATATACGTTTTATTTATACAGTAAATCATGGCTGAACAAGAACAACCACAGGAACAACCTCGTCAAGTACAACCACAAGGACAACCACCACAACAAGCTCAACAGGCTGAAATGGTTTTATTACCATTTGATAAGAAGCACAATATCTGTGCTTATGTTGATCACGACGTGGCTGATTTAAGGACGTTCGGAGCTATGTTGAATTTCTTACGCCGTTCAAAGATATATTATGCAATCACTGCCAAACCTAAGGTGTATCTTAGTATTATCAGGCAGTTCTGGAACACAGCAGTATATGTTAGGGGGTTATTCACAAGATTAAATTATGGGGGTGATATTCGTCGATCAATGTTGAACAAGAATGGGTTGTGTCCACCTTACAAGTATTTGTTGCATGTCTTGCTTCATTGTTTGAGTGGACGTCGCGGTGGTTTCGATGAATGTAGACTGAGCTTACAATCGGCATTTGTTGCTTTAATCCTGAACAAGACATTCAACTATTCAGAACTCATCTTTGATCATTTGAAAGAGCAAGTTCAGCAAACTCTACCGACAAAGAAGTTCTTGATGTATCCACGCTTTCTACAATTAATTATTCAAGATTTGATACCGGATTTGGTGATTGATCGATCGTTGGTGAACGACGTTCTTGATATGGAACATATGAAAGCTGTAACGGTGCATCGGATGTTGATTTATCGAAAGGATAAGCCACAAGACAAAAGGATGATTGGTCATATAATCAATCCAGATTATGTAAGTCCTCCTAATGAGCGCTGGATCCATGATGACTCGGATTCCGAGCGTGAAGGGGGAGAAGGTGGGATCAATGATGGTGGGGATGATGATGGTAACGATGGTGATGGTGATGATGGAGATGGTGAGCGAGCTCTAAAAGAACAACAAGATGCAGTTGATGCTGCTCTAGCTGCCACCATGAAAGCTCAGCAAGAAAGAAAACGAAAGGGTACGGCTGTAGCTACTGATGAGCCACCAAAGAAGCCCCGTGTGTCCTCTAGGGCTGGTGTAATTATTGGTGCACCACCACCTCGTCAATCAACTACTCAAAGCTCGGCGGTGCCGCTAACTACTAGCACTCCGATGCTCACCTTGACAACAACGATGGTGTCTAATGAGAGGCTCGGTTTAATTCCTCAAATGGCGTTGACCGAAATACCGAGGCCTCCTGCTGTACTGTCAACTGCTTCTTCCACCACTACAATAGGACCTCCTCCTCAGCCAACAACTACTTTTCCTCCGCCTCTGCCTAGTGATGTCTCTTTCATGAGAATTACTCGGCCTCAGGGACCTATTCAACCAGTTCATCCATCTGTATACAATTTACACCTGGACGTCAAACGGAAATGCTTCTTAATCTGTTACACTTATATGAAAATCAAATGGCAGCTGACCGACTCAATCAAGAACGACTCATGGAGAATCAAAGAAAAATGATGAGTTACATTTCGTTCTGTCAGAAGGAGACCAAGTCGTTGCGTGCGATTGTTGAGTCTCAGGGGGTGAAATTAAAAGAACAAGATGAGTTAATTTTACAATTAACTTGTAAAGAAGATGCCCTCAAGAAACTAAAAAATGATGATGATGATCCTGACGAGTCTGATGCAGGAGGTGAGCCTAAACAATCACACGGTTCATCCTCTGGTGCTGGTGTTAGTGGCGCTGATGATTCGAACAAACAGATAATTTCATATCAAGATCCAACAGCTGCCAAACCAATAGAAATGATTGAGGCTAACACGGTGATATTTATTGATGAATTGGGGATGGTTAGAAGTGTGGTGAACAAAGATGAGATACAGATCGGTGAGTTTGTGGTTAGATCTTTGACAAGGGAGCAGATCTCGATTCTACTTGGGCTAAATGACGATCAGCTGACTGCATTAGAGACTGAGCCCGATGTCGAAGTGATCAATGAGAACGAAATGGAAGATGATCCATTATTTATGAATACAGATTTTATTTATGAGAACGAGGAGATTGAGATGGAAGACGTTACAGCTGATGAGTATCCGGACTTGTATCAACACGCAAATGTTGATCAAGGTGCTCCAGTATTTCATGAAGACGCAATTAAAGAAACTGAGGATGATTTGGAGAAGATTGTGCAGCGAACGGTTCCTTCACTCAAAGAAGTGACTGATGATGACATTGAAAGATGGTTCAAACGCCAGAAAGTGGGTAAGATCATCAGTGCTTTTCGATATGTAGATAAAGAAAGGAAGGATACCGCGGCTGCTTGGATTAAGGCAAATCAGATGACTACCTTCAAGACTGTTTCTAAGGTACATGGTGATATTGTCTCCTGGCTCTATGATTCAGAACTTAAGGTATGTATTGTTAAATGGGAAAAAGGTGTGCAATATTACGAGAGGATAATGGATGTTCTAACACTACCGCGTTGGGATGTACGCACCCTCGCGAGACATCCATTTATCAATCGTGGGGGCAACCGAACTGCTGAGTGGTTTCATCAACACTTACTGTTCGAGGTCAATCATGGCTTCAAGTTCTTCAAGCCCCAGGTCCCAAGACGTAAACGTACTGATGAGATTGATCCAAGGACCGGCTGGAAGAAACTTGTTTTGAAAGTGAAGCCACCAAAGACAATTAAAAGAGTTCCTGTGAAGACAATGCCGCAAGATATTTATCTGTCCTTAACCGTTGGTACTATGACAATCGTACTGGCGAGGCCGTTATTGTTCGTGGTCGAGGACTACAGACTGAGCTCATCAAGATAATCGATCCGATGTGGTTGGTTAATTTATCAGAGACAGACAATGACATTCTACACAGGAAGCAGATTTTGTTTGAACGCCAAGAAGAATACGACCTAGCTATGCAATTCCAACGTGTCGTTCTTGTATGCCATGAACATGGGATTCATAGTTGCAGAGATTGGCAGACAAAGCGTTTCAAATAAGTTAAAGACAAAGAGCTCAAGACGAGGGGGTGTCTGTTAGTGCACGGTTTTGCGTCTTGAGTCTTTGTAATTATCATTAATGTTTATTTGATTATTTTAATGTAATATTTTAATGTTATTTATCTAATTCGTTATGTTTGGTCTAGTTCGCTAGGAATGTTAGCGAACTAAGACTAGTTCGTTAAGGTTAAGTCTAGTTCGCTAGGGATGTTAGCGAACTAGGACTTTATAATGTATTCCCTCCTGATTCGTTAGGGGATGTTAACGAATCAGGGGGTGGTTCGTTAAGTTAAGTTATTTAACGAAGGGGATGCTGGTTCGCTAGGGGATGTTAGCGAACCAGATCGTCTTCTATAAATAGTGAACCACTGTTCACTTGTAAAGTGTTGAAGTTTTGAGAGAATTAATATTATTTAGAAAATTTAAAGTATTCTCTCTCTCTCACAAGCTTCACGTTAATCTTATTGATAATATATACATACTAATAACAATCGAGCTAAGGTATTAAAAGAGTTAGATCCGTTTAATTAATATCAATGTATAGATCTGGATTAGATCTAAGATATTGATTAGCACGAGTGATAACAAAGACAGGGGATCAAACATCACCCTCTTGTGTGATCATGCCTCCAGAATTCCCAGCAAACGCTACATAACCCCCTTCAATATTTCTTACGTTGGTTAATAGGTCGAATTCCCAGTGGTATGACAAGAACATCCGCTATCCATGATCTAGTTTTCACCAGAAATGGTCTTGGATGAACCCTACACACAAACAAAAGTGATTAGTTCAAAAGGGCATCCCAGGCCTCGGTCATGGGCACCTTTTGGTTTTCTCTTTGATCATTAACTTGAACAGATTTCAACTGTTGTTCAGCCACTTGTGAATAAGTTACCGGCTTCCTAGACTTTCGTCTTAAGTAAGCTGCCTGAACAATGTTTGAATTATTGTTCTGACATATGGGTTCAGTTGGAACGAATTTTGGTTTCACTTGACCATGTGTCTCATTGACATGAAGAACCTTCCGAGGATTCACATTAGAGAATAAAATATGAGTATCATCAGCATACGACACAGGTCGTTTCAAAATCTCCTTTACCACAGGAATCGGTTTGGAATGGTCTTTGATAAAAGGATGAAGATTCTGATGGTACTTCTGACTACAATCCCTCACAACATGACCAAGTTGACCGCATAAGAAACAACTTCGCATGTCTACACGATGTTGTTGCGAGGTATGTGGAATGAATGACCCAGAAGTTTGATGATGACTCACATTTTTAGTCATGCTCTTAGCAAACTCATCAGATAATTCAGATTTCTTCTTTAAGTAAAAATCTAAATTAGAACAGTTCGAAAAACTTTTTTGTGTATCTGTCCCAGTTGACTTTACAAAGTTAATTTTCTTAGCTTGTTTTAAAAGTTGTTTTGCCTTAGTCAATGGGTCAGATTGAACTGATGTTTTTGCTTGAGCATACACACGTTCAAGTTCTTGAATTTTTGAAGTTTCATTGACAAAAACACTCTCAATAAGTTCAGTGAACATCGTATCATTCCTTTTAACTTAAAAACTCTAGCCGATGAAGACTTAGAACTCGGAGGATTAATGAAACGCATTAAGTCCTCGTCAGAAATCTTTGGTTTAACTGACTTCTTTGCCCTCACTGGTTTGGTTTTCACAGTTTCTTCCTTGTTCACTTGAGATTTGAATGAACCATACACAACTTCCTCAAACTCTTGAGGTTCGCAAAAAATATGGTTAGAACTAGGAGTGTTCTTATTCTTGTGTATTATCTCAGGTTCACACACATCTTCAATAATCACTTTGTCAACATTTTCAACAAAGATCTTTTTACTTTCCACATGAGGTTTTTGAGGAGCAACTTGGGGTTTGACAATTTCTGGTTTAACCAATTTAGGTTTTTCAGAAATCACAGATTCTTTTTGAATCAAATCCTCTTCTTTTCTTGCAAAAGGATTAATTTTATAATCATTATGGAAAGGTGGTGGAATTTCAACAAAATCAATACCTTTCTTGGAATCCTTTTGTTTTCCAAATACCTCAATGATTTCATTCAACAGAAAAGATGAATTTCTAAATTTCCCCAATTTTTTCTTCAACTCAAGAACCTCATTCTCAAGCTCAGTTATCTTTGAACGATGTTTCAATATTTCTTGAAACTTTTGGTCATTAATTGTCATTTTCACAGATAACTCGGTTTTGAGATCATGGTTACTTGTCGACAATGCTTCAATCTTTTCTCGAGATCTCATTTGAGATTCAAGAGATTGTCGATAAGTATCTTTCAGAGAAGCAATTTCTTGTATAAGACTATCATTTTGGTTTTTCAAAGCTTCTAACTTAGATTTGTTAGATTCACAGTCAACACATGATGCTTTAATAGATGAAGTATAAGAAATAGAATTACTAACCTCGTTAATCTTGGCCATGCAAGCAAATATTGATTTGGAAGACTTGTCGCGAGAGTCGTCAGAATCAGATCCAGAATCATTATCGGAAGACATCTCACTAGCAGTTGCATCTTGACAACCATTGTGTAATCCAAACATAGCCAAATTTGCTTGAACATCATTGCATATTAACCGTTGTGACCAATCAGTTCCATCTGCTAACATTGCTTGTGTTATAGATGAAGATGATTTCTTTTCAGCATCATTTCCTCGTGGTGTAGAAGCATTTTGATTTTGACCACGAGAACCAGTGTATTCTTCCTTGGTTTCTCACATTCCTTTGCGAAATGCCCAAATTCTTGACAATTATAACACTTTACTTTTAATTTGTCAAAACCCAACTTCTTGTTTAAAGCTGGAAGATCTTTTCCAGTTCTCTGCATGAATCTTTTAACTTTACGGACGATCATAGCCATGTTCCATTTTAAATTCATGATTTCTAGATCATCTGGATCTATCTGATCATAGTCCTCATCTGTTAAATCACTTGTGGCAATCTTACTACTCACTAAGTTTTCATATGAAGACATAAAAGCTGTCAGAAAAGCAAAGTTTTGCTCAGCTTCCTTCATATTAACACTAGGTGGTGTAGCAAATGGATTTGTATTAGTTGAACTTCCAGAACCACCCGAATTACCAGCAGAGTAAAAACAAACTTTTGGATCATTAACCATAGTTGATTCTTGTTCACTTGCAGCAGGAGTAAGAAAAGCAGTGATTGGAGAGATCGTTGAACTAAGAGGCATACTTCCACCATAGAAAGCTGGATCTTGATTTTCTTTGGAGGATTTTTGACACTTAAGATCGTATTCTCTAGCTTCGAACTTTTGTAGAAATTCAAGTGCCGTCAAGTCTTCATTCACAAAATAGTCATTCTCTTTCAAAACAATTAGAAATGTTGAGTAAGAACTTGGAAGCACACTTTTAATAGTGTCAATTTTATCCCTTTCAGAAATTTCCATTTTCATCATGTCCATTTCAGCAATTAAATGACTAAATCTTGTAGTCATCTCTTCAACTGTTTCTCCCTTCAATAGATTAAAGTTTCAAAACTGAAACTTGAGCATCACTTTCTTACTCTCAGCTGTGTTTCCCATACTTCTCATACGCAGATGTTGAAATAAAGGCACATCTCTTGATACTACCAACTTGATGGAAAATATTTTCTAGTAATGCCATAGTAAGAGTAGAATAGGCTTTTATCTTGATTTCTAAAGCTTTCTTCTCTTCTTGTGAGTATTGAGAAACAACTTTAGGAGTATACCCAATAGTATCATCACCAATCATTGGTGCCATAGTAAGAGCAATCAGGATGAACAGATCCCAAATGTGCACGAAACCGAGGTTCCCACTTAGCAAAGTCACTGAACTTCATCAATCTTGGACATTTAGAATGCGAACCTATCTCGGTATCAAGTTGCAACATCTGTTGCATTAACATGTTTTGAGACGCTAATGCATACATACCGGCCATCTTTGAAAAGTTTCAAAAATTTAAAGGGTGTAACAAATAAAATTTAACAACCTGTGAACAGTTATAGCGAGCTGAGAACAGTTATAGCGAACTGAGAACAGTTATAGCGAACTGTGAACAGTTATAGCGAACTGTGAACAGTGTTTAACGAATCAACTCTTAACAAGGTTAAGATTGACCAAATGGCGAAACAGATAACGAATGAGATGAAGGTTTAGCGAATCACAAGTCAACTTAACGAATTGACCAAACAAATCACAAAGGATTAGTTTAGCGAATCACAAAGGATTAGTTTAGAGAATCAGATGATAATCAGTAACGAATCACTAAGGAATGCTTAGCGAAATAAGATAACGAATCAGCTACAGTTGATAGCGAATCAACTATAACGAATCAGGTTATTACAACCGTTTGTAACAAACTCTGACACCTTATGCCACGTGACAAAGGTTGTTATGACACAAATCCCAATGTGGACGCGTGTCACACGAATTAAACCACGAATTAGATCAGGCGAATCAGCTACTATAACGAACTGACTAGCGAACTACTCTAAATAGGTAACGAATTGACAAATTCAGATAACGAATCACAATGAAACATCTAATGAATCACCGGGAAGATGATAACGAATCATTTTGATCGTCAAATCTTCAAAAATTCAAAGTGTTTTTCCAGAAATTATGATGATCAACTCAGAAACCCAGAATTGTCAAATTCGTAATACTATCTCGTTACTCAACCAAATCGCACAAATTACCTATCAAACTCCTCGTAATCTAATTCCGAATCCAGTACACTAAACCTCGTGACCACATGATTTCAATTACTCAACCAATTTAACCAATAACAATACTCTGTTTCGGAGTTAAACCGAAAACATAACCAAAACACACAAATCCAAATCAAACCTCAATTCCACTTAACCAAACCTCTCCAATACCTTAACCATCTCAAAACCAGTCTAATCCAACCATAATTCGATTCAAAAACGCTTAAACAGAAAAATTAATAAAAACAATAACAATATCAAACCAAATCAAGTGTATGAGCACCAACAGCTCTGATACCAATTGTTGGAACCCGTGTGATTCGTATCAATAACAATAACCACTAACAGATCTCAGATCTGTGTTTATACTATTAATACGATTAAGGATCTAGCTCATAATTAATATTGATTCAGTGTTATATATGTATATCTATTATCAATATATTATCTGTATAATATTAGATGAAGCTTGAAAGAGAGTTTGGACAACCATTCGTTAATTAACTCACTCAACTCTTTTTAAATAGTGAACATGGTTCACTATATATAGAAGGTGATCTGGTTCGCTAACATCCCCTAGCGAACCAGCCTCCCCTTCGTTACATACATTAAATTAACGAAACACCCCCTGATTCGTTAACATCCCCTGACGAATCAGGAGGGAATACATTTAATGTCTAGTTCGCTAACATCCCCTAGCGAACTAGACTATAACTTAACGAACTAGCTATTAAATAAACTAATTATTACATTAATTAATAAACAAAAACGTTAACGATAAATACAAAAACTCTAGACGCAAAACCGTGCACTAACAAATTAGTCTTAGTTATTATTTGTGTTTGGTTTTGGTTAAATTTGGATCAATTTAAGGTTAATTGAATGAATTATGGACGAGTTGGATTGGATTTGAGTTGATATGAGTATTGATAAGGTATTGTGAATAGGAATTGAGTTTTGGATTGATTTCGGATTGTTTCAGTATTAATTTGGTTTGTGGCCGAAACAGAGTTGATGTTTTGGGATAATTGAGTTAGTTATCGGAGATAACTGGTTACGAGAATTGGTGTATTGGATTCACGAGCGTATTACGAGTGTTTCGGTATTAAGTCTGGGTTTGGTGTTCATCATTTCCAGATTTCTGGAAATTCTTGTTGTAGATTTGAAGATTCAAAGATGAACATGATTCGATACGATGATTCGCTATCCTGTTCACTTTGATTCGTTCATTAAGTTCATCAATTCGTTACTCATTTCAAGTGATTCGCTAGTCAGTTCGTTATAATAGTTGATTCGTGTTATCTAATTCGTTATTTTGGTTAACTGATTCGTGTGACACGCGTCCACTTTTGGATTTGTGTCATAGCAACCTTTGCCACGTGGCATAAGGTGTCAGAGTTTGTTACAAATGGTTGTAACAACCTGATTCGTTAATCAACTGTAGCTGGTTCGTTATCTATTTCGCTAAGTTTTACTTAGTGATTCGCTACTGAATACCTTCTAATTCGTTAAGTTTCTCTTATCAATTCGCTAGCTAATTCGTTAGTCAATTCGTTAGTTTGACTTTCTGATTCGTTGACTTTCTGATTCGTTAAAACTCAATTGTGATTCGTTGTCTGATCAATCTTAGCTTCGTTAAGATTTGATTCGTTAATCTACTGTTCATAGTTCGCTACAACTGTTTACAGTTCGTTACAATTCTCATTCGTTAATCTTATTCTCTGGATTGATTCGTTACATCCTAAAATTTTGGAAACTTGTTAACAATGGCCGGTATGTATGCATTAGCGTCTCAAAACATGTTGATGCAACAAATGTTGCAACTTGATACCGAGATAGGTTCACATTAGAAATGCCCAAGATTGGTGAAGTTTAGTGACTTTGCCAAATGGGAACCTCGGTTTCATGCTCATCTAGGATCAGTTCATCCTGATTGTTCATATTGCTTAGATGAAGTTTATACTGTTCCTATGATTGGAGATGAGACTATTGGATTTAGACCTAAAGCTATATCTCAATACTCTCAAGAGGAGAAGAAGGCACTAGAGATAGAGACGAAAGCATATTCTACGAGAACTATGGCCTTACCTAAAAATATATTTCATCAAGTGGGTAGCATTAAGATATGTGCTTCTTTGTTTCAACATATTAGAATGAGAAGTACGGGTAATACGGCTGAAAGCAAAAAGGTGATGCTTAAGTTTCAATTCAGAAACTTTAACTTACTTAAAGGTGAAACGGTTGAAGAGATTACTACGACATTCAATCACTTGAATGCAGAAATGGATAAAATGAAAATGGAAATTTCTGAGATTGACAAGATTGATACTATTAAGAGTGCATTACCAAGTTCGTACTCTACTTTTCTAATGGTATTAAAAGAAAATAGTTATTTCAATGAAGACTTGACTGCAAGTGAGTTCTTACAAAAGATTGAAGCTCGTGAGTATGATCTCAAGTGTCAAAAATCATCAAAGGAAAGTCAAGATACTGCTTTTATGGTGGCAGCATGCCTTTAAGTTCAACAATTTCACCGATCACTGCTTTTCTGACACAGAACGCAAAAGAGAATGAAACAACAATCTATAGTGATCCTAGAGCATGTTTTTATACTGCTGGTAACTCTAGATCACCAAATGTTTTTTCTGGTTCAGGAAGTTCGTCTTCGACAAATCAATACTCATCACCTTCGAACGTCAACATGAAAGAAGCTGAACAAAATTTTGCTTTCTTATCAGCTTTCATGTCGTCTTATGAAAATCTGGTGAGTAGTGAAATTGCCACTAGTGATCTGACCGATGAAGACTATGATCAGACTAATCCAGACGACTTAGAAATAATGGATTTAAAATGGAACATGGCAGTGATTGTTCGAAAGGTGAAAAGATTCATGCAAAGAACTGGAAAAGATCTTCCCGCTTTAAACAAGAAGTTGGGATTTGACAAGTTGAAGGTGAAATGTTATAATTGTCAAGAATTCGGTCATTTTGCAAAAGAATGTGACAAACCGAAAAAGGAGTATAATGGTCCTCGTGGTCAAAGTTCAAATTCTTCAACACCACGAGGTAATGATGCTGAGAAGAAACCATCAAGTTCCGGGTCACAAGAAATGTTAGCTAATGGAGATGATTGGTCACAACGATTACTTTGCAACGATAATCAAGCTAATTTGGCTTTGTTCGGGTTGACTCAAGATATCCAAGGAAGTGAGGTGTCTTCTGATAATGACTCTGGATCGGATTCTGATGATTCATGTGACAAGCCTACAACAGTCTTTGCATGCATGGCTAAGATAAATGAGGTTAGTCATTCAATTTCTGCTACATCATCTGTTAAAGTAAACTGTGCTGATTGTGAATCTAACAAACCTAAGTTAGAATCTTTGAAGAATCACAACGACAATTTAGTGAGAGAAATTCCTTCTCTAAAGGATACTTATTGACAATCTCTCGAATCTCAAATGAGATCTCGTGAAAAGATTGAAGCATTGTCAACAAGTAATCATGATCACAAAGCTCAGTTATCTGTGAAAATGACAATAATGATCAAAAGTTTCAAGAAATTTTGAAACATCGTTCAAAGATAACTGAGCTTGAGAATGAGGTTCTTGAGTTAAAGAACAAATTGGGTAAATTTCGAAATTCATCTGTTCTGATGAATGAAATTATCGAAGTTTCTGGAAAACAAAAGGAATCAAAGAAAGGTATAGGTTTTGTTGAAATTCCACCACCATTTCACAATGATTATAAAATTAATCCTTTCACTCCAACTAAAGAAGATGTTATTCTTAAATAGCCTGTGATTTCAGAAAAATCTAAATCTAGTAAGTCTAAAACTGTTAAAACCCAATCTGTTTCTCAGAAACCTCATGTTCAAAGCAACAAAGTTTTTGTTGAAAATGTTGACAAAGTTATCATTGAGGATGTGTTTGAACCAGAAATTATACACAAGAACAAGAAAATTCCAAGTTCTAATCAGATACTGTGTGAACCTCATGAATTTGAGGAGGCTGTGTATGGTTCACACACAACTAAGATGAAACAAGATGTTTTTGTCAAACTAGTGAAGGCTAAGAAACTAGAAAAACCCCAAATTTCTGATGAGGATTTGTTGCGTTTTATAAATCCTAATGCACTTAAGCCATCATCTGCTCGTGTATTTAAGTTAAAGGGGATGGATACGATGTTCACTGAAAAAGACATTCCAATAAGTATCATTAAACCTGAACTTATTGAGAGTGTGTTTTACAATGAAATCTCTAAAGTTCGTGAACTTGAACGTCAATATGCTCATGCGAAAAAATCAGCTTCATCTGACACGTTGACTAAAGCAAAACAAGTTTTAAAACAAGCTAAGAAAATTAACTTTGTGAAGTCAATTGGGACAGATACGTTGAAAAGTTTTTCGAACTGTTCTAATTTAGATTTTTACTTGAAAACGAAATCTGAATTATCTGATGATTTTGCTAAAAGCATGACTAAAAATGTGAGTCATCAGTCATCATCGGTGTCACATGTTCCAACAAATTTTCAACATCATCATGTTGACATGCGAAGTTGTTTTCTTTGCGGTCAACAAGGTCAGGTAGTAAGAAACTGTGGCCAGAAGAACTATCAGAATCTTCATCCTTTTATCAAGGAGATTCTGAAACGACCTGTGTCGTGTGCTGATGATACTCATATTATGTTTTCAAATGTACATCCTCGAAAATTTGTTCATGTGAATGAAACTCATGGTTCCGTTAAACCTAAGTTTATTCCTACTGAACCATTGTGCAAAAATGTTAATTCGAATGTGGTTCAAACTGCGTATCTAAGACGAAAGTCGAAAAAACTTGTAACTTATTCTCAAGTTGCTGAACAACAATTGAATGCAACTAAAGTTAATTTTTCTCAAAGAAACCAAAAGGTGCCCAAGACCGAGGCCTGGGCTGCCTTTTTGTCACACCCCGACTAGGTAGTTGCGGAAGCATAATACGGGAATGTAACAGATAACACTGGTATCAACCACATTGTTTATAAAGAAATTCAACAGCTAAATTACATCATATTACATTGGTAGGTACTAAGTTTACAAACTAGGTGAAAAACACATAACCGGTTTACGAGCTTCTTATTCAGTATTATATCAGCGTCTATTCACAGCTATTCAACTTTCCTTCTAACACCAAGCATGTAAGCAAATCATTCCACTTTTGCTTTACCTGAAAAGCATGTTAAAACGGTCAACTACGTCTAGTTGGTGAGTTTCAAGTTTCACGAGTGTCAATGAAATTAGTACACGAGTTCGTAAAGTTTACAGTGTGTATGTATATATGTATGTGTATGATGTATTATACTAAGCCACAAGTGAAACCGAAACGAGCTAAAACACATGGCCTCCACTGCCCATGCACTCCCGTTGGCATTTAACAGCCACCTTGCCCCAAGTATGTACTATGTCTAACACCACATAGCAGTATGTAAAAATATAATGACAATGTGCAACTGGGTTTACATATGTTCCGGCATACCCCTCCGGCTCTGTCAGTTGGGTTTGTCAAACCGATAGTACTATCCACACGTCACCGGCACGAAGTTAATCACTTGTGTTTGTGGGGACTTGTCAAGTGTTAGTACTTAGATAATCCACATCATCACACGTTTTCAAGTATATTAGTATATGTAAACATGCTTTTCACCCCAAAAGTTCGTAAAACAGTTTAGAAAGTGGGGGTCGTGAAACTCACCTTATCGTAGTTCGCACGGAAATTACGTATCAATAAGTCAGATGCCTCGTTTATAGCCTGATTCCTATAAACGGTATCGTATCGTTAATACTAGTACAGTGTTCAAGCTAAGTCGGGTTGTATAGATAATCTGGGTATAGATGTTAGGCCCAGAACATGACCATAGTCTTAGATTGTGACGTTGTATACTATGAAATGTTTAAAACTGGATTTGGCTCAGTTTCACCGTTTCCCGAGCCTAGCCCAGTTGATTGTTTATACGCTTCGGGATTAGGTAAGATCACATAAACTTAAGTAAATATATTGATTGATAAAATGATTTGATTTATGAAAGAATTTTAAGGTTTCGGTGTCTGGTTTGATCGCAGGGTTCGTTTCCGTTTTCACACGGGTTTGATTATACAAAACGCGCACAATCCACCCGAATTGTCCGGAATTTTCGTAAAAAATTCGTTTTTATCAATATCATTCAAAAATATGATATTTGACCACTTTTGGCATTTTGACATACCAGTCAGTCCGTTAAACACAAAACTCCCGGTTTCGTTAAAACAATTATAATTTAAATCTTTGATTAATCATAACTAAATATGTACTTATATATAAATTATGTAAATTTTTGTAAAAATACATTAAGACATGGAGAAATTTATAAAAATATTTTCAGAAATTTTATGATTAATTATTTATTTATAAAAATTCATTTAATAGGTTATAATCGTGTAATAAATGGCCCGTTTATATCAAACGACCTCCGAAAAATCCGATAATTTTTACAAATGGCCTCAATGTTATTACATAGCCCCTGCAAAATCTCCAGAACCTAAATCTTTTGACAAATTGCCTTTTTGTGCGTTTTTCGGCTGTTAAAATTCGGTTAAACCATGATTGCACAAACCATACTTAGGCATTTCCAATGATCCCCAAACTTTACCAGTGATCTTACCATCACATATTAAACTCCAAAACCAAGTTTCAGAATTTTTCAATATGTTTAGCTATTTTTCCCAAATAAACGCTCATAAACAGAAATAAATTCACTAAATATTCTCCGTTTATCGAAAAATTACCAAATTTGAACATGGACTCATTTATATGATCCCTAATGTCCCTGCAAGTTTTCACAAGCTAACAACAAGCACGTCACAACCTAATACTAGACAGCCCCTAAACGAGTGTTACGGGTTTACCTTGTCGGTTTTCGATGAATTTTGCTAGCTTAAACGACTCTCCGGGTCTCGGGTTGCAAACTCAGTATATCTACATATCATATAACATCAAACCAAGCATAAATCATCCATGTAACAGCCTTGATAATTAGGGTTTCGGTTTTGGGTTCAAACCGAACTTTCTAACCGTAAAAACGTTGTATTCATGTTCTAATCCGCGTTTTTGACCAAAAAAGTATATGTTCCTGGTTTGTAAACATGTTTAACATCAAAACATGGTTTTACTTGATTTTTAGGGTTTTTGGATGGTTAAACATGTTTAAAACTAATCAAGGATTAATTTTTCATGGTTAAACTATGTTAATCATGGTTAAAACTCAAAGAAAATCACTAATTACCTTAGGTTTTTGATGTAACTTTTGAAAGTTTCTGGAGTTCTACTTTTCAGCTGCTTGGACTTCAAATTTTTATGAGTTATAATGAATAATAAGGCTTAAGGAGTAAGTTATATAAAAAAAATGTGAGGTAGGGTGGGCTGGCCGATCGGAACCAAGGAGTGGCCCATAATGGGCTGTTTTGGGCCATTAATCTGATTATACAAGCCCAAACATGAAAAGCCCACTTCAAATTTAGTTCGGGTTCGGTTTTTCGCAAGAAAATTAATTCGGGTGTGAGAAATAGCGTAAAAACGAGTGTTTTTCAGCTTATTTTTGTAAAATAAGAAAAACGTACTGACTCGTTGTAAAATTCCAAAATATTTTCACGGATTGCTTAAAACATGTCATATAAGTGTTTTATAAATCTTTTTCGGCTTAACGGATGCTACAATGCTTGTTTTGATATTAACGATTGCGTTAAAGCTTATAGCGTATCGATAAACGAAACCTTTTTCGTTTAAAGAGTTTTAAACGTACTGGGGCCTAAATATCAATATGTTAGCGTCTATAACATATATATAACTCGTATATGACCCCTCAGTATGTATACGGGTCATAATTAGTATCGGTCGGTTACTCGTTTAAGCACTACGAATTAACCGATTTATCGTTTACTTGTTACGTAATGAATATAGTGTACCTCGTTTTGTCGCGAATGTCACATTCTCCCCCCGTTAAGAAATTTCATCCTCGAAATTTAATGTGTCATCGGTTTTCTTTTTAGGGAACAGGTGTGGGTATTTCTTTCGGAATTCGTTCTTTCGTTCCCAAGTATATTCGGGTCCTTGTTTTGAATTCCACCGAACTTTTACCAATGAAATTTTGTTGTGTCGTAACTGTTTGGTTTTCCCGTCTACAATTTCTACCGGTTCCTCTACGAAGTTGAGCTTTTTGTTGATCTGAACATCTTCCAGTGGTACTATTGTCGTTTCATCAGTCAAACACTTTTTCAGATTCGATACATGAAACACGTCATGAATAGTGCTCAGTTCTAAGGGTAGTTTTAATCGGTAAGCTACGGGACCAATTTTTGCGACAATCTCAAAAGGTCCGATGTATCTCGGGGCTAGTTTACCAGTCTTTCCAAATCTTATAACACCCTTCCATGGCGATACTTTTAAAAATACCTTATCACCTATTTCAAAATATAACGGTTTTCTGCGAACATCGGCATAACTCTTTTGTCGGTCACGGGCAGCTTTCAATTTTTGTTTAACCTGGTGAATCTTATCGGTGGTTTCCTGAATTAAATCGGATATTGAAATTTGAGTATAACCCACTTCTGTCCAACATAGTGGTGATCTACATTTTCGCCCGTATAGAGCTTCATAAGGTGCTGCTTGTATACTACTGTGATAACTGTTATTGTAAGAGAATTCAATGAGCGGGAGGTGTTGATCCCAATTCCCTTTGAAGTCCAGTACACAAGCACGAAGTAAATCTTCTAAGGTTTGGATGGTTCGTTCGGATTGACCATCGGTTTGGGGATGGTAAGCCGTACTTAGGTCGATTCGGGTTCCCAAGGCTTCTTGTACTGCTTGCCAGAAATGTGAAGTAAAGTGACTGTCTCGATCGGAAATAATCGAAAGAGGTACTCCGTGTCGAGATACTATTTCATCGATGTAAATTTGAGCGAGTTTTTCGGTGGTGTAGTTGTTACAGATGGGAATAAAGTGTGCGGATTTGGTTAACCGGTCCACAATTACCCAAATTGCGTTGTGTCCTCGAGAGGTTTTAGGAAGGTGTGTCACAAAGTCCATGGTAATTTGTTCCCATTTCCATTGTGGGATTTCGGGTTGTTGTAACATTCCCGAAGGTTTTTGGTATTCCGCCTTTACCCTTGCACATGTTGCACATTTACTTACATACACGGCTATATCCTTTTTCATACCAGGCCACCAGTAAAATTCTTTAACATCCTTATACATCTTATCAGTACCTGGATGAATAGAATATTTGGATTTGTGTGCTTCATCAAGAATCAACTTTCGGAGTTTATGAAGTGTTGGAATCCAGACCCGGTTTTTGTAATAATATACTTCATCAATTTTCTTCTCAAAATTCCTTTCATTTCCATGTAGTTCTTCTTTTTCTAGCTGATCTGCCTTCAAGGCCTCATCTTGTGCAACGCGAACTTGTTCGATTAGGCTACTTTGAACAATCATTCCGAGTGCTCGTACCCTTAATGGTTTGATTCTGTCTTTTCGGCTTAAAGCATCGGCTACCACGTTGGCCTTACCCGGATGGTATTTAATCTCACAATCATAATCATTTAACAGTTCTACCCATCTCCTTTGTCTCATGTTTAGCTCTTTCTGATCGAATATGTGTTGTAGGCTTTTGTGATCAGTATAGATGGTACATTTAGTGCCATACAAGTAATGTCTCCAAATCTTCAATGCAAAGATAACTGCTCCCAATTCCAAATCATGGGTCGTATAATTCTTTTCATGTACTTTTAATTGTCGGGAAGCATATGCTATTACTTTCTTTCTTTGCATCAGTACGCATCCTAAACCTTTACGAGATGCGTCACAATATACCACCAATTCATCAGTTCCATCTGGAAGGCTTAATATTGGAGCCTCACATAACTTCTGTTTTAACGTTTGGAAGGCCATTTCTTGTTCTTCTCCCCATTCATATGCTCGATCTTTTTGAGTTAGGAGGGTTAGAGGTTGTGCAATACTTGAAAAGTTTTCAATGAATCTTCTATAATACCCGGCTAGTCCTAAGAATTGACGAATTTCTCTTGGTGACTTAGGCACTTGCCAATTTTTAATGGCCTCAATTTTACTTGGGTCTACATGGATTCCTTGATGGTTCACAATGTGTCCCAAAAACTGTACTTCTTGTAGCCAAAACTCACATTTGGACAACTTTGCGTATAACTTCTCTTGCCTCAATAATTTTAAGATTTCCCGCAAATGTTGTTCGTGTTCCTCCTTACTTCTCGAATATATCAAAATGTCATCGATAAACACTATCACAAACTTGTCAAGGTAAGGTTTGCAAACTCGGTTCATGAGGTCCATAAACACTGCAGGTGCATTTGTCAACCCAAACGGCATAACCAAAAATTCATAGTGACCATACCGAGTTCGGAAAGCTGTTTTTGGTACGTCTTCTTCCTGAATTCTTACTTGATGATAACCAGATCTAAGATCAATTTTTGAAAAATACTTCGCACCTTGGAGCTGATCAAACAAGTCATCAATTCGAGGTAAGGGGTATCTATTCTTTATAGTCACTTTATTCAATTCCCGGTAATCAATACACATTCGAAAACTCCCATCTTTCTTCTTTACAAATAACACTGGTGCTCCCCACGGTGAGTAACTAGGGCGAATAAAACCCGTGTCCAGTAATTCTTGTAACTGGTTGGACAGTTCTTGCATTTCAGAAGGTGCAAGTCGATAAGGTGCCTTAGCAATGGGTGCTGCTCCCGGTATCAAGTCAATACGGAATTCAACTTGTCGGGTCGGTGGTAAACCAGGCAACTCATCGGGGAATACATCTGAATACTCGTGTACCACTGGGATGTCTTCCATTCGTTTTTCCTCGGGTTCCTTAACTGTTATGCTCGCCAAGTATAATGTACAGCCTTGGCGCAAATACTTTAATGCCCTAAGTTGGGATACGAGAGGCAGTACTGTACCAGATTTCTCACCTTGAACAATCATAGCTTCATCATTCGAAAGAGGTATCCTAACGGTCTTATCCTTACAGACAATTTCAGCTTTATACTTAGATAGCCAGTCCATACCGACTATAACATCGAAACTTCCCAATTCCACTGGAAGTAAATCAATAAGGAATGGGTGGTCGTTTAGGATAAGGGAACAGTCTCGGACTATTCGGTTAACAAGTATAGACTTACCGTTAGCGAGTTCTATAGTATATGGTTTTGTTAGTTCACTAACCGGCATATTTTCTAAAGGTAAGAAATTAACAGATACGAAACTTCTATCGGCGCCCGTATCAAACAAAACTGAAGCATACTGACCCGAAACTAAGAATGTACCTGTCACCACATTCGGATCATGACGCGCTTCACCCGGTCCTAATACAAACGCGCGTCCCCTAGCTACATTGGAGGTTGATGCTTGTGCTTGGTTCTGCCTTCTCACTGTACCCGGGTTCAAATTGGGGCAGTATCTCCGAAAGTGTTCCGTACTGCCACATTCATAGCAGGCACGGAGGTTCGTGGTAGGTGGGGTTTGTTGGTTGAGTTGTGGGCGGGTTAGTTGAGGTCGAGGGAGTTGAGTTGATTGCGGTGGACGGTTAACAGTGTTGGTGGGGGTTCTACAGTTGGGGGCATAGTGTCCCGTTCTTCCACACTTTTGACAAATGATCGGTTTGCAATCACCCACATGATGAAAGTTACATCTTCTGCACTTCGGTAACGTCCCTTTATAGGTCTCTTGTTTTACATTAGAACTGGTCATGGCATAACTTCGGGTATTCGGACGAGCCCGCTTGTTTTGAGGGTTTCCTTGCATTCTTGTCCCATAATCAGTTCGTTTTAAACTTGTTGTTTCACCTGGCATCCTTATCACTCCACTTCTCATCAGATCAAAAGTAACGACACCCGTTTGAGATACAACACTTTCTAATGTCGGGTGGGCAACTGAATTCACTATACTTCTCACAGCAGGGGTCAGTCCCCAGATATAACGTTCAATTCGCTTCGCTTCCGGTGTAACTAACCATGGAACTAAGCGGGATAGTTCGTTAAATTGATTCGTGTATCCCACATGGTCCGCTCCTTTCATTTCCAGATTCCATAACTCGTGTTCCAACCTCTGAATCTCACTTTTAGGACAAAAATGCTCTAGCATGAGGGTTTTTAATTCAGTCCATGACATACGATTAATAGCATCTTGTCCCCTTATTTGGACTACCGTGTTCCACCACATCAGCGCTTGGTCTAGAAACATACTGGTAGCAAATTTTACCACGCGGTTCGGTGGACACTCACTGATATTAATTACTGATTCGGTCTTTTCTATCCATTTGACCAGCCCGCTAGGTCCTTCAATACCCTTAAAATCAACCGGTTTACATGTTGTAAATTGTTTGTATGAGTACTCCTGACGCGGGGGTTCTCGGTTATTATTATTATTATTATCGGTATTGGTCCTGGTATTATCATTATTAGTTGTGTTAACAACCGGTACAGGGTTCGAGATATTATCAGGGTGCACAACAGGTTCTGGGTTCCCAGTGACATTCATAGTTGGGAGAGTGTTATTATTATTTATGACATTATCAGTATTCACCGGGGTAGTAACACCCGGGGCTACATTAGTGTCCGGCGGAGGTGTATTAACAGTGGCCGTGGTGGTGCTCGTAGGTTGATTAACAGTATTGTTAGCACGTATGCCTGCAGTGACTTGTGCTACAATTGTTGGTATCACTGCTTGTAGTTGACGAGCAATCATTGCGGCCACTTCCGCCTCAGACAAAGGGTTTGCTTTCTTCGGGGCCATTCTATAAAATAATCAATTATATAATAATCAATATCGTTTCACTATGATCAACACAACTTTACAATATTACAATTTCACAACACATAACTATGCCAAAGAAAACACGTTTGTATTAATTATAATCATTACTGTACATATGCATCCAAAATTAGCGCATAGGCTTAACCTGGTATAGGCCAGCGCTTGTATATGCGTATCAAAATTTGTCACTAAGTGACATGTAGACTTAACCCGATAAGGGCCAGTGCTTGAAATAGTACTAAACCACAAACAACTCCCAAGTCAGCCCAACACGCTGTAACAAAATGCTGCTTGGGATATCAAAAGACTATATACATAAGACTAGACTAATATGTCCTATCCATTCTTTGTAACATGAAGCCACAACCAAACAACAACAGCCACTAGGGCCGCATTAACCGCTAAGCATACCCCCAGTAGTATCATTGCTCGATCCTGACGCCCGTGGCTGTGAGCACTGGATCTTTGCACAATTCTGATTTCTTGCTGCATATACCTCATGTGATCATGCATATCATGTCTATGCTGGTTTAGGTTATTTATCGGATGTGATTGTTCTAAAAGCTGATCATTCGCTAAACCAAACCATGCTGAATCAGAATGACGAGGTGGCTCGGGTACCGGGGCGGGTAAACCCCAAGTAGGAATAGGTATCTCAGTGACCTGGACACGTGATGTTTCTCCCCTATGGTACGTAGATCGAGGTGGGGGAGAGGTGTGCTCAGGTGGACGCACTGAAATGCGAGCGGTCTGACGGTTTCTAATAGTGGGTGGGGGTACTGGTGTATGCTGTACAGGTGGAGTAGGGGATCTGGGTGCTCTAACAGGTGAATGATAAGCACTAGTAGCTCCCTGTCCTGCAACATTCCTAGGGGATTCCCTAGGGGGGTAGGTGTCACAACGGTAACCCGATAAGTCGGGTTGATCTGAGGGTACCTCGTGAGGAATTACCGCATCTGCACCTTCTTCCATTTCCTCTGATTCCTCCCCAGTTTCCTCTTCTGGATCCTCCTCCTCCTCCTCAGACCCTGTTGGTAGGGTATTAGATAAACGATCAGTAGATCTTGACATATTCCTGCACAATGGTTAGTAATAAGAATAATATCCTTCTATATTAATCATAGTAAAATACATGCCATAAGCACAAAGAATCGTTTATATACACAGATATTTATCTATTATTATATTTTATACACATATGTTGCTGTTTTTACCTATTCGATTGTTTATCGACTTCTTATCGAATTTCCTCGTACAAACAAGTCTGTTATTACGTTCCGGACCATAATAACCCACTTGTCCATTCGCGTTCATCACGAGAATCATTCGTGTATATTATTTAATATTATTTTATTCCCAGAGTTAATCGAGCCTACGGTTATCTTAGGGTATCCTAAGGGACATCCTAATTCTTTATAACCAATGGCTCTGATACCAACTTCTGTCACACCCCGACTAGGTAGTTGCGGAAGCGTAATACGGGAATGTAACAGATAACACTGGTATCAACCACATTGTTTATAAAGAAATTCAACAGCTAAATTACATCATATTACATTGGTAGGTACTAAGTTTACAAACTAGGTGAAAAACACATAACCGGTTTATGAGCTTCTTATTCAGTATTATATCAGCGTCTATTCACAGCTATTCAACTTTCCTTCTAACACCAAGCATGTAAGCAAATCATTCCACTTTTTCTTTACCTGAAAAGCATGTTAAAACGGGTCAACTACGTCTAGTTGGTGAGTTTCAAGTTTCACGAGTGTCAATGAAATTAGTACACGAGTTCGTAAAGTTTACAGTGTGTATGTATATATGTATGTGTATGATGTATTATACTAAGTCACAAGTGAAACCGAAACGAGCTAAAACACATGGCCTCCACTGCCCATGCACTCCCGTTAGCATTTAACAGCCACCTTGCCCCAAGTATGTACTATGTCTAACACCACATAGCAGTATGTAAAAATATAATGACAATGTGCAACTGGGTTTACATATGTTCCGGCATACCCCTCCGGCTCTGTCAGTTGGGTTTGTCAAACCGATAGTACTATCCACACGTCGCCGGCACGAAGTTAATCACTTTTGTTTGTGGGGACTTGTCAAGTGTTAGTACTTAGATAATCCACATCATCACACGTTTTCAAGTATATCAGTATATGTAAACATGCTTTTCACCCCAAAAGTTCGTAAAACAGTTTAGAAAGTGGGGGTCGTGAAACTCACCTTATCGTAGTTCGTACGGAAATTACGTATCAATAAGTCAGATGCCTCGTTTATAGCCTGATTCCTATAAACGGTATCGTATCGTTAATACTAGTACAGTGTTCAAGCTAAGTCGGGTTGTATAGATAATCTGGGTATAGCTGTTAGGCCCAGAACATGACCATAGTCTTAGATTGTGACGTTGTATACTATGAAATGTTTAAAACTGGATTTGGCTCAGTTTCACCGTTTCCCGAGCCTAGCCCAGTTGATTGTTTATACGCTTCGGGATTAGGTAAGATCACATAAACTTAAGTAAATATATTGATTGATAAAATGATTTGATTTATGAAAGAATTTTAAGGTTTCGGTGTCTGGTTTGATCGCAGGGTTCGTTTCCGTTTTCACACGGGTTTGATTATACAAAACGCGCACAATCCACCCGAATTGTCCGGAATTTTCGTAAAAAATTCGTTTTTATCAATATCATTCAAAAATATGATATTTGACCACTTTTGGCATTTTGACATACCAGTCAGTCCGTTAAACACAAAACTCCCGGTTTCGTTAAAACAATTATAATTTAAATCTTTGATTAATCATAACTAAATATGTACTTATATATAAATTATGTAAATTTTTGTAAAAATACATTAAGACATGGAGAATTTTATAAAAATATTTTCAGAAATTTTATGATTAATTATTTATTTATAAAAATTCATTTAATAGGTTATAATCGTGTAATAAATGGCCCGTTTATATCAAACGACCTCCGAAAAATCCGATAATTTTTACAAATAGCCTCAATGTTATTACATAGCCCCTGAAAAATCTCCAGAACCTAACTCTTTTGACAAAATGCCTTTTTGTGCGTTTTTCGGCTGTTAAAATTCGGTTAAACCATGATTGCACAAACCATACTTAGGCATTTCCAATGATCCCCAAACTTTACCAGTGATCTTATCATCACATATTAAACTCCAAAACCAAGTTTCAGAATTTTTCAATATGTTTAGCTATTTTTCCCAAATAAACGCTCATAAACAGAAATAAATTCACCAAATATTCTCCGTTTATCGAAAAATTACCAAATTTGAACATGGACTCATTTATATGATCCCTAATGTGGCTGCAAGTTTTCACAGGCTAACAAGAAGCATGTCACAACCTAATACTAAACAGCCCCTAAACGAGTGTTACGGGTTTACCTTGTCGGTTTTCGATGAATTTTGCTAGCTTAAACGACTCTCCGGGTCTCGGGTTGCAAACTCAGTATATCTACATATCATATAACATCAAACCAAGCATAAATCATCCATGTAACAGCCTTGATAATTAGGGTTTCGGTTTTGGGTTCAAACCGAACTTTCTAACCGTAAAAACGTTGTATTCATGTTCTAATCCGCGTTTTTGACCAAAAAAGTATATGTTCCTGGTTTGTAAACATGTTTAACATCAAAACATGGTTTTACTTGATTTTTAGGGTTTTTGGATGGTTAAACATGTTTAAAACTAATCAAGGATTAATTTTTCATGGTTAAACTATGTTAATCATGGTTAAAACTCAAAGAAAATCACTAATTACCTTAGGTTTTTGATGTAACTTTTGAAAGTTTATGGAGTTCTACTTTGCAGCTGCTTGGACTTCAAATTTTTATGAGTTAGAATGAATAATAAGGCTTAAGGAGTAAGTTATATAAAAAAAATGTGAGGTAGGGTGGGCTGGCCGATCGGAACCAAGGAGTGGCCCATAATGGGCTGTTTTGGGCCATTAATCTGATTATACAAGCCCAAACATGAAAAGCCCACTTCAAATTTAGTTCGGGTTCGGTTTTTCGCAAGAAAATTAATTCGGGTGTGAGAAATAGCGCAAAAACGAGTGTTTTTCAGCTTATTTTTGTAAAATAAGAAAAACGTACTGACTCGTTGTAAAATTCCAAAATATTTTCACGGATTGCTTAAAACATGTCATATAAGTGTTTTATAAATCTTTTTCGGCTTAACGGATGCTACAATGCTTGTTTTGATATTAACGATTGCGTTAAAGCTTATAGCGTATCGATAAACGAAACCTTTTTCGTTTAAAGAGTTTTAAACGTACTGGGGCCTAAATATCAATATGTTAGCGTCTATAACATATATATAACTCGTATATGACCCCTCAGTATGTATACGGGTCATAATTAGTATCGGTCGGTTACTCGTTTAAGCACTACGAATTAACCGATTTATCGTTTACTTGTTACGTAATGAATATAGTGTACCTCGTTTTGTCGCGAATGTCACACTTTTTGAACTAATCTTTTTCTTTTGTGTGTAGGGTACATCCAAGACCATTTGAGAAGGTTAATTATTGTGATAAAGTGGACCATAATTTATTGAGTGTGTCGCAAATCTGTGATAAGCAATACACTACAGTATTTAAAGATAAAGAGTGTCTGATTTTGAAACCGGGATATGTGATTCCCGAGGATATGGTTGTCATGCGATCACCTCGATCAAATGATATTTACGTCTTGAATATGAATACTAAAGTATCTACTTCGATCGAAACGTGTTTTGTCTCGAAAGCAACCGAGAAAGACTCAGTACTTTGGCATTGAAGAATGGGTCACATACATGTTCGAAAGATGAATTATTTAATGGCAAACGATCTGGTAGAGGGGGTGTCGTTAAAGAATTTTAAGTTATCCGATCACTGTGTTTCTTGCAAGAAAGGCAAACAGAAGAAGAAATCGCACCCATCTAAGTTATTAAATTCCATTGATACTCCACTTGAACGACTTCATATGGATTTGTTCGGTCCAGTGAATCGTGCGAGTATTTATGGAGACTGGTATTGCCTGGTTGTTACAGATGATTATTCACGATATTCATGGGTTTTATTTATGAGTTCAAAAGATCAAACACCGGGTCTTGTTCAAAATCTAATCACTAAGATCGAATCACTTTACAAACTGAAAGTGAGGAGAATTCGAAGTGACAATGGTACTGAATTTAAAAATACTATATTGGATTTCTTTTGTTGCAAAAAGGAATTCATTTAGAATACAGTGCCCCATATGTAACACAACAGAACGGTGTAGCTAAAAGAAAGAATAGAACGTTGATTGAGGCTGCTAGAACGATGCTTGCTGACTCAAAGCTTCCTGTCCAGTTTTGGAATGAGGCGGTGAACACTGCTTGTTATACAGTCAATCAATTTCTAACTGTTAAAAGACTCAAGAAGACCAGTTATGAATTGTTGAATAATCGTAAACCTAATTTAAAGTACTTGGAACCATTTGGGTGTCCTTGCACTATGTTGAAAAAGGATGTAGGAAAGTTTGATGAAAAAGCCATTGAGGGTTATTTCTTGGGATATGCATCTCCTAAGAAATGAGTGTTTAACTTTACATCCGGTTGTGTTGAAGAATGGTACCATGTGGACTGTCAAAAGTACACTACTCATTCCCAAGGAAAAGGTCCCGACTGGATGTTGACTGTGATGGATTATTCAATTCATTTACTCCAACAATTTATCATCCAGATGAAGATTTAGTTTGTGCTTATTTTGAAGAACATTTGGAAATTCCAAGGTTTGCCAGTTCAAATGATGTTGAAGATCCAATTGCTGCTCCAACTGAAGAACTTGATAATGAATCTCCTGTTCATTATGATAATGCTTCTACTTCATCTGATGATAATTGTAAGGCCCCGTTACCGGTAACCCTACTTTCGTGTTGGATTTACTCATAAACACAGTTCTAAATATCAGAGTTAATTAAAAACTTTACGCGGAATATAAAACTTTCATAAAACATTACATATCAATTCATAATCATGTCTTTAAACATTCCTCTCGTCTTTCAAAATCAAAACGTAACTTATAAAACATATCGGATCTTCAGATGCCAGGCTTTAGTCTCCTGCCATGTGTCCTCCACTCAAGCCAGCTGTCTCAACCTACTCACCTGCGTGCATACTAAAAGTCAGCTACGCTGAGTGAGTTCTAGTTAAACATACACTACCATGCAATACCTTGTTACATACATACGTACTTAACCTCATAACTTTCTTTCATACACACATAAGTACTCATACCTTCATTCTTACTTACATACTTTCTTTCTTACTTACATACTTTCTTTACATTCATAATCATACGTTTTAAAGAGCCTTTCGCCCTATAACCTCACAGATATTATAAGGGTCTGGTCCCTAACATCACAGATATTATAAGGGTCTGGTCCCTAACATCACAGATATTATAAGGGTCTGGTCCCTATCATCACAGATATTATGAGGGTCTGGTCCCTAACATCACAGATATTATTAGGGTCTGGTCCCTAACACCACAGATATTATTAGGGTCTGGTCCCATGTTTTCGAATATTAGTAGGGTTCGATTCCCTCTTCGTTACCATACAACCATACATCATACCTCGAGTATTATTAGGGCTCGGTACCCCCTTTTGTAACCATACAACCATACAACCGTCATTTCCTTCTTTTATTAACTTTCTTACGTTCATACACATAAACATACATATCATACTTGCCATATTTATAACGTTACAACCTGACAGTACGTGCAATATCCGAAGATCGTTCACGAACCATCAAGCAATCATTCATACATATCACATATATCACCTATGGCATACACTTATCACTTTGGATAAATGTATTAACAACACATCAAGTATGCACACAGCCCCGAAAACATAACAAGGAATGGGGCTAGAAACTCACCTGGATCCTGTTACGCTCGCCGTTGATTGTAATTCCTTTCTTTAACTGGGCTCGGCTAACTGTATAATATTTACACATATCAATTACTGCTACTACTATTACTACTACTCATTTTCGATAACCGCCTTAACACATTTTCCATTAGGTTTTTAATTTATTTCATAAACGAACTTCACTTCAGGCGAATCTTGGAAACAACTTGGTTCTGGCTTGATTCGATCGAATAGGAACACGTTCGATCGAATACAACACGTTCGATCGAATAGGAACACGTTCGATCAAACAGGAACACGTTCGATCGAATAGGAACACGTTCGATCGAATACAACACTCATTCGATCGAATACAAAACTCATTCGATCGAATGAGTTGGAGACCATTCGGTTGCTTCCCTATTCGGTCGACTGGACTTGTTCGATCTACGCATTCGATCGAATGGACTGATTCGATCGACTGGTTCGATCGAATGAGTCTGATTCGACTCCTTCAAGCTGGGCGACGGAGAAACCCACGGGTTTTCCAGATTTTCCAGATTTTTGACCCAAAATCGAAGTTTTTGACATGGAAATGCTCGGGATTGAAAGGGCTATCGATTCCTAGTACTTTTAAACACAAAAGCTTGCATTTTGACACCAAAACAAGGCGGTTTTTGACCCGAAAACTCAAGTTACGTTTTTGCTCGATTTGAGGCCGAAATGGTTATGAAAACGGATGATTTTCGAGAGGGACTTACCAAAAACGATTAGGAACAAGATTGTGGACTCGGATTTGTGATTTGAGAACTTTCTCTCTCTAGCTTCTCTCTCTAGAAATGAGAGTGTTTGGGTGGGTGTAAGTGAAGGAAGATGGTGAAAATGGTGGAAGTGTCAAGAACTTTCGTTTATATACTACGGGTTTGGTTAGGCTCGGGTTGGCTTCCTACGGGTCGAGACAGGCCGAGTTCATAAAATAACTAAGCCCAAGACCCGTTCCTTACTCGACATTAAATAACTAAAACGTGAAATTACTAAACATAACTTTCTTTTATTTATCAATATAAAAATTTTAGGATGTTACAAGTCTTCCTCCCTTAAAGAGGTTTCGTCCCCGAAACCTAACTATTACATAAACAAACTAGGGTAAAACTTGCGCATCTCATCCTCGACTTCCCAAGTAGCATCAGATCCCTTGCGGTGTTTCCATATCACTTTGACCAAGGGTATAATCTTGTGACGAAGCTGCTTCTCCTTGCGATCAACGATCTTTATCGGTTGCTCGATGTAGTTCAATTGTTCATCAACCTCAATGTCCATTAATGGCACGTGAGACGTGTCATCAGCTAGACACTTCCTCAGATGAGAAACATGGAAGGTTGAATGAATTCCTTCTAACTCATCGGGTAAATCCAGTTTGTAAGCTACTTCACCCACACGTTTTACAATCTTGAACGGTCCAATGTACCTCGGACTCAACTTTCCTCTTTTCCTAAAACGGATAATCCCCTTCCAAGGCGAGACCTTAAGCATCACATAGTCGCCAACGTTAAACTCAATTGGTCGTCGCCGCTTATCCGCATAAGACTTTTGTCTGTCTTGAGCGTCTTTCATTCTTGCTTTGATCTGATCGAACTTTGAAGACGTTTCTTGAACCACTTCTATACTTCCCATTTCCTTCTGACCAATCTCACCCCAACACACCGGGGTTCTACATCGTCTACCGTACAGCATCTCAAACGGTGGCATACCAATACTCGAATGGTAACTGTTGTTATAGGAGAACTCTGCCAGATGCAGATGATCATCCCAACTTCCACCAAAATCTAAAACGCAAGCACGTAGCATATCCTCAAGGGTTTGGATCGTCCTTTCAGACTGTCCATCGGTTTGAGGATGATACGCCGTACTGATGTTCAACCTCGTCCCCATAGCTTCATGAAATTTCTTCCAGAACCTCGAAGTAAACCGTGTATCCCTATCAGACACGATCGATAACGGTACTCCATGCTTGGTTACAATTTCTTTAATGAACAAGCTTGCTAACGTTTCTGACGAGATGGCCTCTCGTATGGGCAGAAAATGAGCACTCTTGGTCAAACGGTCCACAATCACCCAGATGGTATCATGATGCTTAGCTGTACGAGGTAGCTTAGTTAT
Source organism: Bidens hawaiensis (assembly GCF_021521415.1). Taxonomy (NCBI): domain Eukaryota; kingdom Viridiplantae; phylum Streptophyta; class Magnoliopsida; order Asterales; family Asteraceae; genus Bidens; species Bidens hawaiensis. The sequence goes on from NW_027491051.1 coordinate 1,228,791, forward strand.
GAAATCCATGGTGATGTGTTCCCATTTCCACTCAGGTATCTCTAGCGGTTGCATCTTCCCATAAGGCTTTTGGTGCTCGGCCTTGACTTGTAAGCAAGTTAAGCACTTACTAACATAATCCACTACATCACTCTTCATTCCTGGCCACCAGTAATCTCTTTTCAAGTCTTGGTACATCTTTGTAGCTCCAGGATGGATTGAGTACCTTGACTTATGAGCTTCATCTAAGATTCGACTTCTAAGATCACCATGGCGTGGAATCCACATACGGTCAAATCTAGTTTTAACTCCATGAGTGTTTTCCATCAACTCATCTTGCTGGCCATAAATCCTTTCTTTCTTTACTAACCCTTCGTCTACTAACACTTCTGACTGCACTTTGATGATTTCTTCAAAAAGACTTGAGTTCATGATCAACTTGTATGACTTCACTGTTGCAAGGACTTCCTCATTCTTCCAACTTAACGCATCAGCGACCACGTTAGCTTTACCGGGGTAATACTTAATCTCACAGTCGTAATCCTTTATCAATTCTAACCATCTTCTCTGCCTCATGTTCAGTTCTTTCTGCTCGAAGAAGTACTTTAAACTCTTATGATCTGTATAGATAGTACACTTAGTGCCGTACAGATAATGCCTCCATATCTTAAGAGCATGCACTATAGCTGCTAACTCCAAATCATGCGTCGGGTAAGTACTCTCATGGACCTTCAACTGTCTAGACGCGTAGGCTATCACCTTCCCTCGTTGCATCAACACGCAACCTAACCCTTGATGCGAGGCATCAGCACAAACAACAAAATCCTCATCACCATCGGGTAAAGTAAGGATTGGAGCTTGCGTGAGTCTCTTCTTCAATTCTTCAAAGGCTTCCTCCTGAAACTTTCCCCAATTGAATACTATCGTCTTACGGGTCATACCGGTCAGCGGTGCGGCTATCTTGGAGAAACCTTCGATGAATCTCCTATAGTAGCCAGCTAACCCTAGGAAGCTTCGTATATCAGTCGGATTCTGCGGAGTCTTCCAATTCGTTATCGCTTCAATCTTAGCTGGGTCCACGGTAATCCCCTCCGGATTAACCACATGACCTAAAAATTGCACTTCCCTTAACCAGAACGCGCACTTCGAAAACTTGGCGTACAACCTTTCTTTCTTCAGAACTTCCAATACCTCTCTCAGATGCTCGGCATGGTCAGACTCACTCTTTGAATAAATCAATATATCATCGATGAAGACGATAACCGACTTATCCAACATCGGTCGACACACCCTATTCATCATGTCCATAAATGCTGCAGGAGCATTTGTTAGACCGAATGACATTACAAGGAACTCGTAGTGTCCATACCGCGTTCGGAACGCTGTTTTAGGGATGTCTACCTCTTTCACCTTCAGCTGATGGTAGCCTGATCTGAGATCTATTCGTGAGAACCAACTCGAACCTTGCAGTTGGTCAAACAGATCGTCAATCCTAGGCAAGGGGTATCTATTCTTTACCGTAAGCTTATTCAACTCACGATAGTCTAAGCACATTCTCATACTTCCATCCTTTTTCTTCACAAACAAAACCGGTGCGCCCCACGGAGAAACACTCGGTCTGATAAAACCCTTGTCGAGGAGTTCTTGCAGTTGGGTCATCAATTCCTTCATCTCGGACGGTGCTAGACGGTAAGGCGCCTTCGCGACGGGCTGGGCTCCTGGTACTAGATCTATCTGAAATTCTATCTCTCGCTCAGGTGGCAACCCCGGAAGATCCTCAGGGAATACTTCTGGGTAGTCGCGCACAATAGGAACATTCTTCATTTCTTTCGTCTCGGCCGTAGCGTTGACAACATACGCCAGGTAGGCACCGCACCCTCGCCTTAACAAACCCTCGGCTTTTATCATCGAAATGACATTAAGCCCATAACTCTCCTTATCACCATAAACCGTCACCGCACTACCATCCAATGACTTTAACCTTATCATCTTACTTTTACATACTATCTGAGCCTCAAACTCAGACAACCAATCCATACCCAAGACTACATCGAACCCTCCTAAGGCCATAACATACAAAGTAACAGGGAACTCATGTCCCTCTAACTCTATCTTACAATTCTTCACCATTTTTGTTATTTTCACCGAAGTGTCACTTGCGGTTTCTACTACAAAAGTTTCAGACACTCGGCAGCCTTTCATTTTAGCTAGTTTACTAAACGTCGTAGCTACAAAACTTCTATTCGCACCAGAATCAAATAATACAGAAGCGGAAACATCGTTCACTAGAAACGTACCTGTGACGACATCCGGAATCTGCCTGGCTTGTTCCTGGGTCAGCATGTAGGCTCTAGTTCTGGGCCTAGCTTGATCGGCATCCTTCTTTCCACTACCTCCAGCTACACCTTCAGTGCACTCCCTTGACATATGGCCTGTCTTGCCACATTTGTAACATGTTGGCTTCGCACTGCACTCATTGGCATAATGCCCTACCTTCCCGCACTTATAACAGGCATTCGACCCCATTCTGCATTCTCCACCATGAGCCTTTCCACATTTGAGACAAACATTAGAACTTTTACCCCACTTGCATTCACCACCATGCCTCTTTCCGCAGGTCTTACACGATCTCTTCTCCCACACTTTCTGTTTCTTATCCCTGGAGTTCCATAACTGAGTACCGGGTCGTTTAGCAGGAGTGACCCCTTTCTTCTCTTTCTCTTCATCCCTTTCCACCCTATCATCCGCGGCCACGTCAGCATAGACCATTTCCGCGAGTCCAACAGCCGAATCAAAAGTAGCAGGTTGAATCGCCCTGACTAACATGCGGACCTTTTGTGGCAACCCCCTCACATAACACTTGATTCTCTTGACCTCAGTGTCAACCATGTCAGGCACCAACCTAGATAGTCGGTTGAACTCCGTGGTATACTCACGATGCGTCATCATACCGGCTTTTAAATTCTGGAACTTCATCTCCGTTCTTTCAACCTCGGCATCTGCACAGAACTTCTTCATTACCAACTCTTTCAAATCTTCCCACTTCATCTCTTTGATCTCTTCACGGGTCTTCCTCTGCTCCACACTCTCCCACCAATACATAGCCTCATCTACGAATGACTGAGTAGCATAACCCACAGCTTGGTCGGGACGGCATTCGCTAATGCGGATAACCTTGTCCATAGCGGTTATCCACTGGAGAGTAGCGATTGCGTCTCCTAAACCAGTCAGCTTAGGCGGGTCACAACCTTTGAAGGACTTATAGCTGCACCCACCTTGTCCTCCTCTCCTATCATCGACTTTCACAGACTTATCCCCACTCGAGGCCCCTCTTTCACCTTCCCCATCCCTTCTACCATCACCACCCGCCCCGTCAGCAGTTCGCTCACGGCTTCCAGCAGATCCTTCGGGATTCAGGTTCTTCACAGCAGCAACTACAGCCTGAACGATGGCTGCTTGAACTGCGGGGCTAAGTTGAACTTCTTCGTTGTTGTTCTGGTCTCCTCCAGCTGCGCTTCCCTCATCTTCGGTGTGGGAAGCTTCTTCCACCGAGGGTTGCCGGACAAGACGAGGCCTGCCACGACGCCCAGTGCGACCCCCAGTTTCAACAAATTCTCCAGCTCCAGCCATCAGTATCCTATATGAGAAAACACAAACATCATCACTCAAGGAACTATTTAGTACAAGGATAGTAAGGCTAACAGGTAATAACAGTGGCCAGTTGTGATTAGCTGATCACGTTACTTTCCGTGTCATATACACTTCCCTTTATGAGTCTATTTGTGCTGGTTCTACTTAAGCAGTTTGTCAATTTAAACAGTCAATTATTCCTATCCCTATCGTTCACATATCCTTTCTTTCTTATTAACATACATCATTTAATCATGCACTTTACCTTTACTGATCTTGCTTGAGCGACACATGGCATTCTTGAACTGGCATCTTCTTTCCTTTCTTACTTAAATCCCATTCTCTGTTCGAGTCTAAGCATGTAGGATGCTTAAATCTCTCGAACTTTGCTCTGATACCAACTTGTAAGGCCCCGTTACCGGTAACCCTACTTTCGTGTTGGATTTACTCATAAACACAGTTCTAAATATCAGAGTTAATTAAAAACTTTACGCGGAATATAAAACTTTCATAAAACATTACATATCAATTCATAATCATGTCTTTAAACATTCCTCTCGTCTTTCAAAATCAAAACGTAACTTATAAAACATATCGGATCTTCAGATGCCAGGCTTTAGTCTCCTGCCATGTGTCCTCCACTCAAGCCAGCTGTCTCAACCTACTCACCTGCGTGCATACTAAAAGTCAGCTACGCTGAGTGAGTTCTAGTTAAACATACACTACCATGCAATACCTTGTTACATACATACGTACTTAACCTCATAACTTTCTTTCATACACACATAAGTACTCATACCTTCATTCTTACTTACATACTTTCTTTCTTACTTACATACTTTCTTTACATTCATAATCATACGTTTTAAAGAGCCTTTCGCCCTATAACCTCACAGATATTATAAGGGTCTGGTCCCTAACATCACAGATATTATAAGGGTCTGGTCCCTAACATCACAGATATTATAAGGGTCTGGTCCCTATCATCACAGATATTATGAGGGTCTGGTCCCTAACATCACAGATATTATTAGGGTCTGGTCCCTAACACCACAGATATTATTAGGGTCTGGTCCCATGTTTTCGAATATTAGTAGGGTTCGATTCCCTCTTCGTTACCATACAACCATACATCATACCTCGAGTATTATTAGGGCTCGGTACCCCCTTTTGTAACCATACAACCATACAACCGTCATTTCCTTCTTTTATTAACTTTCTTACGTTCATACACATAAACATACATATCATACTTGCCATATTTATAACGTTACAACCTGACAGTACGTGCAATATCCGAAGATCGTTCACGAACCATCAAGCAATCATTCATACATATCACATATATCACCTATGGCATACACTTATCACTTTGGATAAATGTATTAACAACACATCAAGTATGCACACAGCCCCGAAAACATAACAAGGAATGGGGCTAGAAACTCACCTGGATCCTGTTACGCTCGCCGTTGATTGTAATTCCTTTCTTTAACTGGGCTCGGCTAACTGTATAATATTTACACATATCAATTACTGCTACTACTATTACTACTACTCATTTTCGATAACCGCCTTAACACATTTTCCATTAGGTTTTTAATTTATTTCATAAACGAACTTCACTTCAGGCGAATCTTGGAAACAACTTGGTTCTGGCTTGATTCGATCGAATAGGAACACGTTCGATCGAATACAACACGTTCGATCGAATAGGAACACGTTCGATCAAACAGGAACACGTTCGATCGAATAGGAACACGTTCGATCGAATACAACACTCATTCGATCGAATACAAAACTCATTCGATCGAATGAGTTGGAGACCATTCGGTTGCTTCCCTATTCGGTCGACTGGACTTGTTCGATCTACGCATTCGATCGAATGGACTGATTCGATCGACTGGTTCGATCCAATGAGTCTGATTCGACTCCTTCAAGCTGGGCGACGGAGAAACCCACGGGTTTTCCAGATTTTCCAGATTTTTGACCCAAAATCGAAGTTTTTGACATGGAAATGCTCGGGATTGAAAGGGCTATCGATTCCTAGTACTTTTAAACACAAAAGCTTGCATTTTGACACCAAAACAAGGCGGTTTTTGACCCGAAAACTCAAGTTACGTTTTTGCTCGATTTGAGGCCGAAATGGTTATGAAAACGGATGATTTTCGAGAGGGACTTACCAAAAACGATTAGGAACAAGATTGTGGACTCGGATTTGTGATTTGAGAACTTTCTCTCTCTAGCTTCTCTCTCTAGAAATGAGAGTGTTTGGGTGGGTGTAAGTGAAGGAAGATGGTGAAAATGGTGGAAGTGTCAAGAACTTTCGTTTATATACTACGGGTTTGGTTAGGCTCGGGTTGGCTTCCTACGGGTCGAGACAGGCCGAGTTCATAAAATAACTAAGCCCAAGACCCGTTCCTTACTCGACATTAAATAACTAAAACGTGAAATTACTAAACATAACTTTCTTTTATTTATCAATATAAAAATTTTAGGATGTTACAATAATGCAGTTGTGGATCAAGTTATTGAACTTGACAGTGATGTTTCATCTCCTGAATTGGGTGAACATTACACTAATTTATTTGAAAATTTTGTTGTTTCTGAAAATCCTACTCTCAGGATTCATAATTACCATCCGCAATAAAACATTATTGGAGACCTTGATGTGGGAGTTCAGACACGACATCAAGTTGCTTCCTCAAGTGAAAATAATGCTCTATGTGTTTATGCTGACTTACACTCATATGAAATTGCAACTGTTGCTAAATTCACTTGTTTTCTATCTCAAGTTGAGCCAACAACTCCTCGTGTGGTACTTCAAGATCCTTCTTGGGTAGAAGCCATACAAGAGGAATTACAGCAATTTGCTCCTTCTTGGGATCTTTTTTACAAACCTGCTAGAGTCAAGAAAGCAATTCCGACTAAGTGGGTATATAAGTGTAAGAAAGACGACCGTGGGGTAATTGTGAGAAACAAAGCACGTTTAGTGGTGAAAGGTTTTCATCAGCAAGAGGGTATTGATTACACTAAAGTATATGCTCCAGTTGCAAGATTAGAGTCGATTCGAATCTTTCTGGCATATGCTGCTTACAAGAATATTAAAGTTTATCAAATGGATGTAAAGAGTACTTTTCTCAATGGTGAACTTCATGAGGAAGTGTTTGTTTTACAGCCTCCAGGTTTTGAAGATCCTGACCGTGTTTACCGATTAAAAAAGGCATTATATGGTCTATATCAAGCCCTGAGAGCTTGGTATTGCACGCTCTCCGACCATCTGACGGATAACGGTTTCAAACGTGGAACTTTCGACTGCACTTTGTTTTATAAGAATATTGGTGATGATCTTCTGATCGTTCAGATTTATGTTGATGACATAATCTTTGGGTCTACAAACGACACGTTGTGTAAGGAGTTCGAGAAATCAATGCAAACCAAGTTCGAGATGAGTTCGATGGGAGAGATGAATTTCTTTTTAAGGTTGCAGGTTCATCAGTCGGCGAAGGGAATCTTCATTCATCAGACAAAATATGTGAACGACGTCTTAAGCCGATTCAAGATTACTGCTGGAAAAATCCCTTCTACTCCTCTTCCCGTGAGTTACAATTTATCACCGAATGAATTGGAGGATACCATTGATCCAACCCTCTATCGTGCAATGATTGGTCCTTTAATGTATTTAACTGCTTCTCGACCCGACATAATGTTTGCTGTTTGTTTATGTGCTAGGTATCAAGCTAGTCCCCGAGTGACTCACCTGGCAGCGGTCAAGCGCATTCTGCAATATCTAAGGGGAAATCCTGACATTAGGTTATGGTACCCCAAAGATGGTACTTTCGATCTTATCTCCTACTCAGACTTAGATTATAGAGGATGCAAGATAAATTTCAAGTCTACTACAGCGGGATGTCAATCTTAGGAAGCCGGCTTGTTTCCTGGCAGTGTAAGAAGCAGACAACGGTCTCCACTTCAACCGCCGAAGCTGAGTATGTTGTTGCCTCGAGTTGCTGTTCCCAGGTTTTGTGGATACAACAACATCTTCGCGACTACGGTTTGAAGTTTCTTACTACTCCCATCTTGATTGATAATTCCGCTGTTATTAGTATCACAAAGAATCCCGTACAACATTCTAAAACAAAACATATCAAAATTCGATATCATTTTATACGGGATTGTTATGAAAAGAATTTAATTGATCTTGAGAAAGTGGACACTGATTTTCAAAAAGCTGATCTATTTACCAAAGCGTTTGATAAAACAAGTTTTAAATTTTTGCTTGGTTTAAATGGATTGAAGACCCTTGCTGAGATCCTCAAATTAGGATAATTATCTTGATTTTATTTTTGTTCTAGTTTAAATTTCATTCTGTTTTTAGGTTTTAGGGGGTGAATATTAGAAAATACAAAAATATTTGTATAGATAAAACCCAAAAACATTAGAAAACTTTGAAAAATCAAAAATATTGTTCTTTCTTGTTTTCTTTTTAATATTTGAAAATCCAAAAACATTTTAAAATTTGAAAATACCAAATAGATTGTGATTTCTGTTTGTACAGATAATTTTGAAAAAAGTCAAAAGGAATGTGAATTTTCTCGCTTTGTAAAAAATCCGAAAAGACAAAAAGATTGTATTTTTAGTTTGTAAAGAGAAAAACCAAAAATATTTTTGCTTATGTTCTCTGAAAATTATGTCATTTACTTCTATTTTGAAGGACATATACTTGTATATGTTTGGTCTTGATAATTTCTCATAAATCTTCGAGTTAGCCATTTACCTGACAAATGGATAGTACTTGGGGCGTTCGTTAAGCTTTCTACTTTAATTTTTAGTTGAAAATTTAGTCAGTTATTTAAGTTTGTGAAGCGTACTTGCATGTTTTGGTCATGTTCTCTACTTGTAGATGGATAGGATAGCCATTAATTTATAAACTTAGAGTGACTGGGGCAATTAAAATTATTTTGTTTTATGCTCCTCAAAATTTTGAGTTTTTGAAGCAAAAAGAGAAAACGATAGTACATTGATTATTTGACCCCAAATCCAGAAAGAAATAAGCTTAAAATACTGAGTGCTTAACCATTGGTGCATTGATAGGTCTTAAACGAGCTGTTAGAGTAAAATAAGTGATATAAACTTAAAGAAAAGCCAAATTGAAAGAGGTGTTAGGCTCGAGCAAAAGTCTCGGTGAAGATAGCATAAATGTAATAACCGGTCATACTCAAGCCTTATAGTTGTTGATCACCCAAAAATATAATAAAGCAAATAACAAGCGTTAGGATTCTGGACACTGTGAGTCTTTATGCGGCTTAATCATCTGGGTATTCATAAGCATAAATATTTCACTCGCTTTCTAGAGCAAACCCAAAGTCATTAAACTTGATCACTGCTGTACTCCGTACAATCCAAATTACTGACTTGATCAAAATCCGCTGTTAGTCATACAATTGATCCTCCCTTGCGTGCGTCTCAATACCAATAAGAAACGGACCCCAGGGGATACAATGTATGTAAGCCGACAGATGGACTCGTGCATACTCACTCACAGTAAAGGAAACTTGATGCATTGCTCAAAATTTCATAATTGGTATCAAAATTTTGATCAACACTATAATGGTTTAAGTCAAGTTGGGGTGATTTGGCAAAAATCAAATTAAGCTTGAACCGAGATTAGGGGCTGATAGGTTCTGATATTTTGTGCGCTAATCGAACCATAAATCATATCACAAAAATGCTCGAAGGCTCGTTATAAGATTTAAGTGGACAACAATATCAATGACCGACTAAACGCCAGTCATAATATCGCTGAAATATAAAACTGTGATGGAAGGGCATTTTGGTCAATATGATTCTCTGCTCAAACTCAACAAAAACACAAAAATATGTACTTCTTTTGATAAATCACAGAAAAACACAAAAAGATTGTCCAATTTTAATGTTCGGATACTTCTTTGTAAATACATTCTTTATTTTTACAAAATACCAAAAATATTTTATCTTTTGTACTTTACATATTATTTAATGATTTTAATTTATGTTTCGTAAAAGTGAAACGTTTTTAAAGTATTCAATTATCGGGATAAAAAGGTTCTCGGTAATTTATTTAAGATTAAATTTTTTAATTATTTATTGATGATCATTTAATTAATTCTTTAATTATTTCATTTAATTATTTAAGTTAAAATTAAATAAACTGTTAATTCGTTAAGTATGGATAACGAACTAGGTGATTCTTTAGCGAACTAATGTCTAGTTTGCTCGCCTTATTCGTTTCCGCACTCTGTAAAGAATCACTTCTACTTCGTTATACATATTTAACGAATCAAGACACGAGTCGTGTCTTGTTCGCTATTCTAAGGTAACAAATTGAAATAACGAATTGTCTAATTCGTTGTCTAAAATTCAAACGAATCTCTTGATTCGTACAATGAGTGCCTAGGGTAGCGTGCTAGGCTATATAAGACAGAAAAACACGAATAGTCCTTCACTGTTCATCTTCTTTCTTCAACCTAAAGTCACATTTTTCAAATTTTTTCTCTGAATTTTGATCTTCAAGTTTCGACATTTCAAGTATATCATTGTGTTACTAAGGTATAGACGATGACAACGATGTGATTTTCGTCAAAAATGACGGTGTATAAATAGACTAATTATGGACTTTTGTGTTCTAAGGGTTTTCCGAGTTCAAAAACCCTGTTTTATTTATGATATACTGTGTTTTTGTAGTTGATATATAATCATTTGTGATCGGAATGCGATTCCGAGACCCTTGGTAGACTTTAATCGAAGCATGATTCTAGTTTGTCGGGTCAATTGTGTGTTAATGGTTTAGAGGTTCTTGTTTACTCTGGTTAACATAAGTATTTCTGGGTTTTGAGTCTCAATCTCAACACCATGAGCTTAATACTATGTTTCCGAGTTCAGTACACATAATGATTTGATTATCCGACGATAGTTATGGATTAATTGAAGCTTGATTCGTGTTGTTGACTATCGGTGTTCATCTTAATTTTGACTTTGACTATGCGGGTCAAAGATTAAGTCTAATTTATTGACCATTCGTTATCTTTAGCGAATTGGAACTGCTTCGTGTCCAATTCGTTACTGAAATACACGAACTAGCTCAGCGAATCAGCTTCTTAACGAATCAAATATGGATTCGCCAAATCTGTAACGAACTAGATTTCAGTTCGTTAAACTTATATAGTTGATTCGATGTTTCTCTTTCGTTAACTTATTTACCTGATAGCGAATCGCTTGATTCGTTACTGGATATTAACGAATCATAGTGACAATCACACGAATGACATTTAGTTTGATTTATTTAATTAAATTTGATTTATTTTTTTTAATAAATTAACTTATTCCAACCATCTAAATGCGTAAATACATTAATTACACATATCATATGAAATTGAATACACCATTTATAAATAAATAGATATATATTGGTGCTCAATGCATATTACGTCTTCACATTCCTTATATTCATTGATACTTATACAGTTAAAATGGCTGATCAAGTAAATCAAGATCCACCGGTTGCTGATCAAGGGCAACAAGAACAACCACCACAAGAGCAACTACCTCAAGTACAGTAGGAGGATGTTATTCTGTTATAATATGACATGAAACACAACATCTGTGCTTATGTTGATCAAGATGTTGCTGATGTTGCTGAGTTTGGAGACATGCTGACATTCTTAAGACGCTCAGTAATACATTATGCAATCACCGCTCGACCTAAAGTTTATCTGAGCATTATCAGGCAGTTTTGGAATACTGCTGCGTATGTTGAGGAAGAAAAACACATTCGAGCCACGATTGATCAAACTATTATTACAATTGATGTGGGAGTGGTTCGCCGGGGGCTTCAATTTGGTGACAATGATGACAACCCAAGTGAATTTGACAAGCATTTGATCAAGGGTTTGTTTACTCGTCTACATTATGGTGGTGATATTGATAAATCTATGTTTAATAAGAATGGTTTATGCCCACCATACAAGTATCTTCTTCATGTTTTAATTCATTGTATGAGTGGTCGCCGTGGTGGATTTAACGAATGTAGAAGCAGTATACAATCGGCTTTTGTTGCTCTTATACTCAACAAGCCATTTAACTATTCCGAGCTAGTTTTTGACCATTTGAAAGAACAAGTTCAACAGACAACTCAGTGGAAGAGGTTTCTAATGTATCCTCGATTTCTACAATTGATAATTCAAGATTTGATTCCAAACTTGGTAGTTAATCATGCTTTGAGGGATGATGTGCTTCCTTTGGAACACATGAAGGCCGACACGGTACGTCGAATGAAAGTGTATCGTAAAGAGAAGCCTCGGGATAAACGAATGATTGGTCATATTATTAACCCTAATTATGTATGTCCTCCTAATGAACGCTGGATCCACGATGACTCGGATTCTGAGCGTGAAGGGGGAGAAGGTGGGAACGATGATGATGGGAATGATGATGGTAATGATGGTAATGGTGGAGCTGGTGATGCTGCCTTTCAAGAGAAACAAGAGGCAGTAAATGCTGCATTAGCTACCACCATTGAAGCTCAACAAGAACGAAAGAGGAAAGGGAAATCGGTGGCAACTGGAGAGCCATCAAAGAAACGACGTGTATCAGTAGGGGCTGGGGTAATTATTGGTGTACCACCACCTCGTCAATCAACGCCTCTACGCTCGGTAGTGCCGCCTACTACTAGCACTCCGATGCTTACATTAACAATGACGTTGGTGTCCCATGAAAGGCTTGGTTTAATCCCTCAAATGGCGTTATCTTTAATACCAAGGCCTCCTGCTACATTATCTACTGTCCCTACAACACCATCTATGAGGCCTCTTCCTCCTTGTCCTCCTACTCCTCCTCCTCCCAGTGATGTATCTTTTATAAGAATCACTCAGCTTCAAGGACCGATCCAACCTGTTCATCCATCACTATACAACTTGCCACCAAACCATCAGACTGAGATGCTGTTGAATCTTCTCCACCTTTATGAAAACCAAATGGCAGCTGACCGTCAGAATCAAGAACGTCTTATGGAGAATCAACGAAGGATGATGAGTTATATCTCATTTTTTCAAAAGGAGACTAAAGCGCTGAGGGCGATTGTTGAGTCTCAGGGGGTGAAAATGAAAGAACAAGAAGAGTTGATCTTGCAGTTGACTTGCAAAGAAAATGCCCTAAAGAAACTCAAAAATGATGATCAAGATACTGATGAGTCTAGGGCAGGAGGTGAGCCTAAACAATTGCACGGCTCATCTTCCGGTGCTGGTACTAGTGGCGGTGAGGACTCAGGTAAACAAGTTGTTGTGTATCAGGATCCAACTACCGCTAAGCCAATTGAGATGATTGCAGCCAACACTGTGATATTTTTAGATGGTTCGGGGGTGGTTAGAAGTGTTGTGAACAGAGATGAGATAGAGGTTGGTGAGTTTGTGGATAGGTCTCTGACACGGGAGCAGATTTCCATGCTGCTTGGGTTGAATGATGATCAGTTGACTTTGTTAGAGACCGAGCCTGATGTCGAGGTGGTAAATGAGGAAGGTATATCGGATGATCCGTCTATTCAGATGAATACGGATTTTATTTATGAAGACGAGGATGTTGAGATGGAAGATGTAACTGCCGAAGAGTATCCGGACTTGTTTCAACTCACAAATGTTGATCAAGGTGCTCCGGTATTTGATGAACAAACGCTTAAAGCGGCTGAAGGTGACTTGGAAAAGACGTCTAAGGAAAAGAAGGTTGTGGACACTCGGTTCAAATCAATTGAGAACCCAACTGATGCTGATATTGCTAAATGGTTCAATTACAAAGCAGCGGGTAAGATTATCAAGGTGTATCGGTTTGTTGATCAAGAACGAAAAGACATAGCTGCAACATGGGTCAAAGAAAACCAAGTGACTTCCTTCAAGACTCTTTCCAAGGTACATGGTGATATCGTTTCATGGCTTTATGATTTTGAGCTCAAAGTATATATAATTAAATGGGAGAAGGGGATTCAATACTACGAGACGATAATGGATGTTCTTACTTTACCGCTTTGGGATGTTCGTACCCTCGCGAGACATCCATTTATCAATCGTGGGGGTTACCGGACAGCTGAGTGGTTTCATCAACACTTACTTTTCGAGGTCAATCATGGCTTCAATTTCTTCAAGCACCAAGTCCCGAGACGTAAGCGTATTGACGAGATTGATCCAAGGACTGGCTGGAGGAAACTTGTCCTTAAGGTAAAGCCGCCAAAGACGATGAAGCGGGTTCCTGTGAAGACGATGCCCCAACAGATGCATCTCTCGTTCAACCGCTGGTATTATGACAATCGTACTGGCGAGGCCGTCATTGTTCTTGGTAAAGGACTGAAGACTGAGCTCATCAAGATAATCGACCCGATGTGGTTGGTTAATTTATCTGAAACAGACAATGACGTGCTCCACAAGAAACAGATTTTGATTGAGCGCAATGAAGACTACGACCTGGCTATGCAATTCCAGCGCGTTGTGCGTGTATGTCATGAAAATGGAATTCATAGTTGCAGAGACTGGCAGTCCAAGTGCTTCAAGTAACTTAAAGACAAATAGCTCAAGACGAGGGGGTGTCTGTTAGTGCACGGTTTTGCGTCTTGAGTCTTTGTATTTATCGTTAACGTTTTTGTTTTATATTTAATGTAATATTTAATTAAGTCATTATCTAGTTCGTTTTATGTAATGTCTAGTTCGCTAAGGATGAAAGTCGAGGCATCCTAATTGAAAAGGAATGAAAATATGAGACTACATAGTTTAGCAAATATGAAATTAGACGTTAAGAAGAATGTAGTGGTGTACCTGATACTTTATGGAAGAGACCACTAGCGATACTTTCGTCAAAGTATGAGAATGGTTAAGAATTGTAAGGTAGAACAAAAGGGACGTGAGTCCCTTGCTACTCTTTACGATTGACCTTAAGAGAGCTCGATGTCGTTTGGGAACGAATTTGACGTTTGAGTTTAAAGCTCGTATAGCATGTAAGAGTAAGTTGATAAGGTTTATGTCTTTGGATGGCGGTACAGTGACGGTTTATGGTATTAAGGAGAGTTCAAGGCTTAACGTCATTCCGATGATAAAAGCTGAAGGTTTGTTAAGGCGAGGGTGCAGTGCCTAACTGGCGTATGTTGTCAACGCTACGGCAGAGACAAAAGAAATGAAAGATGTTCCTATTGTGTGCGACTACCCAGAAGTATTTCCTAAGGATCTTCCGGGGTTGCCACCGGAGTGAGAGATAGAATTCCAGATAGATTTAGTACCAGGAGCCCAGCCCGTCGCGAAAGTGCCTTACCGTCTAGCATCGTCCGAGATGAAAGAATTGATATCCAAACTGCAAGAACTCCTCGACAAAGGTTCATAAGACCAAGTGTTTCCCTATGGGGCGCACCAGTGTTATTCGTGAAGAAGAAGGATGGAAGTATGAGAATGTGCATAGACTATCGCGAGTTGAATAAGCTTACGGTAAAGAATAGATATCCTTTGCCAAGAATTGATGATCTGTTTGACCAACTTCAAGGTTCAAGTTGGTTCTCACGAATAGACCTCAAATTAGGCTATCATCAGTTGAAAGTGAAAGAGGCGGACATCCCTAAGAAAACGTGTTAGGACATGAAATGTCATGTATATGTCCCCAGTTCTATCAGGATGGTTCGATATGAAAATAACGATCGTGAAACCAAGTTAACGGACTGAAAATGTCAAAAGAAACTGATTCGATCGAATCAGTGACTGATTCGATCGAACCAGGACTCATTCGATCGAATGAGATACTCATTCGATCGAATCAGTATTCGATATATAAACGAAACTTAGGAAATTTCACGAGATAGAGCACACATTACACACAGTCACGAACCAGCTGCTGCCGAAAAACCTCTCTGCCAATCTTCGTCGTGTCGGTCTTTTCCTCCGTCCCTAGGTGTCAAACCGTCTTAGGAATCGTAACCGTGCGTTGTTGATCACCACCGAATCGCCGTGTTAGACGATTCCGCACTCTAACACGTTGCCCCGTGAATCGTTGGGAAACCGTGTCCCGCACCGATCCGACAAAGTGGTACCAGAGCCTTTGGTTCTTGATTCACGTTAGATTCGTGGTGAAATTCGTGTTTTTCTCGCGAAAATCGTAATTTTTGCCGGAAAATTCCGAATTTTTGGTGTTTTTGATCTTGGTGTTCGTCGTGTTCTTGTCAAAAACTGTTAAAATTGTCATATTTTGGTGTTTTGATCTTAGAATTGTGTGTTAAAAGTTCGAGTTTTGTCAAGAACGTTCTTCGCGTTCTTCGTGTTCTTCGTATTTTTGGTGGTTTTGATCCGTTTTTTGGTTGGTCTTAAGTTGTTTTTGTGTTAAAAGTCATATTTCGATCTTCAGTTGCCTCTTGATCTTTCAAAATTCGTGTTTTTGATTCAAAATTCGAAAATCCGTCAAAATCTTCTAATTTTGGAATTTCCAGATTTTCCGATCGAACCAGTCTATTTTTGGAACTCATTCGATCGAATAGCCTTCCTATTCGATCGAACAAGTTTGAACTTTGACCGAATCAGTTTTTCCCGCCGAGAAGTACTCCTAGTTCATTCGATCGAACCGGATTTGTTCATTCGATCGAATTAGTCACCATTCGATCGAATAAGTCTTTTATTCGATCCGCCGATTCGATCTTTGTCTTATTCGACTGTCAGAACCCGTTCGATTGAACCAAAAATTCTTTCGATCGAACCTCTCAACCCATTCGATCGAACCAGATTCACATTCGATCGAATAACTTTCGGAAGATCAGATCTGTAGTTCAGAGAGACATTCGATCGAACCATAACACATTCGATCGAATAGGCCACTCATCCGATCGAATCAAACTCATTCGATCAACAGTTCAACGTTAAAGCAAAGAAACAAAGATGGCTACAAGTTCGAGTACCAACAAGAGGATTCAATCGATTCTCGAAAGTGATTCTGAATCGGGAAGCTATAACAAGCCACCAAAGCTAATGACTTTAAACGAATTTACAACCTGGAAGACAAGATTTCAAATTCATATAACAGGTGTAAATCCTGGACTTTGGGAAGCTGTCCAGACAAGTTGGGTGCATCCAACGAATGATGATGGTGAGTCGTTGAGCTACTTTAGGCTATCTGAAGAACAAAAGATAGCCTTCGATGCTGAGAAGAAAGCCTTCTCCTTACTATCACAAGCACTCTCCATTGATCTTTTTCATCAGTTTAACCAGTTTACTACAGCGTCAACTCTTTGGAACGCACTGGTTGACCGATGTGAAGGATCTGATTCCCTTAGAGAAATTCACGCACGGGAGCTCAAGCGTGAATTTGATCTGTTTAGTCCAGAGTCGGGAGAAGATATTGAGTCGTTACTGTCGAGATTTTACCATCTAATGTCAGAACTCAAGTCCTATAACGTCAAAACTACAGGGACTGAGAAAGTTAGATGTCTTGCACAAGGACTTCCACCTAGCTGGAGCACCTTCCTGACAGTAATGAGAAGAAGTCATCAGCTGGAGACTATTCTCCTGTCTGATTTTATTAAAGAAATCAGACACGAAGAGGCTGAACTAAGAGCCTCCTCCAGAAAACCGAGATCAACTTCTGACAAATCACTTTACATGTCAAAACCTCCTATGTCAGATTCAACTGATCATGCTCCGATGAAGACCGCTTTTGTCTCCTCAACGTCAAATCAATCAAAGGGGACTGAAACGAGATCTTCCGTCCCACCATTAACTTCTGGAAACTCAAGTACTAACTCCGGACCCAAGTCAACGGAGAAAGCAACGTTGAATACTGAAGGCTTGGGAACAGTAACAGTGGAGGTTGCCAAAGAACACATGGCAACTCTAGGCACGATAATTGAGTCCTACAGTTTAATGGTGGCGGGTAAGCTAGGAAATAGTCATCTGGACAGCGATGACTATGAACAGCTTGACGAAGATGATATGGAACGCATAGACATTATGTGGGCTCTTGGCAGTGCGTTCCGAAGGGCCAGAAAGTGGACGAAGAAAACAGGTCAGGCCCTCTCAATAAACAACAAATCCAAGTTCGGCTTTGATAAAAACAAAGTAAAATGCTACAACTGTGGCGAACTTGGTCACTTTGCCAAGGAGTGTTCGAAGCCAAGAAGGGAAGGTCACCAATATCCCTTCCGAACCACTTCATCATCATCCACTCCTGCTGCAGCTGCTGCAACTGTCAACCTTGAGAGACAACTGGTCCCTCAAAATCAAACCGCAGCAAACAACGTCGACATCAACAACGAAACTGCTCTTGCAGTTCAAGGGGATGAAGGCGAGACATGGAACTTGAGCATCAACATGGCTGATGTCACAGTAGTAGATGAAAACTCTGAAACAGAGTCTGTTGTTTCCTCGACCAATGAAGAATATATTGTCGATGAACCAGCTGCTGAAGTCCATGAAGGAGAACCTGAGGTTGAAGTGGTATCTTTGGAGATTAAGGAGGATCACGAAAAAGAGTCAAATGTTCCTCAAACATCTCCATGTTCGACAATTCCCGCAGAGGCTGCTAAAGTTGAAGAAGTCAACGAAGTAGAGTCTAAAGCAACTTCTGCATCGTTTCTGGAAAAAGCTGGGAATCTTTGCTTTGCATTCATGGCAGAGACATCAAATGCCAAGGTAAGTTCTAACCCATCAACTCCCAAACCAGAAAATGTTAAATGTTTAAAATGTGAATTGTATGAACAAGAAATTCAATCTCTAAAAGAGAGAATTGAAGATCTCGAGGCTTACAAACAAGCAGCCTCAAGATCTTTAATGGAACTGACTGACGCGCTTGCACAGAATAAGGCTTGGAAGCAGAAAGAGTCTGTTTTTAAAGAAAAGATTGATAGCCTTAAGCGTCAGAACAAGGAACTTGAAATATGTGTTCTGAATCAACAAGACTCTATCAATTTTCACATAAATAAGAATAATGTTTTGAAAAAAGAATTGGAAAACTTGAAAGCTGATTTTGAATCATTGAATTTCAAATTAAAAAGTTACTCAAATTCATCTTATTTATTAGAACACATCATTCCCGAGTTCCGAGGCAAAAAGGAAAGAGGCGTGGGATATAAAAATGTCCCACCCCCGATCCTGAATCAATTTTCAACCACACCAGGAGCTGTGCCGGATGATGAATCAAATGATTATATACCCGAGGACACAAACCAAATTTCTAAGTCTAAGGGTAAAGAAGTCATTGACCCGGCTCCTGAGTCCAAACAAAATGTTGATGCCACAGACTTAGGTTCCACAACTAAATCGGGCCCACCACCATCTAAGTCAAAGGCAACAACAACAAGAAATTCTCAGAAGAAAAAGTTTAATCCTAAATCTGAGAAAGTCTATGTGGAACATAGTACTCAGTTTGTAAAGGAGGGTAACGTTAATGAAAAACATAATTTCCCAAAACACCCTCCTAGACAAACTCCACCCCAAAATGTCAAATCCAGGGGGTACTATGATAACAGACAAAACCAGAGTTATTTCTCTCCACCAAGTCAAAGGGGGAGAAACTACTGTTTTTCGTGTGGAGAGGTAGGGCATATAGCAAGATTTTGCTATAAGTACACGGATCCTAAGCAGTACATATCGACTCCGGATCCGAGGTATGTCAAGTCACCTCCTAGAAGGCGACCGACCATTGACGTTCAAGGTCAAGAACGGTTTCACACACCGAGGTCGGTTTCTCCTCGGAAACCTCAGCCAACCTCACCACACCAATCCCCAAACCCCTCAGATCCAAGTGTTTCCACTTCGACAAGTGAAACTCAGTCTTCAACCAGCTATCTCAAACATGTTGAGAAGAAGACTGACTTTTGGAAACCAAAGAAAACTAACACTGTTGATAACAATGTCAAATCTGAAAACAGTGTTAATGAGGGTAAATGGATTGAATTGTTCATTCGTGATGAAGATGGAAAACCCAAGACCATAAGGGCTTGGGTTTCCAATGATATTTAAACCTTTTGTTTTTGTGTGCAGGTTGCTCTATATGATCCAAGATTCAACATGTGGATCATAGACTCAGGAGCTTCCAGGCACATGACTGGAAACATGAATCTCCTTTCAAGTGTCAGACAAATAAAAGGAGGTGCAGTTTCCTTTGCAGGAAATCAAGGAGGTTATATCACGGCCCAAGGAATTGTGTCTAATGGGCGAATTTCGTTTGAGAAAGTTAATTTCATCAAAGAGTTGGAGAACAACCTGTTGTCGATAAGTCAAATCTGCGACAAAGGTTTCAAAGTTATGTTTGACGACCGAGATTGCCACATCTTGGCTAAGGATTTCAACTTTCCTGAAGACAAGGTTTTAATGTCAGCTGCTCGCCAGAGTGATCTCTACATTCTGGATATGGCTAAGGCAGGGTCATCGTCTCCAACGGCGACATGTTTTGTGTCCAAGGCATCCGAACGTGATACTGTCTTATGGCATAGACGGATGGGACACATAAATGTCAGGAACATGAACAAGCTTGTGCACCGCAGACTAGTTGAGGGAGTTAATCTGAGAAGTTTTCGTCTCCCTGATTCGTGTGTGCAGTGCAAAGCCGGAAAGCAAATAAAAAGGTCCCACAAGTCTAAGAGTTTCCACTCAATTGATATTCCGTTGGAACTCCTTCATATGGATCTTTTTGGCCCAATAAGCGTCAAAAGTATCTCTGGGCACTCATACTGTCTAGTGGTTACTGATGAATATTCTAGATTCTCTTGGGTGTTTTTCTTGAAAGTAAAATCAGAAACGTTTGGGTGTATACAACTGCTGGTTACAACTATTGAGTCTCAATACAATCTGAAGGTTCGAAGAATGCGGTCAGATAACGGTACAGAATTTAAAAATGCGAATGTTGAAAATTTCTGCAAAGAAAAAGGGATCGTTCAGGAGTTCAGTGCCCCATATGTTCCACAAATGAACGGGGTTGCTGAAAGGAAAAATCGTACGTTAATCGAGACAGCAAGAACAATGTTAGCCGACTCAGTGTTACCTGTTACGTTTTGGAGTGAGGCAATTGCCAACGCCTGTTTCACATTAAATCGGGTAGGCATCGTCAAGCGCCACGGCAAGACAAGTTTCGAGCTTCTTCAACGACGAAGGCCTAATTTAGAGCACCTGGAACCATTTGGAGCTCTTTGTACGTTACTTAAAAGGCAAGTCGATAATAAGTTCGAGGAGAAGATCATCAATGGCTATTTTCTGGGTTACAGCATACCTCTCAAAAGGGTCTTCAACAGATCAACAAAATTAGTTGAAGAATGGTACCATGTCGATGTTCAACGCTACACAGAACCAGCCAAGGGGACAGGAGAAGACTGGTTGTTTGATTATGACAAATTGTTCAAGTCATTCAATCTGTATGAGATTGCTATTCAAATGATGTATGAGGCGCAAAATGCACCTCCTGATGAATCTTTGCAATCTTCAACTCATCCTGGTCCGTCATCATCTTCCTCCACAGAGTCTAGCGATCAAGTTCAAGAATCTTCCGAATCTGAATCTGAAGATGAATCTCCAGCAGATGATGTACAATCGGCACCAACTCAGGTTACTTCACAACCTTCATCGTCAAATCAAGAAGTGCCGAATGCAGATCAGCCTCTAACGTCTACTTCAGAGGCACCACAATCCGCTCCAGTTCCTGAGCCGAACTTAACTAACTTGGAACAAAATGTTGTCGTTCCTGACAATCCGGTTGTTAGAACTGAACGTGATCATCCACAAGACAACATTATAGGGGACATTCAACAGGGTGTCAAAACTCGTCGACAGCTGAATTTTGGTCTCTACACAGAAATGATGGAGTCAGGATCAGTTGCTCTTAATGCCCATGAATGCTTCTTAGCACAAGAAGAACCACACAGCACCACAGATGCGCTGAAAGATTCCAACTGGGTCTCAGCCATGCAAGAGGAATTATTGCAGTTTAAAAGACTTGGTGTGTGGAAGCTGGTGGATCTCCCCAAAGGACAGAAGAAAATTGGCACTAAGTGGGTACTAAAATGTAAACGTGACGATCGTGGAGTGATTGTTCGCAACAAAGCCCGCCTGGTGGTCCAAGGGTTTAGGCAAATCGAAGGCCTAGACTACAATGAGGTATATGCTCCGGTTGCTCGTTTGGAGGCAATCCGGATGTTCTTGGCGTATGCATCTTTCAAGAATTTCAAAGTATATCAGATGGACGTCAAGAGTGCCTTTTTGTACGGTCACATCGAAGAGACCGTATATGTGGCACAACCTCCAGGTTTTGAAGACCCATATCACAAGGACAAAGCCTATCTGCTCAACAAGGCTTTGTACGGTCTTCACCAAGCCCCGAGAGCTTGGTATAAAGAACTATCCAAACACCTTCTGAACAACGGGTTTAGAAGGGGAACCATTGACTGCACGCTATTCACAAAAGAAAAAGAAGGAGATCTAATTATGGTACAAGTGTACGTGGACGACATCATCTTCGGGTCTACGAATAAAACACTTTGTAAGGAGTTCGAACAAGTGATGAAAGAAAAATTTGAAATGAGCTCCATGGGTGAGATGAAGTTCTTCTTAGGACTTCAAGTTGATCAAAAAGATTCCGGTATCTTCATTCACCAGACAAAATACGTCAATGACATCTTGAAACGGTTTGAGATGTTGAGTTCTTCTTCACAGGGAACTCCTTTAGAGGTTAATCACGGGATTAATCCTGACGAGAAGGGTGAATTGATCAATCCAACTCATTATAGAGGGATCATCGGATCTCTAATGTACCTGACTGCTTCTCGGCCAGACATAATGTTTGCTACGTGTCTCTGTGCACGTTACCAGTCAAAGCCGAAGGTCTCCCATCTGATTGCAGTCAAAAGAATTTTGCGTTATCTGAAGGGTACTCCAGATTGGGGTCTTTGGTATCCTTATGATGACAACTTCGATCTTCATGCGTATAGTGATTCGGATTATGGTGGTTGTAAACTCGATTACAAATCAACAACAGCAGGATGTCAGTTCTTTGGAAGTCGTTTAGTAACGTGGCAATGCAAAAAGCAGACGTCAGTCTCCACTTCAACAGCTGAGGCGGAATATATTGCGGCTGCCAGTTGCTGTTCTCAAGTTATTTGGATTCAGCAACAAATGCGTGACTACGGTATTGAATGTTCTACTACTCCCATATATATTGATAATTCTGCTGCAATTTCAATTACCAAAAATCCGGTCCATTTTAGCAAAACGAAGCACATCGAAATTCGATATCACTTCCTTCGTGACTGCTACGAAAAGAAGTTAATCGATGTGATAAAAATCCCCACTCAGGAACAACGCGCTGATCTCTTCACTAAAGCATTTGATAAACCACGGTTTTTATATTTACTAGAGATCAACGGCGTTAAACGTATATCAGATGATGTTCCTGAAGATATCATTTAAATTGTTTTCATGTTTTCTTTTCTTAAAAATTTGAAAAAATCCAAAAAGATTTTGTTTTTTATAAATTCTAGGGGGAGAAAGGTTTCAAGAAAAACCAAAAACAATATAAAATACAAAAACCCAAAAACATTAAAAAAAAAAATTTCAAAATTTTGAGAAGTTGATCTTGTTACAAGAAAGGTGATAGTACACAGACGCTATCATACTGAGACATCATTTTCATTTTTCTTATATTAAATTTTTATACATCACTATCGCTTAAAATTATGTCGGTTACCTCAGTTTGATGGACACATTTTCGGATGTGTTTTGGTCCTTACTTCTACTAGTAGATTATGAGGATAGCCATTAACCAGATGACTGAAAGTGATCGGGGCGGGTTTTGATGGGTTTTTATTCTTTCGCTGAAAAATAGTCGGTTATACTTAGTTAGAAGGACACATACTCGTATGTGGTCGGTCCAGTTGATCCATTGGATCTTCAGGATAGCCGTTTACCTGAAGACTTTGACTTGATCGGGGCGAAATAATTTAAACATTATATTTTTAAAAGACATTCATATATATTCAGAAAATGAGAAATTGATCCAACCTTGGAAAATGATAGATACACTGATTCTGTGTGCTTAACTAGTGAAGTTATTAGGCTTAAAAGGCTTTAGAACGGTCATTGTGTGTCATGGTAGCTTTTTATGGTGCGTAAAAGTAGATGTGATACAAACTAAATCTACTCGATTTTGCGTGGAAACTCCTTAAGAGTTTTGTATGTCTTCATATATATCTTTCCGAATGATAGGCAGAAAAGCGATTACCCAGTCATACACGAGCCCATAAGTGGTCTGATTCCCGTAAAGATAGTGTGTGAAGAAACTGCAGTGATCCAGATTCGGGACTTACAATTGGTTACTACTCTGAAGTCTATGTAAAAAAAAAAAAAAAAAAAAAAAAAAAAAAAAAAAAAAAAATTTACCTTATGAGTGATTGAAACATTCTAGAGTTAACAATGTCAAGACTTCTCAATCATGGAGTAAGAAAGAAAACGGGAAGCAGATGAAGACACTTACAACTTTAATCAGACACTATGGGTCAAGGTCAATTCGGGGTGACTTGGGGAAAGCCAAATACGCTTTGAGAATAGATAGGAGGCATCATAATCTCTGAGTTGATACCCACTTAAATTTTGAGACATAATTGAACCTAACTCGTATCACAGAAACGATGAAAACCATTTTAAGTTATTTACATGCTCACAACCTGTTTCTTTATGTCATAATACAGCTAAACACGGATCTGTGTGACAGTCACGTAATTAGTATGATTCATGTTCGGATCTTTCTCACAAAAAGAATATTCATTATGTCTTGTTTAACTTCGTATATTCTGTTAAAAAAAAAAAAAAAAAAAAAAAATGAATGAAAAATCTCGAAAAGTCTCAGTAGATAGTCATATACGTCTGTATGATTTCTTATTATAGATCCTTTTCAACCAAAAATAATGTGTTTTAAATTTTTGTACAGTTGTTTATTTCAGGTTGAATATTATAAAAAAAAAAAACCATACAAAAAGATTTTTAATTTTATTCTGCTTTAATGTTGATGAGAAATCATCATGACAGGTAGTCTGATCCCTGTCTCACCCTGTAAATATTTTGATAAAAACCAAAAAGATTTTATTTCTATTTATTTTTCATTTTATCTATTTCTGTTTGTTTGAGAATCGATGAGAAATCATCGTGACAGGTAGTCTGATCCCTGTCTGTTCCTACTAAATGTTTATCCAGTGTGTAGGAATGAAAGAAAACTTCATGCAGGTTGCTAAATGTTCATCTGTGCAACAGGCTGTGCATGAAAGAAAGAATGAAGTGACAAGAAAACCCAAAGATGTTTGAGCCTGATATTTTTCCATTTGTTACTAATGTATTATGATC
This sequence comes from Bidens hawaiensis, assembly GCF_021521415.1. Classification (NCBI taxonomy): domain Eukaryota; kingdom Viridiplantae; phylum Streptophyta; class Magnoliopsida; order Asterales; family Asteraceae; genus Bidens; species Bidens hawaiensis. Next base: position 1,253,762 of record NW_027491051.1, read on the forward strand.
TATATGTTCTGTAGGAACGAAGCTCTCAGGATTGGAAAATGTCTAAGAAAACTAACCAAGTGTCAAAAGTTTATGTTTTCGTGCAGGTTCATAGGCATCACGATCGATGGACGGGAAATGAGAAATTTATAAAATTTATTTTTCAAATGTTTTCCCTCATTCGATCGAATAGGTTGCTATTCGAACGAATAACTCGATCGAATGAACTGATTCGATCGAATCAGTGTGTGAGAGAATGCGAACAGTTGTGAAGAGACTCATTCGATCGAATAGAATCTCATTCGATCGAATGATCCAAACGAATCAGTGTGTGAGAGAATGCGAACAGTTGTGAAGAGACTCATTCGATCGAATAGAATCTCATTCGATCGAATGATCCAAACGAACAAGTCCATTCGATCGAATAAGTCCAAAAACAGTATAAATATTCAAACTTATTCGATCGGACAGATTTATTCGAAAAATATTACGGATTTTCTCTCTCAAATTTGTTTTTTCTCAAACCCTCTTTTTAATCCGATCACATTATTCAGTTTTTCACGTAGATTACAAAAATGTAAGTTTTACTTGTTTTTAACCGTGTTTTGATCGGGTTTTTGGTCGTTTTGGTTCGGGTGTTCTTCATTCCGGGTTTCTGCTTGAATGAGTCGAATCAGTCTATTCGATCGAATGAGTTTCTTATTCGATCGAATGTGACTTATTCGATCAGTAGTTCGATCGAATCAGAAGTAAATGATAAGATCTATCTCATTCGATTGTCTGTTATCGAACCAGATCTCATTCGATCGAATGAATAGCTCACCCGATCGAATGTGGTGCTCGTTCGATCGAACTAGTCCAGAAAGTTTGAAAATTTTAAACGCATTCAGTCGTTTCGATATCTGTTCGTTTTAACACGTTTAAGTTTACAGATTCAATGGCTGAAGTTGCAGAAGTGGTTGCTCCATTCAAAACGTCTATCAAGCACAATATCGTGGCTTTCCTGGACGAAAAGTCTAGCCACGGGAAGGATTTTGCAACAATTATCAAATTTCTGAAGAGGTCGAGGATTTCTGGACCTATCTCGAGGATAGTTGAGCCGATAATGTCAATTCAACAAGAGTTCTGGAGGAATGCCACGCACGACAAAACAGTCGTGCCGTCGGTTATTCGCTCCACGGTCAGAGGGCATGCCATCGTAGTATCTGCCCAGGTAATCCGAGAAGTCTGCGGTTTTGAAGACTTAGAATCAGATCCTACATCCTTACATCCTGCGGCAACTAGAGGATGTTTTGCAAGAATGAAGTATGACGGCGATCTCAATGCCGGTCTGCTTCACAAAGCCAACCTGTGCCCCGAATTCAAGTATCTGGCACACGTGGTGATGCATTGCTTGGGTCCTCAACGAACTAGCTTTGACAAGCTGAGGGAAAGCATGCAGTTCACCGTAGCTGCTCTGGTGATGAACCGCCCCTACAACTTCTCTCAAATGACGTTTGGTCATATGGTGGAAAACATCACGTTAAAACAAGGGAAGAGCGAGAAGTTTCTTCAGTACCCGAGGTTCATTCAGATGATAGTTGATACTCAAGCACCGGGTCTACTGAAAGAAAATGAAGGTGATGTGGTGAAACTGGACCACATGAAGAATGAGACTCTCAACCGTCTCAAATCCTACAAAGAACGTCCCACCAGGCCACCACTCAAACGATGCTTCGGGCATATTGTCAATCCGTCCTACAGGGCCCCTCCGAAGAGGAAGTGGAGAAATGCTGCCAGTGATTCAGACGTCGAGAATTTACCATATCAGGAATCCAGCGACGATTCTGACACTGAGGAGGTGGCGGTCACGGAAGACACAAGGACAGAAGCTGAAAAACAGGCAGATTGGTATCTAAATGTCGAGGATCTGGAGGCAGGTGAAGAAGTTAGAGCCGAGAAACAACCGGCTGAGGTAGATGCGAGTGAAGAAAGGCCTGCAAAGAGGCAGAAGAAGAAGGTTACAAGAAAGTATCGGAGTTTATTTTCCGATCAACCACGTCCTTCAGTTGGGACTTCTGCTGCCCCTCCTGCTCAACCAGCACAGCCACCAACACCGCAGTCAGCACCACAACCTACTCCTCAACCTCAACCTGAAATGTCTATACCTCAAAAGGTTGCATCTGAAATTGCTGATCTTCACAAGGCTATGATGAAGATGTTATTGTTCAAGACAGAGCAAGAAGAACAGAATCGACTCAGAGATGAGCAGATTGCTAAACTTCAAGCTGAGAACGAAATGCTCAGGCTTGAAAACAGTCAACTAAATGCTACTGTCGCTGAACAAGGATCTTCGATCAACGAGCTGAAAGAGTCAAATCTAAGCCTTGAAGCAAAGATCACCGAGCTGAAAGGAGATGTTCTTCGTCTGGAAGGTCCAAGCAATGTCGATGTGGACACAGACGAACTGGACTCTTCTGATGATGGAGGTGAAGGTATTTGAGAGTATTTTGAGTGAATGTAGTGAGGACTTAAATGTTAAATCTTTTTAATTAATGATTTGTATGTAAACTTAGTTTCATATGTAATGGTATTGTATTTCATGTTTATGATATTACATATGTTTATTTAAAATTTGTGTTACATTGTGGTTTTTAATCAAACAGGTGATGCTGATCCGTTTAATGTCCAACCGCTGCAATCAAAAACAGCAGCAGAATATTTCACGTTTTTACTGGACAATCCAGGTGAGCAGCAAAACTTCGCAAGTGGAGACTTGGAAGAAGGTGAAATTTCACACAATTTCACAGAAGAAGAACTGGAACAAATGTTTGAGCTATACAATGAAGAAACAGGCAAGTATCTGGCTTTGCCTTCAACAGAACAAACATCTTCTTCGGCTGCTACACCTGACTCAACATCATCTACGGCCGCTGATCCCTCTCAATTTGATGAAGTTGAAGTGGAAGACTTGACACAGGAAGAATATCCAGAATACTACACGTCTCAAACTGACAATCTTCCTAACTCTGCAAGTTTCTTCCAAAATGTAACAGAGGAGGAAATACAGAAGAAGGCTGACGAAAGGTCAAACACAATGAAACAGCCTTCTGAAGCAGATCAAGCCGAATTCGTTGAGAAAACAGAAGAATGCAAGAAAGCTTTCAACGCTATTCTTGAGAAGATAAGGTCCAGACGACAAGCAAAGCCGACCATTCCTCACACAACGTCTTATAAGATGAAGGGTCGTAGAACTTCAGGAGAGATTATTGCTTGGGCGTGTCTGAAGGATCTTAATTGCATTGCTATCAAGAGAGAAAAAGGGGTTGAGTACTTTCAACGTATCACTGACTTGAAGACTCTTCCTACTTATGATCTAAACCGTCTGAACTATCTTGATATGCTTTACGCCAGTTCATCACCATTTGCCACGTACTATCAGAGTGTATTGCGAAAGGAATACAACTCAAAATGGAAGATGATCACTCCACAGAGGCCAAAGAGATATACAAGTAAAAAGGAGATCGATCCGATCACCAACAGGCCAAAGGTTATCTTGAAGTACATGCCACCACTCACGATGAAGAAGATTCCTCTAAGAAAGATGAAGCAGGACTTCTACAAAGCATTCAGGCATTGGTACTATGATGGAAGACTGCATGAAGCAGTTATCGTGCTCAACGACAATGGAAATTGGAGCACAATTCGCATATTTGATCCTATGTGGCTCACAAACTTGTCACGGGAGGATGTCTATACGCTATACAAGACAGAGATTCTTTATGCCCCCGAAGACAGAGAGCAAGCATTAACGTATAGAAATGTCATTAGGATTTGCTTTGCCTATGACATACATGCAGGATCAAACTGGAAAGAGTAACAGAAGAAGTATGCACAAGAAACTGAAGCTTAATTGTCATGTTTATTTTGTTTCTTGTTGTAATTCAAGGTTTAATCTTCTGATTGTAATTGTTCGTGAGTTGAATGTAATTTGTTTTGGAACATTGGGATAGATTGTGCTTAAATGTTTATCTAAAATTCCAATTGATAGCTTCTCAGGATATGCGGAACCTATGGTAAGTCTGACTGACTGAACCATTTGATCTTGAGAGAACTTCATGAAGAAAGGAGTTCGTGGATGCAACGTGCGCACCACTAGCTTTGAGAAAAGAGAGAGTGAGATAACTCCAAGGGGGAGTTACGATCGAGCAAGAGAACTCGATTGATTATAAGTAAATAGAACTGGCTCCAAGGGGGAGTTTGTTAGGACATGAAATGTCATGTATATGTCCCCAGTTCTATCAGGATGGTTCGATATGAAAATAACGATCGTGAAACCAAGTTAACGGACTGAAAATGTCAAAAGAAACTGATTCGATCGAATCAGTGACTGATTCGATCGAACCAGGACTCATTCGATCGAATGAGATACTCATTCGATCGAATCAGTATTCGATATATAAACGAAACTTAGGAAATTTCACGAGATAGAGCACACATTACACACAGTCACGAACCAGCTGCTGCCGAAAAACCTCTCTGCCAATCTTCGTCGTGTCGGTCTTTTCCTCCGTCCCTAGGTGTCAAACCGTCTTAGGAATCGTAACCGTGCGTTGTTGATCACCACCGAATCGCCGTGTTAGAGGATTCCGCACTCTAACACGTTGCCCCGTGAATCGTTGGGAAACCGTGTCCCGCACCGATCCGACAAAACGTTTCGGCCGCGGTATGGACACTACGAGTTTCTCGTGATGTCATTCGGTCTAACAAATGCTCCTGCAGCATTTATGGACATGATGAATAGGGTATGTCGGCCGATGCTAGACAAGTCAGTTATCATTTTCATTGATGATATATTGATTTATTCTAAGAGTGAGTCTGATCATGCTGAGCACCTAAGAGTAATGTTGGAGAAGTTGAAGGAAGAGAAGCTGTATGCTAAGTTTTCAAAATGCGCCTTCTGGTTACGAGAAGTGCAATTCCTAGGTCAAGTGATAAATCTTGAAGGGATTACCGTGGACCCAGCTAAGATTGAGGCGATAACAAATTGAAAGACTACGCAGAACCCGACTGACATACGAAGCTTTTTAGGGTTGGCTGGATACTATAGGAGATTCATCGAAGGTTTCTACAAGATAGCCGCACCGTTGACCGGATGACCCGAAAGTCGGTAGTATTCAGTTGGGGTAAGTTTCAAGAAGAAGCTTTCGAAGAATTAAAGAAAAGGCTCACACAAGCACCAATCCGTGCCTTGCCCTATGGTGACGAGGATTTAGTTGTTTGTGCTGATGCCTCACACCAAGGGCTAGGTTGCGTTTTGATGCAACGAGGAAAAGTGATGGCTTACGCGTCTAGACAATTGAAAGTCCTTGAGAGTACCTATCCGACACATGATTTAGAACTAGCAACAGTAGTGCATGCTCTCAAGATATGGAGACATTATCTTTATGGTACTAAGTGTACTATTTACACAAATCATAAAAGTTTAAAGTACTTCTTCGAGCAGAAATAATTGAATACGAGGCAAGAAGATGGGCAAGGCTGATAAAGGATTATGATCGTGAACACAAGTATTATCCCGGAGAGGATAACGAGGTCACTGACGCGCTAAGTCGTAAAATTAAAGAGGCTATCACGACAACTAAGTAGTATAAATTAGTTAGTACTTCGGATTGCACGAGCGAGATCCATGAGACACAGTTAAAAGTTACAAAGAATGAGAGCAAGATGAAAAAGAAATGAATTCTCTAGTTACACATAGAGTTGAAGGATAATACTTATGATGTGAAGATCAGATTTGGTTGCCTGAGGATTCCACGTCATGGATATCTTCGAGGCCAAATCCTAGATGAAGGTCATAAGTCTAGATGTCGCTTATAATGAAGGCATATACTAATAGAAGTGAAACGATTTAGTAGAAGTCAGATGAAGATGAGTCCATGGCATGTGACAGTTGTGGATAGACATGATACTTTGCCAACACAGATAAGAACAACCACAAGTGTTACGAATGTGTTTCCGAAAGTCACACCGCAAGAAAATGCTAGAAATCAACGATAAAAGGTGGAAAGACATGCAGGGAAAGCGTAGATATGGTTTAGACTTATTGAGTCATGACACAAATGATTAGTGAGTATTTGATAATCATGTGATCATGGAAGGGAAGTCCTCTGGAACGGAAAGGATAAAATGGTATTATAAAAGAAGGTCAAGACGTATCGGAAAGGAAGTCGGTTAAGGTAATTGGTTATGATAGATCAGGCAGCCTGATATGCAACGTCAAACAACAATGGATTCATAGGACAACGTAAGGCTTGATTAGTCAAGAAAGAGGGAGATGTATCATCATGGACTTCATGATCAAGCTACATTGGACAGCTATAACTCATGAACCTTACATGTTGATGCAGAGTTGAGAATGAAAGAAGGTATAAGTGGTGACTTAAGGAGTCCTCCGACAAGTTATGCAATGGATGCGCTCAAGAATTGCTAGAAGTGTTCTCTCTCAAGGAATAGACAAAGGGATTTTAAGAAGTAACCCTTAAGGAGAAACTGGAAAGGTTTCCTTTTTTTGAAATTAATATGTTTTGAACGTATTGCAAAGCAGTATATTTGCTACAGGTTGTAATTAGACGGAATGGTCATTCAGTGATAATTTAAAGGACAAGGAAGGAGACCATACTTGTGGAAGTGATATGCACTAGCAAAGTCTGAATAACGAAACATATCATCAAGGACTTCATGAACAAGCTACTTAGAAAGCTAAAACTAATTAACATCACCCGATGAATGTGGGACAAGGATAACCCGGTAAGTTAGGAAGTTAAGCCGGTTCAAGAAAGAATGTAAATACAGGAAGTATTCCTTTTACAAGGACTAAGCAGGTTTCGAGGACGAAACCTCTTACAAGGAAGGTAGACTTGTAACATCCCGAAATTTCTATGAATAAATAATTAATACATTATTTATTTAAGATGGAAAAGTTTACTTAAGTTAGTAGAGAAATAAAATAATAAAGATGAAAAGATAAGTAGGCTAATTAGATGGAATTAATTATGGACCAATATGGAAAGATGGGCCTAAGGTTCATGGGCTTAAGTGAGTATAAATACCCCTTAAAACCCTAATACTTTACATTTCCATACATCTCCACATCATAGCCTACACCATCAAAACACACACTTAACCCAATTCCCGTTTTTGAGAAAAACACCCACAAAGACACAAAGATTCCCAAAGATGTAGCCGTCGGATCGGTCTCAAATTTTAACCAAGTATTCCTGACATTTAAATGAAGTTTTCCATAGAAAAGATCTTATATCAGAGGTCGGGAAGTCCGATATTTCTCAGTAAAACCACAGCAGCTCAAAAGTGAATATTCCGGATACTGTTCAGCTGTTCTGGCGACTGTAGCGGCAGTTTCCGGTGAAGGTGAGCTGATGGGTTTGTAGATCAATACGAGACGGTTCCGTGGTTGCTTGAATCACTCAAATCAGAGTTCGTTTGATATGGTTTTGAACAGCTCGAGTGATTTCATACAAAAACCTCAAAGGTACGTTTTTGTTAAAAAGACTTTCTTTTCATGAACGGATTTATATGAAAATTGGTAGGATGATAGATCGGGTCTAGATAAATCGTAAAGTTGCAAACTTGAAGATTAAAATAGACTTAACGAACTCATGGTTATGAACGGCTCGTTTAAAATAGACCCTAGATCTAGTTCTAAACGTTTTTAGCTTAAAGATCCAAACTTTATGCGTTTTCGGGCCGAGTCTTATCCGAAAATAACCATGGGAATGTTCACGGGAATTATTAACATCGTATCAAAGGATTTCATGATAAAACTGAGATGTTTATGGGTTCAAAACCAAACCCGAAACTGCTACTATACAACTTCTCCTACAAGCAAGTTCGCCTATTGATCAACTTCGCCGTATAAGTTCTCTACTGTAGATAAGTTCGCTTAAAAGATAAGTTCTCTTAAATGATAAGTTCGCTTAGATAATAAGTTCGCTTAATGTTAAGTTCGTTTAATGTTAAGTTCGCTTAACACTAAGTTCGCTTAATACTAAGTTCGCTTAACACTAAGTTCGCTTAACACTAAGTTAAAGTAATCTGATACGATAGGACGAGTTTTGATACGTATAAATTATATACAGTTAGCCGAGCTCAGTTAAAGAAGGGGATAACGATTAACGGTGAACGCAACAGGATCCAGGTGAGTTTCTAGCCACATTTCCTTGTTATGTTTTTGGGGTTGTGTGCATACTCGATGTGATAGTTAATACACTTACCTTAACTGGTAAGTGTATGCCTTATATGGTTTATATGTTATGTATGTATATCTTAAATGTGAATGAAAGCTTGTCGGTGTGTGAACGATCTTCGGATATTGCACGTGCTAATAAGGGAGGTATGTTTATGATAGATGAATGTGTATGATAGATATATGTACAATATATGAATATGTATGAATGATTAAAGAAAGTATTTATGTTATGGGTATGTAAAGACAATATGTACGAAGATGAAGAAGGAGGGACCAGACCCTAATAATATCTGAATAATATCTGAGATAGAGAAGAAAGGGACCAGACCCTAATAATATCTGAGATAGAGAAGTAAAAAGGGACCAGACCCTAATAATATTTGAGATAGACAAGAAAGGGATCAGACCTTAAAATATATGAGATAGACAAAGGAAAGAGGGATCAGACCCTAATAATATCTGAGATAGATAAGAAATGGATCAGACCCTAATAATATCTGAGATAGACAAAGGAAAGAGGGACCAGACCCTAATAATATCTGAGATAGAATGGACAGTAATTATATAGTATGAAAGTAATAAAGTATGAATGTATGTATGAAATTATGTAATGAAAGTAAGTTAGTAAATTAATTATTATCTATCTTCGGATGCATGATTGAAGGTAAGTGTATGTATTATATGATACGTGATTAACTAGAACTCACTCAGCGTAGGTGAATTTTAGTATGCACGCAGGTGAGTAGGATGAGACAGCTGGCTTGAGCGGGGACACATGGCAGAAGAATAAGACTCTGGCATCTGAAGACTTATGATGTTTTAATTTTAATGCTTTAATGTTGAAAGACTAAGGATGTTTTGAGACAAGTTATGAATTATGTAATGTTTTATGAAAGTTTTATATTCCACGTAAAGTTTTAATTAACTCTGATATTTAGAACTGTGTTTATGAGTAAATCCAACGTCCAAATGTGAGGCACCGGTAACGGGGCCTTACACATGTAGTCGTCGTTCGTCTTCAATTCATCACGTTCGTAGGAATCCTTGTTGGTGTATCCCGAAGGATTTATCTTTCTCACATCATCCTCACTTATCCTTCGTTCATCCGATCAGGTGAGTAATCACTTCCCTTTTTACTCATTTTTAACCGTTTTGGGGACTTATGCGTATTTACAATATTTATCTATTATCTAGTATTCAAAACCGCAACTGTTTAATCCTTGTGTGTATATCAGTTTTTGCCTAACTTGCTACTAGCTTACTTGCTTTACTTGAACCGCATTCAGAGAGGTCCAACATATTCTCAGTCTAGTATGATCATACGACCATCGTAGTGACCGGCGTCAGACGCATTGACAATGGTTTCACCGACACCTCATTTTTGGTAGCCAATGCCCATTCGCATGGCAACGGTTTAACCCTTTCTTTATGTTTGATTGTTTGTGTATGTGCTATGGTTTAACTATTTATCTCATAGGAACAGTTTGCATTTTTCTTTATATATTATATATACTATTACTGTTGTATCTGAAACTGGTGTTTTACTCACTCAACATGTGTTGTTGACAAATATATATTTTATACGCATTTGCAGGTTATTAGCTTGGTTGATTAGCAAGTGAAGATCACATAGAGATGCTTTTTAGGATACAAACTTAATTAATCATTGTTGTAATTTCGTTATACTTGATGTACTTAACTGTAATTGTTTTATTTGAAAATATTAAATAGATATTGAAACATTTATTATTGCATGATAGTAACCTTTGAAAAGCTATGAGAAATCAGTTCGCCCCGGCATTTCCACCATAGGTTGGGGTTTGACAGTTTGTAGGCACTGTAATTCCGAATCCATTGATACCTAAATCGTGTTATTTGGTTAAGAAATGAAGGTTTAATTGCTGATCTATGATATGTTGACTACTGATGTTCTTGACGATTTTGACTTTGACCCATGAGTCAAAAGTCTAGATAAGGTTTGTGTAATTCGTTAAGACAGGGTAATTCGTTAAGATAAGGTAACTAATTAAGTAGCCCAATTCGTTCTGGAAAGATAACGAATTAGTTCACCAATTCATTATGTCCAAATAACGAAACAGTTTCCCCAATTCGTTATGATCAGATAACGAATCAAGTAATTCTTTACCCGCCCAATTCGTTAAGATAACGAATTAGGCTAGCGAACTTGGATAACGAACCAGGTAACGAATCAGGTGATTCTTCAAGCACCAATTCGCTATGTTAAGATAACGAACCAGACTAACGAATCAGATCACAAAAGATAACGAATTAGCTGACAAATTAGGCTTAATTCGCTATAGAGAATGAGTTAGCGAATCAGAAAAATAATTAAAAATCCTAATGGGAAATGTTTTATGATAGTTAACCCCAGCCAGCGGCTCTGCCCCTTGGACCCCACTAGGGGCTGCTGCCCCTAGAACCCCGCTGCCAGGGGCGCTGCCCCCGGATCCCCGTTCGTTGTGGGTTATAATTAAACTAGAAACACGATATAGATAGTAATAGTTAACTAATATGTGTAATTGTTATACATTTAGTCGTGCCTAGCTCAAGAAAGGAATAACTATAAACAATGAATGTAATCGCATTCAGGTGAGTTTCTAGCCCCCACTTCCTTGTTATGTTTTCGGGGCTGTGTGCATACTCGATTCGAATTGTTAATACACTTACTTTAAGTGGTAAGCGTATTTCTTATATGATTATGTATGAATGAATGCTTGACGATGCATGAACGATCTTCAGATATTGCATGTACCGTCAAGGGATAGTTTAAAGATATGATTGATGTATATATGAAATATAAACGATGTATGTACGTATGGAAGTTATGATTACGAAAGTATAGAAATGTATGGAAGGTATGGTTAGAAAGGGAACGGACCCTAATAATATCCGCGAATGTAGGGAACGGACTCTAATAATATCCGCGAATGTAGGGAACGGACCCTAAAAATATCCGTGAATGTAGGGAACAGACCCTAACAATATCTACGAACGTATTAAGGCGAGGTATATGCATATGTGTATGTATGAAATGTAAGAAGGAAGGTATGATAGTATGAACGTACGAAGGAAGGTAAAGAATTATGTATGTATATGCACCTTTGGGTGTGTGTATATGAATGTGTATGGACGTATTGTATGTTACCTGATTAACTATAACTCACTCAGTGTAGCTGACTTTTAGTATGCACACAGGTGAGTAGAATGAGGCAACTGGCTTGAGCGGGGCACATGGTAGAAGAATAGGAGTCTGGCATCTAAAGACTTATTATGTTATTTTTTGATTTTGAAGGACAAGATGAATGTTTTAAGACATGTTATGACTTATTATTGTGATGTTATGAAAGTTTTAATATTCCGCATATGTTTTTAATTAACTCTGATATTTAGAACTGTGTTTGTAAGTAAATCTAACACCAAGTAGGGCTACCGGTAACAGGGCCTTACAAGTAGGCCTGCCAAGTGTTACATAATACGAAATACAGGAAAAATGTACGTCTTGGCCTTTTGAATGATCATTGTAATTAAATCTAACAACACAAATAAACAAAAATAATGATGATAATGTGTCATGATTAGTGAGTATGGTTTATGTGTACATTTATCTCGTTCGGATTTGTGTGATCAATTGAATGTCGGGTTGCTATCTAAATAGAGAGATCGATGGAGCACTTTCATCATATTGAAACTGCTGATTTGATGCTTACTTTATACTAGACCGTATAATTTCTAAATAGTAGCTGTAATTCCAAATCAACAAACACAGGTGTAGCATTAATAAAATTTTAAAGTAAGTTTTGGTGTGATTTTTGCTAATTAGATTCTTTTCTTAGCTCGATCATGTGTACAATTATAGCAGTTTACTAATTATAACTAATCTTTGTTTTAGATTAATACATATTCTTGTGACATTGCTTTAACCCTTTAATAAAAATACATTTTATGCATTTCAAGTCATTACTTAATCATTGTTAGGTTTGTATTGCTTATGTTTCTACGTTTTGTTTTCCAACAAAAATATAAAGATAATGAATTTAAAAATACTATACCTTCCACTTTCAAAATTACCAAGTACAATACCTAAATTTCAAATGAAACGTGTTATTTTATTTAAGTACGTGGTTTGATGTTGTAAACTTATAGCAGCCGCTCAAAAAAACTTTATACGTTGATGATTACCGAAAATAATTTTAACCAAATTATTTTTCGCTTACCTTGAAATATTAACAAAATCATATCTCCACTCAATACACTTAATCATCTTCTTATTGATATTATCATTCTTATCCCTATAAAAGCCAATTTAATTCAGCACGTGCAAATCTTTGAAACTTCAGGTTACATTACTATACCCGCTCATGTTAACCTAATGACTATATCTTAACCTATACCAGGTGGAAACATCGGTCTAATATAATCAGATTTAGATATGTGCTTCTTTATATACAATTGAACTTATAAAATATTCAACCTAACAGGAAGAGTCATATTTCTTTACACCTTCATGTGAGTAGTTCTGCCAAGTGTTACATAATACGAAATATAGGAAAATATATGTCTTGGCCTTTTGAATGATCACTATAATTAAATCTAACAATACTAATAAACAAAAATAATAATGATAATGTGTCATGATTAGTGAGTACGGTTTATGTGTACGTGTATCTCGTTCGGATTTTTGTGATCAATTGAAAGTCGGGTTGCTATATAAATAGAGAGATCGATGGAGCACTTTCATGATACTGAAACTGCTGATTTGATGTTTACTTTTATTCTAGACCGTATAATTTCCAAAGAGCAGCTTTAATTCCAAATCAACAAACACAGGTGTAGCATTAATAAAATTTTAAAGTAAGTTTGGTGTGATTTTCGCTAATTAGATTCTTTTCTTAGATCGTTCTTGTGTACAATTATAGCAGTTTACAGATTAACAAATCTTTGTTTTAGATTAATACATATTCTTGTGACATTGCTTTAACCCTTTAATAAAAATACATTTTATGCATTTCAAGTCATTACTTAATCTTTGTTAGGTTTGTATTGCTTATGTTTCTACGTTTTTTTTCAACAAAAATATAAAGATAATGAATTTAGAAATACTATACCTTCCACTTTCAAAATTACGAAGTACAATACCTAAATTTCAAGTGAAACGTGTTATTTTATTTAAGTACATGGTTTGATGTTGTAAACTTATAGCAGCCGCTCAAAAAACTTTATACGTTGATGATTAACGAAAATAATTTTAACCAAATTATTTTTCGCTTAACTTGATATATTAACGAAATCATATCTCCACTCAATACACTTAATCATCTTCTTATTGATATTATCATTATTATCCCTATAAAAGCCAATTGAATTCAGCACGTGCAAATCTTTGAGACTTCAAGTTACATTACTATACCCGCTCATGTTAACCTAATTACTATATCTTAACATATACCCGGTGGAAACATCGGTCTAATATAATCAGATTTAGATATGTGCTTCTTTATTTACAATTGAACTTATAAAATATTCAACCTAACAGGATGGGTCATATTTCTTTACACCTTCATGTGAGTAGGCCTGCCAAGTGTTACATAATACGAAATATAGTAAAATATATGTCTTGGCCTTTTGAATGATCACTGTAATTAAATCTAACAATACTAATAAACAAAAATAATGATGATAATGTGTCATGATTAATGAGTACGGTTTATATGTATCTCGTTCGGATTTGTGTAATCAATTGAATATCGGGTTGCTATATAAATAGAGAGATCGATGGAGCATTTTCATCATATTGAAATTGCTGATTTGATGCTTACTTTTATTCTAGACCGTATAATTTCTAAAGAGTAGCTTTAATTCCAAATCAACAAACACAGGTGTAGCATTAATAAAATTTTAAAGTAAGTTTGGTGTGATTTTCGCTAATTAGATTCTTTTCTTAGATCGTTCTTGTGTACAATTATAGCAGTTTACAGATTAACGAATCTTTGTTTTAGATTAATACATATTCTTGTGACATTGCTTTAACCCTTTGATAAAAATACATTTTAAGCATTTCAATTTATTACTTAATCTTAGTTATGTTTGTATTGCTTACGTTTCTACGTTTTTTTTTCCAACAAAAATATAAAGATAATGAATTTAAAAATACTATACGTTCCACTTTCAAAATTACCAAGTACAATACCTAAATTTCAAGGGAAACGTGTAATTTTATTTTAAGCACATGGTTTGATGTTGTAAACTGTAGGTTCCCTGGATGGATCTGCACGGGATATCTCGATCTACACAGGTGCGGAATCCCTGCCTAGGTTGTTACGAGCGTAGAACACGAATCAAACAAACACACGATACGAATAAACGAACACACGTTATATTATAACCGAAACACGTGATATAATCACTGAATACAGACTCAATACTCTCTGGTTCTCACGTCTCTCGACTCACACACGTCTGTATATGATTACCTTCAACAACTCTAAACAAGCCGTGACCTAGCGTATAAATACACAACAACTTCGCCTGATATGTTCAGGCAAAGTTGTTGCTAACTTCGCTTGACTAACAAGTTCGCCTGATAAGCGAACTTGTCAGTAACTTCGCTTAAATATAAACAAAACACAATTAACATTACAGACTGGATTACAGACACTAGACTATGAACTACTGACATTATGCACCAACAGACTCCCCCTTGGCAGTAGCTTCATATCTTTATCTTTAAGCACTTGTCTTGTAATCTTCATGCATGCACTCCCTCTCTTACACAGACCGTGACTACTCGCTGATATTTCCTCGCTTCGCCTTTCCAAGCAGGAATATAGAATATCTTCTTCTCGTTTAACACCTGCAGATCAGCTTTAGATAAATTAACAAGATGCATCGGATAATACACTCTTAGCACTTCTTGTTCGTCTTCGTCTTCCATCACGGCTTCAGCAGTCTGGCAATCCACATACCACCATTTCAGATCTTTCAGCACATCTTGAGGCATAGTCTTCATTGGAACCTCTTTCAAACACCGAATCGGCTTATATTTCATCACCATCCAAGGTTTGCCATCTGCTCTCATTCCTCTTTCAGTATCTTCAACTAATTTCCCTTTCTGTGGTTTTAACAACTCAAACTTTTTCTCTTTAATACTTTCTTTTCATACTATCTTCCCAATAACTCTGGCCATATTATCATCACTTCTATTAATCAACCCCAGTCTAGCCAAATCCTTTACCTCACACTCAGGTAAGGTATTTAGAGATCTCAACGTCCTCTTAAAGTATTGGATCCCATCATATCTTTTCACCACGAACACTTTTAGCTGTTCATCATATAACCAACAGATAATGCCTTTCTTTGACTCAGCGTACCCTTTAATATTATAACTTTTCTTGAACATTGTAGGTACCACTGGCTTCTTCATTTTGATAAACCAATGAGCATAGCCTTCCTTCCATCTAGGCTGCTCCTCCCATTCTGTATCATCAACTACTGTATCTTCACATACATTCGACTTCTCAACGGTTGGAAGCTCGTGTTCAACATTCTCCTCTACAATTTCACCTTCTTCAACATCATCTTCTATCACTATCTGTGCACCAATCTTCTCAATTTCTTCTAATGGCAGCACATCATCATCACACACATCATCAACATCTAACATATCATCTTCCAACTCCTTCAAGGCATCGATCACATCATCTCCCATCTCCTCGTCATCTACCATCACCACCTCATCACCACCAGAACCGCCAGCTGCACCTGCAGACTCCCCCTGAGCTGTGGTTGTCCCAAGAGCTTGAGTAGTTCTTGGCAACTCACTACCTGCACCTTTCGATGCATTGGGATCATCGTCTCTGTCATTCTTCTTCTTTGTCCTGAGCTCGTCGCCTTTACAGCTCGTCTCCCCCTGAGATGCCAAGAACTCCTTCATAGCATCAATAATTTTTTCATGTTCAACCAGGAGGGATGACTGTAGTTGATTTTCTGCTACTAGGCGCTGAATAGCCTGGGTCTAGATAAGATATATCCTAGATTGCTCTGCCACGACCCGCTCTAGTGCAGCTATTCTTTCCGAGTCTGATAGGGTTGCATCGAAATCGAACCTCATGTGAGATATGTCTTGAGTATACTGAGGAGGAATTTCGAATGAAACCGGGACATCAGAAGTAGCTGTGGACGTAACCGCAGGTGGTATCGTGACCGACAACCCTGCAGTGTGAACCACTGTCGACTCAATAACCTGTGCAACAACCTCCGACGGAGTAAGCGTTGGAGGCGGCAACGATACAATATCTGGAGTCGTCAGCTGGAGTGTGATGGATGGGAGGCCAACAGATGATGATGTAGCCACCACGGGAACGTCTGTGGCGCTTGGCCTTGTGACATGTAATGGTGTAGGGACAATTGACATACCGGACAGTGCGGGCGGAGCGAAACGTATGACTCTAGAGCTCTCACCAGCTCCCCTACCTGCACCTGTCCTGTCCCTTCTTGAACGTCTGATCAACTTATGAATGTCTTCTTCTTCTTCTGACTCACTGTTGTAATCTGCCCTCTTTCTCTTCCCATACGTCCTCTCTTGAGTCACCATCATACGTCTTGCCTCATCCATTACATCATCAAAATCTGAGTCATCCACCGTCGTAGCTGCTCTAGTAACATTTACTCCCGTACTCTGTGGAACCGAGACCTGTATATTTTTTTGAAGATCAACTCGGTCCATGTCAAAAAATCCTTGGCCGCCAAAAGCAGCGTCAAGGTCTACCTCTTCTTCAGCTGTCACAACAGGCGCAGCAGGTACATCTTGAGGTGCTCCCGCCTGTTGTGTTTGAGGATCTCTAAACTCGTCCCCATTAGCAGGAACATACTCCGGGTTGATTAAATACCCAAACAGTGGAGTATGCCTAGGACGCAGTTCAGGCTTGCTTCTAGCACTCGAAGTTCTACATTGAGCAAAGATACGCTTGTTCACACTCTCCACGTATCTGATAGGGCGACATTGAGGCAACGTGGGAGCAACATGATTCAAGATCATTTGGAGAAATCTTGGATACATGATGAATCTCTCACACCCCATCGCCCTTCGCTGTCGATCAATCTCATAGAAGACCATATGACTCAAGCTATAACGCTTGTTATAAGTCAGAGCAGTCATCGCCGACTGCAAGGTCGCGCCCATCCCGTCAGTGCCCGCCTTCCTCCCTGACATGCAGACAATCATTACGTGCATGAGGAAGCGCCACTGATCGAGCAAGAAACCTTTCCTTCTTTGTGTATCCCCCAAGGGACCAGAATATCCCATTCGTAGAAATGCTCCATCACGGAACGGAGCAACAAACTCTGTCGGGTCGTCCCTCGTCTCCTCTCCGAATTGCAAAGCCACCCGGATTTGTTCAGACGAGAACTGAACATCCTGACCATTTACCGTTGCACGCATCACCGGGGGGTCGACGCGGCAGTCATATTCCACCGTCTGCCAGAAATCCTCAATGTTGGGCAAGGAAATCGGCAGAGTTGTCGTAATGGCGTGGAATATCCGCGAGCGTAGCAGGAATGTGATGATTTCGCGGAAATCATCTACTCCACTCGCGTCTGGGTCAAGTGTGATATACATGTTATGACCCGGAAAGAATTGTCTCTCATTATCTCCTCCATCATCTCCTCCAGCACCTCCAGCACCTGCTACTGCAGCCATATCTGCAACAAACAGATCAAGTTAGATGACCGTCAAGGCAAACCACAAGTTCGCCTGTTACCATGAGCGAAGTTGTGATTATTCTGTATAGGCGAAGTTAAAGGTGGGGCGAAGTTGGTAAACAACTTCGCTTCAACTGTAACTTCGTCTATTAACTTTTAAGTAAAAGGTCCAGGCGAAGTTAATGATAACTTCGCCTAACCACAACATCGCCTCATATACTATTGCATAATTCATTATCAGGCGAAGTTACGGATAACTTCGCTTAACCTATAAGTTCGCCTGAATATGAATCGGCGACAGTAAGAATATTCAAACTCGGAAATCTGATGTTTCATGGTTAGTTTGACGATTGAGGGGTCCGAAACACATGATTTTAAGGTTATTTAGACGATCAAACTGATTAGAACCACGTAAAACAATTTTTGAAAAATCCGATTGAACGGTCCGACGGTCCGAGGTCCATAACCGGGTCGAAACGACCACTGATTAACATCGGAGAACAAGGATTATACGATATAATGACAACACACACCTTGAAATCGAAAAGGAAACTGGAAAAATAAGCACAAGGATCGAAAAAAACGATAAGTTCACTGGAAAACTGACAAGTTCGCTGGATTAATCGAGAGAATAAGTTCGCCGAATTTCAGAAAATAATGAACTGTTTGACCTTAAGTATTCTTTATATAGGGGCGGAGTTACACAGGCGAAATTGTGGATAACTTCGCCTAGGGCGAAGTTATTCACAAGTTCGCCGATTTTACAAAATAAACCCCTATAGTTTGAACATTTTGCAATTAAGTTTTAAAAACTTCCCTTTAAGAATTAAATGACACGATCAAGTCCAAGTAACCAGTTATAAAATCATAAACTACCTAAGTACGAAAAACTTTTAAAAATTAAAGTACAAGGGATCAAATTTCAGTCTCGACAGGGACTACTACGTTTTAGAAAAGATCCGAACAGGAATCATACTAACTACGTGACTGTCACATAGATCCGTGTTTAGCTGTATTATGACATAAAGAAACAGGTTGTAAGCAGGTAAATAACTTAAGATGGTTTTCATCGTTTCTGTGATACGAGTTAAGTTCAATTAAGCTCAAAAATTAAGTGGGCAACAACTCAGAGATTATGATGCCTCCTATCTATTCTCAAAGCGTATTTGGCTTTCCCCAAGTCACCCCGAATTGACTTCAACCCATAGTGTCTGATTAAGTTTGTAAGTACTTTTCATTTGCTTCTCGTTCTCTTTCTTACTCCATGATTGAGAAGTCTTGACATTGTCAGCTCTAGAATGTTTCAATAACTCATAAGGTTTTTATTTTTTTTTTATTTTTTTTTTATTTTTTTTATTTTACGATAAACATTTACATAGACTTCAGAGTAGTAAACAACTGCAAGTCCCGAATCTGGATCACTGCAGTTTCTTCACACACTATCTTTACGGGAATCATAACACTTACGGGCTCGTGTATGACTGGGTAATCGCTTTTCTGCCTATCATTCGGAAAGATATATATGAAGACATGCAAAACTCTTAAGGAGTTTCCACGTAAAATCGAGTAGATTTAGTTTGTATCACATCTACTTTTACGCACCATAAAAAGCTACCATGACATACAATGACTGTTCTAAAGCCTTTTGAGCCAATAACTTAACTAGTTAAGCACACAGAATCAGTAAATCTATCATTTTCCAAGGTTGGATCAATTTTCTGTTAAAACATAGTAACAGAACTTCTTACGAAGTAGTAGACTTGAAAAATAATTTCATTTCCCTAAAAAAAAATTTTGACTTCAAACGCCCCGATCAGTTCAAAGTCTTCAGGTAAACGGTTATCCTGCGAATCCAATGGATTAGCTGGACCGACCACATACAAGTATGTGTACTTCTAACTAAGTATGATCGACTAATTTTCAGCGAAAGAATAAAAAGACATCATAATTGCCCCGGTCACTTTCAGTCATCTGGTTAATGGCAACCCTCATACTCTACAAGTAGAAAATGAGGACCAACATATCCGAGGATATGTCCTTCAAACTGAGGTAACCGACATAATTTTAAGCGATAGTGACATTTTTTTTTTTATATGCACAAAAAGCATGGTTACTCGGGATTGATCATCCCATTCAACTCAACAAGGTTTTGAAATCTTGATTTGTCAAACGCTTTGGTATATAAATCAGCGAAATTATCAAGCGTATCCACCTTTTCAAGCACAATCAGTTTCTTCTCAGCACAATTCCGTATAAAATGATGACGTATGTCAATATGTTTAGTTTTACTGTGCTTTACGGGATTATTAGTTACTGAGATCGCAGCAGTGTTATCAATACAAATTGGAGTAAGTGAGAAATTCAGACCATAGTCGCGTAACTGTTGTTGAATCCACAGAACCTGGGAGCAGCAGTTGGATGCTGCCATGTATTCTGCTCACATGTTGAAATGGCGACTGATGTCTGCTTCTTGCATTGCCAGGACACTAATCTGCCTCCTAGAAACTGACATCCTCCAGTAGTTGACTTCCGAAACACGTGATATAATCACTGAATACAGACTCAATACTCTCTGGTTCTCACGTCTCTCGACTCACACACGTCTGTATATGATTACCTTCAACAACTCTAAACAAGCCGTGACCTAGTGTATAAATACACGACAACTTCGCCTGATATGTTCAGGCGAAGTTGTTGCTAACTTCGCTTGACTAACAAGTTCGCCTGATAAGCGAACTTGTCAGTAACTTCGCTTAAACATAAACAAAACACAATTAACATTACAGACTGGATTACAGACACTAGACTATGAACTACTGACATTATGCACCAACATAAACTTATAGCAGCCGCTCAAAAAAACTTTATACGTTGATGATTAGCGAAAATAATTTTAACCAAATTAATTTTCACTTAACTTGAAATGTTAAGGAAATCATATATCCACTCAATACACTTAATCATCTTCTTATTGATATTAACATTCTTATCCCTATAAAAGTCAATTAGTTTCGACACTAGACGTGGTGCAAATATTTGATACTTCAGATTACATTACTATACCCGCTCATGTTAACCTAATTACTATATCTTAACCTCTACCCGGTGGAAACACCGGTCTAATAATAATAATCAGATTTAGATATGTGCATCTTCATATACAATTGAACTTATAAAATCTTCAACCTAACAGGAAGAGGCATTTTTTTACACCTTCATGCGAGTAGGCCTGCCATGTGTTACATAATACGAAATACAGGAAAATATATGTCTTGGCATTTTGAATGATCACTTTAATTAAATTTACCAATACTAATAAACAAAAATAATGATGATAATGTGTCATGATTAGTGAGTAAATTTTATGTGTACGTGTATCTCGTTCGGATTGTTGTGATCAATTGAATGTCGGGTTGCTATATAAATAGAGAGATCGATGGAGCACCTTCATGATATTGAAACTGCTGATTTGATGTTTACTTTTATTCTAGACCGTATAATTTCTAAATAGTGGCTTTAATTCCAAATCAACAAACACTAGTGTAGCATTAATAAAATTTTAAAGTTAGTTTTGGTGTGATTTTCGTTATTCAAATTATTTTCTTAGCTCGGTCATGTATACAATTATAGAAGTTTACAGATTATAACTAATCTTTGTTTTAGATTAATACATATTCTAGTGACATTGCTTTAACCCTTTAATAAAAATATATTTTATGTATTTCAAGTCATTACTTAATCTTAGTTAGGTTTGTATTACTTGTGTTTCTACGTTTTGTTTTCCAACAAAAATATAAAGATAATGAATTTAAAAATACTATACCTTCCACTTTCAAAATTACCAAGTACAATACCTAAATTTCAAATGAAACGTGTTATTTTATTTAAGTACATGGTTTGATGTTGTAAACTTATAGCAGCCGCTCAAAAAAACTTTATACGTTGATGATTACCGAAAATAATTTTAACCAAATTATTTTTCGCTTAACTTGAAATATTAACAAAATCATATCTCCACTCAATACACTTAATCATCTTCTTATTGATATTATCATTCTTATCCCTATAAAAGCCAATTGAATTCAGCACGTGCAAATCTTTGAAACTTCAGGTTACATTACTATACCCGCTCATGTTAACCTAATGACTATATCTTAACCTATACCCAGTGGAAACATCGGTCTAATATAATCAGATTTAGATATGTGCTTCTTTATATACAATTGAACTTATAAAATATTCAACCTAACAGGAAGAGTCATATTTCTTTACACCTTCATGTGAGTAGTCCTGCCAAGTGTTACATAATACGAAATATAGGAAAATATATGTCTTGGCCTTTTGAATGATCACTATAATTAAATCTAACAATACTAATAAACAAAAATAATAATGATAATGTGTCATGATTAGTGAGTACGGTTTATGTGTACGTGTATCTCGTTCGGATTTTTGTGATCAATTGAAAGTCGGGTTGCTATATAAATAGAGAGATTGATGGAGCACCTTCATGATACTGAAACTGCTGATTTGATGTTTACTTTTATTCTAGACCGTATAATTTCCAAAGAGCAGCTTTAATTCCAAATCAACAAACACAGGTGTAGCATTAATAAAATTTTAAAGTAAGTTTGGTGTGATTTTTGCTAATTAGACTCTTTTCTTAGATCGTTCTTGTGTACAATTATAGCCGTTTACAGATTAACAAATCTTTGTTTTAGATTAATACATATTCTTGTGACATTGCTTTAACCCTTTAATAAAAATACATTTTATGCATTTCAAGTCATTACTTAATCTTTGTTAGGTTTGTATTGCTTATGTTTCTACGTTTTTTTTTTCAACAAAAATATAAAGATAATGAATTTAGAAATACTATACCTTCCACTTTCAAAATTACGAAGTACAATACCTAAATTTCAAGTGAAACGTGTTATTTTATTTAAGTACATGGTTTGATGTTGTAAACTTATAGCAGCCGCTCAAAAAACTTAATACGTTGATGATTAACGAAAATAATTTTAACCAAATTATTTTTCGCTTAACTTGATATATTAACGAAATCATATCTCCACTCAATACACTTAATCATCTTCTTATTGATATTATCATTCTTATCCCTATAAAAGCCAATTGAATTCAGCACGTGCAAATCTTTGAGACTTCAAGTTACATTACTATACCCGCTCATGTTAACCTAATGACTATATCTTAACATATACCAGGTGGAAACATCGGTCTAATATAATCAGATTTAGATATGTGCTTCTTTATTTACAATTGAACTTATAAAATATTCAACCTAACAGGAAGGGTCATATTTCTTTACACCTTCATGTGAGTAGGCCTGCCAAGTGTTACATAATACGAAATATAGTAATATATATGTCTTGGCCTTTTGAATGATCACTGTAATTAAATCTAACAATACTAATAAACAAAAATAATGATGATAATGTGTCATGATTAGTGAGTACGGTTTATGTGTATCTCGTTCGGATTTGTGTAATCAATTGAATATCGGGTTGCTATATAAATAGAGAGATCGATGGAGCACTTTCATCATATTGAAATTGCTGATTTGATGCTTACTTTTATTCTAGACCGTATAATTTCTAAGGAGTAACTTTAATTCCAAATCAACAAACACAGGTGTAGCATTAAAAAAATTTTAAAGTAAGTTTGGTGTGATTTTCGCTAATTAGATTCTTTTCTTAGATCGTTCTTGTGTACAATTATAGCAGTTTACAAATTAACGAATCTTTGTTTTTGATTAATACATATTCTTGTGACATTGCTTTAACCCTTTAATAAAAATATATTTTATGTATTTCAAGTCATTACTTAATCTTAGTTAGGTTTGTATTACTTGTGTTTCTATGTTTTTTTCCTACAAAAATATAAAGATAATGGATTTAAAAAATACTCTAGCATCCACTTTCAAAATTACCGAGTACAATACCTTAAATTCAAGTGAAACGTGTTATTTTATTTAAGTACATGGTTTGATGTTGTAAACTTATAGCAACCGCTCAAAAAAACTTTATACGTTGATGAATAGCCAAAATAAATTTTAACCAAATTATTTTTCGCTTAACTTGAAATATTAAGGAAATTATATCTCCACTCAATACACTTAATCATCTTCTTATTGATATTATCATTCTTATCCTTATAAATGCCAATTAGATTCGGCACTAGACGTGGTGCAAATCATTGAAACTTCAGCTTACATTACTATACTTGCTCATGTTAACCTAATTACTATATCTTAACGTATACCCGGTGGAAACATCGATCAAATATAATCAGATTTAGATATGTGCTACTTCATATACAATTGAACTTATAAAACCTTCAACCTAACAAGAAGAGACATTTTTCTTAACACCTTTATGTGAGTAGGCCTGCCAAGTGTTACCTAATACGAAATACAGGAAAATATAAGTGTTGGCCTTTTGAATGATCACTGTAATTAAATCCACCAATACTAATAAACAAAAATAATGATGATAATGTATCATGATTAGTGAGTACGGTTTATGTGTACGTGTATCTCGTTCGAATTTGTGTGATCAATAGAATGTGAGGTTGCTATATATATAGAGAGATCGACGGACTACTTTCATCATATTGAAACTGCAGATTTGATGCTTACTTTTATTCTAGACCGTATAATTTCTAAACAGTGGCTTTAATTCCAAATCAACAAACACAGGTGTAGCATTAATAAATTTTAAAGTAAGTTTTGATGTGATTTTCGGTAATTAGATTCTTTTCTTAGTTAGGTCATTTGTACAATTATAGCAGTTTACAGATTATAACTAATCATTGTTTTAGATTAATACATATTCCTGTGACATTACTTTAACCCTTTAATAAAAATACCTTTTATGCAGTTCAAGTCATTACTTAATCTTAGTTACGTTTGTATTGCTTATGTTTCTACGTTTTTTTTCCTACAAAAATATAAAGATAAGGAATTTAAAAATACTATACATTCCACATTTAAAATTACCAAGTACAATACCTAAATTTCAACTGAAACGTGTTATTTTATTTAAGTTCGTGGGTTGATGTTGTAAACTTATAGCAACCACTCAAAAAAACTTTATACGTTGATGATTAGCCAAAATTAATTTTTACCAAATTATTTTTCACTTAACTTGAAATATTAAGGAAATTATATCTCCACTCAATACCCTTAATCATATTTTTTTTGATATTATCATTCTTATCCCTATAAAAGCCAATTAGATTCGGCACTAGACGTGGTGCAAATCTTTGAAACTTCAGCTAACATTACTATACTCGCTCATGTTAGCCTAATTACTATATCTTAACCTATACCCGGTGGAAACATGGGTCTAGTATAATCTGATTTAGATATGTGCTTCTTCATATATATAATTGAACTTATAAAACCTTCAACCTAACAGGAAGAGACATTTTTCTTAACACCTTTATGTGAGTAAGCCTGCCAAGTGTTACATAATACAAGTCTTGGCCGTTTGAATGATCACTATAATTAAATCTACCAATACTAATAAACAAAAATAATGATGATAATGTATCATGATTATTGAGTACATTTTATGAGTACGTGTATCTCGTTCGGATTTGTGTGATCAATTCAATGTCGGGTTGCTATATAAATAGAGAGATCGATAGAGCACTTTCATCATGTTGAAACTATTTATTTCATGTTTACCTTTATTCTAGACTGTATAAATTCTTATGAGTGGCTTTATTTCCAAATCAACAAACACTAGTGTAGCATTAATAAAATTTTAAAGTAAGTTTTGGTGTGATTTTCGCTAATTAGATTCTTTTCTTAGTTAGGTCATGTGTACAATTATAGCAGTTTACAGATTATAACTAATCATTGTTTTAGATTAATACATATTCAAGTGACATTGCTTTAACCCTTTAATAAAAATACATTTTATGCATTTCAAGTCATTACTTAATCTTAGTTAGGTTTGTATTACTTGTGTTTCTACGTTTTTTTTTCCCACAAAAATATAAAGATAAGGAATTTAAAAATACTATACATTCCACATTTAAAATTACCAAGTACAGTACCTGAATTTCAACTGAAACGTGTTATTTTATTTAAGTACGTGGGTTGATGTCGTAAACTTATAGCAACCACTCAAAAAAACTTTATACGTTGATGATTAGCCAAAATTAATTTTTACCAAATTATTTTTCACTTAACTTGAAATATTAAGGAAATTATATCTCCACTCAATACCCTTAATCATATTTTTTTTGATATTATCATTCTTATCCCTATAAAAGCCAATTAGATTCGGCACTAGACGTGGTGCAAATCTTTGAAACTTCAGCTAACATTACTATACTCGCTCATGTTAGCCTAATTACTATATCATAACCTATACCCGGTGGAAACATGGGTCTAGTATAATCTGATTTAGATATGTGCTTCTTCATATATATAATTGAACTTATAAAACCTTCAACCTAACAGGAAGAGTAATTTTTCTTAACACCTTTATGTGAGTAAGCCTGCCAAGTGTTACATAATACAAGTCTTGGCCGTTTGAATGATCACTGTAATTAAATCTACCAATACTAATAAACAAAAATAATGATGATAATGTATCATGATTAGTGAGTACGGTTTATGAGTACGTGTATCTCGTTCGGATTTGTGTGATCAATTCAATGTCGGGTTGCTATATAAATAGAGAGATCGATAGAGCACTTTCATCATGTTGAAACTATTGATTTCATGTTTACTTTTATTCTAGACTGTATAAATTCTTATGAGTGGCTTTATTTCCAAATCAACAAACACTAGTGTAGCATTAATAAAATTTTAAAGTAAGTTTTGGTGTGATTTTCGCTAATTAGATTCTTTTCTTAGTTAGGTCATGTGTACAATTATAGCAGTTTACAGATTATAACTAATCATTGTTTTAGATTAATACATATTCAAGTGACATTGCTTTAACCCTTTAATAAAAATACATTTTATGCATTTCAAGTCATTACTTAATCTTAGTTAGGTTTGTATTACTTGTGTTTCTACGTTTTTGTTTTCCTACAAAAATATAAAGATAATGAATTTAAAAATACTATACATTCTACATTTAAAATTACCAAGTACAATAACTAAATTTCAACTGAAACGTGTTATTTTATTTAAGTACGTGGGTTGATGTTGTAAACTTATAGCAACCACTCAAAAAAACTTTATACGTTGATGATTATCCAAAATTAATTTTTACCAAATTATTTTTCACTTAGCTTGAAATGTTAAGGAAATTACATTACTATACTCGCTCATGTTAACCTAGTTACTATATCTTAACTTATACCCGGTGGAATCATCGGTCTACTATAATCAGAGTTAGATATGTGCTTCTTCATATACAATTAAACTTATAAAACCTTTAACCTAACAGGAAGAGACATTTTTCTAAACACCTTTATGTGAGTAAGCCGTTCAAGCGTTACATAATACAAGTCTTGGCCGTTTGAATGATCACTGTAATTAAATCTACCAATACTAATAAACAAAAATAATGATGATAATGTATCATGATTAATGAGTACGGTTTATGAGTACGTGTATCTCGTTCGGATTTGTGTGATCAATTGAATGTCGGGTTGCTATGTAAATAGAGAGATCAATAGAGCACTTTCATCATATTGAAACTATTGATTTGATGTTTACTTTTATTCTAGACTGTATAAATTCATATGAGTGGCTTTATTTCCAAATCAACAAACACTAGTGTAGCATTAATAAAATTTTAAAGTAAGTTTTGGTGTGATTTTCGTTAATCAAATTCTTTTCTTAGCTCGGTCATGTCTACAAATATAGAAGTATACAGATTATAACTAATCTTTGTTTTAGATTAATACATATTCTAGTGACATTGCTTTAACCCTTTAATAAAAATACATTTTATGCATTTCAAGTCATAACTTAATCTTAGTTAGGTTTGTATTACTTGTGTTTCTACGTTTTTTTTTCCTACAAAAATATAAAGATAATGAATTTAAAAATACTATACCTTCCACATTTAAAATTACCAAGTACAATACCTAAATTTCAACTGAAACGTGTTATTTTATTTAAGTACGTGGGTTGATGTTGTAAACTTATAGCAACGGCTCAAATAAATTTGTACGCTGATGATTAGCCAAAATAAATTTTAACCAAGTTATTTTTCGCTTAACTTGAAGTATTAAGGAAATTATATCTCCACTCAATACACTTAATCATCTTCTTATTGATATTATCATGCTTATCCCTATAAAAGCCAATTAGATTCGGCACTAGACGTGGTGCAAATCTTTGAAACTTCAACTTACATTACTATACTCGCTCATGTTAACCTAATTACTATATCTTAACCTATACCCGGTAGAAACATCAGTCTAATATAATCAGATTTAGATATGTGCTTCTTCATATACAAATGAACTTATAAAACCTTCAACCTAACAGGAAGAGACATTTTTCTTAACACCCTTATGTGAGAAGGCCTGCTAAGTGTTACATAATACGAAATACAGGAAAATATAAGTCTTGGACTTTTGAATGATCACTAAAATTAAATCTACCAATACTAATAAACAAAAATAATGATGATAATGTATCACGATTAGTGAGTATGGTTTATGTGTACATGTATCTCGTTATGATTTGTGTGATCAAATGAATGTCGGGTTGCTATATAAATAGAGAGATCGATGGAGCACTTGCATCATATTGAAACTGCTGATTTGATGTTTACTTTTATTCTAGACAGTATAATTTCTTAATAGTGGTTTTAATTCCAAATCAATAAACACTAGTGTAGCATTAATAAAAATTTAAAGTAAGTTTTGGTGTGATTTTTGTTAATCAGATTATTTTCTTAGCTTGGTCATGTGTACAATTACAGCAGCTTAAAGATTATAACTAATCATTGTTTTAGATCAATACATATTCTAGTGATATTGCTTTAACCCTTTAATAAAAATACATTTTATGCATTTCAAGTCATTACTTAATCTTAGTTAGGTTTGTATTGCTTATGTTTCAACGTTTTGTTTTTCTACAAAAATAGAAAGATAATGAATTTCAAAATACTATACTTTCCACTTTCAAAATTATCAAGTACAATACCTAAATTTCATGGGAAACGTGTTATTTAATTTAAGTACATGGTTTGATGTTGTAAACTTATAGCAACCGCTAAAAAAACTTTATAAGTTGATGATTAGCCAAATTAAATTATAACCAAGTTATTTTTCGCTTAACTTGAAGTATTAAGGAAATTATATCTCCACTCAATACACTTAATTATCTTCTTATTGATATTATCATGCTTATCCCTATAAAAGCCAATTAGATTCGGCACTAGACGTGGTGCAAATCTTTGAAACTTCAGCTTACCTTACTATACTCGCTCATGTTAACCTAATTACAATATCTTAACCTATACCCGGTGGAAACATCGGTCTAATATAATCAGATTTAGATATGTGCTTCTTCATATACAATTGAACTTATAAAACCTTCAACTAACAAGAAGAGACATTTTTCTTAACACCTTTATGTGAGTAAGCCTGCCAAGTGTTACATAATACGAAATACAGGAAAATATAAGTCTTGGCCGTTTGAATGATCACTGTAATTAAATCTACAAATACTAATAAACCAAAAATAATGATGATAATGTATCATGATTAGTGAGTACGGTTTATGTGTACGTGTATCTCGTTCGGATTTTTGTGATCAAATGAATGTCGGGTTGCTATATAAATAGAGAGATCGATGGAGTACTTTCACCATACTGAAACTGCTGATTTGATGCTTAATTTTATTCTAGACCGTATAATTCTAAATAGTGGCTTTATTTCCAAATCAACAAACACAGGTATAGCATTAATCAAATTTTAAAGTAAGTTTTGGTGTGATTTTCGCTAATTAGATTCTTTTCTTAGTTAGGTCATGTGTACAATTATAGAAGTTTACAGATTATAACTACGCATCATTTTAGATTAATACATATTCTAGTGACATTGCTTTAACCCTTTAATAAAAATACATTTTATGCATTTCAAGTCATTACTTAATCTTAAGTAGGTTTGTATTACTTGTGTCTCTACGTTTTTTTTCCTACAAAAATATAAAGATAATGAATTTAAAAATACTATACCTTCCACTTTCAAAATTTCCAAGTACAATAAGTACGTGGGTTGATGTAAACTTATAGCAACCGCTCAAAAAAACTTTATACGTTGATGATTAGCCAAAATAAATTTTTACCAAATTATTTTTCGCTTAACTTGAAATATTAAGGAATTTATATCTCCACTCAATACCCTTAATCATCTTCTTTTTGATATTATCATTCTTATCCCTATAAAAGCCAATTATATTCGGCACTAGACGTGGTGCAAATCTTTGAAACTTCAGGTTGCATTACTATACTCACTCATGTTAACCTAATTACTATATCTTAACCTATAACCGGTGGAAACATTGGTCTAATATAATCATATTTAGATATGTGTTTCTTCATATACATTTGAACTTATAAAACCTTCAACCTAACAAGAAGAGGCATTTTCCTTAACACCTTTATGTGAGTAAGCCTGCCAAGTGTTACAT
Source organism: Bidens hawaiensis (assembly GCF_021521415.1). Classification (NCBI taxonomy): domain Eukaryota; kingdom Viridiplantae; phylum Streptophyta; class Magnoliopsida; order Asterales; family Asteraceae; genus Bidens; species Bidens hawaiensis. Next base: position 1,284,346 of record NW_027491051.1, read on the forward strand.
ATTATGAAATACAGGAAAATATAAGTCTTGGTCGTTTGAATGATCACTGTAATTAAATCTACCAATACTAATAAACAAAAATAATGATGATAATGTATCATGATTAGTGAGTACGGTTTATGTATACGTGTATCTTGTTCGGATTTGTGTGATCAATTGAATGTCGGGTTGCTATATAAATAGAGAGATCGATGGAGCACTTTCATCATATTGAAACTGTTGATTTGATGTTTACTTTTATTCTAGACTGTATAAATTCTTATCAGTGGCTTTAATTCCAAATCAACAAACACTAGTGTAACAGTAATAAAATTTTAAAGTAAGTTTTGGTGTGATTTTCGTTAATCAAATTCTTTTCTTATGTGACATCCCACATCGGTTGGGAATGAGAACTAAGCCTTCTCTATAAGGAGGTGGATACCTTCCCCATCATAACGCGTTTTGGGCGCTTAATGGTAGTGGATGAGAGGAGAACTCCATAGTTAAGCGTGCTCAGGTAGGAGAAGTATGAGGATGGGTGACCACCTGGGCAACCAAAAGCAAATCCGTGAGGCGATGGTGGTACGTCCCGGCCAATGCGAACAATATTATGATGCGGTGGTAGCTGGGTTGTTACAAGTTGGTATCAGAGCAAAGTTCGAGAGATTTAAGCATCCTAAATGCTTAGACTCGAATAGATAATGGGATTTAAGTAATAAAAGAAGAAGATTCCAGTTCAAGATAGTCATGTGTCACTCAAGCAAGCTCGGTAAAGGTAAAGTATATGATTAATTTCATGTATAATGTAAGAATGTTTAAGATAGTTAGCTTAATTGCTATAGAAAGAATATTTGAAGGATAGCTTAATTGCTAAAGAAAGAATGTGTGTATGCTAGCTTTATTGCTAGGGATAAGAATGTAGGTTATATGTATGTTATGATTGTGTGTGAAGTAGAAACTAGCACAAGTGAAATCACAAAGGGAAATATGTAGAACCTGAGGAGTAATGTAAAGAGTTAATTACACTTGGCCACTGTCATTAACTACTTACCTTACGAATCATGTGCTAAATAATTCCTAGAGTGATAACATTTGTGTTTCCTATAGATAAGATAGATGACTGTTACAAAAGGGACGAACGTGAAGAGGTCGTACTAGACGTTGTGGTAAGACACGTGCCAACCAGACACCTGTTGAAGAAGGTGTGACAAAGTAATATACGACTTCGACTTTTGGAAGTAAAGAAGAAGGATCACGCCTGGAGCTTGTAATCATATACACCAAAGGAGTTGCTCAAATGAACTACAACGCCAACAATGTTCGCCAAAGCATCAAAGGTAGCCCGAACTGTGATGTCCAAATGGAAGTATCATGAAAGAAACAGAGATAAGCCAACTAGAATGAGTCAAGACAGGTAGTATGTCTACAATAGTTAACTCCATAAAGGAACTTGTTGGGATCGTGAGTAACGAAGCGAATGCCGAGAAAGTAGAGATGATCGAGAAGAACATGTGGAAGTCGAGGCATCCTAATTGAAAAGGAATGAAAGTACGAGACTACATAGTTTAGCAAATATGAAAGAAGACGTTAAGAAAAATGTAGTTGTGTACCTGATACGTTATGGAAGAGACCACTAGCGATATTTTCGTCAAAGTATGAGAATGGTTAAGAATTGTAAGGTAGAACTAGAGGGACATGAGTCCCTTTCTACTCTTTATGATTGAGGGGAATGGATTTGACGTCTGAGTTAAAGGTCGAATAGCATGTAAGAGTAAGTTGATAAGGTTTATGTCATTGGATGGCGGTACGGTGACGGTTTATGGTGATAAGGAAAGTTCTGGGCTTAATGTCATTTCAATGATAAAAGCCGAGGGATTGTTAAGGCAAGGGTGCAGTTCCTACTTGACGTATGTTGTCATTTCTACGGCCGAGATGAAAGAAATGAAAGATGTTTCTATCGTGCGCGACTACCCAGAAGTATTCCCTGAGGATCTTCCGGGGTTGCCACCGGAGCGAGAGATGAATTCCAGATAGATTTAGTACCAGGAGCCCAACCCGTCGCAAAATCACCTTACCGTCTAGCACCGTCCGAGATGAAAGAATTGATGTCCCAACTGCAAGAACTCCTCGACAAGGGTTTCATAAGACCAAGTGTTTCCCCGTGGGGTGCACCAGTGTTGTTCGTGAAGAAGAAGGATGGAAGTATGAGAATGTGCATAGACTATCGCGAGTTGAATAAGCTTACGGTAAAGAATAGATATCCTTTGCCAAGGATTGATGATCTGTTTGACCAACTGCAAGGTTCAAGTTGTTTCTCACTAATAGATCTCAGATCAGGCTATCACTAGCTGAAGGTGAAAGAGGCAGACATTCCTAAGACAGCGTTCCGAACGCGATATGGACACTACGAGTTCCTCGTGATGTCATTCGGTCTAACAAATGCTCCTGCAGCATTTATGGACATGATGAATAGGGTGTGTCAGCCAATGTTGGATAAGTCAGTTATTGTCTTCATCGACGATATATTGATTTATTCAAAGAGCGAGTCTGATCATGCTGAGCATCTGAAAGAGGTATTGGAGACTCTGAAGAAAGAGAAATTGTATGCTAAGTTTTCTAAATGCGCGTTCTGCTTGCGAGAAGTGCAATTTCTAGGTCACGTGATAAATCCTGAAGGGATTACCGTTGACCCAGCTAAGATAGAGGCAATAACGAACTGAAAGACTCCATAGAATCCAACTGATATACGAAGCTTCTTAAGGTTAGCTGGCTACTATAGGAGATTCATTGAAGGTTCCTCCAAGATAGCCGCATCGTTGACCGGTATGACCCGAAAGTCGATAGTATTTAGTTGGGGTAAGTTTCAAGAAGAAGCTTTTCAGGAGTTAAAGAAGAGACTCACGCAAGCTCCAATCCTTGCTTTACCCGATGGTGACGAGGATCTGGTTGTTTGTACTGATGCTTCGCATCGTGGGTTAGGTTGCATGTTGATGCAACGAGGAACGGTGATAGCATATGCGTCTAGGCAGTTGAAGGTTCACGAAAGTACTTATCCGACGCATGATTTCGAGTTAGCAGCAGTAGTGCATGCTCTTAAGATATGGAGACATTACCTGTACGGTACTAAGTGTACTATTCACACAGATCATAAGAGTTTAAATTACTTCTTCGAGTATAAAGAATTGAACATGAGACAGAGAAGATGGTTGGAGTTGATTAAGGATTATGACTGTGACATTAAATAATACCCCGGTAAAGCTAATGTGGTCGCTGACGCGCTAAGTCGTAAGAATAAGGAAGTCCTTGCAACAGTAAAGTCATACCAGCTGATTATGAATTCAAGTCTTTTTGAAGAGATCATCAAAGTGCAGACAGAAGTGTTAGTGGACAAGAAGTTAGTAAAGAAGGAAAGAATTTACGGCCAACAAGATGAGTTGATGGAAAACCCTCATGGTGTTAAGACTAGGTTCGACCGTATGTGGATCCCACGCCATCGTGATCTCAGAGATCGAATCTTAGATGAAGCGCATAAGTCAAGATACTCCATCCATCCAGGAGCAACGAAGAAGTATCAAGATTTGAAAAGAGATTATTGGTGGCCATGAATGAAAAACGATGTAGTGGATTATGTTTTTAAGTGCTTAACTTGCTTACAAGTCAAAGCCGAACATCAGAAACCTTATGGAAAAATGCAACCGCCTGCGATACCTGAGGGGAAATGGGAACACATCACCATGGATTTCATAACTAAGTTACCTCGTACAGCTAAGCATCATGATACCATCTGGGTGATTGTGGACCGTTTGACCAAGAGTGCTCACTTTTGCCCATACGAGAGGCTATCTCGTTAGAAACGTTAGCAAGCTTGTTCATAAAAGAGGTTGTAACCAAGCATGGAGTACCGTTATCAATCGTTTATGATAGAGATACACGGTTTACTTCGAGGTTTTGGGAGAAGTTCCATGAATCTATGGGAATGAGATTAAACATCAGTACGGCATATCATCCTCAAACAGATGGACAGTCTGAAAGGACGATCCAAACCCTTGAAGGTATGCTACGTGCTTGTGTTTTAGACTTTGGCGGAAGTTGAGATGATCATCCACACCTAGCAGAGTTCTTATATAACAACAGTTACCATTCAAGTAGTGGTATGCCACCATTTGAAATGCTCTTTGGTAGACAATGTAGAACTCCCGTATGTTGAGCAGAGATTGGTCAGAAGGTAATGGGAAGCTTAGAGGTGGTTCAAGAGGCATCTTCAAAGTTTGATCAGATTAAGGCTAGAATGAAGGCTGCCCAAGACAGATAAAAGTCGTATGCTGATAAGCGGCGACGACCGATTAGGTTTAACGTTGGTGACAGTGTGATGCTCAAGGTATCGCCTTGGAAAGGAATCATTAGTTTTAGAAAGAGAGGAAAGTTGAGTCCGAGGTACATTGGACCGTTTAAGATCTTAGATCATGTGGGTGAAGTGGCTTATAAGCTGGATTTACCTGATGAGTTAGAAGGAATCCATTCAACCTTCCATGTTTCTCACTTAAGGAAATGTCTAGCTGATGACACGTCTCACGTGCCATTGATGGACATCAAGGTTGATGAACAACTGAACTACGTTGAGCAACCCGTACAGATTGTTGATCGCAAGGAAAAGCAACTTCGTCACAAAGTCATACCATTAGTAAAAGTGATATGGAAGCATCGAAAAGGATCAGATGCTACTTGGGAAGCTGAGGATGAGATGCACAAGTTCTACCCTAATCTGTTTAAGTAATAGTTAGGTTTCGAGAACGAAACCTCTTTAAGGAGGGAAGACTTGTAACATCTCGAAATTTCTAAGAATAAATAATTAATACATTATTTATTTAAGATGGAAAAGTTTACTTAAGTTAGTAGAGAAATAAAATAATAAAGATGGAAGGATAAGTAGGCTAATTAGATGGAATTAATTATGGACCAAAAAGGAAAGATGGGCCTAAGGTCCATGGGCTTAAGGGAGTATAAATACCCGTTAAAACCCTAATCCTTTCCATTTTCATACATCTTCACACCATAGCCTACACCATCAAAACACACACTTAACCCAATTCCCGTTTTTGAGAAAAACACCCACAAAGACACAAATATTCCCGGAGATCTAGAGGTCGGATCGGTCTCAAATTTTAACCGAGTATTTCTGATATATAAATGAAGATTTCCACCGAAAAGATCTTTGATCAGAGGTCGGGAAGTCCGGTTTTTATCAGTAATACCACAGCAGCTCAAAAGTGAAGATTCTGGCGACTGTTCAGCTATTCTGGCGACTGTAGTGGCGGTTTCCGGCGAAGGTGAGCTGATGGGTTTGTAGATCAGGACAAGAAGGTTTCGTGTCCGCTTGAATCACTCAAATCGGAGTTCGTTTGATATGGTTTTGAGCATCTCGAGTGATTTCATACAAAAACCTCAAAGGTACGTTTTTGTTAAAAAAGCTTACTTTTCATGAACGGATTTACATGAAAATTGGTAGGATGATAAATCGGGTCTAGATAAATCATAAAGCTTCAAATTTGATGATTAATATGGACGTAAAGGGCTCATGGTTAGATACGGCTCATGAATGAAACCCTAGAACTAGCTTAAAGAATGTTTTAGCCATAAAGGTTCAAGCTTTATGCTAGAAAAGGGTTAAGTCTTGATGATGGGTTGCTAACGAATGTAAAACGGTTAAGGAGGATGGGATATAGGTGGCTAAAAGTGTAATCAGGGACCGGTTAACCATTAGATGAGCCTAGGATGGATTTAAGGTTAGAAAAATAAGGGTTGAAGGCTTCAGACATGGGTTCTCGGTCAAACACGAGAACCCGGTCAAAATGGGTTCTCGGTTAACGGGAGCTCTCGGTCAACAATGGTTCTCGGTGACTTGAGGTTTTCGGTCACCAAGGTTCTCGGCCAGTGAGTTCTCGGTCAAGAACAAGGTTCTCGGCCAAACAGGGGTTTTCTGCCAAGAGTTCTCGGCTGACCCAGTTTCCGTTTGGGCCTGACCTAACTAAGCCCATGTGAATGTTAAGCCCATAACCCATCTAAACTAAACAAGCCCAGTTTAGAAAAGTGTTGGTTGACTAAAATACCAACTTAAATAATTATATGGTTAATTAAAAAATATATATATTTAACAGTTAGCCGTGCACAATTAAAGAAGGGGATAACAATTAACGGTGAACGCAACAGGATCCAGGTGAGTTTCTAGCCCCATTTCCTTGTTATGTTTTCGGGGTTGTGTGCATACTCGATGTGATTAGTTAATACACTTGCCTTAAGTGGTAAGTGTATGCCTTATGTGATTTATGTATGAATGAATGCTTAACGATGCATGAACGATCTTTGGATATTGCATGTGCCGTCAAGGGATAGTATAAAGATATGATTGACATATATATGATGTATAGATGATGTATGGACGGTTGAAAGTTATAATTATGAATGTATAGAAAGGTACGAAAGGTATAGATGGAACAAGGGAACCGACTCTATTAATGTCGGGGAATGTAGGGAACCGACCCTAATAATGTCGGCGAATGTAGGGAACCGACCCTAATAATATCGGCGAATGTAGGGAACCGACCCTAATAATATCGGCGAATGTAGGGGACCGACCCTAATAATATCGGCGAAGGATATAGCGCGGAAGGCTCTTTAAAATGTATGTGCATGAATGAGAGTATGTATGTTAAAATGAAAGAAAGAATGAAAGTACTAAGTAAGTAAGTAAGTAAGATAATAGGAAGGTACATGTATAAATATGAGAATGTATTGTACGTTGCCTGATTAACTAGAACTCACTCAGCGTAGCTGACTTTTAGTATGCACGCAGGCTAATCGACTGAGACAGCTGGCTTGAGGGAGACACATGGCATTACTGAAGAGTCTGGCATCTGAAGATTTGTCGTGATGTTTTCATACTATGTTTTATGTTATGTTTTTGAAAGACGAGTTATGGATGTTTGTAATGGATGGTTTACAGTTTATATTATTCCGCGAAAGTTTTAGTTAAATCTGATAATTAAAACTGTGTTTATGAGTAAATCCAACGTCCAAATGTGAGACACCGGTAACGGAGCCTTACAAGTTGGTATCAGAGCCAAGGCCGGACCGGTGGTGCCAGCGAGGACGATGGATCCCTAATAGGGGTGGATTGTGACATCCCACATTGGTTAGGAAGGAGAACTAAGCCTTCTCTATAATGAGGTGGATACCTTCCCCATCATAACGGTTTTGGGCGCTTAATGGTAGTAGATGAGAGGAGAACTCCACAGTTAAGCGTGCTCAGGTGGGAGAAGTATGAGGATGGGTGACCACCAAGGCAACCAAAAGCAAATCCGTGAGGCGATGGTGGTACGTCAGGGCCAAAGCGTACAATATTATTATGATGCGGTGGTAGCTGGGTTGTTACATCTTAGCTAGGTCATGTGTACAATTATAGCAGTTTACAGATTATAACTAATCATTGTTTTAGATTAATACATATTCTAGTGACATTACTTTAACCCTTTAATAAAAATACATTTTATGCATTTCAAGTCATTACTTAATCTTAGTTATGTTTGTATTACTTGTGTTTCTACGTTTTTTTCTTACAAAAATATACAGATAATGAATTTAAAAATACCATAGCTTCCACTTTCAAAATTACAAAGTACAATACCTAAATTTCAACTGAAACGTATTATTTTATTTAAGTACATGGTTTGATGTTGTAAACTTATAGCAACCGCTAAAAAAATACTTTGAACGCCGATGATTAGCCAAAATAAATTTTAACCAAGTTATTTTTCGCTTAACTCGAAATATTAAGGAAATTATATCTCCACTCAATACAATTAATCATCTTCTTATTGATATTATCATTCTTATCCCTATAAAAGCCAATTAGATTCGGCACTAGACGTGGTGCAAATCTTTGAAACTTCAGATTCCATTACTATACTCGCTCATGTTAACCTAATTACTATATCTTAACCTATACCCGGTGGAAACATCAGTCTAATATAATCAGATTTAGATATGTGCTTTTTCATATACAATTGAACTGATAAAACCTTCAACCTAACAGGAAGAGACATTTTTCTTAACACCCTTATGTGAGAAGGCCTGCCAAGTGTTACATAATACGAAATACAAGAAAATATAAGTCTTGTCCGTTTGAATGATCACTGTAATTAAATCTACCAATACTAATAAACAAAAATAATGATGATAATGTATTATGATTAGTGAGTACGGTTTATGTGTACGTGTATCTCATTCGGATTTGTGTGATCAGTTGAATGTCGGGTTGCTATATAAATAAAGAGATCGATGGAGCACTTTCATCATACTGAAACTGCTGATTTGATGCTTACTTTTTTTCTAGTCCGTATAATTTTAAACAATGGCTTTATTTCCAAATCAACAAACACAAGTGTAGCATTAATAAAATTTTAAAGTAAGTTTTGGTGTGATTTTCGCTAATTAGATTCTTTTCTTAGTTAGGTCATGTGTACAATTATAGCAGTTTACAGATTATAACTAATCATTGTTTTAGATTATTACATATTCTAGTGACATTTATTTAACCCTTTAATATAAATTGTAAGGCCCCGTTACCGGTAGCCCTACTTTGGTGTTGGATTTACTCATAAACAAAGTTCTAATTATCAGAGTTAATTAAAACATTCGCGGAATATAAAAACTTTCATAAACATTTCATAATCAAACCATAACTTGTCTTAAAACAACATTTTGTCTTTCAGAATAAACAAAACATTAAACTTAAACGTCTTGAGTCTTCCGATGCCAGCCTCTTATTCAATGCCACGTGTCCCCTCAAGCGAGCTGCCACATTCTACTCACCTGCGTGCATACTAAAAGTCAGCTACGCTGAGTGAGTTTTAGTTAATCACGTATCGTATAATACATACACTTACCTTCAATCATGCATCCAAAGATACATAATAATTACTTTAATAATTACTTTCATTACATAATTTCATACATACATTCATACTTTATTACTTTCATACTATATAAATTACAGTCCATTCTATCTCAAATATTATTAGGGACTGGTCCATCTTTCCTTTGTCTATCTCAGATATTATTAGGGTCTGATCCCTTTCTTGTCTATCTAAGATATTATTAGGGTCTGGTCCCTTCTATCTCAGATATTATTAGGTTCTGGTCCCTCTTTCTTCATCTTCGTACATACTGTCTTTACATACCCATAACATACATACTTTCTTTAATCATTCATACATATTCATATATCATACATATATTTATCATAAACATACCTCCCTTGTTAGCACGTGCAATATCCGAAGATCGTTCACGTACCGACAAGATTTCACTCAAATTTAAGATATACATACATAACATATAATCCATATAAGGCATACACTTACCAGTTAAGGTAAGTGTATTAACTATCACATCGAGTATGCACACAGCCCCGAAAACATAACAAGGAAATGGGGCTAGAAACTCACCTGAATGCGGTTACATTCACCATTAATGGTAATCCCTTTCTTCAGTTGTGCACGGCTGACTGTATAATATGTACATGTATTAATTAACTATTGCTACTCATATCGTATTTCTATCTTATATAACACACAACGAACGGGGGTCCGGGGGCAGCGCCTAGCATGGTCCAAGGGGCAGAGCCCCTGGCTGGGGTCGAGCTGCCAGGTCAGCTTGGAAAATTTTTATTTCCATTAGCTGTCTTAACACATTTTTCATTAGGATTTTAATTTATTTTCTAATTCGTTAACTCATTCTTCATAACGTATTAAGTCTGATTCGCTATCTGATTCGTTACCGAACTTAACTTAAGCGAACTTAGCTAGTAGCGAACTTAACATCAGCGAACTTGACCAGTAGAGAAGTTATATATTTAGCGAACTTAGCCAGTGGCGAAGTTGCATATTAGCCAGCGAAGTTTATACATCAGCGAACTTATACAACCAGCGAAGTTCATACAGCGGCGAACTTATAACTAGCGAAGTTATACAGCAAACTCGCTGCTGTCGGAGTTCGTTTCGCCAATCCAAAACACGCGTTTTGCGACCTTTGTTTGCTTATTATGGTTCGGCCTTAGCCCCAATCATTCCCTAGTCCGATTGCGGACTAAGTTTGACCCGAACGAATCGTAAAGTTTGATCTTTTCAAGCTAAAACGTTCCAACTAGGTTCAAGGATTCATTTAATCAAGCCGTTTCCATTTTCGGGTTCATTACATCCATTTTATTTATCAAGTTTGCAACTTTACGTTTCATTTACACCCGATCTAACCTCGTTCTAAGTTTCAAGGTTAAACGTTAATAAAAACGTAAACTTTATGGTAAAAGACATACCTTTAGTGTTTGTTTGGATCTCATTTAACTTGGTTATGAACTCTCAATCTTGTATATAGCTCGAGTAATAACGATCTAATCCCAACTAGCGTTCGTTGGGACTCGGATCTCGCTCTCTCTCTCTCTCTCGGCGGCCGTATGTGGTGGTGTGTGGTGTGTGTTTGAGTGTGTAGAAATTAGGATGGAAAAAATGAGGATTTTGGGTTTTAGGATGGTTTAAGGGGTATTTATATCCCTTAAAGCCCATGGACCTAAGGATCATTACCCTTAATTCATCTTAATTAGTCCAAGTCCATAATCTTTTCTTTATTAGATGCTAGTTAATATTATTAAACACACGACAATTTAACGCAACTTTCGTTATTTATTATTAGATTATTTTAGGATGTTACAAAAATACATTTTATGCATTTCAAGTCATTACTTAATCTTAATTGGGTTTGTGTTACTTGTGTTTCTACGTTTTTTTTCCTACAAATTATAAAGATAATGAATTTAAAAATACTATACCTTCCACTTTCAAAATTACCAAGTACAAAACCTAAATTTCAACTGAAACGTGTTACTTTATTTAAGTACGTCGGTTAATGTTGAAAACTTATAGCAACCGCTCAAAAAAACTTTATACGTTGATGATTAGCCAAAATAAATGTTTACCAAATTATTTTTCCCTTAACTTGAAATATTAAGGAAATTATATGTCCACTCAATACACTTAATCATCTACTTATTGATATTATCATTCTTATCCCTATAAAAGCCAATTAGATTCGGCACTAGACGTGGTGCAAATCTTTGAAACTTTACATTACTATACTCGCTCATGTTAACCTAATTACTATATCTTTACCTATACCCGGTGGAAACATCGGTCTAATATAATCAGATTTAGATATGTGCTTCTTCATATACAATTGAACTTATAAAACCTTCAACCTAACAGGAAGAGAAATTTTTCTTAACACCTTTATGTGAGTAAGCCTGCCAAGTGTTACATAATACAAAATACAGGAAAATATAAGTCTTGGCCGTTTGAATGATCACTGTAATTAAATCTACCAATACTAATAAACAAAAATAATGATGATAATGTATCATGATTAGTGAGTACGGTTTATGTGTACGTGTATCTCGTTCGAATTTGTGTGATCAATTGAATGTCGGGTTGCTATATAAATAGAGAGATTGATTGAGCACTTTCATCATACTGAAACTGCTGATTTGATGCTTACTTTTATTCTAAACCGTATAATTTCTAAACAGTGGCTTTATTTCCAAATCAACAAACACAAGTGTAGCATTAATAAAATTTTAAAGTAAGTTTTGGTGTGATTTTCGCTAATCAAATTCTTTTCTTAGCTCGGTCATGTGTACAATTATAGCAGTTTACAGATTATAACTAATCTTTGTTTTAAATTAATACATATTCTAGTGACATTGCTTTAACCCTTTAATAAAAATACATTTTATGCATTTCAAGTCATTACTAAATCTTAGTTAGGTTTGTATTACTTGTGTTTCTATGTTTATTTTTCCTACAAAAATATAAAGATAATGAATTTAAAAATACTATACCTTCCACTTTCAAAATTACCAAGTACAATACCTAAATTTCAACTGAAACGTGTTATTTTATTTAAGTACGTGGGTTGATGTTGTAAACTTATAGCAACCGCTCAAAAAAACTTTATACGTTGATGATTAGCCAAAATAAATTTTTACCAAATTATTTTTCGCTTAACTTGAAATATTAAGGAAATTATATCTCCACTCAATACCCTTAATCATCTTCTTATTGATATTATCATTCTTATCCCTATAAAAGCCAATTATATTCGGCACTAGACGTTGTGCAAATCTTTGAAACTTCAGGTTACATTACTATACCCGCTCATGTTAACCTAATTACTATATCTTAACCTATACCCGATGGAAACATCGGTCTAATATAATCAGATTTAGATATATACAATTGAGCTTATAAAACCTTCAACCTAACAGGAAGAGACATTTTTCTTAACACCTTTATGTGAGTAAGCCTTCCAAGTGTTACATAATATGAAATACAGGAAAATATAAGTCATGGCCGTTTGAATGATCACTGTAATTAAATCTACCAATACTAATAAACAAAAATAATGATGATAATGTATCATGATTAGTAAGTACGGTTTATGTGAACGTGTATCTCGTTCGGATTAGTGTGATCAATTGAATGTCGGGTTGCTATATAATTAGAGAGATCGATGGAGCAATTTCATCATATTGAAACTGTTGATTTGATGTTTACTTTTATTTTAGACTTTATAAATTCTTATCAGTGGCATTAATTCCAAATCAACAAACACTGGTGTAGCATTAAAAAAATTTTGAAGTAAGTTTTGGTGTGATTTTTGTTAATCAAATTCTTTTCTTAGTTCGGTCATGTGTACAATTATAGCAGTTTACAGATTATAACTAATCTTTGTTTTAGATTAATACATATTCTAGTGACATTGCTTTAACCCTTTAATAAAAATATGCATTTCAAGTCATTACTTAATCTTAGTTAGGTTTGTATTACTTGTGTTTCTACGTTTTTTTTTCCTACAAAAATATAAAGATAATGAATTTAAAAATACTATACCTTCCACTTTCAAAATTACCACGTACAATACCTAAATTTCAACTGAAACGTTTTATTTTATTTAAGTACGTGGGTTGATGTTGTAAACTTATAGCGACCACTCAAAAAAAAATTTTTACGTTGATGATTAGCCAAAATAAATTTTTACCAAATTATTTATCGCTTAACTTGAAATATTAAGGATATCATATCTCTACTCAATACCCTTAATCATCTTCTTATTGATATTATCATTCTTATCCCTATAAAAGCCAATTTGATTCGGCACTAGACGTGGTGCAAATCTTTGAAACTTCAGGTTACATTACTATAACCGCCCATGTTAACCTGATTACTATATCTTAACCTATACCTGGTGAAAACATCGGTCTAATATAATCAGATTTAGATATGTGCTTCTTCATATACAATTGAAGTTATAAAACCTTCAACCTAACAGAAAGAGACATTTTTCTTTACACCTTCATGTGAGTAGGCCTGCCAAGTGTTACATGATACGAAATACAGGAAAATATAAGTTTTGGCCTTTTGAATGATCACTGTAATTAAATCTACTAATCAACAAAAATAATGATGATAATGTGTCATGATTATTGAGTATGGTTTATGTGTGCGTGTATCTCTTTCGGATGTGTGTGATCAATTGAATGTTGGGTTGCTATATAAATAGAGAGATCGATGGAGCACTTTCATCATATTGAAACTGTAGATTTAATTTTATTCTAGACCGTATAATTTCTAAACAGTGGATTTAATTCCAAATCAACAAACACATGTATAGCATTAATAAAAGTTTAAAGTAAGTTTTGGTGTGATTTTCGCTAATTTGATTCTTTTCTTAGCTCGGTCATGTGTATAATTATAGCAGTTTACAGATTATAACTAATCTTGGATTTAGATTAATACATATTCTTGTGACATTGCTTTAACCCTTTAATAAAAATACATTTTATGCATTTCAAGTCATTACTTAATCTTAGTTATGTTTCTATTGCTTATGTTTCTATGTTTTTTTTCTACAAAAATATAAAGATAATGAATTTAAAAATACTATACCTTCCACTTTCAAAATTACCAAGTACAATACCTAAATTTTAAGTGAAACGTGTTATTTCATTTAAGTAAATGGTTTGATGTTGTAAACTTATACCAACCGCACAAAAAAACTTTATACGTTGATGATTAGCGAAAATAAAATTTTAACCAAATTATTTTTCGCTTAACTTGAAATATTAAGGAAATCATATCTCCACTCAATACACTTAATCATCTTCTTATTGATATTTTCATTCTTATACCTATAAAATCCAATTAGATTCGGCACTAGACGTGGTTCAAATCGTTGAAACTTCAGGTAACATTACTATACCCGCTCATGTTAACCTAATTACTATATCTTAACCTATACCCGGTGGAAAGATCGGTCTAATATAATCAGATTTAGATACGTGTTTCTTCATATACAATTGAACTTATAAAACCTTCAACCTAACAGGAAGAGACATTTTTCTTTATACCTTCATGTGAGTAGGCCTGCCAAGTGTTACATGATACGAAATATAGAAAAATATAAGTCTTGGCCTTTTGAATGATCACTCTAATTAAATCTACCAATACTAATAAACAAAAATAATGATGATAATGTGTCATGATTAGTGAGTATGGTTTATGTGTACGTGTATCTCGTTCAGATGTGTGTGATCAATTGAATCTCGAGTTGCTACATAAATAGAGAGATCGAGGAGCAGTTTCATCATATTGAAACTACTGATTTGATGTTTACTTTTCTTCTAGACCGTATAATTTCTAAACAGTGGCTTTAATTCCAAATCAACAAATACTAGTGTAGCATTAATAAAATTTTAAAGTAAGTTTTGGTGTGATTTTCACTAATCAGAATCTTTTCTTAGCTCGGTCATGTGTACAATTATAGCAGTTTACAGATTATAACTAATCTTTGTTTTAGATTAATACATATTCTAGTGAGATTTCTTTAACCCTTTAATTAAAATACATTTTATGCATTTCAAGTCATTACTTAATCTTAGCTATGTTTGTATTGCTTATGTTTCTACGTTTTTTTTCCTACAAAAATATAAAGACACGTTGGTGTTGTATGTCGTGTCAATCAACAACAAATGGGGGAACGCACGCAAAATTTTAAATGACGTATCATGACAGAAGAATATATCATCCACCCGGTTTGTGGAAGGGTTCTCCCGTCCATTATCATTTAAGAAGTTTTCAAATATCTGTACCCGGTTTAATATGACGTGTAATTTTTTTTAAACATCCGTTGTAAGAAGTCAAATTCAAAAACGTGAACCTTCATTGGGGTATCGCTACTCTATTTTCTTTTTTCAACTTCTCTATAAGATTGTGTACGTCCTTCTCAATAACGCAGGTTTCGAGAAACCGTTTGCGTAAGAGTGCAACATTTTTTTGTGTCTTCAAGCCATCCATGCGTAACCTCGCAACCATATCAACCTCCTCGTCGTACATTCTCCTTAGATACGCGTGACCCTCCTAAAAGACAAACGGCTCGTGTATGTGCGTCTCGTTTATGACCTGAAACTCCCAAAAATACCTACCCGGTCGTACCTTCCTTTTAGTTGAAACGTACAGCCCTTCTGTATACTGCCGATACGCATTCTCCCCGTGAGTTTTGGTTCCCCGCCGCAATTGCATCCAGTATCCACGGCGTTTGTCCTAGACCGTTGGACAACAACAACACACCCATGCTCCCGACCTCTTTTCTTTTCCCATTCCTCCAACTCCTCACGGGAATAAAAAAAACTGAAACAGTTATAACGTCAAATTTAAAAAAGGTTCAAAATACTAAATACAAAATCTATCTTTTTTTAACAAAACTTATGGTTCCGTACGTTACCCGTTTTATACGACACCTTCACCCCGCGAATGTAATTATCACCGTCGTCGTCGTCATCATCTTTGTTACCAGAAATATGTATGGCGTACTCGCTGTCACCAGTCTCTTGAGTGGTTTCAAGAATGTGATCTGGTTCTGGTTGTGACCGATAGGAATCCTCTACTGGTAAGGGGTACGAACGCTGACTACCGGAATACGGCTCTTTAGTGTTAAACTGGTATGAAGGCTGGGTAACATAATATGGGTTTTCTGATAAATGGTATGGCAGCTGACCATAATTATATTCACGCTGTGACCAATACGAACTGCTTCTTCCCGCCACATCCGAAGGCGGATGGCCGTGTACAAAATATTCCTAACAAAAAATATTGTTAACATATCTAATTTTAAAAAGGGATATTGGTTTTTAATACTCTTAACTTTCACCCGTTGATAGATAACACTCCAAACTTTCAATTTGTTACCCATCACTCCTAACTTTCGCTCTATTTTCTAGTACCACTCCCCGTCTAACATTACACTAACCTTGTCAGTGTTTTGGACAAAAACTGCCATTCAAAAAACTTTATCACAACTAAATCAATGCGAAATGGATCCAAAACCTCCCTCCAAGCAGGAACGTGCACAACAAAACGACACAATATAAATTTTAATCAATAAACTCTCCAATGCTTATTCAAATCTAATCTTCAGTTCTTAACAACCAACACGCCTATGATGCTTCCCGATTCCTGTTATTCTCGATTTTAGAGGGAGAGAAAGATATGAATCGCCACCGTCCTTTCTTTACCTTCACTGGTCGCCAACCACAATCATTTTCCTCCTCTACAGACGCCGCAAAGAGGCTGCTGGAAGTCTAGTGACAACATTCTGGAGAGAATATCTTCACCAATGAGATTAGTTGTTAAAGGCATCCGGTACCGTGAAGTCATTTTGGTGTTAATGATGTTGTGTCTGTCTTACACTTTCCGGCGAGAGCACTCAAAGGCTTCAAAGTCACGTTAATCACTAGTGTGTTTCAATTATATATATAGTTTCTTTTGTTTTTATATATTGTTTATTTTTCTTTTTTGTATTGAATATTAGAGTTAGTGGTATTTAGATTTCTTTTTAACCCCCTCAACTAATTTGAATGACGTTTTTTGTCCAAAACACTAACGAGGTTAGTGTAATATTAGACGGGGAGTGGTACAAGAAAATAGAGAGAAAGTTAGGAGTGGTGGGTAACAAATTGAAAGTTTGGAGTGTTATCAACCAACATGTAAAAGTTGAGAGTTAAAAACCAATATCCCTGGTTCAAATTTGGTAACGCCGCCTCCCCGTCATAATCTACAAATCCCGGCGGCGCCAGATTCAAATCTGGAACATTTGACTCCTCATTTGTCCCCGGCGGCCCCCAAAAAAAACCGTCCAACAACCAAGGCATTTTCTTGCCTTGGGGTTTCAGACAGTTTGTATATGCATGTTGCATGTATGCATGCCAATATATACTACAAGAGGGGGAGGAGCTTTCTGGCTGAATAATTGAATTGGCCATATACGCCACGTAAAGATCTAAACGTGGCTCATACGCGGCAATGATGGTCAACGACAACCTGTGACGATCAAATCATCGACAACGCCGATCAGTCGTGGTCAATTAGACAGCCACAATTAACGCTCTACGTGGTGCTTTGGGCGGTGTGGGGTGTGATTTATGACAATAAATTAGATCACATCTTGAATTTACTTGAAATTTACCTGTTTTGTAAGTAGTATCATAATAAAACTTTTCTATAAAACATTGGCGATCTTTATTTTTGGTGAATTAAGAGCATCCTCAGCCTATTCCCTATATTTATGTAAGAGGGTTTTGTAAATTATATGGTATGGTTATAAGTAGTTGTGAGTAGAGGAGAGAGAAAATGTTATATGAGAAAGTTAAATTTGAGGTTTCACTATTCATACAGTATAATATTTTAATATTTTCTAGAAGTGGTTGTGAGTGGAAGAGAGAGAAAAGATAATAATAAAAGTATAAAAGTATTATTTAATTAAACATGAGAGAGAAAATATAGCGATTTTTAGTGTAATTATATGATATATATTATATATGAATATATGGTAGGGAATGGGCTGAGAATACTCTAATAAACTTTGTTTTTAATTATGATAAACAAAGAAGAAGTTACATGGTTTTATATTTTTCATAAATGAATTATTATAAGCAAAAGAACGACGCTTTTATAAATATACAATAAACATTTTGCAAAAATTGAATAAAAAGAAATATCATGCCCCCATTGAACTATATTTCGTGTCGGTGAGATATAACCTCACATTATATATTTTGCTTATTCAAACAAGTTAGACATACTTTAAATACAACCTCACATCCTACTATACTATTAAAACAAATGAGATTGCCTCCACATGGCCCTTCTCTATTGGTCAATTCCTTTTGTTCCCAAATATATCTTATACTTTTCTAATTTTCTTAACAATTAAATAAATCAAAAAGAAATTCAATTACTAATAATTAATGTAAGCATTTAACTTTAAGTTTCAAAACTCGGTTTTCAATATTCAATTGTTTCAACATGAATACCCAGTTTCCTTAATTTACATCCAAATCCCTCTTTCAATAGGCCATTAACCTAATCACCCAAATCCCTCTTTCAATCGGCTTAACTTTAGGATTCAATATGCAGAGATTACGGATTTAACTTTAGTATAATTGGTTCTAATATTACATTTCTGAAAATTTATGAAATTCACCGATTGACTCATACAAATATGAAAATTTAGGAATGAATCACCCATTTGATTAAGTAATTCTTTAATTATGGAATTTCTATATTTTAATTAATGTATATTATTTGATTAAGTATTAAGTATTTGATTAAGCATCCTTAAGGTTTACTATAAATAATGATCTTGACCGATTGACTCATTCTAAATCTAACTATACTATTAAAGCAATAGGCTTTAATTATATTTCCACTCTTCCTATTGGTTGTTGGTTATAGTTTCCATGTATATCAACGACTTCTCTAATTTTCATCTTAATAAAATAAATCAATAATAAATTTAAATAAGATTCATCAATTCTCTTAAAGTATTCTCTTTCATCTTTCATTTAATGTTTAATTTTGAATTTTGAATCTTTTATAATTATGTTTCACTTAATAATTATAATTAATAATTATGTAACATCCTAAATATTCTAATATTAAAAAAAGAGAGTTGCGTTAAATTGTCGTGTGTTAAATAATTAATTAGTGTTGAATAAAGAAGAATCATGGACTTGGATTAATTAAGATGGATTAAAGGGTAATGGGCCTTAAGTATATGGGCTTTAAGAGATATAAATACCCCCTTAAACCACTCTAAAACCCTAAATCCTCATTTCTTTCCATCTTATTCTCTACACACATACACATACACCATATATACGGTCGAGAGAGACAAGAGAGATTTGAGACCAAACGGACGTTAGTTGGTATTAGATCTTTATTACACGAGCTATATACAAGATTTAGAGTTCATAAACAAGCTAACCGAGACCAAACGAACACGTAAAGGTATGTTCTTGATCTTAAAGTTTACATTTTTATAAACGTTTAGCCTTGAAACATGGGCTTTAAGGGATATAAATACCCCCTTAAACCACTCTAAAACCCTAAATCCTCATTTCTTTCCATCTTATTCTCTACACACTCAAAAACACACATACACCTACACCATATATACGGCCGAGAGAGACAATAGAGATTTGAGACCAAACAGACATTAGTTGGCATTAGATCTTTATTACACGAGCTATATACAAGATTTAGAGTTCATAAACAAGCTAACCAAGACCAAACGAACACGTAAAGGTATGTTCTTGATCTTAAAGTTTACGTTTTTATAAACGTTTAGCCTTGAAACATAGAACGAGAATAGATCGGATGTAAATGAAACGTAAAGTTGTAAACTTGATGCTAAAATGAACTTAATGGACCTACAAAATAGGTGCGGCTTGTTTAAAATAAATCTTAAATCTAGTATTGAATGTTTTAAGCCTAAAGGTCCAAACTTTATGCTTTTTCGGGTCAAGTCTTATCCGAAATTGGCCATGGGAACGTTTACGGAAATGGTCAAGATCATATCCGAGGTTTATACATTAAAACATAAACGATTAGTGGGTTAAGACCAAACCCGTAGCTAGTACTGCACATTCAAGTTCTCCCTCAGCTAAGTTCGCCCACTGATATGTTCGCTTAACATATAAGTTCACCTCATACAAGTTCGCCTGATGATAAGTTCGTTTAATGAGAAGTTCGCCGAATGTTAAGTTCGCTTAATGATAAATTCGCTTAAGTTAAGTTCGCTTAAGTTAAGTTCGCTAAGTTAAGTTCGCTTAAGTTAAGTCCGCTTAACATGTATGTTCGCTTACATTTATGTCCGCTCATAAATACAAGGTAAAGAATCTGATAGCGAATCCGACTTAATTCATTATGAAGAATGAGTTAAAGAATTAGAAGAATAATTTAAAATTCTAATGAAAAATGTGTTAAGACAGTTAATGAAAATAAAATTTTCCAAACTGACCTGGCAGCTCAACCCCAGCCAGGGGCTCTGCCTCTTGGACCCCACTAGGGGCTGCCGCCCCTAGAACCCTGCAGCCAGGGGCGCTGCCCCCGGACCCCCGTTCGTTGTGGGTTATAATTGAACTAGAAACAAAATATAGATAGCGATAGTTGATTGATACGTGTAATAGTTATATAGTTAGTCGTGCACAGCTCAAGAAAGGAATAACGATTAACCGTGAGCGTAACCGTGTTCAGGTCAGTTTCTAGCCCCATTTCCTTGTTATGTTTTCGGGGCTGTGTGCATACTCGATGTGAATGTTAATACACTTACCTTAAATGGTAAGTGTATTTCATGATAGTTATGTATGTATGCTTGATAGTACGTGAACGACCTTCGGGTATTGCACGTATTGTTAAGGCAAGTATAGGGTAGTATGTATGATATGTGTATGTGAATAAGGGAGTATGTACGATTACGTTGTGTATGGTATTAAATGTATGGATATGATACTTAAAGGTAAGGTAAGGTTAAATGGTTGCATACCCTAATAATATATGCGAAGGTTAAAGGGTTGCGTACCCTAATAATATATGTGAAGGATAAAGGGTTGCATACCCTAATAATGTATGCGAAGGTTAAAGGGTTGCATACCCTAGTAATATATGCGAAGGTTAAAGGGTTGCATACCCTAATAATATATGCGAAGGTTATAGGGCGTAATGCTCTTTAAAACGTAAGGTATGGTTATGTAAATGTGAAAGTATGTGTTATGAATGTGTTGTATGTGGTATGATTAACTAGAACTCACTCAGCGTAGCTGACTTTTAGTATGCACGCAGGTGAGTAGAATGAGGCAACTCGCTTGAGGGGAACACATGGCATGGAATTGAAGATACTGCCATCTCAATGAAGTATTATATTATTACAAAGACAATGTTTTATGTTTAAACTACTTTGAATGTTTATTATGATAAGATTTGAAAGCTATGTAATATATTCTGGTTGAAGTTTAATATTCCACGAATGTCTTAATTAACTATGATGTTTAGAACTGCGTTAATGAGTAAATCCAACGTCCAAATGTCAGGCACCGGTAAGGGGGCCTTACAAGTTGGTATCAGAGCAAAGTTCGAGAGATTTAAGCATCCTACATGCTTAGACTTGAACAGAGAATGCAGTTTAAGTAAGAAAAGAAGGAAGATGCCAGTTCAAGATAGCCATGTGTCACTCAAGCAAGCTCAGTAAAGGTAAAGTGTATGGTTAAATATGTATGTTAATGTTAGTTTGATTGTTAAAGAAAGGATAGGTGAATGTTAGGGATAGTATTAATTGATTGTTCGATTGATTAACTATTTAGAGTAGAACCAGCACAAATAGACTCATGAGAGGAAGTGTGTAAGACACGGAAAGTAACGTGATTAGCTAATCACAGCTAGCCACTGTTATTACCTATTAGCCTTACTATCCTTGTACTAAATAGTTCCTTGAATGATGATGTTTGTGTTTTCCTTTCCAGAATACGATGTCTGGATTTAGAGCTGTTGTTGGAGCAGGAGGTCGCACTGGACGTCGTGGTAGGCCACGTGTGGTCCGACAACCTTCTGTGGAGGCAGCTTCTATCACGGGAGAAGAAGGAAGCGTAGCTGGAGGAAACATTAACAACAATGAAGGGGTTCAACTCGATCCCTTAATCCAAGCAGCTATTGTTCAAGCTATAGCCACTGCTGTGAAGAACTTGAACCCGGAGGGGTCTGCTTGAGGCCGTGAAAGAACTGCGGAAGGAGCGCGAGGAAGTGGTAGGAAAGATGACGAAGGAGAGGGAGGCTTCGAGTGTGGTAAGGTCTGTGAAGGTTGATGATAGGAAGAGGGGCCGAGGTGGGTGCAACTATAAGTCCTTCAAGGGATGCAACCCGCCGAAGCTGTCTGGGTTGGGTGACGCAATCGCTACTCTTTAATTGATAACCACTATGGACAAGGTTATCCGCATTAGCGAGTGTCGTCCTGATCAGGCTGTCGGTTATGCCACCCAATCGTTTGAAGATAAGGCGATTTATTGGTGGGAATCGATTGAGCGGAGAAGGAGTCGAGGGGAAATCAAGGTTATGAGGTGGGAGGATCTGAAAGAACTGGTTATGAAGAAATTTTATGCTGACACCGAGGTTGAGAGGGCTGAGATGAAGTTCCTGAACTTGAAAGTTGGGACGATGACACATCGTGAATATACCACAGAGTTCAACCGAATGTCTAGGTTGGTACCCGATATGGTTAACACTGAGGCTAAGAGAATCAAGTGTTATGTGAGGGGATTGCCACATAAAGTTCGCATGCTAGTCAGGGCGAATAAACCTGCTACTTTTGACTCTGCTATCGAACTCGCAGAGATGGTTTATGAAGACCTGGTTGTGGATGATGTCGTGGTAGAAAAAGAGAAGAAAGATAAGAAATGGGTCAATGTCAAACGACCCGGTAATCAGTTTTGGAACTCCAAGGAAAAGAGGCAGAAAGTGTGGGAGAAGAGATCGTGCAAGACGTGTGGTAAAATGCACGTTGGTGAGTGCAACTGGGGTAAGGGATCAGATGGTGGGGCCAAACGCAGAGTAGGGTCAAACGCCTGTTATAAGTGCGGAAAGGTGGGGCACTATGCTCATGAGTGTAGCGAGAAGCCGGCGTGTTTCAGGTGTGGTAAAACGGGCCACATGGCCAGAGAGTGTACTGAAGCTGGGGGAAGCGTGAAGAAGGATGTTGAACCATCAAGGATGCTGGGAGAAAAAACACAATAATAAACAGAAAGACACAATGATGAAAAAAGACACAATGGCAAGCAAAAAGACACAATGACGTAAATTATTTTTTATTCTTATATAACAAAATTACACTCATATTAAATGTAAAAAAAAACGCTTGTTATTATGGTGAATTTTTTTTTTTTTAAAAAACCATATGAAGAAGTTATAAACGTTTAAAAATGATGGGGGGAATTAACATGTGACTTGCATGTGAAGAGAGAAAATGTGTAATATTACTTTTATACCCTTTTTTCCTTTAGTCCCTACTTGACACATGTCAATTAATTATGGTTTCTCATCCTTCTCATTTTTATTCCCCTTTATAGAATAACTTGACCCTTGATTAACCATCCTTAAGATTTACTATAAATACAAATGTTGACCTATTGACTGATTCTAAATTTAGCAATTATTGATTTAAATATATGGTGCTGATTTTAAATATTCTAATTGATTATATTGGATTTGATAATTAGTGTTCAATTGTATTAAAATTGTGTTAATGTTAATACATAAAAACAAAATTAGTAACTTATTTTTTACACCTTATATGAATTACATAATTAATTAAATGTTGATTAATTATATTATGTTGAGTATTTTTATAACTTTCAATCATATGATTCAGTAGTTCATTATACCAGAATTTATTATAATTTTATATATTATAGACATTGTTCTTTTATAAATTACATATATGGTGTTATAATTGATGATTAACTATATTATTGTAAATAAATAAATTAGTACCTTATATATTTACATTAATAAGTTTATTTATGTATGTTTAAATATAGTCAACATTTAAATTAAATAATATTACATTTATAATAATATAATTTTGGAACATTACATTTTAGTAAATTCAAAATTTGAAAATACATTAATCCTAATCCCCTACTTTTCGTTCTTACTTTAAGTTTTTTGAAATTTTTGAAATTCCATAATTTTTTGTTTCTAACTAATTCCATGTATACCTTCCTTCTATAATTCAGTCTCCCATAATTCAATCCGTATAAATACTTAACTTTCATACGGTAATTCTAACACCATCAAACCCTCTTTAGCAAAAATGATTAGCATTGTGTCTAAGTTTTTTATTTTATGTTGATTTTATATCGTCCATTTTTGTATTCATTTTTTGGCTTAAAAGTGTTATTGTTCCTAAATGATTTTTTTGTTTTTTTTTATTTTTCACCAATAGCAAGATGGAGCCAACATATATCACCATGTTGAACCAATTGGATGTTCTTAACAGTGAGTGTATCCTATGTAAGGCCCCGTTACCGGTGCCTCACATTGGACGTTGGATTTACTCATAAACACAGTTCCGAATATCATAGTTAATTACAACATTTGCGGAATATTAAAACTTTCATAAAACATTACATAATAAGTCATAACATGTCTTAAAACATTCATCTTGTCTTTCAAAATCAAAACGTAACATATCAAGTCTTCAGATGCCAGACTCTTATTCTTCTACCATGTGCCCCGCTCAAGCTAGCTGCCTCATTCTACTCACCTGCGTGCATACTAAAAGTCAGCTACGCTGAGTGAGTTCTAGTTAATCAGGTAGCATACAATACGTCCTTACACATTCTTATATACGCGCCCGAATATACATATTCATACATAGTTATTTACCTTTCTTCGTACGTTCATACTATCATACTTTCCTTCTTACCTTTTATACATACACCTATACATATACCTCGTCCTTAAGCATTCGCAGATATTATTAGGGTCTGTTCCCTAACTTCGCGGATATTATTAGGGTCCGTTCTCTTCATTCGCGGATGTTATTAAGGTCTGTTACCTACATTCGCGGATATTATTAGGGTCCGTTCCCTACATTCGCGGATATTATTAGGGTCCGTTCCCTTTCTAACCATACCTTTATCTACTTTCATAATTATGCCTTCCATACGTACATACATCATCTATATACCATATGCATATATATCAATCATATCTTTAACTATCCCTTAACAGTGCATGCAATATCCGAAGATCGTTAATGCATTGTCAAGCATTCATTCATACATAAATCATATAAGGCATAACACATTTTCCATTAGAATTTTGAATTATTTTTCTAATTCGCTAACTCATTTTCTATAATGAATTAAGCCCGATTCGTTAACTAATTCGTTACTTTCATAATCTAGTTCGTTAACTGATTCGTCATCTGATCATCATCTGATTCGTCATTCCAATTCGTTATCTGAACAAGCCCTGATTCGTTACTTTATCTTAACGAATTGGTGAGTAACGAATCGCCTGATTCGTTATCTGGTTTGTGAACTGATTCGAGATTTGGTTCGCTGTCTAGTTCATTATTTTAGTATAACGAATGGATAGATTCGTTATCCATTTACACGAATGAGTTCCATTCGTTATGTACGCGTAACGAATTGATCATCCGTAACGAACTACCAACAGTTCTTATCCAAATCTTTGATTATAGGGTCAAAGTCAAAATTGATAAGAACATCCGCAGTCAAACGTTCCATTCGTTATGTACGCGTAACGAATTGATCATCCGTAACGAACTACCAACAGTTCTTATCCAAATCTTAGACTATAGGGTCAAAGTCAAAATTGATAAGAACATCCGCAGTCAAACGTATCCAGATCTGCAATTAGCACCTCAAATCTCAACGAAATAACACGAGTTTGGTATCCATGAACTTGTAATCACATCGCCTAAAAACCCTACTCATCAAATCGGCCAAACATTTGTGTTTAAAGGGTGCGATTTGAACATATATAGGTACGGATCATTTATCAATCGATTAACCTATCAAATCTTAACCAATTTTAGTGAGGTTTGTTGAGTTGGATTCGTTTCTACAATATACACCTAGATCTATGACTTCTAGATGAAATCCGAACCTAAACAAACAAGTGCAAGTCATAAATGTACCTTAAACGAGTCGGTATACGACACGAGCTGGTCTTTGATGTTGTTTTGGTCTGTCACAGTGTTCCAGCACCAACAAGCTCGGGTTTTCGCCTTAGGATCTTGGTTCGGGTTTGTGTATGTTTTCCAAGGTGTAGGATATGGTGTAGAGATGGATTGAAATGGAAAGATTTAGGGTTTAAGGGTATTTATACTCCCTTAAGCCCATGGACCTAAGGCCCATTCCATCTTTTATTTTATCTTTTAAAATCCAAGCCCACCTTCTACTAGTTTATTTATTTAAACTGATAACGACACACTATAAAATAAACAAAATTTTTTTTATTATTATAACCAAAAGTAGGATGTTATAAGTCTTCCCTCCTTAAAGAGGTTTCGTCCCCGAAACCTAACTATTACATAAACAAATTCGGGTAAAACTTGTGCATCTCATCCTCAGCTTCCCAAGTAGCATCTGAACCCTTGCGATACTTCCATATCACCTTTACTAAAGGTATAACCTTGTGACGAAGTTGCTTCTCCTTGCGGTCAACTATCTCGATCGGTTGCTCGATGTAATTCAACTGTTCATCAACCTCAATGTCCATCAAAGGCACATGAGACGTGTCATCCGCCAGACATTTCCTCAGATGAGAAACATGGAAGGTTGAATGAATTCCTTCAAACTATTCTGGCAATTCCAGCTTATAAGCCACTTCACCCACCCGATCTATAATCTTAAACGGTCCAATATACCTTGGACTCAACTTCCCCCTCTTTCTAAAACGGATAATTCCTTTCCAAAGCGAGACCTTAAGCATCACATTGTCACCAATGTTAAACTCAATCGGTCGTCACCGCTTATCAGCATAAGACTTTTGTGGGTCTTGAGCAGCTATCATTCTTGCTTTAATCAGATCAAACTTTGAATATGTTTCTTGAACCACTTCCAAACTTCCCATCTCCTTCTGACCAATCTCTCCCTAACATACCGGGGTTCTACATCGTCTACCGTAGAGCATCTCAAATGGTGGCATACCAATACTTGAATGGTAACTGTTGTTATAGGAGAATTCTGCTAGATGCAGATGATCATCCCAACTTCCTCCAAAATCTAGAACGCAAGCACGTAGCATATCCTGAAGGGTTTGGATCGTCCTTTCAGACTGTCCATCTGTTTGAGGATGATACGCCGTACTGATGTTCATTCTTGTTCCCATGGCTTCATGGAACTTCTTCCAGAACCTCGAAGTAAATTGGGTATCTCTATCGGACACGATCGATAACGGTACTCCATGCTTAGATACAACCTCTTTAATGAACAAGCTTGCTAATGTTTCTGACGAGATAGCCTCTAGTATGAGCAGAAAGTGAGCACTCTTGGTCAAACGGTCCACAATCACCCAAATGGTATCATGATGCTTAGCTGTAAGAGGTAGCTTAGTTATGAAATCCATAGTGATGTGTTCCCATTTCCATTCAGGTATCTCAAGCGGTTGCATCTTCCCATAAGGCTTCTGGTGCTCTGCTTTGACTTGTAAACAAGTTAAGCACTTACTGACATAACTTACTACATCATTCTTCATTCCCGGCCACCAATAGTCTCTTTTCAAATCTTGGTACATCTTAGTATCCCCTGGGTGAATCGAATATCTTGACTTATGAGCTTCATCTAAGATTCGACCTCTGAGATCTCCATGGTGTGGAATCCACATACGGTCAAACCTAGTCTTAACACCATGAGTGTTTTCCATCAACTCGTCCTTCTGACCGAAAATCCTTTCCTTCTTCACTAGCCCTTCATCTACCAGCACTTCTGACTGTACTTTGATGATTTCTTCAAAAAGACTTGAATTCATAATCAATTGGTATGACTTCACTGTTGCAATGACTTCCTCGTTCTTACGACTTAGCGCGCCGGCGACCACATTAGCTTTACCATGATAGCATTTAATGTCACAGTTGTAATCCTTAATCAGTTCTAACCACCTCCTCTATCTCATGTTCAGCTCTTTCTGCTCGAAGAAGTACTTTAAACTTTTATGATCCGTATAAATAGTACACTTAGTACCATACGGGTAATGCCTCCATATCTTTAAGGCATGCACTACTGCTACTAGCTCTAAATCATGTGTCAGATAAGTACTCTCATGGACTTTCAACTGTCTAGACGCGTAAGCTATCACATTTCCTTGTTGCATCAACACGCAACCTAACCCACGATGCGAAGCATCAGTACAAACAACCAAATACTCGTCACCATCGGGTAAAGCAAGGATTGGAGCTTGCGTGAGTCTCTTCTTTAACTCCTGAAAAGCCTCCTCTTGAAACTTACCCCAACTGAATACTATCGACTTTTGGGTCATACCGGTCAACGGTGCGACTATCTTGGAGAAACCTTCGATGAATCTCCTATAGTAGCCAGCTAACCCTAGGAAGCTTCGTATATCAGTCGGATTCTGTGGAGTCTTCCAATTCGTTATTGCCTCAATTTTAGCTGGGTCCACGGTAATCCCTTCCGGATTTATCACATGACCTAGAAATTGCACTTCTCGCAACCAGGATGCGCATTTTAAAAACTTAGCATACAACTTCTCTTCCTTCAAAACTTCCAATATTTCCCTCAGATGCCCGGCATGATTAGACTCACTCTTTGAATAAATCAATATATCGTCGATGAAGACAATAACTGACGTATCCAACATTGGCCGACACACCCCATTCATCAAGTCCATAAATGTTGTAGGAGCATTCGTTAGACCAAATGACATCACGAGAAACTCGTAGTGTCCATACCGCGTCCAAAACGTTATCTTAGGGATGTCTGCCTCTTTCACTTTCAGATGATGATAGCCTGACCTGAGATCTATCCGTGAGAACCAACTTGAACCTTGCAGTTGGTCGAACAGATCATCAATCCTTGGCAAGGGGTATCTATTCTTTACCATAAGCTTGTTCAGCTCGCGATAATCTATGCACATTCTCATACTACCGTCCTTCTTCTTCATGAATAATACGGGTGCGCCCCACGCGGAAACACTTGGCCTTATGAAACCTTTGTCGAGGAGTTCTTCCAGTTGGGACATCAGTTCTTTCATCTCGGACGGTGCTAGACGGTAAGGCGCTTTTGCGACGGGTTGGGCTCCTGGTACTAAGTCTATCTGGAATTCTATATCTCGCTCTGGTGGCAACCCTGGAAGATCCTCTGGGAATACTTCTGGGTAGTCGCGCACAATAGGAACATCTTTCATTTCTTTTTTCTCGGCCGTAGCGTTGACAACATACGCCAGGTAGGGACCGCACTGTCGCCTTAACAAACCCTCGGCTTTTATCATCGAAATGACATTTAGCCCAGAACTTTCCTGATCACCATAAACCGTCACCGCCACTACCATCCAAGGACTTTAACCTTATTATCCTACTCTTACACGCTATCTGAACTTCATACTCAGACAATCAATCCATTCCCAAAACCACATCGAACCCTCCTAAGGTCATAACATACAAAGTAACAGGGAACTCATGTCCCTCTAACTCTATCTTACAGTCCTTAACCTTTCTCAGTATTTTAACTGATGTATCACTAGCGGTTTCTATAATAAAAGTTTCAGACACTCGGCAAAATTTCATTTTAGCTAATTTACTGAATGGTGTGGCTACGAAACTCTTGTTCGCACCAGAATCAAATAATACTGAAGCGGATATACCGTTTACTAGAAACGTACCTGTCATGACATCCAGGATCAGCTTGGCTTGCTCTTGAGTCAGCATGTAGGCTCTAGTTCTTGGTCTGGCCTGATCAGCATCCTTCTTTTCACCTCCTCCAGTTTCACCGCCCGTGCAAGCCCTCGCTAGGTGACCAGTCTGACCGCACCTATAACACGCGGGCTTTGCATGGCAGTCTTGAGCAAAATGCCCCACCTTCCCACACTTGTAACATGCATTTGACCCTAACCGGCATTCCCCACCATGGGATTTCCCACACTTATGGCACACATCAGAACCAGTGCCCCACTTGCACTCGCCACCGTGCATCTTACCGCAAGTCTTGCACGAATTCTTTTCCCACACCTTCTGTTTCTTGTCTTTGGATTTCCATAGCTGATTACCGGGTCGTTTAGCATGATTGACCCACTTCTTATCTTTCTTTTCTTCCCCTGCCACAACTTCATCTACCGCCAGGTCCTCATAAACCATCTCTGCGAGTTCTATAGCAGAGTCAAAAGTAGCTGGTTTATTCGCCCTGACTAGTACTCGGACTTTCTTCGGCAATCCCCTCACATAGCACTTGATTCTCTTAGCCTCAGTGTTGACCATATCGGGTACCAACCTAGACATTCAGTTGAACTCTGTGGTGTACTCACGATGTGTCATCGCCCCATCTTTCAAGTTTAGGAACTTCATCTCCGTCCTCTCAACTTCTGCGTCAGCACAGAACTTCTTCATCATTAGTTCCTTCAGGTCCTCCCACTTCAGCGCTTTGATTTCTTTTTGGCTCTTCCTCTGCTCGATCGACTCCCACCAATACATAGCCTCCTCACTAAATGATTGGGTGGCATAACAAACAGCTTGGTCGGGATGGCACTCGCTAATGCGAATAACCTTGTCCATTGTGGTTATCCATTAGAGAGTAGCGATTGCGTCTTCCAAACCAGTCAGCTTCGGAGGGTCATGTCCTTTGAAGGACTTATAGTTGCACCCACCTCGGCCCCTCCTCCTATCATCAACTTTCACAGATCTAACAACACTCGAGGCCTCCCTCTCTCTTTCATCATCTTTCCTACCACCTCCCCCCGCCCCTTCAGCGGTTCTTTCACGGCCTCCAGCATACCCTTCATGATTCATGTTCTTCACGGCAGTGGCTAAAGCTTGAACGATGGCTGCTTGAATTAAGGGATCAAGTTGAATCCCTTAATTGTTATTAAGGTTTACTCCAGTTGCGCTTCCTTCTTCTCCCGTGTTAGAAGCTGCCTCCATAGAAGGTTGTCGGATCGCACGTGGCCTACCACAACGTCCAGTGCGACCTCCCGCTCCAAAAACTGCCCTAGATCCAGCCATCGTATTCTAGAAAGGAAAAACACAAACGTCATCACTCAAGGAACCATTTAGTACAAGGATAGTAAGGCTACCAGGTAATAATAGTTGCCATTATTATTAGCTGATCACGTTACTTTCCGTGTCCTATACACTTCCCCTTATGAGTCTATTTGTGTTAGGTTCTACTCTAAACAGTTAATAATTCAAGCAATCAATTAATCCTATCCCTAACGTTCACATATCCTTTCTTTAGCAATTTAGCTAACATTAACATATATATTTAACCACACACTTTACCTTTACTGAGCTTGCTTGAGTGACACATGGTTATCTTGAACTGGCATCTTCTTTCTTTCTTACTTAAATCCCATTCTCTGTTCGAGTCTAAGCGTATAGGACGCTTAAATCTCTCGAACTTTGCTTTGATACCAACTTGTAAGGCCCCGTTACCGGTGCCTCACATTGGACGTTGGATTTACTCATAAACACAGTTCCGAATATCAGAGTTAATTACAACATTCGTGGAATATTAAAACTTTCATAAAACATTA
The DNA here is from genome assembly GCF_021521415.1 of Bidens hawaiensis. Lineage (NCBI taxonomy): Eukaryota > Viridiplantae > Streptophyta > Magnoliopsida > Asterales > Asteraceae > Bidens > Bidens hawaiensis. Next base: position 1,316,046 of record NW_027491051.1, read on the forward strand.
CATAATAAGTCATAACATGTCTTAAAACATTCATCTTGTCTTTCAAAATTAAAACACAACATAACAAGTCTTCAGATGCCAGACTCTTATTCTTCTGCCAAGTGCCCCTCTCAAGCCAGCTGCCTCATTCTACTCACCTGCGTGCATACTAAAAGTTAGCTACGCTGAGTGAGTTCTAGTTAATCAAGTAACATACAATACGTCCTTACACATTCTTATATACGCGCCCGAAGGTACATATTCATACATAGTTATTTACCTTTCTTCGTTCGTTCATACTATCATACTTTCCTTCTTTCCTTTTATACACACACCTATACATATACCTCGTCCTAAAGCATTCGCAGATATTATTAGGGTCTGTTCCCTACCTTCACGGATATTATTAAGCTCTGTTCCCTTCATTCGCGGATATTATTAGGGTCTGTTCCCTACATTCGCGGATATTATTAGGGTCCGTTCCCTTTCTAACCATACCTTCCATACCTTTATCTACTTTCATAATTATGCCTTCCATACGTACATACATCATCTATATAACATATGAAAAATATATATATGTATCAACCATATCTTTACACTATCCCTTGACAGTACATGCAATATCCGAAGATCGTTCATGTATCATCAAGCATTCATTCATACATAAATCATATAAGGCATAACACATTTTCCATTAGAATTTTGAATTATTTTTCTAATTCGCTAACTCATTTTCTATAACGAATTAAGCCTTATTCGTTAACTAATTCATTACTTTCATAATCTAGTTCGTTAACTGATTCGTCATCTGATCATCATCTGATTCGTCATTCCAATTCGTTATCTGAACAAGCCCTGATTCGTTACTTTATCTTAACGAATTGGTGAGTAACGAATCACCTGATTCGTTATCTGGTTCGTGAATTGATTCGTGATTTGGTTCGCTGTCTAGTTCATTATTTTAGTATAACGAATGGATAGATTCGTTATCCATTTACACGAATGAGTCCCATTCGTTATGTACGTGTAATGAATTGATCATCCCTAACGAACTACCAACAGTTCTTATCCAGATCTTTGACTATAGGGTCAAAGTCAAAATTGATAAGAACATCCGCAGTCAAACTTCCAGATCTGCAATTAGCACCTCAAATCTCAACGAAATAACACGAGTTTGGTATCCATGAACTCGTAATCACATCGCCTACAAACCCTACTCATCAAATCGGCCAAGAATTTGTGTTTAAACGGTGGGATTTGAACATATATAGGTACGACTCGTTTATCAATCGATTAACCTATTAAATCTAAACCAATTTCAGTGAGGTTTGTTGCTTTGGATTCGTTTCTACCATATACACCTAGATCTATAACTTCTAGACGAAATCCGAACCTAAACAAACAAGTTCAATTCATAAGCGTACCTTAAACGAGTCGGTATACGAACACGAGCTGGTCTTTGATGTTGTTTTGGTCCGTCACGACGTTCCAGCACCAACAAGCTCGGGTTTTCGCCTTCGGATCTTGGTTCGGGTTTGTGTATGTTTTCCAAGGTTCAGGCAATGGTGTAGAGATGGATAGAAATGAAAAGATTTAGGGTTTAAGGGTATTTATACTCCCTTAAGCCCATGAACCTAAGGCTCATTCCATCTTTTATTTTATCAGTCCAAGCCCACCTTCTACTAGTTTATTTATTTACACTGATAATGACACACAATAAAATAAACGAAATTTATTTTATTATTATAACCAAAAGTAGGATGTTAATCCTAAATGTGCGTAGTTTGAAACTTTGGCGGCTGAAGGACAATTCAAAGCCCGAGCAAGATTGGTCAATCGAAATGATTGTGCAAGACGAAATGGTATTCTTACACATTCATTAATTTTTCTATATCATTCATACAATTTTTTACTAATGTTAATATTAATGTTTCGGGGTAATAGTATTCAAGCCTATGTACGAAAGTCTTGCATTCCCAAGCATGATGTTTTATATTAATTACAATTATTTTTGTTTTATGATTTTGTTTGTATTTATATTAATAATTATATGATTTTTTCTTATAATCTCTTTAGTTTGTATATCAAAATCGAAGATTCAATGGAGATCTTCACTATTTCGTTTTTCCGGTAACGCGATTCAAATTTCCCGGTTGTAAATTCTAACATCATTTTTACATTTTTTCACATGATTCAAATCTAGCATAATTTGTAATTTATTAATTATGTGATATTAATATTTAATTTTATCATTTAAGGTTATTGTCCCCAACTTGATATAGCTAATTAATTTCATGGATTGAGGATTGTTTGATAAGATGCAATTTATTTTTGTTTAATATTAATGTATATTTCTGTTAGTATTCATGTATTTATTTATTTTTCATAATTTATGTAATTCAATTGATTATTATATAATCCGGAAATGAAATTTAGATGATTATTCTATAAGACATGAATTATCTATAGTAATATTGTAACATCCCGAAATTTCTAAAGATAATATTAATTATATTATTTAATATTAGTGAGAAAGTTTACTCAGGTTAGCAGAGAAATAATAAATAAATATGAGTTAGTATGGGTCGGGCTAGTGTTTGGTAATGGATATGGGCTATGGACTTGGGAAGGAAGGAAGAGACCATGGGCTTAAGCCCATGATCCATAATTATATAAACCTTAAATTCCCATTTTCTCATTCATTTCACACATATTCCATACACCACCAAAACACACACTTAGCTCTCTCTCATCTTACTTTCTCTCTCTAGCCGAAATAGAAGAAGAAACCGAGCATCAACCCGAGGTAAGATTTGTATGATGTTGTATGAACACTAACCCATTAGATTTAGTAACGAAACGACGAGCCGACACCGTTAAACCGTTAAAGTCATGAGATCCGGATGGAATCGGGTATAAACCGAACTTAAAATGAGCTTAGGGGTCACCCTAGCTTAGATCTGGATCGAACGGGGCGAAAAACAGTGAAAACGGTGGTGAAATACGTTTTTCTGGTCACCGCCCGTTTTTCCGGCGATGTCGGCGCCGAAACGTGTGTATGAGGTAATGGGAATGTCAGAGAATGTTTCTGACATTCTCTAACCTAACCCTAATTCGTTAGCGGGGAATTAACGAACTAGAGGTAGTTCGTCAAGTGGTTCGCTAATGAAAGCTTAACGAACTAGCCTTAGTTCGTGATCAAGTTCGTTAAGGAGGAGATAACGAATTAAGAAGGTCCATTTCGTTACATGGACTAATTCGTTATTTGGATTAGTTCGTTATATGGACTGATTCGTCAAAGTACCAGTTCATTATAAGGTCCAATTCGTTATAGGGTTCGGATCGCTATGAAGGTCAACTCGTTATAAAGTAACGAATTGGCCAATTCGTTATGAGAGACAGAAGTAGCGAATGAACTCCAGTTCGTTAAGAACCAAGTAACGAACTAGAAGTTTAATGAAATGACAAAATGGTCCCTGGACTTAGAAAATAATGATTTAAATTACAAAGAAGCCCTTGGACCTTTTAGCTAGTAAATTAAATAATGATTTAAAATCCTAATGGAAAATGTGTTAAGACAGTTAATGTAAATAAAATTTTTCCAAGCTGACCTGGCAGCTCGACCCCAGCCAGACCCTACTAGGGGCTGGCGCCCCTAGACCCCGCTGCCAAGGGCGCTGCCCCCGGACCCCCGTTCGTTGAGGGCTATAATTAGACTAGAAACGCGAGATGAGTAGTGATAGATAACTGATACGTGTAATTGTTATACAGTTAGTTGTGCACAGCTCAAGAAGGGATAACCATTAACAAAAGAAGTAACCGAGTTCAGGTGAGTTTCTAGCCCCATTTCTATGTTATGTTTTCGGGGCTGTGTGCATACTCGATGTGAAGTATGAATACACTTACCTTAAGTGGTAAGTGTATGCTATAATGATTGATGTGATAGTAAGTATGATGTTACGAATAAATGTTTGTCAGTGCATGAACGATCTTCGGATATTGCACGTACCGCCAATGAGAATGATCTCTAAGTGGTTATTAGTGTGTGTAAATGTTATTATGTAGCTTGGTTAATATGTAAATGATGTAATGATATAAAGTGTGTTGTTGACAAGTAGAGGTCAGCTTGGAAAAATTTTATTTACATTAACTGTCTTAACACATTTTCCATTTGGATTTTAAATCATTATTTAATTTACTAACTCAAAAGGTCCAAGGGCTTCTTTGTAATTTAAATCATTATTTTCTAAGTCCAGGGACCATTCTGTCATTTCATTAAACTTCTAGTTTGTTACTTGGTTCTTAACGAACTGGAGTTCATTCGCTACTTCTGTCTCTCATAACGAATTGGCTAATTCGTTAATTTATAACGAGTTAACCTTCATAGCGATCCAAACCCTATTATGAATTGGACCTTATAACGAACTGGTCCTTTGACGAATCAGTCCATATAACGAACTAATCCAAATAACGAATCAGTCCATGTAACGAAATGGACCTTCTTAATTCGTTATCTCCTCCTTAACGAACTTGATCACGAACTAAGGCTAGTTCGTTAAGCTTTCTATTAACTGTCTTAACACATTTTTTATTAGAATTTTAAATCATTAATTAATTGGCTAACTTAAAAAGTTCAAGGGCTTCTTTGTATTAAATCATTCTTTTCTAAGTCTAGGGACCATTCTGTCATTTTATTAAACTTCTAGTTCGTTACTTGGTTCTTAACGAATTAACCCATCATAACGAACTGGTCCTTTTAATGAATTTGACCTCATTCGTGTGGTTGGGTTAACGAATTAAACTCCATAGCGAACTGAACCCTTATAACAAACTGAACCTTTAACGAACTGAACCCTTATCGAACTATGGGTTCATTCGTCATTTCTCCCTTAACGAATTAACATAATGAATTGAGGTTAGTTCGTTATCTCAACTTAACGAAAGGGCATAACGAATTACTTTCTAATTCGTTATGTCTCCGTTAACGAATCAGGGTTAGTTCATTACGCTCCCGCTAACGAACTAGGGTTAGGTCAGAACATTCCCTGACACCACCTTAACCTCGTACCATATTCTCCGGCGCCGCCTTTCCGGCGCCGTCGCCGGAAAACCGGGATCTCGCCGGAAAAGTGAGATCTCGCTCTCACCACCGTTTTCATCGTTTTTCTTCCCGTTCGATCCAGATCTGAGCTAGGGTGATCCCTAAGCTCATATTTTGGTCAGTTTATACCCGATTCCATCTGGATCTCATAAGTTTAATGGTTTAAGGTGTCGGCTCGTCGTTTAGCGACTAGATCTAACGGGTTTGAATCTCTACAATATCATACTATCATTACCTCGGGTCGGAAATTGATTCTTCTTGGTTTCGGCTAGAGAGGGAAGGTAGGATGAGAGAGAGCTAAGTGTGTGTTTTGGGTGGTGTATGGAATGGAATGGAAATGAATGGGTTAAGGCATAATTATAGTTTATATATTATGATTCATGGGCTTGAGCCCATGGTCCATTTTTCTCCCTTTTGAATCCAAGTCCATTATCCATATTACTTAACCCAACACAAGCCTGACTCATAAATACTCCTACTTTATTTTATTATTTCACCACTAACCCGAGTAAACTTTCCCACCAATATTAAATAATATAATTAATATTATTTTAGAAATTTCGGGATGTTACAAATGATCTGTTTACATTAAACTACATTTTATTTATGTGTAAATGTAAATAATGTCTAAATTTCAAGATTTATGCCTTAAATAAAACCCGCATATTTCCGATAACCAATTCTAAATATTCTAAATATATATGTTTGAATTCACATTGCAAATTATTATCATTATTATTTTTGTTTGAATTAGCAAGTAACTAATGTAACCACAAAGCATCTTTGTTTCTATTCGTTTGTTTTCTATGGTAATAATGAAGTTATTTGCCGTCCGGTAACTATTTTCCGTTTAATATTACAGTATGACCGGGTAATATTATCATTTTATTTATAAATGCAACATTTGCATGGCAACTATTTGTTAGTGTTTGTATTTTTTTTGTATTTGATTCAAATAAGTTATGATGTCTTAAAATTCATGTAAAATTATCATTTATTTATAGATATAACATTTGCATTTCATTAAATTTATATGATGTTATGTATATATTATACTTTTAAATATGTTTCACCCGTGTGTAACACATGTATTATCCTATTATTAAATATGTTATGATTTTAAATACATGTGTATATTTAATTAGGACGCTATTGTTTTATTTTATGTTCAGGTGGTAAAGCAAAATTAGTTTCTTTTGATAGAATGTTGAAGAACTTGATGGTGGGTTAATATGAAAGAACAAGGTTAGTCTTTGTGAATGTTTATTTTGTTTCGGTGTACATTAAGTTATTTTAACTTTGAACTTTTAATATATAGAAAATCTAAATGTTTAACTTTTTGGTCAAAAACTTATGTATCATATTTGTGTTGTTTGAATATGTTATGTATATTTATTAGGTTTGTTGATATGTTTTTCCACCCGTGTATATTAAATATCGGAGAAGTTGATGGTGGGCTAATATGATGATAACATGTTCATGTGTTCATTTGGTTTTTTAATTTAGGTGTATAGTAAGTTTGTGTAAGTATTAAGTTTTTATGTACACAATCTAAATGTTTAATATTTTGGTTACAAACTTATGTTAAATATTTGTGTTGGTTTAATATGTTAGTTATGAAATTTTATGGTTGACTATATTTATATGGTTGTAGGTTCCAAGCCGGATCTACACGGAAATATTTCGTATTACGTAGGTGCGGAATCCCTACGTAAGACGATACGAGTGTTAGACGCAATATACGTTAAACCCAAGCACAAACACACGTTACAATACTTAAAAGACACGTTGTATTGCAACCTTAACACGTGATTCACCGATCACAATTACACGTACTAAAACCCCCTTATTTTTTTTTTTACAATACAAGCCGTAACCTAGCTTATATGGTTATCGACAACTTCGCCTAACAGACTAGGCGAAGTTGTTGATAACTTCGCTTGTCCACAAGTTCGCTTATATCAGGCGAACTTGTGAGACAAGTTAACTAAAACCTTAATACAATTCAAACTAACACGATTACAGACACGAGATACTGAACTACTGACATCATGCACCAACAGACTCCCCCTTGGCAGTAGCTTCATATCTCAATCTTCAATCACGTGTCTTGTAATCCCAAAACTCGAGTCACCCATCTTCAAGCATGTACTCCTTCTCTTACACAAACCGAAACTACTCTCTGATATTTTTTGGCTTCTTCTTTCTAGGCAGGAATATAAAATATCTTTTGCTCGTTCAGCACCTGCAAGTCTGCTTGAGACAAATTCACCAAGTGCATAGGGTCATACACTCTCAGCAACTCTTGTTCATCCTCATCCTCCATCACTGCTTCAGCCGTTTCACTATCAACATACCACCATTTCAGATCCTTTAGCACATCCTTGGGCATTTGTTTCATCGGCACTTCTTTTAAGCAACGGATCGGCTTATACTTAATTATCATCCAAGGCTTGCCATCAGCTCTCTTTCCTCTGTCTTTATCTTCAACGAGCTTTCCTTTCTGCGGTTTCAACAGCTCGAACTTTTTCTCCTTTATGCTTTCTTTCCAGACTATCTTTCCAATAATCCTAGCCATGTTGTCATCACTCCTGTTTATCAACCCCAACTTGGCTAAGTCCTTCACCTCACACTCAGGCAAAGTATTCAACGGCCTCAACAATCTCTTGAAATACTGAACCCCATCATAACGTTTAATCACAAAGAGCCTCAACTGCTCATCATATAACCAGCAAATAATCCCCTTTTTCGATTCGGCATACCCTTTGATGTTGTAACTTTTCTTGAACATAGTAGGGACCGCCGGTTTCTTTGTCTTTACGAACCACTGAGCGTAGCCTTCTTTCTATCTTAGCTGCTCTTCCCATTCAGTCACACCCTCAAAATCCACTAACAGAGTTTTACCGTCAGAGGGTGTGAACTGGCAGGATCGGAATCATCAGTTATAATCAAACCATAAAAATGTTTAAATGCAAAATAAGTGCGGAAGCGTAAAAACCTTAATTCAAAAGCTGCGTCACGCAGGACGACTTAAAACCAAAGATAACTGTTAAAAATAAGTTTGCAGAATAAAAGTGTTTTCATTTAATGCATGCTCCTAAACCGCGCGCCCGCCTCGGCTACCTGAGAATAACATACTAAAAGTGTCAACACAAGGTTGGTGAGTTCACAAGTTATATAAGATAAATCGTTTAGCGTTTTGCGTAACCACGTTACGGCGTTTAAGTGTTGCGTAACCACGTTACGGCGTTTAAGTGTTGCGTAACCACGTTACGGCGTTTAAGTGTTGCGTAACCACGTTACGGCGTTTAAGTGTTTTGCATTACCAGATAGTGTTATGTCAAATTATATATCGATAGGTAGCTAATCTATACAACAAGTATCGCTAAGTGGTTCGAGACCGAAGCTGACTGTTTATCAAGTGCCCGTCACCAGGTCAACCCAGACCATGGTAAGTGTTAGCCAAAATTACACCCACTCAACCTCCAGTTGAGCTTAGCGTCGGGTGGGGTTTGTCAAACCCAGTAGTACTACTCAACAGTGACTCGCTATTCCAAATATTAACCGGTTCGATGTGTGGGACTTCAAATGTTACGTTTGCCGCTTAGCCTTTACAAGTGATATATAATTTATAACAAAATCTTAAATATGCGTTTATCTCAGAAAATGCGTTTATCGGAGTATGTTATCTCCCCCAAGTGAAAAACGTTTGAAAACAGTTCAAAGAGCGGGGTAAGTGAAACTCACTGTTTGCGAAGAATATCCCGAATTAGATCACCAAGTGATGCGCGTCGTAGAACTCTCTCTAGCGTTCTAAATTAACAAAGAGATTTTCTAAGTGTCGGAACGTTTAACGAGTCTCTAGACTCGGCACATAATACCTATGCACATAACATGTGTCGTGTTTCGTTTTGTGGATCGTGTGTGACTTAAACAAGTACACTTGTGATACAATACGTGTGTGAGCAATTACTTTCGTGTCATGTATAAACAATGTACATCACTAGCAAATACTCCCCGTAAGGGCAATTTAGTCAAAATACGACAATTAATTAGCAATTACTCCCCACAAGGGCAATTTGGTCAAATCATGGCAATCAATTTACAACTATCATATTTCATGCAATTTCACAACAATCAGCAGCTAATTTCATCGAGACAGAATTTCTACTTGAAAGATTGTACTATTTCACCGATCATAACATCTCAATTAATTCACCAAATATCATCACTGAAGAATACATGTCTTAGGTTTCCAGAACATATTTTATTTTATTTTTATTCCACATAGATTTCTCATAATGATCAAAACACTACAGCAAGCTCATATCAGTCAGATTCATGCGCAACAGAATGTTATTTGCAATTCCTATTAAACGAAAAATCCAATAAATGCAAGACCACTTGGGTTAGGTTCCTAACTCAATAAGTCAACTTCCAGAAGTGGAACCAACCCAATTGGCCTCGTAGATCATGAGATATAACATTTACAAAACAACCTAACAGCAGGTCTAACAACTCAGCTTTGCACCACGTTTTTGTAAAATCATAAAAGTTAACTTTCACACGTCCAAAAATTACAAATTTATATTCTTTAGAAACTAGACTCAACCTAGTTTACTGTAGTATCAATTATCTCATTCATTTACCACTTTTACATCCCGTTACAGTCATTCAATCATCAACAACACAATCTGTCCAGAAACTGTTTTCATCCAAACTCAACAATTTAACTATCTATAGATCACAAATCATTCATAGAACATTCTAGACATCATAACTCCTATCAATCATACCATACATACATAGTTAGGGTTTTACTTGATATCAAACTCAAAGACAACAATAATCATGCAACAATATCAAATCTAGTTATCAATCATCATCAATTAAATCAAGAATCACATGAATATCATAATACCAAGAAATCAGCCATAAAGGTTTACAATTATCCCAATAAAACTAACAATTAAACATAGAGGATACATAGAATAGTTGTGTATACCTTCCTAGCACCTTAATCTTCAATCAAACTTGAAAGATCTTGATTGTGTGTGTGTGTATATTAATCGATCTCAAGGAAATAAAGGGAGGGGATGGCTGCCGATTTTACTAGGGGAATACGAGTAGGAGGTTAGGGTTTAGGTTTACCATGTATTTATAAAGGAATATGTTACACTTTGGCCCCTCAACTCCTAAGTATTACTTTTTCTAGAACATTCTATCATAACTTGCACATTAAGTTAACATTAAGTATTACTTTTTCTAGAACATTCTATCATAACTTGCACATTAAATTAACATGACAATAATATTATCACATAACACATAATCCTAACACATAATTATCACATAATTAGTGTTTTAGTGTTTTTCGTTTATTCATCAATCGTTTGCGTTTCGGTGCAAATCCCGAAAGACTACTACACATGTAGTAAGTGTTAAGCGTCATTTAAACCCTAGTTTAAATGTAATGAAGTTTGCGTTATAGATTCAATAAATCTAAAGTTTGAATTGACGGAGTTGCGTTAACGGAGTTAACCTGAAATTGACGATTGTCACATCATTCCCATGTTAAAGAATTTTCGTCCCGAAAATTTAAGTCAAGTCGTGATGAGTGTCTGAAAAAGTAAGAAAAATTTTCAGTTTATCATATCATCCCCTAGTAGAAAGAAATTTCGTCCCGAAATTTAATTCATACTTCCGGTGATTTCTGACGGTTTGCCAAGTTTCGCGGTTTTCTATGTTTGGTCAGCCCTTCAAAAAGGTGAGGATACTTTTTCATCATTTGATTCTCGCGTTCCCACGTGAACTCCGGTCCACGTCTCGAGTTCCAATGAACTTTAACAATTGGAATTTTGCTGTGCTTGAGCGTTTTGGTTTCCCAATCCAAAACCTCAACTGGTTCTTCAATGAAGCGTAACTGTTCATCAACTTGCAGTTCCTTCAAAGGGGCTACTTGAGTTTCATCGGATAGGCATGTCTTTAAATTCGATACGTGAAAAACGTTGTGTACATCGCTGAGTTCTGCTGGTAAGTCTAGTCGGTGCGCCACTGGACCAATGCGTTCCGTTATCCGATAAGGACCAACATATCGTGGGTTGAGTTTGTTTCGCTTTCCAAAGCGAACCACACCTTTCCAAGGTGAGACTTTGAGTAAAACTCGATCGTTCACTTGAAATTCGAGAGGTTTTCGGCGCTTGTCGGCGTAACTCTTTTGGCGATCTCGTGCTGCTGCCATGCGATTTCGGATTTGAACAATCTTTTCCGAGGTTTCGAGTACCAGTTCCGGACCAGTGATTTGGCTGTCACCCACCTCTGCCCAGCAGAGTGGTGATCGACACTTCCGTCCGTACAGCGCTTCAAACGGCGCTGCCTTAATACTTGCGTGGTAGCTGTTATTATACGAAAACTCTACCAAGGGTAAGTGGGGTTCCCAACTCTTTCCGAAATCTAAAACGCATGCACGTAACATATCCTCCAGGGTCTGAATAGTCCGTTCACTTTGCCCATCCGTCTGAGGATGGTATGCTGTACTCATATCAAGACGGGTGCCCAGTGCGCTTTGCAGCGACTTCCAAAAGTGCGAGGTGAAACGAGAATCTCGATCGGAAATGATCGAGACAGGCACTCCGTGTCTAGACACCACTTCTTTCATGTATACGCGAGTCAGTCTTTCCATTTTGTCCGTTTCCTTAATTGCTAGGAAGTGTGCCGATTTAGTCAACCGGTCAACGATCACCCAGATGGTATCGCATCCCGTCGGTGTCTTAGGCAAACCCGTAATAAAATCCATTGAGATGTGTTCCCATTTCCACATTGGGAGCTCCGGTTGTTGCAGTAGACCAGATGGTTTCTGGTATTCTATCTTGACTCTGGCACAAGTCAAACATTTGCTCACGTAGGTGGCAATGTCGGCTTTCATGTTCGGCCACCAGTAAAGTGCCTTTAAATCATGATACATTTTATCCGAGCCAGGGTGGATAGAATATCGGGACTTGTGAGCTTCGTCCATCACTAGAGTTCTCAACTCTCCATATCGTGGAACCCAAATCCGGTTCTCAAAATATCGGACCCCGTCCGATCTGGTTTCAAGTTGCTTGTTCATGCCCCGCATGAGTTCCGACGGAAGATTATCATCTTTCAAAGCTTCCAGTTGCGCATCGCGAATCTGATCGGGTAAGCTGGCATGAATCGTGAGTTGCAATGCTCTCACCCGTCTGGGTTTATCTGCTTCCTTTCTGCTGAGGGCGTCGGCCACCACATTGGCCTTGCCAGGGTGGTACTTGATGGCACAATCGTAATCTTTAAGCAGCTCGACCCAACGACGCTGTCGCATGTTCAGCTCCTTCTGATCGTAGATATGTTGGAGACTCTTGTGGTCGGTGTAAATGGTAAACTTGGTACCGTACAAGTAATGCCTCCATATCTTAAGAGCAAACACCACAGCTCCGAGTTCCAAATCATGGGTCGTGTAGTTCTTCTCGTGAACCCGTAGTTGGCGAGAGGCGTAGGCTATAACCTTCTCGAGTTGCATCAGCACACAACCGAGACCTTGTATAGATGCGTCACAGTGTACCTCAAAATTTTCCGTTCCCTCGGGGAGGGCTAAAATAGGGGCGCTACAAAGCTTGGTTTTCAACAGTTGAAAAGCGGATTCTTGCGCGTCACCCCAATTGTACTTAGTGCCCTTGTGAGTCAAAGCGGTGAGGGGTTGAGCAATCTTTGAAAATCCCTCGATGAAACGCCGGTAGTAGCCGGCCAGTCCTAGGAATTGTCGCACCTCAGTCGGAGTCTTTGGTGCTTCCCAGTTTTTGATGGCCTCTACCTTACCGGGATCGACATGGATACCATTCTCGTTGATCACATGTCCTAAAAAGTGAACCTCGCGAAGCCAAAATTCACATTTCGAGAGTTTAGCATACAGTTGTTCCTTCTTCAATAGTTCCAGAATTACCCTTAAGTGCTCTTCGTGGTCAGTCTCGTTCTTGGAGTAGACGAGAATATCATCGATGAAAACAATCACAAACTTGTCGAGGTACGCCTTGCATACTCGATTCATGAGATCCATAAATACGGCTGGTGCGTTGGTTAGGCCAAAAGGCATTATCGAAAACTCGTAGTGACCATACCGTGTTCTGAAAGCCGTCTTAGAGATATCTTCTTCGTGCACTCTTAGCTGATGGTAACCAGATCGTAGATCGATCTTCGAGTAGTAACTCGATCCTTGAAGCTGGTCAAACAAATCATCGATTCGGGGTAAAGGATAACGGTTCTTGACCGTTATTCGGAAAGTCCCGTCCTTCTTTCGGACAAACAAGACAGGGGCTCCCCATGGCGATGAGCTAGGTCGGATAAAACCCTTATCCAACAAATCTTGCAACTGAGTGGACAGTTCCTGAAGCTCCGCCGGTGCGAGCCGATACGGGGCTCGTGCTATGGGTGCTGCACCGGGTGTCAACAAGATTTGAAATTCGACTTGACGAATAGGAGGGAGTCCGGGCAAATCCTCCGGGAACACTTCCGGGAAGTCTCGCACAACCGGTATGTCTTCAATTCGTTTCTCCTCCGCGGGTTTCTCAACAATCTGTGCCAAAATTGCCGGATGACCCTTTCGTAGATACTTCTGCGCCTTCATAAGGGTAATGACGTTGGTGGTCATGCCGCTTCTCTCGCCTCGGACCGAAATGATCTCGCCGGAAGGGGTGGTAATATGGACTATCTTATCATGGCATATAATCTCCGCTCGGTTCTCGGATAACCAGTCCATGCCGACAACGACATCGAAACTACTAAGCGTAAAAGGAATAAGGTCGATATCAAAGACATGACCTGACAGTTTCAACTTACATCCCGCAAGTATATGAGTTGTTACTACAGTTTTACCGTTAGCTAATTCGACAGGAAACTAGCGTCTAACGGGGTTGGAGTAAGGTCTAAAAGTTGGCTAAAGGCTTTCGACACAAAACTCCTATCAGCTCCAGTGTCAAACAAAACAGAAGCAAAACAATCGTTTACAGGGAACTTACCAGACACCACATGCGGATCATTGCGGGCTTGACCCGATCCAATCACAAACGCTCTTCCTTTGCCATTTCCTCCACCATTACTGCCACTTCCATTACCTCCATTGTTGTCGTTCTGTTTCAGCTTGGGGCAATCCTTCCAGAAATGACCTTCCTGCCCACATTCAAAGCATCCCTTAGTTGTCATCGGTGGCTTAGGAGCACCCTTTGCCGCAAGGTCTCCTCTACATTCTTTCGCTTGGTGACCTATCTTTCCGCATCTTTGACACTTGACACGGTCACACTGGCCAACATGATGAAAGTTGCACCTGTTGCACTTTGGATATTTCCCAGCATATCCGCTCGAAACCTGCCCGCTACCGTTGTGGTTGGTGTTGTTGTTGTGATTCTGAGTGTTAAAGCTCCGAGTAAATTCGGGCTTACGGTAGTGGTGTTGCGGTGGGAGGTTCGAGGATGAAGATCTGGTGTTGTCAAACTTTCTCTTCCCGCTGTTCGGGTTGCTGTTGCTGTTACTGTTGCTGACGTGGTCATTACTCGGGTTGTCACGGGCTTTAGTGGTCGAACCCCTAGGTGGTAACGCACCTTGGGTCACAGCCTGATCCGTCAGTTTGTGAGCTAAACGGATCGCTTGTTGGATCGTGGCTGGTCGGGAAGACGTCACCATGCCCTGAATTTGCGGTGCTAAACCATCAATGTACATTTCTATTCTCTTGCTCGGCGGATCCACCATCCGCGGACACATCACAGCCAACTCGTGCGAACGAGTGGTGTAGGCTTCGATTTCCGAGCCCACCATCCTCAGTGACCAGAATTCTGACTCTAACTTTGAATCTCTTCTCTCGGACAGTACTCCTCTCGCATCATGCTTTTGAACTCCTCCTAGTTCATCGCGTTAGCCAGTTCCAATCCAAGGATCTGCACATTTACGCATCGTCTGAGGACACCTCTGAGTGTGCCTCTGGCTCAGCCGGTTCTTCCTCCGGTTCCTCTTCGGGTTCCTCCTCGGGATCTTCTTCAGGCTCCTCTTCGGGATCTTCTTCAGGTTCTACTTCAGGCTCTGCCCCAGGCTCGGCCTCAGGCTCTGCCTCAGGTTCGGCTGCGTTCTGAGCAAGTTGCATTTGTAAGACATCGCAACGCTCTAACGCTATCTCAGTTCGGGTCCTTGCTTCTTGGAGTTGCTCTTGCAAGTCTATCATCTCAGCTTGCATCTTCATCATAACCTTCGTTTGTTGCTCACTAGTCTCTTGCATATCTTTCATTGCCGCTGCCATGCGGGCAATCTCCTCCTGAGTCTCGGTTCTGTCTTTAAACAGTCTGGAAACATTTTCTCTCGTGTAGCGCATGTAACCCACATCACGCTCCAAACAAGAAACAACAGCTGCGAGAACTCGCTCTACAGGTTCGGTTATGGGTGGTAGGGTGTTGGGATAAGCAGGATGGTTCAGGTGAGGCAACGGGGGAACTTGTTCGCGATAGACCATACGTCTGATCATGTTAGGGTACCAATCCCAGCTAACGTCGTTTTCGTAAAGGCCTCCGGATAGGCGGTACCTCTTCGGTGCGGGAGCTTCGAGTTCCGGGACTACGCGGGGTGGCGAGGCGGTAGGTAACTGAGGTTCCTTCCCGTGAGCATGCGTCATCGAATCGGATGATGATGAGGGTGGCGTCGACATTCCTACAGGTAAGCCGTGTATGCGCGCGCGTATGAGTGAAAATAGGTAAAGAGATAAGATTTCAAGACTACACAAACCTATGCAGTGCGTATCATTATAACTAATGGGTCGTCGCGGTTATAGTCTAGTATGCATGCAGCTTCTAGTTCGCTATAACCAATGGCTCTGATACCAATCTGTCACACCCTCAAAATCCACTAACGGAGTTTTACCGTCAGAGGGTGTGAACTGGCAGGATCGGAATCATCAGTTATAATCAAACCATAAAAATGTTTAAATGCAAAATAAGTGCGGAAGCGTAAAAACCTTAATTCAAAAGCTGCGTCACGCAGGACGACTTAAAACCAAAGATAACTGTTAAAAATAAGTTTGCAGAATAAAAGTGTTTTCATTTAATGCATGCTCCTAAACCGCGCGCCCGCCTCGGCTACCTGAGAATAACATACTAAAAGTGTCAACACAAGGTTGGTGAGTTCACAAGTTATATAAGATAAATCGTTTAGCGTTTTGCGTAACCACGTTACGGCGTTTAAGTGTTGCGTAACCACGTTACGGCGTTTAAGTGTTGCGTAACCACGTTACGGCGTTTAAGTGTTGCGTAACCACGTTACGGCGTTTAAGTGTTGCGTAACCACGTTACGGCGTTTAAGTGTTTTGCATTACCAGATAGTGTTATGTCAAATTATATATCGATAGGTAGCTAATCTATACAACAAGTATCGCTAAGTGGTTCGAGACCGAAGCTGACTGTTTATCAAGTGCCCGTCACCAGGTCAACCCAGACCATGGTAAGTGTTAGCCAAAATTACACCCACTCAACCTCCAGTTGAGCTTAGCGTCGGGTGGGGTTTGTCAAACCCAGTAGTACTACTCAACAGTGACTCGCTATTCCAAATATTAACCGGTTCGATGTGTGGGACTTCAAATGTTACGTTTGCCGCTTAGCCTTTACAAGTGATATATAATTTATAACAAAATCTTAAATATGCGTTTATCTCAGAAAATGCGTTTATCGGAGTATGTTATCTCCCCCAAGTGAAAAACGTTTGAAAACAGTTCAAAGAGCGGGGTAAGTGAAACTCACTGTTTGCGAAGAATATCCCGAATTAGATCACCAAGTGATGCGCGTCGTAGAACTCTCTCTAGCGTTCTAAATTAACAAAGAGATTTTCTAAGTGTCGGAACGTTTAACGAGTCTCTAGACTCGGCACATAATACCTATGCACATAACATGTGTCGTGTTTCGTTTTGTGGATCGTGTGTGACTTAAACAAGTACACTTGTGATACAATACGTGTGTGAGCAATTACTTTCGTGTCATGTATAAACAATGTACATCACTAGCAAATACTCCCCGTAAGGGCAATTTAGTCAAAATACGACAATTAATTAGCAATTACTCCCCACAAGGGCAATTTGGTCAAATCATGGCAATCAATTTACAACTATCATATTTCATGCAATTTCACAACAATCAGCAGCTAATTTCATCGAGACAGAATTTCTACTTGAAAGATTGTACTATTTCACCGATCATAACATCTCAATTAATTCACCAAATATCATCACTGAAGCATACATGTCTTAGGTTTCCAGAACATATTTTATTTTATTTTTATTCCACATAGATTTCTCATAATGATCAAAACACTACAGCAAGCTCATATCAGTCAGATTCATGCGCAACAGAATGTTATTTGCAATTCCTATTAAACGAAAAATCCAATAAATGCAAGACCACTTGGGTTAGGTTCCTAACTCAATAAGTCAACTTCCAGAAGTGGAACCAACCCAATTGGCCTCGTAGATCATGAGATATAACATTTACAAAACAACCTAACAGCAGGTCTAACAACTCAGCTTTGCACCACGTTTTTGTAAAATCATAAAAGTTAACTTTCACACGTCCAAAAATTACAAATTTATATTCTTTAGAAACTAGACTCAACCTAGTTTACTGTAGTATCAATTATCTCATTCATTTACCACTTTTACATCCCGTTACAGTCATTCAATCATCAACAACACAATCTGTCCAGAAACTGTTTTCATCCAAACTCAACAATTTAACTATCTATAGATCACAAATCATTCATAGAACATTCTAGACATCATAACTCCTATCAATCATACCATACATACATAGTTAGGGTTTTACTTGATATCAAACTCAAAGACAACAATAATCATGCAACAATATCAAATCTAGTTATCAATCATCATCAATTAAATCAAGAATCACATGAATATCATAATACCAAGAAATCAGCCATAAAGGTTTACAATTATCCCAATAAAACTAACAATTAAACATAGAGGATACATAGAATAGTTGTGTATACCTTCCTAGCACCTTAATCTTCAATCAAACTTGAAAGATCTTGATTGTGTGTGTGTGTATATTAATCGATCTCAAGGAAATAAAGGGAGGGGATGGCTGCCGATTTTACTAGGGGAATACGAGTAGGAGGTTAGGGTTTAGGTTTACCATGTATTTATAAAGGAATATGTTACACTTTGGCCCCTCAACTCCTAAGTATTACTTTTTCTAGAACATTCTATCATAACTTGCACATTAAGTTAACATTAAGTATTACTTTTTCTAGAACATTCTATCATAACTTGCACATTAAATTAACATGACAATAATATTATCACATAACACATAATCCTAACACATAATTATCACATAATTAGTGTTTTAGTGTTTTTCGTTTATTCATCAATCGTTTGCGTTTCGGTGCAAATCCCGAAAGACTACTACACATGTAGTAAGTGTTAAGCGTCATTTAAACCCTAGTTTAAATGTAATGAAGTTTGCGTTATAGATTCAATAAATCTAAAGTTTGAATTGACGGAGTTGCGTTAACGGAGTTAACCTGAAATTGACGATTGTCACATCTGAGGTAACGTGGGAGCCACGTGATTCAAGATCATTTGTAGGAATCTTGGATACATCAAGAATCTCTCACGCGCCACCGCTCGTCTTTGACGGTCTATCTCATAGAACATCATCTGACTGAAGCTCTAACGCTTGTTGTAAGTCAGTGTTGTCATTGCCGATTGCATGGTCGCACCCATTCCATCCGTACCAGCCTTTCTGCCCGACATGCACACGATCATCACGTGCATGAGAAAGCGCCATTAGTCTAATAAAAATCCCTTGCGTCTCTGAGTATCCCCCAATGGACCAGAATAGCTCATTCTTAAAAAAGCACCATCTCTGAATGGAGCCACGAAGTCGGTAGGATCGTCTCTTGTTTCATCCCCAAACTGTAAAGCAACCCGTATCTATTCTGACGACAACTGCACTTCCTGATTGTTAACCGTTGCACGCATAACTGGGGGCTCGACTCTGCAATCATACTCAACCGTCTGCCAGAAATCTTCTATGTTTGGTTTAGAGATGGGCAGAGTTGTAGTAATAGCGTGGAAGATACGCGAGCGGATAAGAAAAGAGATGATCTCGCGATAATCATCAACGCCGCTCGCATCCGGGTCCAAAGTGATGTATATATTATGCCCCGGGAAAAACTGACGATGGTTATCTCCTCCTTCGTCACCACCAGCACCACCGGCTCCTGCAACAGCTGCCATATCTGCACCACAAATGGTCTAAGTTAGAGAATCGTCAAAGCGGATCACAACTTCGCCTGTTACCATGAGCAAAGTTATGATTGATTCTGTGTAGGCGAAGTTAGGGCAAGGGCAAAGTTGTGAATAACTTCGCCTTTACTACAACTTCGCCTGATAACAGTTAATATAATTTTAAATGAAATAATTAAACAGGCGAAGTTAAGGACAACTTCGCCAAAACATAACTTCGCCATTGAACAACTTCGCTCCAGATTAACTAGTTAATAAAGCATAGGCGAAGTTAAACCTTAGGCGAAGTTAAGGATAACTTCGCCTAAACTGTAACTTCACCTGAACAGAAGCGGCAACAGGTTAGAATGCCAGACAACGTGAGATTTGGATAATTTGGTGATTGTGGACTCTACAAAAAAAGTTTTTAAGGAGATCTAGACGATCAAGTTGATTACGACCACATGAAAACAAGTTTGAAAAGTGGGTGTTGAGGGTTTGAATGTACGGGGTCTCAAATCGGACCAAAACGACCTCTGATTAACGCCATTGACATAGATTATCATCTAAACAACACCTACACACCTTTAACACGAGTTGAAATTGGGAAAAATAACAAGCTTTGAATCGAGAGCAACTTCGCCGAGGGTTTACGTAATAAGTTCGCTTAGGTTGTGAAAAGTATAACAGATTTGACTAAGTTGACCTTTATATATGCTAGAAATAGTTCAGGCGAAGTTATGGTTAACTTCGCTTATCCATAACTTCGCCCTATAGCAACTTCGCCCTTCAACTTCGCTTAAATGTAAATTTTCACTACAGACCCTTATAAAATTGAACATTATGCAATTGTCTTTTATAACTTCCTTAAAAGAGTTAACTGTTACGACCAAGGACCAAGTAACCAGGTATTAAACCATAAAACGACATATGTAAAATAAAATTTAGAAATAAAAACACGGGATCAAATTTCAGTCTTGACAGGGACTTACATGTTTTAGAAAAGATCCGAACATGAATCATACTAATTAAATGACTGTCACATAGATCCATGTTCAGCTGTATTATGACATAAAGAAACAGGTTGTAAGCAGGTAAACAACATAGTATGGTTTTCATCGCTTCTGTGATACGGGTTAGATTCAATTAAGCTCAAAATATAAATGGACACCACATCAGAGATTTGTTGGTGCATAATGTCAGTAGTTCATAGTCTAGTGTCAGTAATCGAGTCTGTAATGTTTAATTATGTTTTGTATATTTAAGCGAAGTTACTGACAAGTTCGCTTAACAGGCGAACTTGTTAGTCAAGCGAAGTTATGGACAACTTCGTCTGAACATGCCAGGCGAAGTTGTCGTGTATTTATATACCTAGCTTACGGCTTGGTTAGAGTTAGCAGTTTAAGTTCGTTTCAGTAGTTCGAGTTCGTTGTAACGTGAGGACGAGAGTCTGTAACAGTGATATTACGTCACGTGTTTGAGTTATAATATATAACGTGTGTTCGGTTATTCGTGTGTTTGTTTGGTTTGTGTTCTATACTCGTAACGATCTACGCAGGGATTCCGTACCTGAGTAGACCGATATATCTCGTGCGATCCGTCCAGGGAACCTACAATTGGTATCAGAGCCTTAGGCTCTTATGCTATGGTTCGAGATCTGCGTTTTGGTGTTTCTGGCACGTTTCTGTGCGTTTCTGGCCGAACAGCGCCGCAAGCGAAGTTATTGTTCATCAGGCGAAGTTGCCGTCACTGTTCGTAGGGTTTCAGCGAAGATATAAGGTCTGGCGAAGTTATAGCCAGGCGAAGTTGACTTTAGGCGAAGTTAAAAAAAAAAAAGAGTATTTGGAGTTTTCGTCTGTATGGCCAGGTGTACACGATTATTGTGAGACCGAAGACGTTGTTCCGTCAACGAGAGAAACTTGTTATCTCTTGGTCTTACGTGTGAACAAATACGTGTCAACTCTGGATATGGAGTTGAGTTTGAGAATGGGATATTGATTGAAACTGGATATTGACACATATTTGGGTGTTTGTGGGCAATGAAATTGTTGTTGTTCGAGGTTGACCAACTGAAGAAAGTCAAATTGAACTGAAGGTTTTCGTCATTACTGGATTGCGGTCAGAGCATATTATTTATGTTATTTTCAAGGCGTTCGAGAATTGGATCCTGAAACGTGATGCTCATTTATTAGAGTGAAAATTCTGGAACAAGTTGGATTTAATCGGGAATTAAAGTGTTTATGTTCTTGATCGTTATCCCTGGTGATTGAAGATGCTTCAGATTAATTAATGGTCATGTGTTAGATTCTGTCAAGGTGGTTTTGTGATGAAATTGATCACTTGATGTTGAGTAGTTGAAGAATAAACCTTATCGTATGCCGACGAGTTGGTGAAGTTGTGGAGGACGCCCAACTTCACGTGTTGGTGAAGTCAGATGGACTCACGTGATTGGTTGAGATGATCTATTGGCACGAGGATGCATGCATTTCAAAGACCTCAATCATTATAGTCGGAGAAGCTTACACTGAAGGGGAGATCTGATATGGAAGACGCTGGGTGATTGGTAGATTTGTGAAGCTACAGGACAGTTTCAGACACGGCTGGTTGATGAGCAAACAGAAGATCATCAGTTAAGAGGGAGTCTGTTGGTGCATGTTTTGTAACAGATGATCTTTTGTATTTGTTAGAATTGAGAGCAACGGTCAAAGGGGAGACTGTTGGTGCATTTTGTGACCGTCGCTATGCAATTCAGACCAGCGGAGACGCCATAGGTGAAGTTAGAACAACTTCGCCTTAGGCGAAGTTAGAACAACTTCGCCAACGGCGAAGTTAGGACAACTTCACCTTAGGCGAAGTTATCACAACTTCGCCATAGGCGAAGTTATGAACAACTTCGCCTACTGACGCCTACTGAAGTTTATATATATATACGTGTGTCTTGTTTAGGTTAAGAATCCAGTAATTCAGAGAGTTGTGTGTTACAGTTTGAGTGTCGAGAGAGAACAAACAGAGAGAGAGTGTCGTTAGGGACGACCCGAGGTAGAGCTCACCTCGGGTCGGACGTGTTTCTGTTTATGTTACGGTATGTAACGTGTTTGTTTAATTATTATTATAAAGAATCTGCAGATTTGTTTATCCCGTTCTTGTATTTGTTCGTGTATTTGTTCGTGTACGTGTTTGTGTTCTTCATCTTGTACACCATTAACGAGTCTAGGAGGATTCCGCACTCCTAGACCTCGTGCGGATCTCGTATCGATCTGCGACGCCCCCGGGGGGCCTACAAGATTTTGATGCCTCCTATCTATTCTCAAAGCTTATTTGGCTTTCCCCAAGTCACCCCGAGTTGACCTCGACTCGTAGTGTCTGATTAAGCTGTAAATACATCTTGATCTTTTAGAGTCTTCGTCTCGTCCTCGTTTCGTCTCGTCCTCGTTCTTGCCTCTTGATTGATAAGTATTACATAATAGACTTCAAAAGGCTTAATAACTATTTTTTTTTTTAAGATTTACATAGCCTCAAAACAGTAGACTACTGCAAGTCCCGAATCTGGATCACTGCAGTTTCTTGACACACTATCTTCTCGCGAATCAGAACACTCACGGGCTCGTGTATGACTGGGTAATCACTTTTCTGCCTGTTGGTACATGATGTCAGTAGTTCAGTGTCAAGTGTCTGTAATCGAGTTTGTTAGATTTGTGTTTTTGTATGTAAGCGAAGTTAGCTCACAAGTTCGCTGATACAGGCGAACTTGTGAACTAAGCGAAGTTAGGGACAACTTCGCCTGAACATGCCAGGCGAAGTTGTCGCCTTTATAATCAGCTAGGTTACGGCTGTATTGAAGTGAATCAGTTATTCGAGTTTACGAGTCAGAGAGTTTGTGTAATCAGTGATCATTGTATCACGTGTTTCCGGTTGCAATACAACGTGTTTGTGTTTATTGTAACGTGTGTTCGATCGTATCGTCTTCTACGCTCGTAACTTCTTACGTAGGGATTCCGCACCTACGTAGAACGAGATATCTCGTGTAGATCCGGCTGGGAACCTACAATTGGTATCAGAGCCAGCCACCGTTGTAGCTGCCCTAGTGACATTCACACTCGACACCCTCTCAACCGAGACTTGCACATTCTCTTCAGGGTCCACCCTCTCCATGTCAAAGAATCCTTGACCGCCAAACTCTGCGTCAAGATCTACGTTCTCCTCTGGTGACACAACAGGAGCAGCAGGTATAGCTTGAGGTGCTCCTGCCTGTTGTGGTGCCGGGTCCCGAAACTCGTCCCCACGAGCAGGCACATACTCCGGGTTGATCAAGTACCCAAATAGTGGAGTATGCCGAGGACGGAGCTCAGGTTTGCTCCTCGCACTGGAGGATCTGCATTGGGCGAAGATCCTTTTGCTCACACTTTCAACGTATCTGATCGGGCGGCGCTGAGGTAGCGTTGGAGCAACATGATTCAAGATCATTTGGAGGAATCTTGGATACATGATAAATCTCTCACGCGCCACCGCTCTTCTTTGTCGATCAATCTCGTAGAAGACCATCTGACTAAAGTTGTAACGCTTATTATAAGTCAGAGCAGTCATCGCCGACTGCATGGTCGCGCCCATGCCATCAGTGCCCGCCTTTCTCTCTGACATGCAAACTATCATGACATGCATGAGAAAGCGCCACTGGTCAAGCAAAAACCCCTTCCTTCTCTGAGTATCTCCTAAGGGACCAGAGTATCCCATCCTCATAAACGCTCCATCACGGAAAGGAGCCACAAAATCTGTCGGGTTATCCCTCGTCTCATCTCCAAATCGTAAAGCCGCCCGGATCTGTTCAGATGAGAACTGAACAATGTGATTGTTGACTGTTGCTCGCATCACCGGGGGCTCGACCCTACAGTCATATTCCACAGTCTGCCAAAAATCCTCAATGTTTGGCAAGGATATTGGCAGTGTTGTCGTAATCGCGTGGAATATACGCGAGCGTAGTAAGAATGTGATGATTTCGCGGAAATCATCAACTCCGCTCGCCTCCGGGTCTAATGTTATGTACATGTTATGACCCGAGAAGAACTGTCTTTGGTTATCACCACCGTCATCACCGCCTGTACCACCTACAGCAGCCATATCTGCATCAAACAAACTAAGTTAGATAAACGTCAAAGCAAATCACAAGTTCGCATGTTACCATGAGCGAAGTTGTGATTTATTCTGTATAGGCGAAGTTAGAGGTGGGGCGAAGTTGGGAACAACTTCGCCTCAACTTGAACTTCGCCGGATAACAGTTAAGTAAAAAAGGGCCAGGCGAAGTTAATGATAACTTCGCCTAACCACAACATCGCTAAAGTACTGTTACACAATTAATTATAAGGCGAAGTTAAACCTCAGGCGAAGTTACGGATAACTTCGCCTAAACTGTAACTTCGCCGAATATGAAACGGCAACGGATTCGACGATTCAAACTAATTGATTAGGTCAATTTGGAGATTGTGGTCAGTTAAGCACGTGTTTTAGAGACGATCTGGACGATTAATATGTTTACGATCACGTGAAAGTAAGTTTGAGAATCGGTTATTGAAGGTTCGAAAAACGAGGTCGTGAATCGGGTCGATACGACCTCTGAAAAACATCAATTGTCAACAAATAATCGATGAATCGACACTACACACCTTTAATCGGAGTTGAAAACGAGAAAGAATGAACACAGAATGATCGATGGTTAAGTTCGCTTAGGGTTACGTAGGATAAGTTCGCTGGGTTTTTGAAATTAATGAACAGTTTGACCTTTACTCTTCTTTATATAGGGTCAGATTTATTCAGGCGAAGTTATGGATAAATTCGCCTATTGCAGGCGAAGTTATGCACAACTTCGCTGATATTAAAATATTTCAAAACCAACCCCATAATTTGAACAATTTGCAATTAAGTTTTAAAACAACCTTCAAAGCGTTAAATGATACGATCAAGACCAAGTAACCAGGTATAAAATCATACAACTACATAAGTAGAAAAATTTTTAAAATAAAGTACACGGGATCAAATTTCAGTCTCGATAGAGACTACCATGTTTTAGAAAAGATCCGAACAGGAATCATACTAACTACGTGACTGTCACACATATCCGTGTTCAGCCGTATTATGACAGAAAGAAACAGGTTGTAAGCAGGTAAATAACTTAGAATGGTTTTCATCGTTTTTGTGATACGGGTTAGGTTCAATTAAGCTCAAAATTTAAATGGGCAACAACTCAGAGATTATGATGCCTCCTATCTATTTTCAAAGCGTATTTGGCTTTCCCCAATTCACCCCGAGTTGACCTCGACCCGTAGTGTCTGATTAAATAGTAATTCCTCTTCGATCTTCAGACTCTTCTTCCCGTTTTCTTTCTTACATCATGATTGAGAAGTATTAATTTATGAACTCTAGAATATCTCAATAACTCACAAATTTTTTTTTTTTTTTTTTTAATAAGCATTTACACAAACTTCAGAGTAGTAAACAACTGCAAGTCCCGAATCTGGATCACTGCAGTTTCTTGACACACTATCTTCACGGGAATCAGAACACTCACGGGCTCGTGTATGACTGGGTAATCGCTTTTCTGCCTATCATTCGGAAAGGTATATATGGAGACATGAACAACTCTTAAGAAGTTTCCACGTAAAATCGAGTAGACTTAGTTAGTATCACTTATACTTTTACGCACCATAAAAAGCTACCATGACATACAATGACTGTTCTAAAGTCTTTTAGGCCTAATAACTTCACTAGTTAAGCACACAGAATCAGTATATGTATCACTTTCCAAGGTTGGATCAATTTTCTGTTAAACATAGTAAAGGAACTTCTTACGAAGTAGTAGACTTGAAAAATAATTTCATTTTCCGAAAGAGAAAAAAAAAATTTAACTTCTATCGCCCCGATCAAGTCAAAGTCTTCAGGTAAACGGCTATCCTGAAGATCCAATGGATCAGCTGGACCGACCACATTCGAGTATGTGTCCTTCTAACTAAGTTTGAACGACTAATTTTCAGCGAAAGAATAAAAGCACATCATACACCGCCCCGGTCACTTTCAGTCATCTGGTTAATGGCTATCCTCATATTCTACAAGTAGAAATGAGGACCAAACATATCCGAAGATATGTCCTTCAAACTGAGGTAACCGACATAATTCTAAGCGATAGTGACGTTTTTTTTTTTTTTTTTTAAACAAGTCACAAAACACGGTTACTCGGGATTGATCATCCCATTCAGCTCAACAAGGTTTTGAAAACGATTTTTGTCAAACGCTTTAGTGAACAAATCAGCGAAATTATCTAACGTATCAACCTTTTCGAGCACAATCAGTTTCTTCTCAGCACAATCCCGTATAAAATGATGACGGATGTCAATATGTTTAGTTTTTCTATGCTTTACGGGATTGTTAGTTACTGAGATAGCAGCAGTATTATCAATGCAAATAGGAGTATGAGTGAAATTCAGACCATAATCGCGCAACTGTTGTTGAATCCAAAGAACCTGGGAGCAGCAGTTTGATGCTGCCATGTATTCTGCTTCACAGGTTGAAATGGCGACTGAAGTCTGCTTCTTGCATTGCCATGACACTAATCTGCCACCAAGAAACTGACATCCACCTGTAGTTGACTTCCGACTCTGGTTGCTTTCGACAGAAGGCACGATTCTTCTGTTGCCATTTCAGTCGACCTCATGTCCATAATATACGTATTCTTTTCTCTTGGAGCCTTCATAACAATCCAATCCTCTGGTATCTTGAAACCAGGATATAGCACGATCGCTTCATTCTTGGTAAAGTGCACGGTGTAGTCTTTGTCACAAATCTGCGAAACACTCAGCAGATTGTGCTTCAGTTCTTCGACAAAATTTACTTTCTCTAACGTCATCTTTCCGTTAGTCACCGTCCCAATTCCTGTGATCCTTCCACCACTCTCTCCAGCTAAACTCACTCTTCCTCCCTGAACTGGTTTCCATTCGTGTAACAAACTCTTGTTACCCGTCATGTGCCGGGAACAGCCGCTATCCACAACCCATAGATTGTTTGCAGCCCTGTTCAACTGTTCCTGCACGATTAAAGCAGATGATTAAAATCTGGGGACCCAAGACCTATTGGTCTTGGGTCGATACATCCCGTACCTTGGCTGTCCAAAGTTAGTATCAGAAAATTTCTGTAAGTCCTAAAAGGATACCTTCTTGGAGATTGACTATGAAGCCATCCAAACCTTCTAGAATTAAATGAATTATTTCTCATGATTTGGTTGTTAACGGGGAAAAACTGAGGTTGATTTCTTTGAAAACCTGGATTAGTCCAATTTCTGAACTTTGAAGAGTTTTCATTTTTACCATTATAGTGATTAGTTCTATTCTCAGTTTTTGAAGGTCTCATGCCTCTGAATCTCTGCTTCAGAGGGCAAACAGCAATTAGGTGTCCTAATTGATTACATCTGAAACAACTCCTGTGTTCAACTTTCTTTTCAATAGTTGTTTTAGATTATGAGGCTACATTACTGCCCGTTTGTCTCACATATGGTGGGACATACGGGTTTAGTGGAGATTTCTTTTCAGTTGTTTTATGTTTCTCTCCACTTTTTGGTAACACTGCCTTTTCTTTTGTCTCACTTGACTCGGACGACTTGTCCGAGTTTGATTAGACAGGACTAGGAGCAGAAATCTTAACACTCGAAACAGGCTTACTTGTTTCGCCTTTACTAACTTCTGGATCTTTAATAGTTACCTTAACCGGAACTGTCTGACTATAATCAACATCAACAGATTTCTGATTACTAGGATCATAAGTGTAATTATTATTGTAAGGTGGTGGAACTTCATGATAACCAATTCCTCCCCTTTTAACTGGGGAACTTTGATCACTAACGAGGTGATCAAGTATAGCCGAGGAATTTCTAAATTTCTCAAGTTTCCTGTTAAGTTCTACCACTTTCACCTGGTGATCAGCTATCTGTTTATCCCTTTCAGCTATTAGTTTGGTTTTTTCTTCTAACACTTCATAGCTCAGATTAATTACTTGAATTTTTTCAGCTAGATTTGCTTTAAGACTTCTAATATCTTTCTCACTAGCTTTTATTTTTACCTTGTAACTATTTTCTCTAGCTTTAGTGAAATGATGATCTTCTTTTAAGGTTTTAAATTGAGCATCCAAACTAACATACTAATCAGTTATAGTTGTCAATTGTTCAGATAGATTTTCACACTTAGTACAAGGGAGTTTGGTACTTACCTCAGAGAGCTGGTCTTTCACATCTGCCATGTAAGCCTCATTTTGAGCTTCTGCCATGTAAGCTTCACTTTCGCCAGTCACTTTCTCAGTATCTGCAGTTTCGATGTTCGCCAAATTGGCCTGTTCGAACACTTCTTCAACATGCAGATTCCAGTTGTATTCTCCATTCTGTCTGGAAATCATGGCTCTATTCTCATTACCACTCCCACTCTGTTGTGTAGACCTGTTTTGACTGCGTTCTACACGTTCATTTGTGCACTCCTTCGCAAAGTGGCCATTCTGCTGACAGTTATAACATCGCACTTTTGACTTATCGAACCCTGGTCTTTCACCAACAAACTTCCTACCTGTCTTCTTCATAAACCTCTTAACCCTTCTCACAATCATCGCCATCTGCCACTGCAGATCCATCTCTTCCAGATCATCAGCATCGATCTGATCATAGTCTTCATCCAATGTTGCAGGATCAACAATCTTACCCTGAATGTAATTTTCATACAAAGCAATGAAAGATGCATAGAGAGCAAACTGCTGTTCAGCATATTTAACACTCATGGGCATCTTTGAGTAGTTGTTGTTCGAAACACTTGGGGAAAAATTACTCTTGGTTGCTTGAGGTTTAGAAGCGTTTGATCCACCAGCTACAAAACACACATCACCATTCATGTTGAGAGATGCATGACCTTCATGTGTTGAGTTAGCGCCCGAGTCTCCCTTAGAGTAGTAAGCAGACGATTCAGACTTCGAACTTGAACTTGAGTTAACTTTTGCACCATACATACCTGGATCCTGAATCTGATCAGTTGGTGTCTCTTTTCGAACCATGTTAAGTTCAAAAGTTCTTAGTTTGTTGACTGCTGTTTCCAAGTCATAGTCAGCAAACTCTTTGTCTTCTCTCATCAACACAGTGTACATCTCCCATTTCGGTGGGAGAGCATCAAGAAGCTTTTCAACAATCTCATCTTCTTTGTAAGTAATTGAATAGTTGCTGAGTTCGGTCATCAGATGATAATATCTCGTGATGATATCATCAAGTGATTCATTCTTCAGATACTTGAACACCGAGAATTGGGTTTTAAGTAGTTTAATCTTTGATGCGCGAATTCCCACATTACCCTCAAAACGGTTTTCAAGTGCTTCCCATAGCTCTCTAGCAGTTTTATACTTTCTGAAGGTGTGTAGAATCTCTTGTGGAAGAGCCATTGTTATCGCTGCATGAGCTTTGCTTTCAGCCTCATACATTTTCTTTTCTTCTTCTTCCATCTCTTTGTATTTCTTTATCTGATCACGACCCTCATACTCAGCAGTTGGTGGAATGTAACCATCTTGTATGCACACCCACATTTTAGCATCTTGGTACTTGACATATTGTTCAAACCGATCTTTCCACGCTACAAAATTAGTTCCCTTAAGCATCTTTGGTGCCTTTGTAGCTGAACCCGCTTACACTTCCATCTTCACCAGTTCCGTAATGTTTATTGAAGACATCTTTCACAAAGAAACCCGAAAAAATAAAAATTTTATTTTTAACAGTACTGTAGGCGAAGTTGTGGATAACTTCGCTTAAGTCTGAACTTCGCTCCCTTTGTTAAATTCGCCTGATTCGGCGAAGTTGTGTATAACTTCGCTTAAGGTAAGCGAACTTGTGAGGTAGGCGAAGTTGTGGGTAACTTCGCTTGAGATAAGCGAACTTGAGAAGGTAGGCGAAGTTGTGGATAACTTCGCTTAACCTTATATCTTCGCCGAAACCCTACGAACAGTGACGGCAACTTCGCCTGATGAACACGAAGTTCTTGCAGGTTTGATTTCTGGATTTTACGGGGTTTGTGAAGGTGTAATGGGTTGTTTATGATGGTAGGAGGTGAGTATAACACAAAAACTCGATAAACACGTCCCGCGAATAGTCGAACGGAACGATTTCTACACCCGGGTGATAATCCCGAACCACAATCACGAGCAAAAGCTCTGATACCAATTGTAGGTTCCCAGCCGGATCTACACGAGATATCTCGTTCTACATAGGTGCGGAATCCCTACGTAAGACGTTACGAGCGTAGAAGACGATACGATCGAACACACGTTACAATAAACACAAACACGTTGTATTGCAACCGGAAACACGTGATACAATGATCACTGATTACACAAACTCTCTGACTCGTAAACTCGAATAACTGATTCACTTCAACACAGCCGTAACCTAGACTGCCTATCTCGTGTAGATCCGGCTGGGAACCTACACTGCCTATCATTCGGAAAGATATATATGGAGACATACACAACTCTTAATGAGTTGTCCCTTTAAATCGAGAAGATTTAGTTAGTATCACTTCTACGTTTACGCACCATAAAAAGCTACCATAACATATAATGACTGTTCTAAAGTTTTTTAGGCCTAATAACTTCACTAGTTAAGTACACAAAAATAGTTTGTGTATCACTTTCCAAGGTTGGATCAATTTTCATATAAACATTGTATAGAAACTTCTTACGAAGTAGTAGACTTGAAAAATTATTTCATCTCCCAAATAAATTTAAATTCTATCGTCCCGATCAAGTCAAAGTCATCAGGTAAACGGCTATCCTGAAGATCCAATGGATCAGCCGGACCGACCACATACGAATATGCGTCCTTTTAACTAAGTATGAACGACTATTTTTCAGCGACGGAATAAAAGCACATCATAAACCGCCCCAGTCGTTTTCAGTCATCAGGTTAATGGCTATCCTCATAATATACTGGTAGAAGTGAGGACCAAACACATCCGAAGATATGTCCTTCAAACTGAAGCAACCGACATACTTCTAAGCGTTAATGACGTTTTTTTTTAAAAAAAAAACGGTTACTCGGAATTGATCATCCCATTAAACTCAACAAGGTTTTGAAAACGAGTTCTATCAAACGCTTTAGTAAAAAGATCAGCGAAATTATCTAACGAATCAACCTTTTCGAGCACTATTAATTTCTTCTCAGCACAATCCCGTATAAAATGATGACGAATGTCAATGTGTTTAGTTTTGTTGTGATTTACGGGATTGTTAGTTACTAATTACGGTATTTTTTTACACATGTGTAATACGTAAGTGTAAGTGATGTACACAAAATTACGGTATTTTTTTACACACCGAATCGCCTTTTTACATATGTGTAACTAACGTTTAAACTTGTGTAATTATCAAAAATACTTATTCTTTCTCCTGCTTCATTTTTTAATCAAATTTAATCTTAGCCACATATTTCATATCATTTAATTAAATGTGTGGTTCAAAATTGAGTTCTTAAAGTTCTTAAAACTTACTATGGTTCTCAAAATAACCCTCCCATATATATATATATATATATATATATATATCTCACACAATATATAATAATAATAATAATAATAATAATAATAATAATAATAATAAACATCGTCGAGAGATACTCCCCCCCCCCCCCAATCGCCCCTATTGTCGCCGAGGGGGGTGCCACTCCAAAAATCGCCCCCATTGCCTCTTTTTATAACGCCTGACTATTATCATTCATATATTTTAATTGAAATTTAACATAAATGTTTAATTAGTTTATGGAAATTGATCTCATTAAGGCGTATAAAAGTTAATAATTTTTTAGCTTTTCTCATTGTTTAAATATAATTGTTATAAAAACTTGATTAGTTAACTCTTTCTTAAATAAGTAACCACATGTAAAATAAAGAATATTAAAAAGTTAAAACTGAAACAGATTAATTAGGAAACCATCTCTACCAACTACAACTAGAGAATTCAATACATATTCTTTAAAAATAGAGATGTCTAATTTGGCCTACGTCTTTTGAATAATTGAGCTTTTAATCAATAAACAAGTGACACGCTAACGAAGCTGGCTAAGCCTTAACCGTCACTTTATGAACACAAAATTTTATGAAAAGTACACATGACCCACTTATAGCCTATAAAAATGACACGTGTCAAAGACGGCTAAACTTAGCCTACATCTCTAGTTATTTAGCCGGCATATTTAACTCTTAGCCGGTTTCGGGATATGTATTTATTCACTTAGCCAGCTCCAAATCGGTTTGTAGGAAGCTTCACTTAGCCGATTTTCTTTAGCCTGGCTAAATAAGTTTAGACGTCTTTGACACATGTCGAATTTTTATAGGTTAAAAGTGGGTCCCATTAACTTTTCACAAAATTCTGTGTCCATAAAATGGCGGCGAAGGCTTATCCGGCTTCGCTGGCGTGTTACTTGTTTATTGGTCAAAATCGTAATAAATTGAGAGATGTAGGCTAAATTAGACATGTATATTTTAGAAAATTTTGAGTCAAACTTGTTTATTTTGATAGTTTTCTCTATTCTTTTTACTTGAAAAATCTCATATTTTATATACAAAAAACAAAATCTTAACCTTTTCACCCTCTTTAGTTTCACCCTTATGTACAAAATTTAATATAAAAATATATGATGATAATGTTGAAATAAATTGTGTTATGTAAAACAAGAGGTGTGGGGACAGGATAAATGTGTTCATAATGTTTCAAACGAGTGGGGTTCATAACAAGTTTCATTTGTCTCACTTGTTGATGATTTGGCACATGTCCCACTATATGAATATTGATCCACTTTTACCTAGAGTGGGATCTTAGAAGAAATTGTGTTTCTAACACCGAATATGGTTTACAGGTTAATCCTAGTGAATTTGTGATTATTTTTGTAAGCAAGTGAAATAGTGATTTATGCTTAAATGGCTCAAATTGCGTAATTTTGTTCACCAGATTGACTAACCACGATTTGAAAGGTTTTATGATACTTCCACCAAAGAGTTTTAACTAAAAAATGGCGTCTAGTCACTCATGATGAATTATGGTTGTACTGCAAAGCTAAGCCAAAATAATAATAATAAAAGCCTTCAACCAAATGTTCTTGAAGTAAAAGAACACGCTATCCATAAAACAACCCGTTAGTTAATTCAACATGACATAACCCGAAGTTCTACATGGTTTTACAGGTTCTAGTTATAAATGGGTCTACATGCATGCTAATCTCGTTGCTAAAAACGTTTCTAACTGGGTTCAATCCGTCTAACCGATTTATGACATAAATAACACATTATACTAATCATGTTAAATGGGTGTATGTTAACCCATTTATCAAAACGTGTGTGTTAGGGTTTAAGTAAATGGCATGTTTGTTTGAGTGTGGTGTACCCTGGTCAAACAAAAAAAAAAGGAAAAAGAAATTCAAAACATATATCCACCCAAATACTATGAAATCATATTCATATACAATTAATTTCTTAACAAAGAAAGAAAGACATAGGCTAGCCTATACATTTCATTCACAACATTGTAGGGTAGGATTTTTAGACGTTGACCAGCAAATTAGGGCATTAAATTAAAAACCTTAAACGTAACCCTCAAACTAAACTCAACCGCTAGCTCCACGGGCCCTCTCTCATTCGAATTATCAAAATACTCCGCCGTAATTATTGTATCATTCGTCATGGCAATGAAGCTGGATCCGTAGAACAGGGTGGCTTGTAAGTGATCGTGATCTTGGGGTTAGGGTCACGAACAGCGAGTCCGGAGATCATGGAGTTTCAAGTGACGTTGAAGTTGGTTAGGGTTAGTGTTCGACGCGGAGTTTGAAAAGACTTGGTGTTCCATTTGACAAAGCCAGCCCACAACATTTAGTTTCAAAGACACCACGGTGATAATGATGGAAGACTAGGCGAGTATGTGGCTTTCACTAATTGGATCCTTGAACTGAACGGATTTTATCTCACCGCACTGTCGTATCTTTGAGTGAGTGTTCACGGGCGTTGGCCGTAGGTGAGGGTTTTTCTCGGATCGAAAGACGAGTGTATCTCGATGCGATGATATTAGCCAGTAACTCATTTGAAGAATTCGTTTGCCGTTCAAATAAAAGGAGGCTGCACCGTTTCTTTACTTTTTCAATTTTATTTTATTTTTTTATTTTCAACTTTTTTTTAATTCTTTTTACGACAATGTGCCAATCTCTTGCAATTGCTTATATATCGTACGATTACAACATTAACTTTTTAATCAAGTCAATTTTAGATGAGCGAAGCTTATTGTTGTGTTGTTGGTTCATAATTTCATATAATAGAATCTCATATAAATGTGATCGTAAGAGGCTAAGAGCATATATGATTGAATATATTCTTCTTGTTACCTCTTACACTATTTGATACGGGTTCTATTTTTGTTAATTGGGTCGTTTTTGAGAATCGCTAAAAACCTTTGGACCGAAGGTGAGTATAAATTCGGCTCTTAAGTAAAATATAAATTTGATAGCTCATACATAAAAACTAATCGAGTATTGTATATGTTTTGGATTTTGGGTCTGACTTATTGAGTATTGTTTAATCAAAACTTTTGATTGGGCATAATACGATTACAACATTTGTTTATTGACATTTTAGGATGTTTATTGACATGTATTTATTATCATTTAGGAAAGTAAGGGTTTTATTAACAATTTATGATGATCATGGTGAGACTATATAAACAACTATGAAGATTCAAATGAAAACTCAATAATATAAGAATAAAAAAGAAAAAATTCATGATAGAAAGCAAAAATGTATAAAAACATCAATGAAAAGCAAAATAATTATAAAAATTTACTTGTTTATACTTAGAGAGAAAAGAGAGAATGTGATTTGGTGTGAAAAATAATGAGAATGAGGGTCTCTATTTATAGTGGAGGTAAAGAGTTTTGAATACAATTGAGATAGAGAAAACTGGTTTAAATACTAATAAATAAAGCTTAATGATAATTATAATAATAAATTAAATAAAAAAATTCAAATATGCATGCATACATTATTCATTTTTTTTAACTTTATTTTTTTTTATTATTTTTTTTTACTTTTTAAATTAAAAGAATTAGATAAAATAACTTGGAGAATAAGTTTAAAGTAGAAGGTTCTAGAATGTTCCATCTTTTAACCACATGATCAATTTAATTACTTAGGATAAAATTAATAATAACAAAACATTTTGTTACATGTTATAAAATATTAATCTAGGCATTCCGGTTCAACGTGTCATATTAATGATTAAGCATGATTATGATGAAATGAACATAGGATCGTTAGTTATGCATACAAAGTTAATGTTATTCAATAAAGGGATATTTGTTTTTAATACTCCTAATTTTCAGTTGTTGGTAGATAACACTATCAACTAACAAGTGATCGATGTCGAAAGGTCAATCAAAAACATTTATAAAACCTTTACTAGCTAGGGCAAGTAAGGTATCGAATCCACAGGGAATCAGTGGAAAGTGCTAATCAAGTTTTATAATAAAAATAATTAAAGTGGACAAACGATGTCAAGCGATTTAAAATAGTGGTTTGTAAACAATTATATGAAAATAACCAAACTCCAGGGTTCGGGTTTTGCAACAAGTTGAGGAATTGATAAACTTCTTTGGACGGTTTCTTGTTAAAATATGTAAATCAAAAGACTTAACTATTGGCTATGTTGATCGTCAGAACTGAATACAAATGATTGACACGGCTTAATGAAAATCTAATTGATTATCGGTTTTACTTATTGAAACACAAAATCAATAATGTGGTTAATGATAAACGGGTCAATGACGAAAGAACTTAATCCTAATTGTTGATGACCAAAAATCAATAACTGACAAAAGATTAAGCAATCAATATATAAAAACCGTTGAAGCACAAAAGTAAACACAAAGACTTGATTAACCGAATGATTAATCAATTAAAAATCCAAAGGTAAAGTATTAGAATGTCAAAACCTAATATGCAACTCAACCCTACACCCGGAGATGGTTATGAAGCCTTTAGCCTTGCATCTTGATCTTCATGTTCTTGATTATGATGTTGGAGAATGATTTCATGGATCAATGGAATGATTAGAGTGTGTTAAGATGGTGTATGATGGCCTCCAAGAAGTCCCCAAACTGATAATGAATGAATTGCATCGACCCTAGGGTTTTTTGGGCTTAAATATGGAAGAAAAATCACCAAAATCCCTTTTTCCGTCAGACCAGACCGTAAGCTACGGTCTGGCCACCGTAAGCTACGTACATTGTCTACTATGCTCAACAAACAACTTAAATACAACTCTTAACCTACCAAGTTTCATCCACAGGGTTAAAACAAAAGGCCAAGGCAAACACGGCTTGTAATGTGGGTTTAAACAAATGAAAGGGAAAAGGCACAAACTTGGCTCCTAAGGGATAATGTAGGGTATGGAGTATTATTATTATTATTATTATTATTATTATTATTAATATGTAAGGCCAATATAAAGTAGGTTTTCTACAGTCCTATTTCTCCATACAGGTGGTGGTATTAAGATCTCGAAATGCATGAGACAACCAAGTTCTAGATATCATGGACATACCGGTTACTCTCTATAATGGCACTCAACTGACATGTGTATATACTATATATTATATGTGTATTATATATAAAGCAAATCTTACACACGTACCGGAGGAATTAGGCTGCCGACATGAAACATGTGTACCTGTCCCCATGACTCGTTATCCCCATCTAAACGGTTCATTTTAATTGTCCAACTTTTGAAAAACATTTGCATGGGAAGACTTTCGAGAAGCTTAAAAATTGACCATGACCAAAGACCTCTACTTGGCATTAATACTAACAATTAACAAATTACAATTTCGGCTTTTGCGCACAATCAAGCTACTCTTAAGGCTAAATTTTTTTTTTAATTTCTCCATATTTTTCCATCCCCACACTTGAGATTTACATTGTCCACAATGTAACTCAGATTTTCGAAAACAGATGCAAACACGGGATATTCATACCACTTTCAATTCAAGGGATAACCAATTACCCATCTCCGAATTTAAATAAAGTTGCATACCATAAAATAAACACACAAAGTTTTAAGCAAACATAAACATAAACACCACCTACACGACCAAAAAGTTCAGCACGCCACCCAACCACCCATAAACACAATTATTAAATAGTCAACAAAAATAAAAGATAAGGGGAGACACGTGGACCTGATCAGCGGATCAGCGAGTGCTCAATAATACGATGGCTGCGGGTCACCAAAGATAGACCTCATAGTGTCCATGACACCAGAGAAGTTAAATGCGTCTGACGAACTCCCCGCACCTTCATCCCGAGCTCTGTTCGCAAGCGGATCCACCCACCTTGAATGGTGAATCTGAGGTGGTGGATAGTGTGTACTCCCGTCAAACTGCCCCAATGATGAGTAGTCAATCACCGGTGGATTATCCACCACTGGCTCACCCCGATGCCACGCTGTATGTGCCCGACTCTGACGATCATCCTCATAGCAATCATTGATTTCTTGCTGCTGGTTATACGTGTGGGTTCGATTCCATTGATCCATTCGGCCGTACAATCTTCGGGTCTCTCTCCTCTGCATTTCTGCGTTTCGATTCTGTTGGTCAAATATGTATTGAAACTCACTACCCCAACTACTATAGACCGGTGGCCTCGAAGCTTGTAACCAGTCAACCATTCCTGCATCATCTTGCACCATCTCATGTGGAAGTTGAGTCGGGGCTTGGTATGGCTGCCCCGATGAACTCCCCCCTTGATCACTTCTCACTGCCGGTCGTGGAGTTGGATGACCCCGACTAGCCAGAAAAGACACATACGGTTCCTCAATCACATTCTCACTATACCCATTCTTCAATGCCTTCAGCTACACTTGTGTATCAAAATGTTGGAGATAAACATATCATCCCTCCTCATGATGAAGCAAACTCTCTTATTAAACTGCTCCTTATCAAATAGACGCAGAGGCTTCTCAACTGCTGGTGTATCCGCTCGAATTGCTCCCTTTGCCTTTAATAACGCTGTAATCAATCGACAGTCTGGGATAATCAATTTTAACTTCGTCTCTCTCGCCCTCCAGATATTCATCATAACCAAATACCGGTACGAAATCTTTGGTGTACCCGTCATCAATGCATGCAACACGGGAATTTCTCATTTTCTAACCTGAGTTTTGTCACCCCGCTTCGGCATCACATTAGATACCATCACACTCAACAACAATCTTGCTTGTAACTTCAAATTGTTTCACGGTATCGTATGGGCAAGTCCCGGTTTAAAAAGATCAAACTTCATTCTCTCGTACGGGTTGTTTATCCGGGTTTACATACAATTCATCTTCCGAGGGATACACATATTTTCCGGATGGTTTAGAATCAAATGGTGCTAT
Source organism: Bidens hawaiensis (assembly GCF_021521415.1). Lineage (NCBI taxonomy): Eukaryota > Viridiplantae > Streptophyta > Magnoliopsida > Asterales > Asteraceae > Bidens > Bidens hawaiensis. The sequence goes on from NW_027491051.1 coordinate 1,354,874, forward strand.
CCTCCGCAAGGTGTCCAATGACATAATCACCTCTTTGTTATTTGCGATCCCAATCAACCTCATAGTTTTGTACGGATTATTTCCCCAATCAACTCTCAACGAGGCAACCCACTCTTGAATCGCATCCATGTAAATTCTCTTATCTTCATTATCATAACACTTCAATGCTGCCTCCCAACCCAAGTTTTCAAACATGGTTATGATACCAAACGGCCTCAATAGATTCTGCGAAACCCGCTTCTCACATATAAACCCATCTATCTTGTTTTTTAGTTTTGCTATCGCATCATTATATAATTTCGCTTGCCAAATCGGGTCCATTCCCGATAATGGGCCCCCACTCCAGATTGGCTTAAAGGGAGGTGCCACTCCCTCATCTTCATATGGCTCCTGCATGGGCTCATCCTCATCCTCATAATCCCGCAAAAGTAGTCTTCTCTTGGGCAAAGGCGGTGGGTCGGCCGAAGATGAGGCAGCCTTCCCTTTGTTCCTTGGCGGGTGTTTTCTAGTATCACCGGTTCTTCCCATCCTACACAATCACAATCAAGCAAACAATGCAAGTCAACTAACAAGATAAACCTTCCAACTATCCCCACACTTGATTTTGGTTATGGGTGTATGACTTGTTGATTCAATGTTTATAAAACCACTTCAAACTCTAACTTGTAAAAGTTGATCTATGTCATTAACCCAACATATTCCATTAGTAATATTAACAGCAATCACTTTATTATCAATTTTCATCTTGCAAAATTTCAACAAGCTATCATAACCAACTCATTATAACCCATAACACCCATAAACTCATCCCTTAACAAATATAATCTTACAAGTGTGGAAACATTATCACCATAACAATCCCTAACCTCAATCAATATGCATAAAGTAAAACTTGAACTTCATCACAAACCTTAGGCTTCATCAAATTAAAATTATGTGAAATACATACCCTTTTAGTGAAGAAAGTTGATGTCCTAAGCTTCAATTACAATAAAAAAAAACACTTAAACTTGAACATCCCCAAATTTGATTTTTAGGGTTCTTCACACCCTCACGAATCTGGCAAAAATAGAGCACAAATTAATGAAAACCGACACCACAGGTGAGTTCTCTCGAAAAAATAATGAGTTTAAAGTCCGGAATCAAGATATTTGGGTAAGAATTGAAGGAGTTAGGGTTGTGGGTTTTGTGGTGTTCTTGGGTGGAAGAGAGGAAGAAGATGAAGAAGAAGAAGAAGAACGAAATAAGAAGAATAAGGAGAGAAAGAGTTAAGTAAATCTTGTGGTGGAGGTTAAAGTGAATAATATTAATATTTTTTTTCGTAAATTTGAAAAATCCCGACCGTAAGCTACGGTCGGGTGACCGTAAGCTACGGTCCCTTGATCACCGTAAGACAGTTTGCTCCGATCGTAAGCTACGATCTGACCGTAAGCTACGGTCAACGGCAATTTTTTTTTTAAATATAAAATTAACAAAAACAATAAAAAATAATAAAAAAAACGCTCGGGTTGCCTCCCGAGAAGCGCTGAATTTAAAGTCTACAGCCCGACGTTACCTGACCCTTATCACTCGGCTGAATATGATGGTGCAGTAGCTATAAAGCTCACCACCGACTCGTGTATGCTCTTATTCAAATCCGCATTTTCCAAATTGTGGTTTCAACCGATGCCCATTCACTACCTGCCTTAAGTGATCGTCAAAATCTTCAATTCCGACCTCGCCAAACTGACCGACACGCTTCACCTGATACGGTCCCATCCACTTACTCTTTAACTTACCCGGGAACAGTTTTGCTCTCGAATTGTATAACCAAGCCCGTTGTCCTTCTTCAAAAGTTTTCCTCTTAATCTTTGCATCATGCACTTGCTTCATTCGGTCTTTATATGCTAACGCGCACTCATACGCTTCATCCCGCAACTCCTCTAGCCCACAGATATTCAACTTTCTTTCTTTACCTACACACTCATAATCTAGATTAACATTTTTCACGGTCCATAAAGCACGATGGGCAAGCTCCAAAGGTAAAAGACATCCTTTCCCGTAAACCAACCGACAGGGGGTGGTACCAATAGGTGTTTTAAAAGCAGTACGGTAAGCCCATAAAGCATCTTTTAGTTTTGTTGACCAATCTTTTCTATCAGGTCTTACCATTTTTTGTAAAATTTCTTTAATTTGTCTATTAGATACCTCCACCTAACCACTCGTTTGAGGATGGTATGGTGTGGCTATCCGGTGGTTTACGCCATATCGTTTAAGTAATTTGCCAAAATTAAAGTTTTTAAAATGGGAACCCCCGTCACTAATAATAATGCGAGGGACGCCAAATCTCGAGAAAATATTTAATTGGACAAATTTACAAACAACAGCATGGTCATTTGTTTTGGTGGCAATTGCTTCAACCCATTTTGAAACATAATCAACCGCTACCAAAATATAGTAATTCCTGAAGGAGTTTGGAAACGGGCCCATAAAATCAATTCCCCAAACATCAAAGATGTCCACAACGAGGATTGGTTGCATGGGCATCTCGTTCCTCCTGGAAATGCTACCTAACTGTTGACATCTCACACAGTTCTTAGCATATTCTGCTGCATCTTTAAATAAACTAGGCCAATAAAAACCACAAGCTAAAATTTTATGACCCATTTTCTGCCCGCTGAAATGTCCACCGCATGCGAGTGAGTGTGCATGTGACAACACACTTCGAATCTTCTCATCTGGAATGCATCTCCGATAGACTTGATCAGCCCCAATCTTGAACAAATGTGGATTTTCCCAACGTATTGCTTCACCTTAGACATGAATTGATGTTTCTTTTTCTTGGGCCAGAATTCTGGGATGGTACCTGCAACAAGAAAATTAATGATGTCAGCATACCATGGTAATGCAGAAACAGCAAACAATTGTTCGTCCGGAAATGATTCATTTATCGCCCTGGTATTGTCTTCCTCTTGACCCGTCAGTCTCGACAGATGATCAGCAACCACATTCTCACTTCCTTTCTTATCACGAATCTCCATGTCAAACTCTTGGATCAACAAAATCCATCTAATTAAGCGCGGTTTTGCGTCCTTCTTTTCCATCAGGTACTTGACTGCGCTGTGATCTGAAAACACAATAACCTTGCTCCCACAAATATAAGATCTAAACTTATCCAAAGCATATACTACTGCGAGCAACTCCTTTTCTGTAGTTGTGTAGTTTATTTGAGCATCAGAAAGGGTTTTGCTTGCATAGTATATGGAAACGGGCTTCTTATCCACTCGTTGACCCAAAACAGCCCCAACCGCATAATCACTTGCGTCACACATAATTTCAAATGAAAGTGACCAATCAGGTGATAGCAAAATTGGGGCCTCAACCAGTTTGTTTTTAAGAACATTAAATGCATTTAAACAATCTTCATCAAAAACAAATGGCACATCTTTTAAAAGCAAATTACACAACGATTTTGTGATGACACTAAAATTTTTAATGAACCGTCGGTAAAATCCGGCATGTCCCAAAAATGACCGGATTCCTTTAACATTTGTAGGAGGTGGGAAATTAGATATGACATTAACTTTTGCCCGGTCAACCTCAATCCCCCCTACTCGAGATGACATGTCCTAACACTGTTCCCTCTTGAACCATGAAATGGCTCTTTTCCCAACTAGACCAAATTCGTTTCCACACATCTTTTTAAAACCTTTGTTAATTCGTTTAACACATGAATCAAAATATGAGCCGAAAATAGAAAAATCGTCCATAAAAATTTCAAATGATTCCCCGACCATATCTGAGAAGATACTCATCATGCACCTTTGAAAGGTGGCCAGGGCATTACACAAGCCAAAAGGCATTCGCCTAAATGCGAAATTACCGTATGGACACGTAAAAGTGGTCTTATGTTGGTCATCGGGGTGGATTGCAATTTGATTGTACCCCGAGTAGCCATCTAAAAAGCAATAAAATTTCTGACCTGATAATTTTTCGATGATTTGGTCAATGAACGGTAGAGGGAAATGGTCTTTAGATGTCGCGGTGTTTAATTTTCGGTAATCAACACAAATCCGCCACCCGGTCAACGGTCGGGTAGCAATTTCTTCACCTTTTCCATTACGGGTTATCTGAATGCCCGCCTTCTTTGGAACCGTTTGTGTTGGACTTACCCAAGTACTGTCCGAGATAGGGAAAATAATTCACGCATCCAACCACTTCAGGACTTCTTTTTTCACAATTTCCCGCATGTTCGGATTTAACCGTCTTTGTGCGTCATGTGCGGGTTTCACCTCAGGATCCGTGATAATCTTATGCATCACGATAGATGGACTAATTCCCTTCAAGCCCGCAATCGTCCACCCAATTGCTGCTTTATACTCTTTCAATACTTCTATCAAAGCCTTTTCTTGCGTTTCTTCTAAGTTTGAGGCTATGATGGCGGGTAAAGTATCGTTGTCTCCCAAAAACACATATTTGAGGTGTTTTGGGAGTTCCTTCAATTCAACTGCCGGTGGACTCTCGAGTTACGGTCTCAATTTAGAATCGATAGTGTCCGGTAATTTCTCTACCTGTTGAGACCATGGCGGTTTTCCGATGCTTGCAGCATAGATTTCCACCTCGTTTTCTTCTTTCTCCAACTGATGTGAATGCTCAACTGCAGTCCTGCAACAAATAACACACTCCTCTGTGGCCTCTTCCTCATTTTCATGGGGATTCAACCCGTCAATGATGTCAGCCGCGAAGCATTCATCACTCACCAGAGGGTTAGATACGTTCGAAAAAACATTCAACCTAAGATTTTTATTCCCAAAAGCCTTGTCGACTACTGCGGTTCTGCAGTTTATTAAAGCATTAGCTGTTGCCAAAAAGGGCCTACCATGAATCACGTTCGGTTGCCGTTTGGGTCAACTATAACATAATCTAGAACCAGAAAGCCGGCTGGGTAATAAAAATCCTTAATCATAACAATCACATCAGTAACGATTCCCCTAGGAAGCTTAAGTGTCAAATCAGCTAACACCACGGTGGTGTCGGCTTTTCGAAGTGGACCAAAGTCATATTGGTCATATAAGCTTCCCGGGAGAATACTCACCCCTGCTCCAAGATCTAATAACGCCCTTGTCATTTTAAAATCGCCCACTTGAATGGGTATTATTGGCGTTCCTGGATCTTGTAACTTGGGTGGGAGGATTCCCTTTAAAACCGAACTCACATTAGCTGTTAAATCGATCTGTTTCGGCATCTTGTGAGTTCGTTTTTGAGTACACAAGTCCTTCAAATACTTTGCGTATGCGGGGACTTGTTTAATAGCATCAATGAGGGGTAAATTAATTTTTACTTGTTTAAAAACTTCCCACATTTCCTCCAGTTGTGGGCCCCTCTTCTTTGGTGATGATCTTGCGGGATTCACCAATGCTTGAGGAAACGGGACAGTTTTACCCGTGGGCCCCATCTCCTTGGTGGTTGCTGTTTCTGTTACCGATTTGTTTAAATTTTTATTAATTAACGTTTTCGGTTTATTTATTTGGATAATCTTCACCTCATCATCACTGTTCCCATTTTCCCCCAAATCTTCCACCATTCCTTCAACAAAGGAGGATGGTGGATTTACCCCGTTATCATAAACCTTACCATTCCTAAGAGTACTCACCTGGTTAATGTGGGTATTCTTCCCACTTGAAGAACTGTTATTCTGGTAGCTAGGATTCTTCAAAGTGTCACTCGGTAACTTGGATGGATTTCGCTTTAGGCTTGCCATTTCTTCAGCCAGTTGACTCACCTGTTTATCTCTCGCAGCATTTGCCTTCTCTTGAAGCTCCAACCTCTGATTCAATGCCTTATTCTGAGTCTCTTGATATGCCTTCATTTGTTTTAATAACTCCACCGCATCCTTAAATGACTCCTCTTTTTTACCCGAAGAATTTCCTTGCCCCTGTTAATAACTCTTTTGATAACCCTTATTGTAACCCCTAAAATCTCTTTGATTGTACCCACTCTGACCGTTGCCCGAACTATTACCATACTGTTTCTGATTTGACTGATAACCTGTCTTCTGAAAATTACCCTGAAAATTCGGGTTCTGCTGCGTGTTCGGATTTCCATAACTGAAGTTTGGATGATTCCTGAGGCCCGGATGATAAGTATTTGAACTCATATTATTGTACTTTCTTTCACCCTGAACATAGTTGACCTCTTCTTCTTCTTCAGTTTCTTCATCTTGCACAACCCCACAACTCGCAACCTCGTGTCCTAATTCACCACAACCTTCACAAACCGGATATGTTTTCCCCGACTTTCTGGCTCCTTGTACACCTGCAACCAACAACCTATCCATCTTATTTTCCAATCTATCCATTCTTTCTTCTGACCCATGACTTTCAACTGCTTTGACCACTGATCTTTTTGACATCCTGTTCGACTGTGCTTGTCTCTTCGAATTACTTCCATGTCTCTCCAAATGCCCCCAATCTTCGTTTTCGTCATATGCAAGGAAAGATCCATTCGTGGTGGCTTGGAGGTCACGAACATCATCATTTGAGAGACTATTATGGAATGCCTTTATCAATTCCCATAAGGCAATCCCATGATGTGGACAAGTCCTCAACAATCGTTTAAATCTTTGGAATGATTCATAGAAAGTTTCACCGGTGATCTGCTGAAAGTTTCGAATGTTGTTGCGGGCCTCTATGGTTCTCTGGGGCGTATAATACTCGTCTAAAAACTGTTGTGCCAAGTCTACCCAAGTGAAAATACTAGCTGATGGCAATGAGAGAAACCACTGCTTTGCCGCTTCTTTCAAACTGAACTGGAAAACTACCATCTTCACCTCTTCCGCAGTAAAACCTTGGCTCGAGATGAGTGCGCATATCGAGTTGAAATCACTCAAGTGTCATTCCCCGGCAGCGGCGCCATTTTGATCGATGTCGAAAGGTCAATCAAAAACATTTATAAAACCTTTACTAGTTAGGGAAAGTAAGGTGTCGAATCCACAGGGAATCAGTGGAAAGTGCTAATCAAGTTTTATAATAAAAATAATTAAAGTGGACAAACGATGTCAAACGATTTAAAATAGTGGTTTGTAAACAATTATATGAAAATAACCAAACTCCAGGGTTCGGGTTTTGCAACAAGTTGAGGAATTGATAAACTTCTTTGGACGGTTTCTTGTTAAAATATGTAAATCAAAAGACTTAACTATTGGCTATGTTGATCGTCAGAACTGAATCCGAATGATTGACACGGCTTAATTAAAATCTAATTGATAATCGGTTTTACTTATTGAAACACAAAATCAATAATATGGTTAATGATAAACGGGTCAATGACGAAAGAACTTAATCCTAATTGTTGATGACCACAAATCAATAACTGACAAAAGATTAAGCAATCAATATATAAAAACCGTTGAAGCACAAAAGTAAACACAAAGAATTGATTAACCGAATGATTAATCAATTACAAATCCAAAGTTAAATTATTATAATGTCAAAACCTAACATGCAACTCAACCCTACACCCGGAGATGGTTATGAAGCCTTTAGCCTTCCATCTTGATCTTCATGTTCTTGATTATGATGTTGGAGAATGATTTCATGAATCAATGGAATGATTAGAGTGTGTTAAGATGGTGTATGATGGCCTCCAAGAAGTCCCCAAACTGATAATGAATGAATTGCATCGACCCTATGGTTTTTTGGGCTTAAATATGGAAGAAAAATCACCAAAATCCCTTTTTCCGTCAGACCAGACCGTAAGCTATGGTCTGGCCACTGTAAGCTACGGTCAGACCGTAAGCTACGGTCTGAAGAGACTGCTTTACGGTCTGCTAGCATGCAACTCAACCCTACACCCGGAGATGGTTATGAAGCCTTTAGCCTTCCATCTTGATCTTCATGTTCTTGATTATGATGTTGGAGAATGATTTCATGAATCAATGGAATGATTAGAGTGTGTTAAGATGGTGTATGATGGCCTCCAAGAAGTCCCCAAACTGATAATGAATGAATTGCATCGACCCTAGGGTTTTTTGGGCTTAAATATGGAAGAAAAATCACCAAAATCCCTTTTTCCGTCAGACCAGACCGTAAGCTATGGTCTGGCCACTGTAAGCTACGGTCAGACCGTAAGCTACGGTCTGAAGAGACTACTTTACGGTCTGCTAGCATAAATCTTGTTTTCTTCATAGAATCTTCGTTTCAACTCCGTTTTCCTCCCCGTTTGCGGCCACGTCTTCGTATTTCAATTCTCTATCTTCTCATGGATCATCACTTTCATTTCCACTCCATCATGAATGCTCTAAATTATCTTCTTTAAGCTCCGTTAAGCTCCGCACACCTGTAAACATAAAACCTATCAAAGTATTTGTGTTCGATACATATAAACAAGTAAAACACACAATATAAAACGCTTAAGGCGTGCACTTTTACCCACACATCAACGAGTTGTCTCCCACCACTCCCAACTTGTAACTTCTTTTCTTTTGTCACTCCCGAACTTAACGGACCCTAACCCCGTTAGTTTTTTTTTGCTGACGTGGCATTTTTTTGCTTATGTGACATGCCATGTGGAAAATAACTTTTTAAACAACAATTCGAGGTAATAAACATTACATTCTAGGTAATAAACTCCCGATTCACTGTCGTTAATGATAAAACAACAATTCGAGGTAATAAACATTACATTCTACTCGATTTTTTATTCAGATCAAAAGCCCTATGCTAATGTATTCAGATTGTAAACAAGAAAATTGAATTTTAGCAATGTAAATTGGGTTGGTCTAGGGTTTGGCTATTGATGTGGTTGCTTACGATAGTGGTGGTGGTGAAGGTTGATGGTGAGGGTGAAGGCACTCGAGGCTAGCAGTTGTGATGAAGGTGGTGGCAGAACCTAACGGTTGTGGAGGCCGACGTGAATGTTTGTGGTTTTTGTAATGGGATGTGTGTGTGCATTATTTGTTGTTTTGTTAGTTTTTTTAATAAGTTATTTTCCACATGGCATGCCACATAAGCAAAAAAATGTCACGTCTGCAAAAAAAACTAACGGGGTTAGGGTCCGTTAAGTTCGGGAGTGACAAAAAAAAAAAAGTTACAAGTTGGGAGTGGTGGGAAACAAATCATTAGTTGAGAGTGTTATCTACCAACGAGTAAAAGTTAGGAGTATTAAAAATCAATATCCCTTCAATAAATAACATATAATTCAACACTAATAAATGTAGACGATGAAATGAGTACGAGAACTTTATTATATGAGTAAAAAAAACACCAGCGTTTATTAACAAGAAAATCCATAGATGTTACAACTTCCCTAACTCCCCATCACATATGGCCCTAGTTAATAGAAGTTTTATTTGTCTACATAAATGTATTATCAATAAAAACATTGTTTCAACCTATACATATTTAGATATACTTTGTACTAACTAGAATATAGCCCGTGTAGTATCCGGGTAGTCAAATAGATACATAATAGTTAAACTTAATAATATACGTAATAACAAACCTTATGGATTAATAAAATATAATTAACTATTAATACAATTTAATAATTCATAATTATCAATAAAAATATTTTGTTTGGTTGAAAGAGCATTAAGCTTTTAGGTTCAAGAGAGAAAACTTGAAGCTAAAAACTTCTATTAGTAGCGTTTAAAAAAAAGCTACAAGCCTTTATTGTTTAAAATTTTAAAAGTTGAATACTTGAATTTTTATCACCTTTTAATAATTTATATAATAGTTACACATTAACCCTTATTCAAAACTAACTACCTTCACGACTTTTTAAGAGGTCATAACTTTTTCACACATTAATATTTTATTTTTTTAAAATACATCATAAAAAGGAGCATTTTATTTTTAAAAAAAAAACTAACTACCTATACGTTTTTAACTTTAAATAATTAACGTATTATGTGATTACCGGTTAGGATCGGCAATAATTCGAGTCAGACGAGCTCAGGTCATGTGTAAGACCAAATTAGGGTTGGAACAAGTCGATACAAAAATGATTAATTTAGTTCGGTTTGTGTCGGTACGGTTTTGATTTCGCCACCGGTTACACGCGTACTACCTTTGCACGAATTACACATTTACATTCGGGTTATGTGTGCACTTTCATCAGGTGAATCATGTACCAACAATGATTATGTGGTTGATGTCAGGTTGTGCGCCCACCCCACCTTACAACGTGCGCACCCAGCTAGTTTTATTGAATGATTAATTTCAAATATACCTTCTAAACAAAACTTAAAATATCATATATGTTTTTACAAAACATTTAAAATATCATATGTGCACTTTAACAAATAGTTAAAGTATCATATATGCATCCATTTATTAATAACAATTTAATAAATGACAATTTTACCGTTGTTATTCTAAAATTTTAACTTTTTTTTATGTCAATTTTTTTAATGAATAGATCATTCTACCCCTACACATTACACCATGTGTTTATACCCTATGTTTTTATTTTAATTTTGATCTACGTTTCTCATCTTTAACAACAACCAAATCGTCTCTCGTCAATTCTTCAAAATTGCAAACCTTTCGAAGGTTTATCGCATCGAATGGTCTACATTGAAATCTTTATATCTAAAAACCTACATCTATCAGCTATGGATGAGATCGGGACCGTACCGGTACCGGTACAGGACTGGGATTGAAGATAAAAATTCGGAAATCTCGTCCCGTACCGTACCGGTACCGGTACCGTATCGGTACCGAAACTCAAAACTTTTGTACCGATTCGGTACCAGTATCAGTACCGCTTTTGCTCATCCCTACTATTAGCTACAACTCTCAGTTTTCAACCACCAATTTCCAGCCAACAGCTATCAGGTAGTTTTGCCAAACATACCCGTTTTGTTACATTTGTAACTTTGTTAGTAATTCTATAAATAGTAATAGTATTAGTTGGCATCCTAGTTGACTACTCTAGTTGAATGACATGTAGAAGAATGATTTTAATTTAATAATATTATATGTAAATAGATAGATTGTGCTTGATACTTTTTATATACGTACAAATATACATCATAATGACCAGTAGAGGGAGAATGCTAGATTATTTCAAAATAATGGAAAGATCAAGAAGCACAAAATCTTCATATACAATAATCAATGGTGAAACTTTGAAGTTTATTTACTCAATAAGTATGAAACTTTTCATACAATAATGTCTTTACTACGTTATAATAAGGCTAGATAGGTTATTAAACTTCTTACAAGTCGTCGATGTTGAAATGATTGCACAAATAAAAAACTTCACACTAATATATGTAATTCAGGTTTCTCAATTTAATCGAATTGGGTTTCTAGAACCGAAAACCAATTACTTATTTAATTTCCGTGTAAAACTGAAGTGAATATCTAATACGTAATTTGATTCGATTTTAAACGGTTCCAGTTAAGTTGTTTTTTTGTTTAATCAATTTGAAACTAAATAATGAATATATTGTTCTATATTTAAAACTGGTTATGTATTGAATGCGTCGCCATTCATATATTAAAAAATAGGAGTGTAAGTAATGTTGTTCTTAAGTTAAGAAAGCCAAATCAAACTAAACCAAGTATCATCGTTTAGTTTTATAAGAAGCATAGTTGTTCATTACCCATTAACCCATTTTAAGATCAGACTGAAAAATACCAAAGCTTTGTTTAACCGGTTTGCAATTTATAGTGTTCCATTTTAAGAAACTGGATTTTAATTGTTCGATTCATGTTCTGGTTCGGAAATCTGGAACCAAATGTTTTAACAGTCACCGAAAGCCAAACTAAAAGTAATCAACACAACCCAATGCATCTCCCCGTGATGGTAGTCACCTAAGCAACAACCTGCAAACTTCCACAAGCTATGCATCCATCTCATAAAACAACCCGGTTAAAAGGGTGGGCGATTGCACCTTATTACCACAATCAGTTTAATTTGATGGATCAACCCAAACATGACCTCTTTATTACCATCTCCTATTTCCATGTAGTGACAAAATTAAGATTAAGATGTTTCTGAATATGACATTCCATCACCATCCTCACTTCCTCAGTCAAAAAGATCACATAAAAGTTCGAATAACATGTATGAAACCACAACCACCACAAAAAGATATTCAGAACTGAAAAGGAAAGTCAAAATTGATAGCTAGTCAACATCACAGTAAAATAGAAAGGCAATTTTCAGCTCTCTTTACAACCAATTATAACACTGATTTTGGTAAAATTGACCAAATACAAATCTACAGTTACCAACCACCATTCTTTCTTACACATGTCATGGAAAACTTCTTTTTTTTTTCTTTTCCATTTTATTATTACAGAAAGTACAAAAACAACGAACCTGTTACAACTGTTAACAGTCAGCTATTCAGAAATCTTGATCTTTATTATTTAAAATCAAGAATCTCCATGATTCCAAGTCCTCTGCCTAACCCTCCTGCCATTTGTATCTCCACCATCTGAAAGTTGACCGCAAACACTTCTTGACTTTCCACCGCCACCACTGCTGTAACCATCATCTTCACACCCTGCAACCGTCTTTAAAAGCTCAGACTGCAACTGAGGGCAATTCTCTTTCAGATATTCAAACCCTTCTGATCTCATAACCGCTGCAAACAATTACATTCTTATTAGGCATATATTTAGAGTTAAAAACTGCATTAAAATAAAAAATGTGAGGGATGTAAACAAGCCAAGTCATTCGTGAGCTACTCGAGATCGGCTCACGAAAAGCTTGATATGGGCCAAGCTTAAATGAGCTCAAGCCTAAAAATAAGCTTGTTGTTATTAGCGTGCCTGTGCCTGAGCCTTGGTTTCACTTATCGAGCTTAAGCTAGCTCACAGGCCTATTATTTATAAAGTTTATATTTCTTATACTAAATATATATTTCAATCAATCGATCAATCATACCCAGTAAAGTCCCACTAATAGCATAGCTATAAGTAGGGTCTGGGGAGGGTGGGATGTAGGCACACCGTACCTCTATCCACATGGATAAAGAGGTGGCTTCCAGAGAGACCCTCGGCTCTAACGTACATATGTATGAAGCAATACAAAGGAAATCAGAGTTTAAAAGTAATAATAATAATAATAATAATAATAATAATAATGATATTAATACTATTTATGTAGAGGAAATATTATTATGGTGTGTGACTAAAATAAGGTAAATAGAAGCCCTAAGGTATTCTTTTCTCCCTAAAAATCCTTAACTTTAATTCTACTTCTCCAAGAATTCATATCCTCAACCATGTCCTCGGAGAGGTTTAGGTCTATCAAATCATGTTTAATCCTCTCATCCCAAGTCAATTTAGGTCGGCCTCTACCCCTTCTCCCCTCTATAGTAATGTTTTCTATGGATCTAACAGGATTCGTCGTTTGTCTTCTCTTCACATGTCCAAACCATCTCAATTTCCACTCTCTTATCTTGTCTGCTATGTTCGCCACCCCTAATCTCTCCCGAAACACGACGTTTCTTATTCGGTCTAACCTTGTGTGCCCGCACAACCAATGTAGCATTCTCATTTCTGCTACCTCCATCATCCGCACTTGTGCCTTCTTGATGGCCCAACAATCTGTTCTATATAGCATTGCAAGTCTAACTGCAACCCTATAAAATTTTCCCTTTAGTTTAGTTGGGAAACTCTTGTCGCACAATATACTTGTGGCTGCTTTCCATCTACCCCATCCTACCTGAACTCGATGGGTCACATCACTGTCTAATTCCCCATCGCTCTGAACAAATGATCCTAGATACTTGAACTTCGTTACCTGCGGGACCACCTGCCCTTCAATGGTAATCTGCGCATTCTCATTGTCATTTACCCCTCCAAAAGCACAGTGGAGGTACTCCGTCTTAGATCGACTAATCCTTAAACCTTTTGTCTCTAAGGTTGTTCGCCACTCCTCAAGTCTCATGTTTAGATCTTGTTTTCTCAGCAAGTAACACAATATCGTCTGCGAACATCATGCACCATCAGAGCGTCCCCTGAATCGACTTTGACAACTCATCCAAGACTACGCCCTAATGAAGACCTACCTCTGCCTCAACAGGGAAGAAATCAGTATCACCCACACTGGCGCACGGACACTTGTTGCACTCCTGGTATACATATCCATAATTATCTCTATGTATTTCCTGGGTACTCCTCTACCCTCTAAGCACTCCCAAAGCACCTGTCATGGCACACTGTCGTAGGCCTTTTCTAGGTCAATAAACACCATATGCAGGTCACACTTCTTCTCCCGATATTTTTCCATCAATCTTCTTATAAGGTGTATTGCCTCTGTGATGGAACGCCCCGGCATGAATCCAAATTGGTTTACCGTAACCTGAGTTTCTCGTCTAAGTCTAACCTCAATCACTATTTCCCAGAGTTTCATAGTATAACTTAGTAGTTTGATTCCTCGGTAGTTACCACAATATTGGGCGTCTCCTTTGTTCTTATAGATAGAAACTACAACGCTGCTCCTCCATTGGTCTGGCATCTTACCAGATTTAAGGATAATATTGAACAGGGTAGTTAACCACATGACTCCTTCCTCTTCCAGACACTTCCACACCTCGATGGGTATGTTGTCTGGGCCAACCGCCTTAGCCTTTCCCATCCTCCTAAATGCAGTCTGCACCTCTTCTCGTGTGATCTGTCGGCAATAGCAGTTATTCGGTTGTTGTCGTTGGGAGGTTGTGTTGTCATGTTCTTGGTAAGCTCTCCCATTATTGAAAAGGTTGTGGAAATAGGTGTGCCATCTTAGCTTGATGTCCTGCTCCTTGACTAGTACATGCCCATCTGTATCCTTTATGAACTTCACCGGCCCTAGATCTTGCATTCTACCCTCCCTGGCTTTGGCAATCTTAAACATAGCATGTTCCCCCTCTTTTGTTTCTAAACGTTCATACATCCGTTTATAAGCCGCGTTCTTTGCTTCCGCCACTGCCTTCTTCGCCTCTCTCTTGGCCGTTTTGTAGGTCTCCCTCAAATTTGCGCGCTCCTCATTCGTGCATCTCATAAGCTCCCTAAAACATCCTTGTTTGTCCCTTATCTTATCTTGTACAGCCTCGTTCCACCACCAAGACTCCTTATGCCCACCTGCCTTTCCTGTTGTGACCCCGAGAGTCTCCTTTGCTATTTGAATGATCTTTGTAGCCATAGCTTCCCATATAAGAGTTGAGTCCCCAATCAGTCGAGCCTGCGTCTGCAGTCTGAGTTTATCCTTAAACAGTAGGAGATTTTCGTCCCTCAAATTTCCCCATCGAATTCTAGGTGTACCTTTCTTCTCACGAACAGTCAGCTTATTTCTGAAGCCTATATCTGTTACCAGCAGACGATGTTGAGCCACCACTGTCTCCCCAGGTATGGCTTTGCAGTCCTTCCACCAACGTCGGTCTCCTTGCCTCATTAAAAGGTAGTCAATTTGCGTGTCGCATCCGCCA
Source organism: Bidens hawaiensis (assembly GCF_021521415.1). NCBI lineage: Eukaryota > Viridiplantae > Streptophyta > Magnoliopsida > Asterales > Asteraceae > Bidens > Bidens hawaiensis. Next base: position 1,370,280 of record NW_027491051.1, read on the forward strand.
CTGCTAAAAGTGATCAACTGAGGGTCTTGTTTCCTAAAATAAGAATTTATAATTCCTAGGTCATGGGCCACCGCAAACTCTAGGAGTTCTGTTCCTGCCTCATTCCTTTCACCAAAACCGAAACCCCCATGTACGGCTTGAAAACCATCGTTAGCCTTACCAATGTGTCCATTAAAATCACCTCCTATACAAATCCTCTCACCCCTAGGTATGCCCCCTACCACTGCGTCCAGGCAATCCCAAAATTCTCTCTTTTCCTGGTCCCCTAAGCCTACATGAGGCGCGTAGGCGCAGACTACTGGCACTACTTCCTCTCCTAGTACTAATATCAACACCATAATCCTGTCATTATGTCTTATCACCTCCACCACACTAGTGTGTAGTTCCTTAGCCACTAGGATCCCCACTCCATTCCTAGCTCCATCAGGCCCCGAGTACCACAACTTATACCCGTTACACTCAGCCCCTCTATGCCCTTTCCACTTAGTCTCTTGAAGGCATGCTATTTAAACCCTACGTCTTCTAAGCACATTTACCAATTCTAGCAACTTACTATTTAGTGTTCCTACATTCCAAGAAGCCAAACGCAATATATACTCCCTATCTTTACCCTTTCCTACACCCCTCGTTTCAGGACATGGTCTCAAGTAGTAGTCATGGTTCCTATGCTCTATGATTGCAACTAATCACACAAACACAAGCGATAGAACACCCAATCAAGATACAATAATAATAATAATACTAATAATAATAATATAATAGTAGTAATAATAATAATAATAAAAATAACAATATGATAATAATAATAATAATAATAAATATATTTATATAATATTATTATAATATGATAAAATAACATGACTTATAGCATATAATATACATAATTATAATTGACAACCCGAATGTAGATGACTTATAGTATAATATATAAAATTACTTATCTACACAATTCTGTGTGCCCAAGGTTCTTTTTCTCACTTTCTTATTTCACCCCTTAAATATAGTAACGTATACGAAATGTCAATCATATCTTATCTCAAAAAATCATGTTATAATTCTTAAATCTTAATCTAACTATTTTATAATTTCTTTGTTTTCTAACATAGTGAAAAATATATAAAGGATGATTAAAAATATATAAGAGTAAATAAAACTTTTCATTCTTAGGTATATAGCAATTAGCACATTTCAGATTCCGTCCTCACACTAAGAAAATAACAGAAGTCATCTTTTATGTGTCACATTTTGTCACACTATGCATCCTTCCCAGTAACAGACGTTAACTTTTTTTGTTAGGTACAGTCATGTGCATTGCACCTAAGGGTATTTTAGTCCATTTTCCCTTGGTTTAATATGAAGAAATCAAGCCGAGTCCGAGCTTAAAATCAACTACTGAACCGAACTCGAGCCTATAGATTATAAAAATAAAGCCCGAAACAAGTCGAGCTCAATCTCGAGCTCTTGTAAGTTAAAAAAGCTGTTCTTACGCCTAGTTGAAATCGGGCTTGGCTTGTTTACACCCCTAATGTGATATAGCTTTACCCAACACATATAAGAAAATTCATGATCATTTCTTACGGCACAAAACAAGTACACAAATGGACAGCATAAACAAAAGTATAAAGAGAAATATAATCCAGGCTTAATAATTATAATAATAATAATAATAACATACCTGCGAGGTTTTCAGCAGCATATCTTAAGCAAACAGCTTTCAATTCAGTAGCATGATAACGATCTGCCAGTGCTAGAGCTCTACCAACAGCGTTTACAGTTATATCTTTACATAGGTGAGACTCACACAACCTTCGAAGTCTGACCAAGTCATACTTATCAGCAGCAGCCAACAACTTGGAGATTAATGAGCCAGATTCAGAAAATGAACTAGATGTCACTGTCTCGTCTTCCATAAGTGTGTCTCTGTATATGAAGTGTAGCATAGCCTGTTTCACATCAAAAGATTATACTTTGATACGCATTGAAATGGTGTAAGAGTTTTAGACCAGCTTCCATGACCCAAAACCCTAGTAAGTCCTTTTTTAATGACTTTTAATAAGCAATTAATCTATTGTACATGCTTACACACACTATATTATCACAACTTGGGTTGTAAATGAGCCAGCCAGACCACTAGTGAGCTACTCAAGAATAGCGCCCTAGAAACTAGAATCGATCTGGGCTTAAACAAGCTCGAGCCCCAGCTACACTTATTAAATATAAGCTCTCTCGTGCCGTCATGTGCCTGAATGAGCATACTATTTATATATCCTAGATCCATTATGCTTCTCACAAACAATATGTTAACTATTATTATATATAAAATTATGAGATAAGTAACAAAACAAAATATATTAACATATACATAAAAGTTACAATTAACATGTAAGTATTATATTTCTAATTGTATTACTAATTAATACATAATAAACAAACTGAGCCAGAGCTTGAAAAACTACTCATGAGCGAAGCTCAAGCTGTAAAAATAAAGCTCAAAATGAGCCGAGCTCAAGCTCTCATAAGCCACAAGTTAAACAAGCCAAGCTTGAGCCTAGTCGAGCTAGGGATCAGCTCGTTTACACCCTTAAATTTACAATATTAATATGACTTTTTGTATAACGTGAATTAAGTAGCTATATGCATCTTGCATTCTATATACCCTTTGGGCAAATTACAACTCATTTCCCTTTAATCTAGTTTATTTACTGATTTAGCCCTTTTTGGCCCACTAGAGATAACCGAAATCAACCCACTTTTAAACAAATGGGTCAAAAAATCCACATTTTGCATTCAAGATACCCTTTAGGCAACTTTTAACAAATTCGACTCATTTCCCTATACAATATTTAATTTTTAAATTGAACCTATATGACTTTGACCAACAAAAGAAAACAAACCAAAACCACAATCAACACAATGTTAAGCAAATGGGTCAAAGTTTCCACATTTTGAATACAAGATATCCTTAGGGCAACTTTTAACTCATTTGGCCCATTTCCCTTTAAAGTTTAAACTAATATTTTTTTTCAGTTTAACCCAATTTGGCCCAATAGAGATAACAAAGCATAACCAAAACCAACCCATTTTTAAGCAAAGGGATCAAATTTTGCACATGCACAAAGTGCATTCATCTATGGCAGGAATATAAATGATTACTATAATAAAGTTACCTTAAAAACTTTAGGTTCCATGTCTGTAAGATCAACTTCATGATGCTTCTCTCCATCTTGTTTAAAAAACATGGACCGAAAAACAGGGGATCGAGCAGCCAGCACCAGCTTATGGGCAAGAAACTTTTCTCCAGCCACATTAAAGAAAACATCTGAACCTTCCATGTTATCCAACAACAAACCAAAATGTGATCCGAGGTCAGACTCTGGTACTTGGATTGAGTGGTGTAACCTAGAACAATCTACTGCTGAAACCACCACTCCAACAGTACAGTTAATTCTTAAACAGTCATCTTTTAGATAATCTGAACTTTCTAACAATGCTCGCCTAAAGAAACGCTTGTATCCCCTGAAAATGTGCACCCAAAATAAAACAAATCAGTTTAGTAAGACAATAACACCGTTTATTGAAAGCATCAACATTTGAAACAACAGGTGTTTCTAAATAACAATTTGATGTGATAGCTCCTGCACTAAGATATTACGTAAAACGTGCCAGTAAACCCGATACAAAGCCATCAAGCTCCAACACAAATAACAACAAAGTTTTGCTTACAAAACCATAGATAATTAAAAAAGCGATCATTAAATAAAAGTTGTAATGTGACAGCTGAATGACAGTTTCTTAAAATATGTATTATAAGATTAACAAAATACAGTACTTCAATATTTGCATATGGAAGTGAAAAGTGTATGTGTAACAAGACTTATTATTGTGTTAAGTAGCGATTAAAAATCTTCAATCCAACCTACAGTAGTTCAATATGTGCAAGTGAGTGAAAATGTATTATCAAGACTATTTTTTTATATTGTGCACCAGAATGGTCCCTTCAAGCAAAATTTAAGTCTAGCGTGTTTTAGTAACATGAAGCCCAAAGATAGAACTAATAAGCACAATTAGATAACCAATCAAGGATAGCTTTTATCATACAATCTCTAATATAATTAGATCAAAAAACCAGATAGCTCTACAGATTGGCAACTTTTTATACTAACTCCAAACAAAACCTCTTAAAACAATATATAATAGCATAAATACAAACTACATTATGGGATACCAATTTCCTAAATTATGCGCTTGTAAATATTTCCTTAACCCTTATATAAATGCCCATGACACTTGAGATACCAAAAGCAATTCAATGCTTGTTATTAATACGAAAAGGATCTGATAGCTAATCACATTATTGTTCTAGGCAGGCAGGCCTTTAGGCATATATCTAACCACTTAATTAATTCAATTTCACTAGAATTCAAATCCAAATAGCAAACCGTACCACATACTGCCTCGATACTTCAACGTGTAAGGGCCGCTCTCCAAGGAGCGATCAAAATGGCTATGCACCTTATGCTTCCCCTTCCCGCTCTGATCCAGCAAAGTCAGCTCAAACAGCGCCCGCACATCCGTGCCCTCGCTGGCCAGCGCGATGAAAACGGACACGTAAGTCGAGTTATCCTCGGGGTTCTTCCCGTCCGGATAGAAGTATATCGCCCATTGGTAGCCTCCGACGGTGAAATTGTCACCGGCGATGTGTTTTCCGATGCCCATGCCTTTGGCTAAGGAGTAGCCTTGGATGACGAACTGGTGAGAGCCGTTGATTGTGGCGGTTATGGACCGGGAGCTTGAGGGTGAGTTGACCAGGTCGTGGTTTGTCATTGTGAGAGATTCATGTAAGAATTTGGGTTGAATTGATGGGTTTTGAGATTGGGCGTGGAATTAGGGTTTGGTTTTGTTTTGTTTTGTTTTGTTTGAAATCAGCGATTTGTATTTGTTATTTGTGTAGAAGAAAAAGCGTGTACGCCTCTTCCTTTTTCTCTCTCGATCAGCGACTCAGCGTTATGTCATCAACGGGTGGTCGTATTGGCTTGTGACCAACCCCGGTTTGGATGATGGTCGTAAGTTGGTTTGCGGCTGACCCCGGTTTGTAATCTCAGAGAGTTTCTTTCTAATGGCGTAGCACCCGGTTCTTGGTCCTGCCTACGTTCTCAAAGGAACCTTCTCCCTTAATGTCACTTGACACCAGTTACGCCGCCACAAGAGTCGAAATACTCAGGTGTAACGCGGTCAAAATAAAACCACGTATGACTCGGATTCGAACTGACGATATCCTAAAAGAATTCATTTTTATAATCAACTTGGCTAGCTCAGAAAGCTCTTTCTATCTTTAATTGGCATTATGATTGTTGTTATTACTTAATTTTGATATATTAAGTTTTTAGAATGTAGAGGTTTTTTATATAAAACTTTTGTATCGTTTATGAAAATGAATGTCATTGGATCAAATTTTAAACGCAACATGTTTTGGATATATAACAGTTAAATATATTATATATATTTAGGTTTAACATTAATTCCAGTCAGATTTATGTTTAAGTTTATAAAAACGACATTATTTTACAAACCTTAAACGACATTTGTGTAATTTACTCGGCAAATATAAATGACAATATAATCTAAAACCTGACTAAAACCTTCAACTTTCTTTTTACGACCACCTCTTCGGAGCTTTGCAGGCTGTTCGTTGCTCCCCCCAACCCCCCAATTTCGTGCACCAATTGTGAAAACTGATGCTACGAGTGTTTAGTCCTGCATCGTACCACTCTCCTCTTGGCACATTACAACCTTTTTTGAACCCCCATGTTAAACATCCAAAACTCAATGAAAACACAAACCCAAAGCATCTCTCAAAACACAATTGTCATGAATCGTCTCGATGGATTTGTATTTTGACGTCTTCTTTTGCTATCTCTCACGATCATTATCTTAATCGTTTCACGCATCCTTCGTGTCCGCCCAACTGCCCTCAATCTTCATCTTCAATTAACTCAACAATCTTACACTCTTATGTCAAGTTGCAACTATTGAATATTATGTGTGTTACAAACCTAAATCTAGGCTTGAATCAACCAACTCTAAACCCAAGATTGTGTGTTTCTATTCCTAGACAACATGAATAATCACTTTGCAACTTTATAATTTAAAAAAAGAAAAACAAATAAATAATTTAGAAAGTACACGACAACTTAGAATAAGTACTACAATGATAATGTTCGAGTTGTCTCAACTATTAAACACAATATTAAACTTCCATGCGTGTTTCCTCATAGAATCAATTTATCCTGTTTTGGAAACCATTCTGGTATTGCAACACTAATTTATCTCGCATGACGCCTTATGGACATCAAAGGTATTGATCACCCTCGTTTGTTGCAATAACTTGTTTGTTAATCATGGTATGTAGAGATAAATAGATGCATCTTGGATATATGTTTTGTGCAGCAACAATAACGACAATTTTAGTTTTTTTGTTGTTTACTTATTCAGTGGCGGATCCAGGAATTTTTTCCACATGGGTCGGAAGTTTGGGCGGTCAATTATCGATACATATATGTGTGTGTAAAATTTTTTATAATTTAAATGTATTATATATATTTAGGTTTAACATTAATTTCAGTCAAATTTAAGTTTAAGTTAAAACGACATTATTTTACAAACCTTAAAAATCATTTGTGTAATTTACTCGGTAAATAAAAATGACAAAAAAATAATATAAAACCTGATCAAAACCTTCAACTTTCTTTTTCCGACCACCTCTTATGAGCTTTGCAAATTGTTCGATGCCACCTCATTTCATGCACCAATTGTCCAATTGTAAAACTGATGCTACCAGTGTTTTGTCATGCATCGTACCACTCTCCTCTTGGCACATTACAACATTTTTTGAACCCTCATTCTAAACACCCAAAACTCAATGAAAACACAAACCCAAAGTATCTCTCAAAACTTAACTGTCATGATTCCATCCAAGGCCGGCTCCGAAAAGACGAAAAAAAAATTTGGGACAAAGGCGAACTTTTTTTAGGCCTTAAGTAAAGAAACATTTTGTTGGGTTTAAACAATTTAATTATAAATGGACTTATCTGATTATGATTTAAGTTGTTTATAAAATTTTTGTATAAAAATAAGCTTAAAATTATCTCAAATAAGACTAGAACCCACAACCTTTTGGTTAGATATCATACCCCTTTACCATTAGACCAAGGTAGTGGTTATGTAATTGTGTTGAAACATTGATTATACACATGTTTTTTATTTGATTATTATTTAAGTTGTGTATAAAATTTTTGTATAAAAATAAGCTTAAAATTATCTCAAATAAGACTATAACCCACAATCTTTTGGTTAGATATCATACCCCTTTACCATTAGACCAAGCTAGTGGTTATGTAATTGTGTTGAAACATTGATTATACACATGTTTTTGATAAAAAAAAATACATATAATTTTTTTTTGAAAAAAAACTATTTCGGGCCTAGCGGGGGTGTCGGGCCTGTGGCCGTCGACTACCCTGCCATGCCTCAAAGACGGCCCTGATTCCATCATCGTCGGATTTGCACATTGACGTCTTCTTTTGCTCTCTCATGATCAATACCTTAATCATTTCACGCGTCCTTCATTCGTCTCCGCCCAACAACCCCCAATCTTCATCTTCAATGAGCTGGACAATCTTACACTCTTATGTCAAGTTGCAACTGTTGAATCTCTTGTGTCCTATAAACCTAAATCCAGGCTTGGATCCACCGACTCAAATTTGTATGTTTATATTCCTCACCAACACCAACCTTCACTTTGCAACTTTATAATTAAAATAAATAAATATAAACTTAAGAAGGTACACATCATGACATCAACTTAGAATAAGTACTTGATTGATAATGTGCGTGTTCTCTCGACTATTAAACACAATATCAAACATTCATGTCGTGTTTCCTTATAAAAACAATTTATCCCGTTATAGAAACCCATTATGGTATTTCAACACTAATTTATGCCGCATGACGCCTTATAGACATCAAAGTTATCGATCACCCTCGTTTGTTGTGATAACTTGTTTGGTGATCGCGATAAGTAAGAGTGACAAATAGATGCATCTTGGGTATAGGTTAGGCATTAGTATATGGTTCGTGCAAACTATAATGACAGTTTTAGTATTATTGTTTACTATTTTTTAATAAATTACATATGAGTAACAAAATTAAGTCATGAGTTTTGTTCGAATATGTTAAGCTTTGGTTACTAAGTCATGAGTTTTGTTTACGTGGCTAGGCTAGCTTGTTTCTTTGTGGTTGGTGGTTTGGGAGGATATATAATGTGTTCTGTTTATAATCTTCAACCTTTCATGTTCTTATTAAAAACTTTAAAGATTCATCCCAAAAAAACTTAGATTACAATTTATTATTTTTTGTTTACGTCATATTCACAACGACCATTAGCTTTGTATTTACTAAGGTTGTGAGGTATGGATGCCATTATGCCAATGAAAATGTTGACATGGCAGATGGTGCCGTCGGTGAACTCCACCCCCTGAAATCGGCACCTTTGACGTTGGAGTTTTGGATGTTAAATTGCCGATTATTTTGCTGACCAAATATGAGGAGAAATAATATTTATTTATTCATCACAACCATATTTGACTTATTCCAAGAAGAAGAATAAAAGCTTTTTATTCATAACCGTTTGACAACGGTTGTTTTTTTATTTTGTTTTTTCTTTTCATTTTTTTTTCAAATAAGATATATTAAAAAAAGTTACCAAACCATATAAATAAACCCCTTCCTTCTTCCATATTTCATATCAAAAACTTACAAATCTCTCTAAACTAAGATGAATTTTTCATCCGATGACGAGTCGAGTTCGGTCGTTCCGCTTTTTATTCACACGATCGCATCTGCTGCAGCCGCTACTTTAACCGAAGAGGGTGAAAATTCAACACCGTAAACAAGAAGAGCTGCTTCAAACAGAGACCATGAAGCGGGTCACGAGCGCCTAGAAGCCGATTACTTTGACGACAATCCGGTATATGATGAAAAAATGTTCAAGAGACGTTTTCGTTTGAGCAAAGAATTATTCATAAAGATAGCTAAGATTTAGAATCGTACCACCCGTTTTTTAGACAATCAATGGATGCGAGAGGACGAGGTTTTACAAACTACCAAAAATGCACTGCTGCACTATGTCAAATGGGATACGGGACAACATCCGATGCTTGGGACGAGTATTTGAGAATGTCCGAGAGAACAGCACGAGAAAGCATGTACTAATTTTGTAAGTGTGTGATCAAGATTTATGGGAACAAATATCTTAGGAAACCCAATTTGAATGACATTCAACAATTATACGAAGCACATGAATCTAAACATTGTTTCCCATGAATGCTTGGTAGCTTGGATTGTATGCAATGGGAGTGGTTTAATTGTCCAACTGCTTGGAGAGGTCAGTACATGAGATGTGATCATCGTCATCCAACAGTGGCTTTGGAAGCAGTAGCTTCACAAGATCTATGGATATGGCATGCGTATTTTGGTGTTGCGGGTTCGAATAACGACTTAAATGTTTTGGAACGGTCACCATTATTAAATGACATTGAAAGTGGGGGAGCACCTGATTCTTCTTTTGAGATTGATTGTAACATCCTACTTTTGATCATAATAATAATATAAATTTCGTCTATTTTACTGTGGGTCGTTATCGGTTTAGATAAATAGAAATGAGTTGGGCTAGTGTTGGGTTAAATGAATATGGGTTATGGACTTTGGGTATAAAAGAAAGAAGTAGAGTCCATGGGCTTGAGCCCATGATCCCTAAATATATAAACCTTTAATCATCCATTAATCATCCATTTCACATATTCCATACACCATCCAAAACACACACTTAAGCTTTCTCTTTAGTTCTTCCTTTTCTCTAGCCGAAACCAAGAAGGAAACCGAGCACCGACCCAAGGTAATACAAGTATGATGTTTTATTAACTTAAACTCGTTATATTTAGTTACAAAACAACGAGCCGACACCGTTACATCGTTAAAGTCACGAGATTCGGGTGGAATCGGGTATAAACCGAACCTAAGATGAGCTTAGGGGTCACCCTAGCTCAGATCTGGATCGAACGGGACGAAAAACGGTGAAAAACGAGTTAAAACACGTTTTTCCGGCGAAAACGCGTTTTTCCGGCAATGGCGGCGCCGGAAAGTGGTACGAGGTTAAGAGGAGTATCAAGGAATGTTCTGACATTCTCTGACCTAACTCTAGTTTGCTAAGGAGGAACTAACGAATCAGAAGTAATTCACTAGCTGATTCGTCTAAGGGAATATAACGAATTAGCTTCAGTTCGTTAAGGAGAAAATATAGCGAATTACCCTTGATTCGCTATAGTTAAAAGATAACGAATTGGAAGGTCCAATTCGTTGCATAGACTGGTTCGCTATGGACTAATTTGTTATGAGTCCAGTTCGCTAAAAGATCTAATTCGTTAAGAGGACTGGTTCGTTATAAGAGTTCAATTCGTCATAAGGTTCAACTCGTTAACCAGACCAAACGAATAAGGTTTGATTCGTTATAAAGTAATGAATGGGTTCATTCGCTATGAACCCCATTCGTTAAAGGACTGGGACGAACTAGAAGTTTAACATAATGACAGAATGGTCTCTGAACTTAGAAAAAGAATGAATTAATTACAATTAAGCCCTTGAACTTTTGAGTTAGCGAATTAAATAATGATTTAAAATCCTAATGGAAAATGTGTTACGACAGTTAATAGAAATAGCTCGACCCCAGCCAGGGGCTCTGCCCTTTGGACCCTGCTAGGGGCTGCCGCCCCTAGACCCCGCTGCCAAGGGCGCTGCCCCCGGACCCCCGTTCGTTGTGGGTCATAAGTAGACTAGAAATACGTTATAGATAGTGATAGATAATTGATACGTATAATTATTATACGGTTAGCCGCGCCCAACTGAAGAAAGGAATAACAATTAACGGTGAACGTAACCGACTTCAGGTGAGTTTCTAGCCCCATTCCTTGTTATGTTTTCGGGGCTGTGTGCATACTCGATGTGATTAGTTAATACTCTTATCCTAAGTGATAAGTGTATGCCATATATGTATTATGTGAAATGTATGAATGGTTTCTTGCCGGTACATGAACGATCTTCGGAATTGCATGTACTGCCAGGAAATGGTTGATGTTATATGTTTATTGTCAGATGAAGAATGAATGATGTATGTATGTGCGAAACTTACGATTACGTATATAGAAAGTATGTTAAGGAGGTATAGAAGAAAGGGTACCGGACCCTAATAATATCCGAGGATGGAGGGTACCGGACCCTAATAATACCCGAGGATGCAGGGTACCGGACCCTAATAATATCCGAGGATGAAAGGTGACTGGACCCTAATAATATCCGAGGATGGAGGGTACCGGACCCTAATAATATCCGAGGTATGTAGGGCGAATGCTCTTTATAACGTAAGGCTAGTTATGAATGTATACGAAAGAACGATGGACATGTTAAGTATGTAATGCGTACCTACGGGCACGTATATGTGCACGTAAAGTAAGTTATGTGATTAACTAGAACTCACTCAGCGTAGCTGACTTTTAGTATGCACGCAGGCAAATAGGTTGAGGCAGCTCGCATGATTGAAGACACATGGCATGGAATCGAAGATACTGGCATCTCGCATAAATGTTATGATGAATTAAAGACTATGTTTTATTTTTAAATGGCTATGAATGTTTGGTAAACGAGATTTGGAAGTTATGTAATATATTATGGTTGAAGTTATTATATTCCGCGTAAAGTTTTAATTAACTCTGATTTGTAGAACTGTGTTTATGAGTAAATCCAACACCAAATGTAGGGCTACCGGTAACGGGGTCTTACATTGATGGAGTAGAATATAAATACGGTTATTATCTTGTTGATGGTATTTACCATGATTATGTTGTGTTTATAGGCTCATATTCAAATCCAATCGGTGAAAAACGCAAGGTATTCGCAAAAGCTCAAGAGGCAGCGAGAAAGGATATTGAGCGAGCATTTGGTATGCTTAAAAAATGGCATACGATAGCTAACCCGACACGAGCTTAGGAACCAAAATGGCTAACAGCTAATGTATGTGGTTATATTACACAATATGATGATAGATGAAAAAGGCAAGGCGATTTGTACGTACATTGAAATGGATAATCAACAACAAGAAGCTAGCGATGAACAAAGAATTAAAACTATCAAGAAATCCGTGATGTGGAAACACATCATAACCTTAAGTCGGATTTAGTTGATCATATTTACGATCTACCTATGAATTAGTTATATTTATTATTTAAATTAAGTTTAATGGATGTAATTTTAGTTTTGTTATATCCCATTTTTTAATTTAGTTAAAAAATCAACATAATCCGTCCATTTAATCGACCTACGTAATTAGTTTTGATAAATAGAAAATATCAACACAATTAATTTGATTTCAACCACAATCCACCCCCATTTAATTTATTCAACCGTTATACAACGGGATAACTCAAATCTCAAATCCTTTTTCAAAATTAAACACCCTTTAAAAAAAAACACCCCTCAGCCTGTAAACTACAATCATTTCTCAAAACAATTTACTTATAATGAATCTAAACAACTCACAACAACCGTTTGGAAACGACGTTTATCAATCGGCGTTTGAGTCGCCTATTTGGCTTCGAGTTCCGTCATTCCAATGGGCGCAACAACAAGTGTCACACCCCGACCAAAGGCGGCAGAACATGCCGGGGTGCAACGTGATTGGACAAATACACAAGACACTATTTAAAGTGACAACATTTAATCAACTCATTTTATTTCATAAATCAATAAACAACACATCTCATTCATACAAACAAACTGAATACAAGTAACAATTATATTGTTCGTTTTACTAATATCTTAATAGTTTTGGTAACGTTTTTCGTCAAGTCCACGAGTCAACAAAAGTAAAACCTGTAACATTTCATAAAATAAAGTTTGTCAATACAAAGGTTGGTGAACACTTCATAAGTTTGAGCATATAAGTACATAGTGATAAAAAGCCACAAAACTTGTATACGAAATAATAAATAAAAGCAATAACTTGGATAAATAGATATCGCTAATAGAATTACGTTAGTGACACCTAGCTATAAGGGGATACCAAATAGTCTAGGATTTTATAGTTATCGTTAATTGCATTACGTTAACGACACATTGCTATAAGGGGATGCCAAATAGTCTAGGATTTTATAGTTCCACCAACCAAAAGCGATAAGCACATAGGCATATAATCATAGAACACCAAATCGAGCAATTATTTAAGTAAAGTATACAATAACGTTTGTGGTTTTAGGATTCAAGTATAAAGCATTTAGTTGAATAAGTATGAAATGTCACCCCAAAACGAAAGATGAAAAATGGGGTATGAAAGTACTCACGTTCAAGTTATAAACTTGAAAGATGATAATTTGGAGATTTGCCGGAACGATGAGTTTAACAAATAATGCCTAAAAGGAAAGAAGTTTTGGATTTAGATAGGTTGTCTTAAAGATCTTTAAATAAAATAATTGTTGCGAAAAGTAAACAATTAAAGTTCAAGGTTTAAAATGTAACTATTTAAGAATTTATAATAATAACCCTTTAAAAATGAAAGTTTGCTCGAAACCGGGTTAAAGTATCTAAGCTTAATATTTACTTAACCTATGTTAAGTAATAAGGTGGGAAAAATGCAGAAATGCAAGTTCCTTTTGAATAAAGATACTAAAACGGGTCTTTAACGAGTGTTTCGGGTCTTGATAATTGGTCAAACCCAAAGTCAATTTTCCAAGATAATGAATTTTATGAGATAACTCAATAAAACTTATTAAGACATAACCAAGTATGTAGTTCTATTGTTTTAGAACTAACAACGCACGTTAAGCGAGTGTTCGGTTTTGTCGTGTCACACCCCGACCAAAGGCGGCGGAACATGCCGGGGTGCAACCGATTGCCCAAATACACAAGACACTATTTAAAGTGACAATATTTATTCAACTCATTTTATTTCAACAATTCAATAAACAACACATCCCGTTCACACAAACAACTGAATACAAGTAGCAATTATACTGTTCGTTTTACTAATAACCTAATAGTCTTGGTAACGTTTTCGTCAAGTCCTCGAGTCAACAAAAGTCAAACCTGTAACATTTCATAAAATAAAGTTTGTCAACACAAAGGTTGGTGAGCAATTCATAAGTTTGAGCATATAAATATATAGTAATAAAAAGCCACAAAACTTGTATACAAAACAATAAATAAAAGCTATAAACTTGGATAAAATAGTTATCGCTAAACAAGTTAGCGACACCCAACTATAAGGGGATGCCAAATAGTTTAGGATTTTATAGTTATCGTTAATTGCATTACGTTAACGACACCTTGCCATGAGGGGTTGCCAAATGGTATAGGATTTATAGTTCCACCATCCAAAAGCTGTAAACATAGTTATCGCTAAACAAGTTAGCGACACCCAACTATAAGGGGATGCCAAATAGTTTAGGATTTAATAGTTATCGTTAATTGCATTACGTTAACGACACCTTGCCAAGAGGGGTTGCCAAATGGTCTAGGATTTATAGTTCCACCATCCAAAAGCGATAAACACATAAGCACATAATCATGTAAGCATAGAACACCAAATCAAACATTTATTCAAGTAAAGTATACAATCATGTTTGTGGGTTTAAGGTTCAAGTAATAAAGCATTTAGTTTGATAAGTATGAAATGTCACCTCAAAACGGAAGATGGAAAAAGGGGTATGAAAGTACTCACCTTGAAATTATAAAGTTAACGAGAAATTTAAGGATGTGGTTAAGCGAGCTGACTGGTCAGAAAATAAATAAACCTGAAACTTTGAGGGAATAATATACAATTAAAAACGAGAACGTAGCCACTGGAAACAGGTCTAACGGATGTCTAGAACTTGAGTTATGAAATAAACAATATTTAAGCGAGCTGGTACTGTTCAGAATCCGAACTGCGAGTCTGGAGTCGGGTTCTGACCACTACACTCAAGATATTATGACGAACATAAAAGTCTTTTGGTCCGAAAGCTAATTATAACCAGAAGATAGAGTATTCGAATTATTCCAAAATTGACTAAAATGCCCCTTAACGGGCCGGGATCGATTTGACCACCGAAAGCTCCAAATTAACAGATTTTGATTTAAGGATTACGTTTATCATGTGAAAAAGTACATCTTTTATGTAAACAACTTTACCCAAAAGATGGTGTCGGGTGTTTAAATAAGTTATGTTCGTTATTTATATATTTACGATATATACATACATACATATATATATAGAGATTAAATTAGTTTAACGAGTCGAGCCGAGAAAACAGGTTATAACGGTGTTTGGTTTTAATATGAAAAAGTTTATTTATATTTAATATTAATTTTTATAAGTTTTATAACCTTTAAAATACTTAAAAAAGAAATAGTCGAATAGCTCGAAACCATAACAAACGAACTCTGATTTAGGCAAATAAGATATCCACGCGACCGTCTCATTGAACTCCACTATCTGTACCTTTTTTCGTCACTGGAAAACACCTTCACCGTCACCGGAAAACCAAACAGTCAGCAGGAAAACTGACCCGACAGCCGGAATACGAACCCTTTCTTGTTTTGCTCATAACTTGGTCATACGAACTCGAAATCAAGCAAATAATATATCCACGCGACCGCGTCGCTGAGAGTTACCGCCCTGAACCAACGCTGTAGCCTGCAGCCACCGAAACAGTTGCCGGAAAAACGAGGGAAAGGGAATGAGAGGGTGCCGGAGGTGACGGGGTTACCGGAGAAGGAGAGGAGGAGGTTTGCGGGCTGCCGGAAAAGCCGAGAGACGAGAGATGGGAGAGTGTTGGTGGTGCGGCTGGAGGTGGTGGGTGGTCTTGCCGGAAAACGGGCCGGATATGGCGTCGGGAGCCCGCCGGAAATCCAGGCTCGCCGGAAAACGGCAGGGGGTGGGTGGTGACGGCTGTGTTGTTGTGTGAGTGTGTGTTGGAGGTGGTGGCCGGAATGGTGGTGCTCGCCGGAGGCGGCGGCGGCGGCCGGAGTAAAGAGAAAGAGATGGGGGTTTATGTTTAGGGTTAGGGTTTATTCTATTTATATGGATGGTGTATAAAAGTTACATTTTGGCCCCTCAAGTTCTAATAATGGTTTAATGCAAGTTTAAAGGTTTCCAAAGCTTGTAACGAGTTTACGAAAATCATTTTAAACCCCTTATGTTTTTCTTAACGATTCTATAGTGTGACAAACATCGATTTATTTATGATCGAGGTATATGATAATTAAATAAGGTTCTAAAAATGTTGGATCGGTTTTATAAAATAAAATTTACAAAACGAATATATACTCGAGACTCAAATTTGACGAATGTCACATGTCGGTCCAAACTATGTTATGAGATCAAGTTGGATCCAACATTTCCAAGTACTTAAGAAAATAATTAAAATCAGTTTGTAAACTGTTTTTAAAGAAATATACAAGTCTTGATAGCTAATAACACACTTGTGTGTCTTAAGCGAGTAAAAATCGGATTGGTTCGGTTTCCATCTCACAATACGTTCCTTGATGGTCTCTACATGCCCAAATAACCAATAACTTGTATAAATGAATTTAGAAACTTAAATCTAACATAAAGCATATTTAAAACAATTATTTAACAAAACTATCAACAAGTTCGGTTCACGGTTTGGACTGTTTACGGTTAAACCGAGGTTAGTCTCTACAAACCCCCACCATGGAACTTCATAAATATGACAAACAAACTAAAAAGAGCATAAGTTAAACAAGATTAATATGTGCAACAAGTTATGTGTGTGTGTATATATCAAGAACACGAAGTCCTCCATGAAGCCTTGCCTTACGAGGTCCGAAACTTAACCAACCGGAGTCAGAGAAGTAACTACCAAAGGTAACAAGGGGTGTCTAATATATATATGTTGTACCACCATAAAAAAGTATTAGTAAGACTACATAAGCTAAATAGAATGAAAGATTAAACTTGGTTTGACATTTGGAAGTCAAATATTCAAGAACACATAAATGAACAATCTTGGATCTATGGAGAATTTAGAGAGAATTTGGAGATGTAGCAAGAGTAAAATGAAGAAGATGGGTGTGTATATGTAGGGTAAGGGTCAAAGCTCCTTTGTAAGGTTCTCTTTTATGTTTACATGCAAATAGGTTGGTTAAACAAACAAGCAAAGCACAAAACAACAAGAAAACACGAAATTATGTGCAGACTTGGCTAGGCTCCGCGCGACGGCCTCCCTTGCCCTAGCCGCGCGGGGCGGCGTGCCCAGGGGGCTGGTCCAGCTCGTCTAGCGTGGTTCGTTTCGCGTCCAGAAGTTTGTTTTTTGATGCATTTCGCTCGTTTTAAATGCGTTTTCGAATTTGTAAAAGAGGTTTTTCAAATTGAAAAAATGGGAATGTTTTGGTAACATAAAAATCCAATATTTTATATATCATGAGTTTCGAGATATAAATCGGGTTGGTTTACGTGATAAACGAATACATAAACGAATACAAATAGAACCCGAAATTGATGGATGTCACAACGAGCATCCGGAATAACACCGATGCCCGGTACAAGCGAGTTTCCCGATTATCAACCGATACCCAACTCTCAACCGATACCCGACACTCAACCGATACCCGACACACAACCATCTAAAGTTACTAAACGAAAAACCACCAAAAAAACAAAAAATAAAGATGCACCTGAAGAATCCAGCCCGGCCGTAAGTCAACATTGGACTACAGCGGAGTAAGAAGCATTAGCTAAAGCGTGGGTCAAAGTTTCGGAGGACTCGGTAAGTTTATTTTTATCCTTATTAATAATTTTTCAAATCTAAACAAAGCATAAACATACATTGTTTGTGTGGGTTATCGGTAACTCGCGAAAACGAACTGCTTTTTAAAAAAATGTCACTAAACGATTTCATGAAGTTCAAACCGTGAAGAATATCGATATGCTCATCAAATCAATACGAAGTGGCATGAATTGAATAGACGAGCTGCTCGGTTTACCGGTATCTATACCAACCTTCGCAAGAACCCCCAAAGCGGTTGGAGCGATGACAATATTATGACGAAAGCGCAAGAGAGATACTTAAGCATTGAAAGAGAAAATTTTACTCACTATTCGTTTTGGCTCGTTATATAGGATAAACCTAAATGGAGAGTGGTGCCCAGCGTGGCTGAGTATACTAATGGTGGTGGTGTTATTGGCGGTTCGAAACGCACAAAGACACCTGAATACAGTAATTTCGTCTTTATCGATTCTGACGCTCATTGTCAACAATATCTCAACATGGATGATGTTGATGACATCCTAGACATAAATGAACCTATCCGTCCTCCCGGGCGGGACAAAAGCAAACGAGCGACCAAAAGCTCGTCATCGAATTTTACGGCAGATAGATTGGAATCGTTATCAAACAAGTTAGATGCATTTAACACCAACTATACAGAAATTGAAGAGCTGAAACTCAAAATGAAAGAAAAAATGATGGAGGAGGTGAGGAAGCGGGAAGAGGAGGCGGCGATGAGAGAGGACTTTAAAATCCTCCAAACTAACATTGACGTCAATGACGAAAAGCGTAAACCAGCATTGGAGGCGTTGCAAGCTCAAATCGCCAACAAATATGTTTAGTTGTGTTTTGTTTTCCTTATTTTATTTGAATTAAGTAATTTTTATTTCTTGTTATTTTTCTCAATGAATGTAACTTTATTTTATTTAAGTTTTAATTTTTGTTATATTAAATTATTTTTAGTTATATATTAAATTATTGTAATATACATATTATTGTTTTATTTGAAAAATAAGGGAAGTGGTGAATTGGTGACCATTGCAATAGTAATGTGAAAGATAGTGGAGTGAAGTGTTTTATGATGTGGCGCTGACGTAACACTATAAAATGAAAAGCAAAATAGCATCCACACCTAATAGTCTAATGTGTTTTTGAAAAGCAAAATGAAAATACAACAAAATCTAATTTTGGAAATAAGTTTTTTTCACTTTCTTTTTGTTATTTACTTTTACTATCTATTTTAAGTTTTCCCTGGTATTAGAAAAAATCTTAAAATTTTTACATCAACAAATTAAGATTTATAATGCCAGTTGTACTGTCTTTTTTTTACAATATAAAACGAAACGCAAGTGTGTCAAATATAAATGCCTTGCACGCATTGTTACGATTTCCCTAATTTTGAGTATTATGAGATTGATGTTTGTCAGTTAATTAAAATAATATAATTAAATTACTTTTAACGTTTTATATTATCTCCGGTGTATACACATACAATCTTCCTATCTTTTTATTCACATCTGAAAATCACAAATTAATCTTGAGCTTATCATGAGACCATAGGCTTTATGACATGGCTCTTTCTATTTCCGATGTACATTAAAAAAATGTGTGACCTCAAACATCATTATATTTTAGATGTTATTAAGTAATAAAGACACACGAAGTCGTAAGATTTTAGGTAATTGTTGTAAAATTTTTGCAAATGCTAACAATTATATGACATCATCACGAGTTGTTAATGAGGATGTCTTCGATCATTTGGATCAACTTGTGCTTGAAAATAGGTCGCCTAGGTTTTTATTTTCTCCCACCTCGTATTTGTTTAAAAACATGTTTTTGATTTAGAAGCAATGCATCTATACACTCACCATCTGCATTTGGATTGAGGACATGTTGACGATCTAATATATTATATTAATATTGTGTACGAAAACATTGTTATTATAAAATATAACAATTTTTACATTCATGGTTTTTCTTTCCCCTAAATAAAACACGTCGAATACACCAAAGTCGGATGACTCGGATCAAATGCTAAACAAAAAGATTCCAAAATGCGAGTTAGATCTAGACAATTATTCAACATCATTACGAGCTGTTCGATGAGTACGTCTTTGATCCTCTGGATTAACTTGCGCTCGAGAACAGGTGACACATTTCCATTTTCTCTCACCTCGCATTTGCTTCAAAGCATGTTTTAATTTTGAAGTATTGCTTACATACAACCACCACTTGTATTTGGGTTCATAGACACATTGATGATCTAATATATTAATATTGCGTTTGAAAAAGTTAGTTATTTCAAAATAAATCAATTTTTACGTTCATAGTGTCAAACCCCCACCCCCCACCCCACCCCAATAAAAAAAGATTCACTTTGGGTAAGCCAAAATCAAATGCGAGTTGGATCTAGACATTGGAGACACAATAAGACAATGACTAATGGGTTATATGAAGCAAATTGACAAATATCAGAATTTTGAGAAATCAGACCGATGATAAAGACAAATTTTACAAGCATCTGGTTAAAAATAAGGACATGTATAATAGTAAAGATGATAAATAAACATGATAAGCTGACAACTTTTACATCTGACAATAGAAACCCTAACAAAGTTGAATAGTGATACGTAATGCCAATCACAATGATAAATTCTACAAATTTATATATATATATATATATTTAATTAATTAATATGGTATTAATATTAATTCTAGTTTACATCCAGGGCCGGCCCAAGTGTATTGTTGGGCCAGGCAAGGGCTTTAGCCCCATAAATATAAAGGCCTTCAATTTTTAAATAAAAATTAATTAATTAATTAATATATGAGGTAATTTGTAGTCAGCCGAGCAATTTTATAACTTGGAAGGAGTGAAAATTTTTGAAGTGAATTCAATTACTCAATTTAGATATATTGACTTTTGAGGTTGGTATTACTTTTCTCACTATTTAATATGTTATTTGCCAATTTTAACACAGAAATTTGTCATAATTAGTAATTTCTACCCAATTTATAATCTACGAGCTTTTATTTGTTTCTTAGAATCTTAGTTAAACATTACACATTAGAACAATTAGTTGAATACTTAAATATTATTACTAACTTAATGCACGGTTGTCGACATTAGTAGCCGGTAATAGCCCCAAGAGGGGTTGCCACCGTCCTTATAGCCTACCTCGCCCACTTAATCACCACTACTAATGTCGATAACCCCTCTTGTGATTAGAATGAAAACTAAACACCCCCCCATGTGATCAAAAGTCTCAAAAAAGCCCTAGTTTTATTAAAAAACAAAAAAACACACCACGCATACCTTTAAAAAAAAGTAACGCTACCAACTATAAACGTGTTAGTTTATAGTTGTCATTCTCTAACCAAGCTAAAGGAGGAGATTTTATACACAAAAATAAAATTTTGAAAAAGCCCCAACTTGATAGTTAGCTTGAGGCCTCCTAAAACCTTGGGCCGTCACTGTTTACATCCGACACAGAAACCCTAACAAAGTTGAATAGTGATATGCAATGCCAATCACAATGATAAATTCTACAAATTTATATATATATATATATATATATTTAATTAATTAATTTGATATTAATATTAATTCTAGTTTTACGGATCAAAATTCTAATTGATAATAAATGTTAAGAATTAGGATTTCTTCAAGAGGCCATCAGTTCGAGTCCAAGTCACATGAGTGTTTTATTCGGTCTGCGTCATGTCAAGTGACATCAGGAGAAAGTTTATTCAAAGACCTGGGAACCAGGGTTACGCCCTTCATAGAAATTTGGGGTTCAAGTAAGAGAATTCTAGTTAGGGGTGTTCATCGGATCGGATAACAGATTATTCGGGTTATTCGGATTTGAAAATTTTTGGACCCTATTAGAAATCCGATCCCATCCGAATTAGGAATATTCCTATCCGATCCGAATCTATCCGAATTCAATTCGGATCGGATTCAGATAATATCCGAATAATCCGAAATAAACCCAACAAAATTTCTTATTTTTTTGTTCATAGCATTTAATAGTTTAGAATCACAATAAAAATACAAATCGAAAAATACGAATTACTTTTAACACAAATTTAAAGTATAAACTTCACATAATAGTCTAACAAATACACCAAACCGGAAAATAATAAACATGTTTTTTATTCGGATTAAATGGATAATCCGAATAATCCGAACAATCCGAATTTTTTGAAATTCAATATCCGAATCTGATCCGAATCCGAATTAGTTATTCGGATTTTCAGATTGATCCGATCCGAATATCCGAATAAAAATTTGGATCAGTTTATTTGGGTTTCAATTTCGGTTCAGATATCGGTTTTTTTTGAATTTCGGATTTCTTGAACAACTCTAATTCTAGTTGTGAAAAAAAGATTTCAAAATTCTAAAATTGGTTGTGAAAAGAAAATATGTAAAAATAAAAAGGAGCCGAGTATAAATATAAAATATCTATAATATCCGTGTAACCAAAGTTAAAAAAAAATTCGATATACCAAACCACCATCCAAAGGATAAACAAACCAAACCAAACCAAACGAAACCCTAGCCAACACTCCATCCATCCATCCCAAACCCTAGCCTCCTCCGCTATGGCCAAGAAACGAAAGATACGCGCCACCCAACCTCCGCCACAAGACCAACCACCCGTCGCCGTTAAGGAAGAAGACCCGGATCCAGAACCACACGACGAAAACCCACAAATCAACCAACAAGAAGACGACCCAGAAGAACAACAACAAGACGAAGAAGAAGAAGACCCAGAAGAAGAACAAGAAGAAGAAGACGACGACGAAGAAGAAGAAGATGAACAAAAAGTCAACGTCAAGATCGAAACCAACGGCCAGGATTTATCCGACGAGCCAGTCGAGAAGCTTCTCGAACCATTCTCCAAAGAACAACTCATCTTGTTAATGAAAGAGGCTGTCACCCGCTACCCGGATTTAATCGCAAGCGTCGAGAAGATAGCCGATGCCGACCCGGCTCACCGAAAGATATTCGTGCACGGTTTAGGCTGGGATACGACCACCGAGACCCTAATTAGCGAGTATTCCAAGTTCGGGGAGATTGAGGATTGTAAAGCTGTCGTCGATAAGAACACCGGCAAGTCCAAAGGCTACGGCTTTATATTGTTTAAGCATCGGGCCGGTGCGAGGAACTCCTTGAAGGAGCCGCAGAAGAAGATTGGGAACAGGGTTACTTCCTGTCAGTTGGCGTCTGCGGGCCCGGTCCCTGCGCCTCCGCCCAACCAGCCCTTGGTGTCGGAGTATACCCAACGGAAGATTTTTGTGAGTAATGTGGCGGCGGAGATCGACCCGCAGAAGCTTACGGAGTTCTTTTCAAAGTTTGGGGAGATTGAAGAGGGGCCGTTGGGGTTGGATAAGCAGACGGGGAAGCCGAAGGGGTTTGCGCTTTTTGTGTATAAGAGCGTCGAGGGCGCGAAGCGGGCCTTGGAAGAGCCGCATAAGATGTTTGAAGGGCATACTCTGAACTGTCAGAAGGCGGTTGATGGGCCGAAGCCGGTTAAGGGGTTTGGTCAGCACCAGCAGTTTGGCGGTGGTGGTGGGCATCATCATCATCATCAGCCATCGAAGAAGGCGAAGTATTCCGGTGGAAGAACTGGTGCAGGGCAAAGTCATGGTCATATGATGGTGTCGTCGGGGCCACCTGTGGGTTACGCGCCGCCTATCACTCCACCGGCGTTAACTCCTGTTTTGGGGCAGGCGTTGACTGCGCTTCTTGCTTCGCAGGGGGCGGGACTTGGGATTTCGAATCTTTTAGGAGGGCTTGGTGCGCCTGCGAACCAGCAGGGGTATGGGGCGCAAGGCGGTGCGGGATACCAGCAAGGTGGGTATGCTAATCCACAGATGGGTCAAGGAGGCAGCAGGCCGCAAGGGGGTTCATCTTACATGGGTCAGGGTCACTAGGTGAGTAGAAGGTGATATTCTTTTGTGAAATATTGGTATGATTGCAGGTTACTATGTTTGTCTAATATGAGTATTTGCTATTTGTTTTACTGATTAAATCTGGTAAGGGTAACATAATTGAATAAAAATAGGTGACTAGATATATCAATGCAAATCCACCCTTTAAAAGATCTCTATTTTAAATGAAGCATATTACTCATGAAATATAAGGTCTGTGTACTACTGATAGTATGTGAATAATTTAGTGATAATAATAGCATGCTTGTTGCATTTCTTGATTGTTTTTGTGTTTTAGAAAAAGGAAGTGACCTGTTTGGTAAAGAAATTACTGCATACACAACTGCATAATGCATGCATGTAGTTTGTCGTAAAAGTTGTAACATTTGGAGTGTGATTTTTTTGTGTGTGTTGTTTCTGTGTGTATGTCTGCAATCATTGTTAATGTTTCAAGTGCTGCTATTTTGTATAAATAGAATCATGTCATTGTTTTAGAAGTTTATGGTTAGGAAATCTACTCAAGTACTCATTTACTAGTTTTTGTGAGGTGTAATTTATATGAGGCAAGGATAAGTGATACTCCCTCCGTCCCATTATAAGTGTCTTAGTTTGACTTTTCAAGTCTTTCTTTTGCAACCTTGACCGTTAATATTTTTGTTCGTGTCATATAATACTTGATGAAAATTATAGTAATGCAAAATACATTTAAGACCCAATCCATTCATATATTTTACATCAAATATTATATAACACAAAAAAATATTGTCGGTCAAAGTTAAACAAGAAAGACTTGAAAAATCAAACCAGGACACATATAATGGGACGGAGGGAGTAGGATTTAAGGTTATTTTGTGTTTTTTTAGTACGGGTTGTTGAATTAGCTCTTAATGTGCTTGATTGATTGTGTTTTTTTGCTTGTTTTTGTGTGATTATAGAGGTTGATAGAAGTAGTTGCTTAGCAATCTATTATAAGTTATTTGTGTAATAAATCCTGGGAACAACTAATCATTAGCTTAATCATCTTTTATTGCTTTCGTTAACTATAACAGGTAAGTTGTATGCGATAAAATACCTGACGATGGATAAAATCTCAGATTTTTACCGATTATCGCACAAAATGTGGATTTGGAACAAGAATTCTTTAGGGTTACATAGTAAACGTTGTTGCATATAGTCAGTTAAAGCCTACTAATTTTTCATAAATCTATTTCAGTTCCATTAGTAACATTAAAGTAGCATGTTACTTTTTTTCTTTCACAGTAAAACTTTATTTACACCGTCAAAATTTACATGATCACATTCATACATACATTAATATCCTTTTCTTATATATGCAATTAACACTATCCAATTTTACATTAGTACATTTGTAAGGTCTTTCTTCCTTGTTTACGCTTATTCAACATGTTTAATAATTGAGTTGTTAGTTACCTTATTTTGAAAAAAGTTATTTAAGAGGCAAAATAAATAAATTTAACTGCCCTAAAATTTGTTACAAAAAACAGAGATACTTAAGGAAATTCAAATTATATGGCAGTACTGTATTCTTTGGTTTCAACATACAAACTAGTAATTTTACCGAAACTGGTATCTTTTGTCAAGTTTGGTTAATATTTCTACTTTTTATTATAAGTTGGTTACGTGTATCACAAGCTTAAGAATATTTTAAAGGGGGCTTGGGTGTGCTTTTTTATTTATCTGAGCAAGTTTTTTCTGCTGGAATTGTTACTTTTGAAATCAAGTTTTTATGGTTTTTACAATTCGTTGTGCAGATTCAACCCTAGATGCATGAATCTTTTTGTTTTGGACTCTGCTGATTCTTCTGAAGTTCCAGCCAGTTATGCAAATGAAGTCTTTACTATATCTTAGCAAAAAAACTCTTATGATTTGCCTAGCAGAATAAAAAAACTTGTATTTTCTTTATCTACTTGGTTTTATGGTCTATTTTAAAAAACTTTGTAGTATTTTAATTTGATTTGCTTCCAAACTCATGACTGGTGCTTAAAATCTTTGATGCATTTTGATTAGTAGTTTCTAACCTCTTATGGTTTTGTGCTTCTATTTATGCTATGTTATCGCATAAAATCCTTTGAAAATTGTAACTTATTTATTGACTTATTATCTGGTGTATTTGTTTTGTATTTGGTTGCACACGGGCCAACTCGTAAATCATTCTACGCCATTGGCTGTTTCAGGTAATGTACACAACTTCATTCCAAGTATTTGGCTGACGTGCAAACTCATTTTCAAATAATGTAATTAAGTTTGTAATAAAACAGTTAAGGAGATTTTTATGCACCTTGATTGCATGTGAATACGTATCCATCGTATCAAGTTTTGACACATCTGTTTTAGCAAATTTTGACCCGCTTTGAGAAAATGATAATATATATTTACTCATCACTACAACATGATGACAGAGTTTTGACTTGTACTCAACAAATTTTTGACCCATTTGAGAAAAGGGTAACCAGTGTTGACTCATCAATACATTCATGGTCACAATATTGAATACTACTCTTTACTATCACAAGTTTGGGAAAAATAAATTAGAGGTCATTGGTTAGTGACCCATGAGTGTAATGATGAATCAATGTGGATGACTATTTTTCTTAAATGATACGGGTCAAAACTCGTCAACAAGTCCATTTCAAGAAACCCTGTCTTGGAAAATGTTGAATTGCTTCATCTCTATGTACTTAATAGATTTATAATATTGAAAAGTACTCCTCAATATCAATAGTTTGGAAAATTTAGAAGTGGTAGTTTTGACCTATTTATGTGTTGATAAGTTAACATGGGTTATTCCTTTTCTCAAACGTGTGCTCAAATGGATGCCAAAGCGTCTATTTCAAAATCTTTTACTCAGAAATGTTTTTGAGTTAGTTCAGTTCATGACACATAATATTAGAACTACTCTTTAAGATCAAGAAAGAGTTCAAAAGATGAATCCTTATTGGTTAAGAGTTTTTGACATCAGCATTTTGTCATGTTTTTGACCTGTTTGGGAAAAATAACAATCCGTACTGACTTATATCATTGGGTTAAAACTTAAAACTACCACCTCGATGTAGTTCATCAACATTCTGAATCAGTTGAAGTGCTTCTTCATCTTGAAGCACCCGTAGTAGCATTGGAGACGAGTCGAAGAATCAAGGGCCCCGCTGAGGGGGCATTGATCTGGTCATCTTCATGAAGCACCTGTAGTAGCAGCAGCCATAAGAAGAAGGTAAATGTTTTGATTTTTCAAAAGTGCCCTTTTCGAATATCCAAGTTTTCTTCTTAGCTACCAGAATCCATCCAGTTTATATTCATAAACATTCGCTTCATTTTTTAAACCCTAGACCATACGTAAAATATTTTATTCATAAATGAGGGTTTGGTGTTTGTCAAAGGTCTGAAAATCATGCCATGAGTACAAATAGGATGTGGATTGGTCTGATGAATTACCTTATTTTCTTTTTTTAAGCCCAAAAGGTTGATTTTTCCATTCGAACCTCAAACTCGAAGGTGCATGGTTGGGGTGTCGGTTTTGAAGAATTTAGCTGGGAGCTAATTGAAGGATTGTCCAGGCGTTTTGCATGAGATGGTGTTTCATCATAACGTTTGTGTTTAGTTATGTTTTTCGAAAATTTTGAACAAGAGAAGACATGTTGTAGGTGATATGGAGTTGATAAATGGTCATTTTAAAATGTTAAGATCAAAAAGAACAAAATGCGTTTTCACGAAAATTAGCTTTTAGTTGCTCGTATGTACATCTTGTTTGATAAGAGGCTCATTATTTCTTTTTATCTTCAACACTATGTTTATTAAAGAATATATACCAGTTACCAACACACTAGCAAACACAAATAAACAACTGGCGGGTTTTAGTTTTGAAAACCAAATTAAAAAGTAGCGTTTGTTAAAAAATAAACCGGTTCCGGACCCGACCCGAACTGGCGGTTCATACCCGTAACCGGACCCGATCCTACCCACGGGTAGGGATCGGGCTTTGGACTTCTCCCAAGACCCGGTGGAACCGCTTCCACTAATCCCTGGTCAAAACCCGACTCTACCTGCAACCGGAGACCTGGTCAAATACCTGATTATTCCCGGAACCGGTTCCTACCCGGACTCGGTGTTGACTTCTGTTGACCAAATCCGGAACCGGAACCGGTTCTGGTTCCTAAAAATACCTGGTTTGTGCACCTCAATTAAAATGTATGATAATGTGAGATTTTTAACTAATCCAAATATGCTATCACACGACTGCTTGTGTTCACAAATTTTATGTTGTATACAAACAAGGTTGCAATTATCTCATTCACTAAAGAGACGTGTTTGCATTGGAATGGAATGAACAAGTTGTGTTGCTATTGCTAGTTCTTTTAAATAGAATTTGTTTCATTCCCATTCCCAATATTTGTGAATGTAGTCCACAAATAGTCGTGTTTTAGTTGTAAACGAAACACTATATACCAACATGCCAATATACAACTAGGAGTTTAGGACAAGTATTTTGTAACCTAAAATTGAATCAAATTGATACTTGAACTTTTTGGATTTGGGTTAGCAATCATGTCAAATAAAATTTTTATTTGTGATTTTACAAGTTTTTTATATATTATTTTAATCTATTTTACACAAATTTTTAAATTCCAAGAGTATGAATCTATCTAAAGACTATACCCAGAGGCCAGAATCACTTTTGAACTAAAGTGAGTCATTTAACATTTGATCAATGCAATCATCATTAACTAGAAATTGACGTTTTCACGGTCCCAATTTTCACTCGTTTCAAACTGTTATTCCCTAGCTAAGTCGAGAGTGTAAACACCCGCATCACACTACTTGTTTTGTTTTTGACAGGCGAAACCACAAACTAACATCTGTTGGAAACACACTAGATAAATTCATAAGAAAAGAGAGAAATTAGAAGAATTTTTAAGTGAGAGAATCAGATCAATTTTTTTCACTAGATAAACATGGAAATTGTAACTTTAAATTAAACCCAAAAGGAGCTCCATATATTTCATCCCTGAGTCCACAAAACTTTAAATTAAAACTAGTATATGAGCATGATGTATTACACGTGTGCGGCTAAGGCACACATCACATTACAAAAGATCACAACATATGTATATATATATAGAAATCAGGGAAAGCTAAATTTACACCAAACCAATGATTTTAGTAATTTTAGCTTGACCTGGTTAATTGTTTTTTCACTCGTAAGAAACTTAAATTCTCTCTCCATAAATGAAATGATTTTAGAATCCCACCCTGCTAGGAGTTTTGTCAAATGCGGCTGGATCATTTCCTTTTTCAAATTGGACACTTTTAAGCTTCTATTTCTATGTACCGCGGAGAAAGTCATTTATTGAGAACACAAATGGGAAAGAGTATTCCGTCAAGAAAGAACCATCTGCCATATAAGTGTAGCTACATAACAAGAGATAAAGATGTTTTCGACCGTCCCTAGAACTTCGCCACACAATGGACAAACTGAAGATATAATTTTCTTGGAAGTCGATTTCACTAGAAGGGCTCCCGACTTTGGTTTTTTTTTTCTTTTTCTTTTTTGTTCATGATATAATTTTCTCATTCGAGTCCTGAATTGTAGGTCTCTTATCGAATTGAATTACATAGCTTATATTTTTATTCTTAATTCGAACCACATTTGTTTAAGTTTGAATTGGTTTTTCTAATTCTGGTTCAACTTTACACTTCAAAAATTCCAGATGAGGAACCCAATTTGCCTAGCCAGAGAACCTTAAATGAATTATAACTTTTAGCTTTATATGAACCGGTGTGTACATAGAATTATTATTTTATATAATTGAAAACAAAACAAATATACATAATATATAATTAAATTATAAAGGTATAAACTTTCAGTAAGGTTAACCAATATTTTAGATGTTCAAGTAATGTATTCTTTTGTTGCCATTATATTCCAAATATTTTTTCTTCTCATCATGAAATACAGATCATTTACTCTCTCCCATATTTTCTTTTCTATATTTTTCTTAAAAAGATAATAAGATTATTTCTGGTTATTTTTCAATTTCATGAAATTGAACATAAAGTTGGTGGTGGCCCACCAGACGCTGCCCTTTGGTCCATGACTTAACAAGGGGTGTTTGTGTCAAACGTGTCGGGTTGATAAGTTTTGGGTTGGCGGATTAGCGTGTTGAGATTCTTCAACCCTAACCTAACCCATATTTTTATTCGTGTCGTGTCGACCATTTAAATTCGTGTCGTGTTCGGGTTGTGTTTCGGGTCAACCCATTTTACGTTCATATACGTATATGAGTAATTCCTATTGACTTCTTAATAAATTAAACAATTAATTACTCTTATTCATATAAAACTTATTAATAATTTATGATAAATCTAATTGTTTATTTGTATTTATCTTTCATTCACAATTAACAAAATTAGGTTCACATATTTAGCTTAAAATAAGAACAAACGAATACAATAATCGGTTAGAACTAATATAATGAAAATGTTAAAAGTAAAAAGTAAGATAAAAGTAGTGTAAAAAGAAATTAGTTTTACTTTTAAAAGTTAATTGATATATGAAAAATAAAAATCTAAGTATTTAACTTTAAAATTTAAAACTTCTTATCTCTAAAATCAAAATATAAATTCTCTAAAATTGTTAAACGGTTTAACAGGTCAACCCACTTTTTAAAAGGTTGGGTTCGGGTCGACCTGTTTAAGAAAACGTGTCGTGTCAGCTGACCTAATATCTATATTTTTTCGTGTCGGGTTTCGAATCGTGTCAGGAATTATCAAAATGTGTAATCAAACTTGTAAAAGAAAACTCAAATTGTATTTATGAAGTTGAAGGATAACATTCATTTACCAATGCCCAACAGAATCAATGCTCTCTTGCTGATTGTGTATTTGTGTCTGAATAGAATTCGACGAAAATGGCAAAACAAACGGTTGATCAGAAGGCGATATGAATGGCGGTTGAGACATGATGCTTACGGCCGAAGAAGAATAAACGTTTTCGTATTGTAAACCATTTGTTGCATTATGTTGTTGTTGCTCAATGCCAAGGTGTGGCTTAGGCACATTGTTATTAACCTTGTCCCCTTCTAACTCTCTATACTTGAGAAGATATTGTTTGAGCGGGTCGACGTACTCTTCAAACCCTAAAGTCGTGATAGCCCAAATAATATCGTCGCCATGGATCGTCTTTCGCTTCTCTTGTTGGCATTTGTCCGAGGCCTCTCCCGTGATGAAGCTAATGAATTCCGAGACACACTCTTGCACGGTTTCTTTCGCTTCTTTTGATATTTTCCCCTTTGATGGAATCACCTTTTTCATGATCCGGCCTACATTTGCTATTGGCAAGAACCGATCTTGTTCTTTGTTGTTGTTGCTGCTGCTGTTGTTATCGTTATGGTTTTTGAGGCTTCTTTTTCCTTGTCTCCCATCTTCCATTTTTATGATGACTTGCATAAAAGGGTCATATTTTGTTTTATTTGGCATTTAAATTACACAGGAAAGAGGTTAAATGGTACATGAAGCATAAAAATAGGCAAGTGAAAAGGGTTACCAAAGGGATCGGGTATACCGTACAAGTTTTTAGTCCCTTGGACTCGTTCGGATGATGATCACATTATTTGTAGTTTTATATTTTATTATTTTTTTAACTCCATTATAAAAGAACCCTAAAGCTATGACATAACGTAGTGTAAAAAGCCACCACAATCCACATGGGAGATGAATAATTTCGCCCCGCACCATAATTATACATAGAGTTAAATAATTACGCAACATATACATAATAATTATGTAACAATATTACACAATTTATAAAACAATTACGCAACCTATGTTAACTGTTACCGTTTAATATTTCGTACCTTTCCCACGTTAGTGCTTTTTTTAGAGGGAGGAAATGAAGAGGAGAGGGATTATGTATTGATATACTCTGTCAAAATTTTATTTCAAGAATACATAACGTAAACAATGTGCATTATAAAAAAGTTGGATTTATAGAAAAACTTAACATAAATGCTAGTATCAAAATCTTAAACTGGTTTAATATGTGAAATAATATTATAATATTATAGAGACTTAATTAACTCATTTAGGAGGTGACATACACCATTTAGCTACACAGTTAGTTCAGGTTACCAGAGCAAAATTTGAAACATGTCCAATTGTCGTGATCTATGATCCCCTATTTTCCCCTATTCACTTCACGAAGCGCCCGACTTTCCTTTAGCAGAATATCACGTTATAGAAATACACGTCAACACATTGGTTGATGAGAATTCTCAAGTAATAAAAAATATTTTTTTTAAACAAAGTCTCACTTTGTTGTTTAAATTACCACTATGCCCATACTGGACCGAAGTCAACTTTTGAAAGTTGTTTTAAAACCCAGTCTTCGTTTTATCTACGACAGACCAATTGGACCTCCTTCTTTCGAAAGTGTCGAAAATAACATTTTATAAATACCACTTCGTTCTTATTGTTCTTATTGGATCGAAGCCAACTCTCGTTTATATACAAAACTTTAGCGTTGTGTGATAAATACAACAAAACGATCACGTTTTGATACCCTTTTGGTGGTGTCATACACTAAATGATTTAGTTATCCTTGAATTTAAGTCATCACATACACTTTTGGCAATTGATTTGAGTCATCACATCTCCCAAAAGTAGTGTTAATTTCTTTCGTGCATATATATAACAACACCTATTATCATAACTTTCATAACAAAACCAACCAAAAAACATATTAGTAGTTCCCCAGTTAGAGAGAGAGAGAATTAAGATGTCGCCCACGTCCAATGTGTTAGAAAAACAATAATATAATTATGATCATTTTCCAAATTAGGAGATTTTGACAAATCTTTTATTTGACCGTTGGAAGCTTGATTCACGGGATCCTTGCCATCTTATGCACCATATCCTTGTAAAGGCAAATTAAGCTTTACTATTTAATTACTTCTCATTTCTTTTGTAATTCAACCAGAAATCTTAATAACATAAAAGTGTTCAATTCATCTCTTTTCACTCGTATTCTGATTATCATAAACAATATGGTATCAAAGCAGTGTTAATGATCATAGGATCTTACTGCCCGTAACATACCTCGCTGTCAAAATAAACCAACCAACCAACCAAACCTTGGACAAGCGACCATGTCTGTTTCAGGCGGTAACCTGTCCGGTAACCTCGAAAACCTTACAGTCCAAATAACCATGGCCGATTCGTCATCTCCGGTAGATAAAAGAAAAGAGGAGGCGTCGACCGCGGGCGCCGACTCTGACGCCACCAACACCAGCGATGACTGGCGCAAAATCGACGGCGGCTCTGAAGCTACTAACACCGGAGATGACCAGCGCAAAATCGGTGAAAGAAAGAGCGACTTTGGTGGTTTAGCATCTGCCATAGAAGAATCAATCAATCCATTCACCACCAATGCAGATGATGGGTTGAGCGTCTCTAATGGAGGTAATAGGATAATCTCAAACCCTTGTATTTGTGATCTCAACTTTATTAACCCTCAAGTTCTAGATATCTTAAATAAACCCCTTAAAGAATATATTAGTTCTAATATATGCCCTATAGATTCTGATTTGTTTAAAACATCCATTGAAGATTCTGTTTTTTTAAAATAAAACCCCTATAGAATCTGTTAACTTTAATAATAACCCGAAAGAATCAGATTTTTGCGATATCGGCCAAAATTTGGAATTTTTTACCTCGGAAAGCTCTCAAGATCTTGTTTTTCACAAAAATGACTTAAACAAAACTATGGGAGAGGTGAACATGATCAACGCACGTAAAAAATTTAATGATAAATTATGGATTTTTGATTGTGGTGCTACCGACACCATGACGTTTGAATTATCCGACATTGTTTCAAATTCTAAAACTAGAATTGATCACATAAAAACCGCCAATGGGGGAACAGTTCCTGTTATGGGAGGGGGGACTATTGAAATATCGCCCACATTAAAACTTTCAAACTGCCTTTATGTCCCTTCATTGTCACATAAACTATTATCCATTAGTCATATGACAAAGGAATTAAATTGCACGGTTTTAATGCATCCAACATTTTGTATTTTACAAGATATTAGGACGGGATCGATTATTGGGCGTGGCACTGAATGCCATGGGTTGTATTATGTGGATGAAGTGACTCACCATGGTGTTGTGATGTTAGCCCATGGAACAATAAATAGAGAAGCATGGTTATGGCATAGGAGACTAGGACATCCATCTATTGGTTATTTGCATATTTTATTTCCAAAATTATTTTCTAGTAATGAAACATTAAGTTGCGAAACCTGTGTCATGGCGAAAAACCATAGACATACATTTAAACCAAACAACACAAAAGTTGATTTACCTTTTTCACTTATTCATTCAGACGTTTGGGGACCGGCAAAAATTATTGGGGGGGGCAAAACTTTCGTTTTTTTGTTTCATTTACTGACGATTGCACTCGTATGACATGGATATATTTTTTAAAAAATAAATCTGAAGTTTTTGATAAGTTTACTATGTTTTATACAATGATACAAACACAATTCAAAACTAATATCCAAGTTCTCCGGTCTGATAATGGGGGAGAATTTGTTAACGATTATATGAAACAATTTTGCCAAACAAAAGGAATTATTCACCAAACATTGTGTTCCCACACTCCCGAGCAAAATGGCACTGTTGAACGGAAAAATCGTATTTTACTAGAAATAACCCGAGCACTTCTGATCGAATCTCAAGTTCCAAAATCTTTCTGGCCCGAAGCTCTTGCAACCGCTACATATCTTATCAACAGATTACCAACAAAGGCGCTTGACCTAAAAACTCCTCTTCAAGCACTTTCAGAATTCACTAAATTACCTCCACCCCTTACACTTCAACCACGAATATTTGGGTGTTCGGTTTTTGTCCACATACCCAAAATCAATCGAAGCAAACTTGACCCATGTGCTGAGAAATGTGTTTTTGTAGGCTACGGTGTCAACCAAAAGGGGTATCGATGTTATAGCCCAACAAAACGTCATGTATACACTACCATGAACTGTGACTTTCTTGAAACAGAGTACTTTTATACCTCCCAACACAATAGCGAGGGGAAGGAAAAACATGACACCTTGAGTTGGTTGCAATGGTTTCCAAAATGGGCCTCAACATCTGAAGAAATTAATCATAATAACCAACATGGATCACCGACCTCACACCAACCTGGTGGGCCTTCAATTAGTGTTCCAAACCCAAATGTTCCTGACCATACATCTGGAGTAAGTAATTCTCAAATACCTGAAAGTATAACTCATGAAAATGTTGATCATGAACAAGAAGAGAAACAAATAGTGCAGGAAATAATGCAGGAAACAGTGCAAGAAGAACAGGTGCAGGAGGAACAAGAACCTATACCAGAAGAAATAAGACAAGAAATGACCGAGAAATATGTCCTCCCACCAAGAGTCAACAAAGGAATACCAGCAAAAAGATACTCCCCAGATAAACAATCCAAATCCTCCAGATACCCAATAGCAAACATAGCCGAAGCAGACCTATCCGAAGAAGCCAAAGCTTTTAACGCTTCTTTAAACGGTGAACAAATTCCGAACTCTGTAGAACAAGCCTTAAAATCCAAGAACTGGAAGGAGGCTATGGAAACAGAGATTAAGGCATTGATAAAAAACGATACATGGGAAAAATGTAACCGTCCACCAGGGAAGAAACCAGTAGGATGTCGATGGGTCTTCACGATTAAACGCAAACCAGACGGGACTATTGAAAGATACAAAGCACGGTTGGTAGCTAAAGGCTATACCCAAACGTATGGTATTGACTACCATGAAACATTCTCTCCGGTAGCCAAAATTAACACAATTAGGGTCCTTTTTTCAATCGCTGCTAATGAAGGATGGCCTCTTCATCAATTTGATGTTAAGAATGCCTTCCTTCATGGGGAATTAAAAGAAGAAGTCTATATGGAAGCTCCACCTGGGTTCACGGAAAATTTCAAAGCAAAAGAAGTATGTCGTTTGAAAAGAACAATCTATGGGCTTAAACAATCTCCTAGAGCTTGGTTCGGCAGATTCACTTTAGCAATGAAGGGATACGGCTTTCATCAAAGCAATTCCGATCATACACTCTTCCTTAAAACCAGAGGTAATCTTGTAACTTGTT
Source organism: Bidens hawaiensis (assembly GCF_021521415.1). Classification (NCBI taxonomy): domain Eukaryota; kingdom Viridiplantae; phylum Streptophyta; class Magnoliopsida; order Asterales; family Asteraceae; genus Bidens; species Bidens hawaiensis. The sequence goes on from NW_027491051.1 coordinate 1,406,258, forward strand.
TAATCATATATGTTGATGACATGATTATTACAGGAAACGATGAAGAAGAAATGAAGAAATTAAAGGCAAATCTATTCAAAGAATTCGAAATGAAGGACCTAGGAAGACTAAAGTACTTTCTCGGAATTGAAGTACTAAGGTCTAAACAGGGGATCTTTATATGTCAAAAAAATATATACTCGATCTCTTGGCCCAGACAGGAATGATCGATTGCAAACCAACAGACACACCAATGATAGTAAATCATAAATTTCATATGGAAGAAGGAGGGGAATTGTCAGACAAAGAAAGATACTCGTCCAGACATTGCATATGCCGTAGGGGTGGTCAGCAAATTTATGCACCAACCACAAATCACTCACATGGAAGCAGTATGGAGAATTATCAGATATCTCAAAGGGACAACAGGTTATGGGGTTCTCTTTCAACCAAACAAACACCTAAAAATCCAGATATACACAGATGCATACTGGGCAGGGGACAAAGACAATGGAAGATCAACAGCAGGGTACTTCTCACTAGTTGGTGGAAATCTAGTTACATGGAGAAGTAAAAGGTAGTAGCGTTATCTAGTGCCGAAGCATAATTTAGAGGAATTGCACGGGGCGTGGCAGAAGTTCTATGGATACGTAAACTTCACAAACTGAACATGTGTGACAACAAAGCCGCAATACAGATTTCAGAAAATCCTGTTTAACATGCTCGTACAAAACACGTGGAGGTACAATAATGATTTGGTTCTTTAGAGAAGTTATAATCTTTGTCTCTGTTTCTCCATCCCTCCTGATTATTCTAATTGGTTGCTCGATCCAATGAAGAAGAAATATAATATAGAAGATAGGGTTTTACTCATCATTCTTACTCATAAGTTTTAATTTAGTTGACACATATGATATTATCAATTCGTAATCTGTAATTGTTTGGAATTCTCGTAAGTTTTAATTTGACGCTACTTCAATATTAATTATTCATACACTAAATCTTTCTGACTCACTTTGTGTCTTCGTCGGAATCCTTAGATTTGGGTTGACGCTAATTGTGTGTTCAGTGGTTTTTTATTGTGCAATTACATATTCTATTGCACCGTGGAGTACTCAGTAAGTTGTTCCACCGTTTATTTGCGTGTTAATGAATAAACAAATAAGTTCCGCTGCTCTCTTATCTCTTGATACTGTGCTTTGTAATTCTTCTCTTGGTCATGAGGATATGTTCTGCTAAGTTGACTAGCCCTAATTTCTATTTTTCTAAAACCTATATTCATGTGCTGTAGCTGTCTCTAATGTTTCGGTGAATTCGGATATCTTGTTTCTTTTTATGGCGGCTATTTCAAGTATAACCGGTATATATATTTTTTCTGGATGTAAATTGTCTCTCTTTTTTCCTTCTACTTAAATTCTTTTGCTGATAGAATTTTGGTTGTTAAAGTTAACATTTTCTTTCAGCAAATTTGTATTGGTTCAGAGTTTTTTGATTAACTCTTATTGTACACTTCTTAATTGAAGTTTATTTGAATGGAAAATGTTTTCAAACGTTCAATGGAAAAATATTTGGTTATGAATGTTCCTATTCAATCAGTGCTTTATTATCACAGAACTCATCTACTACTTTATCTGAAAATCATGTTTTAAAGAAATATCATGTTTATTTGAAGTTTGTTGATTTAGTATTTCTTTTGGTGATAATTGTTACCTGAGGTTGTAATAATCTATCTGGTCTATTGTTATCGCATTCGAGAGGTTTTAAATGTTTGTTTAGAATATATTGTTTGCTTTTACATGGGTTGTCTTATGTTTAATCTCATGGGTGAGTTTTTTTTTTAAAATCTTATTTTTTTATAAATAAATAAGTTCTACTGTAGATTTGTGTTTTGCCAAGTTCTTTAATAAAGTTGGTTCTTGATCCTCATGTAATGATTGCAGCATTGCTTTATTTGTTATAAGGTGAAAAATGTGTTGTCACTTCTTAGAATTGTATCATAAAGAAAAGTGAAATTTGCATTACTATCTGGTGTTTTGTTTGTCGAACCATGTGGTTCATACATTAACCAGTTGTATTGTCAAGATTATTCTTGAATATTTCTGTCAGCCTTGTATGTTTTTTTGTGTGAGATATGTTCTTTTCTGGTTGCAAGCGGTGTTGCTATGTGTTAAATCAGAAGTTGTGTTGGCTGTGTCTATGTTCTTTGATAACGAGTCGTGAGATTCATGTTTATCAGAATTGTTCTGAATCATGTGATTCAGTTTTTGTGTGATTCGTGTTCTTGTAAAGTTGTAAAAGTTTTTGATAAAACAAATGAGTCTTTACGTTCTTTACAAGTTTATTTTTTCATGAATCGGATTCTTTTCAGACATGAATCTGAAGGTTAAAAGTCTTTTGACTGTTTGTTATATTGGATATGTTTCTGATACTATGATGCTTATAGTTAGCAGTCTCGTTTCTTGAATCTTATGATTCGGAATTGTTTGTGAAGCTGTACAAGTTTTTTGCTGGAGTCAAATTAGTCTTTATGTTCTTTACACACTCTCTTTAATGTTTGTTTGTAAAGTTTTAAAAGTTTTAGATCAAGTGAGATTAGTCTTTATGTTCTTCACATGTCTTGTCTTCAGATGTGGTTCTGAGTTCTTAAAAGCTGTGTGGCTTTTTAATTTTTTTTCTTATTAGATATGTTTCTGATAGTCTTGTAGAATCATATGATTCTTTCTGTTGTCTTAATCATAATTATTTCTTCTGATTTCTTATTCTGTAGTGTTACAGAAAGTTTGTTAATGTCTTGTGACTTTATGATATAGTTCTGTGATAATTTGAAATATGTGTATGTTTGTTCTCTTTTGCGGTGTTTACTGCATGTGGGGTTTGTTGAATGTATTTTTTGTCAATATTAATCTAAAAGTTCATTGTTGTTTTAAAATCAAAGTTGGAATTATTATGGTTGGTGAAAGTTACTTTGTTAAAAATAATAAAAAAAAGGTTTTAATCAATTGGACTATTTCTTGGTTTTTTGTAGGTATATTTGGTTCATGGTTGATTGAGCTTGGAGCAAATCTGGGATTTGGAACTGGATTGTATGGGTTCACGTCCGGGCATAGGCCTCACTCTCTCACTCCACATACCCAGGTGTTGTATGTAAGTTCCAAGTTGTTTTCAGATATGTTTTCTTATCTTCAAACATTGTTGTTATGTTTTTTTTACCTGAAAGTTGAGTATATAATAAACAAAACAATTTTTAATGTGGTATTTTTAAAAGGTGCTGTTTCTTTTTCTACTGCATGTTTTCATCTTGTTGTCTGCATCACATTTTTTTGTTGAACATCACAGTTGTATTTTCAATTCCTTTGATTTAGAGACTTGTTTCTTTCTACAACTGTTCTTATTGTGTTTTTGTTAAACCTAGTTTTTTTTTTGTTTTAAAAGTGAATCTTTGTTGATTTGTTACAAAGTTGATTCATAATAGTCTAGGTTTATTTTTTTTCCAGTTCAAGGTATGTTTTAATTGTTGATAATGGAAAGTGGCTTAGTCAAATACTCAATTGTTCAGAAAAGGGTTTTTGGTTTTCGTGAGAATTTATTTTTGTTTTTTAAAAAAGAAGCGTGAATTATTACTACTTTTTTAATTTGTATCCGAATTTGATTTGACTTGTATGCTCATTTGTGTATTTTGCATGTTTTTTTTACATTTAGGCTTAGGGGGGTGGGGGTGGTTCAATTTCCATCACTCACCACACCCAATGGTGGTGTGCCACCTCACCCCACCACATTCCATCACTAGTGATGGAATTTAGTGCGGGGTGGTGGTAGTGTGATGAGTTTTGATATACATACACACACACACATATATATATAGGTCTTTGTGTGTGTGTGATGGGTTTTGTGTGGGGATTTGTGTGCGTGATGGCCATCACGTAAACCCCCTCATCACGCGTGATGAGAGGGGTGGCGGCGGTGTTCGTGATCCCATCACGGACCACCCCGTCCCCTCTTATCCGCTGAATAATTGATTGGGTGGAGCTAATGGGCTTGAATGCACGTAAGGCTTATGGCCTGAAGTGGTTATGTCTTTGTATGACCATCATCAAAAGAAGAATTGTTATTTCAGTGTAAGTTAACCCGAATTGGATGTTACTGAAAGGAACCTTAGAATGGATATGTATGTATAGTGAAGTGAAGTTATGTTTTTAAGTATGAATCTTTAGATATAATTTATCCCCATTCGTAATTTCCCTTCCTCCTCTGATTCGAACGGAGTGTAATGATCATTGGCCATGTTGAGATCGATTGTATCTCGGGTATGTATTTGTCTTTATAATTATAATTATTGACTTTACTTTCAATTATTTAATATTTCATATGCTAAAGTCAAATGGGGGATCGACTTCGAAACCTACACCGCCAACTATAGGAGTGCATTATGACTAATGACGTAATTGCTAATCTGCCAATTTTAGGCTTCACCTCCTCAATCAAAAACAACTTACGGCAATGATCAAGATGTTGATTATTTTAGCTTTTCTTCTACTTTTTCCCCTCATAGTTTCACGTCTTTATCTATCTTTTTGGTTTTTATTCTGTTCTGAGTTTTTGTCTTTCTTAAAACTTTGCAGGGAACAACCACAAAGCTTAGGAAGTGTGACAGTTAACAATTCACTTCATTTGATTAATCTAAAATTTAGGATTTTTATTTTTGGTGTTCGTATGGTTGAACTTCATTGAGATTGATATCAATTAGTAGTTAAAGATAATTTGTGTTCATTTTGATGATATGCTTTGATCAAAACTTAAACCTGTATGGCAATGTTTTATGTTTTCATGTTGATGTTGGTTGAATCATCAAGGTAATTTATTACTTTTTGTGGTGGCTTCAAGTGTTTTTTTTGTATCTACAAATTAAATCTCTATGTTTAATGTGAAATTAATATTTTCCTCAAGCATAATAATATTTTTTAATAATATGACAATTGAAATATCGTTTCTCTAGTAACATGTAAGTTTTCCGGTCAACTCGGTTTCCAATTGATGGTTCTCGTGACAACAGTTAGGGTTCCATTTCAACTCGATTCGTTCTGTTTATCTATTATTTATCCTGATTTGAACAATTGAGCGAATCTTAATGCTTTTTAATGTTGATTTGTTTCAGGGATCTTAAAACCCACAATCTTTTGATGGATTGAAAGTGTGGTTATCAAATCCTTGATTTTGTTTGATGCATCATTTTCTGGCTCCCAAATCTTAAAGATTAGATTTAAAATATTGGTTAGTGTTTTCCTCTTGCTGTTTGGTTGAATAACCTAACCCTAATTGATTTCATTTTGTTCCAGGGAGATTTCGAGTTGCTGAAAGATGTTCCAGTTGCACTGTGAGGTATATTTTTTTTGTTTCTTTTTGAATTAATGTATGATGCTTTTGAATTCATGCTATAAATTTCCGTTTGATATTTTTGTAACTAAGAAATTGATTGAGTGTGCTAGCAATGGATTTATCATGTTTAAATGAAAAGGTTTATATATATGATTTAATCGTGAGTACTGTTAGTTTATTTTGATCAATTGATGTTAGATGTTGATTTGAAACTTTCACTCCTTACATATGGCATGGCTTTTATTTATTTATTTATTTTTCGCAGCCTACTTGGGAACGTGTAGCAAAAATGCTGAAAAGGTTGAAGAAGAAGATTCAATGAAGGGTAATTAATCGATTAATAGTTATTACTTTCATATTGTTGGATTCCGCTACGGCGCTACCAATTTAATAGGTATTGAATCATTTTGATTATTCTCTTATCATTATCAGGTTTTGAGGCGTTTCTTGCACCTAATGCTTAATGCTGAAAATATGATCCAAATACGGAGGTATTTTTGCTCATCTTTGTTATACCAGAAAACAATATTTGTTGTCAGTGGTAAATTGATTTTTTAAATTGGTCTATACAGAAGCATAAGCATGATGTATTACGTCATTTGCTTGATTCATTTGATGAAAATTTCCTTATTTGATTTAATTTTGGAGCTTTTACAATCAATCCATCTAAAGCTTCGAGGATACGCTTTAATAATGGCTTTGTGTGAATTGGCTGAAAAAAAAACTACATCAGATGATGGTCATGGAGGGCTTTTGGCTGCTGCTAATGCTGTTATTAAGTACCCTTTAATTGTCTTTTTCATTATTAATTTGTAACTAATATTAAATAACTTAAGATTGATCTTATATGCACTTTTTAATTTCTTATGATCTTTCGTTTGCTTTTTTCTTAGTTTTTAGATTCCAATTTGTTAATGTTTTTGCTGTCGATTGGAGTCTAGACGCTGAGATATTTGCATTGGGTGGTTGGGATAGAGTAAGGTGATGAAAACTTTGATGCATATGAAGTAGTGATGAGCTCAGTATCATACCGGTACAAATCCCGAATTTCCCAAAAACTTGGTACCGGCATTCCGGTACCGAAAATGCTTCGTTCGGTGCCGATACCATAGTCTAATTTGATGAATACTGATACCAACATCATAGGCAAAAAAATGGGTTAATACCAGTACCGATCCCGATTATATAAAAAACTTGATACTGATCCTGGTACTAAAATGCCCACTTGGTTATACGCATAGGTTTGTCATACTCTAACTATTGTGTCGGTGTGTCCTATAGTTTGATAACAGGCTATACAAAAGAACTAAAATTAAACTGGGGGAATAGTCAAATGCTTAATAGTGTTCTAAACTTGGGGTAATCATGTAGCTATTTCCTTTTTTTTTGTTTTAATCCACTGTTGCAATAATAAAGTTAACATGTGGATGTGATTTTTCGTTTAAATGTTTTTTTGTTATAATTAGTGAAGCACAAAGCCACATAAAGCGACCATGCTTACTTTCAATTGCATTAGAGATGTACAAACAATTTTGGGGATCTGGGCTTGGTAAATCAGTTTCTGACTCGGCCCACTTCACCAAAAAGTTCGGTTTGGGCTTAACCAATTTGGACTCGACTCAACTTGTAGGTTTGTTCGTATACCAGTGCGTTGTTGCCACATTCACTGAACTGGTTTTGGACCAGATCCGGATTTACAAACATGAAGAAAAAAACAGTTTATTTGTTCCAAACTGGTTTATAATCCAAACTGGTTTTCTACCGGTTTTGTAACCTGCTGACCAACCCGGTTCGCTTCATAACTCGAACCGTTTCTTTCCAGATACACTGGTTTTGTACACATCTACACTGCAGTAGCTTTCACATAACTCATCTGGACAACTGAGTCAACTGATTTTAGAGGTAATTAGTTAAAACACCATATATGAATTAATCATTTAGACAAGTAAATTTGTATGAAAGTGTGGTTTCTGACTCGGTTCACTTATGGCTATAATAGTTTTTAATTTAGTACACCTTGGCATGCATTGAATGCTGTATAATTACCAAGTAATTTTCTATATTACCTCTCTTTATGTTACTTTTTATTGGTATTACATTTTTTTTTAACAACAATATTTCAATAAAACAACCGAACCCTTCCTACCGAGCGGATAGTAAGGGCCGGAAACAAAGAACACACAAGAAACAAATTACATGGCCAAAAATTTCCAGCTATCCCACTCTAAGTTCATACTAGTGGCCCTGTTTTTAATCCATAGGCGTGTTGGTCAAAAATCAATTAAGGATAACGTAACCAAATTTGTAAGGTGAGGATTAGTGCTAGGATGATAAGAACGATTATGAAACATTTGCAAACACAAACACAAGGATTTGTTACGAGTAAAAGCCCTTGATCTTGGTCGGATCGCCGGTACAAAAACCCAGGGTGATGACAAATCGTCTATCACCACTTTATTAAACCAAAAAAATGAGAATACAAGGTTGGAGATTATGATAAGTGTTTACAATGATTCTAAGTGTGTGTACTGCTAGAGAGTATTCTTGATATTGAGAATACAAGGTTGCGATGCATCCCATCAAGGCCTTGGTTGTGTTCTCATGCAACGAGGTCAATTCATCGCTTACGCATCAAGGCAACTTAAGGTCAATGAGAAGAACTACACGACTCATGATCTCGAACTTGGTGCCGTCATTTTCGCTCTCAAAATCTGGAGACATTACCTTTATGGTACGAAATGTGTGGTTTTTACCGATCATAAAAGCCTTCAACATATTTTTGACCAAAAAGATCTCAACATGAGACAACGACGATGGGCCGAATTACTTAGTGATTATGATTGCAAATTTCGCTACCACCCCGGTAAAGCGAATGTTGTCGCCGACGCCCTAAGTCGAAAGGTTAATGTTAAATCCGTTCTGCTCTTAAGCGTTGTTGTTCAAACCGATCTTCAAATTCGTATCTTCCAAGCTCAGCGTACCTCCGTTGAAGAAGGTAACATGTACGACGAGATGTCATGTGGAGCCGAACTTCAACTCGAAACCAAAACGATGGTCTTTTGTACTTTCTCAATCGTTTGTGGACTCCCGATCGCGATGACCTTCGTACTTGTATACTCGACGAAGCTCACAATTCGCATTATTCTGTTCATCCCGGTGCGGATAAGATGTATTTCGATCTTCGTGCTACCTTTTGGTGGCCGGGTATGAAAAAGGACGTGGCGTTGTATGTATCTAAATGTCTTACTTGCTCAAAACTTAAAGCCGAACATCAAAGACCTTTTGGTCTACTCGAGCAACCACCGATTCCCGTTTGAAAATTTGAAGACATTGCTATGGACTTTATCACCAAATTACCCAACACCCAAAAAGGCAACGATAGCATTTGGGTGATCATCGATCGATTGACCAAATCTGCTCATTTCATTCCGATCCGCGAGAAGTATTCTGTCGAGCAGCTTGCTCAAATCTATGTTCGGGAAATCATGTGCCGACACGGTTTGCCATTGACCATCATCTCCAATCGCGATACTCGTTTTACCTCTCATTTTTGGCATTCACTTCAAGAAGCTTTGGGAACACGTCTCGAACTTAGCACCGCTTATCATCCTCAAACGGACGGTCAATCCGAACGTATGATCCAAACACTCGAGGATATGCTACGAGCATGTGTTCTTGATTTCGGTGGGAATTGGGATTCTCACATCCCGTTCATTGAGTTCTCGTATAACAATAGTTATCATTCTAGCTTCGAAATGGCTCCTTTTCAAGCTCTTTACGATCGTAAATGTCTTTCCCCGATTAGTTGGAACGAGATCGGTGAAGCTCAAATCACGGGACCCGAAATGGTTCAAGAAGCTACCGACTTCATTGATCAAATCCGTAAGAACCTCCTAGCCGCTAGAAGTCGTCAAAAGAGTTACGCCGACAAACAGCGAAAACCGATCGAATTTAATGTTGACGACCTTGTCCTTCTAAAAGTATCTTCTTGGAAGGGGGTAGTCCGTTTTGGAAAGAAGGGTAAGCTAGCTCCTCGTTTCGTTGGTCCTTTCAAAATTCTTGAGCGTGTTGGGAATGTGGCTTATCGACTCGAACTACTGGAAGAACTTGCCGGTGTTCATTTGACATTCCATGTTTCGAATCTTAAAAAGTGCTTAGTCGAGGGTAATCTCCATATACCTCTCGAAGAAGTACATGTCGATGAGTCGATGATCATGATTGAACGACACATTGAGATCATGGATCGCAGCGAGAAGAAAACCAAGCGTAGTCGTATTCGGTTAGTCAAGTTCGATAGGAATCACGGCGTGACGCGGAATTTACTTCGGAACGAGAAGACGCAAAGAAAGAGAAGTATCCAAATTTGTTTGCATCGTCGTCTTTATCTTAATTTCGGGACGAAATTTCCTAAAGTAGGGAATACTGTGACATTCGTCAATTTCGGGTCTCGATTCGTATTCGTTTTGTAAACTTTATCTAAGTAAACTGACCCGTTTTGTAAACCGAAACTTTGGATATAATAAAAATGATGGATTTTATGTTACAATATTGTTTTTACACTTGTTGGATCATGAAAACACCCTTTTCGGTAACTAAAATGGCCTTAAAACGCTTAAAAACAACTCCGGGGACCAAAACTGCAAGTTTGGAAAGTTTAGAAATTCCACCAGGTGACCTTAGCGCTGCGCTAAGGTCAAGGGCAGAGACCTTAGCGCCGCGCTAAAGGCAGTCTGCACCAGATTTCGGTTTTTGTTATTTTGTGCTTGTTTTGACCCCTTTTTGCATGCAAATACTTGTTATTATCACCCATCTTTGACCCAACTCCTTCCCCTACATATACACTACCATTTCCACTCATTTACACCTGCTACAACTTCAATTTCTCTCTCAAACATCAAAGATTCAAGGTTAATATTAGTGTGTTCTTGAAGGTTTGATTTTTAAAAGTCAAACTGAGTTTAATCTTTCTTTCTAATTTGTTTATTTAACCTTACTAACACTTGATTATGGTGGTACAACATATATATGATATACACCCCTTGTTACCTTTGGTAGTTGCTTCTTCGGTTCCGATTGGTTAAGCTTCGGACCTCGTAAGGCAAGGCTTCATGGAGGACTTCGTGTTCTTGATATATATAATATCTATATTACTTGCTTATACATACTAACCATGACTAACTTCTGCTCATTTTAGTTTATTTACAAGTTCCATGGTGTGGGTTCTAAGAGTCTATGCTTCGGTTTAACCATATATAGCTCTAAACCGGAAACCGAACTTTTGCTTACTAGATTTGTTAAAAATAGTTGTTTAAACATGTTTAATGTTAGATTTGAGTTTCTAAAATCATTTTTACAAGTTTTTTGATATTAAGCATTTGGAATCCATCTATGAACTCGTTGGGAGATGGAAACCGAACTAAACCGAAACTTTTGCTTAAAAGACTTGTTAACTTTTTGGTTGTAAAACTTAAATATTTTCATTTATAAATTATTATACAAGTTCTACGATATCTGGGCATGAGGAAACCATCAAGGAACGTATTTTGAGATGGAAACCGAGCCAATCCGATTTTTACTCGCTTAAGACAAACAAGTGTGTTTTTAGCTATCAAGACTTGTATATTTCTTTAAAAATAGTTTACAAACTGATTTTAATTATTTTCTTAAGTACTTGGAATTGTTGGATCAAACTTGATCTCATAACATAGTTTGGACCGATAAAACCGAACACTCGCTTAACGTGCGTTGTTAGTTCTAAAACAATAGAACTATATACTTGGTTAAGTCTTAATAAGTTTTATTCAGTTATCTCATAACATTTAATATTTTGGAAAGTTGACTTGGGTTTGACCATCTGTCAAGACCCGAACCAACAACCCGAACACTCATCAAAGATCCGTTTTAGTATCTTTGTTCCAAAGGAACTTGTATTTAGCATTTTCCTCACCTTATTACTTAACTTAGGTTAAGTAAATATTGAGGTTAGATACTTTATCCCGGTTTCGAGCAAACCTACATTTTTAAAGGGTTATATTATAAATTCTTAAATAGTTACATTTAAACCTTGAACTTTAATTGTTTACTTTTTACAACAATTATTTTATTTAAAGATCTTCAAGACAACCTTTCTAAATCCAAGACTTTCTTTTATTTAGGCTTCATACATTAAACTCGTCGTTCCGGCAAATCTCCAAATTATCATCTTTCAAGTTTATTACTTGAACGTGAGTAACTTCATACCCCGTTTTCTATCTTTTGTTTTGGGGGTGACATTTCATCTTATGTAAACTAAATGTTTTATACTTGGGTCTTAAACCACAAACGTTATTGTATACTTTACTTAAATAATTGCTCGATTTGGTGTTCTATGATTATATGCCTATGTGTTTATCGCTTTCGGTTGGTGGAACTATAAAGCCTTGTCTATTTGGCATCCTCTTATAGAAAGGTGTCGTTAACGTAACGCAATTAACAATAACTATAAAATCCTAGACTACTTGGTATATCCCCTTGTAGCTAGGTGTCGCTAACGTAATTATATTAGCTATATCTATTTATCCAAGTTATAGCTTTTATTTATTGTTTCGTATACGAGTTTTGTGGCCTTTTCTTATTATATACTTATATGTTCAAACTTATGAATTACTCACCAACCTTTTTGTTGATAAACTTTATTTTATGAAATGTTACAGGTTTGCATCTAGGTTGATTATGGAGTTCGGTGAAGAAAACGTCACAAATACCGTTAGGGTATTAGCAAAAATGAACAATACTCGATTTGATATATTTTGTTATATTTTGTTGTATTTGACTTATGATTATTGTCATGTGACATTTTCGATGTTGTGAAATGAAATGAGTTTGTTAAATATTGTCGCTTAAAATAGTGTTATGCGCTTATGGGAAATCGTTACACCTCGGCATGTTCCGCCGCCTTTGGTCGGGGTGTGACATGATTGCTACACTCTTTATAACCACACATATCAGCAGCCAATCATGTATCCTCCTTTCTTCTCTTTTCATTTTCTTTGAATAATATTTTCTCTCAAAATATGTCTACCGGTTCCACTTCTTCTTCCTATCATTCGGAGTTAGCAGAAATGCAAACCCAAAACTTTCTCACAAATCCATCTTTTAAATTCTGTAAATTTACGGATTCTGAAATCGACGATCTAATTCCACTATTCCCGCCGGAGACTGTTTTTCGACCATTTGACTCCTTAGTCTGATGCGACGCTTACTCGAAAACTTGGGTCTGCTTCCCGGCTTGTCCCTTTCCATTGGTTACTCGTATCCTTTCCCGCCTTTTACCCAAAGCTTCTTCGACGCAACCGGAATGTGTTAAATTCAAGCCATGCCGATGATCCGGAGGGTCTTGCGCACCATCGAGAGGATAATAGAGGAAGATAATATCGAGTTCAGTGTCCGGGAGCTATCACACCTTTACACCTTAACCACTCACGGATCAAACGGATTCGTTATAAAATCCAAACCCTGACAACCTACTCCGATTTCCAACGTTACCCAGAATGGTTCCCTTTGGAGGAATTAGTTATTTTTTGTTTATCGAAGCTCCATTCCTGGTGGGGTTGATTTACCATTGAAATGGGTTAAAAAGGGTAGGATCCTGGATCCTTGAAGAAGCTGCTTTGGATAATTGATCCGTCTTTTAATCATTGTTATTCTGTTTTTTCTTCTTGTAGTGGACAATTTTGCTTCGTTGGCTAACCTACCTGGAACAAGAGAGAAAGAAAGAAAATTTCTTGCCCTGGATCCTGAAGTTCGCACCTTCCAGGCCAAATTCATAGAGGCTTTTTGTGAAGGCTTTTCAGGATCCACCAGCAATATGTCAAGTAAATTTTTAAATTTTTATAATAAAATAAATAATAGAAAACTTACCTGGTCCTTGTGCTTTGTAGGCGCTCAAAAGTCCAACAAGTTTGTCAACAATTTCTCCTTGGTGGATATCGATAGCCTCATCACTCCTCAATTCGTCAAGAAGGAAGCTTTAAAGGCAACTATCACTTCCGAACCAAGAATCGCTACCACAGGGGCCAGATCAAGAGCATCCAAAAGAAAGAGATCTTCAGAAACAGAAAGTCCTTTTGATATACTCATTGCTGTAAGTATCCTTGATCCTGATATCCCTTGTTTATGAATCAATAATCCTTTCAACCTTGTGCAATTGTCTTGAACATGCCGTAAACTCTTCCAGAGACTATCATGAAAAGATCGTGGGCCAACTGGGGGAGAGCCTTACTAGAATAGGAACCGCAACTGCAGCGAAGGACAAAGCTCTAGCCAAGCTCACTAAGGAGAAGAAACGCTTGGAGGATATGCTATCAAGAATCCCAACATCAAGAGGAAGTGAAGCAAGCTACCGAGGAGGCAAAAATATGGGCGGCCAGGTCAGTGCTGCAGGCTAGGATCAAGATGGCTATAACAGCTGGTGATTCGTCCTTTGACAGGTCAGCTTGGGATGTAGAGAAGTGGAGCCAGGCTCTGGTTGCACTCGGTGGAGGAGACGACGAAGAGGATGCTGAGGTAGCTGATGGAATTGGAGATGGAACGAGTGGAGTGAAGGATGCGGATGAGATGGATGAAGGGAAGGAAACAACAGTTGATGGGGAAGCTGCTAAGACGGGCAATGAAGGATAATATAGACAAGGCCCGAGCCCGTTTTCTTTATTTGCTTATTTGGGTTTTTAAGGATATTTGATCATGGTCTGTAATAAACACTAGTAATTAGGATAAAGGATCTATGTTCCTTAAGACAATTTACAAGGGTAGCAAAGGTGAAGGGATCCTCTGTTTGTGGGGATGAAGCCTTTGATGCCCCTGTCTTTATATTCCTGCACTTTGATAAACAATCAGTAACACCTGCTTAACCCGGGTGGATGATCCATCTTTTGAATGGTGAAATTCGGGTTAAGAATTTTGGTTAAGTCCAGGTGACTTATTATTAATAACAACTTATAACTTTTGTCTATAAGCGTGTTTATTTATTATACTGAAAATATATCTGTTGTAATATTAGATTTATTAGTAGTTTTGAAATAAAGTTTCAAGGATACATTATTCTTATACAAACAGATTGAGAATATTAGATCCTTATATATGTAAAGATATAAATTAAAATCAAATAAGTATAAATTGATAAGCTAAAATCATACCATAAGGTCTGATTAGACCTAAGTTACCATAAGTGCCGATATCTTCATGATCCTTGTAGTATGATCTTAGGATACCTAATAAACACAACTTATCATATTAACTGGGATTAAACCCGCATAAACTAGGGACAAACCCAAATAAACTGGGACAAGCCCAAATAAGCTGGGGACAAGCCCAAAAAACTGGGGACAAGCCCCAAATAACTGGAGACAAGCCCAAATAACTGGTGTTAAACTGGGGACTCACCCGAACCAGGATTTATCCCAAACGTGAGTGACGCGATAACGTCAAAACCTTAGCTAACATGAAAATGTTAGAAACCTTGGTCTTGAGATAACATGAAAATATTATAAACCGGGGGTATGGTACGTCTACCATAAATTGTAGGATCCTCCATATGGCCGAAAGCAACGAAACTGTCAGCCACTAAACGTGCACTGGTCCCGCTGCCCCGAACCATACGTTGGATAACGTGCCCTCCATGCGAGAGTGTAGAAACTCTAATTTATAAGAAATGTGAAAACTTTTAAACCTTGGAAGATATAACCATCGGGGGTCAAATCTTAATCGTGGGCAAGCCAAAGAAGTAGAAATGTACCTTGAGTGCGAGGGAGAGGTGGCCAACCTATTAGTCATTACACTTCTTATTGAAATATGCATTGTTACTTAAAAACTTGGAAAAGATAAATGTCAATAATATATTATCCTTAATCAATAACAAGAATCTGAAATGAATAGGTGATCAGATAGATATGACCAATTTTGGGATCCTTGACCCTTTAAGGATGCTTGATCCTCTAAGGATACTTGATCTTGGTTAGAAAAAGTACTTCTTGAGATGAATAGCATTCCATGCTCTTGGTAACCTGTTGTCTTCCATAGTCAGCAGGTGATACGCCCCCTTTCTAGCTTCTGACTTGATCAAGTAGGGGCCTTCCCACTTAGGTGCTAGCTTTCCATTTGCTGGATTCGTTGTGTTTTGAAAGGCTTTTCTTAAAATACATCTCCTTCTTGAAATCTTCAAATCCTGATATTCTTGTTGCATCCCCTAGCTACCCTTTGCTGATATGCCGCCATTTTGATCTTAGCTAGGTCTTTGAGCTCATCAACAGTATCTTGATCTTGGAGAAGGATTTCATTGTTGGCTTGAGGTCACGTATGCTTGTTCTGGCAGTGGGAACCACCATCTCCGTAGGGATTATAGCTTCTGAGCCAAACACCAATGAGAAAGGTGTTTGACCTGTTACATTATTGGGTGTTGTCATGTCAGCCCAAAGAACGTAAGGTAGCTCTTCAGCCCATTTACCCTTCTTGGATCCCAACTTTTTCTTCAGATTGTTGATAATGATCTTATTACTTGACTCTGCCTGGCCATTAGCTTGAGGATGCACCAGAGTAGATGTGATCATCTTTATTCCCCAACTGTCACAAAAGTTAGTGGTTCTTTTCCTGATAAACTGGGAACCATTGTCATAAATAATTTCTGAAGGAATACCAAATCTAGTAATAAAGTTTCTTTTAATGAAGGATATCACCTCTTTTTTGCCGACTTGTACGAAGGCTTCTGCTTCGATCCACATCGAGAAGTAATCAGTCATGGCAAGCATGAACACTTTTCCTCCTGGTGCTTTAGGTAGCTTACCCACAATATCCATGCCACATTCATAAAAAGCCATGATGAGGATATAGGATACATAGGCTCCGCCGGCTGGTGCAGAATGTTGCCGTGTCTTTGAAATGAATCACACTTCTTTGAGTACTCCATGGAGTCTCTCTTCATGGTTGGCCAGTAGTATCTTGTTCTTAGAATCCTAGAGAATAGGGCTCTGCCTCCAGTGTGATTACCACAATCACCTTCGTGAAAGTCCTTGAGCACCTCTTGGATTTCGGGTTCTTGAATACACCTCAAGTATGGACTTGCAAGAGATTTCCTATACAAAATATCATGTAGTAAGATGTATGGTGATACCTTAAGTTTGAGGTTTTAGGATTTTCTGTGGCGGGAATCTCTCTGTCTAGAATGAATTTCTTGATCGGAAGGATCCAAGATCCTTGATTATTTGAGGATAATGGATCCTAAAGCACAATCTCTTTGTTATTTGTTATCTCCATAACTTATTGTTCTCCTATTGCTGATGAGAGTATATGGATGATCGGGATCTTCGTAGCTTCTGGAATCTTTAAGGATGAAGCTAAATTTGCTAACGCATCTGCCCCAACATTCTCTTCCCTCGGTACATGTATAATATTTAAAGAATTGAAGAACTTTGTCAGTTTTTTCACAATATCTAGATATTTGATTAGTTTTTCTCCTTTAACAGCATATGAGCCATTAAAGTGGTTAGCTATTAATAACGAATCTATATACACCTGAAGATACCTGATCCTCATGTGTTTAGCTAGCTGCAAACTTGCGATTAAAGCTTCATACTCTGCTTCATTATTTGTGGCTTGAAACTCACAGACTATAGACTGGGGTATTGTGTCCCTATGTGTTGATTTCAGCAGGATACCTAACCCTGTTCCTCTTACATTGGATGCTCCGTCTGTGAGTAAGATCCAAGGATCCTTGGTTTCCTCTAACTGTTGGACCTCCAAGTCGACTTCCTTTTGTAGATCACTACTATAATCAGCCACAAAGTCAGCTAATGCTTGAGACTTTATAGCAGTCCTTGGCTCATAATGGATATCATATGCACTTAGCTTTACAACCCATTTTGCCATCCTACCTGACATCTCTGGTTTTCTAAGAACATTCTTGATAGGATAGTTAGTTTTCACAATTATTGTATGAGTTTCAAAGTAATGCCTTAACTTAGTAGAAGCCATAATTAAAGCAAGAATTAATTTTTCTAAATGAGAATACCTGGCTTCAGCATCTAGAAGACTTTTACTTACATAATAAACAAGATGTTGCTCCCCTTCATGATCCTTTACAAGGACAGCACTTACTGCATTACCCGATACGGCTAAGTACAAGGATAAGGTTTCTCCCCATCTACTGGTTTCATTAATGCTGGCGCTGAGGATAAGTAATCCTTCAAGGCTTTGAGTGCAGCCTTATGCTTCTCTGTCTACTCGAACCTTTTATTCTTTCTTAAGATATCATAGAAATCCTTACACTTCTCTGAGGATCGAGAGATGAACCTATTTAAGGCTGCAATCCTACCTGTTAACCTTTGCACATCCTTTGCATTTGCGGGGGACTTTAGGTTGATGATGGCCTTTTTTTGTTCCGGGCTAGCCTTTATACCCCTCTTAGTGACCATATAACCAAGAAACTTTTCCGCATTAACACCAAAATGGCATTTAGATGGATTGAGTTTCATGTTATACTGGTCGAGGATATTGAAGGCTTTTTCCAAGTCTTTCAGATGATCTTCAACCTTTTTGGATTTGACCACCATGTCGTCTATATAGACTTCCATGGTTTTCCCTAGCTGGTCTTTGAACATCATGTTGACTAAGCGTTGATAAGTTGCACATGCATTTCTTAGTCCAACGGGCATGGCAATATAGCAATATATCCCAGTAGGAGTCATGAATGCTATGTCTTCCTGATCAGATGGTTCCATATGAATTTGTTGAAATACAGATGAAGCATCCATAAAAGTAAGCATCTCATGTACTGCTGTTGCATCCACCATTGAGTCTATATGTGGTAATGGGAAAGGATCCTTGGGATATGTCTAGTTTAAGTTGGTGAAATCAACACATACCCTCCACTTTCCATTCTTTTTTGAAACAACCACAAAATTAGCCAACCATCGAGGATACTTAACCTCTCTGATCATACCGGCCTTAAGAAGTTTTTCAACTTCTTCTTGTATGATCGCATTCCTCTCAGGAGTGAATTTCCTTCACTTCTGGTGAATCGGTTTAATAGAATTATCAAGGCCTAGTTTATGAGTAATTACCTCTTTTGAAATACCTGTCATGTCGAAATGCTTGAAGGCAAATGTAGATTTTCGTTGCTTAAGGAAGGATACTAGATCCTCTTCAATGCTAGTAGGGATACTGAATCCTAGGAAGACTTTTACATCTGGATCCTCGGGGTCCAAAGTTACTTCTTTCAGGTCTTGTTCTCGAGCTTCAAGTACGCTTCTAGGAGGTTGCTGTAGTTGCTATGCTATCGTTTGCTTGGCCGCCGGTTTCATGGATGACAAATAATAGTTCTTAGCTTTCACTTGGTCGCCATCTATTCTCACTACCCCCCAAGGAGTTGGTAACTTTATACACCGGTGATAAGTAGATGCTACAACTTTCATTCCATGTAGCCATGGCCTGCCAAGAATTACATTGCAACAAGACAAATTGCCTATAACACAAAATTTTTGATAAGAGATTTAACCCTCAATGTATATAGGAAGCTTGATGTCCCCCATTGTTTTCTTAGTTTCGCCACTGAAACCAACGTGCACGGATGTTCGGGGAACGATGTCCGAGTCTGGGATATTCATCTTCTGGAGTACATCATGTTGAATGATGTTAACTGAGCTTCCACCATCAACTAGGATACTGCGCACATAATGATTAGCAATAAATAGAGTTATACTCAAACCATCGTGATGAGGATCCTAGATGCTTGTTTTATCCTCTTCATCAAAGAAGATTCTCTTATCAGTCGTTAAGGTAGTGGATATGACATGTCGTTCCCCATTCTTCAATTTTGTTTCTTTAGCATACGTTTTGGCTGAGGAGAAGGAAGTTCCACATATATCTGAGCCACCGGAGATGAAATTGATGACTTGTGCACCTGGTGGGGGCGGAGCCGCTTTCTGTGGGACGTCTTCAGGATCCTGGATCATTGACTTTTTTCTTCCCAGGAGCTCCTTGAAGTGGCCTTTGCTTAGAAGATACCCAATTTCTCTTCTTAGACCGATGCAGTCATGATTAAATGGCCAAAATCTTCATGGAATGCACACCACTTGGATTTATCTTTGAAGGATGCTGACTTCTCATTTTTCCGAGGCCACCTTGCTTTTTCTCCAAGATCCTTCATAGCACAAATTGAGCCATGAGTATCAACAGAGAAGCAATATTAAAAAATACTTGGATAATCCTCATTATCATCGTCTCCTTCTTCGAATGCTCGGAAATTTTGGTTATTTAACTTTGAATAAGGCTTCGAGTTGTTGTTCCCGAATGAGGATCCTTGTTTCTTGTTAGGAGACTCTTGTTTTGTTGGGGCCCCTAACTGTTCTTGGATCTTCTTATCATCCTCTAACCTTATAAATCTGAGTGCCCTGTTTGTTTCTGACTTCATCTAACGTCCTACATGGGGTCATCACACAATATTCATAAAAGGGGGAGCCCCTATGTACCCCTATCTTGAATGCCTCAACAGCCGTAGCCATATCAAGATTAGGGATCTCTAGGGCTTCCCTGCCAAACCTTGTAACGAAATTCCTTAGGGATTCGTCATGACGTTGGATAACTCTATATAAATCACTAGTTAATCTTTTGAATTTTCTACTACAAAAAAATTGGCTATTGAATAAGTTAACTAAGTGGAAAAAGAAGTAACAGAGTAGGGAGGAAGACTTAACAGCCATTTAAGTGCAGATCCTGTTAATGTGGATCCGAAGCCCTTGCATAGACATGCCTCCTTGAGTCTTTCAGTAATTGTATTGATCTCCATTCTCTCCCTATGCTGAGCCACATGCTCTTCTGGATCGGTGGTTCCATCGTACACTTTCATATTGGGGGTTGAAAGCGTTTTGGGATCTCAGTATCACATATTGGTGGAGCAAATCTGGACCACTTGTGGCTCCCATCTGGTATTCCAGGAATTGGTCTGACCACTCCTGGCACGCTGGATATCATATCGTTAAGCTTCTGGAGTTCCTTAGCCATAGCCTGATTGATACATGTATCCTACATAGAACCAAGGTTAGTGTCCAAGGACACGTAATTATATGTGTTACCTCTCAGTTGATTGAACATCGGCAAAAGTGTATCCAAGGTAAGAGGCATCTCCTATGGTAGTCGGTCCACTAGAGGCAATGGTCTGCATGGGAATGATGTCTCCTTCATGGATCTCTGAAGACCTTTGATGTTGAGGGCCTTTGGATCCTTGACTCTACCAGAAGGATCCTTGAGGTTGGAAGTTAAAGGATCCTTGGTGATACATTGGGAGGATCCTGGTTGAAGGATGGATGATCCTTGCTGTAGGAACAAGAATCCTTGAGTTTGCTGACCTATGAACCCTTGTTAAAGGATAGATGATCCTGGCTGAAGGAATGAGAATCATTGAGTTTGCTGACCCATGGACCCCTATTGAAGGATAAATGATCCTGGCTGAAGGAACGAGGATCCTTGAGTTTGCTGACCCATGGAGCCATGTTGAAGGATAGACGATCCTTAAGCAAGTTGAGCCAAGGATCTTGGAGTGGTAAAATCCTGCATCCTAGGCACCAAGGGAGTCTGATCCTCCAATGGCCTCTTAGTCTTCTTGAGATCTTCTATCTCATGAAGGATCTTCTGGTTGGTCCTGCTTTGCTGCTCCATGTATGCTTTAACACGTGAAAACATAGCAGAAACATCATTGTTAGAGTTAGCCACCGAAGTAGGAGCAGTGGTTTGAGCTCTTGAAGACTGTGATTTGTGTCTTGTTTCTATCCGCAGTGGTCCTTGGAGCTGCTACTAGCGGAGGAGGCATCAGAGGTAAGGTTCTTGGTGGGTGAGAAACTGATGAAGGCATGGTTGATGAAGCAGAAGATTGTTGAGAGGCTATTGATGATGGTATTAGTTGAAAATGTTGAATATTCATAGGGAATTTTCTGGATTATAGCACCAATTTCCCTACGGTGGGCGCCAAATTGTTTTGGTTAAAAATCAATTAAGGATAACGTAACCAAATTTGTAAGGTGCGGATTAGTGCTAGGATGATAAGAACGATTATGAAACAGTTGCAAATACAAACACAAGAATTTGTTAAGAGGAAAAACCCTTGATCTTGGTTGGATCTCTGGCACAAAAACCCCGGGTGATGACAAATCGTCTATCATCACTTTATCAATCTAAAGAATGAGAATAGAAGGTTGGAGATTATGATCAGTGTTTACAATGATTCTAAGTGTGTGTACTGCTAGAGAGTATTCTTGATATTGCTCAAGTGTGTAAGTGATAATTTCGTGACATAGCTGATCAATAATCCCGTTATAAATAAAACTAACAACTAACTACAAGTCCTACAAATCCGCCACTCTTCCATTAGCTTCGTCCACTTCTTTTGACCACGTGCAGAAGGAGCCCAGTAGCGAGATACTAGGTAGCCTTGGTCATACAACCGTTATATCTATTAATCACAACACCATTCAAACACAATAGTTAGATTATAAGTAATACCGAGGATCCTTGATCCTTTGCAACCTGGAATATATCTCAAGGATAAATGATCCACAAGCTACATAAGGATAGAGTATCCTCAGCATAAAATCTATGCCCTAACAATAAGTAGCTCAAAACTTTTATATCTCCAATCACTTTATCTAACTTGACCAGCTTATTTTAAAAAATAGCCTCATTTCGACACTTCCATAAACACCATATGACCACCATAACAATTGAATACACCATTTGTGTCTTGTGACTAGGGTTGTAAACGAACCGAACGAACACGAACCAGGCCTTGTTCATGTTCGTTCGTTAAGGAAATAATGTGTTCACGAACGGTTCACGAACACTTACCGAACGAGATTTTATTTTTGTGTTCGTTCATTAAGGAAATAAGTGTGTTCACGAACGGTTCACGAACACATACGAACACAAATAAAATCGGTAGAGCCTAAAGATTGAGGCCGGTATATTCATTAATGTGAATAGTGAAAGCATGTAAATGAATCAAACGAACATGAACAAGGGCATGTTTGTGTTCATTCATTTAACTTCAAACGTGCACACACACCTAATCGAACAAATATATGTTCATGTTTGTTTATTTAAAAAACAAACATTTGTGTTCGTTTAAGTTCGCTTGTATAAATCTAAACGAACATAATTGAACAAAGATAAACAAACATATATGAACAAATGTAAATGACCACAAACAAACATAAATGAAAACACTTAAATGAACACGGTTAACAAATATAAAACCTTTAAATAGATGACTTATCCAGATAATATTTAATTATTTTCTAATAAACGAACATAAATGAAAGCTCATGAACATAAATGAACGAACGAAACATGTGTTCATGTTCGTTCGTTTAATTAAACGAACACATATTTTGTGTTCATGTTCGTTCGTTTATTAAATAAATGAACATAAACGAACTTCCCGCCGAATGGTTCACGAATAGTTCACCGAACGTTCGGTTCGCTTACAGGCCTACTTGTGACCAATTTCATGGACCTGTTTGATCTGCTTAAACATGCCATGAAATGCGTTCCCGTGAAACAGTTGCATGTTACACCATCTTCCAATTCTATCCCACACAACGGTCGCAACATAGCAAGACACAAACAAATGGTTCACCGAATCCCCCGCTGCTAAACAATTACTACACATACCTGGGCCCAAAAGAATCCTTCTTTTTATTAGTTTGTCCCATGTGGGGAGATGATTGGGAATGGCTCGTCAAATCGTTGCATTCACTTTTAACAGAACCCAATTGTTCCACTCAACAATACAATTCGGGCTTAAAGGTTCAGATTTACATAAAAGTTTTTTCATAGAAGCAACCGAGAACAATCTCGAGGTCTTATATTTCTTTCATGAGAAATATATGGTTTTATGATTAGGGTGTTTTCTTTCTATTGGAGGAGTAATTTCATTTTTGGCTATTTTTAATTCTTTGAAGGTTATGATTTATTGAGATCATAGAATACGTGAATTCTGCGTTGGTAGCACGCAAGGCTTAAAAATTGGACGCTTTAGTGATTGATGATGGTACGAAGTGAAAATCTCTACTCCTCACTTGAACTAGGATGTCGAGTTCTTGTAACATCCTAAATTTTATAATAATAAATAAAGGGATTTATGTTTTTTAAATGTGTGTAAATATTTAATTAAGATTAAATATAATAAAGAGTATGGACTTGGGTGGGAAAGATGGGATAAGGAATGGGATGGGTCTTAGGTCCATGGGCTTAAGAGAGTATAAATACTCCCTTAAACCTCCCTAAAACCCTAAAACCCTCATTTATATCTTTTTTATTCCCTACACACTCAAACACACACACAAACCTTCCCATATACGGCCGTGAGCTAGAGAGGAGATCCGAGACCAAACCGAACCTAAATCTTGGTAAATCTTAACTATACGAGTAAGATACAATATCCTTGTTGAACATCAAAGCTAACCGTAGCCTAAACGTGTCTAAACCAACCATAAAATTACAAACTTGATGTTTAAAATGGACTTAACGAACTCATGGATATATACGGCTCATAAAAAAACCCTAGATCTAGTTGAATGTTTTAAACCCATAAAGGTCCAAGCTTTATGGATAAACTGGGTTAAGTCTTAGCCGAACACGGTAAGGGAAACATTTATGGGATTATATAGGACCATAATAGGGTAGTAAAGTTGTGAAAAACGTCCCTAAAGGACGAAACTGTTACAACCCATTCGATTACAATATACAGATCTTTCGATTATAATGGGTTACTCGAATAAATATACCAATTCGAATACAATTCATAAAATTGAATACATGTATACAATAGATTACATTGTGGTTCGAATACAAGGTGTACGTTCGATTACATTAAATGGATTCGAATACAACATGTAAACTCGATTACAAATGGGTCACTCGAATACATGTATGATTCGCTTGCACTGTATGGATTCGAATACAACATGTAGACTCGAATACAATACGGGTTCAAGGCAATTTCGAATACATTATGGGTTCGATTACAATTTGTAACCCGATTATAATGGAGGATTCGAATACATTGTAGTAGTCGAATACAATAGACATGTTTGAATACAATATATATACCCGAATACAATCTATGAATTTGCATACATATTGTATATTCGAGTACACGTATACACCGAATACATACATTCATTCGAATGCACTTAAGGGCTCGATTGCATTGAGTGATTCGAATACAACATAAGGGTTCAAATACATGGATTAGGTATTCAAATACACAAGGTATTCGAATACACCATGCCCCCGTACATATTGTGTATTTACATATCCTTGGATGCTATTGTTCGTGAACAATTGTATTCTAATAAACCCTATTCAGTACAAGAAAGAAAGACATGAAAATGTTACAAGTATATAAATTGTATTCTAAAAGAAAACTCAAACACAAGAAGAATTAGGATGCAAGGCCATGATTATGAATACACTACCTAATAAACCTTTAGAATAGACCAGACTTAGCCATTTTGGCTGAAACATGAATAATGTGATTAGGACAAGTATTGATACATGTAATTAATGTACATCTAGCCGAGCACAGTTAAAGAGAGAAATAACAATTAACGGAGAATGAAGCAGAATCCAGGTTCGTTTCTTGCCTCACATTTGACGTTGGATTTACTCATAAACACAGTTCTACAAATCAGAGTTTATTAAAACTTCGTGGAATAAATAAAACTTCAATCATTCTTTACAAAACATTACAACTTGTCTTTAGATCAAGACATAAAACATCATATTTAAAACATCGTTTCTTCCATCTTCACATGCTAGTCGTTCAGTCCATGCGATGTGCCATCCTCATGCCAGCTTGTAAAACATAATTACTAGTGTGCATACTAAAAGTCAGCTAAGCTAAGTGAGTTCTAGTTAATCAAGCAACTTAACATACAACCATTTCATGTAATCAAATAAGTGTCCGAAGACACATAGTTCGTTGTCTGACCTGTTCCTTACCGCTTAACCACTTAACTGTCTCCTACGTCTTAGCCACTTGTTTACGGAAGCACATAGAGGCTTACCCTCTCATGCACTCACGTTATGCCACTTAATAACGGAGGCACGTATAGGCTTTCCCAACCACGCACTCACGTTATGCCACTTTAATAACGAAGGCACGTATAGGCTTGCCTCACCACGTACTATCGTCATGCCACTAACACCCTTACTAGACCCTTGCCACTCCTATCACACTCTACCTCTATTTGTCCACAGCACACTTTCTAACATTACATCATTTACATAATAATCAAGTTACATAATAACATTTACACACACTAATAACCACTTAGAGTTCATTCCATTGGCAGTACATGCAATATCCGAAGATCGTTCACGCACCGACAAACATTCGTTCATAACATAATACTTACTATGACATCAATCATTATAGCATACACTTACCAGTTAAGGTAAGTGTATTCACACTTCACATCGAGTATGCACACAGCCCCGAAAATATAACAAGGAAATGGGGCTAGAAACTCACCTGATCTCGGTTGTGTCTGCCGTTTAAAGTTATTCCCTTCCTTTGCTGTGCGCGACTAACTGTTTAATAGATACAATATTAAATATTGTTCTAGCCCTTCTTACTGCTTACTTAACTAATCTTAAGCGTCTAAGCCGATTTTACTCCATTGAGTCATTACCCGGTCAGTTAATCGTTACCTGTTAACCTTTAAAGGTATATTTCATAAATTAATAAAGTCCAGGGGCTAATATGTAATTAAAACATTTATTCTAAGTCCAAGGACCTTTCTGTCATTCTTTCAAACTTCTAATTCGTTATTAAGAATATAGCGAACTGGGTGAGTAACGAATCACTTGATTCGTTATCTGATTCGCTATCTTACATTATCTGATTCGTTATCCTAGTCTTTAACGAATGGCCACATAACGAATTGGCCTTTATAAAGAATAGCGAACTGGACTCTTTATAACGAACTGAACTTTTATAACGAACAGGCTTTAACGAATTGAAGCTAGTTCGTTGTTTTTCCTTAACGAATTATTTAATGAATCGGAGCTAGTTCGTCATTCCTTCATTAACGAATCAGTTCACGAATTAAGGCTAGTCTGTTAACGAATTATCTTTAATTCGTTAGTTTCACATAAAGAATTAGGGTTAGGGTTTTAATATTCTTTTCATCATTGTATACGCTTTTCCGACGCTGTCATCGCCGGAAAACCGGGATCTTACCCCATTTACCCGTTTTTCATTCAAAACAACCTATTTATGTTAAAGTTTACATCTTTCTCACATAATAGGGTCTGATTTACTATCCTACAAAGTTTTATGCAAAACCGACTTCGTTTACCCGTCCTTTTCATAAACCGAACACTACTCGTTTTACTCGAAACGAACCAACTAACCCGTTTACTATCAAGTTCATTAGTTTATTAATAATCATAACCCGATCTATCATCCTACCAATTTTCATGTAAATCCGTACACGAAAAGTAAACATTTTTAACAAAAACATACCTTTAATGTTTATAATCTAAATCACTCGAATAGACCAAAACCATATCAAACGAACTCGGAATTGAGTGATTCAAGCGGCCACGGAACCGTCTCGCCCCGATCTACAAACCCATCAGCTCGAATTCGCCGGAGACCACAGCTACAGTCGCCGGAATCTTCACTTTTGAGCTGCTACGGTTTTGCTGATAACAATCGAACTTCTCGACTCCTGATCGAAGATCTAATCGGTGAAAATCTTCATTTATATACCATGAACACTTAGTTAAAATTTGAGACCGATCTGACAGTTAGATCCCGGGAATCTTTGTGTCTTTGTGGGTGGTTTTCTCAAAAACGGGAATAGGAGAAGTGTGTGTTTTTGATGGTGTAGGCTATGGTGCAGAGATGTGTGAAAATGGAAAGGATTAGGGTTTTAAGGGGTGTTTATACTCCCTTAAGCCCATCTTTCCTTTTTGGTCCATAATTAACTCCATCTAATTAGCCTACTTATCCTTTCATCCTTATTATTTTATTAATTTTCTACTAACTTATGTAAACTTTTCAATCATAAATACATAATATATTAAATATTATTCTTAGAAATTTCGGGATGTTACAAGTCTAGCCACCATATAAGTGGTTTTGTCCTCGAAACCTGCTTAGTCCTTGTAAAATGAATACTTCTTGTATTCAAATCTTTTCTTGAACCGACTTAACTTTTCCTATCTTACCGATTTATCCTTTTGTCACACAATCCTCGAGTGATGTTCATTAGTTTTAGCTGTCTTAGGTAGCTTGTCCATGAAGTCCTCGATGATGTGCTTCCTTATATAGACTTGTGACAAGTATTGGCTGTCTTTGATGCTTCGGTGACAATTGGGCAACTCCCATAGTGTATTTGACTACAAGCTTCAATCGTGATCCTTCTTCACTACTTTCTACAGTTTGAGTCCTGCTGCTTTCATATATCGCTCTGCCATACATTCCTCAAAATGGTGTCTGGTTGGCACGTGTCTTATCACAGCTTCCAGTACGACCTCCTCGTGCTCGTCCCTTTGTAACAGTCATCTATCTTATCTCTAAGGAAACACAAACGTTATCACTTTAGGAATTATTTAGCACATGGTTCGTAAGGTAAGTAGTTAATGACATTGATCAAGTGTAAGTTACTATTTGCATTACTCCCCAGGTTCTACAACTTCCCTTTATGATTTCACTTATGCTAGTTTCTACTTTTAAACAGTTAACCTATCAAGCAATCAATTAATCCTATCCCTAACATACACGTATCCTCCCTTTAGAAATTAAACTAACCTTATCATTTATTAACTACACACTTTACTGTTACTGAGCTTGCTTGAGTGACACATGGCTATCTTGAACTGGCATCTTCTTTCTTTTCTCACTTAAATTCCATTCTATGTTCGAGTCTAAGCATGTATGATGCTTAAATCTCTCGAACTTTGCTCTGATACCAACTTGTAAGGCCCCGATCCCTGTGCCTCACATTTGACGTTGGATTTACTCATAAACACGGTTCTAAAAATTAGAGCTTATTAAAACTTTCGAGGAATAAATAAAACTTCAATCATTCTTTACAAAACATTACAACTTGTCTTTAGATCAAGACATAAAACATCATATTTAAAACATCGTTTCTTCCATCTTCAGATGCCAGTCGTTCAGTCCATGCCATGTGCCATCTTGATGCCAGCTTGTAAAACATAATGGCCTGCGTGCATACTAAAAGTCAGCTACGCTGAGTGAGTTCTAGTTAATCAAGAAACTTACCATACAACCATTTCATGTAATCAAATACGTGTCCGAAGACACATAGTCCGCTGTCTGACCTGTTCCTTACCGCTTAACCACTTAACTGTCCCCTACGTTTTAGCCATTTGTTTACGGAAGCACATAGAGGCCTACCCTCTCATGCACTCACGTTATGCCACTTAATAACAGAGGCACGTATAGGCTTGCCCTACTACGCACTCACGTTATGCCACTTTAATAACGAAGGCACGTATAGGATTGCCCTACCACGTACTATCGTCATGCCGCTAACGCCCTTACTTGACCCTTGCCACTCCTATCACACTCTACCTCTACTTGTCTACAACACACTTTCTAACATTACATCATTTACATAATAACCAAGTTACATAATAACATTTACACACACTAATAACCACTTAGAGTTCATTCCCTTTGGCAGTACGTGCAATATCCGAAGATCGTTCACGCACCGACAAACATTCGTTCATAACATAATACTTACTATCACATCAATCATTATAGCATACACTTACCACTTAAGGTAAGTGTATTCACACTTCACATCGAGTACGCACACAGCCCCGAAAACATAACAAGGAAATGGGGCTAGAAACTCACATGATCTCGGTTGCGTCCTCCGTTTAAGGTTATTCCCTTCCTTTGCTGTGCGCGACTAACTGTTTAATAGATACAATATTAAATATTGTTCTAGCCCTTCTTACTGCTTACTTAACTAATCTTAAGCGTCTAAGTCGATTTTACTCAATTGAGTCATTACCCGGTTAGTTAATCGTTACACGTTAACCTTTAAAGATATATTTCATAAATTAATAAAGTCCAGGGGCTAATATGTAATTAAACCATTTATTCTAAGTCCAAGGACCTTTCTGTCATCCTTTTAAACTTCTAATTCGTTATTCTGAATATAGCGTACTGGGTGAGTAACGAATCACATGATTCATTATCTGATTCGCTATCTTACATTATCTGATTCGTTATCTTAGTCTTTAACGAATGTCCACATAACGAATTGGCCTTTATAAAGAATTAACCCTCATAGCGAACTGGACTCTTTATAAGTAACTGATCTTTTATAACGAACTGGCTTTAACGAATTGAAGCTAGTTCGTTGTTCTTCCTTAACGAATTATTTAACGAATCGGAGCTAGTTCGTCATTCCTTCATTAACGAATCAGTTCACGAATTAAGGATAGTCCGTTAAATAAATTACCTTTAATTAGTTAGTTTCACATAACGAATTAGGGTTAGGGTTTTAATATTCTTTTCATCATTGTATACGCTTTTCTGGCGCCGTTATCGCCGGAAACCGGGATCTTACCCCATTTACCCGTTTTTCATTCAAAAAAACCTATTTATGTTAAAGTTTACATCTTTCTCACATAATAGGGTCCGATTTACTATCCTACCAAGTTTTATGCAAAACCGACTTCTTTTACCCGTACTTTTCATAAACCGAACACTACTCTTTTTACCCGAAACGAACCAACTATCCCGTTTACTATCAAGTTCATTACTTTATCAATAATCATGACCTGATCTATCATCCTACCAATTTTCATGTAAATCAGTACACGAAAAGTAAATCTTTTTAACAAAAAACGTACCTTTAATGTTTATAATCTAAATCACTCGAATAGACCAAAACCATATCAAACGAACTCGGAATTGAGTGATTCAAGCGGCCACGGAACCATCTCGACCCGTTATACAAACCCCTTAGTGTGACTTCGCCGGAAACCACCGTTACAGTCACCGCAATAGCTGAATAGTCGCCTGAATCTTCACTTTTGAGCTGCTACGGTTTTGCTGATAACAATCGAACTTATCGACTTCTGATCGAAGGTCTAATCGGTGAAAATCTTCATTTATAAACCATGAACACTTAATTAAAAATTGAGACCGATCCGACGGTTAGATCCCCGGGAATCTTTGTGTCTTTGTGGGTGGTTTTCTCAAAAATTGGAATAGGAGAAGTGTGTGTTTTTGATGGTGTAGGCTATGGTGCAGAGATGTGTGAAAATGGAAAGGATTAGGGTTTTAAGGGGTCTTTATACTCTCTTAAGCCCATGGACCTTAGGTCCATCTTTCCTTTTTGCTCCATAATTAACTCCATCTAATTAGCCTACTTATCCTTTCATCCTTATTATTTTATTAATTCTCTACTAACTTAAGTAAACTTTTCAATCATAAATACATAATATAATAAATATTGTTCTTAGAAATTTCGGGATGTTACAAGTCTACCCACCTTATAAGAGGTTTTGTCCTCGAAACCTGCTTAGTCCTTGTAAAATGAATACTTCCTGTATTCAAATCTTTTCTTGAACCGACTTAACTTTTCCTATCATACCGGTTTATCCTTTTGTCACACAATCCTCGAGTGATGTTCATTAGTTTTAGCTGTCTTAGGTAGCTTGTCCATGAAGTCCTCGATGATGCGCTTCCTTATATAGACTTGTGACAAGTATTGGCTGTCTTTGATGCTTCGGTGACAATTGGGCAACTCCCATAGTGTATTTGACTACAAGCTTCAATCGTGATCCTTCTTCACTACTTTCTACAGTTTGAGTCCTGCTGCTTTCGTATATCGCTCTGCCACACATTCCTCAAAATGGTGTCTGGTTGGCACGTGTCTTATCACAGCTTCCAGTACGACCTCCTCGTGCTCGTCCCTTTGTAACAGTCATCTATCTTATCTCTAAGGAAACACAAACGTTATCACTTTAGGAATTATTTAACACATGATACGTAAGGTTAGTAGTTAATGACATTGATCAAGTGTAATTAACTATTTGCATTACTCCCCAGGTTCTACATACTTCCATTTATGATTTCACTTGTGCTAGTTTCTACTTTTAAACAGTTAACCTATCAAGCAATCAATTAATCCTATCCCAAACATACACGTATCCTCCCTTTAGCAATTAAGCTAACCTTATCATTTATTAACTACACACTTTACCGTTACTGAGGTTGCTTGAGTGACACATGGCTATCTTGAACTGACATCTTCTTTCTTTTCTCACTTAAATTCCATTCTCTGTTTGAGTCTAAGCATGTAGGATGCTTAAATCTCTCGAACTTTGCTCTGATACCAACTTGTAAGGCCCCAATCCCGGTGCCTCACATTTGACGTCGGATTTACTCATAAACACAGTTCTACAAATCAGAGTTTATTAAAACTTTCGCGGAATAAATAAAACTTTAATCATTCTTTACAAAACATTACAACTTGTCTTTAGATCAAGACATAAAACATCATATTTAAAACATCGTTTCTTCCATCTTCAGATGCCAGTCATTTAGTCCATGCCATGTGCCATCTTGATGCCAGCTTGTAAAACATAATGGCCTGCGTGCATACTAAAAGTCAGCTACGCTGAGTGAATTCTAGTTAATCAAGAAACTTACCATACAACCATTTCATGTAATCAAATACGTGTCCGAAGACACATAGTCCGCTGTTTGACCTGTTCCTTACCGCTTAACCACTTAACTGTCCCCTACGTCTTAGCCACTTGTTTATGGAAGCAGATAGAGGCTTACCCTCTCATGCACTCACGTTATGCCACTTAATAACGGAGGCACGTATAGGCTTGCCCTACCACGCACTCACGTTATTCCACTTTAATAACGAAGGCACGTATAGGCTTTCCCTACCACGTACTCCTATCACACTCTACCTCTACTTGTCTACAACACACTTTCTAACATTACATCATTTACATAATAACCAAGTTACATAATAACATTTACACACACTAATAACCACTTAGAGTTCATTCCCATTGGCAGTACGTGCAATATCCGAAGATCGTTCACGCACTGATAAACATTCGTTCATAACATAATACTTACTATCACATCAATCATTATAGCATACACTTACCACTTAAGGTAAGTGTATTCACACTTCACATCGAGTATGCACACAGCCCTGAAAACATAACAAGGAAATGGGGCTAGAAACTCACATGATCTCAGTTGCGTCCGCCGTTTAAGGTTATTCCCTTCCTTTGCTATGCGCGACTAACTGTTTAATAGATACAATATTAAATATTGTTCTAGCCCTTCTTACTTTTGAGCTGCTACGGTTTTGCTGATAACAATCAAACTTCCCGACTTCTGATCGAAGATCTAATCGGTGGAAATCTTTATTTATATACCATGAACAATCAGTTAAAATTTGAGACCAATCCGACGGTCAGATCTACAGGAATCTTTGTGTCTTTGTGGGTGGTTTTCTCAAAAACGGGAATAGGAGAAGTGTGTGTTTTTGATGGTGTAGGCTATGGTGTAGAGATGTGTGAAAATGGAAAGGATTAGGGTTTTAAGGGGTATTTATACTCCCTTAAGCCCATGGACCTTAGGCCCATCTTTCATTTTTGGTCCATAATTAACTCCATCTAATTAGCCTACTTATCCTTCCATTCTTATTATTTTATTAATTCTCTACTAACTCAAGTAAACTTTTTCATCATAAATACATAATATATTAAATATTATTCGTAGAAATTTCGGGATGTTACAAGTCTACCCACCTTATAAGAGTTTTCGTCCTCGAAACCTGCTTAGTTCTTGTAAAAGGGATACTTCCTGTATTCAAATCTTTCTTTGAACCGACTTAACTTTTCCTATCATACCGGTTTATCCTTTTGTCTCACAATCCTCAAGTGATGTTCATTAGTTTTAGCTGTCTTAGGTAGCTTGTCCATGAAGTCCTCGATGATGCGCTTCCTTAATAATATATGCGAAGGTTACGGGGTTGCATACCCTAATAATATATGCGAAGGTTATAGGGCGTAATGCTCTTTAAAACGTAATGTATGAAATTATGAAGTATGTACGAAAGATGTAATTATGAATGTGTAGTATGTTGTACGATTAACTAGAACTCACTAAGCGTAGCTGACTTTTAGTATGCACGCAGGTAAGTAGAATGAGGCAGCTAGCTTGAGCAGGGCACATGGCAGAAGAATAAGAGGCTGACATCTGAAGACTCAAGATGTTTATGTTTATTGATGTTTAATTTGAAAGACAAAATGTTTTTTAAGACAAGTTATGAAATGTTATGACTGTTCAATGCAAATTTTTATATTCCGCAAAAGTTTTCATTAACTATGATATTTAGAACTGTGTTTATGAGTAAATCCAACACCAAAGTAGGGCTTCGGGACCGGGGCCTTATAGTTCTACAGCGGACTAGACTCTACAGACCATGGCGACTTCTTTGTCCACAAACTTTTAAAACAAAACCATTTTGACAACATATGTAATTACGTCATGCTAACATGAGTATGTTAGGAGATATTAATTGCGTACTGTTGTACTATGACTGTTATTTGTTTTTTATAATAAATGAACATTGTACTTACCTTCCCATCACCATTCTAACACAAGAACTAAGCCTTGCAAAGTTTACAAATTAAGTTGTGTAACGAGTTAAACAAGCTGAACCGATGCTAATTGGACCAAAACTCTTAAAATGAAGAGTTTTACAAGCCTATATGCTTGTGTACAAGTGCAAAAGCATAATTCCACTACCCCTCTTAAAAACGCGGCTCTTTGAAAAGAAAACACCTGGATATTTTGAATTTCAAATAGTATTAACTGTTTTGGATAAAATCTGCTAAGGATAATGTATCCAAATCCGTAAAAGTGAGGTATAGTGCTAACACCATAAAAGCGAATGTATAAATGAAATCTTGATGAACACAACAATTTTTTGCGAGGAAAAACCCTTTGATCTTGTTCAGATCAATAGAAAAAAACCCCGGTTGATGACAACTCGTCGATCACCAATTTATTAATCACAAAAAGGTTACAAGGGTTGGAGTTGTGGATCAACAGATACAATGAATGCTATGTGTGTGATTACAGATAACCTAGCAGCTAGAGTATGTGTGAATGCGTGTGTTCTAACGTTGATCACAACTCGATATATAAAGAAAAAATACAAGTAACTAACTAACAACTAAGTCCTATAAACTCGCTAGTCTTCCACTCTCTTCCATCGTGCTCTTTGACCACTTGCTAATAGCCGTTTAGTAACGAATTAAGTGATGGACTAGGTCTAGGAGCCGTTGTTGTTATTAAACATGGGTCTTCATATGAAATTCATCCATTAGTGGTTATGTTGACTAAGGATCCCGGATCCAAACTTCAGCTAGAGAATTCTCCAGGAGGATAATTGATCCAAGCACATCTTCAAGAATAACATATCTTGTCCTTAGTACTCAGTAATTGATCTCATCATCTTGCTGCTTCTTTCTTTAGCTTACTCTTCAATCTCGATCATGCGCTACAGATGCCTTGCAGTGGGATATACGATAGACTGGATCGTAAAGTCGTTATACCTGGCTAACACATCACCATACTAAACGCAATCATTAGTAAACAAATAATACCGAGGATCATTGATCCTTCATAACCTAATACATATCTTAAGGATAATCTATCCATAAGATAGTTAAGGGTTAAGGATCCTCAGCATAAAATTCATTCCCTAATAATTGCCCCCCCCCCAAATGGCGGGTGATTGTGTAAACAGCTGTCATTTTGAATTTCAAATCCATATGATGATCATAACTCTCTTATAACCACACATCCAGCCGTTTTTCAGGTATCCTTCTTTCTTCTTGTTTATTTTCTTTCAATATGTCAACTGTTTCTGCATCCTCTTCCTCTTCTTCTTTCAATCATACCGACCCCGATGATCTCTGCTCGCAAGGTATCCTTCAAGCCCCTTCCTTCGAGATCTGTAAGTTTATAGATCCGGAGATTGATGAAATCCGATCACATTTTCCGGCCAACACAGTTTTCCGACCCTTCGATTCTTCAGCCCGTAGTGACAGTATTTCGAAAAACTAGGTTTGCTTTACGGCCCAACCGTTTCTCATAGGCTACAAATACCCTTTTCCCGATTTAACTCAAAGATTCTTCACCTTGACGGGGATTAGTTATATCCAAACTATGCCGATGTTGTGGAGAGTTCTCCATTCCATAGAGAGGATAATCAAAGAGGAGGGTGTTGAGTTTGGCTTGGCAGAGTTATCATACCTGTACAATCTGGTTACCCATGGTTCCAAACGCTTCGTCTTCAAATCGAAACCCTACCAAGTGATCCCCATTTCCAAAGTTACTCTAAATGGTACCCTCTGGAGGAACCAATTTTTGTTTGTAAAAAGGGATTCCATACCGGGTGGAACTGAACTTCCTAAAAAGTGTATACCAAAGGGTAGGATCTAGGATCCTTAGGTAACCAAGGTAGGATATTTATTCTTTTGCTAACATTTTTCATTACTTGTGTAGTTGAAAATTTCGATTTGCTGTCTGATCTACCTGGAGTTGAAGATAGAGTTGAGAAGTTTCTATCACTGGATCCTGCAATCAAAACCTTTCAAGCCAAGTTCATTGAAGCTTTTCAAGAGTCAAACTCAGAGTCAATCATGTCAAGTAAGAGTAATAATTTTTAATATTAAAAAGAGAATTAATTGAAAACTTATCTGCGAATTACTGTTTACAGGCACTCAAAAGTCAGGAAAGTCTGCTTCGAAGTTCTCCCTTGAGGATATCGATTGCATGTTTACCAAGAAAGAGACCCCGAAACCAACTCCAACGTCTGAGCCTCGTCCAATCACAACCCGAGCTAAATCAGGATCCAAGAGGAAGAAGAGTTCAGATCCAGAGAACCCCTTTGATACCGAGAAACAGCTCCTGGAAATGCTTTCGACCGTAAGGATCCTTTATTCTTTGTCAATCTTCATTGTCCAAGTATCCTTCTTAGCTTATCCTGGTTTCTTGTTATAGGCCATCAATTCTGCTGGAAGCCATTATGAGAAGACTGTTGGAGAGTATGAAAAGACCCTCTCTGCGATGAGATCCATGGCTGCTGCCAAATACAAGGCCCTCTCTAAGATGACCAAGGAGAAGAAACAGGCAGAAGACCATGCTTCCACACTTGCGGTCCAAATGCAGGACGAGATCAACCGAGCCACTGAAGAGGTAAAGGTCTGGGCAGCTAAGTCGGTCCTCCAAGCTAGAATCAAACTGGTGACCGAGGCCAATGATCTGTCCTTTGACAAATCTTCATGGGAAATCAAGAAGTGGAAACAAACCTTGATCGACTTGGGTGGAGGCGAAGATGAAGCAGAAGGTGAGATGGTTGATGCAGGTGAAGCAGGGACGAGTGGTGTGAAGGATCTGGATGAATCTGAAGGAGGCAATGAGGCAACGGTGGAGGTGGAAGCAACAGCATAAACGGGTGATGAAGGATACAGAAGACAAGGCCCAAACCCGTTTTATTTTGCTTTTATGATGTTTTTATGAACAATAACTTTGGTTTGTAATAGACAGTAGTAACTAAGGTAAAGGATCCATGATCCTTAAGACAATTTGCGGGGGTAGCAAAAGTGGAGGGATCCTTTGTTTGTGGGGATGAAACCTTTGGTGCCCCTGTTTTTACTTTTCCTGCACATATGAACAATTAGTAGTACCCACTTAACCCGGATGGATGGTCCATCTTTTCGTATGGTGAAGTCCGGGTTAAAAATTTTGGATAAGTCCTGGTGACTTATTTTAAATAATATAAAACTTTTAACTATTTGCTTGTTACTGTTATTTTGAAAGTGTGTTTACTTATAGATTTAGTTTGATTGAAAGTTTTTAGGAAAAATGACTTTGAGTAAAATATTTTTAGGATATAAGATCCTTATGAAAATTATTTAGGATAGAATATTCTTAAGTTATCCTAAAGAACAAATCGTAGGATAAAGTATCCTTAAAAACTGACAAAAGTTTTTACAACAGAATATCCTTAAAGGAATAACCCTTTAAATCAAGAAATTCAAAATTATCGCAACTAAGACAGTATAAATTTATTAATAGATATCATACCAGAAGGTCTAGGTAGACCTAAGTTACCATAAGTATTAAATCTTCAATGATCCTTGAGGAAATAGCCTTAGGATATTGAATTCATAGAACTTTGTCTTCATGATAAACTTAGAAAATCTGTTGCAAACATCTCATAACGTTAATTGGGATTAAACCCATTAAGCTGGGGACAAGCCCATTAAAATAAACTGGGGACAAGCCCATGCAACTGGGGACAAGCCCAAACTGGGGATTGACCCAAAGATACGGATGTCAATTGGGGACTCCCCCAAACCAGGATTTAGCCCAAACGTGAGATAACGTGAAAAAGTTATAAACCGGTGGTATGGTACGTCTACCATAAATAGTAGGATCCTCCATATAGCCGAAAACAATGAAATTGTCAGCTACTAAGCGTTTACTGGTCCCGCTGCCCCAGACTATACGTTGGATAGCCTGCGGTCCAGGAGAGAGTGTAGAAACTCTATTTATAAGAAAGGTGAAAAACTTTAAACCTTAGAGGATATGACCATCGGGGGTCATACCAAAACGTGGGCTAGGCCAAGGGAAATAATATATTACCTTGAATGTAAAGGAGAGGTGGCCAACCTCTTGGTTATTACACATCTTATTAATATCCTGCAATGATACTTAAAACTTGGAAGAAACAAATTGTTAAGAATATGTTATCCTGGAATTAATAATAGGAAATTGTAAAGAATAAGTGATCAGATAGATATTACCAATTTCGGGATCCTGGATCCTCTAAGGATAATGTATCCTCAAGAATACTTGATCCTGATCAGAAGAAATACTTCTTGAGATGTATAGCATTCCATGCTCTTGGTAACCTGTTGCCTTCCATTGTGAGCAAATGATATGCCCCCTTTTCTGCCTCTGACTCGATCTGATAAGGTCCTTCCCATTTGGGTGCTAACTTTCCATCAGCCGGATTGGTAGTATTTTGGAAGGCTTTCCTCAAAACTAAATCTTCTTCTTGAAATCTTCTGATCCTTATATTCTTGTTGTATGCCCCAGCTACCCTTTGTTGATAGGCTGCCATTCTGATCTTGGCCAGGTCTCTAAGCTCTTCAACAGTATCAAATCTTCAAGAAGGATTTCTTCGTTGGCTTAAGGATCACATATGCTCGTTCTTGCTGTAGGAACCACCATCTCTGTTGGGATTACTGCTTCTGATCCAAATACCAAAGAAAAGGGTGTTTGGCCTATTGCATTCTTGGGTGTTGTCCTGTCGGCCCAAAGAACATATGGTAGTTCTTCGTCCCACTTTCCCTTTTTGGATCCTAGCTTTTTCTTTAAATTGTTGATGATGATTTTATTGCTATACTCCGCTTGACCATTAGCTTGAGGATGAACTGGAGTAGAGGTTATCATCTTGATGCCCCAGCTGCCACAAAAGTTAGTGGTTCTTTTCTTAATAAACTGGGAACCATTGTCACAAATAAGTTCCGAGGGGATACCAAATCTAGTAATAATATTTCTTTTAATGAAAGATATCACATCTTTTTCGCGTACTTGAACAAAAGCTTCTGCTTCTATCCATTTTGAAAAGTAGTCCGTCATTGCAAGCATGAATACTTTTCCTCCTGGCGCCTTAGGTTGTTTGCCTACAATATCCATACCCCATTTCATGAAAGGCCATGAAGAGGATATAGGATACATAGGTTCTGCTGGATGGTGTAGGATGTTTGCATGTCTTTGACAAGCATCACACTTCTTTGAATATTCCGTTGCATCTCTCTTCATTGTTGGCCAGAAGTATCCTGTTATCAGAATCCTAGAAAACAGGGCTCTACCTCCGGTGTGATTACCACAATCACCTTCGTGAAAATCTTTGAGCACCTCTTGGATTTCAGGATCCTCGATGCACCTCAAGTATGGACCTGCAACAGATTTTTAGTATAGCATATCATCTAATAAAATGTATTGTGATACCTTGAGTTTGAAGAATTTGGGATTCTCGGTAGTTGGAATTTCTCCAGTTTGAATGTACTTCTTGATCAGGAGGATCCATGATTCTTGATTATTCGAGGATAATGGATCCCAAAGTACAATTTATTTTGTCATTCGTTATCTCCCCAACTTCTTGTTCTCCTATTGCTGGTGAGAGAACTTGGATGATTGGAATCTTCGTGTCTTCTGGAACTTTCAGAGATGAAGCTAAATTATTCAAATTTTTTTGAATAAAAATCTCCTAAGGATAATGTATCAAATCCGTAAAAGTGAGGTATAGTGCTAACACAATAATAGCGAATGTATAAATGAAATCTTGATGAACACAGCGATTTGATGCGAGGAAAAACCCTTTGATCTTGTTCAGATCAAAAGAAAAAAACCCCGGTTGATGACAACTCGTCGATCACCAATTTATTAATCACAAAAAGGTTACAAGGGTTGGAGTTGTGGATCAACAGATACAATGAATGCTATGTGTGTGATTACAGATAACCTAGCAGCTAGAGTATGTGTGAATGCGTGTGTTCTAATGTTGATCACAACTCGATATATAAAGAAAAAATACAAGTAACTAACTAACAACTAAGTCCTATAAACTCGCTAGTCTTCCACTCTCTTCCATCGTGCTTTTTGACCACGTGCTAATAGCCGTTTAGTAACGAATTAAGTGGTGGACTAGGTCTAGGAGCCGTTGTTGTTATTAAACATCGGTCTTCATATGAAATTCATCCATTAGTGGTTATGTTGACTAAGGATC
Source organism: Bidens hawaiensis (assembly GCF_021521415.1). Classification (NCBI taxonomy): domain Eukaryota; kingdom Viridiplantae; phylum Streptophyta; class Magnoliopsida; order Asterales; family Asteraceae; genus Bidens; species Bidens hawaiensis. The sequence continues at coordinate 1,446,547 of NW_027491051.1, forward strand.
CCTTCAGCTAGAGAATTCTCCAGGAGGATAATTTATCCAAGCACATCTTCAAGAATAACATATCTTGTTCTTAGTACTCAGTAATTGATCTCATCATCTTGCTGCTTCTTTCTTTAGCTTACTCTTCAATTTCGATCATGCGCTACAGATGCCTTGTAGTGGGATATACGGTAGACTGGATCGTAAAGTCGTTATACCTGGCTAACACATCACCATACTAAACGCAATCATTAGTAAACAAATAATACCGAGGATCATTGATCCTTCATAACCTAATACATATCTCAAGGATAATCTATCCATAAGTTAGTTAAGGATTAAGGATCCTCAACATTAAATTCATGCCCTAACATTAACCTGAAACCCTAAATCATAATTCGCTGCTATCTTTTCGTCAATCTTGCTTATCTTCTCTGCTCTCTCGTAACCCTATAAATCCTACAATTGATATTTATGGTTAATTTGACAACAATGTCTGCACGAATTACTTCATATTTTATTTGTTCGATTTGTTTTAAGTGTTTGTTATTGTGCTAAGCTATTGATGTTTTTGTCATGTTGATTTTTTCAATTTTAGATTCTAACTGGCAGTTACCTATTTGTTTGTTTGGTTCTTCGATTGAAGAAGGAATGGGAAAGCAAATCTCTTTAGTAAAGTGTAAGTTTCCATTTCTTTTATGTGTTGTTTGGTTTCTGTTTATTTTAAATGAAATTATGTGTTAATGCTCATTTGTTTTCGGTCTATTTTAAGTGCTTTCTACAGCAGCGTGCCCTTTTGGGTTTCTAGATGGACTATAAGCAACAATAATTCATTTTCACTAGCTAAAGGTAAACATTTTATATGCATTCTTGTCATTATTATTAGTCTTGTCTATAGCTGATACAAGTGCCAGAATGGGCACGGGATTGGTTATTTGGCTATGGGTCTAAACGAGTTAATTTTTCAAGGTTTGAAACATATTAGGTCGGGTTAACCTGAAACATTTGGAAGAATTATATTTTTTATTACTAGTATTTTCTTTTAAGTAAAATGAGTAAAAAGATTATATCTTTGATGTTAATACTTTTAAAAAGTGATGTCGTGACATACTCAATTTGGCTTTTAGAAATTGAATTTAAAACTAAACTGCATTTATGCTAATATCTATCTATATCTATAATCTATAATATATATATACGAAATCATAAAAATTCTACGTGTTGCAATGTGGTCGCTCCCTCTTTTTTGAGTCACCAGATTTCCTTGATTTTTAAATGACAGCTTCTCATGTATTTGACCCGAATTCACGGGTATGGGTCTAATCAAACCCATATATTTCTTAAACGGGTTATAACATCTCATTTTTTTTCAATTTAATAATATTATTAGAAACATAGATATTACATCAACATAGCAGGTAGGTGGGCAACAAGCTGCGCCGCCACCCCTTTCTAAATTGCAAACCTTAACCTGCTAAAGACATATCCCTGCCCCTTTGGAGTCGACAGATTTCCATGCACAACCCGTTGGACCCTGGTTAGGAAACGGATAGCTTCCGGTGCCAAGGAGCCAAATGTATCAAAAGCAAGAGGGACAAAAACATGTTGGTTTTCTTCGCAGGCTTTAGAAAAAGATATATTAAAAATTAATCTTTAAATTAAAAACTAATCTCACCAAATATTTGCTATAAAGATCCTATAAAGTAGGGATATACTAAAAATTAATCTGATTTATTTTAAAAAAAGATATATATTATTTATAATTAAAAAACCAATTTTATAGTAAAAAAAATAAACGGGTCTTGGGTCTCATCAAATCCATACAGCTTTTGAACCGGGCTATAACATCTCATTTATTTATGAAACAATTTATCATCAAACCACAAGTATATTATTAACTTTCATACAACTAAAAAAATAATAATTCAAAAAATAAATAAATATTATAAACAAATAATATTAAACAACCTCCGTAAATAAACGAAACATCTAAAAGCTCTATAGTTGTTTCTTACATTTACTCAAGCTACCATATTGTTTATTTGTATATAAAGACTTCTCATGCATTTTACCTGAATTCACGGTACAAGTCTCACCATACCCAGATAACTTTAAACGGGTTATAACATCTCACTATTTTAAAAATAAAACCCACCAAATATTTGATATGCAAATCCTATAAAATAGGGATGTACCAAATATTAATATCCAAATTTTTAAGAAAAATATATTTTTTATAACAAGAAACAATTTTATAATAAAAAAATAAGTGGGTCATGGGTCTCACTAAACCCATAGCTTTTAAACGGGTTATAACATGTAATTTATTTGTGAAACTATTTCATCATCAAACCCTAAGTATATTATTAACTTTTTTATAATAAATAAAATTAAGATGCAAAAAAATATGAATATTAGACTCGAAAAATAAACACAACCCCCGTAATACGAGGATTAAAACTAGTAGTTTATGATTATGATAAATAATATAAACAGGGTTCAAGCTAGAAAAAGAATAGTGAGAAAAAACTGCTATATGTTTGGGGTTGTTAACCCAACCGTGTCTCTATAAATGTATTATAATTCTTCAAAAAAAATCACATATTTTTAAGTTTTCTTAGTCTGGTCATGTAATTGAATATATATTGTTTAAAAGCCCCTATTTTAGATTTAAGAGACTAATTTTCTTTTATTGATGTTCTAAAATTCCTTAAATGTCTTTTCAAGCTTCGGACGTATGGAGTTGTAGAAGTTGCTTATGGCATATACCAATTGAGTGTCTGTTTTGTTATGTGTTAATTATAAAAACTTTGCTGAAGGTTTAATTGTCGATTGGCCGGACAATGAATGGTTTAAAAGTCGCTCAAACCCTGTTTAAAATACCTACAACATTGGTTACACACTTACACTGATGAGTTTGAATGAGTTTGAATGAGTCAAAGTGTTGGAGTGAAATAGTTGGCTTTGAATTTTGATATTCATATAACATCCAAAATCTAAATGCAAATGCATCATTCTCATGTTTCTTGGAAACAGTAGCTTAAATGGCACCCTTTTAGATGTAAACAACACAACTCTTTGCAATATGTAAGTGGCTGTGTGTTTATGAAAATATTTATGTATCTTTCTAATTTTTATATGTTTTTTTTCTTTATGTAGTGATTTGTCATACAACGAGCTATCCAGGACACTTCTTTCTAGGGAAATGATGCAAACTTAACTTACAATCGTATGTGCCTGATTTTTGGTATTACTTCTAATCCTAAGTTTATAAAAATGCTACTTCAATTTGTAATGGGTGGTACATGTAATGTGGAATCTCATACAACAATATATTCAAATTAATTCTTTTTTGTTAGTGATTAATTGATTATAATTTATAAATTATTATAAGTTACTTAAAGTTCAAAACGAAAATTAAACACACATAAATTCGGTTCATTTCCGTTTATAACATGCGAACTAATTCAAAAGTTTTGTTTTACCAAACATTAACCCAAACCAATCATTAATTTTTATATATATATATATATATATGATCAGAATTATGAAAGAACTTTTTTGAAATTAAGAACTTTGAGAACCATTTTGAATCACAAAAAACCCAAAAATAAATAAAAATCATAAAATAAAAAAAAAACACAAAAATGAAAAAAGTAAAAAACCAACATTCTTTTTTTATCATCCCGGTTTCATAAAAAAACCGGTTTAGCTAAATTATATACACATATGTATAATATATACATATCTGTAAATTTACATGTTTTTTTATACACATATGTATAATTTAAGATAAATGATACTGTACATATGTGTATATTACGTAACTAAAGATTAAATAAAATTATACATATGTGTATAATAAGACGTTTATTTTTATTATTATTATTTTTTTAATGAAACCGGAATGAAATATAAGAATTTTGGTTTTTTTACCTTTTTAAAATTTTTATTATTTTTTGTTTTATGATTCTTTTAAATATTTTTTTAAAGGTGTTTTTAGTGGTCGAAAATGGTTCTAAAAGTTCTCAATTTGCAAAGGGTTCTCTTAGGATCCTCACCACATATATATATATATATATACTAGACGGGTGCCCGCGCGATGCACCGGGAACACATACCGTTGATAAAGGTTTAGTTTCAATTTTTAGCGGTAGTTTTTCGGTTTACGAGGATAAAAAACCGCTACTAATTGTTTATATAAAAACTATCAAAACTAGATCGCAAACACCACTATGTTAATGTTAACCTTTTTAACTAAAAAAAACGTAAGGCGATATTATACTTAAATTTGTCACACCCCGACTTAGGGCCAAGGCGTGTGATCACTAGTTGGTACCTGTTTTGTAAATACATCAGAGTTGCGAGTTTTATTTAGCGGAAGTCTTTAATAAAATATTATTATATTGAAAACTTATTAAACTTTCGGGTTAAAACACCCGTTTGATATTTCAAATATATTTCTTTATAAAACATAACTCTTTTATAATATTTTCAAATAAAATATCTGAGCCATCAGATAGCATCTAATGACTATAAATCCAATCTTCTATTCCTTCTTACTTGTCTAACTTTTCTTGTTTCCCTGTAACATGGGTGGGAAAATACGTCAGCACAAAGCTGTTGAATAACGCTGACTCTAAAATCTCTTTTCAATACCTTTGTGAAACCAACAATAATACCTTTGTGACTACTCATTAGGCACCCAACTAAATTGGGATCAAATTACCCTAAGTACCATGTATAATTAATTATATACACAATATCATTTCTCTGAACAGTCCCGTAGACCTTCAGAGGCATGTTGATGATATGCATGGCCTCGGGGAAATGCCGAGTCACCATGTATGAATGGATCCAGACACATGTATACTCTTAATCAGAGTGTCCATTTCTTATTATTGTACACAAAGTTTTAAGGATTCGTAAATCCTATGCAAACATTCTGACTCATTATAAAAGGTTTGGGGCGTATTCACCTTTTCTGTTTATAATCAGTTTCTGATACTGATTCCTGTTTTCTGATTCTGTTTCTTGATTGGTTACCTCGGACCTGTAGTACGAGAATAACATTTGTATAAATAACTAGATCATCGATCTAGCTTCAGACCTTTAGTCTGTTTTGTATAGCTTTAACCTTGATAAAATCATTTGTTTATATAAAACATTTGGACCTTTAGTCCCTTTGTTTATCATTTTCATACTATGTTTCTTCTTCAAGAAGAAACATTAACTTTATGTTCTTTCTATATGAATATCATATTTCTTAATCATAAAGAAATACTATTTTAACTATAACCTTTTCTTAAGAAAAGTTATATAACTCTTAATCATAATCAAGGTTCGGCTATACTTCCGACTATGGTCTAAGCCATTTATAATAATAAAATAATAACTTAGGCAGAACCCCTTACCTCGCACGGGTATTCGGAGTTTGATATTCCTATGTTTATACGGGCAGCACTTCTACTTTATATGCACGTTTATCGAGGCGTTCTTGATCCACCTTTCTTGGCACGCAAAACGAGGCAATGTTCGGATCGCCGGGTCGTGCACATACTTCGAGACGGATGGTCGGGTTACTTTTGGGTGGCACGTACTTCAAGGAAAACACCGGGTATTTGGCACGGATTACGAGGTGATGTTTGTTGGGTCGGTGGCACGCAAAACCATGTTTGGCACGCAAACCGACGTAGAGAGATAGAGTGATTTCTAAAGAGGGAGTGGATGTGGTGTGTGAGAAATGAGCTCGTGGCCTCCCCTTTTATAACTGAAATCTTGTCCCATCGCGGTACGCGATGGGACCCTTTCTCATGGTCATCGCGTATCGCGATGACACATGTCATCAGGCGTTGCGACGTGTCGCGACGTGGCCTGACACGTGTGTCAAGTGTCGCCATGTGGCCTGACACGTCTGCCACGTGTCACCAGAGTGTGACACGTGTCCATGAGTCATCACGGCCCATCGCGGTACACGATGGCCGTCCTATTGGACTCATCGTGTAGCGCGATGGGTCCCGTGGATATTATTTTTCATTTTTAGTCCCTCGTCTTTGATAGCCTGTCATTTCTAGTCTAATTCTCGTTGTCCAAAAATTCTAAGGCGGCTCTTAAAGCGGCTCGCGGCGATGCGAGCGTGCGAAGTGCGCCATCAAAGCGCCACATTACGCCCAACGCCCTTCGTCCTCGCCCGAGCCCGTGCGCGTGCGCGTCGGGTGCTACGCACCCTCCGCTAGGACCACTTGGTGCATGATATTCATAAAAGAATATTACTATGGAAAATCTCTTCCTTATAAAGAGCTTCCATTTCTTTACCACTTTCCATGTGGGATGGATTCCATCTTTCTTATTTATACCTTAGTGGAATGCTTCCACTTTCTTACATCTTCCAATGTGGGATGAAATTTCTTTCATGTAAGTAAACTTAACTTAGGAAATATTTTTATTTCCTTATTTTTCTTATATTTCATTATTTTATATTTTCTCATGACTTATCTTGATATTATTTTTGATCCCTCAACTTTCCAAAGTTGTTAAATTTGGATCAAAATTTTGGGGATATTACATCCTCCCTACCTTGAAATGAATCTCGTCCTCGAGATTCGTTGTGTTAAGAGTGCAGGGTTCTTACTCTTTGATTGTTGATTAGATTCTATCTAATCTGGTTCTTGTTGTTATAATCTCTATGCAGGATGACTATGATCTTTATTTTGTTGCTAACTTACATCCTTGAATGATGTAACCAGTCAATAATTTAGAATATCATTAGTAAATATAAATTGATAAACACAGTGATAAGTTGTGTTTAACTATTTACTTTACCGTTTGTATTCTAAACATTTACCGTTGTTAACTACATTGTTGTTTTGATTCAGTCTGTTGAATCTATTCCACTAATTGTTGTTTAGATTCAGTCTATCGAATCCATTCTATCCTTGATCTTGATCAATGATGTTCTCTATATTCTAGCAGTACCCCTGTACTTTGACTTTAATCACACTTTGCTATACTTAGTGATTGTATTTTCTTGAATATCTTCGAGTTCTTTTTCTTTGACCTTTTGATCAACCTTACTAGATAGGTAGTAACATTCCATCAATTGTATTGCTTAAATGTCTTGTGGTTAATAACGAACTCCTTTCGATTATACTGTCCTTGTATATTTAAATATTTTCTAACGTTTGGTATATCATCCTCCTAGATGATAAATTTTCTCAACGTTTTCTTTGTTCTTACTTTCGATTGAACTTTTCAATATATAAACCTCTTGATTGTTCTTTAGAGGTAACGAATATAAGCATTCTTGTGTATTAACACGATCTATATGCTAATATTTCATTTATAACTTAGGGACTTAAATACCCTTCTTTGATTACAAAACTTCTCGTTTGAAAAGGAGTGACAATTTAATATACAAAAGTTAGCTAATCTATCTTGACATTTCCTTGATGTGATCTTGTCATTAATCTTGACTAGCTTTTCTTTTCGGGCATTCAGTTTTAAAGTGACCCGTTTCTCCACATGTAAAACATACTCCTAGCTTCTTACGACATTATTCTATTGTGTGTCCTGCTCTCTTGCAGTATGCACAATTGTTTGAATTTGTCGACACTTTCCAGTATGTTTTCTTTCACAAGTCTTACATGCTGACTTGAGAGTACTTTCTTCTTTTCCTAACTTCTAGGAATCTTTTGGTTTCTTGGTTTCTTTGTCATTCTTCTTTTCTTCTTCTTGATTCCATATCATACTGTTGATTAAGTATCCGGCCAATTCTATAGCCGAATCAACTATTTCTGGCATATTGGATCGTACCATGTCTCTTATTTCTCTTGGTAGTCCATATATGTAACGAGTTACTTTGTTATATTCCGGAGTTACTGAACCAGTCGGCAGTATTCTAGGAATTTAGTGTTATATTCCCTAAGATTTGTGCCAACAACCTTGTGATTCCATAACTGGGTTTGAATTCGATCCATTTCATGAGTTGGGAAAAATTTCTTTAATATGAGACCTTTGAATGTTTCCCAACTTAAGTTATACATTGTTTCTCGACCCTTGGTTTGAATAAGAGTGTTCCACCATTCAAGAGCTTCTCCCTTGAACATTTGTGAAGAATACTGGATAGCTTCCTCACCAGTGCATTTACTTATGGTGACGATTAATTCTTGTTCTTCTAGCCATCTCATAGCGGCTATACCATCCGAGTCTCCATGAAATTCTTTAGGATTGTAAACTTTAAATTTCTTAAAGTTACATCCTTTTTGGATCTTTCGTTTCTTTCGTTTCTTGTTCTTTGAATTATTATCGGCTCTAGAGAAATCATTAGATTCTTCCTTTCTAGATTTACTTCGATTTTTCTTGTTAGATATTGGTTGACTTTGACTTGTAGATAAGTCCTCAATAGCTTCCTTAATCATCGTTTGAATTCCCTTTATATATTGGATAGGAATTTCATTATCTTTATCTTTATTATTAATGTTTTCTTCATTTCCCGATTTCGTTGGAGGACTATTGTGAGAGTTTGCACTTTCTTCTCTTGACATACTACAAAAATATTTTAAAAGATAAGTCCAATATTCGAAGAATTTAAAACATATCTTTTATTTATTTTATTATAGTTACAAAAGTGCATATTAATTTTGTTACAATTATACTCTCTACAATTACTAAGGTTCTATTTCTTCCATCGAATGACTAGTTTCTTAATCTTGATATCTTTCTTGATATCCTCCTTCTCTTTTTCTTCCACTTACATCTCTTCCATTGTTTCTTTCTTTTGAGGGCAAACAAAGTAAGGATCTTGTGTTGCCGGAAAACATTCTTGCTCTTGAATATATTCTTCCGGATAAGTCCTTACTTCCTTTTCTTTTAGCATTATTGTTTTCTTGGATCTACTTGATCCTGTTCCATATGTATTTGGAATTATTTGAGCTAGCGGAATGTCAGAATCGTATGAATCCGAATTTTCCTCTATCGTTGTTTGGTATGAATTTTCATCGCTAGATATAGGAATTGGGAGAAAAGACGTTCTCATAAATCCTTTTCCTTTACCAGATCGAGGCTTAACGGATTCTTCGCTAGATTAACGATCGCACATCTGCGCGAGGTTGAGTTTTAGGGATAGGGAGACGCTCCTATCTTATTCGTTTTGTTTATATCCTATCCGTATCAGTTTTGGATAATTTCTTGATACTTTTCAACTAAGTATCTTGTTTATTTGAATCAATACTTGTATAATAAGTTTTCAAAACTTATCCTTAATCAAAGCCCAGGTATAATAAAATACCTAATTCGCTAAGATTGATGGCTCTGATACCAACCTGTCACACCCGGACTTTGGGCCAAGGCGTGTGACCACTAGTTGGTACCTGTTTTGTAAATACATCAGAGTTGCGAGTTTTATTTAGTGGAAGTCTTTAATAAAATATTATTTTATTGAAAACTTATTAAACTTTCGGGTTAAAACACCCGTTTGATATTTCAAATACATTTCTTTATAAAACATAACTCTTTTATAATATTTTCAAATAAAATATCTGAGCCATCAGATAGCATCTAATGACTATAAATCAAATCTTCTATTCCTTCTTGCTTGTCTAACTTTTCTTATTTCCCTGTAACATGGGTGGGAAAATACGTCAGCACAAAGCTGGTGAATAACGCTGACTCTAAAATCTCTTTTCAATACCTTTGTGAAACCAACAATAATACCTTTGTGACTACTCATTAGGCACCCAACTAAATTGGGATCAAATTACCCTAAGTACCATGTATAATTAATTATATACACAATATCATTTCTCTGAACAGTCCCGTAGACCTTCAGAGGCATGTTGATGATATGCATGGCCTCGGGGAAATGCCGAGTCACCATGTATGAATGGATCCAGACACATGTATACTCTTAATCAGAGTGTCCATTTCTTATTATTGTACACAAAGTTTTAAGGATTCGTAAATCCTATGCAAACATTCTGACTCATTATAAAAGGTTTGGGGCGTATTCACCTTTTCTGTTTATAATCAGTTTCTGATACTGATTCCTGTTTTCTGATTCTGTTTCTTGATTGGTTACCTCGGACCTATAGTACGAGAATAACATTTGTATAAATAACTAGATCATCGATCTAGCTTCAGACCTTTAGTCTGTTTTGTATAGCTTTAACCTTGATAAAATCATTTGTTTATATAAAACATTTGGACCTTTAGTCCCTTTGTTTGTTTATCATTTTCATACTATGTTTCTTCTTCAAGAAGAAACATTAACTTTATGTTCTTTCTATATGAATATCATATTTCTTAATCACAAAGAAATACTATTTTAACTATAACCTTTGCTTAAGAAAACTTATATAACTCTTAATCATAATCAAGGTTCGGCTATACTTCCGACTATGGTCTAAGCCATTTATAATAATAAAATAATAACTTAGGCAGAACCCCTTACCTCGCACGGGTATTCGGAGTTTGATATTCCTAAGTTTATACGGGCAGCATTTCTACTTTATATGCACGTTTATCGAGCCGTCCTCTTATCCCTGGATATTATTTTTCAGTTTTAGTCCCTCGTCTTTGATAGCTTGTCATTTATAGTCTAATTCTCGTTGTCCAAAAAATCTAAGGCGGCTCGCGGCGATGCGAGCGTGCGAAGTGTAAAGTGCGCCATCAAAGCGCCACATTGCGCCCTTCGCCGTCGCCTTCTCCATCGCCTTCGCCTTCGCCATCGCCCTCGCCCTCACCCATGCGCGTGCGCATCGGGTGCTACGCACCCTCCGCTAGGACCACTTGGTGCATGATATTCATAAAAGAATATTACTATGGAAAATCTCTTCCTTATAAAGAGCTTCAATTTCTTTACCGCTTTCCATGTGGGATGGATTCCATCTTTCTTATTTATACCTTAGTGGATTGCTTCCACTTTCTTACATCTTCCAATGTGGGATGAAATTTCTTTCATGTAAGTAAACTTAACTTTGGAAATACTTTTATTTCCTAATTTTTCTTATATTTCCTTATTTAATATTTTCTCATGACTTATCTTGATATTATTTTTGATCCCTAAACTTTCCCAAGTTGTTAAATTTGGATCAAAATTTTGGGGATGTTACAAAATTAAAGAAAATAAAATTCTCTTTTTGATGGTGCCGGTTATTTAAAAAGTATTAGTGTATGAAAAAATTTTTGGGACGGTTTGTTTTATAATTTCATAGTTGATAATGTAAAATATCATGAGGGGTGTTTATAAACATTTTATAGATTTTAATTGCATATCTAAGTTGTACTTTAATGCTTCACTGAGTTGTACATTATAATCTACAAATCGGTTTTAAATTTTTTTATATCGAAACATAGACAAAAATAAGCATGTCGTAATGGTTGGTTTGGTTTTTTAAGGACATTATATATTAAAAAATATAGAAGAAAGAAAAAAATAATGTAAGTTTGTCAAATTTTTTGATAAAGATGAGGGGTAAAATTTGTAAACATTTTTAAATATTACAAAAGTTAACTAAAGTTTAAGGGTATATATTGTAAGTTTTAAGAGGTATATAATGTAAATATAATTACTGTACGTACTGAGGATGTGTTATCCTGAGACGCGCCTGGATCAGTTATCCTTGGTAAGAGTTCCAGAATTAAGTCATGATCTAGGATCCTCGGTATTTGTTATTACTAATAGTTGTTTTCTATGTGTAGGTTTAATTTTGATAGGTATAACGGCTGGAAGACTTGGTCTATCTATTAATTTGCTACTAGACTCATTCAGCACGTGGTCAATGACTTGGACACAGCTAGTGGGAGAGTGGAACAAAGATAGGACATCTAGTTATTGTTTATTTTTTCTATTTAATTGAGCTTATGATCAATTAGGTTATCACTTCACATACGTTAGCAATACTCAGAGTTCTCTCTAGCAATAGATACACACACAATTAGCAATCTTGTATTCATTGATCATAATCTTCAACCTTGTAACACCCTTTTTGGTTAATAAAATTGGTGATAGACGATTTATCACCACCCGGGGTTTTTGTGCCGACGATCCGACCAAGATCAAGGGCTTTTCCTCGAAACAAATCTATGTGTTTTTGCTCATCTTTGTTACACAATCGTTATTTTTATACAAGCACTATACCTCACTTTACAAATTTGGTTACATTATCCTCTGGAATGTATCATCAAAGATCCACCAACTTTCAACCTCAAGGATCCTTTATGCATGATCAAGGATCCTCGAGACTCCTACATCAAAGGTCATCGGAGGTCCATGAAGGAGACATCATCCCTATGCAGACAATTTCCTCTGGTGGGCCAACTACCATAGCAGATGCTTCTTATCTTGGCTAGTCTTCTGGAATGCCAATGTTTACTTAACAAAGATGTAACCCTTATAATCCCATATCCTTAGACACTAACCTTGGTTCCATGAAGGATACATGTATCAACTAGGCCGTGGCCAATAAGCTCAAGAAACTAAAGGATACGATATCCAGTGTACCAGGAGTGGTCCGACCCATACCTGAAATACCATAAGGGAGCCACAAGCTATCAAGATTTGCTCCACCAATCTGTGATGCTGAAATCCCGAAACGCTTTCAGACCCCCAATATGAAGGTGTACGATGGTACCACCGATCTAGAAGAGCATGTGGCTTAGTACAGGGAGATGATGGAGATCAACCCCATTCCGGAAAGACTCAAGGAGGCCTGCCTATGCAAAGGCTATGGATCTAGTTTAACATGATCCACACTCAAATGGCTGCTAAGTCTTCCTCCATACTATGTTACTTCTTTTTCACACTTAGTTAATTTATTCAATAGCCAATTTTCTTGTAGTAGAATATTCGAGAAATTAACTAGTGATTTATATTGAGTTTTTTAACTTCGTGATGAATCCTTAAGGGACTTTGTTACAAAGTTTGGAAGGGAGGCCTTAGAAATCCTGAATCTTAATATGGCTACGGCTTTTGAGGCATTTAAGATGGGGTTACAAAAGGACTTCCTATTTTATGATGATCTTGTTATGACCCCATGCAGGACATTAGATGAATTAAGGAACAGGGCACTCAGATTTACAAGACTGGAAGATGATAAAAGGATCCAAGAATGGTTTGGAGCTCCAACAAAACAAGAGTCACCTAACCAGAAACAAGGATCCTCATTCAGGAACAACAATTCGAAGCCGTATTCCAAATTCAACAACCAAAATGTCTGTGCGGTCGAAGAAAAGGATGATGATGATGATGAAGATTATCCAAGATTTTTTGAATATTTCTTCTCTGTTGATACTCATGGATTAATATGTGCTATGAATGATCTTGGAGAGAAAGCAAGATGGCCTCGAAAAACGAGAAGGCAACATCCTTCAAGGATAAATCCAAGTGGTGTGCATTCCATGAAGATTTTTACCATTTAACCGATGGTTGTATCGGTCTGAGGAAAGAAATCGGGTATCTTCTCAGCAAGGGCCACTTCAAAGAGCTTCTAGGGAGAAAGAAATCAAGGACCCAGGATCCTGAAGAAGTTCCACAAAAAGCAGCTCCGCCACCGCCATATACACAAGTCATCAATTTCTTCTCCGGTGGGTCGGATATATGTGGAACATCCTTCTCCTCGGCCAAATGACTTGCTAAAGAAACCAAGATGGAACATGGAGAGAGACCTGTCGTATCCACTAGCCTAACCATTGACAAGAGAATCTTCTTCGACGAAGAAGACAAAACGAGTATCCAGGATCCTCATCCCGATGGTTTGATTATAACTCTATTTATCACTAATCATTATGTGTGCAGGATCCTAGTTGATGGAGGAAGTACAGCTAACATCATTCAATATGATGTGCTCAAGAAGATGAATATCCCAGATTCAGAAATCGCCCCCAGATTGTCTGTGCTCGTTGGTTTAAGTGGTGTAACTAAGAAAACAATGGGGGATATCAAGCTTCCTATATACATTGCGGGAGTGAACTCTTATAAATTTTTTTGTGTTATAGATAACTTGTCTTGTTGCAATGTAATTCTTGGCAGGCCATGGCTACACGGAATGAAAGCTATAGAATCTACTTATCACCAGTGTATAAAAATACAAACTCCTTGGGGGGGGGGGGTAATGAGAATAAACGGCGACCGAGTGGAAGCTAAGAACTACTATTCCTCATCCATGAAACTGACGGCTAAGCAATGGTAGCATAGCAACTACAGCAAGATCCTAAAAAACATACTGGTGGCTCGAGAACAAGATCTGAAAGAAGTATCCTTGGACCCCGAGGATCCAGATGTAAAGGTTTTCCTAGGATCCAGTATCCCTGCTAATATTGAAGATGATCTAGTATCCTTCCTCAAGCAACGAAAATCTACATTTGCCTTCAAACACTTCGACATGACAAGTATATCAAAAGAGGTAATTACTCATAAACTAGGCCTTGATGATTCTATTAAACCCATTCACCAGAAGCGAAGAAAATTCGCTCCTGAGAGGAATGCGATCATACAAGAAGAAATTGAAAAACTTCTTAAGGCCGGTATGATCAGAGAGGTTAAGTATCCTCGATGGTTGGTGATGTGTTGTGCTGAGTGTGGTTAAATTTATAAGAGATTGGAGGTTTAAGATTTCTCACAGGATCGTGTTTTAAATTTATAAAAGTGATTTCTACTTAGACCAAACACACACAAAATAGGCAAGTGTACCTATCGTATATGTAGAATAGTATTGGTAGGAACCAAGTATCGATCCATGAACACAAATGTTTCTAATAATGAATCTTCATTTTACTTTAATCGGAGAGGATAATCATTTTGGGGTTAATTTTTTAAATTTTATAAAATAATATATATATATATATATATATATATATATATAATATAGGTGACCAAGACGAGAAATTCTAAATGAGTAGTTCAATTATATGAAGGTTACCATCTAAATCCGAGAATCCACTCCATTTGTCCTTGGTGATTATAAAGTGAACATGTGATAAACTTACCGTAATAATGTATGATAGAATAGCCCCTGATTTTTAAGTGAGCATATCCTATGACATAAAAGAAAGTACCATGCACATTTTAAAGTCAACCCTTTCCTAATGTCATGCTACCACAAGAATGTCAATTTGAGTTGGCAAGTAGTTTAGTAAAGTTGAAGATTATGATTGACTTCGATTTCTCAAATACCAATTCTGACAACTTCGGGTGGTTATAGTTTAGTCACACAACCTCCCCTTGGTTGATTTAAGTAGGTTATAATTACACATTCTGTTAACATATGATTTCTTTAACTAGTATGATAACCTAAGCAATCGTGTTAACGATGTTATTTCGAATTATCAAAACTAGAGAAATAGATCATAGCTTATTTCTCATCATTTCTAAGTACAATATAATTATCCATGTTTTATCTTAAATAAGTTATCAAAGTATTCTTTTTACCATTTCTAGTCTCCAAGAACATGAGTAAATCATGAATGATTATAAATCATCAACTTTGATTTATTGAGTTAAAGTGATAAAACATTTCTCATCAAATGATAATTGCAAAATAACCATGTACTTTACTAAACTAAACCACATGTTCAATATAATCATCAAGTAAAAACAAGTTTCTTCATAGAATTTAGACGGTGAATGGATTTTAGCTCATAATGAGCATGGTTAATGACATCAAAAGAGATGAAGTTAACAAGCACATGATCAAACTATAATAATCTAACCAAATGTGGATGAATCTCCCTTAATGATGATAATGGATGATGATGATGATGATGATCTCCAAGCCTTCAAATTCTCCACAAGATCTTCAATATGAGTGTTAGTGAGTGTTTTTACAAGTGAAAACCGTATAGAACTCTCTTCAAGGCCCACCAAATGAGTGCAACATGCTCCACTATTTATAGGCTGTCTCAGAACTCAGGCACGACCCCGTGCTCCATGAGGCACGCCCCCGTGTCCACGTGTCTAGTCGCATTAAATGCTCTGTCAGATCGTACATGGTGACTCAGCACGGTGGCGTGCTTCCAGAGACACGGCCTCGTGTTTTTGGGTGTCTATTATATCTTCTTTTGTCATTTCTGAAAGATGACCACGACCCCGTGTCCTCTGAAGCACGGCCTCGTGTCCAGCTGTCCACTATTTTGTCTTTTCTTGTAGATTTTTTTCTTTTCTGAAAGGTGAGCACGGCCCCGTGTTCCCTGAAGCGCGGCCCCGAGTTTCCAGAAGCACAGTCTCGTGTTTCCAGAAGCACAGCCCCTTATTTCCAGAAGCACAGCCCCATGTTTCCTGAAGCACAACCCCGTGTTTCCTGAAGCACAACTCCATGTTCTCATAAGCACAACCTCATGTTCTCTGAAGCATGGGGGTGTGTTTTGATATTTTCTTGGGTTTTTTTATTTTTCTTTGGCTTTTCATTTGTTTCTTCGTTTGAGGCTTGGATTCACCTAAAAATACATTTTAACGTGATAAGTAGTTATTTTAACTTTATTATATGATAGAAGTTGCAGTTTTTAGAGATTATTTGATGCTAAAAAGATGTATATTTTTATATACATCAGTTGGCTAATGTTGTGGTTGTTTCAAAAAATAATGGAAAGTGGACACTACGTGAATATCGCCTTTTAGCCACACATGTGGTCTGGGCGATTTGCCACACTTCGGCTTAACGCCCTGTTCTTGAGTTTTTTTAAAGTAGGGAAAGGAAAGGAAAACTAAGGATAGTTAAAAAATGGGTGTTCTTGAGTTTTTTTAGGATGGAAAGGAAAAGAGTAGGAGGAGTTAGGAGGGATTAAATTGATGTTATTTCCCAATAAATTATCCTCCCAAAAATGGGATGATTACTAAGGATAAATTTTTTCTCAATAAGTTATCCTTTCCTTTCCCTCAATTTTCTTCCAACTCAAGAACACACCTATTAAAAAAATTTTCCTAGACACAAGAAAGAAGATAGAGATATGAAGCTACTGCCAAGGGGGAGTCTGTTGGTGCATAATGTCAGTAGTTCAGTATCTTGTGTTTTGTCTGTGTCTGTAATCGTTTAGTTTGTTTGTAATGTTTTGAATATTGTTTATTGTATGTTCGCTAGTGTTAGGCGAACTTGGAGGATAAGCAAAGTTATGACAACTTCGCCTAGTATGTTAGGCGAAGTTGTCAAGGTCTATTTAAACCTCCACTTCGGCTTATAGGGTTAAGTTTTTTTCTGAAGGTGTAGTTTTGTGATCTTGAGGGTCACGTGTTGGTGTTTGGCAATATATCGAGTTTAAAGTGTTACCCTGTGTGTTTGTTCTACCGATTCAACGTGTTATCTATCTTACACTCGTATCGTATTACGTGGGGATTCCGCACCCTCGTGTTACGAGATATTCCTGTGTGATCCGGCTGGGAACCTACAAAGGGTGAGGTTAGTGGACTATGTCCACCCTCAAACCTTCACGTACCATTAAATAACCGAATGGTTAGGTTTCTTGGGTACACCACTGCTGACTATTCCAGCATTGTGATGGAAGCCCCGGGCATCGAGGTTGCCTGGATTGGGTTGGACGGAATGGATGACTTCAAGGCTGTGTCCCTTTATGGGGCATTCCATACTGAGGTGAACCTTCACCTCCGAAGGCTTAAGGACTCCACCTACACCTCGGATGACATGTGGGAGAGGATCATGCCATCTCGGACTCCAGAAGCTGAGAATCCGGTGGATGTAAATTCAGATTTGGAATCTGATGCTAGGATTGTAAAGCGTATTGGATGTAGTTTTTTTTAATTAACTTTAAAATAGATTTTAGTGTGAGTGAATAACAAAATAGACCTAAATATTTTTTTTGGTAGTTGAGACAGTAATTTAATGTAGTTAAGTTGATTTGTAGCCGATCTAGTAAGGTATAGTTTATTTAAAGCGTACTACAAGCGTGATATATACTAGTTTTTTTTATTTTAATTAACTTGAATGTAGGCTATCATTACATAAATATATTTCCAAGATTTTTGATAGGCAGTAGGTATAAATGTAATTAATTTCCAAAATTAATTAGCTTCTGAGCGTTTCCAAAGCGTGTGGAAACCATTTTGACAGGTAGTATGAAGTTATACACTCAACAACCAACTATAAAACAACAGAGACTTTAATGACTGCAATAAAACTGGTGACTGAAATTTATTACGGTTTTATATATGTTATGTGAATTCCAAACTTGGCCAAGAAGAAAATTTCTATGGTTTCCACAGATCTTAAACTTCCCAAAGATCTTAGATTTTGATAAAATCCCTTCCAAAACTCAATGCCATCACCAAATCTTAAATTAGGTTACTGGTGATGGCATTGAGTTTGGAAGAGGTTTTTCAAAACTGAATTTATTTGTTCAAAGGCTTCTTTAAAGTTTGGAGGGTACAATTTTGGTATGCAGGTTAGTGACAAGAAGGGCATAATGGTCTTTTTTTATATAAAATGAGTTAATAATGTTTTGCAGGAAACCAGCTGTTAAAAAGTATGTTGAAACATAACCAAATAGAGGTTGTGCAAGAAGCAAATCAGATGAGAAATGATTACTGTCACCGATGGCCGGTTTGGGCGGTTTCGTGGTTTCCAACCGAACCATGAACACCCTAGACAACATGATGCATTTTTGGGCTTTCTTTGTATTAATGTAACTTTGATATAGCACGAGTCAGTTATGAGTGTAATGACTTTATTGATCTTACTATGATACACTACAAGTCAATTGTGACTTTTATCGATGTAACATGATGTATGTTTGAACTTTGAACTTGACACCAATTGACCAAAATAGCCAGAAGATGAAATGAATTCAACAAACCGGCCTGTATAAGTAGTAATAGTATTAAAAACAACCAATATTTCTTTAGTTTGAATTAATAAGTACAAAGTAAAGAATGGTGATATCATGTATCACAACTAAATTAAACATTATTTATATCTAACTAGCCGAACGAACACAACTGCTGGGTCGACAATCCCGACATCGGTGTCAATCTCCATTACGAATAGTTGTAGGTTTTTTCCCGGGCCTCCAGTAATCATCCGGGGACTCATTACGAAGCAGTTGATTTGGTTGTACAAGTGGCAATGTATTACCCTCATGAGGGAAACTTACCGTACTAAATTCCTCATTGACCTCGTCATACGAATGCCTATAATTCTTGGGTGGAGTCATGAGGACAACATGATTTTTTCTATCCATCTGATCTTGAACATAAAACACCTGGCGTGTTTGCGAGGCCAATATGAACGAATCATCCTTGTGGCCAAATTTGTTTAGGTCGACCGACATGTAACCAAGAATATCATGTTTGACATGTTTACGGTCAACCAATTGGCACATGAAGACCGAAATTCTTTTAGTATGATAATCTAGGACCCATATCTCTTGCAAAACCCCAAAATAAAAGTTTTGTCCATAGGTCACCATGTCTTTTTTGATGTGCATGTCATCCGCCTCTACACCAACTCCGCTGTTCTGGTAAACTCTACCATCCTGAGATTTTGTACGAAATTCAAAACCGTTGATGTCGTATGACTCGTATTTGTAAACATTGCGATGTGCTCCGTGTGCAATCCACTTTACGGTTTCCGATATAGAACATGGGGAGCCCGCTAGCTCTTTTTCAACCTGAAATTCTTACAAGGATTAGATTCTTCACCTACATTGCAGAAACTATAAAAGATTTTTAAAAATTATATAAGACTTAATAAATTGATCTACCTGGTCGCGTAACCAGTCGCCAAACTTTGAAGTATGCTCCTTCTCCAGCAATGCTTGTCGTTTACCAGGCATTTGGTTTTTCAAAGAGGTCTTGTGTTGTCTGCAAGTAGGAGTATATATAATATATTGTGAATTAATATATATATATATATAGATACTAGTAGGTACCTGCGCGATGCGGCGGCAACAACAATTTGAAACACGATACTCATTGTTGTCAGTTTATCAATCGTCTCGTAAAGTATTATATTGTACATATGTTAGTGTGATTTACCTACACATTGCAGCTGACATTCGACTGGTATTGATTTTGTTCGCTACATTACCAGTGATATAAACCATTTAACTCATTTAGTTATTTTAACTATTTATACAAACTAAATTTGAAGTACATATAATCAAATATTGCCCCAAGTCATTACGAAATCAATCAAGATGCGTTAACAGTGTGTAAACATGTGTAGTTTACTCATATTACATTGATTATTTAGGTTTAAGTCTACGAGGTGTGCAACTATTAAGACAATATCCATTACCTTTTAAAGACTTTCTCCACAAATGAACATGACAAAAATTTAAAAATGTGTGGTTCAACTGAATAAAAGCAATGAAACTTTGTATAGGATCAACGTACGTAAACACATTTATAAATTGAGTGAAGTGAGGAAAACTTAAGTAGATAATTAAGATCTTGTTCGTTAGTTGACTCTTTCGAACTCCATAATTGCTTTGAATAAACAACGTAGTTAGGCATGTTCAAAACGGTTTGGGACTAGGAACCGGAACCGGTTCCTAACGGGTTCCTATATTCAAAACCCCCTTTTAAACCGGTTCCAGGCTCGAACCGGTTAGGGAACCGAACCGGTTCTCCCACCCTCGGACCCCTAACCTATCTAACCGGTTCTTACCGGTTCCTAACCCGGTTCCTGTACTACCGGTTACAGTGTAAAATTTTTTTTTTTTTTTTTCGTTTTTCGTTTGCGATTTGGATTCTAAATCTAGTATATTTTAATCACCATCGTTGATAAAATACCATCGATGCATAACACTATCGCTTTATGTATGTGCTTAGATGAGTTATGGAGTGTCTACGCATGTTTAAACTTCACGCATTGATAAAGAAAACCCTTACGCATTACATAAGAAAACTAGTGGACACTAAATACCTGGATACACAAATAAAGGAGCAGTACGAGCCTCGTCCGTATAACGTATACGTTAACTTGTTAGTTGGACATATGATTTGTTTAAATCATACATGAATGAGAGGAGCCGGTTAGGAACCGGTTCCGGATGGTTCGGTTCCAGAACCGGTTTCGGTTCGGTTCCGATTCCTACCCGCCCCCACTCAGAAATGCAACCGGTCACGGATCATCGGGTTGAATCAGATAGGGTCCGGTTCCTACAAAAAACGGGTAGAAACCGGTTCGGGTCCGGTTCGGTTCCAGAAACCGGTTTCGTTGAACATCTCTAAACGTAGTTGTTTAATAAAAGAAAATCAATAAGCATATATGTTTTAAGAATTTGAAATTGCGTGTTAATGAACTGAACGTTGAAGGACCTGTTCCTTGAGTTTGTTCATTTATTAAACGAACGAACACGAAAATCACCTGTTGCTCGTTTAAATAAACGCACAAAGATGATCAGTTATAAGTTTAATAAAATATAAGTGTTGAACTTAAAACTTCAAGTTACCACATAACAAAACATTACAAAAATCCAAAACTACACATACAAAACACTATAGTTGATACATACACTTCACATACATAGACTACCAATACGAGTTTTTGACCTGCACATACGTTTTGGCCTTGCTTTTTGACCTACGACTGTTTTAGCCCATGTGATAATTCTAATGTGAAAGAAACAGGAAATAATCTCCATGAGCTGCCCCAAGCTGATGCATCTCTGTGAGCTATACAAAGAAACAACAAATTAGACAGGTCAAAAGAATATCGGGAAAAAATGATAATTAAATGATAATTTTAATAGAGGTTTCTCATAACCGCTCCTAATATCACTCATTTTTGCTTTAAAGAAGCATTTTTTTTCATTCAATGCTTCAGCCCATTGTGCCAGGTCTTCACATTCCGCTTGACTGAAACCAAATTAGTTAACATTCTACTTTGTTTACAGTATTCAATAGGGCTGTGCAAAGGTTCAAAACCGAACCGAACCGAACCGGACCGAAATGGAACCGAACCAGAACCATTAAATGCAAAATATAAGAACCGGAACCGGACCGTATTTTAACGGTTGCGGTCCGGTTCAGAACCGAGTTAAACAGTTCTTGTATAAACGGTTCTTGCCGGACCGTATTTAAGTGTTAGTGTCAGCCCGCTTCGTTAGTGTGTTGATTAATTTTTATAATTCTCAAATTATTATATGTTCGTATATGTTCATTTGTGTCCATTTAGTACTCATTTATGTCAGCTTACAATGTAAATGAAGGAACACAAACGGACATGAACAAGTTCAACTGCTTAACAAACGAACACAAACACGAAATTTTGTTCCATAAAGTGTTCATAAACCATCTGTTTGTCCGACAAAAGCCTAACAAACGAACAAAAACAAGGTCTCATTCAGTTGGGTTGAGTTCGTTTATAACCTTACATATTAAGCTAATTTGTAAACGACCACAATACTAACCTGATAAGCAACAACAGTTGCGTTAAATCAAAAAAAGATGCTAGCCAACATGAATCCTAACAAAGCTCCAACAAAAGGCCACTGTATCTGCACGCAAAAGAACTCTTTAAAATTAATGGAATACTCGAATAATGAAGGTTAGACAGCCCCCTCAGTCAATAAAAAATAAAGTAAATAATTGATATAAAAAATAATTCAGAAAAACGTAAAAAAAAAAATCAGCAGTATACAAAAATGAACGATTTAAACTCTTATTGGTGATATTAATGCAAAAAGAAAACAAAAAAGCTGTCGTTGACTTTTCAAGTCAAAAAAAGATCAAATTATAAACAAATGTGATTCCAGGGCTCAAGAGCAATATATGAATTCTTTTAACTCGTGAAGGTTTGTAATCCAAAAACGATGCTCAATACATGTATAAAAGTCATTTTTACCCGATACAGACTTACAAGACCGAATTACGAGAGTATTCTCTATAAAAATCTTACCAGCAGATGGGAGGCCAGATTTGGCTCCATTAACTTGACGAATGCGCTCCCGATTATCTGAAAATGACATCACTTCTGTTCCTTATAACCTACTCATTTATGCTGCTTGGCCTACCCTTCACAATTCAATCCTTGGTCACACTGTAAGGTGCCAAAGACATTACTTTTAATAACATAGAGAATTTATCTATAATGGTGAGTGCTACATTATACTATACATCAGTCTTACAAACTTTATAAAAAAGGGTAAATGTGCCAGTCGATCCTTTTTAAAATGGCATATTTTGCTCACAATATATTCAGACTCATACGTCACACAACACAACCCAACCCAGCTCAAGCCACCTGTTTGCAACTTACAATCAAACTATTGGGTTAATTGTCTAGAATACCCTTTAAAATTCATTAACATAATTTTAATTTTCCTTTTTTGGTTTATTTTATTCATTAACAGAAAGGGCTGTTTTGGTCATTTCATTGCACTTAAAATGGGATTTGTAATATTAACGAAGCAACAAGTTTAGTTTCTGTTTACCACTGTTTGTTAACAGATTCGTTTAGTCAAAATTCGTTATGCACCAGGGGCATTTCAGTAAATGTTTGTGGACAACTTAATAAGTAAACGTGTCAAAACTAATTCACTATAAAGATTACAAAAACGAACCTCTACTTGCCAATTAACTAAAACTCCCCTCATACTCTGAGTTACATCGTTTTGTACCCTCTCCGTAAAATCAAAACGTGGATGACGAATAATCTAAATTAACAAACAAAAAAATAATAATCATTATTTAGTTTTTGTGTAACAATAAGAAAGGTGTTTTGACAATAATACAAACAGGGTACCTCGAACAAATGGAGCAGCAACAATGAGAAGAATTAATTGTCTTTTTTTTACAATCGCCTAATCTCACGAATTGCTTGAGTTTCAGATGGAAACCAATGTGGCTTTTTGTGTTCTCTAGTTCCTGAACCTAAACCCCAAAATCACATAATTTCACAAGTACAAATCAAAATGAATGTATATGGTAAACAATAGACAGTAAATACTCACTCCCTGGATTGTTCGCTGAACCTTTCTTAGCTGCCAGATTCAATATCAACCAATCTAATCACATAAGAAAAAGCATGCTAACCACGAATGACAAAATAATAACTTGATTAAAACAATAGTGTAGTAGAGAAAGCATATTGCGTTTGTTGAAGTGGATGCTCAACCTGAAGATTGGGGAAAATTGGGATATTAGGGGTTTGAACCAAAATTGAAAACAAAACAGTAACCTGAATCTTGAAAAATCAATATTTTATAATAATTCATATAAATAAAAGCTTAATCATACCGACAAGTCGATTTTGCACAAAAAAAAATTTGCAGCTGAGAAGAAAAGCCCTCGATATCAGTTTCTTTCGGCTCATCTTCTACATCCTTTGCTTATACTCGAGTTTCACTAACAAAATTAATAGAAAAAAAAAAGTGTCAAATACATCATCTGTCGCTTATCTTTTGGCTCATCTTCTACATACGATTTAACAATGAAAATTTATGTATAAAATAAATAATAATTTTCAATAAAGTATAAACTACTACTAATAAAAAGGGTGAACATACACTTTTGTTTACCAATCTTATTTCTATCAATGCTTAGGGAACCATATTTATTTGCTCTTGAACAACTAAACTATCTGCTCTTTTGCCTTGCCTCTCTAAGTGAAACTCAGGAGGGAACATATTTTTATTTTTTATAATAACCTATTTTTAAGGAAATAAATACACTGTGATTTTGAAAAAACACAAACTAAACTATTCATTAAAAGGCCTTTAAATCCGTTCGGAAACTTAAAAATACATCATAATAGCTGGCCTAAAATCATAACAAAGTTTCTTAGCTTTTAATTACAAAACTAATTAAAAGCCCTAAAAACAACAAGAAGCTAATAAAATACAATATCTTCACATTTTTTTTCTGATTCAATCAGTGAAGCTACACTCCTTGCATGTTGATCCTCTAATGACTTATTTTCCCTTATCAAAATAGGAATTATGTCTGCACATCTTGTGCACACATCAGAGCTTGTGGACGAAACACATACAGACCATGTAAAGAAATCACATTTTTTGCCCTAAGTTAAAAAATATAGAGTTTAGGGTCAACAATTGTAGATGAATTCCAACTTTATTTGCCATTTCACTAACCTGAGATGCACAATTGTAGAACCTCCGACCTGGATTTTTGGTGGTCCTTGATGTTCTTAGAATGGCTTCTTAACCACAAAAACAATAAACCTGAGATCGATTGCTTATGTTACTGGATGTTGTGGTCCGCGATGAGATTTCTTCCATGGATGTTGTGGTTTTTGTAAGTGTTTTAATTTAGTGTTTATTGAAAACAAAACTAGATATATATATGTGTATATATAGGAGGGTTTAGAAAGGAGTTGTTGTACACAAGCGTATTAGGATATTTATATATGTCTTTGTATATTAGAGTGTTACAAGAGTAATAGACTCGTTTGAACAAATATATAACATATTTTAACCTAATCGATTACAAAGTGTTTTTGTTTTATTTTTAGATTTAACAAAGTGTTGTTTACAATTTAATAAGCGTATCACAAGCGTTTTTAACAAAGATAGAGATAGCCATTAGATGATCCATAAAACATGTTAAGAAAGCATTTTAAGATAATCCATATTTACCATTCATCAAAAGATGCCATACAAAAAGTACCATTAATTACAATACATCACAAAAAAACATGACCAGCAAAGCTAACATCACCATCACTCCGCCTTGTCCACAGTCTCCGCCCCCATCTCCTTAAAACTCATGTTGGTTGACACCGTAGTTATGGTGTCAACCATAGTCCCACACACTGAGTCGTAGTATGCAGACTGTTGTTTCAGATAATCAACAGCCTTTGCCTTAAACTCAGTGTCTGGTTCAAACCACATGAGTTTACATGAGTCGAGGGCGTTTGATTTTTCAAATGCGAGTCTAGCCCTAATCTCTTCGATTGTCTTCAACAAAGTGTCGTCTTTCTCTTTCTCAAGATTTATCCTTGCTTTCACCATGTTCATCACGGTTTTGTCAGAAGAATACATTTTTATTATCTTTTTGAAACTGTTAGTGTGATTGAATAATAAATATATAGACCTAAAATAAATTTTCAGTAGTTGAGCCAGTAATTTAATGTAGTTAAGTTTGATTTGTAGTAAGATATAGTATGATCTAGTAAGATATAGCTTAACTTTAATGTAGGCTATCATTACCAAAATATTTTTCCAAGATTTTTGACAGGTGGGTATAATTGTGATCAATTTCACAAATTAATTCTGACAGGTGATATAAATGCAAGTAATCTCTAGTTTAAACAAAAACACATGAGACAAGTTTGTGTGTAAGTTTGTGTGTTTCCCAAGCGTGGGACACCCTTTTGTTTTTTTATTACAAAGTTACTATTCGTCCGTGAGTGTTTCCCAAGTGCGGGACACCCTTTTGTTTTGTCTGTGAGCCTTTTAGTTATATATACCTACCCCATATTTGTGAAACTCATATACATACATAATTTTATATTATTATTTTAGTTAATAATGGATTGCTCGTCATCATCCACAACCTACAAGGATGTACTCAGGAGGAAAATTGGGAAACTCTTACTGAATAATTTGTAAAGACTAGCAACAACTTGGATGCCAGGGATGCCATTGCAAAAGTTCTTACTCGGATGCCCGCTAGTACTATCCGAGATCTTGCTGTTTAGTTTATGGTTGATGTAGGACAGAGAGAGTTTGACCAGTTAAAACTTTTGGGCAAGGCAATTCTTGAACTGAATTGCTCAATGGAATTGAAGTTGAAGTTTCTTATGTCACTCAATGATTAGTATGTGATGGTGTTTCATGAGTTTTTATAATTTAGTGATTGTGTTTATATGCGTGTCACTCAGAGATTAGTAGTAATAAAATTTGTATGTTTGTGATGGTGTGTTTATATGTGTGTTTTGGTAATAATAAAATTTTTATGTTTGTGTTAAAACATTGATTCAACATGTAACTATTATCTTAAAGTACATTACAAACTGGTAACAGAAGACTAGAGATCTCCATAAATCCATATCATAACAAGTATCTTAAAGTACATAGCAGTCAGTTTTGAAATCATTCAAATTTGTTGTTGCCTTTTCTTATGTTTAGCAATCAACTCTTCTCCGGTTAAATGAGTGTCGTCATTTTCATGGAATAGCAGTGCTTTCTTGATAAGAGTATATCTGTGTTGGTTTACATCCGAGAGGAGGATTTTGCACAAATACTTTGACCTCAACCATTTTAGCTGTCTTTGTTGTTTAGGGCCTTCCCTTTTGAGATTACACCCCCATGGTCTTTTCCCATCATATTTCTCCATGTGTCTCATAGCAAAAATACCGCAATCTATTCCATTACTTATTGTTCTCCATGTCATCTTCAATCTATTGATTGTTGCTACTTGGATTTTAATGGGGTGTTTGATTGTTTTAAGATACATGCAAAAGACGTTTCTCTAAACAAAATAGAAAGGAATTTAAGTATTTAGACAATTTTTATAACAGGTATGTATGTTTTTTGGGTTAAATGTATATATGTTTACCAATATATCAGGAGTCTTTCCATATCTTTCTTCAAAATTCTCTCTAATTGCTTTTGATTTGTCTTCTAAGCTTTTAAACTTTGCATCAGCTGGTATTTCTTGGTTTTCACTGTTGTCAAGTAATTTTATCACTCCTATTTGAAGATTGAAGGTAACCACAAAGAAATGACCGTGTTGTAGAATTGGCACGAGCACTATAGCAACCTCCTTGAGTGATAGAATTCCAAAAATTGCCATTTGTTTTTCGATGTTGTCTGAAAACACATACAGTCTTTCTTTGTCTGTGTAACCCCTTGACTCAACATAATGGTCACTTCTCTGTATAATAATTAAAATACAGATGATTAAAGCGTTTATTGAGCTTTTTCTAATAGTACAAACAAAATAGATTAATTTGTACCAGCACAGTGCTTGAAGTAAAGAATCTGAACGGTGATGTTGTAGATTTTTTCTTTTCTTCATAGTTCATTAGTTCAATGAATGCATCCATTGCATTGGTGGTTATATAAATGCCAGGACAGTAGCTTTCAAAGATCACCTTGAACGATTCTGTGTGAGTGGACTTGTAAACCTCCTCCCAAATGTCTTCAAGACAAAAAAATATATACTCTGAAATTATTTCTTCATATTCTGTGACACTAGCGGATACGTCAACCTCTCTCAGAAGATATGGAGATTTAATTGTTGACAATATGGTGTCAACTGTTAAACATAAAAGAATTAATTTTAAATTTGACTGAAAATAATTGTAACTATAATTAAATACCTTCAGCCCCTTTTGGTTTTTATTTATAATTAAATACCCACTTTTACCCACTCAACCACTGTATTAACAACTTTATCAATATCTGCGCATGAGACATTGTTTTCTTGACCTGCATCACCTGCATCATTTTTTATGACAACCAAAGATGTAATATGTTCAACTGTGATTATAATTAAGCTGGTACATAATTAAGCTGGTACATATACCTTTTTGAGCAGCCACTAGACCACCAACACCAACATCTGAATCAACTGCATCACACAGATGTAATAAGTTTAAAATAACAACATAAGCGTTTTATGAGCGTTTTAATTATACTTATAATTAATTTAGCCCAAATACCTTTTAGAGCAGCCAATGGACCACCAACACCAACATCTGAATCTTGTGTTTTAGGGACCACATTATTAGTGAATTTGTTTTCCCATTCACAACATCTAGCAAAGATATTGTGATTTGATGGATGTCTATCCTTTCCTTGACGGACCAATACTTTGATCTCTGAGAAAATTTTATCAAATTTCTTCAACTTTTTATCCATTGCCTTATTCCAAGACTGTAAAAAGAAAATATAGTTATTGTTAATTCAAAAACATTTTCAATTTATCCCAGCCCGTTGTTATGGAGTTAAATAATAGTTAACAAGCACGATAGGAATTTGCAAACTTAAAGGTGAATAATCGCTTACATAATCATCCAAATCCTGTTCAGCTGTTTGATCGGCATTATCTATTTTAGATGCACTTTGACCATCTGTTTTTAATTATATATAATGTTGTTATTTTAACGTTGCATTACATAAAATGCATATAGAGTTTCTCACCATGTTCTTGTTTCTCCTTAGCTGCAGTGTTTTCTTCAACTCCAGGCTTACTGGCAACACTAACTGTCACAGCAGCAGTAGCAACAGCAGTCTCATCAAGTCTCTTCCCGATAGCACTAACTGTCACAGCAGCAGTATCAGCAACAACAGCATCAGCAGTCTCATCAAGTCCCTTCCCGGCAGCACTAACGGTCATAGCAGCAGGAGCAGCAACAGCCGCATTAATCCCCTTCCCGTCAACACTAAATGTCACAGCAGCAGCAACAACAACCTCAGTTGACTACAGGAGTTGTGACGGGAGTCCCAAATGGACCATATTTTTTCTGGTATTCATGCGTGTTAAGCATCACAAGGAAGGTGATCGGATTCTTCCTTTGTCATTTTCAAGTTTTCAATAACATAGCTGCACCAGTCCATATTTGGAATATCCGAGGTTTTATCAATTGCGGCGATGAATCGTTGATTGACTGTTGTTGATTTTGTCACAAATCCAATACAGGTGTTGAACAACACAAGGAAATTAATCTCAAACAGTTCACCAATTCCTTGATCCGCGGCCAGTTTGTCTTTCACATGCTTTATACTTATTCTTGAATTTGTCGAGAATTGATTTTTGAACAAATCTGTAGTAACATCTTCCCCCAATCTTGGTCAACTCTTGTTTAAAACAGGAATCTTACCCATTGGTATCCCAAACACTTCATGTACTTTATTTTGGTGTTATCTTAATAACACCGCTCCCAATGTTCAATTCATTTAAACAATTATTATGGTTCATGAGCAACCAATATCCCAAAGTTGTTGGAGTTTGGGTTACTTGAAGTCTTAACATTGACCCGAAACCCATTTCTTCTACATAAGTTTTTGGGCAGTGGTCATTGCCTTCACTACATCAACAATATTAATAGGTGCACACCTATTTTTCAATTTTTTGTCTACAAATTCAACAAAAGGTTTTCCCCTCTCGACTGGCTTCTTTTCTTTAATGGCTTTCTTTTTCGAACGCTGAAAGTCCGGGCTAGAGGTGCTGTGTTCCACCTCTTTCCTCTTTGACAACAACCTGTCGATTTTTGTATCAACGTTAGAATCAGAGTCTGCTTCCACAACATGTTTTGTTTTCACAACCGGAGCAACTTTTTTAGTCTTCCTTTTATCTCTCTTCTCGTTTAGATGCTTAGCTTTATCAGTCTTGTTTTTTTTCGACAACTGAATCACATATATACAATAAAACATGGGGGTAGGGGATAACAACACGAATCACAATGAAACAGAAAACTCTTATCAAACATCACATTGATAATTCTCATACCAAAGCCATAACACGCTTTGCATACGCTTATAACATGCTTTAATATTATACATAGTTTTTAAAAAAACAAAGATATGTATTACAACAACAACACGCTTATAAAACGCTTTAATACATACGTGTAACATTCGTTACTTTTCAAACTCGAAAACCCGATCCATTTTAAATTTTTGGTTTTTATATGTATTAGTATAAATGTAAATTAAAGTACGACGATTTGTAGCAATTATTCGTTCACTTTCTATTTCGTTTAGTTAAAATAACGAATCTCCGAGCCATAAAAGTTTATAAAATAATCAAAGTTTAAATTTATCGGGCATAAAACGTAAACAATCTAAAGATATTATAAATATAACAAGTTTAAATCAATTATGTATTATTATAAAGTTAAAGGGTTAAAGATTTATTAAACTTAAAAACAGTTTATATATATTTAAGGAGTTGAGGGGCTTAAAGTGTAACATTTATATTTAAAATATAATATAATAATAATAATACCCAACCCTGCCGCCCCTGCGCTCCTTTCCACGTTTTTCCAGCAACCCAAACTCCGGTGACAGCAGAAAACTTCCGGCGACCATCAAAACCACTTCAAAACGCCATACTAACCCAATTTTAATGATATAAACTTGTTTCTCCATCATCTTAACACCTAATCAAGACCCATTTACGCGTATTAACACCCCAACGTTCGGATTTCAATTTCTAAACCGCCCGATAATAATTGACATTTCAATAACTCGAATTAATCATCCAACGTAACAATTACAACTATAAATTGCATCCATAATCTCTTCTAAACGTGCTACAAACATATTTTTACACAAACAAACTTGTTAATATCTCTGAATGGTTTGTCCAAGAAACATTCCGGCCAACTTGCCGTTCACCCACTTTCTGATGTCATCAGAGGTAATTGATTGGTGGGTTTTCATTGGTTTGATTCGTCTAACAAACACCTAACCTAAATCTATCAAACACGTAATGGATTTGAAGAATTGAAATCTAGGGTTTAAGTGAAGAAGATGAAGTTGGGGTTGTGTTTAAAATTAATTCCTTTCATCTTTTAAACAAAAAACTCAATTGGTCCAGTGGCTGTGTATGTGTTGTATGGTTGTGGAGACCCGGGTTCACATCAAACTTGTTTTATATTTTTGAAAACCATTTTTTTATTAGTTTTAATAAATTAAATATATATGTATAAGTCATACAACAGAAAAATAAATAAAATTATTTTTACAGTTAAACAAAAGATGTTTTAATTTCCGTTGACAAATTCTTTCAAGAACCAACTTTTACAAAATCAATCCGCTCGTTTATAACTCGCTAAATAATTATTTAGATAATATATATATTGTCGTTGTAATTTTATAATTTCCAAACTAACAAACGTTTAGACTAAAACAATAAAACATACCGACAACGATAAATTCTGTAAACATGATTCAAATCTAATATTAATTAATATTATAATAATAATTCATGAAAAACCATTAACTTAGATATTAATACACTTAATAATGTTTAACAAAATACTTATAAATAAAAACGTATAAACTATAAAACCGACATATTCTTCCATTAAACTATTTAGTAATTCTCGTATTCTTGTTATTTTAGCTCGTGAGATTCAATCGTTCGGTTTCATATAACGCGCTTATCTTATTACTTTCAAGTTATCATTCAACCTCAAGGTGAGTTTCTCACACCCCCTTTTTACCCTTTTTAACTATTTTGGGGGTAGCATATATATTCTATCAACAATTCAATTTCGTTTAGTTATTATTACAAACTACAATTCGTTATATGGACTTGTGTGCTTATTTGCTTACTTGCTCAAATAGTAGTTGCTCATGGTTTCCTCAATAAGTATGATCATACGCCCCCGTATGCACTCAGGACCTCGATGTTCTGAGTGGAATAGGGACCCCCGATCCGAGTACATTTGGTTGTTACCGAATGGAAAAGACATTGCTTGCGCTATTACTACACCAAGTTTCATGGAATTGTATGGTTTTTATG
Organism: Bidens hawaiensis; assembly: GCF_021521415.1. Classification (NCBI taxonomy): domain Eukaryota; kingdom Viridiplantae; phylum Streptophyta; class Magnoliopsida; order Asterales; family Asteraceae; genus Bidens; species Bidens hawaiensis. The sequence goes on from NW_027491051.1 coordinate 1,478,912, forward strand.
TACTTGTATCAAACTTGTGTCAACTCACCAACTACTCAATTAGTTGACTTTATATTTTATATATATGCTACAGGTACTTATATTAGAGGCTGAAATGGCGAAAGACACTAGAAGTTAGGTTATTTAAAGAATAAACAAGAAGATGTGTTTTATTGTTTTCCTTTATATTTGTCTTATTGAACAACTTGTGTACTTGGGATTTGAATGAATTAATGATATTATTGTCACTTAATAGTGTCACATGTGTTTTGGGCAATCTATACGTCACACCCGGGCGTATTCCCCTAAAGCCGGGGTGTTACAGATTGGTATCTGAGCCGTGACTATAAGATATGACATTAGACGTAGTTGTAAAATCCTACTTTTGATCATCATAATAATATAAATTTCGTCTATTTTACTGTGGGTCGTTATCGGTTTAGATAAATAGAAATCAGTTGGGCTAGTGTTGGGTAAATGGATATGGGTTATGGACTTGGGTTGTGGATGAAAGAAGGAAAAGACCATGGGCTTAAGCCCATGATCCATAATTATATAAACCATTAATCACCATTTAATCCCCATTCACACATATTCCATGCACCATCCGAATCGGCGTTTGAGATGTGTAATTGCCCCCCTGCCAGTAGGGTCAAATTTGCTACTGGAACCCTTGAAGATTCTGCCCTCACTTGGTGGAATTCAAACGTACAGATTCTTGGATTGGAACTGGCTAACGCTATGAACTGGGAGGAGTTCAAAAACATGATGCGAGAAGAGTATTGTCCGAGAGAGGAGATTGCAAAGTTGGAATCAGAGTTTTGGTCATTGAAGATGGTGGGTTCAGAAATCGAGACCTACACTACCCGTTCTCACGAGTTGGCCGTGATGTGCCCACGGATGGTAGACCCGCCGAGTAAGAGGATTGAAATGTATATTGATGGGTTAGCACCGCAAATCCAGGGCATGGTGACGTCTTCCAGACCAGCCACGATTCAACAAGCGATTCGATTAGCTCACAAACTAACGGATCAAGCAGTGACCCAAGGTGCGCTACCACCTAGGGGTTCAACCACTAAAGCCCGTGACAACCCGAACACTGACAACAACAGCAACAACAACCCGAGCAGCGGAAAGAGAAAGTTTGACAATACCAGATCCTCATCCTCGAACCCCCACAGCAACAACACTACCGAAAGCCCGAATTCACCCGGAGCTTCAACAATCAGGGTCACAATAACAATAACAACGGTAGTGGGCAGGGTTCGAGCGGATATGCTGGGAAATATCCGAAGTGCAACAGGTGCAACTATCATCATGCTGGCCCGTGTGACCGTGTCAAGTGTCAGAGATGCGGAAAGATGGGTCACCGGGCAAAGGAATGTAGAGGAGACCTTGCGGCAAAGGGTACTCCTAAACCACCCATGACAACCAAGGGATGTTTTGAGTGTGGACAAGAGGGACATTTTAAGAAAGACTGCCCCAAGCTGAAACAAAATGACAACAATGGAGGTAATGGAAGTGGCAGTGGTGGTAGAAACAATGGTAAAGGAAGAGCTTTTGTTATTGGGTCGGGTCAAGCCCGCAATGATCCGTACGTGGTGACTGGTAAGTTCCCTGTGAACGATTGTTTCGCTTCTGTATTGTTTGACACTGGAGCTGATAGGAGTTTTGTGTCGAAAGCCTTTAGTCAACTCTTAGACTTAACTCCAACCCCGTTAGAAGCTAAGTTTCCTGTTGAATTAGCTGACGGTAAGACTATAGTAACGACTCATGTACTTGCGGGATGTAAGTTAAAACTGTCAGGTCATGTTTTTGATATTGACCTTATTCCTTTTACGCTTAGTAGTTTCGATGTCGTGGTCGGCATGGACTGGTTATCCGAGAACCGAGCAGAGATTATATGTCACGACAAGATAGTCCACATTACTACCCTTTCCGGCGAGATCATTTCGATCCGGGGCGAGAGAAGCGGCATGACCCCCAGCGTTATCACCCTCATGAAGGCGCAGAAGTATCTACGAAAGGGTCATCCGGCAATTTTGGCGCATATTGTTGAGAAACCCGCGGAGGAGAAGCGAATTGAAGATATACCGATTGTGCGAGATTTTCCGGAAGTTTTCCCAGAGGATTTTTCTGGACTACCTCCTATTCGTCAAGTCGAATTCCAAATCGAGTTGACACCCGATGCAGCACCCATAGCACGAACCCCGTATCGGCTCGCACCGGCGGAGCTTCAGGAACTGTCCACTCAGTTGCAAGATTTATTGGATAAAGGTTTTATCCGACCTAGCTCATCGCCATGGGGAGCCCCTGTCTTATTTGTCAGAAAGAAGGACAGGACTTTCCGAATGTGTATCGACTACCGAGAGTTGAACAAGGTGACGGTTAAGAACCGTTATCCTTTACCCCGAATTGATGATCTGTTTGACCAGCTCCAAGGATCGAGTTACTACTCGAAGATCGATCTGCGATCTGGTTACCATCAACTAAGAGTGCGCGAGGAAGATATTTCAAAGACGGCTTTCAGAACACGGTATGGTAACTACGAGTTTTCGGTTATGCCTTTTGGCCTAACCAACGCACCAGCCGTATTTATGGATCTCATGAATCGAGTATGCAAGGAGTACCTTGACAAGTTTGTGATTGTGTTTATTGATGATATTCTCGTCGACTCCAAGGACAAGGCTGACCATGAGGAACACTTAAGGGTGATTCTGGAACTGTTGAAGAAGGAACAACTGTACACAAAACTCTTGAAATGCGAATTTTGGCTTCGCGAGGTTCACTTTTTAGGACATGTGATCAACGAGTACGGTATCCATGTCGATCCCGGTAAGGTAGAGGCCATCAAAAACTGGGAAGCGCCTAAGACTCCGATTGAGGTGCGGCAATTCCTAGGACTGGCCTGCTACTACCGGCGTTTCATCGAGGGATTTTCAAAGATTGCTCAACCCCTCACCACTTTGACTCACAAGGGTACTAAGTACAATTGGGAGACGCGCAAGAATCCGCTTTTCAACTGTTGAAAACCAAACTCTGTAGCGCCCCTATTCTAGCCCTACCCGAGGGAACAGAGAATTTCGAGGTACATGTGATGCATCTATACAAGGTCTCGGTTGTGTGCTGATGCAACTCGAGAAGGTTATAGCTTATGCCTCTCGACAACTACGGGTTCACGAGAAGAACTACACGACCCATGACTTGGAACTCGGAGCTGTGGTGTTTGCCCTTAAGATATGGAGGCATTACTTGTACGGTACCAAGTTTACCATTTACACCGACCACAAGAGTCTCCAGCATATCTACGATCAGAAGGAGCTGAACATGCGACAGCGTCGTTGGGTCGAGCTACTTAAAGATTATGATTGTGCCATCAAGTACCACCCTGGCAAGGCCAATGTAGTGGCCGACGCTCTCAGCAGAAAAGAAACAGGTAAACCCAGACGAGTGCGAGCATTGCAACTACGATTTATATCAACTTACCTGACCAGATTCGCGATGCCCAACTTGAAGCTTTGAAAGATGATAATCTTCCATCGGAACTTATGCGGGGCATGAACAAGCAACTTGAAACCAAATCGGAATAGGGACCCCCGATCCGAGTACATTTGGTTGTTACCGAATGGAAAAGACATTGCTTGCGCTATTACTACACCAAGTTTCATGGAATTGTATGGTTTTTATGTACTTGTATCAAACTTGTGTCAACTCACCAACTATTAAATTAGTTGACTTTATTTTTTATATATATGCTACAGGTACTTACATTAGAGGCTGAAATGGCGAAAGACACTAGAAGTTAGGTTATTTAAAGAATAAACAAGAAGATGTGTTTTATTGTTTTCCTTTATATTTGTCTTATTGAACAACTTGTGTACTTGGGATTTGAATGAATTAATGATATTATTGTCACTTAATAGTGTCACATGTGTTTTGGGCAATCTATACGTCACACCCGGGCGTATTCCGCTAAAGCCGGGGTGTTACAGATTGGTATCAGAGCCATGACTATAAGATAGGACATTAGACGTAGTTGTAAAATCCTACTTTTGATCATCATAATAATATAAATTTCGTCTATTTTACTGTGGGTCGTTATCGGTTTAGATAAATAGAAATCAGTTGGGCTAGTGTTGGGTAAATGGATATGGGTTATGGACTTGGGTTGTGGATGAAAGAAGGAAAAGACCATGGGCTTAAGCCCATGATCCATAATTATATAAACCATTAATCACCATTTAATCCCCATTCACACATATTCCATACACCATCCAAAACACACACTTAAGCTTTCTCTCTAGTTCTCTCCTTCTCTAGTCGAAACCAAGGAAGAATCCGAGCACCGACCCGAGGTAATGATAGTTTAATATTGTATGAGCTTAACCTGTTAGATATAGTCACGAAACGACGAGCCGACACCGTTAAACCGTTTAAGTCACGAGATCCGGGTGGAATCGGGTATAAACCGAACCTAAGATGAGCTTAGGGATCGCCCTAGCTCAGATCTAGATCGAACGGGACGAAAAACGATGAAAACGGTGGAAAAACGAGTGAGATCTCGTTTTTCCTGTGAAAACCCGATTTTCCGGCAAAGGCGGCGCCGGAAAGGCGGCGCCGGAAAGTGGTACGAGGTTAAGGAGAATGTCAGAGAATGTTCTGACATTCTCTGACCTAACCCTAGTTCTCTAGGGGGGGATTAAAGAATCAAAGGTGATTCGCTGAGGAAAGCATAACGAACTAGCTGTAGTTCGTATCTAATTTGTTAAGGGAAAGGGGTAAAGAATTGCCCTTGATTCGCTATAACCAGTTCGTTAGAGAAGATGACGAATTAGATGCGACAATCGTCAATTTCAGGTTAACTCCGTTAACTCAACTCCGTCAATTCAAACTTAAAGATCACTGAATCTATAACGCACACCTCATTACATTTAAACTAGGGTTTAAATGACGCTTAACACTTACTACATGTGTAGTCTTTCGAGAATTGCACCGAAACGCAAACGAGTTGACGCAAACGATTGGTGAATAAACGAAAAACGTCAAAACAATAATTATGTGATAATTATGTGTTAGACTTATGTGTTATGTGATAACATTGTATAAACGTTAACTCAACGTGCTAGAACTAGTTATTTAAGCTAGAAAAGTAACATTTGGAAGTTGAGGGACTAAAGTGTAACATTTTATTATAAATAATAACATAAACCTAAAACCCTAACACTCTTTCTCTCCCTCCCAAACCCGACGGCAGCCTCTAGACCCCCCCCCCCCCCTTGCGATCGGCCCTCATACACGCACATACAAGCAATCTTTCAAGCTTTTGATTGAAGATTAAGGTGCTAGGAAGGTATAAACGACTATCCTTTGCATCCTTTATACTTAATTTCGATTTTTGATGGGTTAAATAAAAAACCTAGGGCCGATTTTTGTATATAAGTTGTGTTCATATGTTTTGTTTGATTTGATGATGATTTGATAACTAGTATTGATATTATTACATGTTAATTGTTGTGCCTTTGAGTTTGAGATCAAATAAAACCCTAACCATGTATGTATGGTGTAATTGATATGCATGGATAGTGGTTATAGTGTCTAGAATGTTATATGAATGATTTGTGGTCCATAGATAGTTAATATGTTGAGTTTGGATGCAAACAGTTTCTGAACAGATTGTGTTGTTGATGTTCAATTGACTGTAACGGGGTGTAAATGTGAAAATTGGTTGAGATAATTGATACTACAGTAAACTAGGTTGAGTCTAGTTTCTAAAGAATATAAATTTGCAATTTTTGAACGTGTAAAAGTTAACCTTTATGATTTTACAAAAACGTTGTGCAAAGCTGAGTTGTTAGACCTGCTGTTAGGTTGTTTTGTAAATATTATATCTCATGAACTACGAAACCAATTAGGTTGGTTCCACTTCTGGAAGTTGACTTGTTGAGTTAGGAACCTAACCCAAGTGGTCTTGCATTTGTGGATTTTTATTTTAACGGGAATTTCAAATAACATTCTGTTGCGCATGAATTTGACTGTTATGAGTTTGCTGTAATGTTTTGATCATTATGAGAAATCTATGTGGAATAAAAATAAAATAAAATATGTTCTGGAAACCTAACACATGCATGCTTTTGTGATGATTTTTGGTAAATTAATTGAGATGCTATGATCGGTGGAATAGTACAATCTTTCAAGTAGAATTTCTGTCTCGGTGAAACTAGCTGCTGAATTTTGTGAAAATGCATGAAACATGATAATTGCTAGTTAATTGTTATGTTTTGACCAAATTGCCCCTGCGGGGAATACTTGCTAAATAGTTGTCGTGTTTTGACCAAATTGCCCTTACGGGGAGTAATTGCTAGTGATGTACATTATTAATACATGACACGTAAATAATTGCTCACACATGCAACGTATCACAGATGTACTTGTTAAAGTCACACACGATTCACAAACGAAACACGAAATATATTGTGTGCATAGGTATTATGTGCCGAGTCTAGAGACTCGATAATAGTTCCGACACTTAGAAAAATCTCTTTGTTGTTTTAGAACGCTAGAGAGAGTTTTTTTGTGACGCGCATCCTTTGGTGATTTATTTTGGGAATTCTTCGCAAACAGTGAGTTCACTTACCCCTCTAAACTATTTTCAAACGCTTTTCACTTGGGGGAGATAACATGCTCCGAAAACGCATTTAAGATTTTGTTAATATAAATTATATATCACTTGTAAAGACTAAGTGACAAACGCAATAACTAAAGTCCTTCATTCACATCGAACCGTTTAATATTGGATAATAGCGAGTCATTGTTGAGTAGTAATACTGGGTTTGACAAACCCCACCCAACGCTAAACTCGACTGGAGGTCGAGTGGGTGTAATCTTGGCTAAACATATACCATGGTCGAGATAGACCTGGTGGCAAGGCAAATGATAAACAGTCAGCTTCGGTGTCGAACACTTAGTAATACTTGTTTTATAGGCTAGCTACCTATAGATATATAATTGACATAACACTATCTGGTAACGCAAAACGCTGATCGCAAAACGCTAAACGCTGAACGCAAAACGCTAAACGCTAAACGCTGAACGCAAACGTAACGCTTTATTGATATAAACTTGTGAACTCACCAACCCCGTGTTGACACTTTTAGTATGTTATTCTCAAGTAGACGAGGCGGGCGCGCGGTATAGGATCATGCATGGTTTTTGAATATTCTGATATGCAAACATGTTTTTAACTATTATTACTTGGGTTTTTAAGTCGTCCTGCGTGACGCAACTTTTATCTTTTGGTTTTTACGCTTCCGCACTATTTTCATTTAAACGTTTTTATGGTTTGATTATAACTAATGATTCTGATCCTGTTAGTTCACACCCTCTGACGGTAAAACTCTGTTAGTGGATTTTGAGGGTGTGACATTAGATGGACCAATTCGCTACTTGGGCTGGTTCGCTTGGGACTGATTCGTTAAGGTCCAATTCGCTATATGGACCAGTTCGTGAAAGGGTCCAATTCGTCATAAGGACCTGTTCGCTATAATGCTTGTTTCGTTACAAAGCCAGATTCGTTATAATAGTTAATTCACTATGAACTCCCATTCGTTAAGGACTGAATAACGAATTAGAACTTTGAAAGAATGACAGAACAGTCCCTTGACTTACAAAAAGAATGAATTAATTACAATTAAGCCCTTGAACTTTTGAGTTAGCGAATAAAATAATAATTTAAAATCCTAATGGAAAATGTGTTACGACAGTTAATCGAAGGGGCTGCCCCTTGGACCCTGCTAGGGGCTGCCGCCCCTTGGACCCCGCTGCCAGGGGCGCTGCCCCCGGACCCCCATTCGTTGTGGGTTATAAAAAAAGATAGAAATACGATATGAGATAGAATAGTTAATTGATACATGTAAATATTATACAGTTAGCCGTGCACAGTTCAAGAAAGGAATTACCATTAACGGTGAACGTAACCGACTTCAGGTGAGTTTCTAGCCCCATTCCTTGTTATGTTTTCGGGATTGTATGCATACTCGATGTGATTAGTTAATACACTTATCCTAAGTTATAAGTGTATGCCATATATGTATTATGTGAAATGTATGAATGGTTTCTTGCCGGTACATGAATGATCTTCGGAATTGCATGTACTGCCAGGAAATGGTTGAGGTTATATGTATGTTGTAATATGAAGAATGAATTATGTATGTATGTGCCAAAGTTACGATTATGTATATATAAAGTATGTTAAGGAGGGATGGAAGAAAGGGTACCGGACCCTAATAATATCCGAGGATGGAGGGTACCAGACCCTAATAATATCTGAGGATGGAGGGTGACCGGACCCTAATAATATCCGTGGATGAAGGGTGACCGGACGCTAATAATATCCGAGGATGTATGGTACCAGACCCTGATAATATCCGAGGATGAAGGGTACCGGACCCTAATAATATCTGAGGTATGTATGGCGAATGCTCTTTATAACGTAAGGTTAGTTATGTATGTGTATGAACGATTGATGGACAGGTTAAGTATGTAATGTGTACCTTCGGGCACGTATATGTGTATGTAAAGTAAGTTATGTGATTAACTAGAACTCACTCAGCGTAGCTGACTTTTAGTATGCACGCAGGCAAATAGGTTGAGGCAAATCGCATGATTGAAGACACATGACATGGAATCGAAGATACTGGCATCTCAAGAAAATGTCGTGATGTTTTAAAAAGGACTATGTTTTATGTTTAAATAAATTTGAATGTTTGTTAAGACAAGATTCGACAGTTTTGTAATACGTTATGGTTGAAGTTATATTCCGCGTAAAGTTTTAATTAACTCTGATATTTGGAACTGCGTTTATGAGTAAATCGAACATCAAAGTAGGGCTACCGGTAACGGGGCCTTACAGTAGTGTTCTAGTTGGTTATAGTTTATTTGCTTAATTGCTTAGGTTGCATGATTAGAAATTATGTAAGCCTAATTTGATTGTTCAATGCACATTATTTGGTTATTATTGATTTGTTTATGTATCATGTACGCAAATACTATTATACTGATGATTCAAGTACTTCAATTACACAAACACACACAAGTCCAAGGCTTATGCCTAAAAACAAGATTTTTCCAACATTTTCAATTATTGATTTTTATTATGGTGTTCCGATATTTATTCTTCTTAAAGATGGTTCAATATGGCGGGTATGTAGTAAACTGTAAGGGGGACGTGCCTGTTTTCCGAAACTCTTGACGCCAAGGTTATTGAAACCTAAGGATAAGCAATGCGTATAAATCCCAATCAGACGCGGGACCCGGTTGCTTACCTGGAGAGTTAGGAAAGAGCATGAACTCTATTAAGCCAAATCATACTACTTTCAACGCCATATGAATCACAACTTTAATTTTTCAAACGCGACCATGTTCTCTTTGTGAAAAGAATATGGTTGCACTCCTCTATGTTTTACAATGTATTTTAACTGTAAGTTTGTACACAAATACCCAGCTTTCGGTTCGATTTAATTACGAATTTTTATATGAGAATAGTTAACTTTAAAAATAAAATAAAATTTGTGACACTTTTTCTTTATTTATACATTCATTTATGGCTTAAACTTTTAAAAGTTTGCAAATTAATAACCGAATTTCAAACGATTCCCTTGCTATTTTACTTTTATATTTTAGAATAGAAAATTCGAAAAGTTATGGTGATACATAAATGGTTGAGTTTCGATTTGATTACTATATAATTTTATTCATTTACTACTACGTTTTAGAATTGAAAATTCGAAAGGTCATGGTGATACATGAATGGTCAAATTTCAATTCGATTACCTTATTTCCATATTCATTTACCCTTATGTTTTAACTTAAAAAGTCATGGTGGTACATAAACCCTTGATTTTCAAATCGATTTCACTATTTATTGTTAAGTTTAATACCTTTCCATATGATTTATGAGATTTTCGTTTCTTAAAATATGTAAACCTATGACTACTCATAGGAATTTCAATTTTGATTTTGAATTTTGTTTCATGCAATTTCATTTATTTACTTATTCTTATGATTGATCTCTATAGATCTGTTGGTCGTGTCATACTTACGTCCCAAGTCACGCGAATTCTTCAAGTTTCGTATCGTGCCTTCTCGTTTTCCAAGCTGACGCGCTCAACCCGCAAATGACAATCCAAGTTCTCAAGAAATCGGCCTCCGCGATTCCGATACCCCCACATTTGACCGCACTCACCTTCATCGCTATAGTAAATTCAAATTCAAACCCAACACCATTCTTGGAAACGCAAACCAAACCCAATCAAAGAGCCTCGCACATAAACACGTCCGTTGTATAGTATGTGTAAATCCACCGTTTTACTTCCTTGAAACGTTAATATACTTCAATTTGTGATAGATTCAATTACCACTTATTGCTAAAACCTACCCAAACTCAACACCACTCACCCATTTGCAAACATGTACCTAACCATTTGTCTCAATCATATGCTTGACCTCATGCTTCAAACCTACTATCATTGTGGTGACCCAAGCACACCCGCCATACTTTGGAAGGCCTAACTTGTTTCTGTCATGCAATATCCTAACTCTGCATCCTTTTTCGACCTTATACGATTTTCCAGTTTTAATACTTAGATATTTACAAAACTCATCAAACTCGTCTATATTTTCTTTTGCATAATTTCTTACAATTTATTTCTTTTACTAACACCTCGCGTCTAATTCCAAATTCGCGGTTATTTTTAACTTTTAGTCAAATGGATTTTCTCTAAAAATAATTTATTATCTCTATTATTATTATTATTGTTATTATTATTATTATTAAAGTTATTAATATTACCATCATTATTAATATTACTACTACTATTGTTATTAGTACCATCACCATCATCATTATTATTATTACGGTAATTAGCTATACTATTATTATTATTAATATTTTATTTTTATTATTGTTACTGTTAGTAATATTATTATTCCTAGTACCATCGTCACTACTATTATATAATAATATTTAAAGTAAAATATTGGATTCAAATAAGTTTTGAGCCCTTTTGAAACTATTTTTTTCATTCAATAATACATTTTATTATTATTATTATTATTATTATTATTATTATTATGATTAGTAATATTATTATTACTAGTATTATCGTCACCTCTAATAATAATGTAATTATTATTTCAAACCGTATTTAAAGTAAACTTTTTGTTTTAAACAATTCTTAACCATTTTGAGGCTATATTTCATTTAACAAGTCAAGTTATCTGACAATCTTTTTTCTAGGCCGCTGGCCAAAAGAAAACAGTTATTTTTATGTTAAGGATTTCATAAAGTTCTCAAGTTTTATCGCTAGTTAAAAACGTTTTGCCTAACTAAAATAGAATAATCTTATTTCACCATGAGATATAAAACACCATGATTTACAACCGATTTTTGTAAATTAAAATATACGTTGTACCCCTTCCTTTCTTTCCCCTTCATTAACGCCAATGAGTTTCGGCTATGAAATCATGGCACCCACCTCCCATGTCAACCTTCATGTCATAAACAAACCTACATTCGAGAAGACAACGGTCACAAGCTACATTTACTTTTCTTTATTTTCTCTTTCACGTATGTTTAGAACTTACCCAAAGTGACTTTTACATCCACTTCTTTAGAATATTGTTTACGTAGTTTATTTTGATTGTCCATTGATCTTGGATCCATATTTTTTTGTATTTTACGAAACTTAAATTCGTACATCATACTTATATGCTTTGCTAAATCGGTTTACGTTTGTTATTTCAAATCACGTGGTCTATGACCCATTTTTCTTAAACGTAACCGTTAAGTGGAATTTAGGACTATGAACATGTATGTATAGCTACCTAATAGAAACCGTATTTTCATTTTATTTCTACACTTCACTATCGGTGACCGGTTCTCTCCAAACGAATTCGTTTACTTAGAACCGGGACTGTGTCCCATGTACATGCCGAGTTTATGTTATGTTATATTTTTACACAAATTGTTTTGTTTACTCGTGTACTTCTCTTTCACTCGATGTTTTATTCAAACCATTTTGTTGTTCTTGATTTCATTACTCTGGAACAAATGCTTTATTTTAATTTCGAAATTTTAATTGTTTACTTTGATAAACTCAAGGTTACTACTAGAATGTTTATTTTCACAAACTTAATCGGTTTTAATATTTTAATATTAAAATTTCGTTTATCCATTTCATTTCAACTTATTATCAATTTACATGTTGGTAAGATACAATTGTTTATTCATCTCAACGTTGCCATTGGTCACGTCAATGTTTTGTTGGAAATTTTCATTTGTTAAACATCATGATATTTTGATACTTAAAAGTTTCATTTATATAAGCTATTCTAGAACCCAATGCGTTATCAATTTACTTGTTCATATTTCGTTGGTTAAATGCTACGTTTACTTACCACGTTATTGTCGACCCCGTTATTTCAATTATATGTGACGACGTTCATAATTATAAATGTTTCATCATTTAACTTCATTACCTCGTCTATTTCGTTTTCAACATCGTTTACTTGGTTTAGACACGATGATCTTATTTACTTGATTTAGTGTTTTCGCAATGTCCTTGGTCTGAATGGTTTATCAGTGTGTTTGTAATGTTTTTACCCTTTTAATTCATTATTTTTATTTCATTGTTTTATATGAGAATTTTATTTATTTATCTAAGGTCTATGTCTTGAAACCATACAATAGAGCAAGTTATATGGACCATCCGATAATAGAGGTAATTATGCGTCGACACGTAATTATTAAAGTCCTCGGATGAAAAATATAATAAGTCCGGTTGCGTGAAATAATCAGAACTTGGAATGATTTTGGGGAATGGGACAAATACAATATGATAAGGGTATGGTGGATACGCCGCTGGTACATCCTATATATAAGTGTCCTTGTCATATTTCCTATTTGTGGCGTTCTTTCGAGTCATTCAAAGATCGGCGTGTTTTCATTTTAATATCTAAATTTGTTAAAACTTCTAACAAACTCCGTATATTAGCTGTTGTGTTTTAAATCTTATTTTTATTCTAATTTCGGGACGAAATTTCTAAAAGTTGTAAGTCCTGTAACATTCGTTACTTTTCAAACCCTAGAACCCGATCCATTTTAAATATTCGGTTTTTATATGTATTAATATAAATGTAAATCAAAGTACGACGATTTATAGTAATTATTCGTTCAATTTCTATTTCGTTTAGTTCAAATAACGAATCTCCGAGCCATAAAAGTTTATAAAATAATCAAAGTTTAAATTTATTGGGTAGAAAACATAAACAATCTAAAGATATTATAAATATAACAAGTTTAAATCAATTATGTATAATTATAAAGTTAAAGGGTTAAAGATTTATTAAGCTTAAAAACAGTTTGTATATATTTAAGGAGTTGAGGGGCTTAAAGTGTAACATTTATATTTAAAATATAATATAATAATAATACCCAACCCAGTCGCCCTTGCCGTCCTTTCCACGTTTTCCCGGCAACCAAAACTCCGACGACGGCAGAAAATTACCGGCGACCATCAAAACCACTTCAAAACGCCATATTAACCCAATTTTAATTATATAAACTCGTTTCTCCATCATCTTAACAGCTTATCACGACCCATTTACGCGTATTAACACCCCAAAGTTCGGATTTCAATTCCTAAACCGCCAGATAATAATTGACATTTCAATAACTCTAATTAATCATCCAACGTAACAGTTACAACTATAAATAGCTTGCATAATCTCTTCTAAACGTGCTACAAACATATTTTTACACAAAAAAAACTTGTTAATATCTCTGAATCGTTCGTCCAAGAAACATTCCGGCCAACTTGTCGTTCATCCATCTAACAAAACCCCTAACCTAAATCTATCAAACATGTAATGGATTTGAAGAATTGAAATCAAGGGTTTATGTGAAGAAGATGAAGTTGGTTTGTGTTTAAAATTAATTCCTTTAATCTTGTAAACAAAAAGCTCAATTGGTCCAGTGGCAGTGTATGTGTTGTATGGTTGTGGAGACCCAGGTTCGAACCCGAGTCACAGCAAACCTATTTTATATTTTTGAAAACCAATTTTTTATTAGTTTTAATAAATAAAATATATATTTATAAATCATACAATACAAAAATAAATAAAATTACTTTTATAGTTAAACAAAAGATGTTTTAATTTCTGTTAGCAAATTCGTTCAAGAATCAACTTTTACAAACTCAATCCGCTCATTTAAAACTCGCTAAATAATTATTTAGATAATATATATAATTTCGTTGTAGTTTTATAATTTCCAAACTAACAAACGTTTAGACTAAAAAGAATAAAACATACCGACAACGAAAAATTCTGTAAACATGATTCAAATCTAATATTAATTAATGTTATAATAATAATTCATGAAAACCCGTTAACTTAGATATTAATACACTTAATAATGTTTAACAAAATACTTATAAATAAAAACTAACCGACATATTCTTCAATTAAATTATTTAGTAATTCTCTTATTCTTGTTATTTTAGCTCGTGAGATTTAATTGTTCGGTTTCATATAATGCGCTTATCCTATTACTTTCAAGTTATCATCCAACCTCAAAGGTGAGTTTCTCACACCCCCTTTTTACCATTTTTAACTATTTTGGGGGTAGCATATATATCCTATCAACAATTCAATTTCGTTTATTTATTATAACAAACTACAATTCGTTAAATGGACTTGTGTGCTTATTTGCTTACTTGCTCAAAGACTACTTGCTCATGGTTTTCTCAATAAGTATGATCATACGCCCCCCTATGTACTCAGGACCTCGATGTTATGAGTGGAATAGGGACCTCCGATCCGAGTACATTTGGTTGTTACCGAATGGAAAAGACATTTCTCGCGCTATTACTACACCAAGTTTCATGGAATTGTATGGTTTTATGTACTTGTATCAAACTTGTGTCAACTCACCAACTATTTAATTAGTTGACTTTATTTTATATATATTCTACATATACTTATTTGAATGAATTAATGATATTATTGTCACTTAATATTGTCACAAGTGTTTTAGGCAATCTGTACGTCACAACTGGGCGTATTAAGCTAAAGCCGGGGTGTTACAATTGGAAGATTTATACAAATTTTTACAATTTAATATTAATTAAACCTAAAACGCTAAAAAAATCATAAATTAACACCTGTTCCATCTTTATTCTGTGACCTGTCGTGCTTGTGCTTCGTCCTTGGTTCTGTTCCAGAAGTAGATGAGTTAGGGTTCCTCATTTTGGTTCCGTTCCAGAATAATTAAACCACTCGGGCTTGTGGTTGTGGTTGTGGTTGTGCTTCACTGTAGAAACAAATCGTCGACGGTTTTAAGGAATATTGACTTATGATGAGTTAGGGTAATTATTTGACCCTTTTAAAAGAAGGTGCGTGATTTTAAATTTTAATCGTACGGTATAAATATATATATATATATATATAGTATTAGTGGGTGGTGGTGTGTTCAGGTGGTCATGATGGTGGTGGACGGTGGAGGAAGTGTGGTGGTTCGTGGTGGCGGATATGTGGTGGTGGTGGTGGCGGGTGGTGGTGGCAGAGGTCGGTGGTGGTGGTGGTGGCGGGTGGTGGTGGCGGAGGTCGGTGGTGGTGGTGGTGGCAGAGGTCTATGGTGGTGGTGGGTGGGTGGTGGTGGTGGTCGGTGGGTATAAATATATATATATGTATATATATATAATATAATATAATATTAGTGGGTGGTGGTGGTGGTGGTGGGTAGTGGATGGTGGTGGCGAAGGTCGGTGGTGGTGGTGGTGGGTGGTGGTGGTGTGGTGGGTGGTGGTGGTGGCGGAGGTGTGGTGGGTGGTGGTGGTGGCGGAGGTGTGGTGGGTGGTTGTGGTGTGTGGTTAGTGGTTGGTGATGGAGGTCGTTATGGCGAATGTGGGCGGTGGATGGTGGCATTAGGTGGTGTGTAGTATGATTGCGGATATGTAATCCATGAGACAATGACAGTGCTATCCCGTATGATGACCAAGATGATTAACCCAATTATGACGACGACAATGCGAATATAATGATACCGACATGAATACATGGATATAACAACCAGGGTTGGTGGTGGTTATCATAATGATGCTGCTAACCTATATGGTACGGTTTGCTTACGCCAACCCATACGATGGCGACTGTAGCTCATACGATGAGCATGATATCTATGATGATGATCACACATATATATGATAATGACCAATTATATGTATCTATATGACAATACGCAACACAGACACACACACACACACACACACACACACACACACATATGCTGACGATGATGGTGACACCGATGTTTAATGACATGTAACTCGTATGATCGACGACCACCATGATAATGTATACGATGGTCATACTGATGGTAGCCTGCACGACTGATGATGCTGTTTGATGACGACAACAATTCATAAGATGGTGCCGATAGTGATCGCTAATATTGGGCGTTTTGTTTATGATAACCCATACGATGCTGACTACATCCCGTACATGGCAATAGGTTGATGATGATGCTGATGATGATGATGATGCTGTTGACGATGATGATGAACTGATAACGAGATATATGTTACCCGTATGATCAACGCCGACTACGATAGCCTATACAATGACCACGTTGATTACCCGCACGTCTGATGATGATGCCGTTTCATGGTGACGGTGATCGATGATTATGATGATGATAACCACTATAATACATGATAATGATGATACCTTTATGAATTTGATCATCTTCATAACACAAATGGTGATGATGATAACCTAGAAGATGACAGCGATACAAATCTACATATGATAATGATAACACTAGAATGTTTTGAGCTTCTCTATTACGAAGTTGTAAATCTTATCCAGAAAATCTTACTAATGGTTAAGATAAGATAGTTCAATAATGGATAAAATTTTAATTTTATTTAAAAAATACGATTTATTAAACAAACTCAACTTTTAACGAAATTTATACCGGAATGTTAGTAAAAAAAACTAAAAGTAAGACTATGTTTTTATATTATTCTTTTAAAAAAGTTAAATATAATAAGTTATAAAACAGAAACCAATATATATATATATATATATATATATATATATATATATATATAAGGGGTTTGAATTTTGGTTTTATTTATTTCTACACATTTAATTATATATATATATATATATATATATATATATATATATATATATATATATATATATAATTAAATGTGTAGAAATAAATAAAACCAAAATTCAAACCCCTTTCCTATCTTCAAAACCCTAAATCGACTTCTAACTTCGCTTTACTGTAAGAATATTTGTAATTCGTATTTACTGTAATTCGTAGACATTGATTATCCTGGTAAGAACATAAAAATGCCATGTCTCAATAATGGAGTTAAGTTCCTGGTAGATAACGACAACGATTCCATGAGTAGGATGGTATGTTAATGTTATCTGGTTAATTTTTTTTATGAAACATTTTAGAGTTTTGCAACATATACATTCTAAGTACATTTTTTGTGTTACTTATAGCTTATTCCTAAAGCTGTTCAACCAATGTTTGCTGACATGAAATCGAATACCGGCTGTTGTTTGACTTATGATCAAAGTGGTAGAACGTTTTCTGTATTTATAATCAAAGTACTTGATGACTTTTATTTTGGAACTGGTTGGACTGAATTAATCAGAGAATGTTGTATAGAAGCTGGAACATATGTTGTATTTGAGCTTAAGTCAACATCTATGTTGAATATGTTTACTTTCAAAAGAAACGTAAATGATCAATCCGGTACTATGATATGTATTCCAGTTAGAAACCGACACGTCTATTACTTGGTAAGTTTTAATTTCTGTTTTTAATAATTGTTTCCAAATTCAAATGTCTTTTAATTAATAGGATTTCTCTGAGTGGTACGTGATTCAAGAATTTGGTGAAAATTGCATGAATTTTCTTTTCGAGCTTATTGCTCCATATAATTTATGTTTAAAGTTTCATGTCTTTGGGATGGAATGGGTTGAAGGCTAAAGGATGGATGGATTTAGGTTTTTAAACAAACCAACTTGAAAGGTGGTTCATTTGTTGTGTTTGAAATCATATCAGATATTACATTTCATATTAATGTCTTTCATGAAGATGGCATAGAATTTATCCTTCCTGGTCCAAATCAGCTGTTTCTCAACTATCAATTAAGCAATCAAGGTAGTTCCTCCCAAAACATGGGGGTAGGGGATAACAACACGAATCACAATGAAACAGAAAACTCTTATCAAACATCACATTGATAATTCTCAAACCAAAGCCATAATACGCTTAGCATACGCTTATAACATGCTTTAATATTATACATTGATTTAAAAAAAACAAAGATATGTATTACAACAACAACACGCTTATAAAACTCTTTAATACATAGGTGTAACATTCGTTACTTTTCAAACCCGAAAACCCGATCCATTTTAAATTTTAGGTTTTTATATGTATTAGTATAAATGTAAATCAAAGTACGACGATTTATAGCAGTTATTCGTTCACTTTCTATTTCGTTTAGTTAAAATAACGAATCTCCGAGCCATAAAAGTTTATAAAATAATCAAAGTTTAAATTTATCGGGCATAAAACGTAAACAATCTACAGATATTTTAAATATAACAAGTTTAAATCAATTAGGTATTATTATAAAGTTAAAGGGTTAAAGATTTATTAAGCTTAAAAACAGTTTATATATATTTAAGGAGTTGAGGGGCTTAAAGTGTAACATTTATATTTAAAATATAACATAAAATTAATAATACCCAACCCAACCGCCCCTGCCCTCCTTTCCACGTTTTTCCGGCAACCCAAACTCCGGCGACGGCAGAAAACTTCCGGCGACCATCAAAACCACTTCAAAACGCCATATTAACCCAATTTTAATGATATAAACTCGTTTCTCTATCATCTTAACACCTAATCAAGACCCATTTACGCGTATTAACACACCAACGTTCGGATTTAAATTTCTAAACCGCCCGATAATAATTGACATTTCAATAACTCGAATTAATCATCCAACGTAACAATTACAAATATAAATTGCATCCATAATCTCTTCTAAACGTGCTACAAACATATTTTTACACAAAAAAACTAGTTAATATCTCTGAATCGTTTGTCCAAGAAACATTCCGGCCAACTTGTCGTTCACCACTTTCCGATATCATCAGAGGTAATTGATAGGTGGGTTTTCATTGGTTTGATTCGTCTAACAAAACCCCTAACCTAAATCTATCAAATACGTAATGGATTTGAAGAAGAATTGAAATCTAGGGTTTATGGGAAGAAGATGAAGTTGGGTTTGTGTTTAAAATTAATTCCTTTCATCTTTTAAACAAAAAACTCAATTGGTCAAGTGGCTGTGTATGTGTTGTATGGTTGTGGAGACCCGGGTTCACATCAAACCTGTTTATATTTTTGAACACCATTTTTTTATTAGTTTTAATAAATTAAATATATATTTATAAGTCATACAACACAAAAATAAATAAAATTATTTTTATAGTTAAACAAAAGATGTTTTAATTTCCGTTAGCAAATTCGTTCAAGAACCAACTTTTACAAACTCAATCCGCTCGTTTATAACTCGCTAAATAATTATTTAGATAATCTATATAATGTCGTTGTAATTTTATAATTTCCAAACTAACAAACGTTTAGACTAAAAACAATAAAACATACCGACAACGATAAATTCTGTAAACATGATTCAAATCTAATATTAATTAATATTATAATAATAATTCATGAAAAACCGTTAACTTAGATATTAATACACTTAATAATGTTAAACAAAATACTTATAAATAAAAACGTATAAACTATAAAACCGACATATTCTTCCATTAAAGTATTTAGTAATTCTCGTATTCTTGTTATTTTAGCTCGTGAAATTCAATCGTTCGATTTCATATAACGCGCTTATCTTATTACTTTCAAGTTATCATTCAACCTTAAAGGTGAGTTTCTCACACCCCCTTTTTACCCTTTTTAACTATTTTGGGGGTAGCATATATATTCTATCAACAATTCAATTTCGTTTAATTATTATTACAAACTACAATTCGTTACATGGACTTGTGTGCTTATTTGCTTACTTGCTCAAAGACTACTTGCTCATGGTTTCCTCAATAAGTATGATCATATGCCCCCCTATGCACTCAGGACCTCGATGTTATGAGTGGAATAGGGACCCCCGATCCGAGAACGTTTGGTTGTTACCGAATGGAAAAGACATTGCTTGCGCTATTACTACACCAAGTTTCATGGAATTGTATGGTTTTTATGTACTTGTATCAAACTTGTGTCAACTCACCAACTATTCAATTAGTTGACTTTATTTTTTATATATATGCTACAGGTACTTACATTAGAGGATGAAATGGCGAAAGACACTAGAAGTTAGGTTATTTAAAGAATAAACAAGAAGATGTGTTTTATTGTTTTCCTTTATATTTGTCTTATTGAACAACTTGTGTACTTGGGATTTGAATGAATTAATGATATTATTGTCACTTAATAGTGTCACATGTGTTTTGGGCAATCTATACGTCACACCCGGGCGTATTCCGCTAAAGCCGGGGTCTTACAGATTGGTATCAGAGCCGTGACTATAAGATAGGACATTAGACGTAGTGTTCTAGTTGGTTATAGTTTATTTGCTTAATTGTTTAGGTTGCATGATTAGAAATTATGTGAGCCTAATTTGATTGTTCAATGCACATTATTTGGTTATTATTGATTTGTTTATGTATCATGTACGCAAATACTATTATACTGATGATTCAAGTACTTCAATTACACAAACACACACAAGTCCAAGGCTTATGCCTAAAAACAAGAGTTTTCCAACATTTTCAATTATTGATTTTTATCATGGTGTTCCGATATTTATTCTTCTTAAAGATGGTTCAATATGGCGGGTATGTAGTAAACTGTAAGGGGGACGTGCCTGTTTTCCGAAACTCTTGACACCAAGGTTATTGAAACCTAAGGATAAGCAATGCGTATAAATCCCAATCAGACGTGGGACCCGGTTGCTTACCTGGAGAGTTAGGAAAGAGCATGAATTCTATTAAGCCAAATCATACCACTTTCAACGCCACAACTTTAATTTTTCAAACGCGACCATGTTCTCTTTGTGAAAAGAATATGGTTGCACTCCTCTATGTTTTACAATGTGTTTTAACTGTAAGTCTGTACACGAATACCCAGCTTTCGGTTCGATTTAAAATAGAATTTTTATACGAGAATAGTTAACTCTAGAAATAAAATAAAATTTGTGACACGTTTACTTTATTTATACGTTCATTTATGGCTTAAACTTTTAAAAGTTTGCAAATTAATAACCGAATTTCAAACGATTCCCTTGCTATTTTACTATTATATTTTAGAATAGAAAATTCAAAAAGTTATGGTAATACATAAATGGTTGGGTTTCGATTTGATTACTATATAATTTTATTCATTTACTACTACGTTTTAGAGTTGAAAATTCGAAAGGTCATGGTGATACATGAATTGTCAAATTTCAATTCGATTACCTTATTTCCATATTCATTTACCCTTATGTTTTAACTTAAAAAGTCATGGTGGTACATAAACCCTTGATTTTCAAATCGATTTCACTATTTATTGTTAAGTTTAATACTTTTTCCATATGATTTATGAGATTTTTCGTTTCTTAAAATATGGAAACCTATGACTACTCATAGGAATTTCAATTTTGATTTTGTTGGAACTCGGATAGTTATCAATCTAATAACAATTAACGGATCTCGGATCTGTGTTAAACCGATTAATACCTTAACTATAGATCTAGCTCATACTTACCTTAGATTCAGTGTTATATATGTTTATATATTATCAGTATATATGTATTAGTGATGTTATCATGTTAGGATGAAGATCGAGAGAGGATTTGGACAGGGTTTCGTTAATTAACTCTCAAAACTTAAATTAAGCGTGAACAGTATTCACTATATATAGAAGATAGGTCTGGTTCGCTAACATCCCCTAGGGAACCAGACGCTACTTCGTTACATACATAAATAAAACAAAATAGCTTAACGAATCATCCTCTGATTAGTTAACATCCCCTAACGAATCAGAGGGAATAACCTTAAGTCTTAGTTTGCTAACATCCCCTAGCGAACTAGACAATACATATAGCGAACTAGAATTTAACTTAATTGTATATTACATTAAAAATAAAAAAAATACGTTAACGATAATTACAAAGACTCAAGACGCAAAACCGTGCACTAAAAGACACCCCCTCATCTTGAGCTCTTTGTCTTTAAGTTACTTGAAGCGCTTGGACTGCCAGTCTCTGCAACTATGAATTCCATTTTCATGACAAACACGCACAACATTGGAATTGCATAGCCAGGTCGTAGTCTTCATTGCGCTCGATCAGAATCTGTTTCCTGTGTAGCACATCATTGTCGGTCTCTGATAAATTAACCAACCACATCGGGTCGATTATCTTGATAAGTTCATTCTTTAGACCTTTACAAAGTACAATGACGGCCTCGCCAGTACGATTGTCATAGAACCAGCGGTTGAATGAGAGATGCATCTGTTGGGGTATCGTCTTCACAGGAACCCACTTCATCGTCTTTGGCGGATTTACCTTAAGAACAAGTTTCCTCCAGCCAGTCCTCGGATCAATCTTAACAATGCGTTTGCGTCTCGGGGCCTAGGGCTTGAAGAACTTGAAGCCATGATTGACCTTGAACAGTAAGTGTTGATGAAACCACTCAGCTGTCCGGTAACCACCACGATTGATAAATGGACGTCTCGCGAGGGTACGAACATCCCAACGCGGTAAAGTAAGTACATCCTTCATCGTTTCGTAGTACTGGATCCCCTTCTCCCACTTAATTATACATACTTTAAGCTTAGGATCATAAAGCCATGAGATAATATCACCATGTACCTTGGAAACCGTCTTGAAGGAGGTCACTTGGTTTTCCTTAACCCATGCAGCAGCTGTGTCTTTACATTCTTGATCAACATATCGATACGCACTGATAATTTTACCCACTTTCTGGCGTTTGAACCATCTTGCAATATCATCATCAGTTATGAATTCAAGTGAATGAACTGTCCGCTTACACTTCAACACTTTTTCCAATTCATCTTCTGCCGCTTTAACCGTCTGTTCATCAAATACCGGAGCACCTTGATCAACATTAGTGTGTTGAAACAAGTCCCTATACTCCTCAGCAGTTACATCTTCCATCGCAACATCCTTATCTTCATAAATAAAGTCCGTATTCATTTGAATTGACGGATCATCCGATATACCTTCCTCATTCTCCACCTCGACATCAGCTCAGTCTCTAAAGCAGTCAACTGATCGTCATTCAGCCCAAGCAGTATAGAAATTTTCTCCCGTGTCAGAGACCTATCCACAAACTCACCAAACTCTATCTCATCTCTATTCACCACACTTCTAATCACCCCCAAACCATCCATAAATATCACAGTATTAGTCGCAATAATCTCAATTGGCTTGGCGGAAGTTGGATCTTGATATATAATAATCTGTTTCCCAGAGTCTTCACCGCCACTTGTACCAGCACCAGAAGATGAACCATGCAATTGTTTAGGCTCACCTCCTGCACCAGACTCATCAAGATCTTGATCATCGTCTTTGAGTTTCTTTAGGGCATCTTCTTTGTAAGTCAACTGCAAAATTAATTCTTCTTGTTCTTTCATTTTCACCCCCTGAGACTCAACAATCGCTCGCAGCGCTTTAGTCTCCTTCTGACAAAATGAGATATAACTCATCATCTGTCTTTGATTCTCCATAAGACGTTCTTGATTCTGACGGTCAACTGCCATTTGGTTTTCATAAAGATGAAGAAGATTCAGCAGCATCTCAGTCTGACGGTTTGGTGGCAAGTTGTATAGTGAGGGATGAACAGGTTGAATCGGTCCCTGAGGCCGAGTGATTCTTATAAACGAGACATCACTTGGAGGAGGTGGAGTAGGACGAGGAGGAGGAGGCCTCATAGATGGTGTTGAAGGGATTGTTGACAATGTAGCAGGAGGCCTTGGTATTTCAGATAACGCCATTTGAGGAATTAAACCAAGACTTTCATGGGACACCATCGTCGTAATCAATGTAAGCATCGGAGTGCTAGTAGTAGGCGGCACTACCGAGCGTTGAGGCGTTGATTGACGAGGTGGTGGTACACCAATAATTACCCCTGCCCCAGTGGAAACACGTCTTTTCTTCTATGGCTCTCCAGTTGCCACCGCTTTCCCTTTCCTCTTTAGTTCTTGTTGAGCTGCAATGGTGGCAGCTAACGCAACTTCAACTGCAGCTTGTTGTTCTTTAAGAGCTGCATCACCAGCTCCGCTATCACCATCATTACCGTCATCATTCCCATTATCATCTTCATCGTTCCCACCTTCTCCCCCTTCACGCTCGGAATCCGAGTCGTCATGGATCCAGTGTTCATCAGGAGGACATACATAATTAGGATTAATTATATGACCAATCATTCGTTTATCCCGAGGCTTCTCTTTACGATATACTTTCATTCCACGTACCGTGTCTGCCTTCATGTGTTCCAAAGGAAGCACATCATCCCTCAAAGCTTGATTAATTACCAAGTTTGGAATCAAATCTTGAATTATCAATTGTAGAAATCGGGGATACGTTAGAAACCTCTTCGACTGAGTCGTCTGTTGAACTTGTTCTTTCAAATGATCAAAAACCAGCTCAGAATAGTTAAATGGCTTGTTGAGTATAAGAGCAACAAAAGCCGATTGTATATTGCTTCTACATTCATCAAATCCTCCACGACGACCACTCATACAATGAATTAGAACATGAAGAAGATACTTGTATGGTGGGCATAAACCATTCTTGTTCAACATAGATATATCAATATCACCACCATAATGTAGACGAGTAAACAAACCCTTGATCAACTGCTTGTCAAACTCACTCGGGTTGTCATCATTGTCACCAAATCGAAGCACATGACGAACCACTTCCACATCAATTGTAATAAGATTTTGATCAATCGTGGCTCGAATGTGTTTTTCTCCCTCAACATACACAGCAGTATTCCAAAACTGCCTGATAATGCTTAGATAGACTTTAGGTCGAGCGGTGATTGCATAATGTATTACTGAACGTCTTAAGAATGTCAGCATGTCTCCAAACTCAGCAACATCAGCAACATCTTGATCAACGTACGCACAGATGTTGTGTTTTGTGTCATACGGTAATAAGATAACATCTTCTTGCTGTACTTGAGGAGGTTGGCCTAGTGGTGGTTGTTCTTGTTGCCCTTGATCGACAACCGGTGGATCTTGATTTACCTGATCAACCATTTTAACTGAATAGAATTTAGAAAGGTATGAGTAATATGAAGAAATAATTACAGTGTGTCATGTGTAATTAATGTATTTACGCGTTTAGACGGTTGAAATAATGTATTTAATGCAAAAGGTATTTTTAATTTAATTAAATCATTAAAATGATATGTCATTGTTTAAACCCGTTACGGATCTAGCCGCTATGATACATCGATTATACAATACGAATCTAAACGTTAAATTATTACTTTATTGATAAATATGGAAGAATACATTATGGTGGATGAAAATAACTTATGGAGAGCATAATTTAGATCTAGATCTCTCTTTTAAATATGTACACCTACAAATGAGCATGAATATGCCTATTTATAGGCCAAAGCACCAATTCGTTAATTTAGTCTAATTCGTTATATCTTCATAACGAATTAGACTCCATTCGTTATGATTCCATAACGAGTGATGATAACTTAACGAACCAGCCTCCATTCGTTATATTACATAACGAATGGGCTTATAAACTTAACGAACTAGCTCTCATTCGTTATGCTACCATAACGAATGAGATTATACCTTAACGAACTAGCCTAGCATATAACAAATGGACCTCATTCGCTATACAAACCATAGCGAATGGGCCATTTACAATAAATAAACAATCTAGACTATGTATAACTTATTCGAATGCTACGGACAACCATTTCGTGCACTAACAGACACCCACTTTTCCGTAGCTATCGAATACTTTAATCTTGAATACTTTAACTGCAAATCACCAGTCACAAACCGTGCACTAACAGACTCCCCCTTGATTGATGATTTTCGGGCTTGTGCAAACGGACAATCTTTAAATCTTTTCAGCAAACCAACAACCTGTAGCTTCTCATATCAGATCAACCCCTCATTGTGAGCAACTCTTGGAGATCATTCCGATCATCCACTGGCGTATGATATGGTTAAATCTTTCAACAATCAGCAGCAAGTCATCAGCTATCCGTCAACACCGGTAAAAGAAAAAAACATATCTTTACGTTTAACCTCGTCACACATCTTCATGAACAACTCGATCATTCAACATCTTTCACTTCGGTTTTCCCTCTCTTGATAACGTGTATCCAAATATACTCTTTGAAGCTCTTCCACATCTCGTTCGCAAAGATGCACTAATGTTTGGGCATCATAAGATTCAGAGTTCCAACCTCCATTAATAAACCTCAAATGATCAAATTCTTCACTCCAATGCCAAGACTCGTA
The DNA here is from genome assembly GCF_021521415.1 of Bidens hawaiensis. NCBI lineage: Eukaryota > Viridiplantae > Streptophyta > Magnoliopsida > Asterales > Asteraceae > Bidens > Bidens hawaiensis. The sequence goes on from NW_027491051.1 coordinate 1,505,568, forward strand.
TATTCTTCAATAAGATCAACTCGTTCGAGAATCGTCCCCCTCAACAGAAGTAATCCGCCATTTACTCGTAGCCAACATAGTCAGGATCAAGTCCCTCAGAAAGAAGTAAACGAACAGACACTCGTATCCCACATAGTCAGGTTTCAATCTTTTAACAAATCAATCACCAATCGAAGAACACTTGCAGTCTTGAACTCAGTCAAACGTAGCTTTGTAAGCATGAATTACCACCCGAATTGCAGTAATTTTTCAAGAAACCTTGCAAATGTAGGAAGATACAAGCCAAATAATCTCAAATGAAAGTTTTATCTCCCCCTTTTCTTGACAAATTCGGCAAGGTCTTAAATAATCTTCAATGTGCACAAACAAACACACTCCTCCATATATTACACGAGATCTCCCCCTCGGCCAGTCGAAACGCATAAACAGTCAGCCGAAAAATACATTACCAAAATTTGCACGAAGAGTCTCCAATACATTAGGAACATCCCAGAAAAATTTTAATTAAGAAAATTTTTCCCGATTTTCCCGCCAAAAATTCATCGAAAAATTTCGAAAAGTAAATTTTAATGCCAAAATTTTCAAGAATGAAAACTCACTCACGAGGAGTATTCTGGAAAAAATTCACGCAAGAAAATTTTTCCCGCCATTTTTTTTAACGAATTGCCTCTCTAATTCGTTATAAATAATTCTCCCATTCGTTAACTTAGTTCGTCATCTCCATTCGTTAACTCAGTTCGTTATAAATTATCCACCATTCGTCAACCATTCACTGATTCGTTATACACTTAACGAATCAACTCAATTCGTTATAAATAATCATCCCATTCGTTATAACAGTTACACGAATGGCCTCCCATTCGTTAAGATTTCACTTCGTTATAACAGTTAACGAATCACCTTAATTCGTTATCAATACCTTAACGAATCACCTTCACGAAATAACTTAACGAATTGCCTTAATTCGTTATCATAACATTAACGAATTAGCTTAACGAATTAACTTGATTCGTTAAATATTCCATAACGAATTGCTACAGTAGATTCGTTAGACTTTCCTAACGAATCAGCTACAGTAATAACGAATCGCTACAGTAACGAATCAGGTTGTTGGATCTGTAATTGCTTTGCCGGAAAAACGTTTTCCGCCGGAAAAAGCTGTTACATCGCCGGAAAACTAGATCTGGCCGGAATCTGGATTTTTTGAACTTCATCCATGGTGAAATCATCAAAACACCATAAATAACCATGAAAATCTACCCGAACACTCGGATTTTCACCACGATTCCGAATATATCAACCATTAAACTTAACAACCATTAATTCAACATCAATTAACTTAACCCATATCATGCTCTTCCATGGTGAAACCTTCAATTCACCATAATTAACCACCAAAATCCATAGAAACATGAGGATTTCAATTCTAAACACAAATCCATCATCCAATTAACTTAACAATCACTAAATCATCATAAACCGAATTCAAAAGTTAACATACTCTTCCATGGTGAATCACTCAATACACCATAACTTAACACCAAATTACACAGGAAGTTCCCTCTTCCATCCATAAACACGAATTCACACTCAAATCCACCAATAACACACTAATTTACTCCAGATCTGACCAAAACTCGAAGAACACGAAAAATATGAAAAACTCAGATTCATACCTTAATCGAAGCATCGAGAGCAGCTCCTGCTCTGATACCATATGAGAAATTTTGAGCAATGCATCAAGTTTCCTTTACTGTGAGTGAGTATGCACGAGTCCATCTCTCGGCTTACATACATTGTATCCACTGGGGTCCGTTTCTTAATGGTATTAAAACGCACACAAGGGAGGAACAATTGTATGACTAACAACGGATTTTGATCAAGTCAGTAATTTGAATTGTACGAGGTACAGCGGTGATCAAGTTTAATGACTTTGGGTTTGCTCTAGAAAGCGAGTGAAATATTCATGCATATGAATATCCAGATGGTTAAGCCGCATAAAGACTCACAGTGTCCAGAATCTTAACGCTTGTTATTTGCTTTATTTGATTTTTGGGTGATCAACAAATATAAGGCTTGAGTATGACTGGTTATTACATTTCTGCCATCCTCACCAAGACTTTTGCTAGAGACTAACACCCCTTTCAATTTGGCGTTTCTTTATGTTTATATCACATACTTTACTCTACAGGGTTGTTTTAAGACCTACCAATGCACCAATGCAATTAAGCACACAGTCTTTTAAGCTTACTTTTTGCTGAACTTGGGGTCAAGATAATCAATGTACTATCATGTTCCCTTTTTTCTTCAAAAACTCAAAATTTTGAGGAACATAAAACATAAATTCAAGATAAATCTTATCGCCCCAGTTAACTTAAGAGAATAAATAAATGGCTAACCTTCAATCCACAAGTGAATCATAGGACCAAGACATGCAAGCATGCTTCATAAACTTAAATAACCGACATAATTTTCAGCGAGAAAATAATCTAAAAATCTTTTTGGTTTTTCTCTGTACAAACTTTAAAAACACAATATTTTTTTCTTTTTCAAATTTCCTATAAACAAAATAAACTTCACAATCTTTTTGGATTTTCGGATTTTTCTGTACAAAAACATAAATCACATTCTTTTTGGTTTTTCAAAATTTTAAATGTTTTTGATTTTTCTAAATTTTAAAGGAAAAACTTAAAGAACAGAAATCACAATATTTTTGAATTTTTCCTTAATTTTTTAATGTTTTTGGATTTTATCTATACAAACGAAAACACATTCTTTCTGTATTTTCTAGATTTCTCCCCCTAAAACCTAAAACATAAAATAAGACTAAATCTATAAATGCAATTAAAAAAAATAATTATCCTAATTTGAGGATCTCAGCAAGGGTCTTTAATCCATTTAAACCAAGCAAAAAAGTAAAACGTGTTTATCGAACGCTTTGGTAAATAGATCGGCTTTTTGAAAATCTGTGTGCACTTTCTCAAGATCAATTAATTTCTTTTCATAACAATCCCGTATAAAATGATATCGAATCTCGATATGTTTCGTTTTAGAATGTTGTACGGGATTCTTGGTGATACTTATAGCAGCAGAATTATCAATCAAGATGGGAGTAGTAAGAAACTTCAAACCGTAGTCGCGAAGATGTTGTTGTATCCACAGAACCTGGGAACAGCAACTCGAGGCTGCAACATATTCAACTTCGGCGGTTGAAGTAGAGACCGTTGTCTGCTTCTTACACTTCCAGGAAACAAGCCGGTTTCCTAAAAATTGACATCCTGCAGTCGTTGATTTGAAGTTGATCTTGCATCCTCCATAATCTGAGTCTGAGTAGGCGGTAAAATCGAAAGTATTATCTTTGGGGTACCATAACCCGATGTCAGGATTTCCCCGTAGATATTGCAAAATACGCTTGACCGCTGCCAGGTGAGTCACTCGGGGACTAGCTTGGTACCTAGCACACACACAAACAGCAAACATTATGTCGGGTCGAGAAGCAGCTAAATACATTAGAGAACCAATCATAGCACGATAAAGGGTCAGATCAACAGTATCCTCCAATTCATCCGGTGATAAATTGTGACCCACTGGAAGAGGAGTTGAAGGGATTTTTCCGGCAGTTATCTTGAATCGGCTCAAGACATCGTTCACATATTTAGTCTGATGAATGAAGATTCCCTTATCAGATTGATGAACCAGCAGCCCTAAAAAGAAATTCATCTCTCCCATCGATCTCATTTCGAACTTGGTTTGCATGGACTTCTCGAATTCCTTACATAAAGTGTCGTTTGTAGACCCAAATATAATATCATCAACATAAATCTGGACTAGAAGAAGATCATCACCAACAGTTTTATGAAATAAAGTACAGTCAACAATTCCTCGTTTGAAGCCATTATCAGTCAGATGGTCGGCGAGCGTGCCATACCAAGCTCTCGGGGCTTGATGTAGACCATACAGGGCCTTGTTTAAACGGTAAACACGGTCTGGATAATCAGGATCTTCAAAACCAGGTGATTGTTGAACAAACACTTCCTCATGTAGTTCACCATTGAGAAATGAACTTTTAACATCCATTTGATAGACCTTGATATTCTTGTAAGCAGCATAAGCCAGGAAGATTCGAATCGACTCTAATCTTGCAACTGGAGCATATACCTCAGTATAATCAATACCCTCTTGCTGATGAAAACCTTGTACCACTAGACGTGCTTTGTTTCTGACAATCACCCCTCGATCATCCTTTTTACATTTAAATACCCACTTAGTCGGAATAGCTTTCTTGACTCTAGCAGGCTTGTCTATGAAATCCCAAACACCCAATCATGCAAACTGCTGTAATTCCTCTTGCATAGCTTCTACCCAAGAAGGATCATTAAGTGCCTTACGAGCTGTCGTTGGCTCAACTTGAGATAGAAAGCAATTGAATTTAGCAATATTCACAATTCCCGAAGAGTATAAATTAGTGTAAGCACACAATACGTTATTGTCGCTTGACGAAGCAACTTGATGACGTGTTCGAACGCCCACATCAAGTTCGCCAATGATGTTGTCCTGTGGATGATATTCATGAATCCGAAGAGTAGGATTTTCAGGAACAACAACATTATCAAATAAATTAGTGTAATGTTCACCCAACTCGGGAGATGAAGCATTATCACTATCAAGATCAATAACTTGAATCTCAGCTTGATCATCATCGGAAGAAGTAGAAGCACTATCAATAACAACTGGAGGAACAACTTGAGATTCTTCAGTTGTAGCATCTGGTTGAACTTCAACTACATTAGAACTTGAAGAGCTTGGAATGTTCAAATGTTCTTCAAAGTATGCTCTAACCAGATCTTCATCGATGTGTTCAGTCGAAGGAATAAAAGAATTAAATAAACTATCGTAATTAAACATCCAGTCTGGACCTTTCCCTTGAGGAGGAGTTGTGTACTTTTGACAGTCCACATGGTACCATTCTTCAACACAGCCAGATGTAAAATTAAATACTCTTTTCTTTGGAGACGCATATCCCAAGAAATATCCTTCGATAGCCTTTTCATCAAATTTACCCGATCCCTTCTTCAACATTGTACACGGACACCCAAATGGTTCCAGGTACTTTAAATTAGGTTTTCTGTTATTTAATATTTCATAGCTTGTCTTCTTGAGTCGCTTTATTGTTAGAACCCGATTAAGTGTATAACAAGCTGTGTTCACTGCTTCATTCCAAAATTGAATAGGAAGCTTTGAATCAGCAAGCATTGTACGTGCAGCTTCAATCAGAGTTATATTTTTCCTTTCAGCAACACCATTTTGTTATGGTACATAAGGTGCACTATATTCTCGGTGAATTCCCTTTTGAATACAAAAGAAATCCAAAATAGTGTTTTTGAATTCAGTACCATTATCACTTCGGATTCTCCTCACCTTTTATTTATACAGTGATTGTATCTTAGTAATAAGGTTTTGTACCAAAACAGGTGTTTGATCTTTTGAACTCATAAATAACACCTATGAATATCTTGAATAATCATCTGTCACAACCAGACAATACCAGTCTCCAAAAATACTCGCACGATTCACTGGACCAAACAAATCCATATGAAGTCGTTCAAGAGGAGTATTAATGGAATTCAATAACTTAGAAGGATGTGTCTTCTTCTTCTGCTTGCCCTTTTTACATGCAACACAATGATCAGATAACTTAAAGTTCTTTAACGAAACACCCTCAACTAAATTATTTGCCATTAAATAATTCATCTTTCTAACATGAATGTGACCCATTCTTCGATGCCATAGAATCGAGTCTTTCTCAGTTGCTTTCGAAACAAAACATGTTTCGATCGATGTTGATATCTTAGAACTCATGTTTAAGACATAAATATCATTTGATCGTGGTGATCGCATGACAACCATATCCTCGGGAATAATAAAACCCGGTTTCAAGATAAGACACTCTTTGTCAGTAAATATTGTAGTGTACTTTTTATCACAAATCTGCGATACACTCAATAAGTTATGATCAACCTTGTCATAATAATTTACTTTTTCAAATGTAATATGACCATTTGAAACATCACCCTCTTGTGTGATCATGCCCCCAGAATTCCCAGCAAACGCTACATAACCCCCTTGAATATTTCTTACGTTGGTTAATAGGTTGAGATTTCCGGTAATATGACGAGAACATCCGCTATCCATGATCCAGTTTTCACCAGAAATGGTCTTGGATGAACCCTCATTGATCTTAGCCATGCAAGCAAACATTGATTTAGAAGTCTTATCGAAAGAATCGTCAGAATCAGATCCAGAATCATTATCTGAAGACATCACACTACCAGTAGCATCTTGACAATCTTCATGTAACCCAAACATAGCTAAATTTGCTTGAACATCATTGCAAAGTAGCCGTTGTGACCAATCAGTTCCGTCTGCTAACATTGCTTGTGTTGTAGAAGAAGATGATTTCTTTTCAGCATCACTTCCTCGTGGTGAAGAAGCATTTTGACTTTGACCACGAGGTCCAGTGTATTCTTGTCTTGGTTTGTCACATTCCTTTGCAAAATGCCCGAATTCTTGACAATTATAACACTTCACCTTTAATTCGACAAAACCCAACTTCTTGTTTAACGCTGGAAGATCTTTTCCAGTTCTCTGCATGAATCTTTTAACTTTACGAACAATCATGGCCATGTTCCATTTCAAATCCATGATCTCTAGATCATCCGGATCTATCTGATCATAATCCTCATAATCCTCATAAGCCGAGTTAAACGTTTAACCGAGAAACGAACTGAACCAGATTATCCAAAACATTATCCGGATTGCGGATATCCAAATGAGTGGCCAAAAATGAACTTGTGGGTCCCACCCCACCCCCACATGGGTTCCGATCGGATTCAAGGGGATAAACCCCATTCCTTTGTTATTTTTTTACAAACAATCAACAACATCCTTCATTTTCTCTCAAGCTCACAAGATAAAACCCGAGTTTTGCAACAAGAACAACGAGGTAAAGGTCGAGTTATAGTCGTTTTCATCTTCCTTTCTCGAATTATTTTGCAAGAAAATGAGGTTTCAAGTAAAAAATGGGTGAAAACCCGAGATGAAACCGATTCTTACATGATCAAGTGATGTATACAAGTTATACAAGGGATCTTGGTCCAAGAAAGGAGTTAAACGAGCCAAAAACGAATTTTTACGGTTAAATCTTTGTTTTGATATCATAACCGAAACTATAGTGTAAAAGGCTTGATCGCGAGTGTAACTTGCTTGGTATTGTGGTATGTTGATTGTAGGCTCTGTATTTAGTGGTAGATAAGGCGGAAAGATGAGTTTGTAGCTTGTAGTGGCGGAAAACGAAAGGTATATTCGGTTATGTTCGGTTTTGGGAAATTTGGACAGATTGTTGATTCTTTAGAGTTAGGTCATGAAATTTTACAGAGGTATTAAACACATGAAAATATGAGTTCTGTTAAGTTTTGGTAATTTTTGGATAAAGGATGAATATTTGGTGAATTTAATGCTTGGTTTTGGCCAAAAATGGTGAAAAATAGTTAAATATCATGAAAAATTATGGAAAATTGCAGATAAGATTTTCATGTCATATATAAGTCACAAACAAAATTTGAGGTCCGTTGGAGAAGTCTAAGTAGGCTTTTCGGTTAAACGAGTTCTAGGGATTTCTAGCTCGGTTTTAGTAAAAAGGGCATGTAAAAGAAGATTTTGATTCTGGAAAAATTACAGGGGTCTATGTGTATGGCAGGGGACATCCAGGAAAAATTTGGGATTTTTCTAAGATCGTTTGGTATTTACGACATATTTAGTGTTTAAATGGTGTTTAAAAATAGATAAATAAATTTTAAATATAGAAATTAATTCTGAAAATATTTTTATAAAATTCCCCACTGTTAAAAAGTGATTTGTGCAAAATTTCAAGATCCGAGAGTAAACGGATAATTATTTGTGCTAATTGTCAAACTTTTAAAGTTAAAACGCGTAAACCGGTGAAGTTCGCTTAAGCGAGCTGACTGGTGTATAAAAACCCTAAAAATGAACTATTTTCATATAAATGAGTTAAACAAGTAAAAATAAATCATCCGAAAATAATTCGGATGATTTGAGTAATTTTAACCTATTTTAACAGTTTCGGTACGCTAAAGACGGAAACGGGTCCCGCGACCAAACGGGGCGTCTAAACCGAGCTCAAATTTCACAACTTTACTTAAACTATCAGTCAACGACTATTTTCTGGTCGTGTGTGACCAAACTCATTTTTGAAACATAAAAACGAATAACCGTGCTAGGCACGCAAAACGAGAAAAACGACTAATAGTAATTGTGACCATGGAACTCTAAACGACATCACAATCTGAGTCCGGAGAAGTGTTTCTGGGTTAACATTGCCCCCGGAACAGGTACAGTACTGGGTTAACAGTCTCCCCAGATGTACCGATTGATAAGGTTAAAGATTATATAAACAATAATTGTATAATAACGATCGTATGGATCATATTACAGATTGGACGTGTTAATTGATAATGATTGTTGTTACCTGCTTGCATGTGCTAAGGTGAGTTTCACGAGCCCCTTTCTCTGAATTGTTTTAAATGTTTTCCCGGGGCGGAAGCATGTTACTACTGAAATATTTAAGTACATACTGAACGCATGGATTTGCGTGGATTTTACTGAATGCATGGATTTGCGTGAATTTATATATATTGTTTATTGTACGGGAATCGTACGGAAATGTACTAAGATGGTAATTGTCTGAGTTGTTAATATTGTAAGGTCCCGCAACAGTGTTCTGGGTTAACAGTGTCCCCAGATGTCATTGGAAGTGTTCTGGGTTAACAGTGTCCCCAGATGTCATTGGAAGTGTTCTGGGTTAACAGTGTCCCCAGATGTCATTGGAAGTGTTCTGGGTTAACAGTGTCCCCAGAGATTATTGGAAGTGTTCTGGGTTAACAGTGTCCCCAGATAATATTACATTATGATATGGATTTATCATGGTTTTCTCAAATTGTGAAACTCACCAACTATTCGTAGTTGACCCGTTTTCTCACATGCTTTTCAGGTACAACTAAGACGAAGTGATTGCTTATGTGCTAAGTGCTTGATGTGTGTAAGATTTGCGTGCGGGATGTTAGGATACATTATAATAAATAGAATTATGTATCGTAGTGTGTGATGTGTGTATCACCTAGACGGTAATGGAACACAAGATAATGTAATTTGAAGTATATTAATGCATTCAGTTTTCTTTATAAACAATGTGGTTGATATCAGAGGTGTCTGTTGCATCTCGTTTACGTTTCCGCTGCGGTTACGGGGTGTTACACCGATTATCACAATACACGAATCAATTTCAACCAAAACTAATCCCCTGTTTACGGACTCAAACCGAAAACACAATAAACATCACAAATCCAATCCACAATCCAATTCCACTCAATTGAACATCAATAATACCTTAACTAAACCAGATTCACTCTAATCCATCCAGAGTCAATCCAAATCAACTCAAATAGATTCAAACTCAATCCAAACAGAAAATAAACACAAAAACTATAACAATAACAATCAAACCAAGCGAATTGAACCCAAAAAGCTCTGATACCACTTGTTTAAACCCGTTACGGATCTAGCCGCTATGATACATCGATTATACAATACGAATCTAAACGTTAAATTATTACTTTATTGATAAATATGGAAGAATACATTATGGTGGATGGAAATAACTTATAGAGAGCATAATTTAGATCTAGATCTCTCTTTTAAATATGTACACCTACAAATGAGCATGAATATGCCTATTTATAGGTCAAAGCACCAATTCGTTAATTTAGTATAATTCGTTGTTGGGTCAAGAGTTTGACCCAAATGAGGAGATTTAACCTAAATGAAGAATATTGAAGATTGGAATCTTCTCAACCTTCTCAGAAACTGCTAAGTATTGAACCCGGGTACACCTTGGACCTTCGAGTAAGCTTTTACTTAGCCGAGTACCAGATTTTGCCTCCCGGGCAAGGTTTTCTTCAAATAGTCTTCTTAAGTGGATATCCGAGCAAGGTATGCTTTTTGGTGATTTCCGAGTAAGGTTCATCTATTTGGCATATCCGAGTAAGGTTCACTTTGTCAAGCATGATTGTTCTTCAAGACCAAGTATTTTACTCTTCCGAGTAAGGTTTGGTCAACCAAGTCCAAGAAGCCAAGTAATTGGAAGACCGGGCAATGTATTCTTTAATAATTATGTCCAAATATACTTGATGAGTTGATGGAATATCTCTAAGTTATATCGAGTAAGGTTCTTCTCAAGCAAGGTATGTACTCCCGAGTACGCCTTATCAATAAGTTATTCAACTGACAATGAGCCGAACAGGATCATAGAAGAACAAGGTTGCTCGTAAGGATTTGTCGAGCAAAGTTTGATAAGTCCAAGAAGATTGAAGTCTACTCGGTGAATATTTTACTTGGTAAAATATTATTTAAGTAAAGTCTACCCGGAAACAGATTCCGAGTACACTGCGTACTCGGAGACTGAAGTTTAATGAAAAGCCTACCCGGAAGACTTGTTTTACACTTAGTATAATTTTTGAATATGTAAATTGAATATGTACTATCGGATAGGGTTTCTAGAAGGAATGACAGCTTTTCTAGGTTGGCAGGCCTATAAATAGAATAATTAGGGCACGCCGCAAAAAAAAAAAAAGACACGAGAGACAGAGAGGATAATACCGACACATTAATTAAGAGAATATTTTGTGTGTGACGGCTGTCCTAGGATTCCTCCTAAACCCTAATCGATTATCCTTTTGTATGATTAACGTTATATAAATGGAAATTTTTTAAGTGAATCCTTCGTGTGTCTTCGTATTTTTGAATATTCACTACAACCGTATGTTTGTTGTTGATTCCGTCTTTAACAAACAGTCATCTTTCTAAACATAGTAACCCGTCATTAACTTGCTTGTCAACACGATTAATTTTGTGTGAGTTATGAATGATTGATTAAGATCCGATCCGAAACGACCTGACAAGTGGTATCAGAGCCGTGTTGCTGCTATTTTTAGAAAGATTGTTGCTGATTAAGTTTTGAAGAAGAATGACGTAAGCAGAGCACTGTTTGATTGATTTGTGACGTCAGAAGCTGTGTTCTTCATTTTTTCTTCCAGATCTACAAGTTTTAGGTGTTTTCTTTTCCTTATTTCACTTAAAGCTTTGATTTTTATTTGTTGAATCTTGTTCTATTCATATCAGACACCTCAGATCTCAGAATTTATTCTCAGATCTGATTGTTTTAATCTACTTTTGATAAGAGCTTAACTTTTGTTTTAAGAAAATGTCTGGATATGAGGAACAAGAGGTGTCTACTAATAAGATACCTAGATTGTATGGTCAGGAGAACTTTACCAAGTGGAAAGTGCTTTTTGAGGCTGCTGTTTGTTATAATGATGTGGATATGTGGAATTCTTTCAAGAATGGACCACAAGCTGCTGTTGAAGAAGGTGCTAATGCAAATGCTATTGCTGCTGTTAGAGAGAGAATGAGAAAGGTTGATGACAGGGCTTTGGCTATGCTCAAACTTGGTCTGTCTTGGGAAATCCTCACAAAGGTTGCACATCATTAAAGTGCTAAGGCAATGTATGATGCAATCCTTGAGATGTATGAAGGGAACACTGAATTGAAGAACATTAAGAAGCAAAGACTGAAGCAACAGTTAGAAAGATTCAAGTATAGAGATGGTGAAAGGTTGAAGTCAATACTAGAACGTTTTCTGAGTATTGTGAATGAGTTGAGAACAACTGACTATGTAATGACTGACTTTGATTTAAATACAAAGTTGCTCAACTCAGTGCCAAAAGAATGGTATACTGCTTGAAAATTCATCCTTCAAAAGCAAAATTTCAATGAATTGAAATTGGATGATGTAGTATGTTTTCTTCAAGCTGCTGAACTTGAAATGATTGAGAATGAAATGATTAAGGAAGATAAACCAAGTTTCAATGTGTCAAATGCTTTAATTGCTCCAATGGGGAATCTTACAAAAAAGAATCAACAACAAATTCCCATCATTGAAGAACCAAGTGATCACAACAATGAGACTGCTAGGTCATTCATTGGAGGTGGTTCAAGCAGTCAAGGTGGTCAACAGAGGTTTAATGTTCAATTAATTGATGATGATTCAGCCTCTGTGGGAAATGGAAATGCTCAAAGTGCTGGTGCAGGGCATATTCAAGGGAGTGATGCACAAGCCCTAATGTCTATGTTCACTGAGTCCTACAATGCATTTGTGGCCAAAAACATGATTCACACAAGTGTAGTGCAGGATGATTTGGAACAAATAGATGCTGATGACCTTGAAGACATGGATCTCAAATGGCAAGCTGCAATGTTGGCATTAAGAAGCAAAAGAATGTACAACAGAACTGGTAGATCACTAGTTTCTGGTCCAAATGAGAGAATAGGATTTGATAAGTCCAAGGCTATCTGCTACAACTGTCAACAGCCTGGACACTTTGCAAGAGAGTGCAATTTGCCAAGGAACTTTCAAGTCAATCAGTTCCAACAGCCTAGAAACCAACAACAATACCAGCAGAATGTGCATAGAAACAACAACCAGCAGAACTTCAACAATAACCAAGGATTCAATCCCAACAACAACAACTTCCATCCAAACAACAACTTCAATCCAAATTTTAATAACCACTATCAGCCTCAGATGAACAACCAGCAGGGCATGAATCAGAATCAAGTATATCAAATGAACAACAATCAGAATCAAGCTGTTCAAATCCCTGCAACTCACAACATTCCAGCAAACCAAAATCAACCAAGAAATCAAGGCAATGTTGTCACACCCCGACTAGGTAGTTGCGGAAGCGTAATACGTGAATGTAACAGATAACACTGGTATCAACAACATTGTTTATAAAGAAATTCATAAACTAATTTACATTATATTACATGGGTAGGTACTATGTTTACAAAATAGGTGAAAAACACATAACCGGTTTACGAGCTTCTTATACAGTATTATATCAGCGTCTATTCACAGCTATTCAACTTTCCTTCTAACACCAAGCATGTAAGCAAATCATTCCACTTTTGCTTTACCTGAAAATCATGTTAAAACGGGTCAACTACGTCTAGTTGGTGAGTTTCAAGTTTCACGAGTATCAATGAAATCAGTTCACGAGTTTGTAAAGTTTACAGTGTGTATGTATATATGTCTGTGTATGATGCATTATACTAAGCCACAAGTGAAACCGAAACGAGCTAAAACACATGGCCTCCACTGCCCATGCACTCCCGTTGGCATTTAACAGCCACTTTGCCCCAAGTATGTACTATGTCTAACACCACATAGCAGTATGTAAAAATATAATGACAATGTGCAACTGGGTTTACATATGTTCCGGCATACCCCTCCGGCTCTGTCAGTTGGGTTTGTCAAACCGATAGTACTATCCACACGTCACCGGCACGAAGTTAATCACTTGTGTTTGTGGGGACTTGTCAAGTGTTAGTACTTAGATAATCCACATCATCACACGTTTTCAAGTATATCAGTTTATGTAAACATGCTTTTCACCCCAAAAGTTCGTAAAACAGTTTAGAAAGTGGGGGTCGTGAAACTCACCTTATCGTAGTTCGCACAGAAATCACGTATCAATAAGTCAGATGCCTCGTTTATAGCCTGATTCCTATAAACGGTATCGTATCGTTATTACTAGTACAGTGTTCAAGCTAAGTCGGGCTGTATAGATAATCTGGGTATAGCTGTTAGGCCCAGAACATGACCATAGTCTTAGATTGTGACGTTGTATACTATGAAATGTTTAAAACTGGATTTGGCTCAGTTTCACCGTTTCCTGAGCCTAGCTCAGTTGATCGTTTATACGTTTCGGGATTAGGTAAGATCACATAAAACTTAAGTAAATATATTGATTGATAAAATGATTTGATTTATGAAAGAATTTTAAGGTTTCGGTGTCTGGTTTGATCGCAGGGTTCGTTTCCGTTTTCACACGGGTTTGATTATACAAAACGCGCATAATCCACCCGATTTGTCCGGAATTCTCGTAAAAAGTTCGTTTTTATTAATATCATTAAAAAATATGATATTTGACCACTTTTGACATTTTGACATACCAGTCAGTTCGTTAAACACAAAACTGCCGGTTTCGTTAAAACAATTATAATTTAAATCTTTGATTAATCATAACTAAATATGTACTTATATATAAATTATGTAAATTTTTGTAAAAATACATTAAGACATGGAGAATTTTATAAAAATATTTTCAGAAATTTTATGATTAATTATTTATTTATAAAAATTTATTTAATAGGTTATAATCGTGTAATAAATGGCCCGTTTATATCAAACGACCTCCGAAAAATCCGATAATTTTTACCAATGGCCTCAATGTTAACACATAGCCCCTGCAAAATTTCCAGAACCTAACTCTTTTGACAAAATGCCTTTTTGTGTGTTTTTCGGCTGTTAAAATTCGGTTAAGCCATGATTGCACAAACCATACTTAGACATTTCCAATGATTCCCAAACTTTACCAGTGATCTTACCATCACATATTAAACTCCAAAACCAAGTTTCATAATTTTTCAATATGTTTAGCTATTTTTCCCAAATAAACGCTCATAAACGGGAATAAATTCACCAAATATTCTCCGTTTATCGAAAAATTACCAAATTTGAACAGGGACTCATTTATATGATCCCTAATGTCCCTGAAAGTTTTCACAAGCAAACAACCAGCACGTCACAACCTAATACTAAACTGCCCCTAAACGAGTGTTACGGGTTTACCTTGTCGGTTTTCGATGAATTTTGCTAGCTTAAACGACTTTCCGGGTCTCGGGTTGCAAACTCAGTATATCTACATATCATATAACATCAAACCAAGCATAAATCATCCATGTAACAGCCTTGATAATTAGGGTTTCGGTTTTGGGTTCAAACCGAACTTTCTAACCGTAAAAACGTTGTATTCATGTTCTAATCCGCGTTTTTGACCAAAAAAGTATATGTTCCTGGTTTGTAAACATGTTTAACATCAAAACATGGTTTTACTTGATTTTTAGGGTTTTTGGATGGTTAAACATGTTTAAAACTAACTAAAACATGTTTATATGTTAATTATATGAATCAAACTTGGTTAAATCTTCACAAAACTTGATCTTACCTTAGGGTTTTGAAGGGAAATTGATAGAACAGAGCTGGAGCTGCTTTGGACTTCAAAGTTTTCTATGTTAGAATGAATAATAATACTTAGGGATGAAGTTATATAAAAAAAAAGAATGTATGGTTTGGTGGGTGTTCCGATCGGAACCTTGGAGGCCCCTTAATGGGCTGTTTTGGCCCATCAATTTAATTATACAAGCCCAAACATGAAAAGCCCACTTTAAATTTAGTTCGGGTTCGGTTTTTCGCAAGAAAATTAATTCGGGTGTGAGAAATAACGCAAAAACGAGTGTTTTTCAGCTTATTTTTGTAAAATAAGAAAAACTTACTGAATCGTTGTAAAATTCCAAAATATTTTCACGGATTGCTTAGAACATGTCATATAAGTGTTTTATAAATCTTTTTCGGCTTAACGGATGCTACAGTGCTTGTTTTGATATTAACGATTGCGTTTAAGCTTATAGCGTATCGATAAACGAAACCTTTTTCGTTTAAAGAGTTTTAAACGTACTAAGGCCTAAATATCAATATGTTAGTCTCTATAACATATATATAACTCGTATATGACCCCTCAGTATGTATACGGGTCATAATTAGTATCGGTCGGTTACTCGTTTAAGTACTACGAATTAACCGATTTATCGTTTACTTGTTACGTAATGAATATAGTATACCTCGTTTTGTCATGAATGTCACATTCTCCCCCCGTTAAGAAATTTCGTCCTCGAAATTTAATGTGTCATCGGTTTTCTAGGGAACAGGTGTGGGTATTTCTTTCGGAATTCGTCCTTTCGTTCCCAAGTATATTCGGGTCCTTGTTTTGAATTCCACCGAACTTTTACCAATGAAATTTTATTGTGTCGTAATTGTTTGGTTTTCCCGTCTACAATTTCTATCGGTTCCTCTACGAAGTTGAGCTTTTCGTTGATCTGAACATCTTCCAGTGGTACTATTGTCGTTTCATCAGTCAAACACTTTTTCAGATTCGATACATGAAACACGTCGTGAATAGTGCTCAGTTCTAAGGGTAGTTTTAATCGGTAAGCTACGGGACCAATTTTTGCGACAATCTCAAAAGGTCCGATGTATCTCGGGGCTAGTTTACCAGTCTTTCCAAATCTTATAACACCTTTCCATGGCGATACTTTTAAAAATACCTTATCACCTATTTCAAAAGATAACGGTTTTCTGCGAACATCAGCATAACTCTTTTGTCGGTCACGGGCAGCTTTCAATTTTTGTTTAACCTGGTGAATCTTATCGGTGGTTTCCTGAATTAAATCGGATCTTGAAATTTGAGTATCACCCACTTCTGTCCAACATAGTGGTGATCTACATTTTCGCCCGTATAGAGCTTCATAAGGTGCTGCTTGTATACTACTGTGATAACTGTTATTGTAAGAGAATTCAATGAGCGGGAGGTGTTGATCCCAATTCCCTTTGAAATCCAGTACACAAGCACGAAGTAAATCTTCTAAGGTTTGGATGGTTCGTTCGGATTGACCATCGGTTTGGGGATGGTAAGCCGTACTTAGGTCGATTCGGGTTCCCAAGGCTTCTTGTACTGCTTGCCAGAAATGTGAGGTAAAGTGACTGTCTCGATCGGAAATAATCGAAAGAGGTACTCCGTGTCGAGATACTATTTCATCGATGTAAATTTGAGCGAGTTTTTCGGTGGTGTAGTTGTTACGGATGGGAATAAAGTGTGCGGATTTGGTTAATCGGTCCACAATTACCCAAATTGCGTTGTGTCCTCGAGAGGTTTTAGGAAGGTGTGTCACAAAGTCCATGGTAATTTGTTCCCATTTCCATTGTGGGATTTCGGGTTGTTGTAACATTCCCGAAGGTTTTTGATATTCCGCCTTTACCCTTGCACATGTTGCACATTTACTTACATACACGGCTATATCCTTTTTCATACCAGGCCACCAGTAAAATTCTTTAACATCCTTATACATCTTATCAGTACCTGGATGAATAGAATATTTGGATTTGTGTGCTTCATCAAGAATCAACTTTCGGAGTTTATGAAGTGTTGGAATCCAGACCCAGTTTTTGTAATAATATACTTCATCAATTTTCTTCTCAAAATTCCTTTCATTTCCATGTAGTTCTTCTTTTTCTAGCTGGTCTGCCTTCAAGGCCTCATCTTGGGCAACGCGAACTTGTTCGGTTAGGCTACTTTGAACAATCATTCCGAGTGCTCGTACCCTTAATGGTCTGATTCTGTCTTTTCGGCTTAAAGCATCAGCTACTACGTTGGCCTTACCTGGATGGTATTTAATCTCACAGTCATAATCATTTAACAGTTCTACCCATCTCCTTTGTCTCATGTTTAGCAGTGACATTCATGACAAAACGAGGTACACTATATTCTTTACGTAACAAGTAAACGACAAATCGGTTAATTCGTAGTGCTTAAACGAGTAACCGACCGATACTAATTATGACCCGTATATATACTGAGGGGTCATATACGAGTTATATATATGTTATAGAGGCTAACATATTGATATTTAGGCCTCGGTACGTTTAAAACTCTTTGAACGAAAAAGGTTTCGTTTATTGATACGCTATAAGCTTAAACGCAATCGTTAATATCAAAACAAGCATTGTAGCATCCGTTAAGCCGAAAAAGATTTATAAAACACTTATATGACATGTTCTAAGCAATCCGTGAAAATACTTTGGAATTTTACAACGAGTCAGTACGTTTTTCTTATTTTACAAAAACAAGCTGAAAAACACACGTTTTTACGTTATTTCTCATACCCGAATTAATTTTCTTGCGAAAAACCGAACCCGAACTAAACTTAAAATGGGCTTTTCATGTTTGGGCTGGTATATATAAATTAATGGGCCAAAACAGCCCATTAAAGCTCCATATGAAGTTCCGATCGGCATTTTTTTTACCCCCCCACATGTTTTCTTTTATAAAGCTTATTCAACAAGCTTCTTTATTCATTTTAACACACCACATATTTTCAAGTCCAGACCAGTTCCAGCCTTGTTCTCTCAAGCTCCTTTCAAAAACCCTAAGGTAAGGTTCAATTTTAACAAGTTTTAGCAAAGTTTGATCCATATGATTATCATATAAACATGTTTTGATTAGTGTTAAACATGTTTAACCATCCAAAAACCCTAAAAATCAAGTAAAATTATGTTTTGATGTTAAACATGTTTACAAACCTGGAACATATACTTTTTTGGTCAAAAACGCGGATTAGAACATGAATACAACGTTTTTACGGTTAGAAAGTTCGGTTTGAACTCAAAACCGAAACCCTAATTATCAAGGCTGTTACATGGATGATTTATGCTTGGTTTGATGTTATATGATATGTAGATATACTGAGTTTGCAACCCGAGACCCGGAAAGACGTTTAAGCTAGCAAAATTCACCAAAAACCGACAAGGTAAACCCGTAATACTCGTTTAGGGGCTGTTTAGTATTAGGTTGTGACGTGCTTGTTGTTAGCTTGTGAAAATTTGCAGGGACATTAGGGATCATATAAATGAGTCCCTGTTCAAATTTGGTAATTTTTCGATAAACGGAGAATATTTGGTGAATTTATTCCCGTTTATGAGCGTTTATTTGGGAAAAATAGCTAAACATATTGAAAAATTATGAAACTTGGTTTTGGAGTTTGACATGGGATGGTAAGATCACTGGTAAAGTTTGGGAATCATTGGAAATGTCTAAGTATGGTTTGTGTAATCATGGCGTAACCGAATTTTAACAGCCGAAAAACGCACAAAAAGACATTTTGTCAAAAGAGTTAGGTTCTAGAAATTTTGCAGGGGCTATGTAATAACATTGAGGTCATTGGTAAAAATTATCAGATTTTTCGGAGGTCGTTTGATATAAACGGGCCATTTATTACATGATTATAACCTATTAAATGAATTTTTATAAATAAATAAATAATCATAAAATTTCTGAAAATATTTTTATAAAATTCTCCATGTCTTAATGTATTTTTACAAAAATTTACATAATTTATATATAATTACATATTTAGTTATGATTTATCAAAGATTTAAATTATAATTGTTTTAACGAAACCGGCAGTTTTGTGTTTAACGGACTGACTGGTATGTCAAAATGTCAAAAGTGGTCAAATATCATATTTTTGAATGATATTGATAAAAACGAACTTTTTACGAGAATTCCGGACAATTCGGGTGAATTGTGCGCGTTTTGTATAATCAAAACCGTGTAAAAACGGAAACGAACCCTGCAACCAAACCAGACACCGAAACTTTAAAATTCTTTCATAAATCAACTTATTTTATCAATCAATATATTTACTTAAGTTTTATGTGATCTTACCTAATCCCGAAACGTATAAACGATCAACTGAGCTTGGCTCGGAAAACGGTGAAACTGAGCCAAATCCAATTTTAAACATTTCATAGTACACAACGTCACAATCTAAGACTATGGTCATGTTCTGGACCTAACAGCTATACCCAGATTATCTATACAGCCCGACTTAGCTTGAACACTGTACTAGTAATAACGATACGATACCGTTTATAGGAATCAGGCTATAAACGAGACATCTGACTATCTGACACGTAATTTCTGTGCAAACTACAATAAGGTGAGTTTCACGACCCCCACTTTCTAAACTGTATTACGAACTTTTGGGGTGAAAAGCATGTTTACATAAACTGTTATACTTGAAAACGTGTGATGATGTGGATTATCTAAGTACTAACACTAGACAAGTCCCCACAAACACAAGTGATTAACTTCGTGCCGGTGACGTGTGGATAGTACTATCGGTTTGACAAACCCAACTGACAGAGCCGGTGGGGTATGCCGGAACATATGTAAACCCAGTTGCACATTGTCATTATATTTTTACATACTGCTATGTGGTGTTAGACATAGTACATACTTGGGGCAAATTGGCTGTTAAATGCCAACGGGAGTGCATGGGCAGTGGAGGCCATGTGTTTTAGCTCGTTTCGGTTTCACTTGTGGCTTAGTATAATACATCATACACAGACATATATACATACACACTGTAGACTTTACGAACTCGTGTACTGATTTCATTGAAACTCGTGAAACTTGAAACTCACCAACTAGACGTAGTTGACCCGTTTTACATGCTTTTCAGGTAAAGCAAAAGAGGAATGATTTGCTTACATGCTTGGTGTTAGGAAGAAAGTTGAATAGCTGTGAATAGACGCTGATCTTATACTGTATAAGAAGCTCGCAACCGGTTATGTGTTTTTCACCTAGTTTGTAAACGTAGTACCTACCCATGTAATATGATGTAAATTAGCTGTTGAATTTTCTTTATAAACAATGTTGTTGATACCAGTGTTATCTGTTACATTCCCGTATTACGCTTCCGCAACTACCTAGTCGGGGTGTGACATTAGCTCTTTCTGATCGAATATGTGTTGTAGGCTTTTGTGATCAGTATAGATGGTACATTTAGTGCCATACAAGTAATGTCTCCAAATCTTCAATGCAAAGATAACTGCTCCCAATTCCAAATCATGGGTCGTATAATTCTTTTCATGTACTTTTAATTGTCGGGAAGCATATGCTATTACTTTCTTTCTTTGCATCAGTACGCATCCTAAACCTTTACGAGATGCGTCACAGTATACCACAAATTCATCAGTTCCATCTGGAAGGCTTAATATTGGAGCCTCACATAACTTCTGTTTTAACGTTTGGAAGGCCATTTCTTGTTCTTCTCCCCATTCATATGCTCGATCTTTTTGAGTTAGGAGGGTTAGAGGTTGTGCAATACTTGAAAAGTTTTCATTGAATCTTCTATAATACCCGGCTAGTCCTAAGAATTGGCGAATTTCTTTTGGTGACTTAGGCACTTGCCAATTCTTAATGGCCTCAATTTTACTTGGGTCTACTTGGATTCCTTGATGTTTCACAATGTGTCATAAAAACTGTACTTCTTGTAGCCAAAACTCACATTTGGACAACTTTGCGTATAACTTCTCTTGCCTCAATAATTTTAAGATTTCCCGCAAATGTTGTTCGTGTTCCTCCTTACTTCTCAAATATATCAAAATGTCATCGATAAACACTATCACGAACTTGTCAAGGTACGGTTTGCAAATTCGATTCATGAGGTCCATGAACACTGCGGGTGCATTTGTCAACCCAAACGGCATAACCAAAAATTCATAGTGACCATACCGAGTTCGGAAAGCTGTTTTTGGTACGTCTTCTTCCTGAATTCTT
Organism: Bidens hawaiensis; assembly: GCF_021521415.1. NCBI lineage: Eukaryota > Viridiplantae > Streptophyta > Magnoliopsida > Asterales > Asteraceae > Bidens > Bidens hawaiensis. Next base: position 1,527,002 of record NW_027491051.1, read on the forward strand.
ACTTGATGATTACCAGATCTAAGATCAATTTTTGAAAAATACTTCGCACCTTGGAGTTGATTAAACAAGTCATCAATTCGAGGTAAGGGGTATCTATTCTTTATAGTCACTTTATTCAATTCTCGATAATCAATACACATTCGAAAACTCCCATCCTTCTTCTTTACAAACAACACTGGTGCTCCCCACGGTGAGTAACTAGGGCGAATAAAACCCCTGTCCAGTAATTCTTGTAACTGGTTGGACAGTTCTTGCATTTCAGAAGGTGCGAGTCGATAAGGTGCCTTAGCAATGGGTGCTGCTCCCGGTATCAAGTCAATACGGAATTCAACCTGTCGGGTCGGTGGTAAACCAGGCAACTCATCGGGGAATACATCTGAATACTCGTGTACCACTGGGATGTCTTCCATTCGTTTTTCCTCGGGTTCCTTAACTGTTACGCTCGCCAAGTATAAAGTACAACCTTGGCGTAAATATCTCAATGCCATAAGTTGAGATATGAGAGGCAGTACCGTACCAGATTTCTCACCTTGAACAATCATAGCTTCATCATTCGAAAGAGGTATCCTAACGGTCTTATCCTTACAGACAATTTCAGCTTTATACTTAGATAGCCAGTCCATACCGACTATAACATCGAAACTTCCCAATTCTACTGGAAGTAAATCAATAAGGAATGGGTGGTCGTTTAAGATAAGGGAACAGTCTCGGACTATTCGGTTAACAAGTATAGACTTACCGTTAGCGAGTTCTATAGTATATGGTTTTGTTAGTTCACTAACCGGCATATTTTCTAAATGTAAGAAATTAACAGATACGAAACTTCTATCGGCGCCCGTATCAAACAAAACTGAAGCATACTGACCCGAAACTAAGAATGTACCTGTCACCACATTCGGATCATGACGCGCTTCACCCGGTCCTAATACAAACGCGCGTCCCTTAGCTGCGTTGGAGGTTGATGCTTGTGCTTGGTTCTGCCTTCTCACTGCACCCGGGTTCAAATTGGGGCAGTATCTCCGAAAGTGTTCCGTACTGCCACATTCATAGCAGGCACGGAGGTTCGTGGTAGGTGGGGTTTGTTGGTTGAGTTGTGGGCGGGTTGGTTGAGGTCGAGGGAGTTGAGTTGATTGCGGTGGACGGTTAACAGTGTTGGTGGGGGTTCTACAGTTGGGGGCATAGTGTCCCGTTCTTCCACACTTTTGACAAATGACCGGTTTGCAATCACCTACATGATGAAAGTTACATCTTCTGCACTTCGGTAACGTCCCTTTATAGGTCTCTTGTTTAACATTAGAACTGGTCATGGCATAACTTCGGGTATTCGGACGAGCCCGCTTGTTTTGAGGGTTTCCTTGCATTCTTGTCCCATAATCAGTTCGTTTTAAACTTGTTGTTTCACCTGGCATCCTTATCACTCCACTTCTCATCAGATCAAAAGTAACGACACCCGTTTGAGATACAACACTTTCTAATGTCGGGTGGGCAACTGAATTCACTATACTTCTCACAGCAGGGGTCAGTCCCCAGATATAACGTTCAATTCGTTTCGCTTCCGGTGTAACTAACCACGGAACTAAGCGGGACAGTTTGTTAAAATGATTCGTGTATCCCACATGGTCCGCTCCTTTCATTTCCAGATTCCATAACTCGTGTTCCAACCTCTGAATCTCACTTTTAGGACAAAAATGCTCTAGCATGAGGGTTTTTAATTCAGTCCATGACATACGATTAATAACATCTTGTCCCTTTATTTGGACTACCGTGTTCCACCACATCAGCGCTTGGTCTAGAAACATACTGGTAGCATATTTGACCACGCGATTCGGTGGACACTCACTGATATTAATTACTGATTCGGTCTTTTCTATCCATTTGACCAGTCCGCTAGGTCCTTCAATACCCTTAAACTCAATCGGTTTACATGATGTAAATTGTTTGTATGAGTACTCCTGACGCGGGGGTTCTCGGTTATTATTATTGTTATTATCGGTATTGGCCCGAGTATTATCATTATTAGTTGTGTTAACAACCGGTACAGGGTTTGGGTTCGGGATATTACCAGGGTGCACAACAGGTTCTGGGTTCCCAGTGACATTCATAGTTGGGAGAGTGTTATTATTATTTATGACATTATCAGTATTCACCGGGGTAGTAACACCCGAGGCTACATTAGTGTCCGGCGGAGGTGTATTAACAGTGGCCGTGGTGGTGCTCGTAGGTTGATTAAAAGTATTGTTAGCACGTATGCCTGCAGTGACTTGTGTTACAATTGTTGGTATCACTGCTTGTAGTTGACGAGCAATCATTGCGGCCACTTCAGCCTCAGACAAAGGGTTTGCTTTCCTCGGGGCCATTCTATAGAATAATTAATTATATAATAATCAATATCGTTTCACTATGATCAATACAACTTTACGATATTACACCTTCACAACACATAACTATGCCAAAGAAAACACGTTTGTATTAATTATAATCATTACTGTACATATGCATCCAAAATTAGCGCATAGGCTTAACCTGGTATAGGCCAGCGCTTGTATATGCGTATCAAAATTTGTCACTAAGTGACATGTAGACTTAACCCGATAAGGGCCAGTGCTTGAAATAGTACTAAACCACAAACAACTCCCAAGTCAGCCCAACATGCTGTAACAAAATGCTGCTTGGGATATCAAAAGACTATATACATAAGACTAGACTATTATGTCCTATCCATTCTTTGCAACATGGAGCCACAACCAAACAACAGCAGCCACTAGGGCCGCATTAACTGCTAAGCATACCCCCAGTAGTATCATCGCTCGATCCTGACGCCCGTGGCTGTGAGCACTGGATCTCTGCACAATTCTGATTTCTTGCTGCATGTACCGCATGTGATCTTGCATATCATGTCTATGCAGGTTTAGGTTATTTATAGAATGTGAGTGGTCTACAAGCTGATCAGTCGCTCAACCAAACCATGCTGAATCAGAATGACGAGGTGGCTCGGGTACCGGGGCGGGTAAACCCCAAGTAGGAATAGGTATCTCAGTGACCTGGACACGTGATGTTTCTCCCCTATGGTACGTAGATCGAGGTGGGAAAGAAGTGTGCTCAGGTGGACGCACTGAAATACGAGCGGTCTGACGGTTTCTAATAGTGGGTGGGGGTACTGGTGTATGCTGTACAGGTGGAGTAGGGGATCTGGGTGCTCTAACAGGTGAACGATAAGCACTAGTAGCTCCCTGTCCTGCAGCATTCCTAGGGGATTCCCTAGGGGGGTAGGTGTCACAACGGTAACCCGATAAGTCGGGTTGATCTGGGGGTACTTCGCGTGGAATTACCGCATCTGCACCTTCTTCTATTTCCTCTGGTTCCTCCTCTGTTTCCTCTTCCGGATCCTCCTCCTCCTCCTCCTCAGGCCTTGTTGGTAGGGTATTAGGTAAACGATCAGTAGTTCTTGACATATTCCTGCACAATTGTTAGTGATAAGAATAATATCCTTCTATATTAATCATAGTAAGATACGTGCAGGTATTTATACACATAAGCACAAATATTTATCTATTATTATATTTTATACACATATGTTGCTGTTTTTACTTATTCGATTGTTTATCGACTTCTTCTCGAATTTCCTCGTACAAACAAGTCTGTTATTACGTTCCGGACCATAATAACCCACTTGTCCATTCGCGTTCATCACGAGAATCATTCGTGTATATTATTTAATATTATTTTATTCCCAGAGTTAATCGAGCCTACGGTTATCTTAGGGTATCCTAAGGGACATCCTAATTCTTTATAACCAATGGCTCAGATACCAACTTCTGTCACACCCCGACTAGGTAGTTGCGGAAGCGTAATACGGGAATGTAACAGATAACACTGGTATCAACAACATTGTTTATAAAGAAATTCATAAACTAATTTACATTATATTACATGGGTAGGTACTATGTTTACAAACTAGGTGAAAAACACATAACCGGTTTGCGAGCTTCTTATACAGTATTATATCAGCGTCTATTCACAGCTATTCAACTTTCCTTCTAACACCAAGCATGTAAGCAAATCATTCCACTTTTGCTTTACCTGAAAAGCATGTTAAAACGGGTCAACTACGTCTAGTTGGTGAGTTTCAAGTTTCACGAGTATCAATGAAATCAGTTCACGAGTTCGTAAAGTTTACAGTGTGTATGTATATATGTCTGTGTATGTTGCATTATACTAAGCCACAAGTGAAACCGAAACGAGCTAAAACACATGGCCTCCACTGCCCATGCACTCCCGTTGGCATTTAACAGACACTTTGCCCCAAGTATGTACTATGTCTAACACCACATAGTAGTATGTAAAAATATAATGACAATGTGCAACTGGGTTTACATATGTTCCGGCATACCCCTCCGGCTCTGTCAGTTGGGTTTGTCAAACCGATAGTACTATCCACACGTCACCGGCACGAAGTTAATCACTTGTGTTTGTGGGGACTTGTCAAGTGTTAGTACTTAGATAATCCACATCATCACACGTTTTCAAGTATATCAGTTTATGTAAACATGCTTTTCACCCCAAAAGTTCGTAAAACAGTTTAGAAAGTGGGGGTCGTGAAACTCACCTTATCGTAGTTCGCACAGAAATCACGTATCAATAAGTCAGATGCCTCGTTTATAGCCTGATTCCTATAAACGGTATCGTATCGTTATTACTAGTACAGTGTTCAAGCTAAGTCGGGCTGTATAGATAATCTGGGTATAGCTGTTAGGCCCAGAACATGACCATAGTCTTAGATTGTGACGTTGTATACTATGAAATGTTTAAAACTGGATTTGGCTCAGTTTCACCGTTTCCTGAGCCTAGCTCAGTTGATCGTTTATACGTTTCGGGATTAGGTAAGATCACATAAAACTTAAGTAAATATATTGATTGATAAAATGATTTGATTTATGAAAGAATTTTAAGGTTTCGGTGTCTGGTTTGATCGCAGGGTTCGTTTCCGTTTTCACACGGGTTTGATTATACAAAACGCGCATAATCCACCCGATTTGTCCGGAATTCTCGTAAAAAGTTCGTTTTTATTAATATCATTCAAAAATATGATATTTGACCACTTTTGACATTTTGACATACCAGTCAGTCCGTTAAACACAAAACTGCCGGTTTCGTTAAAACAATTATAATTTAAATATTTGATTAATCATAACTAAATATGTACTTATATATAAATTATGTAAATTTTTGTAAAAATACATTAAGACATGGAGAATTTTATAAAAATATTTTCAGAAATTTTATGATTAATTATTTATTTATAAAAATTTATTTAATAGGTTATAATCGTGTAATAAATGGCCCGTTTATATCAAACGACCTCCGAAAAATCCGATAATTTTTACCAATGGCCTCAATGTTAACACATAGCCCCTGCAAAATTTCCAGAACCTAACTCTTTTGACAAAATGCCTTTTTGTGTGTTTTTCAGCTGTTAAAATTCGGTTAAGCCATGATTGCACAAACCATACTTAGACATTTCCAATGATTCCCAAACTTTACCAGTGATCTTACCATCACATATTAAACTCCAAAACCAAGTTTCATAATTTTTCAATATGTTTAGCTATTTTTCCCAAATAAACGCTCATAAACGGGAATAAATTCACCAAATATTCTCCGTTTATCGAAAAATTACCAAATTTGAACAGGGACTCATTTATATGATCCCTAATGTCCCTGAAAGTTTTCACAAGCAAACAACCAGCACGTCACAACCTAATACTAAACTGCCCCTAAACGAGTGTTACGGGTTTACCTTGTCGGTTTTCGATGAATTTTGCTAGCTTAAACGACTTTCCGGGTCTCGGGTTGCAAACTCAGTATATCTACATATCATATAACATCAAACCAAGCATAAATCATCCATGTAACAGCCTTGATAATTAGGGTTTCGGTTTTGGGTTCAAACCGAACTTTCTAACCGTAAAAACGTTGTATTCATGTTCTAATCCGCGTTTTTGACCAAAAAAGTATATGTTCCTGGTTTGTAAACATGTTTAACATCAAAACATGGTTTTACTTGATTTTTAGGGTTTTTGGATGGTTAAACATGTTTAAAACTAACTAAAACATGTTTATATGTTAATTATATGAATCAAACTTGGTTAAATCTTCACAAAACTTGATCTTACCTTAGGGTTTTGAAGGGAAATTGATAGAACAGAGCTGGAGCTGCTTTGGACTTCAAAGTTTTCTATGTTAGAATGAATAATAATACTTAGGGATGAAGTTATATAAAAAAAAAGAATGTATGGTTTGGTGGGTGTTCCGATCGGAACCTTGGAGGCCCCTTAATGGGCTGTTTTGGCCCATCAATTTAATTATACAAGCCCAAACATGAAAAGCCCACTTTAAATTTAGTTCGGGTTCGGTTTTTCGCAAGAAAATTAATTCGGGTGTGAGAAATAACGCAAAAACGAGTGTTTTTCAGCTTATTTTTGTAAAATAAGAAAAACTTACTGAATCGTTGTAAAATTCCAAAATATTTTCACGGATTGCTTAGAACATGTCATATAAGTGTTTTATAAATCTTTTTCGGCTTAACGGATGCTACAATGCTTGTTTTGATATTAACGATTGCGTTTAAGCTTATAGCGTATCGATAAACGAAACCTTTTTCGTTTAAAGAGTTTTAAACGTACTAAGGCCTAAATATCAATATGTTAGTCTCTATAACATATATATAACTCGTATATGACCCCTCAGTATGTATACGGGTCATAATTAGTATCGGTCGGTTACTCGTTTAAGTACTACGAATTAACCGATTTATCGTTTACTTGTTACGTAATGAATATAGTATACCTCGTTTTGTCATGAATGTCACAAATGTGGCAGTAACTACTCAGCATGAGGGAAGCTTTGAATGGAGTAACCATGAGGAAGATATAGCAGATGATATCAGAAGAGCTAATGTGGCATTCATGGCCATAGACTCTGCATCTTCATCTAAGGTACATTCTGATCCTAATGCTGATTTACCTAAACTTGTCAATGAATTAAAAGAAAAGATTGGTAAACTGGAAAGTGAGTGTTTTAAGAAGCAAAGCATTATCAATGCTTATGAGGCAAGTGAGATTGTTAGTGAGGAAAGAATGAAAAGTTTGGAAGAGGATTGTATGAATAGCTATAGAGCTCAGACAAGATTCACAACAGAAATTAGTGGGTTGAAGAAGATGGTGATTGATGAAAAGGTGCTGAATACAAAGCTGCAAACTGAAAATGAATTCCTAAAGAACTTAGTTTCAACTGGAAACATTTGTGGAATTCTGAATAAAGTAAAAGAATTTGAAAAGTACAAGGCTGTTCCACCACTATTCAACAACAACTTTATGCCTAAAGTTGACAAAGAGAAGAGAAGTGCTTATCTACAACAATTCAAAGATGTGTTTCAAGACAAATAAGATGTTGCAGATTTGTACAAGAATGTTGAGGTGAGTGAAGATGGTGAATTTGTTATGAAGAAAGAAATGAAAGAGGAAAAGTCAATTGGAGTTCAAGTCTCTGAAGATGACCTTGATTCAGATGAGTTGGATCAAGATGATCTGAGTGATTTGAGTGATCAAATTACTAAGGAGGAAATTCAAGCTGCTGAAAAAGGAAGAAAATATAGAAAGCCTGAATCTGTTGATCAACTTCCAAAGTATCCTCCAGTTACACATAAAATGAAAAGAATGAATGAGCAAATGAAAAGAGAACATGTTTCTTTTGACATTGGTGAAAAGAAGAATGTGTGTTACAATGCTGTCAGACCTCCAAGCAAAAAGTTTTTGGAAAAATTAGAAAAGAACAAGAAAAAGAAGGTAAATAAGGAAGAAATAGATATAGAATATATTGCTCCTATTTATCCTATCTTTTCAAGTGTTGAAGACTTTGATGTGGGTGAGGTAGAAACTGTTGAGGAATATGAAAGAAGGAAGTCAAGATATAGAGAGAATGAAGATGATCAACCACTGGACTTGAAAAAGGTTGTCTTTGTTAAAGGGAATGTGGAAAGAAGTGACATCAGAATGGCTGAGTTTGTTCCATTCTAAATTGATTTTGAAAATCTGAAAAACAAAAAGACAATTGGTGTAAGAAAGCCCAAACCAAGTGAAAGATTCAGGAGACCAAAAGAACATGAGATGTTCAAAAGAAAGGTGTTGTGTAGAAAGTGTGATGAATATGGACACCATACTGATTCATGTAATGAGAGACTCAAGTTTCAGCCATTTCATGTCCCAAATGGAACAAAGTTTGGTCAAGATTTTGTTTTGTACAAAGAGAAGTATGCCTTGTATTTGGGAAAGGGAAATGTGAATAGAATAGAGACAAGAGTTGAAGTGAAGGCTGAGACAAAGAAGAAGATGCATATGACTGAAAATGTGAGAAGAAGTAAATCACCTCAGAAGCAAAAGCATGTGATAAGGGAAAACCAGTCATTGAAATTTACCAAAAATACTCATTCAGTCAAGTCTGATGAGTCACAAGAATCATCAGGCAGTGAGAAATCAAAAAGAAAAACTGTATATCAAAGAAAGAAACAAACTGTACTCACTGGTGATGAAAAGTTCTTTTTAAAACATGGATATGAACCACAAGGTTTCACATGGAAACCTAGAACTGAAGCTAAAGTTGTAGCTGTGACTGATGTAAGAGACTTCTCAGAATCTAAGGACTATGTCTTACAAGAAAAGAGAACTACCTCAGTTGAGCTTGACAATTCAGCTTCACTTGTCAAGACACCAAGAGAGTGTGGTTATGAAACTGACCATTCAGACAACTTGGAGATCACTCATGAAGATCCTGAACCTACTACACTCACTTCCCAAGCTGCCACTGAAATTGACACTGATAAGTTGCAAGTTGAAGAAGCTTGCATCTCATCACTGAACTAATCAAATTTCTCTCTGTGCAGGAACATGCCACTCCATTGAATGATATATGGTATATGGATAGTGGTTGTTCTAGGCACATGACTTGTGACAAGAGGTCACTTGTGAATTATGTAGAGAAGTATGAGGGTCCAGTTGCCTTTGGGAGTGATGAAAATGGAGGAAAGATTGTGGGTAAAGGGATATTGACAAATGGGAAGGTGTCTTTTGACAATGTCTTTCATGTTGAGGGACTACAATACAATTTGTTGAGTATATCTCAAATGTGTGATAAGGGTTATAAAGTCAGTTTTGATGATTCTCATTGTTTCATCTTAAAACCTGAGTTTGTGATCCCACCTGAAATGATTATGATGATGGCACTAAGAAATGGCAACTTGTATGAGTTGAATATGAAAGATGCTATTTCAAGAGGTGGTGCATGTTTTGTTTCCAAAGCCACTGAAAATGAATCTAAATTGTGGCATAGGAAGTTGTGTCATGTGAACTTAAAGAATATGAATAGACTGGTCAAGGGTGAACTTGTGATTGGTTTACCTACAAGAGAATTTAAGTCAGATGATCATTATGACTCATGTCAGAAGGGAAAACAACACAAGTCTACTCATAAGACAAAACTCATCAACTCAATTGATCAACCACTTGAGTTACTTCACATGGATCTTTTTGGTCCTGTGAGTGTACCAAGTATTGGAAAGAAAAGATACTGTTTGGTGATCATTGATGACTATTAAAGATATACTTGGGTTTATTTCCTAAGTACCAAAGATGAGACTGCTGAGTTGATTAAAGGTTGTGTCACAATGATTGAAAACAAGCTGAATAAGAAAGTGAAGATGCTGAGAAGTGACAATGGTACTGAGTTCAAGAATGGAGTTATGGAAGAATTTTGTGCTATGAAAGGAGTACTGCAACAATTTTCAGCTCCAAGAACTCCTGAACAAAATGGTGTTGCAGAAAGAAGAAACAGAACACTAATAGAAGCTGCAAGAACCATTTGGCTGATGCTAACTTACCTGTCACATTCTGGGCTGAAGCAATCAACACTGCTTGTTATGTTCAGAACAGAGTGCTTGTGAACAAAAGGCATGATAAAACTCCATATGAGATTTTCAACAATAGAAAGCCTTACATCAAGTTCTTCAAGCCCTTTGGCTGCAAATGTTTCTTATTGAACACTAGAGACTATTTGAACAAGTTTCAAACTAAGTCACTAGACTGTTTCTTTGTTGGATATTCTACTCACTCAAAGGCTTACAGAGTTTATGTGAAAGATCACATGAGTGTGATAGAGTCATTTGACATTATTTTTAATGAGAATCAATTCAATACAGTCAGTGGTGCAACATGGCTGTTTGATCATGAAAAGTTAATAAAGTCATTCAAGATTTATTCTGAAGACTTTGATGAAACATTCTATAAGACCAGTGTACTTGAAGAAAATAAGAAGAAAGAACTGGACTTGGAAGAATTGTGGAAGAAGATTGCTATAACAGAAAAAGAATACACTTTTGTGAATAGCTCCTCAAACAATGACATTGAACAAGATCAGGAAATGACAAGTCAAGATAGTACTGATGTACAAAATGATCATGTTCATAATGGGAGTGACACAGGCAACAAATCAAATGAAGATGAAGCTGAAACAACTGCAAGATTTCAAGACTTGTTTCAAAGTTTGAATCTGGGAAACAATGGTGCATCCACTTCAAGACAACCCAATGATGAAGCACCAGTGTTTCATGATGCAGAAACTGATTTGATCATTGAAGAACCTGAAATCAATGAAACAAATCTTGACACAAATTTGTCTACAAATATGATAATACAAACTCCTACTGTTGAAAAGAATCATCCTGCTGAAAATATCATTGGTGACCTGCATGAAAGAGTAACAAGGAGTCATTCTGAGATAGCTAACATCTGTCTGTACTCTTGCTTTCTATCCCAATTAGAACCAAAGAATATTGCTCAAGCTTTAAAAGACAATAGTTGGGTAGAGGCAATGCAAGAGGAATTGGCCCAGTTTAGAGATTTACATGTATGGGATCTTGTAGACAAGCCACATGACAGATATGCAATAGGAACCAAATGGGTGTTCAGAAACAAAAGGGATGAAAGGGGTTTGGTGATTAAGAACAAAGCTAGACTTGTAGCACTGGGATGTCTACAAAAGGAAGGGATAGACTTTGAGGAAGTGTTTGCACCAGTTGCAAGACTGGAAGCCATAAGGATTTTTCTTGCATATGCTGCCTCAAAGAACATTAAAGTATTCCAGCTTGATGTCAAATATGCATTCCTTAATGGAAAGATTGATGAAGAAGTGTATGTGACTCAACCACCAGGTTTTGAGGATCCCATGTATCCAAACAGGGTGTATAAGCTAAACAAAGCCCTTTATGGTTTACATCAGGCTCCTAGAGCATGGTATGATGAGTTATCAACTCATTTACTTGAAAATGGCTTCACAAGGGGAGACATTGACAAGACACTCTTCTACAAAAGACAAGGGTCAGATTTGCTGCTTGTACAAGTCTATGTTGATGATATCATCTTTGGATCTACAAATGAAAATATATGTTTGGAGTTTGAAGAGGTGATGAAGTCCAAGTACAGCATGAGTTCCATGGGTGAAATGAATTTCTTTCTGGGACTACAAGTTCAACAAAAGGATGAAGGAATCTTCATTCACCAAGCTAAGTATGTGCAGGACATTCTGAATAAGTTCAACTGTCATGATTACAAGGCTGCCTCAACTCCAATGGACACCAAAGAAAAGATGATAGCTGATGAAAAGGGGGAGTCAGTTGATGAACATGAATACAGAGCAAAGATTGGATCTCTGATGTATCTGACTGCAACAAGACCAGATATCATGTTTGCTGTGTGTGTATGTGCTAGGTTCCAGTCAAATCCAAAAGTCTCCCACATGAATGTTGTGAAAAGAATATTCAGATATTTGAAGGGAAGACCAGACTTAGGGATTTGGTATCCAAAGAACCAATCCTTTGATCTGATTGCATATACAGACAGTGATTATGATGGATGCAATATGAATAGAAAGTCAACATCAGGGGGATGCCAGTTTTTGGGTGAAAGGCTAGTGTCATGGCAATGCAAGAAACAGACCACAGTGTCAATCTCTACTGCAGAAGCTGAATATGTTGTTGCATCTGCCTGCTGTGCACAAGTTCTCTGGATTCAGAATCAGATGCTGGACTATGGTTTGAACTTTCTAAACACCCCTATTCTGATTGATAATACTGCTGCATATTTTACTGTTAAGAATCCTGTGCAACATTCTAAGACTAAGCATATTGAAATCAGACATCACTTCATCAGAGATTGTAGTGAAAAAGGTTTGATTGAAATGCAAAGAGTTGATACAAGTGATAATCTGGCTGACCTATTCACCAAACCACTTGATAGAACCAGGTTCAACTTTCTTTTGAAAGCCCTGGGGATGATCAACTCTGATGAAACTTGATTAAGGATGTGTGCTGTAACACCCCGCAACCGCAGCGGAAACGTAAACGGGGTGCGACAGACTCGGCTGATATCAACCACATTGTTTATAAAGAAAACTGAATACATTACTATACTTCTAATTACATTATCTTGTATTTCATTACCGTCTAGGTGATACACACATCATACAATACGATACACAATTCTATTTGTTATAATGTATCCTAATATCCTGCACGCAAATCTTACACACATCAAGCACTTAGCACGTAAGCAATCACTTCATCTTAATTGTACCTGAAAAGCATGTGAGAAAACGGGTCAACAACGTATAGTTGGTGAGTTTCACAATTTGAGTAAACCATGATAAATCCATATCAAAATATAATATTATCTGGGGACACTGTTAACCCAGTACTGTACTCATTCCGGGGGCAACGTTAACCCAGAAACACTTCCAAAGACATCTGGGGACACAGTTAACCCAGTAACACTTCCAAAGACATCTGGGGACACAGTTAACCCAGTAACACTTCCAAAGACATCTGGGGACACAGTTAACCCAGTGATGTACCCATTCCATACGATTCCCGTACAATCAAATATTTATAAATACACGCAAATCCATGCGTTCAGTTTGTATTTAAACATTTCAATAGTAACATGCTTCCGCCCCGGGAAAATATTTGAAAATAATTCAGAAAAAAGGGGCTCGTGAAACTCACCTTAGCACATGCAAGCAGGTAACAACAATCATTATCAGTTAACACGTCCAATCTATAATATGATCCTACGATCGTTACTATACACTCATTATTAATATAACTTTAACCAAGTTAACCGGTACATCTGGGGACACTGTTAACCCAGCACTGTACCCGTTCTGGGGGCAAGGTTAACCCAGAAACACTTCTCCGGACTCAGATTGTGATGTCGTTTAGAGTTCCATGGTCACAACTACTATTAGTCGTTTTTCTCGTTTTGCGTGCCTAGCACGGTTATCCGTTTTTATGTTTCAAAAATGAGTTTGGTCACACACGACCCGAAAATAGTGGTTGACTGATAATTTAATTACAGATGTGAAATTATAGCTCGGTTTAGACGTCCCGATTGGCCGCGGGACCCGTTTCCGTCTTTGGCGCACCGGAAACTGTTAAAATAGGTTAAAATTACTCAAATCATCCGAATTATTTTCGGATGATTTATTTTTACTTGTTTAACTCAATTATATGAAAATAGTTCATTTTTAGGGTTTTTATACACCAGTCAGCTCGCTTAAGCGAACTTCACCGGTTTACGCGTTTTAACTTTAAAAGTTTGATAATTAGCACAAATAATTATCCGTTTAATATCGGATCTTGAAATTTTACACAAATCACTTCTTGACAGTGGGGAATTTTATAAAAATATTTCCAGAATTAATTTCTATATTTATAATTTATTTATCTATTTTTAAACACCATTTAAACACTAAATATGTCGTAATAACCAACCGATCTTAGAAAAATCCCAAATTTTTCCTGGATGTCCCCTGCCATCCACATAGTCCCCTGTAATTTTTCCAGAACCAAAATCTTCTTTTACATGCCCTTTTTACTAAAACCGAGCTAGAATCCCTAGAACTCGTTTATCCGAAAAGCCTACTTAGACTTCTCCAACTGACCTCAAATTTTGTTTGTGACTTATACATGATATGAAAAGCTTATCTGCAATTTTCCAGAATTTTTCATGATATTTAACTATTTTTCACCATTTTTGGCCAAAACCGAGCATTAAATTCACCAAATATTCATCCTTTAACCAAAAATTACCAAAAATTCACAGAACTCATATTTTCATGTGTTTAACACCTCTGTAAAATTTCATGACCTAACTCTAAAGCATCAATAATCTGTCCAAATTTCCCAAAACCGAACATAACCGAATATACCTTTCGTTTTCCGCCACTACAAGCTACAAACTCGTCTTTCCGCCTTATCTACCACTAAATACAGAGCCTGCAAACAACATACCACAATACCAAGCAAGTTACACTCACGATCAAGCCGTTTCTTTCATGGTTTCGGTTATGATTTCAAGAATCGGTTTTCATCATTGAAACCTCATTTTCTTGCAAACCAACTCAAGAAACGAAGATGGAAACGTGATTAACTCAATTCTTTACCTTGTTTTCTTGCTCCAAAGTCTTGGTTTTGAGTTCATGATCTTGAGAGAGAGTAGGAGGATGATGAAGAGCTTGTAAAAAAAAGAAATAAGGGCTTGGGGATAGCCCCTTAATTCCGATCGGTTAGATAGGGGAGTGGGGTGGGACCCACTTCTCTATTTTTAGCCACACAATTGGTTCCCGTAATCCGGATAATGTTTTGGATAATCTGGTTCAGTTCGTTTTTCGGTTAAATGTCTGATTCGACTTAAAACGAGGTTAAAACGGTCGTTTTTCGGCTTAAAAACGAAATTTATATAAAACCGATTTAAAAACTTTAAAAAACTTAAACCATGACATTTATTAACTTAAAACATCATATTATTAATTATCGCGCATCTTTTTCGGCTTGATCGATCGTCTCTTGCTTGGTTTGGTATTAAAGGTTTCGTTTAACGTACCGACGTACTATTAAATCGAAATCCTTTTTCTGTGCTTTAATCCACTTATCCCGAAGCTTTAATACTTCGTAACATCACTAAATATCATATATCTCGTCTATAATTGAACCCTCGATTCGTTCGGGTTTCAATAACTATCGATCGATTGATCGCATATTCAATACGGTGAATTATATATTCACGTACAATCAATACAATGAACCATGTATTCTCGTATGACTACTATGGTAATTCATGTACCCGACATTAAATATGACGTAACTACAGTCTACCGGTTAGGGTATACCTGGTTTCGTCGGAATCGTTACATGTGCTTAGTTGTGTACCTCTATGTGCTACTTGAATATTTTAGAAGAGGTTACTCAAGTTGAATATGTTGCTGAATATGCTGCTGAATATGTTGTTTAATATGTTTTGATTATGTCACTGTTTTGATGTTAACTGATAGGTGGTTAAGTAACTATCTGTGCAATTTGGTTGACATTGTTGATAATCCTTGACTATTATGTTAACTGATCTGATGTTATGATAAGTAGTTTGATCTGTTTAGGTGAGATTAATTGCTTATATAATGTCATGAGTAATCACATGTTAATGGTTACTTGAATATGTTCTTAATCTGATCTTCTGAAGTTGTTAAGGTAGAATAGACATTGAATGAAATTACAGTCTGTTTTTCTTGATGATGTAAGAATGATTAAGATTTGAGTATGTGATGCAACTGTTTATGTCAAAATGTGCTTTATGTCAAAATTAAGTGATTCAATGAAATTTATAATGAATTTTGCATAAATACTATATCTTGGTAAAAAAAAAAGCAAGTTGATTAATGGTGATGAGATATGATAAGATTATTCAGTTCAAGCTTTTAAGAAGCTTAAAAGAAGGATTTTTATAGGGAAAGGTCTCAAGTAGTTATTTTTGCTTAAAATTATGTCATTTGCCCAGTTGGAAGGACATGCACTTGTGTATGTTTGGTCCTTAAATCTCTATAGATTCAAAGGATAGCCATTGACCTGAAAACTGAATGCATTTGGGGCAATTATGACTTGTTTCTTATTCCTTCACTTAAAACTATGTCAATAACTCTGACTTTGAAAGGACATATATTCATATGTATGGTTGGTCCTGTTTGACCACTTTTGGTCAAAACAGGATAGCCATTAACCTGACAATGAAGAGAAATTGGGGTGATTGAATATTAAACTGTGTTTAATGGGAAATGATAGTACATTGACTACTTAGCTGATCATATGGAATTAATAGGCTAAAAAGGCCTTAGTATAGTCATTAACATGTATGGTTACTTTCCCATGATGATGTAAAATCTAAGGTGATATAAACATAATGATAATGCTAATCTTTATGTGGAGATGCATAGTTGTTTTGCATGTCTCAAGATAGATCTCTCCGAATGATATGGCAGAAAAGTGATTACCCAGCCATACACAAGCCTGTTGTTATTTGGTCAACCAAAATGAAACATTTTTTATATATGACAAAGAACATGCTTTAAGAAAATTTGAGAAAATATCAAAAACTAGGGGAAGAATGAATACATCAACCAAAAGTTGATAAATGTTTTAAATATTTTATCAAACAAGAGGGTTACAACAAGAACTACAAAGATGTTGACGAAATCTGTCTCATCTTGAATGAAAGGCATGTTGCTAACAGTAAGTCCAACGTTCAACCTCTACACATGTTTCAATACCAAAAGTCCAAAAATACAATAAGTTCTGTCATACAAAAACTATTTTTGACAAAATACAGGAGGTTGGAGTCAAATTGGGGTGATCTGGGGAAAGCCAAATAAGCTTTGAGAAGAGATATGAGGCATCAGAGCACAGTGTTGACCATTATTGCATTATGCTCAAATTGAACCGTAATCATATCACCAAAGAGATGAAAATCATGCTAAGTTTATACCTACTGTTAACCTATCTAAGTTGTCATAATAATGCTGAGAGTGAAGTAATGAGATAGCTACTTAGTCAATATGATCCCATTCCTGAGATCTTTTCAGGTTATAAAAGAAATTGTTTTGAAATGATGTATAACTGAAATTTGATCTCTAAATGCACCATTTGCTCTTAAACTATGTTCTGAAATGATACATAACTTAGAAATGTCTTTGAAAAGTGGTTTAAGTCAAAAAGTGTTGCATTTTGCCTAAAATAGGTTGAATATGTAAGTTCGAGTAAGGTTTGATGATTTCTAACCCTCTCGAGCACAATCTGTTTGAATATGTATTTTCGGGTAAGGTTATTGAATTATAACGTTTCTGAGTACAGAACAGTTGATTATGTTTGAATATGTAAGTTCGAGTAAGTTTGATGATTTCTAACCCTCTCTAGCACAAACTGTTTGAATATGCATTTTCGGGTAAGGTTATTGAATTATAACCTTTCCGAGTACAGAACAGTTGATTATGTTTGAATATGTAAGTTCGAGTAAGGTTTGATGATTTCTAACCTTCTCGAGCACAAACTGTTTGAATATGTATTTTCGGGTAAGGTTATTGAAATTATAACCTTTCCGAGTACAGAACAATTGATTATGTGTGAATATGTTGTTTCGGGTAAGGTTTGACAACTTTCAACCTTTCCGAGTAAGCTTAGTCATTTTTGACTAACATTATGATTTTCGGGCATGCTTTGAAGTGTTTACACTGTTGCACTCACTTTCCGAGCAAGCTTGAAGTCTTGAGATGATTATGTGTTGAAATAGCTAACTGTTAACAAGAAATTCTTGTTTCGAGTAAGCTATGCATGTTTTATGTTAGCTTCGAATAAGCTATGCATGTAATATGCTGATTGTGTTTTCAAGCAAACTTTGTGAACTTAAGTGAGTACACCAAGTAAGCTTTGTGTGAATATGTTGTTAGGAAAGGTTTGTTAATCTTTCCGGGCACGCTTAGATGTTACTATTTAAGTTTGTCATTTTTCGGGTATGGTTTGATATGATAAGTTCCCTCGAACAAGGGCATACCTGATGATTGAATGTGTTTATCCTAGCAAGCTTAGTGCTAACCTAGAATTTTCGAGCAAGCTCTATGAAATTTTAGACTATAGCACACTTAAATGTTTATGTGTTTAAGTTCATTCCGAGCATGCTCTGTGATATATGTGTTTATGATTTCTTTGAAATTACAAGTGTTTTCGGGCAAACTTTGTTTTCCGAGCACACTTTATATTTCAGGTACACTTGTGTTCCTTCAATATACTTGGTAATTTTCAAAACCTAACTTTCCGAGTACACTGTCTGCTAGAATTTGGTCTGGAACACACTTTGTATTATATGAAAGTTATTCGGGTATACTTTGCATAAGATTGTTGTCCGAGCACACTTTACATTTGAAAGAGTGCTCGAGCACAATCTTCATACAAGCATACTTGAATGAATGCATTGATTGAATATGTGAGTTAGTATGATGAAATTGTTAAGAGTCATACTTGAATGAATGTGTTACCTAAATATGTTAGTTAGTATGATAAAATTGATTATGATTCTTTTTAGAGTTTGTAATAGATAAGTTTTAATTTGAAATAGAGAAATTCTTGAGTAACTTTATCTTTGCATACTTTACCATTTCTGGACACACTTTTAGATGGATAAGGAAACCATTCTTGGAATAGATAAGAAAGTTAGGTGATAAAAGACAAAACAATCTTATGCACTTGAAGATGGATAAACCTTTTGTCAAGGTTGCTGTAAAAGCCAAAAACCCTTCTGCCAACCACAATGTTATGCCAAGTGGAATATTCTGTGATTCCAGGACTGAACATCTGAATGTTATGATGGAAAATGGAGAGATTGTGAAGATCTTCTCTAAAATTGACTTCAGAAAATTCAATCTATGGCAATTGAATGTGCTTGCAGCACTGTATCTCTCTGATTCCAAGGAAAGGCAAAGGCCTACAAGTGGTATGCAATCAGAGTTGCTAGAATTCTTGAGAGAGCAGCAAAAATTGGACTTTCCATGCCTAAACAAGCATCTTTGGCTAAATTGAAGAATGTTTAGCTTTTGCTTGTGTAATTTTTGTTTATGTAATTTGATTATGAAATTTGGTGTGTATTTTGCTAAGTGTATGTAACCACAGAGTGTTTTGGGTCAGCTTAGGTGTTCCAATCTAGGGGGAGATTGTTGGGTCAAGAGTTTGACCCAAATGAGGAGATTTGACCTAAATGAAGAATATTGAAGATTGGAATCTTCTCAACCTTCTCAGAAACTGCTAAGTATTGAACCCGGGTACACCTTGGACCTTCGAGTAAGCTTTTACTTAGCCGAGTACGAGATTTCGCCTCCCGGGCAAGGTTTTCTTCAAATAGTCTTCTTAAGTGGATATCCGAGCAAGGTATGTTTTTTGGTGATTTCCGAGTAAGGTTCATCTATTTGGCATATCCGAGTAAGGTTCACTTTGTCAAGCAGGATTGTTCTTCAAGACCAAGTATTTTACTCTTCCGAGTAAGGTTTGGTCAACCAAGTCCAAGAAGCCAAGTAATTGGAAGACCGGGCAAGGTATTCTTTAATAATTATGGTCCAAGTATACTTGATGAGTTGATGGAATATCTCTAAGTTATATTGAGTAAGGTTCTGCTCAAGCAAGGTATGTACTCCCGAGTACGCCTTATCAATAAGTTATTCAACTGACAATGAGCCGAACAGGATCATAGAAGAACAAGGTTGCTCGTAAGGATTTGTCGAGCAAAGTTTGATAAGTCCAAGAAGATTGAAGTCTACTCGGTGAATATTTTACTTGGTAAAATATTCTTTAAGTAAAGTCTACCCGGAAACTGATTCCGAGTACACTTCTATGTTTACCAAGTCTGAAGGAAGGCCGAGTACACTGCGTACTCGGAGACTGAAGTTTAATGAAAAGCCTACCCGGAAGACTTGTTTTACACGTAGTATAATTTTTGAATATGTAAATTGAATATGTACTATCGGATAGGGTTTCTAGAAGGAATGACAGCTGTCCTAGGTTGGCAGGCCTATAAATAGAATAATTAGGGCACGCCGCAAAAAAAAAAGACACGAGAGACAGAGAGGATAATACCGACACATTAATTAAGAGAATATTTTGTGTGTGACGGCTGTCCTAGGATTCCTCCTAAACCCTAATCGATTATCCTTTTGTATGATTAACGTTATATAAATGGAAATTTTTTGAGTGAATCCTTCGTGTGTCTTCGTATTTTTGAATATTCACTGCAACCGTATGTTTGTTATTGATTCCGCCTTTAACAAACGGTCATCTTTCTAAACATATTAACCCGTCATTAACTCGCTTGTCAACACGATTAATTTTGTGTGAGTTATGACATGATTAATTAAGATCCGATTCGAAACGACCTGACATTCGTTATATCTTCATAACGAATTAGACTCCATTCGTTATGATTGTATAACGAGTGATGATAACTTAACGAACCAGCCTCCATTCGTTATATTACATAACGAATGGGCTTATAAACTTAACGAACTAGCTCTCATTCGTTATGCTACCATAATGAATGAGCTTATACCTTAACGAACTAGCCTAGCATATAACGAATGGACCTCATTCGCTATACAAACCATAGCGAATGGGCCATTTACAATAAATAAACAATCTAGACTATGTATAACTTATTCGAATGCTACGGACAACCATTTCGTGCACTAACAGACACCCCCTTTTCCGTAGCTATCGAATACTTTAATCTTGAATACTTTAACTGCAAATCACCAGTCACAAACCGTGCACTAACAGTCATTCGTATGAATATCACTCTGATTCGTTACCATGTAGTAACGACTCTGATTCGTTACCATGTAGTAACGAATCAAGTAATTCGCTATCAGGTAAATAAATTAACGAAAGAGACACAACGACATAACTATAAAAGATTAACGAACTAAAGTCTAGTTCATTACAGATTTGATGAATCAATATTTTACTTGGTAAAATATTCTTTAAGTAAAGTCTACCCGGAAACAGATTCCGAGTACACTGCTATGTTTACCAAGTCTGAAGGAAGGCAGAGTATACTGCGTACTCGGAGACTGAAGTTTAATGAAAAGCCTACCCGGAAGACTTTTTTTACACTTAGTATAATTTTTGAATATGTAAATTGAATATGTACTATCGGATAGGGTTTCTAGAAGGAATGACAGCTGTCCCAGGTTGGCAGGCCTATAAATAGAATAATTAGGGCACGCCGCAAAAAAAAAAAAGACACGAGAGACAGAGAGGATAATACCGACACATTAATTAAGAGAATATTTTGTGTGTGACGGCTGTCCTAGGATTCCTCCTAAACCCTAATCGATTATCCTTTTGTATGATTAACGTTATATAAATGGAAATTTTTTGAGTGAATCCTTCGTGTGTCTTCGTATTTTTGAATATTCACTGCAACCGTATGTTTGTTATTGATTCCGCCTTTAACAAACGGTCATCTTTCTAAACATAGTAACCCGTCATTAACTCGCTTGTCAACACGATTAATTTTGTGTGAGTTATGACATGATTAATTAAGATCCGATCCGAAACGACCCGACATTCGTTATATCTTCATAACGAATTAGACTCCATTCGTTATGATTCCATAACGAGTGATGATAACTTAACGAACCAGCCTCCATTCGTTATATTACATAAAGAATGGGCTTATAAACTTAACGATCTAGCTCTCATTCGTTATGCTACCATAATGAATGAGCTTATACCTTAACGAACTAGCCTAGCATATAACGAATGGACCTCATTCGCTATACAAACCATAGCGAATGGGCCATTTACAATAAATAAACAATCTAGACTATGTATAACTTATTTGAATGCTACGGACAACCATTTCGTGCACTAACAGACACCCCCTTTTCCGTAGCTATCGAATACTTTAATCTTGAATACTTTAACTGCAAATCACCAGTCACAAACCGTGCACTAACAGTCATTCGTATGAATATCACTCTGATTCGTTACCATGTAGTAACGACTCTGATTCGTTACCATGTAGTAACGAATCAAGTAATTCGCTATCAGGTAAATAAATTAACGAAAGAGACACAACGACATAACTATAAAAGATTAACGAACTAAAGTCTAGTTCATTACAGATTTGATGAATCAGTATTTGATTCGGTGAGAAAGTGGTTCGCTGAGCTAGTTCGTATATTACCTTAACAAATTGGACACAAAGCAGTTCCAATTCGCTAAGGATAACGAATGGTCAAGAATTTTGACTTAATCTTTGACTCACATAGTCAAAGTCAAAATTAATATGAACACCGATAGTCAACAACACAAATCAAGCTTCAATTAATCCATAACTATCGTCGAATAATCAAAACATTATGTGTAGTAAACTCGGAAACACAATACGAAGCTCATGGTGTTGAGATTGAGACTCAAAACCCAGAAAATAACTAAGGTTAACCAGAGTAAACAAGAACCCCGAAACCATTAACATACAATCAACCCGGCAAACTGAAATCATTCGTCGATTAAAATCCACCAAGGAGCTCGGAATCGCATTCCGATCACAAATGATTATATATCAATTAAAAGAACACAGTATTACATAAACAAATCAGGGTTTTGAACTCGGAAAAACCCTTAGAACACAAAAGTTCATAATTAATCTATTAAAACACCGTCATTTTTGATGAAAATCACATCGCTGTGATCGTTTATACCTTAGCAAAACAATGATATTCTTGAAATGTCAAAATATGAAGATCGAATTTCAGAGAAAAATTTGAATAGGTTACTTTAGGTTGAAGAAAGATGATAAACAGTGAAGGACTGTTCGTTCACTTTGTCTTATATAGCCTTACACGTTTCCCGAAGTACCTTATGTACGAATTAAGCAATTCGTTTGAATTATAAATAACGAATTAGATAATTCGCTATTCCAGTTCGTTACCTTAGAGTAGCGAAGAAGACATGACTCGTGTCTTGATTCGTTAAATATGTATAACGAAGTAGAGATGATTCGTTACAGAGTGCGGAAGCGAATTAGGTGAGCGAACTAGAAAACAGTTCGCTAAAGAATCACCTAGTTCGTTATCCATAATTAACGAAGTAGCTTTTATTGAATTAAAAACTTTATTTAATTTTAAACTAAATAATTAAATGAATTAAATAATGAATTAATCAATAAATAATTAAAAATATTAACTTAAATAAATTATCGAGAACCTTTTTATCCCGATAATTGAATACCTTAAAAAAAAGCGTTTCACTTTTACGAAACATAATTTAAAATCATTAAAAAAATATGTAAAGTACGAAAGATAAATTATTTTTGGTATTTTGTAAGTATTAAAGAATGTATTTACAAAAATATCCGAACAAGAAAGTAAACAATATTTTTGTGTTTTTCTATGAGTTATCAAAAGCATTACATTTTTTTGAGTTTGAGCAGAGAATCGTATTGACCAAAATGCCTTTACATCACAGTTTTATATTTCAGCGATATTATGAATGACGTTAAGTCGGTCATTGATATTGTTGTCCACTTAAATCTTATAACAAACCTTCGAGTATTTTTGTGATATGATTTATGGTTCAATTAGCGCACAGAATATCAGAAACTATCAGCCCCTAATCTCGGTTCAAGCTTAATTTTATTTTTGCCAAATCACCCCAACTTGACTTAAACCATTATAATGTTGATCAAAATTTTGATACCAATTGAAAAACTCTGAGCAATGCATCAAGTTTCCTTTACTGTGAGTGAGTATGCACGAGTCCATCTGTCGGCTTACATACATTGTATCCCCTGGGGTCCATTTCTTATTGGTATTAAGACGCACGCAAGGGAGGAACAGCTGTATGACTAACAACGGATTTTGATCAAATCAGTAATTTAGATTGTACAAAGTACAGCGGTGATCAAGTTTAATGACTTTGGGTTTTCTCTAGAAAGCGAGTGAAATATTCATGCTTATGAATACCCAGATGATTAAGCCGCATAAAGACTCACATTGTCCAGAATCCTAACGCTTGTTATTTGCTTTATTATATTTTTGGTGATCAACAACAATAAGGCTTGAGTATGATCGGTTATTACATTTCTGCCATCTTCACCGAGACTTTTGCTAGAGACTAATACCTCTTTCAATTTGGCTTTTCTTTAAGTTTATATCACTTACTTTACTCTAACTGCTTGTTTAAGACCTATCAATGCACCGATGATTAAGCACACAACCTTTTAAGCTTATTTCTTTTCTGGATTTGGGGTCAAATAATCAATGTACTATCATTTTCTCTTTTTGCTTCAAAAAATCAAAATTTTGAGGAGCATAAAACTAAATGATTTAAATTGTCCCAGTTAATTTAAGTTCATAAACTAATGGCTATCATATCCATCTACAAGTAGAGGACAGGACCAATACATGCAAGAATGCTTCACAAACTTAAATAACTGACTAAATTCTCAGTTAAAAATAACGTAGACAGCTAAACAAACGCCCCAAGTACTTTCCATTTGTCAGATAAATGGCTAACCAGAAGATTTCCAAGAAATTATCAGGACCAAACATATATAAGTATATGTTCTTCGAAATAGAAGTAAATGACATAATTTTCAGCGATCATAAGCAAAGAGCTTTTTTTTACAAACTAAAAACACAATCTTTTTGTCTTTTCGGATTTTTCTTTACAAAACAAGAAAATTCACATTCTTTTTGTCTTTTTCAAAAATTTTCTGTACAAGCAAAAATCACAATCTTTTTGGTATTTTCTAATTTTACAATGTTTTTGGATTTTCAAAAATAAAACAAGAAAGAACACAATATTTTTGAATTTTCAAATTTTCTCTAATGTTTTTGGGTTTTATCTATACAAACTCAAAGCACAATATTTTTTTGTATTTTCTAAGATTCACCCCCTAAAACCTAAAAACAAAATGAAATTTAAACTAGAACAATAATATAAGTAAAGATAATTATCCTAATTTTAGGATCTCAGCAAGGGTCTTCAATCCATTTAAACAAAGAAAAAAATTAAAACGTGTTTTATCAAACGCTTTGGTAAATAGATCGGGTTTTAATCAGTGTGCACTTTCTCAAGATCAATTAATTTCTTTTCATAACTATCCCGTATAAAATGATATCGAATTTCGATATGTTTCGTTTTAGAATGTTGTACGGGATTCTTGGTGATACTAATAGCAGCAGAATTATCAATCATGATGGGAGTAGTAAGAAACTTCAAACCGTAGTCGCGAAGATGTTGTTGTATCCACAAAACCTGGGAACAGCAACTCGAGGCTGCAACATACTCAGCTTCGGCGGTTGAAGTGGAGACCGTTGGCTACTTCTTACACTGCCAGGAAACAAGCCGGCTTCCTAAGAATTGACATCCCGCTGTAGTAGACTTGAAATTGATCTTGCATCCTCCATAATCTGATTCTGAGTAAGCGGTAAGATCAAAAGTATCATCTTTGGGGTACCATAACCAATGTTAGGATTTCCCCGTAGATACTGCAGAATACGCTTGACCGCTGCCAGGTGAGTCACTCGAGGACTAGCTTGGTACCTAGCACATAAACAAACAACAAACATTATGTCGGGTCGAGAAGCAGTTAAATACATTAAAGAACCAATCATGGCACGATAGAGGGTCGGATCAACGGTATCCTCCAATTCATCCGGTGATAAATTACGACCCACGGGAAGAGGAGTAGACGGGATTTTTCCGGCAATAATCTTGAATCGGCCCAAGACATCGTTCACATATTTTGTCTGATGAATGAAGATTCCCTTCGCAGACTGATGAACCTGCAACCCTAAAAAGAAATTCATCTCTCCCATCGAACTCATCTCGAACTTGGTTTGCATAGACTTCTTGAACTCCTTACATAATGTATCATTTGTAGACCCAAAGATTATGTCATCGGCATAAATCTGAACAAGGAGAAGATCATCACCAATATTCTTATAAAACAACGTGCAGTCGACAGTTCCTCGTTTGAAACCATTATCCGTCAAATGGTTGGCGAGCGTGCCATACCAAGCTCTCGGGGCTTGATGTAGACCATATAATGCCTTGTTTAAACGGTAAACACGGTCGGGATAATCGGATATTCAAAGCCTGGAGGCTGTAAAACAAACACTTCCTCATGAAGTTCACCATTAAGAAAAGCACTTTTAACATCCATTTGATACACTTTGATATTTTTGTAAGCAGCATATGCCAGGAAAATTCGAATCGACTCTAATCTTGCAACTTGAGCATAAACCTCAGTGTAATCAATACCCTCTTGCTGATGAAAACCTTGCACCCAAACACCTAAACATGCAAATTGGTGTAATTCTTCTTGTATGGATTCTACCCAAGATGGATCTTGCAGAGCCACACGAGGAGTTGTAGGCTCAACTTGGGATAAAAAACAAGAGAATTTAACTGTATTTACAATACCAGTGGAATGTAAATCGGCATAAGCACATAAAACATTATTTTCACCCGAGGAAGCAACTTGACGACGAGTTTGAACTCCCACATCAAGGTCTCCAATAACGTTTTCCTGTGGATGGTAATTATGAATCCTGAGAGTAGGATTTTCAGAAATAGCAACATTTTCAAATAAATTAGTGTAATGTTCACCCAATTCAGGAGATAAAACATCACTGTCAAGTTCAATAACTTGATCCACAATTGCATTACCATCAGATGAAGTAGAAGTATTATCATGATGAACAGGAGACTCATTGTCAGGTTCTTCAGTTGGAGCAACCAATGGAGCTTCAACATCATTTGAACTTGCAAATCTTGGCATTTCTAAATGTTATTCAAAATAAGCACGGACTAAATCTTCATCTGGATGATCGGTTGATGGAGTAAATGAATTGAACAATCCATCGTAGTCAAACATCCAGTCGGGACCTTTCCCTTGTGGAGGAGTGGTGTACTTTTGACAGTCAACATGGTACCACTCTTCAACACAACCAGACTTAAAATTAAAAACTCGTTTCTTAGGAGACGCATACCCCAAGAAATAACCTTCAATGGCCTTTTCATCAAATTTACCCACATCCCTTTTTAGCATAGTACAAGGACACCCAAATGGTTCCAAATACTTTAAATTAGGTTTACGATTATTCAATAATTCAAAACTGGTCTTCTTGAGTCTTTTAACTGTTAGAACACGATTGAGTGTATAACAAGCAGTCTTCACCGCCTCATTCCAAAATTGGACAGGAAGCTTTGATTCAGCAAGCATCGTTCTATCAACTTCAATTAACGTTCTATTTTTCCTTTCAGCTACACCGTTCTGTTGTGGTACATATGGGGCACTGTATTCTCGATGAATTCCTTTTTGTACACAAAAGAAATCCAATACAGTGTTTTTAAATTCAGTACCATTGTCACTTCGAATTCTCCTCACTTTCAGTTTGTAAAGTGATTCGATCTTAGTGATTAGATTTTGAACAAGGCCGGGTGTTTGATCTTTATAACTCATAAATAAAACCCATGAATATTGTGAATAATCATCTGTAACAACCAGGCAGTACCAGTCTCCAGAAATACTCACACGATTCACTGGACCGAACAAATCCATATGAAGTCCTTCAAGCGGAGTATCAATGGAATTTAATACCTTAGATGGGTGATCACATGACAACCATGTCCTCGGGAATCACATAACCCGGTTTCAGAATCAGACACTCTTTATCTGTAAATATCGTAGTGTATTGCTTATCACAAATTTTCGACACACTCAATAAATTATGGTCCACTTTATCACAATAGTTAACCTTCTCAAAAGTAATCTTCCCATTTGACACATCACCTTCTTGTGTAATCATACCCCCAGAATTCCCAGCAAACGCCACATAATATCCTTGAATATTTCTCACGTTTGATAAGAGATTGAGATTTCCAGTAATATGACGAGAACATCCACTGTCCATGATCCAGTTTTCACCAGAAATGGTCTTGGATGAACCCTACACACAAAAGAAAAATGATTAGTTCAAAAAGGCAGCCCAGGCCTCAGTCTTGGGCACCTTTTGGTTTTCTTGAGAAAAATTAACCTTAGTTGCATTTAATTGTTGTTCAGCAACTTGAGAATAAGTTACAGGCTTCCTAGACTTTCGTCTTAAGTAAGCAGCTTGAACCACATTTGAATTTTCATTCTTACATAAGGTTGCGACAGGAATAAACTTAGGTTTTACAGAACCATGAGTTTCATTCATATGAACCACTTTTCGAGGATGTATATCAGAAAACATAATATGAGTATCATCAGCATACGACATAGGTCGTTTCAAAATCTCCTTTACCACAGGAACCGACTTAGAATGGTCCTTGATAAAAGGATGAAGATTCTGATAGCTCTTCTGACTACAATTCCTCACTACATGACCATGTTGACCGCAAAGAAAGCAGCTTCGCATGTCTACACGATGACGTTTAAAATTTGTTGGAACATGTGACACAGATGATGATTGACGACTCACATTCTTAGTAATGCTCTTAGCAAAATCATCAGATAATTCAGATTTCTTTTTCAAGTAAAAATCTAAATTAGAACAGTTCGAAAATGTCACACCCCGATTAGGTAGTTGCGGAAGCGTAATACGGGAATGTAACAGATAACACTGGTATCAACAATATTGTTTATAAAGAAATTCATAAACTAATTTACATTATATTACATGGGTAGGTACTATGTTTACAAACTAGGTAAAAACACATAACCGGTTTACGAGCTTCTTATTCAGTATTATATCAGCGTCTATTCACAGCTATTCAACTTTCCTTCTAACACCAAGCATGTAAGCAAATCATTCCACTTTTGCTTTACCTGAAAAGCATGTTAAAACGGGTCAACAACGTCTAGTTGGTGTGTTTCAAGTTTCACGAGTATCAATGAAATCAGTTCACGAGTTCGTAAAGTTTACAGTGTGTATGTATATATGTCTGTGTATGATGCATTATACTAAGCCACAAGTGAAACCGAAACGAGCTAAAACACATGGCCTCCACTGCCCATGCACTCCCGTTGGCATTTAACAGCCACTTTGCCCCAAGTATGTACTATGTCTAACACCACATAGCAGTATGTAAAAATATAATGACAATGTGCAACTGGGTTTACATATGTTCCGGCATACCCCTCCGGCTCTGTCAGTTGGGTTTGTCAAACCGATAGTACTATCCACACGTCACCGGCACGAAGTTAATCACTTGTGTTTGTGGGGACTTGTCAAGTGTTAGTACTTAGATAATCCACATCATCACACGTTTTCAAGTATATCAGTTTATGTAAACATGCTTTTCACCCCAAAAGTTCTTAAAACAGTTTAGAAAGTGGGGGTCGTGAAACTCACCTTATCGTAGTTCGCACAGAAATCACGTATCAATAAGTCAGATGCCTCGTTTATAGCCTGATTCCTATAAACGGTATCGTATCGTTATTACTAGTACATTGTTCAAGCTAAGTCGGGCTGTATAGATAATCTGGGTATAGCTGTTAGGCCCAGAACATGACCATAGTCTTAGATTGTGACGTTGTATACTATGAAATGTTTAAAACTGGATTTGGCTCAGTTTCACCGTTTCCTGAGCCTAGCTCAGTTGATCGTTTATACGTTTCGGGATTAGGTAAGATCACATAAAACTTAAGTAAATATATTGATTGATAAAATGATTTGATTTATGAAAGAATTTTAAAGTTTCGGTGTCTGGTTTGATTGCAGGGTTCGTTTCCGTTTTTACACGGGTTTGATTATACAAAACGCGCACAATCCACCCGAATTGTCCGGAATTCTCGTAAAAAGTTCGTTTTTATTAATATCATTCAAAAATATGATATTTGGCCACTTTTGACATTTTGACATACCAGTCAGTCCGTTAAACACAAAACTGCCGGTTTCGTTAAAACAATTATAATTTAAATCTTTGATTAATCATAACTAAATATGTACTTATATATAAATTATGTAAATTTTTGTAAAAATACATTAAGACATGGAGAATTTTATAAAAATATTTTCAGAAATTTTATGATTAATTATTTATTTATAAAAATTCATTTAATAGGTTATAATCGTGTAATAAATGGCCCGTTTATATCAAACGACCTCCGAAAAATCCAATAATTTTTACCAATGGCCTCAATGTTATTACATAGCCCCTGCAAAATTTCCAGAACCTAACTCTTTTGAAAAATTGCTTTTTTGTGCGTTTTTCGGCTGTTAAAATTCGGTTAAGCCATGATTGCACAAACCATACTTAAACATTTCCAATGATTCCCAAACTTTACCAGTGATCTTACCATCACATATTAAACTCCAAAACCAAGTTTCATAATTTTTCAATATGTTTAGCTATTTTTCCCAAATAAACGCTCATAAACGGGAATAAATTCACCAAATATTCTCCGTTTATCGAAAAATTACCAAATTTGAACAGGGACTCATTTATATGATCCCTAATGTCCCTGAAAGTTTTCACAAGCTAACAACAAGCACGTCACAACCTAATACTAAACAGCCTCTAAACGAGTGTTACGGGTTTACCTTGTCGGTTTTCGATGAATTTTGCTAGTTTAAACGACTTTTCGGGTCTCGGGGTGCAAACTCAGTATATCTACATATCATATAACATCAAACCAAGCATAAATCATCCATGTAACAGCCTTGATAATTAGGGTTTCGGTTTTGGGTTCAAACCGAACTTTCTAACCGTAAAAACGTTGTATTCATGTTCTAATCCGCGTTTTTGACCAAAAAAGTATATGTTCCTGGTTTGTAAACATGTTTAACATCAAAACATGGTTTTACTTGATTTTTAGGGTTTTTGGATGGTTAAACATGTTTAAAACTAACTAAAACATGTTTATATGTTAATTATATGCATCAAACTTGTTTAAATTTTCATAAAACTTAATCTTACCTTAGGGTTTTGAAGGGGAGCTGATAGAACAGAGCTGGAGATGCTTTGGACTTCAAAATTTTGTATGTTATAATGAATAACAATGTCTTAAGGTGTAAGTTATGTATATAAAAAATAATGTGATGTTTGGTGGGGCTGGCCGATCGGAACTATGAAGGACCCCTTAATGGGCTGTTTTGGCCCATTAATCTAATTATACAACCCAAACATGAAAAGCCCACTTCAAATTTAGTTCAGGTTCGGCTTTTCGCAAGAAAATTAATTCGGGTGTGAGAAATAGCGCAAAAACGAGTGTTTTTCAGCTTATTTTTGTAAAATAAGAAAAACGTACTGACTCGTTGTAAAATTCCAAAATATTTTCACGGATTGCTTAGAACATGTCATATAAGTGTTTTATAAATCTTTTTCGGCTTAACGGATGCTACAATGCTTGTTTTGATATTAACGATTGCGTTTAAGCTTATAGCGTATCGATAAACGAAACCTTTTTCGTTTAAAGAGTTTTAAACGTACTGGGGCCTAAATATCAATATGTTAGCCCCTATAACATATATATAACTCGTATATGACCCCTCAGTATGTATACGGGTCATAATTAGTATCGGTCGGTTACTCGTTTAAGCACTACGAATTAACCGATTTATCGTTTACTTGTTACGTAATAAATATAGTGTACCTCGTTTTGTCATGAATGTCACAGAAAAACTTTTCAATGTTTCTGTCCCAGTTGACTTCACAAAGTTAATTTTCTTAGCCTGTTTCAAAACTTGTTTGACTTTAGTCAATGTGTCAGATGAAGCTGATATTTTCGCATGAGCATATTGACATTCAAGTTCACGAACCTTGGAGGTTTCATTGTAAAACACACTCTCAATGAGTTCAGGTTTTATGATACTTATTGGAATGTCTTTTTCAGTGAACATTGTATCCATCCCCTTTAACTTATATACACGTGAAGATGATGGCTTAAGTGCATTAGGATTTATAAAACGTAACAAATCCTCATCAGAAATTTTGGGTTTTTCTGGTTTCTTAGCCTTCACTGGTTTGACAAAAACATCTTGTTTCATCTTAGTTGTGTGCGAACCACACACAGCCTCCTCAAATTCATGAGGTTCACACAGTATGTGATTAGAACTTGGAATGTTCTTGTTCTTGTGTATAATTTCCGGTTCAAACACATCCTCAATGATAACTTTGTCAACATTTTCAACAAAAATTTTGTTGCTTTGAACATGAGGTTTATGAGAAACAGATTGGGTTTTAACAGTTTCAGACTTACTTGTTTTAGATTTTTCTGAAGTCACAGGCTCTTTAAGAATAACATCTTCCTCAGTTGGAGCAAAATGATTAATTTTATAATCATTGTGAAATGGTGGAGGAATTTCAACAAAACCTTATTTGAGTCCTTTTGTTTTCCAGAAACTTCGATAATTTCATTCAACAGAAAATATGAATTTCGAAATTTACTCAATTTATTCTTTAACTCAAGAACCTCATTCTCAAGCTCGGTTATCTTTGAACGATGTTTCAAAATTTCTTGAAGCTTTTGGTCATTAATTGTCATTTTCACAGATAACTCGGCTTTAAGATCATGATTGCTTATAGTCAATGCCTCAATTTTCTCTCTTGAGTTGATTTGAGAGGTCAAGGATTGCCTATAAGTATCTTTTAAAGACACAATCTCTTTTAGCAAATTATCATTTTGAAGTTTTAATGAGTCTATATTGGACTTATTATACTCACAATCAACACATGATAACTTAGATTTAGAATTACTAACCTCACTTTGTTTGGCCATGCAAGCAGATGTGGTAGAATCACTGATCTTCTCCATATAAGCAAAGCTAGTTGGAAGCTTTTCACTTGAATTATCAGATTCAGACTCAGTTTCAGCATCAGAAGAAACTTCATTCCACTTATATCTGGAACGTTTTCAGGAAACCCAAACATAGCTAGATTAGCTTGATTTTCATTGCACAATAGTCGTTGTGACCAATCACTTCCATCAGCTAACACTGCATGTGACCCAGAAGTAGACGATTTCTTTTCAGCATCATTGACCCGTGGTGTGGAGGAATTTTGATTTTTACCACGAGTACCGGTATACTCTTTCTTTGGCTTGTCACATTCTTTCACAAATTGCCCGAATTCTCGACAGTTAAAACATTTTACCTTCAATTTGTCAAAACCCAACATTTTATTCAGGGCAGGAAGATCTTTTCCGGTTCTTTGCATAAATCTTTTTACCTTACGAACAATCATTGCCATGTTCCACTTTAAATCTATGAGCTCGAGATCATCGGGATCAATTTGATCATAATTTTCATCGGTTAAATCACTAGTTGCAATCTTGCTACACACCAAATTCTCGTAAGAGGACATAAAGGCAGACAAAAATGCAAAGTTTTGTTCAGCCTCCTTTATGTTTACATTAGTTTGAGATGAAAATTGACTTGTAGATGATGAAGTTCCCGATCCTCCAGATGAACCAGAGATACCATAAGATCCAGTATTTCCAGCTTGTAGAAACAGGCTCGTGGATCACTATACATTGTAGTAGCATTCTCACTTGCAGCTTGAGTAAGGAAGCAGTCAATGGAGAAATAGTTGAACTTAGAGGCATACTACCACCATAGAAAGAAGGATCTTGACTTTCCTTAGAAGATTTCTGGCACTTAAGATCATATTCCCTAACTTCAATCTTTTGTAAGAATTCAATAGCAGTCAAATATTCATTCAAGAAATAATTATTCTCCTTGAGAACCATTAAGAATGTGGAATAAGAACTTGGGAGTACACTCTTAATAGTGTCAATTTTATCCCTCTCAGAAACTTCTAACCTCATCTTGTCCATTTCAGCAATTAAGTGATTGAATCTCGTTGTCATTTCTTCAACTGTCTCACCTTTGAGTAAATTAAAGTTTCTGAATTGAAACTTAAGCATCACTTTCTTGCTTTCAGCAGTGTTTCCCATACTCCTCATTCGGATATGTTGAAACAAAGAAGCACATATTTTTATGCTACCCACTTGATGAAAAATATTCTTCGGCAAAGCCATAGTTAGAGTAGAATAAGCTTTTGTCTCTATCTCTAATGCTTTCTTTTCTTCAACTGAGTATTGTGAGATAGCCTTTGGTGTATAACCAATAGTCTCATCTCCAATCATAGGAACGGTATAAACTTTATCTAAACAATATGTTTTGAGACGCTAATGCATACATACCGGCCATTTTTGACAAGTTTCAAAATACAAGGGTGTAACGAATGGATTAACGAATCAATAAGCAAATAAGATTAACGGATGGATGGTAAATGTAACGAACTGTAAACAGTTGTAGCGAAATGTGAACAGTATCTAACGAATCAAATCTTAACGAAGTTAAGATTGATCAGACAACTAATCACAATTGAGTTTAACGAATCAGCCAACGAATCAAAAAGTTAACGAATCAGAAAGTCAAACTAACGAATTGATTAACAAACTAACCAACGAATTAGCAATCAAACTGATAAGAAAAACTTAACGAATTTGAGATTCTTCAGTAGCGAATCACTAAGAAATACTTAGCGAAATGGATAACGAATCAGCTACAGTTGATTAGCGAATCATATAACGAATCAGGTTGTTACAACCGTTTGTAACAAACTCTGACACTTTATGCCACGTGGAAAAGGTTGTTATGACACAAATCCCAAAGTGGACGCGTGTCACAAGAATCAGTTATCCCCAAATAATGAATTAGATCACACGAATCAACTATTATAGCGAACTGGCTAGCGAATCACTTGAAAGGAATAACGAATTGATGAACTTAATGAACGAATCAAAATAAACATGATAGCGAATCAACATAGCGAATCATGTTCATCTTTGAATCTTCAAATCTTCAACAAGAATTTCCAGAAATCTGGAAATGATGAACACCAACCCAGAAACCCAGAAACTTAAAATTTGTAATACAAACTCGATACCAAACCAAATCAAACAAATAACTAACAAAAACACTCGTAATACGATCGCGAACCTAACACACTGATCCTCGTAACCGTTTATCTTCGATAACCAACTCGATTAGACCAAAATATACCCCTATTTCGGCCTGAAACCAAAACCGATACCAATTCCACTCAAAACCAATCCAAACTTCAATTCCAACTCATAAAGCTTTACCAATACCTTTAACAACTAAAATCCAATCTCAACCGACCATAAATCATTCAATTAACATTAGTTTGATCCGAATTCGCTAAAACAGAACACTATCAATATCAAAAACTAATTAAACACCAAATCAATTGTAATTGAGCCCCAACAGCTCTGATACCACTTGTTGGAACCCGGATAGTTATCAATCTAATAACAATTAACGGATCTTGGATCTGTGTTAAACCGATTAATACCTTAACTATAGATCTAGCTCATACTTACCTTAGATTCAGTGTTATATTTGTTTATATATTATCAGTATATATGTATTAGTGATGTTATAATGTTAGGATGAAGATCGAGAGAGGATTTGGACAGGGTTTCGTTAATTAACTCTCAAAACTTAAATTAAGCGTGAACAATGTTCACTATATATAGAAGATAGGTTTGGTTCGCTAACATCCCCTAGTGAACCAGACGCTACTTCGTACATACATAAATAAAAAAAATAGCTTAACGAATCATCCTCTGATTCGTTAACATCCCCTAATGAATCAGAGGGAATAACCTTAAGTCTTAGTTCGCTAGCATCCCCTAGCTAGTTAGACAATACATATAACGAACTAGACTTTAACTTAATTGTTTATTACATTAAATATAAAACAAATACGTTAACGATAATTACAAAGACTCAAGACGCAAAACCGTGCACTAACAGATTTTGAATTTTGTTTCATGCAATTTCATTTATTTACTTATTCTTATGATTGATCTCTATAGATCTGTTGGTCGTGTCATACTTACGTCCCAAGTCACGCAAATTCTTCAAGTTTCGTATTGTGCCTTCTCGTTTTCCAAGCTGACGCGCTCAATCCGCAAATGACAATCCAAGTTTTCAAGAAATCGGCCTCCGCGATTCCGATCCCCCCACATTTGACCGCACCCACCTTCATCGCTATAGTAAATTCAAATTCAAACCCAACACCATTCATGGAAACGCAAACCAAACCCAATCAATGAGCCTCGTACAGAAACACGTCCGTTGTATAGTATGTGTAAATCCACCGCTTTACTTCCTTGAAACGTTAATATACTTCAATTTGTGATAGATTCAATTACCACTTATTGCTAAAACCTACCCAAACTCAACACCGCTCACCCATTTGCAAACATGTACCTAACCATTTGTCTCAATCATATGCTTGACCTCATGCTTCAAACCTACTATCATTGTGGTGACCCAAGCACACCCGCCATACTTTGGAAGGCCTAACTTGTTTCCGTCATGCAATATCCTAACTCTGCATCCTTTTTTGACCTTATACGATTTTCCGGTTTTAATACTTAGATATTTACAAAACTCATCAAACTCGTCTATATTTTCTTTTGCATAATTTCTTACTATTTATTTCTTTTACTAACACCTCGCGGCTAATTCCAAATCCGCGGTTATTTTTAACTTTCAGTCAAATGGATTTTCTCTAAAAATAATTTATTATCTCTATTATTATTATTATTGTTATTATTATTATAATTATTATTAAAGTTATTAATATTACCATCATTATTAATATTACTACTACTATTGTTATTAGTACCATCACCATCATCATCATCATTATTATTATTACGATAATTAGCTATACTACTATTATTATTAATATTTTATTTTTATTATTGATAATATTTTTATTATTGTTACTGTTAGTAATATTATTATTCCTAGTACCATCGTCACTACTATTATATAATAATATTTAAAGTAAAATATTGGATTCAAATAAGTTTTGAGCCCTTTTGAAACTATTTTTTTCATTCAATAATACTTTTTTTTATTATTATTATTATTATTATTATTATGATTAGTAATATTATTATTACTAGTATTATCGTCACCTCTAATAATAATGTAATTATTATTTCAAACCGTATTTAAAGTAAACTTTTTGTTTCAAACAAATCTTAACCCTTTTGTATTTTACGAAACGTAAATTCGTACATCATACTTATTTGCTTTGCTAAATCGGTTTACGTTTGTTATTTCAAATCACGTGGTCTATGACCCATTTTTCTTAAACGTAACCGTTGAGTGGAATTTGGGACTATGAACATGTATGTATAGCTACCTAATAGAAACCATATTTTCATTTTATTTCTACACTTCACTATCGGTGACCGGTTCTCTCCAAACGAATTCGTTTACTTAGAACCAGGACTGTGTCCCATGTACATGCCGAGTATATGTTATGTTATATTTTTACACAAATTGTTTTGTTTACTCGTGTACTTCTCTCTCACTCGATGTTTTATTTAAACCATTTTGTTGTTCTTGATTTCATCAGTCTGGAACAAATGCTTTATTTCAATTTCGAAATTTTAATTGTTTACTTTGATAAACTCAAGGTTACTACTAGAATGTTTATTTTCACAAACTTAATAGGTTTTAATATTTTAATATTAAAATTTCGTTTATCCAATTCATTTCAACTTATTATCAATTTACATGTTGGTAAGATACAATTGTTTATTCATCTCAACGTTGCCATTGGTCACGTCAATGTTTTGTTGGAAATTTTTATTTGTTAAACATCATGATATTTTGATACTTAAAATTTTTGTTTATATAAGCTATTCTCGAACCCAATGCGTTATCAATTTACATGTTCATATTTCGTTGGTTAAATGCTACGTTTACTTACTACGTTATTCTCGAACCCGTTATTTCAATTATATTTCACGACGTTCATAATTATAAATTTTTCATCATTTAACTTCATTACCTCGTCTATTTCGTTTCCAACATCGTTTACTTGGTTTAGACACGATGATCTTATTTACTTGATTTAGTGTTTTCGCAATGTCCTTGTTCTGAATGGTTTATCAGTGTGTTTGTAATGTTTTTACCCTTTTAATTCATTATTTTTATTTCATTGTTTTATATGAGAATTTTATTTATTTATCTAAGGTCTATGTCTTGAAACCACACAATAGAGCAAGTTATATGGACCATCCGACGATAGAGGTAATTATGGGTCGACACATAATTATTAAAGTCCTCGCATGGAAAATATAATAAGTCCGGTTGTGTGAAATAATTCAGAACTTGGAATGATTTTGGGGAATGGGAAAAATACAATATGATACGGGTATGGTGGATACGCCGCTGGTACATCCTATATATAAGTGTCCTTGTCAAATTTCCTATTTGTGGCGTTCTTTCGAGTCATTCAAAGATCGATGTATTTTCATTTTAATATCTAAAGTTGTTAAAACTTCTAACAAACTCCGTATATTAGCTGTTCTGTTTTAAATCTTACTTTTATTTTAATTTCGGGACGAAATTTCTAAAAGTTGTAAGTCCTGTAACATTCGTTACTTTTCAAACACGAAAACCCGTTCCATTTTAAATTTTTGGTTTTTATATGTATTAATATAAATGTAAATCAAAGTACGGCGATTTATAGTAATTATTCGTTCACTTTCTATTTCGTTTAGTTCAAATAACGAATCTCCGAGCCATAAAAGTTTATAAAATAATCAATGTTTAAATTTATCGGGTATAAAACGTAAACAATCTAAAGATATTATAAATATAACAAGTTTAAATCAATTATGTATAATTATAAAGTTAAAGGGTTAAAGATTTATTAAGCTTAAAAACATTTTGTATATATTTAAGGAGTTGAGGGGCTTAAAGTGTAACATTTATATTTAAATATAATATAATAATAATACCCAACCCAGCCGCCCCTGCCATCCTTTCCACGTTTTCCCGGCAACAGAAACTCCGGCGACGGCAGAAAACTACCGGCGACCATCAAAACCACTTCAAAACGCCATATTAACCCAATTTTAATGATATAAACTCGTTTCTCCATCATCTTAACACCTTATCAAGACCCATTTACGCGTATTAACACCCCAAAGTTCGGATTTCATTTCCTAAACCGCCAGATAATAATTGACATTTCATTAACTCTAATTAATCATCCAACGTAACAGTTACAACTATAAATAGCTTGCATAATCTCTTATAAACGTGCTACAAACATATTTTTACACAAACAAACTTGTTAATATCTCTGAATCGTTCGTCTAAGAAACATTCTTGCCAACTTGTCGTTCACCTACTTTCCGGTGTCATCAGAGGTAATTGATAGGTAGGTTTTTATTGGTTTGATCTGTCTAACAAAACCCCTAACCTAAATCTATAAAAAATGTAATGGATTTGAGAATTGAAATCTAGGGTTTATGTGAAGAAGATGAAGTTGGGTTTGTGTTTAAAATTAATTCCTTTCATCTTTTAAACAGAAAGCTCAATTGGTCCAGTGGCTGTGTATGTGTTGTATGGTTGTGGAGACCCGGGTTCGAACCCGAGTCACACCAAACCTGTTTTATATTTTTGAAAACCATTTTTATTAGTTTTAATAAATTAAATATATATTTATAAATCATACAATACAAAAATAAATAAAATTATTTTTATAGTTAAACAAAAGTTGTTTTAATTTCCGTTAGCAATTTCGTTTAAGAACCGACTTTTACAAACTCAATCCGCTCATTTAAAACTCGCTAAATAATTATTTAGATAATATATATAATGTCGTTGTAGTTTTATAATTTCCAAACTAACAAACGTTTAGACTAAAAAGAATAAAACATACCGACAACGAAAAATTCCATAAACATGATTCAAATATAATATTAATTAATATTATAATAATAATTCATGAAAACCCGTTAACTTAGATATTAATACACTT
The DNA here is from genome assembly GCF_021521415.1 of Bidens hawaiensis. Classification (NCBI taxonomy): domain Eukaryota; kingdom Viridiplantae; phylum Streptophyta; class Magnoliopsida; order Asterales; family Asteraceae; genus Bidens; species Bidens hawaiensis. Next base: position 1,566,801 of record NW_027491051.1, read on the forward strand.
AATAATGTTTAACAAAATACTTATAAATAAAAACTAACCGACAAAATCTTCAATTAAATTGTTTAGTAATTCTCCTATTCTTGTTATTTTAGCTCGTGAGATTTAATTGTTCGGTTTCATATAATGCGCTTATCCTATTACTTTCAAGTTATCATCCAACCTCAAAGGTGAGTTTCTCACACCCCCTTTTTACCCTTTTTAACTATTTTGGGGGCAGCATATATATCCTATCAACAATTCAATTTCGTTTATTTATTATTACAAACTACAATGCGTTACATAGACTTGTGTGCTTATTTGATTACTTGATCAAAGACTACTTTCACTTGGTTTCCTCAATAAGTATGATCATACACCCCCCCATGCACTCAGGATCTCGATGTTATGAGTGGAATAGGGACCCCCGATCCGAGTACATTTGGTTGTTACCGAATGGAAAAGACATTGCTCGCGCTCAAACTTCATGAAATTGTATGGTTTTTATGTACTTGTATCAAACTTGTGTCAACTCAACAACTATTCAATTAGTTGACTTTATTTTATATATATGCTACAGGTACTTACATTAGAGGATGAAATGGCGAAAGACACTTGAAGCTAGTTTATTTAAAGAATAAACAAGAAGATGTGTTTTATTGTTTTCCTTTATATTTGTCTTATTGAACAACTTGTGTACTTGGGATTTGAATGAATTAATGATATTATTGTCACTTAATATTGTCACATGTGTTTTAGGCAATCTGTACGTCACACTCGGGCGTATTCCGCTAAAGTCGGGGTGTTACAATAGGAAGATTTAAACAAATGCTTACATTTTAAGATTAATTAAACCTAAAACGCTAAAAAAATCATAAATTAACACCTGTTCCATCTTTACTCTAAGACCTATCGTGCTTGTGCTTCGTCCTTGTTTCCGTTCCAGAAGTAGATGAGTTAGGGTTCTTCATTTTGGTTCCGTTCCAGAATAATTAAACCACTCGGGCTTGTGGTTGTGCTTGTGCTTCACTGTAGAAACGAATCGTCGACGGTTTTAAGGAATATTGACTTACGATGAGTTAGAGTAATTATTTGACCCTTTTAAAAGAAGGCGCGTGCTTTTAAATTCTAATCGTACGGTGTATATATATATATATATATATATATATATATAGTATTAGTGGGTGGTCGTGTGTTCAGGTGGTCATGATGGTGGTGGACGGTGGCGGAGGTGTGGTGGTTCGTGGTGGCGGATATGTGGTGGTGGTGGTGGCGGGTAGTGGTGGCAGAGGTCGGTGGTGGTGGTGGTGGCAAAGGTCAGTGGTGGTGGTGGGTAGTGGGTGGTGGTGGTCGGTGGGTATAAATATATATATAATATAATATTAGTGGGTGGTGGTGTTGGTGGGTAGTGGGTGGTGGTGGCGGAGTTCGGTGGTGGTGGTGATGGGTGGTGGTGGTGTGGTGGGTGGTGGTGGCGGAGGTGTGGTGGGTGGTTGTGGTGTGTGGTTAGTGGTTGGTAATGGAGGTCGTTGTGGCGAATGTGGGCGGTGGATGGTGGCATTAGTTGGTGTGTAGTATGATTGCGGATATGTAATCCATGAGACGATGACGGTGCTATCCCGTATGATGACTATGATGATTGACCCAATTATGACGACGACGATGCGAATATAATGATACCCACATGAATACATGGATATAACAACCAGGGTTGGTGGTGGTTATCATAATGATGCTGCTAACCTATATGGTACGGTTTGTTTACGCCAACCCATACGATGGCGAATGTAGCTCATACGATGAGCATGATGTCTATGATGATAATCACACATATATATGATAATGACCAATTCTATGTATCTATATGACAATACGCCACACACACACACACACACACACACACACACATATATATATATATATATGTTGATGATGATGGTGAGACCGATGTTTAATGACATATAACCTGTATGATCGACGACGACCATGATAACGTATACGATGGTCATACTGATGGTAGCCTGTACGACTGATGATGTCGTTTGATGACGACAACAATTCATAAGATGGTGCCGACAAGGATCGCTAATATTGGGCTTTTTGTTTACGATAATCCATACGATGCTGACTACATTCCGTACATGGCAATAGGTTGATGATGATGCTGATGATGATGATGGTGCTGTTGACGATGATGATGACACTGATAACGAGATATATGTTACCCGTATGCTCAACGCCGACTATGATAGCCTATACAATGACCACGTTGATTACCCGCACGTCTGATGATGATGCCGTTTCATGGTGACGATGATCGATGTTTATGTTGATGATAACCACTATAATACATGATAATGATGATAACTTTATGATGTTGATCATCATCATAACACATATGGTGATGATGATAACCTAGAAGATGATAACGATACAAAACTACATACGATAATGATAACACTAGAATGTTTTGAGCTTCTCTATTACGAAGTTGTAAATCTTATCCTGAAAATATTACTAATGGTTAAGATAAGATAGTTCAATAATGGATAAAATTTTAATTTTATTTAAAAAATACGATTTATTAAACAAACTCAACTTTTAACGAAATTTATACCGAAATGTTAGTAAAAAAACTAAAAGTAAGACTATGTTTTTATATTATTTTTTTAAAAAGTTAAATACTATAAGTTATAAAACAAAAACCAATATATATATATATATATATACACACATATATATATATAATTAAATGTGTAGAAAAAATAAAAAAGTAAAACCAAAATTCAAACCCCTTTCCTAACTTCAAAAACCTAAATCGACTTCTAACTTCGCTTTACTGTAAGAATATTTGTAATTTGTATTTACTGTAATTCGTAGACATTGATTATCCTGGTAAGAACATAAAAATGTCACGTCTCAATAATGGAGTTAAGTTCCTGGTTGATATCGACAGCGATTCCATGAGTAGGATGGTATGTTAATGTTATCTGGTTAATTTTTTTATGAAACATTTTAGAGTTTTGCAACATATACATTCTAAGTACATTTTTTGTGTTACTTATAGCTCATTCCTAAATCTGTTCAACCAATGTTTGCTGACATGAAATCGAATACCGGCTGTTGTTTGATTTATGATCAAAGTGGTAGAACGTTTTCTGTATTTATAATCAAAGTACTTAATGACTTTTATTTTGGAACCGGTTGGACTGAATTAATCAGAAAATATTGTATAGAAGCTGGAACATATGTTGTATTTGAGCTTAAGTCAACATCTATGTTGAATATTTTTACTTTCAAAAGAAACGTAAATGATCAATCCGGTACTATGATATGTATTCCAGTCAGAAACTAACACGTCCATTACTTGGTAAGTTTTAATTTCTGTTTTTAATGATTGTTTCCAAATTCAAATTTCTTTTAATTAATAGGATCTCCCTGAGTGGTACGTGATTCAAGAATTTGGTGAAAATTGCATGAATTTTCTTTTCGAGCTTATTGCTCCAGATAGATTTATGTTTTTGCTCCAGATAGATTTATGTTTAAAGTTTCATGTCTTTGGGATGGAATGAGTTGTAGGCTAGATGATGGATGGATTTAGGTTTTTAAACAAACCAACTTGAAAGGTGGTTCGTTTGTTGTGTTTGAAATCATATAAGATATTACATTTCATATTAATTTCTTTCATGAAGATGGCATAGAATTTATCATTCCTGGTCCAAATCAGCTGTTTCTCAACTATCAATTAAGCAATCAAGGTAGTTCCTCCCAAAACCCAATTCATCTTGATGAGTAAAATGATGACTCTAAAATTGTCTTCCACATGAACGTCACAAAGAAATTGGTAAATTGAATTTTTAAATTTCTTTTTTATTTACAAGTATATTTGAAATTTGCTTTTCACAGCGTCTTCCGGGTCACATTGGTACCAAGATTGATGTCTATGATGGAAAAATAATCACTTTGGTCAATCCCGAAGGTCGTAAAAAATGAAACTCCATGGTGAAGTGTCGAAGCTGAAATTCAGATATTCTTTACCAAAATGGAAAAATTTCAAGGAGGAAAATGAATTACAGATTAGTGATAAGTGCAAATTTGAATATGACTTCAATGAATGTACTTTGTTGGTTTCAAAAGTTGATTAGTGATTTGGTCAGGTTTGGAACATTTGGGAAATATTTGGTGATGTGTTTGGTGATTTTTAGAACATTTGTGATTTGGTCACTTTGGGAAATATTTTTATGGTTGTGTTGATACACTTTTTAGTTTATTGTGTTGAATGTTGGTTGATTTTTTAAATGCTTTACTTTTATAGTTTCTTGTAACATCTATTTTGTTATTCACTCTTATTTTGTTTCATGGGATGTATTGTAATGGTGCCTTTTGTATGAAAACTTTTAATGAATGGCAATTATGGAGTATCTTAAAACAAATCGTAAAAACATAAAACACTTTGTTAAAAACGCTTGTGATACGCTTATTAAATCGTAAACAACACTTGGATAAATCTGAAAATAAAACAAAAAACACTTTGTTAAAAAACACTATTACGCTTGTAACACGTTAATGTACACAAACATATATGAATATCCTAATACGCTAGTAACACGCTTATCCCCTTTAAGTCTAACACTTTGGCAATTTCAGTTTTTATATTTTATAACCTAATAAGTCTAACAGTTACAATTTCTTTCATATTACCAATGAAGCATATAGAGAACAGTGTTGACCAAACATTAACACAACTACACCACACTCCGGATAGTAACGGCTTGAAAAAGCCATCAGTAAGTATTTGGCAGTTTCAGTTTTCCCTTAAATTGTTGATTAATTTCCATCCATAAGCTGATTCATTGAATGGTTTTTAGGTAAAACGGAGAAGCCGTAATAGAAAAGTTGATGTATCTACGGATGAAGCTTCCCCACCTGCTGAAATAAAGGTATGTACTGCACGAAACATTGTTAATTTCCCACCAACATGGCATATCCATGGGTATGTACTTATATATTGACTTCAACTAAGCCATCTTAATTTCACATGCTTGTTTATAGGTGTATGAGTGTCGTTTATGTGTGCATGACAAGCGTAACAAGGTGGCACATGGTACAGTTTTGGTCACCGGTTCCACAACAGTTGCATGGAAAAGCAATGCCGGAGGGTTGCTATAAAGTTATTATTGATGAAGCCATAAAGGAACAAGCAATAATTCCTTGTGAGGCAGGTGAAATCATGATTGTTGGCGACGCAACTGGTACTTTTGTTGCTTGGCCAGAACACCTAATCTTATGTGACCAGGAGGTTTGTTCCCTTTTAACTTAACCGAACAAATATCTATGTTCATTTTCATTTAGTTTAAAAAATAAACACTTGTGTTCGTTTATATTCGTTTTTTATAATCTAAACTAACATAATTGAACAAAGATAAACGAACATAAACTAACTTCCCGCTGAAAGGTTCACGAACAGTTAAACGAACGTTTGGTTCATTTGCAGGTCTACTATTTTGTTATATTCAATTACAAAATATGAAATTAATTATACATATTTGTTTTTCATATTCAGTTGTTCCAGCTACCACCACTCCCATCCTTAAAAGAACCAGACAGAGCTGGCAAGAAATCAAAGACAAAGTACATAACGATAGACAGGGTGACCAAACAGAAGACAAGGAGCAATGCCAAGAAAACCGACGCCTTAGCTAGTATATAGGTAGTCGTTATTTTTGTATTTTGTAAGATATTTTGCATATACATTTGCTTAAGTGAATATTATTATTAATATAATTTGTTTTGTCATGTTTGCTTAATTATAGCTGTTTTATATTACTGCATAAAAAATAAAATAATTATATATTGCGTAATTACACACAATTTGGCCAGATAGAACACGTTAAATAGGTGTGGCAAAAAGTAAGACAACAGCCACACCTGAAATTACAAAAATCAGAGTCTATAAATGACCATTAGCCACAATAAAAACATTTTGTGTGACGAAAGGGTACCAAAAACATTGGCCACACTTTCATCAGTTGGTTTTTGTTTGTGTGGTGAAACGAGATCAAACGTCATTGGAAAAGTCACTATGTGTGATGAAAAGTATGATAATAGCCACACTTTATATTACAAAAGCATTATGTGTGACAAACAGTAAGACAATGGCCACACCACAAAATACAAAAGAGTGTTTGAGTGGCAACTTCACATTTTTAGCCACATTGACAATAACCTCCAATGTCTATATGATATGTTTGGCCACACAATACATCACTATGTGTGACGAAAAGTTTGAAAATAGCCACACTTTAAATTAGGAAAAGCGTTATGTGTGACAAACGGTAAGACAATGGCCACGCCACAAACTACAAAAGAGTGTTTGAGTGGCAAGTTCACATTTTTAGCCACATTGACAATAACCTCCAGTGTCTGTATGATATGATTAGCCACACGTACCTCACTATGTGTGACGAAAAGTTTGACAATAGCCACACTTTAAATTACGAATACCATTATGTGTGACAAACGGTAAGACAATGGCCACATCACAAACTACAAAAGAGTTTTTGACTAGCAAGTTTACATTTTGAGCCACATTGACAATAACCCCCAGTGTCTATATGATATGATTAGCCACACAGTACCTCACTATGTGTGACGAAAAGTTTGACAATATCCACACTTTAAATTACGAAAAGCATTATGTGTGACAAACGGTAAGACAATAGCCACACTATAATCTACAGAGGAGTGTTTGAGTGGCAAGGAAACATTTTTAGCCACTTTTAATGTAATATCTAGTGTCTATATGATATAATTAGCCACTCTATTATTAAATTTAAATGGCCATTTCTTTGCTATATGCACATGGTATAGGTCACAATGCAAGCTTAACACAACCCTATTGGCCACATTATTATAAAATTCATTTGGCTGAATCATGAATTCATGTGGCTCTATACGTGCAATGGTCACTCATTGTAAATAGTCATGTGGCCATTTTCTACCGTTTAACCACACTTATTGGAAAGGATTCTTGATGGCCAGCAACTAATGCCTGTACCCTTTAGCCACACTTATTACCACATAAGGCCACTAAAACTGTGTGTGGCCATATCATACCCACGGTATCATGACCTTTGGCCACATATGACCTGAACCAAATGTGTGTGGCTAAAGGCCTACGACCACACTTTTTTCGTCTGACCGAAGGTCAATATTCACGTAGTGGGAGGGTATGTGTCGATTTCACAGATTTAAACAAGGAATGTCTCAAAGATCCTTTCCCATTACCACACATTGACTCCATGGTGGATGCAACGGCAGGACATGAAATGCTTACTTTTATAGATGCTTCCTCTCGATTTCAACAAATTCAGATGGAACCATCTGATCAAGAGGATACAACATTCATGACCACTACCGGCAAATTTTGCTATGCCATTTGGACTATGAAATGCAGGTGCGGCTTTTAAACGCTTAGTCAACATGATGTTAAAAGATCATTTTGGGAAGACCATGGAGGTCTATATAGATGATATAGTAGTCTAATACAAGAAGGCCGAAGATCATCTCAAAGATTTGGAAACCGCCTTCAACATCCTCGGCCAGTATATCATGAAACTCAACCCATCCAAATGTCATTTTGGCATTAAATATGGGAAGTTCCTTGGCTATATGGTCACTAAGAGGGGTATAGAGGCTAGCCCGGAACAATTAAAGTCCATCGTTAACTTGAAGTCACCTGCGAATGCATAAGATGTACAAAGGTTGACTGGTAGGATTGCAGCCTTGAACACGCTCATCTCCCGATCTTCGAGAAATGTAATGATTTCTATGATTTCCTAAGAAAAGTAAAACGTTTGATTGGACGGAGAAACATGAGGCTGCACTCAAATCCTTGAAGGATTACTTATCCTCAGCTCCAACATTAATGAAGCCAATAGATGGGGAACCCCTATCCTTGTACTTAGCCGTGTCAGGTAATGCAGTAAGTGCTGTCCTTGTAAAGGATCATGAAGGGGAACAACATCCTGTTTATTATGTAAGTAAAAGTCTTTTAGATACTGAAGCCAGGTACTCTCATTATGAAAAATTAATTCTTGCTCTTATTATGGCTTCTACTAAGTTAAGGCATTACTTTGAAACTCATACTATAATTGTGAAGACTAACTATCCTATCAAGAATGTTCTTAGAAAACCCGAGATGTTAGGTAGGATGGCTAAGTGGGCTGTAAAGCTGAGTGCATATGATATTCAATACGAGCCAAAGACAACTATCAAATCTCAAGCATTGGCTGACTTTGTGGCTGATATCAGTAGTGATTTACAAAAGGAGGCTGACTTGGAAGTAAAACACTAGAAGAAACCAAGGATACTTGGATCGACTTCACAGATGGATCATCCAACGTAAGAGGAACATGATTAGGTATCCTACTGAAATCGCCACAGGGGGACATAATACCACAATCTATAGCCTGTGAGTTTCAAGACACAAATAATGAAGCGGAATACGAGGCTTTAATTGCAGGTTTGAAACTATCTAAACACATGAGGATCAGGTATCTTCAGGTGTATATAGATTCATTATTAATAGCTAACCACTTTAATGGCTCATATGCTGTTAAAGGAGAACAACTAATTAAATATCTAGACATTGTGAAAGAACTGTCAAAGTTCTTTGATTCTTTTAGTATTATACATGTACCAAGTGAAGAGAATGTTGGGGCAGATGCTTTAGCGAATCTAGCATATCTTTGAAGGTTCTGGAAGCTATGAAGATCCCGATCATCCAAATACTCTCACCAACAATAAGAGAACAAGAAGTCATGGAGATAACAACTAACAAAGAGATTGTGCTTTGGGATGCATTATTCTAAAATAATCAAGGATCTTAGATCCTCCTGATCAAGAAATTTATTCAAGATGGTGAGATTCCCGCCATAGAAAATCCTAAAACATTCAAACTTAAAGTATCACCATACATCTTATTACATGATATTCTGTATAGGAAATCTCTTACAGGTCCATACTTGAGGTGTATTGAGGAACCTAAAATCCAAGAGGTGCTCAAAGACTTTCACGAAGGTGATTGTGGTAATCACACTAGAGGTAGAGCCCTATTCTCTAGGATTCTAAGAACATGATACTTCTGGCCAATCGTGAAGATAGACGCCGTGGAGTACTCAAAGAAGTGTGATTTCTTTCAATGACGCGACAACATTCTGCCCCAGCCAACGGAACATATGTATCCTATATCCTAATTGTGGCCTTTCATGAAGTGGGGAATGAATATCGTGGGTAAGCTGCCTAAAGCACCAGGAGGAAAAGTATTCATGCTTGCCATGACTAACTACGTCTCAAAGTGGATAGAAGAAGAAGATTTTATACAAGTCCGCGAAAAGGAGGTGATATCCTTCATTAAAATTAACATTATTACTAGATTTGGTATTCCTTCCTAAATTTTTGGTGACAATGGTTCCCACTTTATCAGGAAAAAAACCACTAACTTTTGTGACAGTTGGGGAATAAAGATGATCACATCTACTCCAGTGCATCCTCAAGCTAATGGCCAGGCAAAATCAAGCAACAAGATCATTATCTACAATTTGAAGAAAAATTTGGGATCCAAGAAGGGTAAATGGCTTGAAGAGCTAACCTACGTTCTTTGGGCTGACAGGATACTACCCAAGAATGCAACAGGTCAAACACCCTTCTCATTGGTGTTTGGCTCAGAAGTTGTAATCCCTACGGAAATGGTGGTTCCCACTGCCAGAACAAGCATCCGGGATCCTCAAGCCAACAATGAAATTCTTCTCCAAGATCTAGATACTATTGATGAGCTTAGAGACCTAGCTAAGATCATAATGGCAACATATCAGTAAAGGGTAGCTGGGGCATACAACAAGAATACCAGGATTTGAAGATTTCAGGAAGGAGATCTAGTTATGAGGAAAGCTTTCCAAAATACAACTAATCCCGCAGATGGAAAGCTAGCACCTTAGTGGAAAGGCCCCTACTTGATTGAGTCAGAAGTTGGAAAGGGGGCATATCACCTACTACTATGGAAGGCAACAAGTTACCAAGAGCGTTGAATGTTATCCATCTCAGGAAGTACCTTTTCTAATCAGGGTCAAGTAAACCTGGAAAAGGGGGATCCTTGACCCTAAAGGATCCTAAAATTGGTAATATTTATCTAATCACTTATTCATTTCATATTCTAGTTATTATAGGATAATATATTCTTAACATTTATCATTTCTAAGTTTTAAGTAACAATGCAGATTTCAATAAGAGGTTCAATGACTAAGAGGTTGGCCACATCTCCCTCACACTCAAGGTACATTGTTATTCTCTTGGCCTAGCCCATGATTAAGGTATGACCCCCGATGGTCATATCTTCCAAGGTTTAAAGGTTTTCACCTTTCTTACGAATTAGAGTTTCTACACTCTCTCTTGTAGTGCACATTATCCTAAGTATAGTTCGGGGCAGTGGGACCAGTACACGCTTAGTGGCTGAAAATTTCATTGCTTTCGGTTATATGAAGGATCATATGATTTATGGTAGGTGTACCATATCTAAGGTTTTGGCATTTTCACGTTACTCACGTTTGGGCTAAATCCTGGTTTGGCGAGTCCCCAGTTATCATCCGTATCCTTGGGCCAGTCCCCAGTTACACGGGCTTATCCCCAGTTGCACGAGCTTGTCCCCAGTTTATTTTTGGGCTAGTCCCTAGTTTATTGGGTTTAATCACAATTAATATGATAAGTTGTTTGCATCAGGTATCCTAAGTTCAATCACAAGGATCTTGGAGATGTCAACATTTGTGGTAATTTAGGTCTAATAAGACCTTATTTTATTTGGCTTAAATCTTTATAAACTCTTACATGTAAGGATTCATGATCCTTAATTTATTTTTACAAGGATATTCTATCCTAAAAGCTTTTTCTTAAGAATATTTCTTAAAACTATTCATAGACTTAAACAATAACGAATATGATTTCAGAATAATAAACAACACATAAATAGTCAAAAGCTTAAGTTATTATTATTATTAAGTCACCCAGACTTACAAAAATCCTTAACCCGGATTTCACCAATCAAAAGATGGACCATCCATCCGGGTTAAGCAAGTGTTACTAATTGTTCACAAAGTGCAGGAAAAATAAAGATAGGGGTATCAAAGGCTTCATCCCCACGAAAGGCAGATCCATCCACCTTTGTCACCCCTTAATATTGTCTTAGGATTAAGGATCCTATATCCTACTTTGCTATTGTTTATTACAGACCAAAATTCATTATCCATAAAAAATCAACAAAATAAAACAAAGAAACGTAAGCTCAGGCCTTTTCTTTGTATCCTTCATCGCTCACACATGCACCTTCTTCTTCCGCTTCCGCTCCTTCCTTATTTGTTCCAGCTCCACTCCCTTCAGCCACCTCAGCTTCTACTTCATCATCTTCACCATCAATTGCAACCAGAGCTTGCCTCCACTTCTCCACATCCCAGGCTGACCTGTCAAAGGCAGGATCACCAGATTTCATAGCCATTTTGATTCTAGCCTGCAACACTGACTTGGCTGCCCACATCTTGGCCTCTTCGGTAGCCTGCTTCACTTCTTCTTAATGTTGGGATTCCTCCAGGCTTTTCTTCCCCTTAGAAAGCTTGGTTTGCACTTTGTCCTTCGCTGCATCCATGTTTCGCATTCCAGTAAGGCTCTCTTCTAGTTCGTTCACGATCTTCTCTTGATAACCTTTGGAAGAATTCACGGCCTGGACAAGAAAATTGGACAAAGTCAGAAGGATACTTGATTCATAAATGGATATTATCAAGATCGAGGATACTTACTGCAGTAAGCTTTTCGAATGGACTTTCTGGTTCTGAAGGTATCTTCCTCTTGGATGCTACTGATTTGGCTCGAGTAGTAGCGATTTGTGGCTCGGAGATGGAAGTTGCCTTTAAGCTTCCTTCTTAAAAAGTTGAGGAGTTATGAGAATGGCGATGTCCTCCAAGGAAAACTTACTAGCCGATTTGCTGGATTTCTGGGCGTCTACAGAGCATAAGAAATAGATAAGTCTCCTATTGATTTACTTTAGTTTATAACTTTAAATCCTATTTGACATGCTACTGGTAGATTCTGAATAATCTTCACAAAAAAGCCTCTATAAACTTGGATTGGAAGGTACGAACTTCAGGATCCAGAGCAAGAAATTTCTTTTCTTTATTTCTTATCCACTGAAAGAAGGAAAAACAGAGTAAAATGATTAAAAGAAAGACCGATTGTACTAAACAATTTTTTGAAGGATCCAGGATCCTACCCTTTTTAACCCATTTCAACGGTATTCAACCTCACTAGGAATGGAGCTTCGATTAACAAAAAAGATTTAATTCCTCCAAAAGGAACCATTTTGGATAACTTTGGAAATTGGAGTTGGTTGTCGGGGTTTGGATTTTAGTATGAATTGATTAGATTTGTCGGTGGTCAAAGTGTAAAGGCGTGATAGCTCCGATATGCTGAACTCAATGTTCCCTTCCTCTATTATCCTCTCAATGGTGCGCAAGACCCTCCAGATCATCGGCATGGCCTGAATATAACACATTCCGGTCGCGTCGAGGAAACTTTGGCTAAAAGAGGGGAAAGGATACGAGTAACCGATGAAGAAAGGACAAGTCGGAAATAGTGAGGTTATACCGTTCATTTCGGGATATGTGAACTTACATATTTATGAGGAAGGATTAGAAAGAAGGTTTTGGGACAACATTTCTAGTAGTCCTGATTGATTGGATGAAGAAGACGAAGTGGTAGACATATTTTGGAAAGAAAATAATATTGATGAAAGAGAAAGGATAAAAGAAGAATACCTGATTGTCGGCGATATAAGGATATAAAGGGTGAAGCTATCACATATATAGGCGGAGTGGCAGTTCCCAAGGTGTATAGTAACCGCGTAATTATAAATCCCAACCTGTCTTATCATGTTTAATTATTTTTTGCATGGATTTAAAATTCAAAATTCCAGTTGTCATCCACTTGCAACCGCCATTTTGGGGGCAATTGTTAGGTCACGAATAATTTGTACTGAGGATTTGTTATCCTGAGACGCGCCTGGATCAGTTTTCCTTGATAAGAGTTCCAAAATTAAGTCAGGATTAAGGATCCTCGGTATTCGTTATTACTAATGGTTGTTTTTTATGTGTAGGTTTAAGTTTGATAGGTATAACGGCTGGAAGACTTGGTCTATCTATCAATTCGCTACTCGACTCATTCAGTACGTGGTCAAAGACTTGGATGCAGCTAGTGGGAGAGTGGCACAAAGATAGGACATCTAGTTATTATTTATTTTTTCTATTTAATTGAGATTATGATCAATTATGTTATCACTTCACACACGTTAGAAATACTCAGAGTTCTCTCTAGCAATAGATACACACAATTAGCAATCTTGTATTCGTTGATCATAATCTCCAGCCTTGTAACACCCTTTTTTATTAATAAAACTGGTGATAGACGATTTGTCACCACCGGGGTTTTTGCGCCTGCGATCTGACCAAGATCAAGGGATTTTCCTTGCAACAAATCTCTGTGTTATTGCTCATCTTTGTTACACAATCGTTATTTTCATACAAGCACTATACCTCACTTTACAAATTTGGTTACATTATCCTCTAGAATGTGTCATCAAAGATCCTTCAACTTTCAACATCAAGGATCCTTTATGCATGATCAAGGATCCTCGGGAATCCTACATCAAAGGTCATCGGAGGTCCATGAAGGAGACATCATCCCTATGCAGACGATTTCTTGTGGTGGGCCTACTACCATAGAAGATGCTTCTTATCTTGGCTACTCTTTTGGAATGCCAATGTTTACTTAATAAAGATGTAACCCTTATAATCCCATATCCTTAGACACTAACCTTGGTTCCATGCAGGGTACATGTATCAACCAGGCCATGGCCAAGAAGCTTAAGAAACTAAAGGATACAATATCTAGTGTAACAGAAGTGGTCCGACCCATCCCTGAAATACCAGAATGGAGCCACAAGCTAACAAGATTTGCTCCACCAATATGTGATGCTGAAATCCCAAAAGGCTTTCAGACCCCCAATATGAAGGTGTACGATGGTACCACCGATCCAGAAGAGCATGTGGCTCAGTACAGGGAGAGGATGGAGATCAAACCAATTCCGGAAAGACTCAAGGAGGCCTGCCTACGCAAAGGCTATGGGTCTAGTTTAACAGGATCCACACTCAAATGGCTTCTAAGTCTTCTTCCATACTATGTTACTTCTTTTTCACACTTAGTTAATTTATTCAATAGCCAATTTTCTTGTAGTAGAATATTCGAGAAATTAACTAGTGATTTATATCGAGTTTTTCAACTTCGTGATGATTACATAAGGGATTTTGTTACAAAGTTTGGAAGGGAGGCCTTAGAAATCCCGATTCTTGATATGGCTACGGCTGTTGAGGCATTCAAGATGGGGTTACAAAAGGACTTCCTATTTTATGATGATCTTGTTATGAACCCATGTAGGACGTTAGATGAAGTAAGGAACAGGGCACTCAGATTTATAAGACTGGAAGATGATAAAAGGATCCAAGAACGATTTGGAGCTCCAACAAAACAAGAGTCAACTAACCAGAAACAAGGATCCTCATTCAAGAACAACAATTCGAGGCCGTATTCCAAATTCAACAACCAAAATGTCCGTGCGGTCGAAGAAGAGGATGATGATGATGAAGATTATCCAAGATTTTCTGAATATTGCTTCTATGTTGATACTCATAGGTTAATATGTGCTATGAATGATCTTGGAGAGAAAGCAAGATGGCCTTGAAAAACGAGAAGGCAACATCCTTCAAGGATAAATCCAAGTGGTAAGAAATCGGGTATCTTCTCAGCAAGAGCTACTTCAAAGAGCTTCTAGGGAGAAAGAAATCAAGGACCCAAGATCCTGAAGAAGTTCCAAAAAAAAGCAGCTCCGCCACCGCCAGATGCACAAGTAATCAATTTCATCTCCGCTAGGTCGGATATATGTGTGTAGGTTCCCAGCCGGATCTACACAGGAGTATCTCGTAACACAAGAGTGCGGAATCTCCTACGTATAAGATACGAGTGCTAAGACGATGAACACATAAATCACACGTAAACACACGAATATAAAGGAATACTTGTTGAACGATGATATTGATAAAACAAATCACCAAAACACGTAACACAAAGGTCACGAATACAGCCGTCCAAAGTTATCTAAATGAGCCGAAGTTAGGAAATATATATCACGACAACTTCGCCTAACATACTTGGCGAAGTTGTCCTAACTTCGCTGCCATCCCAAGTTTGCCAAACACAAAAGCAAACTAAACACGTTCAACACAAAACAAACAATGTAATGATTACAGACACAAATAAACACGAGATAAATGAACTACTGTCATCATGCACCAACAGACTCCCCCTTGGCAGTAGCTTCATATCTCTAACACTTTTGCCGTGTCTTGTAATCCAAAAAGCACGTACCCGACGTCTTCAAGCATGAATGCCCTATCTCACACAGACAGAGACCACCCTCTGGTACTTCTTTGCTTCGTCTTTCCACGCATGAATATAGAAAATCTTCTTATCATTAAGTACCCACAAATCAGCTTGAGACAAGTTTACCAAGTGCATTGGATCATACACTCTTAGGATCTCCTGTTCGTCTTCATCTTCCATCACAGCTTCAGTCGTTTGACAATCAACATACCACCACTTGAGATCTTTCAACACATCCTTGGACATTAACTTCATCGGAACCTCTATCAAACACCGAATTGGCTTATATTTCATCACCGTCCAGGGCTTACCATTAGCCCGCATTCCACGCTCCTTATCTTCAACCAACTTCCCTTTCTGAGGCTTCAACATCTCAAACTTTTTCTCTTTAACACTCTCCTTCCACACAATCTTTCCAACCCATCTTGCAAAGTCATCATCACTTCTATTTATCAATCTTAATCGAGCCAAATCTCTCACTTCACACTCAGGCAACGTATTGAACGACTTCAATCTCTTAGCAAAATAATGAATCCCATCATATCGCTTTATCACAAACAACTTCAACTGTTAATCATATAACCACAAATGATACCTTTCTTCGACTCAGCATAACCTTTGATATTGTAGCTTTTCTTGAACATTGTGGGTACCACTTGGCTTCTTTGTCTTGACGAACCACTGAGCACAGCCTTCTTTCCATCTTGGTTGCTCTTCCCATTCAGAATCTCCTGACACACTTTCGTCTTGAACTACGTCTTCTTGATCAACACTTGGAATATCGTGCTCAACACTATAATCAATTATTTTTCCTTCCTCTAACTCACTTTCAATCTCTATCTGTTCCCCGATTTTCTCAATCTCACTAATCGTCAACACATCATCAGCCAACTCATCCTCATCATTACCCAACTTATCCTCATCATCTACAACCACCACTGTCTCGCCACCTGTACTACCTGACGGACCCGCAGACTCTCCCTGAGATGTGGAAGTTCCAAGATTTTGTTCAGTTCTTGGAAACTCACCACCTGCATCTTTCGATGCATTGGGATCATCGTCTCTGTCCTGTCTCTTCTTTGTCCTCAGCTCATCACCATTGCAACTAGTCTCCCCCTGTGATGATAAGAACTGTTAAAGAGCATCAAAGAGTTTAACGTGTTCAATGAGAAGTGATGATTGAATTTGATTCTCTGCCACAAGCCGCTGGATAGCTTGTGTCTGAATGAGGTTTATCCTTGACTGCTCAGCAACAACTCGTTCAAGTGCCGCAATCCTCTCAGAATCAGACAGAGTGGCATCAAAATCAAGCCGCATATGAGATATATCTTGGGCATACGGCGGTGGAATTCCCAAACTTGCCGGAATACCAGATGTAGGTTGAATAGTAACTGGGGATGGCATAGAGACAGATAACCCAACAATCGCTACCAGCTTGGACTCAACAAATCTAGCAACCACCACTGATGGAGTAAGAGTAGGAGGTGGTAAAGAAACAATCTCTGGTGTTGACAACTGGACCGTAGATGGAGCAATATCAAATGAGGATGATACGGGCACCAAAGGTACACTCGAGGTCACTGGCAATGGAACTGCCGAAGAAGGAGGTAACATAGACATACCGGATAACGATGGTGGGGAAAAGTGGACAACACTTGAACTTTCTCCAGCTCTGGCCCTCTTTGGTCTACGCACCAAGCGATACAGCTCATCCTCATAATCTGACTCACTATCATCAGAATCCTTCTTTCTTTTGCCTTGGATTCTTTCTTGAGCAACAAGAACACGATGTGCTTCCACGGCGTCATCAGTGGAAGAATCAGATAAAGTTTCCTCTGAATCCTCTACGGAAGCAATAGACGGTCCAACGGATGGACCAGCTGTAGACGCAGGCATAACAGTAACATCACCCACTGAGGATTGAATTTTAGCAGGATCAACCCTGTCCATATCGAAGAAACCTTGCCCTCCAAAGGCAGCCTCAAGATCAACTTGTTCTGCTGGAGCCGTAACATGATCTACAATAGGAACATCTTGAATAACAGGTGGTGGTTGAACCACAGGAGGTGGTTAACGGATATCAGCCTGTTGCGGTACTGGATAATTAAATTCATCTTCTAGAGGAGCAACATATTCAGGATTCACTAAATACCCAAACAATGTAGTGTGCCTTGGACGACATTCAGGCTTGCTACGAGCTTTAGAGGACCTACATTGGGCAAAGATTCTCTTGCTTATACTTTCAACATAGGAGATAGGACGAGGTTGTGGCAGATTTGAAGCAACATGATTGAGAATCATCTGTAAGAATCGTGGGTACATCAAAAACCATTCTCGTGCCACTGTGCATCGCTGACGATCGATCTCATAAAATACCATCTGGCTGAAACTGTAAGGCTTGTTGTAAGTCAAAGCAGCCATTGCAGATTGCATCGTCGCACCCATACCATCTGAACCAGCCTTGCGACCAAACATGCACACAATCATCACGTGCATTAAGAACCGCCACTGATCTAATAAAAACCCCTTTCGCCTCTGAGAATCCTCCAACAGACCCGAATACCCCATACGAAGAAACGCACCATTTCTGAACGTCCGTAAACTCCGTAGGGTTCTAAGCCGTCTCAGCCCCAAACTGTAAAGCTTCTCTGATCTGATCCGCCGAGAACTGTACCACTTGGTTGTTGACAGTGGCACGCATAACTGGAGGTTCAACCCTACAGTCATATTCAACTGTTCTCCAAAAGTCTTCAATATTCGGTAGTGAAATCGGAAGAGTAGTTGTAATGGCATGAAAGATACGTGAGCGAATGAGAAACAAAATGATCTCACCAAAGTCATCAGTTCCACGACCATCCGGATCCAAGGTGATATACATGTTGTGACCCGGAAATAATTGTCTCTTAGCATCTCCGCCTTCGTCACCACCTGTACCACCAGCACCAGCCACAACAGCCATACCTGAACAACACAAACGGGCTAAGTTAGATCTCTGAAGCAACATTTCTTAACTTCGCTGTTATACCATTAGCGAAGTTAAGATGTAGCGAAATTTGTAAGTTCGCTGGAAATACATTTCTTAACATTTCTTAACTTCGCTGGATGGGAAGAGTTCAAACACAGAGAGTAACTTAGTTGCAATACCGAAGCGAAGATGACACCACTGGAAACCAAAGTTTATGCAGCGAAGTTGTTACATTGGCGAAGTTGCAGATAACTTCGCTATAACCCTAACTTCGTCGCATAAACGGCGTATCAAAAACACCCAGTTAAGATGAAGAATGGCTAATCAGAGAGTGATTACATGAATATGGTAGTCCGATTAAGATTACGAATAACATATTTATATCAAAACAATCTTAACTCGGATTGACAAATGGGGGTTAAGGGTTTTACTAAAATCAAATTAAAACAGACATTGTGTAACACGTTGATAATCGAGTGACACAAATTATGCATTAAGAGAACTTGAGAAACCTTAATAGCAGTTGAAAAATGGATTTGGAAGATGTTGATTCAAAGGTAAGTTCGCCGAGGGTTTGTTGTTTAAAAGTTTGACCAGGTTTGACCACCCTTTCATATTATATAGTTTTGGAAAACCAAGGGTGAAGTTAGGTCAACTTCGCCCTTCAGTTAAGTTCGCCCATAGCGAAGTTAAGTAAAAATAAAAATATACGATCAAAAACAAGTAACGAAGTGTTTAATGATGTTAAACCATACATAACAAAAGTTAAATAAAATGACGGGATCAAATTTCAGTCTTGCAGAGACCCAGCATGTTGTTAGAAAAGATCCGAACATGAATCATACTGATTAAGAGGCTGTCACACAGATCCATGTTTAGCGGTATTATGACATAGAGAAACAGGTTGTAGGCATGTATAAAACTTTGTATGGTTTTCATTGCTTCTGTGATACGAATTAAGTTCAATTAAGATCAAAATTTAGATGGACATCACATGAGAGATTGTGATGCCTCGTATCTATTCTCAAAGCGTATTTGGCTTTCCCCAGATCACCCCGAATTGACTTTGACCCGTAGTGTCTGATCAAACAATATTCACTTGTTGACCTTCCGATTCGTCTTTCCGATCTTTCTTTTACTTTGAATATTCTTTCTCTCTAGTCAGTCTATGCCTCTTTCTTTATTCTTGACAACGGATGATCTTCATAGGCTTAACGATACTAATAAGATTTTTTTTGAATACTAATAAAACAACTGCAAGTCCCGAATCTGGATCACTGCAGAAATATAACACTATCTTCGCGGGGATCAAGACACTTACGGGCTCGTGTATGACTGGGTAATCACTTTTCTGCCTATCATTTGGAAAGATATACGCGGAGACATGCGCATTTCAAAATGACTCTACACAGTAAATCGAGTAGATTAGTTTGTATCACTTTCACTTTTACGCACCATAGAAAGCTACCATAACATACAATGACTGTTCTAGAGTCTTTTAGGCCTAATTACTTGTTAGTGCACGGTTTTACGTCTAGAGTCTTTGTATTTATCATTTATGTTTATTTGATATTTAAATGTAATATTTAATGTTTATATTTATCTAATTCGTTAAAGTTATGTCTAGTTCGCTAGGCATGTTAGCGAACTAAGACTAGTTCGTTAAGATTGAGTCTAGTTCGCTAGGGATGTTAGCGAACTAGGACATTTTAATGTATTCCCTCCTGATTCGTTAGGGGATGTTAACGAATCAGGGGGTGGTTCGTTAAGTTAAGTTATGTAACGAAGGGGAAGCTGGTTCGCTAGGGGATGTTAGCGAACCAGGTCACCTTCTATATATAGTGAACCACTGTTCACTTGTAAATAGTCGAAGTTTTTGAGAGAATTAAGATTATTCAGAAAAGTCTAAAGTATTTTCTCTCTCTCAAGCTTCACGTTAAACTTATTGATAATATATACACATACTTAGAACACCGAATCAAGTGGTATTGATTATGAGATCGATCTATATTATTATAACTGACAGATCTGAGATCTGTGTTGATAGCTATTGACTGTTGGTTATTGTTAAAGTACGGGATCAAACAAGTGGTATCAGAGCTTTTGGTGCTCTTTACGCTTGATTTGATGTACTAATTGTTATTTTTATTGAGTTTTCTGTTTTTGTTTGAATTTGAATCAATTCATTGTTGATTTGATTGAATTATGGATGAATTAGATTGAATTTGTGGTGGTTAAGGTATTGATAATGTTCAATTGAGTGGAATTGGATTGAGGATTGGATTTGGTAAGGTTATTGTGTTTTCGGTTTGAGTCCGTAAACAGGGGACTGGTTTTGGTTGAAATTGGTTAGTGTATTGTGATAATCGGTTACGAAATGTGTTGAGCTGAATTCGCGTTGTAATTACGAAGATTTTGGTATATTATTTGTTAGATTTGGTTGACAATTGAGTGTGTATTACGGATCTGGCATTACTAAGTTTCTGGGTTTGATCTTCATAAATCTGGAAAAACACGTTGAATGTTTGAAGATATGAAGATGCATGCGATTCGCTATAAAGTTCCAGGCGATTCGCTATGTCATTTAACTTGATTCGCTATCAGTTCGCTAACTGATTCATGTGGGTTAATCAATTCGTGTTATCTAGTTCGTTAAACTAGATAACTGATTCGTTTGACACGTGTTTGTCTTGGAATTTGTGTCATAACAACCTTTGCCACATGGCATAAGGTGTCAGAGTTTGTTACAAACGGTTGTAACAACCTGATTCGCTACAGTGTTGATTCGTTATCAACTATAGCTGATTCGTTATCTTAATTCGCTAAGCACTCCTTAGTGATTCGCTAAGTTTATTTTGGCGATTCATTACTAATTATTATCTGATTCGTTGAACTGATTCGTTATATTTCGTTTGGTCAATTCGTTAAGTTGACTTGGTCAATTCGTTTGGTCAATTCGTTAAGTTGACTTGGTCAATTCGTTTGATCAATTTGTTAGGTTGACTTGTGATTCGTTAAACCTTCATCACATTCGTCATCTGTTTCGCCATTTGGGTGATTCGTTAACCTTATTTGTGATTCGTTAAGTTGACTTTTGATTCATTAAGATACTCCATTATTGATCAGTCTTAATTTCGTTAAGGATTGATTCGCTACAACTGTTCACAGTTCGCTACAACTGTTCACAGTTTGCTACAACTGTTCACAGTTCGTTACAACTGTTCACAGTTCGCTACAACTGTTCACAGTTCGCAATTGCTGTTCACTGATTCGTTAAGATATTTCATTATTTGATTCGTTTTCAAAGATGGCTGGTATGTATGCATTGGCGTCTCAAAATATGTTGATACAACAGATGTTGCAACTTGATACCGAGATAGGTTCACATTCTAAATGTCCAAGATTGATGAAGTTCATTGATTTCGCCAAATGGGAACCTCGGTTTCGTGCACATTTGGGATCGGTTCATCCTGACTGTTCATATTGTCTTGATGAGGTTTATGTTGCACCAATGATTGGTGATGATACTATTGGGTATACTCCTAAAGCTGTCTCTCAATACTCACAAGAAGAGAAGAAAGCTTTAGAAATCGAGATAAAAGCATATTCTACTTTGACTATGGCTTTACCAGAGAATATCTTTCATTAAGTTGGAAGTATCAAGAGATGTGCATCTTTGTTTCACCATCTGCGTATGAGAAGCATGGGAAACACAGCTGAGAGTAAGAAAGCGATGCTCAAGTTTCAATTTCGAAACTTTAATTTATTGAAAGGAGAAACAGTTGAAGAGATGACTACAAGATTTAGTCATTTAATTGCTGAAATGGACAAGATGAAAATGGAAATTTCTGAAAGAGATAAAATTGACACTATCAAGAGTGTGCTTCCAAGTTCCTACTCAACATTTCTCATGGTTTTAAAAGAGAATGATTATTTTTTGAATGAAGATTTGACAGCACTTGAATTTCTATAAAAGATCGAAGCTAGAGAATATGATATTAAGTGTCAAAAATCTTCCAAAGAAAATCAAGATCCAGCTTTCTATGGTGGAAGTATGCCTCTCAGTTCAACAATCTCACCAATCACTGCTTTTCTTACTCATGCCGCAAGTGAAAAAGACTCTGCTATATTTAATGATCCAAAAGTTTGTTTCTACTCTGCTGGTAATTCAGGTGGTTCTGGAAGTTCTACTAGTACCAATCCATTTGCTACACCACCTAGTGTGAATATGAAGGAAGCTAAGCAAAACTTTGCTTTTCTGACGGCATTTATGTCTTCATATGAAAACTTGGTGAGTAGTAAAATTGCCACAAGTGAGTTAACTGATGAGGATTATGATCAGATAGATCCGGATGATCTAGAGATCATGGATTTGAAATGGAATATGGCCATGATCGTTCGTAAAGTTAAAAGATTCATGCAGAGAACTGGAAAAGATCTTCCAGCATTAAACAAGAAGTTGGGTTT
The DNA here is from genome assembly GCF_021521415.1 of Bidens hawaiensis. Classification (NCBI taxonomy): domain Eukaryota; kingdom Viridiplantae; phylum Streptophyta; class Magnoliopsida; order Asterales; family Asteraceae; genus Bidens; species Bidens hawaiensis. The sequence continues at coordinate 1,589,743 of NW_027491051.1, forward strand.
TGACAAATTAAAGGTGAAGTGTTATAATTGTCAAGAATTTGGGCATTTCGCGAAGGAATGTGACAAACCAAGAAAAGAATACACTGGACCTCGTGGTCAAAGTCAAAATGCTTCTTCACCACGAGGAAGTGATGCTGAAAAGAAACTATCTTCTTTTACAACACAAGCAACGTTAGCAGACGGAACTGATTGGTCACAACGGCTACTGTGCAATGATGTTCAAGCAAATTTAGCTATGTTTGGGTTCCATGAAGATTGTCAAGATGCTACTGGTAGTGTGATGTCTTCAGATAATGATTCTGGATCTGATTCTGACGACTCTTTCGACAAGACTTCTGAATCAATGTTTGCTTGCATGGCTAAGATCAATGAGGTTAGTAATTCTATTTCTTCTACTTCATTTGGTAAAACATCATGTATTTACTGTGAATATAACAACTCTAAGTTAGAAGCTTTGAAAAATCAAAATGATAATCTTATAAGAGAAATTGCTTCTCTTAAGGACACTTATCGACAATCTCTTGAGTCTCAAATGAAATCTCGAGAAAAGATTGAAGCATTGTCGACAAGTTATCACGATCTCAAAGCCGAGTTATCTGTAAAAATGACCATTAATGACCAAAAGTTTCAGGAAATCTTGAAACATCGTTCTAAGATAACTGAGCTTGAGAATGAGGTTCTTGAGTTGAAGAACAAATTGGATAAATTTCGAAATTCTTCATTTTTATTGAATGAAATTATTGAAGATTCTGGAAAACAAAAGGACTCTAAAAAGGGTATAGGTTTTGTAGAAATTCCTCCACCTTTTCACAACGACTATAAAATGAATCCTTTTGTTAAAAAGGAAGAAGAGGTAATTTGGAAAGAAACTGTGATTTCAGAAAATGTTGAATCTGTTAAATCCAAAAATGTTAAAACCCAATCTGTTCCTCAAAAATCTCATGTCCAAAGCAAAAAGGTGTTTGTTGAACACAATGACGAGGTCATTATCAAGGATGTGTTTGAACCAGAGATTATACACAAGAATAAGAACATTCCCTGTTCTAATCATATTCTGTGCGAACCTCACGAATTTGAGGAAGCAGTGTATGGTTCACACAAACCTCAAGAGACAAAGGAAAATTCAAAGAAAGTGAACTCTATGAAGGCAAAGAAGTCAGTTAAATCAAAAATTTCTGATGAGGATTTAATGCATTTCATTAATCCTTCTAGTTCTAAGCCATCTGCTGCTAGAGTTTTTAAGTTAAAAGGAATGGACACAATGTTCACTGAAAAAGATATTCCAATTAGTATCATTAAGCCTGAGCTAATTGAGAGTGTGTTTTACAATGAAACTTCCAAGGTTCGTGAACTTGAACGTGTGTATGCTCAAGCGAAAACATCAGTCTCATCTGATCCATTGACTAAGGCAAAATAATTTTTAAAACAAGCTATGAAGATTAATTTTGTGAAATCAACTGGAACAGATACACTAAAAAGCTTTTCAAACCATTCTAATTTAGATTTTTATTTAAAGAAGAAAGCTGAATTGACTGATGAGTTTGCTAACTGCATGACTAAAAATGTGAGTCATCATCAATCATCTATTCCAATTTCTTCTAAACATCATCATGTGGACATGCGAACGTGTTTTTTATGCGGTCAACAAGGTCATGTTGTGAGGAATTATAGTCAGGAAAACTTTCAGAATCTGCATCCTTTTATCAAGGATAAATCTAAGCCAATTCCAGTGGTTAAGGAGATTCTGAAACGACCTGTGTCATATGCTGATGATACTCATATTTTATTCTCTAATGTGAATCCTCGGAAGGTGTTTCATATCAATAAGAGACACGGTCAAGTGAAACCAAAATTCATTCCAACTGAACTTATATGTCAAAACAGGAATTCAAACATTGTTCAGGAAGCATACTTAAGACGAAAGTCTAAGAAGCCAGTAACTTATTCACAAGTGGCTGAACAACAATTGAAAACTGTTAAAGTTAATGATCAAAGAGAAAACCAAAAGGTACCCAAGACTGAGGCCTGGGCTGCCTTTTTGAACTAATCACTTTTGTTTATGTGTAGGTGTCACACCCCGTTAAGCGTATTGCGGAAGCGTAAAACGGAAATGCAACAGATACAACTGGTATCAAATACATTGTTCATAAAGAAACATTACTAACTAGTTTACAATATATTATATCGTTCTAACATCTTTTACAAACTAAGTGATACAATCAAACCGGTTCTTCAATTACTTTACTTCTAACTCAAATGCCCATGACAGCAATCACCAATCAGACACGTAACGCACAGAAAATTTCTTCTAATATCTGATTACCTGAAAAGCATGTTAAAATAGGTCAACTACGAATAGTTGGTGAGTTTCATAAGTTTAACGAAATCAGCTCTGCGTATCACACAGTCACAGTTTGTATGTACGCGCGTATGTAAAAATATGCATTTTATGTTTGTATAAATATATACAGCCATATCCTTGTGTGTGTGCATATGCACACATGTAAGTTTATAATATAAATTCGAAATTTCAGTAAAATCGTGATTGTTTGTTCGTACTACCTGTTTCCAATTTCCGTGTGTTTAACCAACCACTGTGGATCCCCTTCCTCCCAAAACGGTTCCACATGAACTCAACCACTGTGGTCCCCCTTCCACCCACAATGATTCCATGTAAACTCAAACATTATATAGTGTACACGCAAATAATTAATATATTCTACACATAGTGTTTCCTACGGCTAATCACGTAGCATGTATATAGACACATATGCACATATAGATTTTATCACGTATCACCAATTACTGTGGCTCCCCATCCGCCCTCAATACTCATAATCACATTATTTTCTTAACATTCATGTCATAATCAAGTTAGTTTGTTTAATAAGTTGCAGCAGAACTTGGCTCATAGGCCATACTCAACTTTTGTTTATAAGTTGCAGCAGAACTTGGCTCGTAAGCCATACTCAACTTTAGTTTATAAGTTGCAGCAGAACTTGGCTCGTAAGCCATACTCAACTTTAGTTTATAAGTTGCAGCAGAACTTGGCTCGTAAGCCATACTCAACTTTAGTTTATAAGTTGCAGCAGAACTTGGCTCGTAAGCCATACTCAACTTTAGTTTATAAGTTGCAGCAGAACTTGGCTCGTAAGCCATACTCAACTTTAGTTTATTACTATTGTGGCCCCCTTTTCGCCCACAATAGCCCCATAATCATCACAGACCACGTTATCTCCAAAATTAGTTATGTTTGTAGGGACTTTTCATATATAATTGTTCAGATATATATTATGTCCCGAATCATTTTCAGATTGATAACGTGTATAAACATGCTTTCCACCCCAAAAGTTCGTAAAACAGTTTAGAAAGTGGGGGTCGTGAAACTCACCTTATTGTAGTTCGCACAGAAATTACGTATCAATAAGTCAGATGCCTCGTTTATAGCCTGATTCCTATAAACGGTATTGTATCGTTAATACTAGTACAGTGTTCAAGCTAAGTCGGGCTGTATAGATAATCTGGGTATAGCTGTTAGGTCCAGAACATGACCATAGTCTTAGATTGTGACGTTGTGTACTATGAAATGTTTAAAACTGGATTTGGCTCAGTTTCACCGTTTTCCGAGCCTAGCTCAGTTGATCGTTTATACGTTTCGGGATTAGGTAAGATCATATAAAACTTAAGTAAATTTATTGATTGATAAAATGATTTGATTTATAAAAGAATTTTAAGGTTTCGGTGTCTGGTTTGACCGCAGGGTTCGTTTCCGTTTTCACACGGGTTTGATTATACAAAACGCGTACAATCCACCCGAATTGTCCGGAATTCTCGTAAAAAGTTCGTTTTTATCAATATCATTCAAAAATATGATATTTGACCACTTTTGACATTTTGACATACCAGTCAGTCCGTTAAACACAAAACTGCCGGTTTCGTTAAAACAATTATAATTTAAATCTTTAATAAATCATAACTAAATATGTAATTACATATAAATTATGTAAATTTTTGTAAAAATACATTAAGACATGGAAAATTTTATAAAAATATTTCCAGAAATTTTATGATTATTTATTTATTTATAAAAATTCATTTAATAGGTTATAATCATGTAATAAATGGCCCGTTTATATAAAACGACCTCCGAAAAATCCCATAATTTTTACCAAGGGCCTCAATGTGACTACATAGCCCCTGCAAAATTTCCAGAACCTAACTCTTTTGACCAAATGCCTTTTTGTGCGTTTTTCGGCTGTTAAAACTCGGTTCAACCATGGCTGCACAAACCATACTTAGACATTTCCAATGATTCCCAAACTTTACCAGTGATCTTACCATCCCATATCAAACTCCAAAACCAAGTTTCATAATTTTTCAATATGTTTTGCTATTTTTCCCAAATAAACGCCCATAAACGGGAATAAATTCACCAAATATTCTCCGTTTATCGAAAAATTACCAAATTTGAACAGGGACTCATTTATATGATCCCTAATGTCCCTGCAAATTTTCACAAGCTAACAACAAGCACGTCACAACCTAATACTAAACAGCCCCTAAACGAGTATTACGGGTTTACCTTGTCGGTTTTCGATGAATTTTGCTAGCTTAAACGACTTTCCGGGTCTCGGGTTGCAAACTCAGTATATCTACATATCATATAACATCAAACCAAGCATAAATCATCCATGTAACAGCCTTGATAATTAGGGTTTCGGTTTTGAGTTCAAACCGAACTTTCTAACCGTAAAAACGTTGTATTCATGTTCTAATCCGCGTTTTTGACCAAAAAAGTATATGTTCCAGGTTTGTAAACATGTTTAACATCAAAACATAATTTTACTTGATTTTTAGGGTTTTTGGATGGTTAAACATGTTTAACACTAATCAAAACATGTTTATATGATAATCATATGGATCAAACTTTGCTAAAACTTGTTAAAATTGAACCTTACCTTAGGGTTTTTGAAAGGGGTTGATAGAGCAGAGGTTTGGAGCTGCTTGGACTTGAAAGTGTGTGGTATATGAAAATGAATAAGGAAGCTTGTGAAGTAAGCTTTGTAAAAGAAAAACATGTGGGGGTATAAGGGGCTGCGATCGGAGCTTTTGATGGGGCCTTAATGGGCTGTTTTGGCCCATTAAATTATACACACAAGACCAAACATGAAAAGCCCATTTTTAATTTAGTTCGGGTCCGGTTTTTCGCAAGAAAATTAATTCGGGTGTGAGAAATAACGTAAAAACGTGTGTTTTTCAGCTTGTTTTTGTAAAATAAGAAAAATGTACTGACTCGTTGTAAAATTCCAAAATATTTTCACGGATTGCTTAGAACATGTCATATAAGTGTTTTATAAATCTTTTTCGGCTTAACGGATGCTACAATGCTTGTTTTGATATTAACGATTGCGTTTAAGCTTATAGCGTATCGATAAACGAAACCTTTTTCGTTTAAAGAGTTTTAAACGTACCGGGGCCTAAATATCAATATGTTAGCCTCTATAACATATATATAACTCGTATATGACCCCTCAGTATGTATACGGGTCATAGTTAGTATCGGTCGGTTACTCGTTTAAGCACTACGAATTAACCGATTTATCGTTTACTTGTTACGTAATGGATATAGTGTACCTCGTTTTGTCATAAATGTCACATTCTCCCCCCGTTAAGAAATTTCGTCCCCGAAATTCAATATGCCAAATATGCTCTTTTTGGGGAAAATTTTATAATCATTTGTTTTGGAATTCGTTTTTCTGTTTCCGAACACGTTTGATTCCCCGTTGTGGATTCCACTGGATTTTATTCAATATGATTTTATTGTGTCACAACTGTTTGATTTTCCTCACTCAGCATTTCCATGAGTCTCTTTATAGAGTTTAGCTGTATAAAAGTTTTAAAATAGTACTAATTCCGCCATGTCAGTAAGGCACTCATTTTGATTCGATATATATATATATATATATATATATATATCGGGTATGAGATAACTTTGCTTAATACGTTACGGTTCGAGGCAATTTTGTACAGTTCCATGTATTTTAGAATCAACTCATCGTTTTCCTCAACTCAACTAACAACTTTCAAAATTTGATAACTTCTCGTATTTCTCAGTATAGCCCTCTTGTTAGCCTTAGGTGGCCTTCGGTTTGTTATTAATATTACGAGCTTTACTTATGGTTATCGAAATCGAATCGGATTTTATATTTTGGATGTCGCCAATTTTTCAATTTCAATAAGATGGCGAGTTACATTTTTGCTCGTATAATATAGTATATAGGCGTTTGCATAATATTACGATGATTGTTAGTGTACGAGGATTGAAATTACCGGTCTTACTCTCCTCTAATGTTTGAATAGTTTATTTGATTTGATTGTCTTATAGAGGATTATAGATTGTGCTTAGGCCAATTAGGGATTTAAAATTTCATACCCAATTCACCAAGAGTAAAATTTTGTTAAGGCTTTTTCAGTTGGATAGTTGTTACCATTTGGAAGAAAGTATTCGGAGTGGATTAGTCAAGAAACTATCATTTAGCTGGTATTGCTTTCTCGGAATGTTTTGGGAATATGTGTTAAGAGATCCATTGTAGTTTGTTTCCCACTTCCAATGGGGTATCTCGAATTGTTGTAGTATCTCCGAGGATCTTTTGTATTTCCCGTTAATTTATAATAGTGCACACTTTACAACATATGTGCCTATGATTCCTTCATATATTTCGCTTGCATCTATATATTATTACTCAGTTTATCCGCACATCTGGCCTGGCTTTTCCTTGTTCATCACTCAGTTTGCTATAAAAGTTTAAAGTTCAAGTTTCGGTTACGGATAGTGTAGATTTCCTCATCCGTGTTTCGTCATTGGGGTACTAGGTTTTGTTCCGTGTACCGGGTCACTTCTTTATCTAGAAGAGGTAGTATAACAGTCTTATTTCTATATATAACCTTCATTTGAACTCAATTAACTAGTCCATACTGACTATTACACAATGACTCCTCACTTTCACCGGGAGTGCATTGATAGGGAATAGCTAGTTATCTATGTTAAGAGGGTAGTTTTTCGAGTAATATGATTAGTATTTATAGTCTTACTTTTGGTGGTTTCTGTAGTATACAGAATTGTTATTTTACTAGACAGTATATTTTCCAAGGTAATAACTTGTGGGAACGAAACGTCTATCAGTGTCCATAATCAGTAAACTAAAGTATATTAGGCATTACTAAGAACGTACCTGTTACTACATTTGTTCTATCCGGTTTATTCACAATACTTGACCCCTAGTCGAGTTGGACGTCGATGTCGGTCCTTGCCTTTGTCTTTCCATCGCAATTGGGTTCAATCTAGGGCAGTCTTTCTTGATGTGCTCCATACTACCACACTCATAACAGGCATTACGGTTTATTATGGGTTGGTTTTGGTAGACTGGTTGTTGTCGTGTTGGTTGCGGTTGGGGTAGTTGTGAGTCCTGGAGTTGGGTTGGTGGATTTATAGTATTCATGATGGTTCTACAATTTCGGGCATAGTGTCCCACCTTCCCACATTTGTGACATACATTGGTCCGACATTCACCAACATGATGATAACCACATTTTCCACATCTAGGCAAAAGCCCGTTATACTTATTTTGCTTCACATCGGAACTGATCATAGCGTAATTTTGTATTGCAAGGCGCGCGCATTTATTCCGTTGTCTTTCTTGTATTCCCGCTCCATAATTGGTTCGTTTTGTACCAGATGATTCCCCGGGCATTCTTAATGAACCACTTCTAATCAAATCAGAAGTTACAATGCCGGCTTGTAACACGGCATTTTCGAAAGTTACAGGGCCAGTTGAATTAACCAAACTCCTGACTTTGGGGGCTAAACCCCAAATGTAGCGTTCAGTACGTTTAGATTCTGGGGTAACTAACCATGGGACTAGACGAGCCAGTTCGTTAAAGCGATGGGTATACTCCAAGTGATCTGCACCCTTCATTTCCAGATTCCAAAGTTCTTGCTCTAATTTCTGAATTTCGTTTATCGGACAAAAGCGTGTTATCATAAGATTTTTAAGTTCGGTCCAAGACATACGATTGGTTGCCTCTTGTCCTTGAATTTGCACAACAGTATTCCACCACATTAGCGCGTGGTCTACAAATGTAGAAGTAGCAAATTTGACAATACAAGCTGGTGGACAGTTAGTGATATTAATGATAGATTCAGTCTTTTCGATCCACCTTACCAGTCCATTTGGTCCTTCAGTACCACTAAATTCCATAGGTTTACATAGCATGAAGTTCTTAAGTTGATATCCGTGTTGCGGGGGATTTTGATTGTTACAACTATTGTTCATGTTCGGTAGGAGATTATCATTATTGAAAGTAATATTGATATTCAACGGGGGAGTATTAGTTGCGATAGTATCAGTATTTTTCGGGGGAGCATTTGTGGTTGTATTAGTATTTGTCGAGGGATTAGTATTTACAGCCGCGTTAGCGTTCGGCACTTGATTTGTATTCATAGTTGTATGGATACCAGCAGCGAATTGTGCTGCTATTGTCGGAAGTACTGTTTGTAGTTGTCGAGCGATCATCTCGGCTATATCTGCCTCAGACAACATGTTTACTTTCTTCGGGGCCATTCTAATATAAAAACCAGTTATCTCACAATTAACAAAATTCACATATGCTAATAATCACAAAAAGGAATTACAATAACAAGTAATCAGGTATTTCAATTAACACGTATGTATCACACAGATTTGTTCTCGAGTCTGAATACTAAGGATAGTATATAAAATTAGCCTAGCAAACACCAAAGTTTGCATATATATTAAAAGTTGTCATCTCATGACAAGAAATTTTAACCCAATAGGGGTCAATGTTTGTATTAAAAATGCCCAAATCGTCCTCCATATTAGCATAGCGCACCACCATATGCTTGTATGAAGTATCAGAAACTATACACGACAATACCGTACTATCCTTATCTATCAAAGCACGCGTTATAACAATTATAAATAATTCACAACTTGTACGACAATTGTTCCAATATGATCCCATTATTGGGAAGCTGTTTTTGTTCGGTCTCTCCCGTAGGTAGATATTTGCTCGCTACGAGTTTAATCAGTATGTTATAGTGGGAATGCACGTGTATATTTCACCTGAATTCTAAATGTTGTTAACTAATATTGTAAAATACATATTCTTTCGTCAGGTCATTCTATATTCGTAGGCATGTCGGACTTAATAAAAGTAATAGTTTGCTGGTTGGAGGTAATTAGGTTTCACTCCAGTCGGGGCACGTCATCATTTCGTGAGCATGAGATTTCTCTCCTACAGTAACCAATTGAAATAGGAAAAATACAGGAGAGGTTGGATGTTCTTATTCATAAATGGTTCAAAGAGTTTGCTAGTAAAGGAGGTTCATCAGAGTTAGTTGTACTGGTAAATTGTAAAGGGAATTATTATTATTATTAATATCTCTTTTGAAATATCATTAGTATATTATATGTACTGGTAGTCACAGTCTGTTTATTTGGGGAATCAATAAAGTAGTTATTATATTTATAATTCAATAAGTTGGGTTCATCACTAAGTATTTCCCCCGAGATGGTGTTTGTTTTTCAAACAACAGAAATCGAAGGATGACCAGAAAATAGTTTAGTTTAGTGTCAAAGAAACGAGTACATGAAATAAAGGTTAGACCCAGGCTGAGAGGTATTATATGTGTATATATATATTCTTGAAATCATTATCTGAAGGACACGCCTCTCGTGATTCATTCCCCGGCCTGGTACATTAGGTTCCTTAGTGGTTTCGTCATATCACCAGATTTAGTTTGAAGTCGGTTAAGCGTTCTCGTATTCTCGTTTACAGGAAACACTGGTTCTTTATCTGTCGTAAAGATACCCGATCTCAACATCTTTCGGTGCAATCGTTAATCAGAAGAAAACGTTTTTCGGTAGCTTAGATCATCGTAAAGGATATTATTAATTAATACCGAAGTTAGATATTTTATTTGTTACGAATAGGTATAATATAAATTTTGATACGATATGATTTTAATCATAATATGAATTAATATTAATTATAACCGAATATAATATTTGTTACAATAAGATTCAATATCATCGGTAGTACCGTACGCACACGTATCCCTATATCTCATCTCATATAAGCACGTATGCACATTTCATATATACTTCACGTCACCTTTATGCACGTATGTTGCCATTTTTACCTATCAATATGTTCCACGATTTCACCCCGAATTCCCTCGTACAAGCAAGTCTGTTATTACGTTCCGGACCATAATAACTCACTTGCCCTACGAGTTCATCCCGGCATCCATCAGTATCTATCGTTACTCATTAATAAGTTTCCCAGTGATAATCGAGCCTACGGTTATATTATAGGTATCCTAAGGGATAACCTAATCCTTTATAACCAATGGCTCTGATACCAACTTCTGTCACACCCCGTTAAGCGTATTGCGGAAGCGTAAAACGGAAATGCAACAGATACAACTGGTATCAAATACATTGTTCATAAAGAAACATTACTAACTAGTTTACAATATATTATATCGTTCTAACATCTTTTACAAACTAAGTGATACAATCAAACCGGTTCTTCAATTACTTTACTTCTAACTCAAATGCCCATGACAGCAATCACCAATCAGACACGTAACGCACAGAAAATTTCTTCTAATATCTGATTACCTGAAAAGCATGTTAAAATAGGTCAACTACGAATAGTTGGTGAGTTTCATAAGTTTAACGAAATCAGCTCTGCGTATCACACAGTCACAGTTTGTATGTACGCGCGTATGTAAAAATATGCATTTTATGTTTGTATAAATATATACAGCCATATCCTTTTGTGTGTGCATATGCACACATGTAAGTTTATAATATAAATTCGAAATTTCAGTAAAATCGTGATTGTTTGTTCGTACTACCTGTTTCCAATTTCCGTGTGTTTAACCAACCACTGTGGATCCCCTTCCTCCCAAAACGGTTCCACATGAACTCAACCACTGTGGTCCCCCTTCCACCCACAATGATTCCATGTAAACTCAAACATTATATAGTGTACACGCAAATAATTAATATATTCTACACATAGTGTTTCCTACGGCTAATCACGTAGCATGTATATAGACACATATGCACATATAGATTTTATCACGTATCACCAATTACTGTGGCTCCCCATCCGCCCTCAATACTCATAATCACATTATTTTCTTAACATTCATGTCATAATCAAGTTAGTTTGTTTAATAAGTTGCAGCAGAACTTGGCTCATAGGCCATACTCAACTTTTGTTTATAAGTTGCAGCAGAACTTGGCTCATAAGCCATACTCAACTTTAGTTTATAAGTTGCAGCAGAACTTGGCTCGTAAGCCATACTCAACTTTAGTTTATAAGTTGCAGCAGAACTTGGCTCGTAAGCCATACTCAACTTTAGTTTATAAGTTGCAGCAGAACTTGGCTCGTAAGCCATACTCAACTTTAGTTTATAAGTTGCAGCAGAACTTGGCTCGTAAGCCATACTCTACTTTAGTTTATAAGTTGCAGCAGAACTTGGCTCGTAAGCCATACTCAACTTTAGTTTATTACTATTGTGGCCCCCTTTTCGCCCACAATAGCCCCATAATCATCACAGACCACGTTATCTCCAAAATTAGTTATGTTTGTAGGGACTTTTCATATATAATTGTTCAGATATATATTATGTCCCGAATCGTTTTCAGATTGATAACGTGTATAAACATGCTTTCCACCCCAAAAGTTCGTAAAACAGTTTAGAAAGTGGGGGTCGTGAAACTCACCTTATTGTAGTTCGCACAGAAATTACGTATCAATAAGTCAGATGCCTCGTTTATAGCCTGATTCCTATAAACGGTATTGTATCGTTAATACTAGTACAGTGTTCAAGCTAAGTCGGGCTGTATAGATAATCTGGGTATAGCTGTTAGGTCCAGAACATGACCATAGTCTTAGATTGTGACGTTGTGTACTATGAAATGTTTAAAACTGGATTTGGCTCAGTTTCACCGTTTTCCGAGCCTAGCTCAGTTGATCGTTTATACGTTTCGGGATTAGGTAAGATCATATAAAACTTAAGTAAATTTATTGATTGATAAAATGATTTGATTTATAAAAGAATTTTAAGGTTTCGGTGTCTGGTTTGACCGCAGGGTTCGTTTCCGTTTTCACACGGGTTTGATTATACAAAACGCGTACAATCCACCCGAATTGTCCGGAATTCTCGTAAAAAGTTCGTTTTTATCAATATCATTCAAAAATATGATATTTGACCACTTTTGACATTTTGACATACCAGTCAGTCCGTTAAACACAAAACTGCCGGTTTCGTTAAAACAATTATAATTTAAATCTTTAATAAATCATAACTAAATATGTAATTACATATAAATTATGTAAATTTTTGTAAAAATACATTAAGACATGGAAAATTTTATAAAAATATTTCCAGAAATTTTATGATTATTTATTTATTTATAAAAATTCATTTAATAGGTTATAATCATGTAATAAATGGCCCGTTTATATAAAACGACCTCCGAAAAATCCCATAATTTTTACCAAGGGCCTCAATGTGACTACATAGCCCCTGCAAAATTTCCAGAACCTAACTCTTTTGACCAAATGCCTTTTTGTGCGTTTTTCGGCTGTTAAAACTCGGTTCAACCATGGCTGCACAAACCATACTTAGACATTTCCAATGATTCCCAAACTTTACCAGTGATCTTACCATCCCATATCAAACTCCAAAACCAAGTTTCATAATTTTTCAATATGTTTTACTATTTTTCCCAAATAAACGCCCATAAACGGGAATAAATTCACCAAATATTCTCCGTTTATCGAAAAATTACCAAATTTGAACAGGGACTCATTTATATGATCCCTAATGTCCCTGCAAATTTTCACAAGCTAACAACAAGCACGTCACAACCTAATACTAAACAGCCCCTAAACGAGTATTACGGGTTTACCTTGTCGGTTTTCGATGAATTTTGCTAGCTTAAATGACTTTCCGGGTCTCGGGTTGCAAACTCAGTATATCTACATATCATATAACATCAAACCAAGCATAAATCATCCATGTAACAGCCTTGATAATTAGGGTTTCGGTTTTGAGTTCAAACCGAACTTTCTAACCGTAAAAACGTTGTATTCATGTTCTAATCCGCGTTTTTGACCAAAAAAGTATATGTTCCAGGTTTGTAAACATGTTTAACATCAAAACATAATTTTACTTGATTTTTAGGGTTTTTGGATGGTTAAACATGTTTAACACTAATCAAAACATGTTTATATGATAATCATATGGATCAAACTTTGCTAAAACTTGTTAAAATTGAACCTTACCTTAGGGTTTTTGAAAGGGGTTGATAGAGCAGAGGTTGGGAGCTGCTTGGACTTGAAAGTGTGTGGTATATGAAAATGAATAAGGAAGCTTGTGAAGTAAGCTTTGTAAAAGAAAAACATGTGGGGGTATAAGGGGCTGCGATCGGAGCTTTTGATGGGGCCTTAATGGGCTGTTTTGGCCCATTAAATTATACACACAAGACCAAACATGAAAAGCCCATTTTTAATTTAGTTTGGGTCCGGTTTTTCGCAAGAAAATTAATTCGGGTGTGAGAAATAACGTAAAAACGTGGTTTTTCAGCTTGTTTTTGTAAAATAAGAAAAATGTACTGACTCGTTGTAAAATTCCAAAATATTTTCACGGATTGCTTAGAACATGTCATATAAGTGTTTTATAAATCTTTTTCGGCTTAACGGATGCTACAATGCTTGTTTTGATATTAACGATTGCGTTTAAGCTTATAGCGTATCGATAAACGAAACCTTTTTCGTTTAAAGAGTTTTAAACGTACCGGGGCCTAAATATCAATATGTTAGCCTCTATAACATATATATAACTCGTATATGACCCCTCAGTATGTATACGGGTCATAGTTAGTATCGGTCGGTTACTCGTTTAAGCACTACGAATTAACCGATTTATCGTTTACTTGTTACGTAATGGATATAGTGTACCTCGTTTTGTCATAAATGTCACAGTAGGGTCCATCCAAGACTATCTCTAGTGAAAACTGGATCATGGATAGCGGATGTTCTCGTCATATCACTGGAAATCTCGACCTATTAACCAACGTAAGAAATATTCAAGGGGGTTATGTAGCGTTTGCTGGGAATTCTGGGGGCATGATCACACAAGAGGGTGATGTTTCAAATGGTCATATTACATTTGAAAAAGTTAATTATTGTGACAAGGTTGATCATAATTTATTGAGTGTATCGCAGATTTGTGATAAAAAGTACACTACAATATTTACTGACAAAGAGTGTCTTATCTTGAAACCGGGTTTTATTATTCCCGAGGAAATGGTTGTCATGCGATCACCACGATCAAATGATATTTATGTCTTAAACATGAGTTCTAAGATATCAACATCGATCGAAACATGTTTTGTCTCGAAAGCAACTGAGAAAGACTCAATTCTATGGCATCGAAGAATGGGTCACATTCATGTTAGAAAGATGAATTATTTAATGGCAAATAATTTAGTTGAGGGTGTTTCTTTAAAGAACTTTAAGTTATCTGATCACTGTGTTGCATGCAAAAAGGGCAAGCAGAAGAAGAAGACACATCCTTCTAAGTTATTGAATTCCATTAATACTCCTCTTGAACGACTTTATATGAATTTGTTTGGTCCAGTAAATCGTGCGAGTATTTCTGGAGACTGGTATTGTCTGGTAGTGACAGATGATTATTCAAGATATTCATGGGTGTTATTTATGAGTTCAAAAGATCAAACACATGTTTTGGTACAAAACCTTATTACTAAGATAGAATCACTGTACAAACAAAAGGTGAGGAGAATCTGAAGTGATAATGGTACTGAATTCAAAAACACTATTTTGGATTTCTTTTGTATTCAAAAGCGAATTCACCGAGAATATAGTGCACCTTATGTACCACAACAAAATGGTGTTGCTGAAAGGAAAAATAGAACTCTGATTGAAGCTGCACGTACAATGCTTGCTGATTTAAAGCTTCCTATTCAATTTTGGAATGAAGCAGTGAACACAGCTTGTTATACACTTAATCGAGTTTTAACAGTAAAACGACTCAAGAAGACAAGCTATGAAATATTAAATAACAGAAAACCTAATTTAAAGTACCTGGAACCATTTGGGTGTCCGTGTACAATGTTGAAGAAGGAATCTGGTAAATTTGATGAAAATGCTATCGAAGGATATTTCTTGGGATATGCGTCTCCAAAGAAAAGAGTATTTAATTTTACATCTGGCTGTGTTGAAGAATGGTACCATGTGGACTGTCAAAAGTACACAACTCCTCCTCAAGCGAAAGGTCCAGACTGGATGTTTGACTACGATAGTTTATTTAATTCTTTTACTCCTTCGGCTGAACATATCGATGAAGATCTGGTTAGAGCATACTTTGAAGAACATTTGAACATTCCAAGCTTTTCAAGTTCTAATGCAGTTGAAGTTCAACCATATGCTCCAACTGAAGAATCTCAAGTTGTTCCTTCAGTTGTTATTGACAGTGCTTCTACTTCTTCCGATGATGATCAAGCTGAGATTCAAGTTATTGATCTTGATAGTGATAATGATTCATCTCCCGAATTGGGTGAACATTACACTAATTTATTTTATAATGTCGTTGTTCCTGAAAATCCTACTCTTCGGATTCATGGATATCATCCACAGGACAATAGCATTGGAGAACTTGATGTGGGCGTTCGTACACGTTATCAAGTTGCTTCGTCAAGCGACAATAACGTATTGTGTGCTTACACTAATTTACACTCTTCGGGAATTGTGAATATTGCTAAATTCAATTGCTTTCGATCTCAAGTTGAGCCAACGACAGCTCGTAAGGCACTTGATGATCCTTCTTGGGTAGAAGCTATGCAAGAGGAATTACAGCAATTTGCACGATTGGGAGTTTGGGATTTAATAGACAAGCCTGCTAGAGTCAAGAAAGCTATTCCGACTAAGTGGGTCTTTAAATGTAAAAAGGACGATCGAGGAGTGATTGTCAGAAACAAAGCACGTCTAGTGGTGTAAGGTTTTCATCAGCAAGAGGGTATTGATTATACTGAGGTATATGCTCTAGTTGCAAGATTAGAGTCGATTCGAATCTTCCTGGCTTATGCTGCTTACAAGAATATCAAGGTCTATCAAATGGATGTTAAAAGTGCTTTTCTCAATGGTGAACTACATGAGGAAGTGTTTGTTCAACAACCACCTGGTTTTGAAGATCCTGATTATCCTGACCGTGTTTACCGTTTAAACAAGGCCCTGTATGGTCTACATCAAGCCCCGAGAGCTTGGTATGGCATGCTCGCCGACCATCTGACTGATAATGGATTCAAACGAGGAACTGTTGACTGCACTTTATTTCATAAAACTGTTGGTGATGATCTTTTTCTAGTCCAGATTTATGTTGACGATATTATTTTTGGGTCTACAAACGACACTTTATGTAAGGAATTCGAGAAGTCCATGCAAACCAAGTTCGAAATGAGCTCGATGGGAGAGATGAATTTCTTTTTAGGGCTGCAGGTTCATCAGTCTGATAAAGGAATCTTCATTCATCAGACTAAATATTTGAACGACGTCTTGAGCCGATTCAAGATAACTGCCGGAAAAATCCCTTCAACTCCTCTTCCAGTGGGTCACAATTTATCACCAGATGAATTGGAGGATACCGTTGATCCGACCCTTTATCGTGCTATGATTGGTTCTCTAATGTATTTAACTGCTTCTCGACTCGACATAATGTTTGCTGCTTGTGTGTGTGCTTGGTACCAAGGTAGTCCCCGAGTGACTCACCTGGCAGCGGTCAAGCGTATTTTGCAATATCTACGGGAAATCCTGACATCGGGTTATGGTACCCCAAAGATAATACTTTCGATTTTACCGCCTACTCAGACTCAGATTATGGAGGATGCAAGATCAACTTCAAATCAACGACTGCAGGATGTCAATTCTTAGGAAACCGGCTTGTTTCCTGGCAGTGTAAGAAGCAGACAACGGTCTCTACTTCAACCGCCGAAGCTGAATATGTTGCAGCCTCGAGTTGCTGTTCCCAGGTTCTGTGGATACAACAACATCTTCGCGACTACGGTTTGAAGTTTCTTACTACTCCCATCTTGATTGATAATTCTGCTGCTATTAGTATCACCAAATATCCCGTACAACATTCTAAAACGAAACATATCGAGATTAGATATCATTTTATACGGGATTGTTATGAAAAGAAATTAATTGATCTTGAGAAAGTACACACAGATTTTCAAAAAGCCGGTCTATTTACCAAAGCGTTTGATAAAACACGTTTTACTTTTTTGCTTGGTTTAAATGGATTGAAGACCCTTGCTGAGATCCTAAAATTAAGATAATTATCTTTTAATTGCTTTATAGATTTAGTCTTATTTTTTATGTTTTAGGTTTTAGGGGGTGAAAATCTAGAAAATACAAAAATAATGTGTTTTTAGTTTGTATAGATAAAATCCAAAAACATTAAAATCTTTTTTTCAAAATTCAAAATTATTGTGATTTCTGCTCTTTAATGTTTTTTCCTTTAAAATTTTGAAAAACCAAAAAGAATGTGATTTATATTTTGTACAGAAAAATTTTGAAAAAGACAAAAATATTGTGTTCTAAAGTTTGTATTCGAAAAACCAAAAAGATTTTAGATTATTTTCTCGCTGAAAATTAAGTCGGTTATTTAAGTTTATGAAGCATGCTTGCATGTCTTGGTCCTATGATTCACTCGTGAATTGTTGGTTAGCCATTTATTTAAACTCTTAAGTTAACTGGGGCGATTAAATTTATCTTTTCTTTATTTTTTTGTTATTTTTTTATGCTCCTCAAAATTTTGGGTTTTTGAAGCAAAAAGGGAACATGATAGTACATTGATTATCTTGACCCCAAATTCAGTAAAAAAAAAAGGTAAGCTTAAAAGACTGCGTGCTTAATTGCATTGGTGCATTGGTAGGTCTTAAAACAACCCAGTAGAGTAAAGTATGTGATATAAACATAAAGAAATGCCAAATTGAAAGGGGTGTTAGTTTCTAGCAAAAGTCTTGGTGAGGATGGCAGAAATGTAATAACCATTCATACTCAAGCCTTATATTTGTTGATCACCCAAAACTACAATAAATCAAATAACAAGCGTTAGGATTCTGGACACTATGAGTCTTTATGCGGCTTAACCATCTGGGTATTCATATGCATGAATATTTCACTCGCTTTCTAGAGCAAACCCAAAGTCATTAAACTTGATCACCGCTGTACTTCGTACAATTTAAATTACTGACTTGATCAAAATCAGCTGTTAGTCATACAATTGTTCCTCCCTTACGTGCGTCTTAATACCATTAAGAAACGGACCCCAGGGGATACAATGTATGTAAGCCGACAGATGGACTCGTGTATACTCACTCACAGTAAAGGAAACTTGATGCATTGCTCATAATTTCTACAATTGGTATCAAAATTTTGATCAACAATATAATGGTTTAAATCAAGTTGGGGTGATTTGGCAAAAATCAAATTAAGCTTGAACCGAGATTAGAGGCTGATAATTTCTGATATTCTGTGCTCTAATTGAACTATTTAATCATATCACAAAAATACTTGAATGTGTGTTATTAAACATATGTGGAAAACAATACCAATGACCGACTTATCGCCAGTCATAATATCGCTGAAATATAAAACTGTGATGGAATGGCATTTTGGTCAATATGATTCTCTGCTCAAACTCAACAAAATTACAAAAAAATGTACTGCTTTTGATAAAATCATTGAAAAGTACAAAAAGATTGTCTATTTTTTTTAATAGTTCGGATATTTTTCTGTAAATACATTCTTTAATTTTCTCAAAATATCAAAAATATTTTCGTCTTCTTTATACAAAATATTTAAATAAATTTTTAAGTTAAGTTTCGGAAATCTGAAACAAGTTTAATGTATTTGGTTGTCGGAATATAAGGGTTTCTCGATAACTTACTTAATTAATTTATTTAATTTTCATTATTTAATTCCTTAATTTATTCATTTAATAATTTATTTTAATATTAAATAAAAGAGTTTAATATTGAACTCCCATTCGTTATGTATGGATAACGAACTAGGTGATTCTTTAGCGAACTAGCTTCTGGTTCGCTAACCTAATTCTCTTCCGCACTCTGTAACGAATCATCCCTTCATTATACATATTTAACGAATCATGACACGAATCATGTCTTGATTCGCTATCTTTAATTTAACGAATCACATTGTGATTCGCTAACATAAGGTAACGAATTGAGTTAGCGAATGGGCTAATTCGCTAACTTTAAATTAAACGAATCGTCTGATTCGTACAAGTTGTGCCTAGGGTTTCGTGCACTGCAATATAAGACAAGAAAATGAATAGTATTCCACTGTTCGTCTTCTTTCTTCATCTTTAAGAAACTATTCAAATTCTCTCTGATATTTTCGATCTTTAAGTTTGAATATTCAAAGATTATTTTGAGTTTCTAAGGTATAACTGATCTTGGCGATATCAATTTCGTCAAAAATGGTCATGTATTGACTGCTAAATTATGAAATTTTAGGGGTTTAAGGGTTTTGAACCTTTGAAATTCTTTTTTGTGTATAATTTATGTTATTAATTGTATGATTTTGATATCAGTATGATCGGAATCACTTTCCGATACCCTTGGTGGACTATAATCAATATTTGATTATTGTTTGTTGGGTTAATTATTGTTGTGTTTCTTGATGTTCACTGTTGGTTAGTTTGATTATTAGCACATTTGGGTATTGAGTCTCAATCTCATTCACCTACTTTCACTAGTGTGTTTCCGAGCTCAACGAGCTGATTATATTGTTGATTCGACGATAGTTATGGTCAATTTGAATCTGAGTTTAAGATGTTGACTATTGTTGTTCATGTTAATTTTGACCTTGTCTTTGTGAAGTCAAAGAACAAGTCTTAATTTTGACCATTCGTTAGTCTTAGTGAATTGGAACTGTTTCGTGTCCAATTCGTTAAGATTTTACACGAACTAGCTTAGCGAATAATATGTTACACGAATCAGAGGTTGATTCGCTTAAGTATAACGAACTAGAGTTTAGTTCGTTAAAATTAATTAGTGATTCGCTAGGTCCAGTTCGTTAAGATATTTACTTGATAGTGAATCGCCTGATTCGTTATCTTTGTATAACTAAACAGTGTGATTCTTAACGAATGACATTAAAAAAATAAATAAATAAAAAATTAAACTGTTTAACTAATTTTAATATTCATTTAAAGTATTTAAATCGTCTAATACGCGTAACTAGATTAATTACACATATCTTTTGATCATATATAGTGATATCTTTTTTCATACTAGGTTTTTCTTTATATAGTTAAACATGGCTGAACAAGAACAACAACATCAACCGCCACAGGAACAACTTCCACAAGCACAACCACAACAACAGGATCAACAAGCGGACATCATTTTATTACCGTCTGATAAGAAGCACAACATTTGTGCTTATGTTGATCACGACGTGACTGATTTGAGAACGTTCGGAGCTATGTTGACTTTCTTACGCCGTTCGAAGATACATTATGCAATCACTGCTAAACCTAAGGTGTATCTTAGTATAATCGGGCAGTTTTGGAACACGGCGGTATATGTTGAAGAAAATAATTGGGTTCAAGATACAATTAATCAGATCCCTATTACGATTGATGTTGAGGTCATTCGTCGAGTACTTCAATTTGACGATATTGATGATTACCCGAGTGAATTTGACAGGATGTTGGTAAGGGGTTTATTTACATGGTTAAATTATGGGGGTGATATTCATCAGTCCATGTTGAACAAGAATGGTTTGTGTCCACCTTACAAGTATTTGCTGCATGTCTTGCTTCACTGTATGAGTGGACGTCGCGGTGGTTTCGATGAATGCAGACTAAGCTTGCAATCGGCATTTGTAGCTTTAATCCTGAACAAGCCCTTCAACTATTCAGAACTCATCTTTGATCATCTGAAAGAGCAAGTTTAGCAAACTCTACCGTCAAAGAAGTTCTTAATGTATCCTCGCTTTCTACAACTAATCATTCAGGATTTGATACCAAATTTGGTAATTGATCGTTCATTGGTAAACGATGTTCTTGATATGGAACATATGAAAGCGGAAACGGTGCATCGGATGTTGATTTATAGAGAAGACAATGCCTTAAGATATTTATCTGTCTTTCAACCGTTGGTACTATGACAATCGTACTGGCGAGGCCGTTATTGTTCGTGGTCAAGGACTACAGACTGAGCTCATCAAGATAATCGATCCGATGTGGTTGGCTAATTTATCAGAGACAGACAATGACGTGCTACACATGAAGCAAATTTTGTTTGAACGCCAAGAAGATTACGACCTAGCTATGCAATTCCAACGTGTCGTTCGTGTATGCCATGAACATGGGATTCATAGTTGCAGAGATTGGCAGACAAAGCATTTCAAATAAGTTAAAGACAAAGAGCTCAAGACGAGGGGGTGTCTGTTAGTGCATGGTTTTGCGTCTAGAGTCTTTGTATTTATCATTTATGTTTATTTGATATTTAAATGTAATATTTAATGTTTATATTTATCTAATTCGTTAAAGTTATGTCTAGTTCGCTAGGAATGTTAGCGAACTAAGACTAGTTCGTTAAGATTGAGTCTAGTTCGCTAGGGATGTTAGCGAACTAGGACATTATAATGTATTCCCTCCTGATTCGCTAGGGGATGTTAACGAATCAGGGGGTGGTTCGTTAAGTTAAGTTATGTAACGAAGGGGAAGCTGGTTCGCTAGGGGATGTTAGCGAACCAGGTCACCTTCTATATATAGTGAACCACTGTTCACTTGTAAATAGTCGAAGTTTTTGAGAGAATTAAGATTATTCAGAAAAGTCTAAAGTATTTTCTCTCTCTCAAGCTTCACGTTAAACTTATTGATAATATATACACATACGTAGAACACCGAATCAAGTGGTATTGATTATGAGATCGATCTATATTATTATAACTGACAGATCTGAGATCTGTGTTAATAGCTATTGACTGTTGGTTATTGTTAAAGTACGGGATCAAACATTACTTCACCGGTTTGGCACACAAAATCAGTTTATCTATCACTTTCCAAGGTTGGATCAATTTTCATTTTTAACACCAATATTGAAACTTCTTGCGAGGTTATATACTGTAAAATTATATAATTTCCGAAAAAAAATTTAAAATTTAGACGCCCCGATGAAGTCAAAGTATTTAGGTAAACGGCTATCCT
Organism: Bidens hawaiensis; assembly: GCF_021521415.1. NCBI lineage: Eukaryota > Viridiplantae > Streptophyta > Magnoliopsida > Asterales > Asteraceae > Bidens > Bidens hawaiensis. The sequence continues at coordinate 1,612,115 of NW_027491051.1, forward strand.
GAAGATCCAGTGGATCAGCCGGACCAACCACATACGAATATGTGTCCCTCGAACTAAGTATGAACGACTAATTTTAAGCGAAGGAATAAAAACCCATCATAAACCGCCCTGGTCGCTTTCAGTTATATGGTGAATGGCTATCCTTATAGTCTACATGTAGATGTAAGGACCAAACATATTCAGGAATATGTCCGTCAAACTTAAGCAACCGACATAGTTTTCAGCGATAGTGAATTTTTATTTTTTTTGTTTAAAGGAAGTATATGGAAAACAAGGTTACTCGGTATTGATCATCCCATTAAGCTCAATAAGGTTTTGAAAACGGGACCGGTCAAACGCTTTTGTAAAAAGATCGGCAAAATTTTCCAATGAATCAACCTTTTCAAGAACAATTAATTTCTTCTCAGCACAATTCCGTATGAAATGATGACGAATGTCAATATGGTTAGTATTACTGTGTTTAACGGGATTGTTAGTTACTGAGATTGCAACAGTGTTATCAATGCAAATAGGAGTTTGAGTGAAATTCAGACCATAATCGAGCATTTGTTGTTGTATCCATAAAACCTGGGAGCAGCAGTTAGAGGCTGCCATGTATTCTGCTTCGCAGGTGGATATGGCTACAGAGGTCTGCTTCTTTCACTGCCACGACACATTTTCCTCCAAGAAACTGACATCCACCGGTTGTGGACTTCCTATTCTTATTGCATCCTCCATAGTCAGAGTCGGTGTATGCTACCAAATCCAGTTCTCCTCATTTGGAGTACCAGAGACCCAATTTAGGCTTTCCTTTAAGGTACCGCAAGATCCTCTTCACTCCCTTCATGTGCGATTCCTTCGGGTTGGCCTGAAAACGAGCACAAAGACAAACTGCAAACATAATGTCAGGTCTAGAAGCAGTTAGATATATTAAAGAACATATAATTGCCCGATACTGAGTGGGATCCACATCTTCATCACTGTCGGAATCAGCACCAAGTTTGTGGTTGACGCAGATTGGAGCGTCAAACGGGGTACTATCGTCCATCTTAAAGCGCTTAAGCACATCGTGCACATACTTATTTTGATGAATGAACATGCCATCCTTCTTCTGCTCTACCTGTAATCCCAAAAAGAAAGTTAATTCGCCCATGGCGCTCATCTCAAACTTTTTCTTCATGACTGCTTCAAATTACTGACACATGGAAACTCGTGAGGCAGCAAAGATAATGTCGTCCACATAGACCTGGACGAGAAGGAAATCACCCCCTTTTATTTTTACAAACAAAGTACTGTCGATCTTCCCTCTCTCAAACACATTCTCTAGCAAGTAATCTGATAGAGTTGCATACCAGGCTCGTGGTGCCTGATGTAGGCCATATAATGCTTTGCTGAGTTTGTACACATGATCAGGAAAATCTGGGTCAGGGAAACCCGGAGGTTGTTCGACATATACCACCTCATCGACTTTTCCATAAAGAAACGCACTTTTAACGTCCAGTTGGAACACTTTCATCTTTTTGTGTGCAGCAAATGCCAGAAACAATCGAATTGCCTCCAATCTTGCCACATGAGCAAATACTTCATTGTAATCGATTCCTTCCTATTGATTAAACCCTTTGACTACCAATCTTGCCTTGTTGCGAATGATTACTCCCTTCTCATCTCTCTTACACTTGAATACCCACTTTGTACCGATAGCATTCACATCTTGTGGTTTTTCAACTAACTGTCATACTTCCATTTTTTCAAACTGTGCCAGTTCTTCCTGCGTGGCTTCAACCTACAAGCTATCCTTCAGTGCCATTTGATAATTCTTTGGTTCTACCTGACGATCACATTTTCTAAAGGATGATTCTTGTGAATTTTGGGAACTTACAGATCATTCTCAAGATTTGAAGAGAGTTCATTTGAGTGATGTTAAGTGCGAAATGGATTGAAGAAATCATCTTCAGTCGAGATAGCAGGAGTTTCAACCGCACTTGACGTGATAGGTTGATTTTCATTATATTGGGGATGTTGCAAAATGTCCTCCTCTTCGTCTAACAGCATCTGAGTGGCCATCTTCTCATCTATGTCTGCAAAATCCAAGTAAGGTACATTAAAAGATTTGAATAGCTTATCATAGTCGAAAGCCTCTGCTGGTCCCATGCTAGGCCTTGGTGATTTGTAACTCGTAATGTCAGTGTTACAGACCACCTCAACCTTGTTGTTTGATAAATTAATGACTCTTCTATTGGGTGTCCCAACCACATAGCCAACTAAAATACCTTCGTCAGCTTTCTCACCAAATTTAGAGTTAGTCTTTAATATCGAACACGGGGACCCGAAAGGTTCAAGACCTTTCAGATTTGGCTTTCTACCATGCATAAGTTCATAAAAGGTTTTATTTAATCTTTTAACAGTTAAAACACGATTAAGGATATAACAGACCGTAGCAACAGCCTCAGCCCAGAACACGACGTGAAGTTTAGCATATGCCAGCATATTCCTGGCGCCTTCGATTAGAGTTCTGTTCTTCCTTTCAGCTACTCCATTTTGTTGCGGAGTGTACGGTGCACTAAACTGATGTTCAATCCCTTTCTGCAAAGTGCAAACAAAACATCTCCATTTGGTAGTTTTTGAACTCCGTGCCGTTATCACTTCTGATGAATTTTACCTTTCTCCCAACAATATTTTCCACTTTGGTAATCAAGTTAATTACCAACTGAACTGTTTCATCATTTGCCTTCAGAAAATATACCCATGAGTATTGCGAGTAATCGTCAGTCACTACCAAACAATACGACGTTCCTCCTAGACTCTTGACATTTACAGGACCAAAAAGATCCATGTGGAGCAAATCCAAAGTGCTGACAATTGAGTTAACCCTCTTGGAGTGATGTGGCTTCTTATGCTGCTTTCCTTTCTTGCATGATAAACATTGGTCTTCAAAGTAGAAGTTCTTTAGAGGAACCCCAAGTACCAGCCCATTCTTGACAATGTAGTTCCTCTTACGAAGATGAATATGACCCATTATTCGGTGTCACAGCTCTTACTTAGACTATGTAGCTTTTGACAGAAGACATGACTCTTCTGTCGCCATCTCGGTTGACCGCATGTCTATTACATATATGTTCTTTTCTCTTGGAGCCTTCATCACAATCTAGGTTTCAGGAATCTTGAAACCAGGATAAAGCACGAGTGCCTCATCTTTTGTAAAATGCACAGTGTAATCATTGTCACAAATCTGAGAGACGCTCAAAAGATTGTGCTTTAACTCTTCCACAAAATTAACTTTTTCCAACTTTATTCTCCCATTGGTAACAGTACCAATACCAGTAATTCTTCCTCCACTTTTTCCTGCAAAACTAACCCTTCCTCCTTGAACGGTCTTCCAATCACGTAACAATTTCTTGTTACCAGTCATGTGCCGGGAAAAGACACTGTCAACAACCCACATATTGTTTATAGCCCTGCTCAACTGTTCCTGCACAATTAAATGAATGAATTAAAAATGGGGGACCCAAGACCTTCTGGTCTTGGGTTGATTAAACCTATTATCCGGCATCCAGTACCTTGGTTGCCCAACGTTCTTTTGACGAAAGTTTCCATTTGATCTGAAAGGAAAATTTCTAGATGACTAGCTATGAGGCCATCCAAACCTTCATGAATTTCTAGCATTAATGGAATTAGAATTTTTGGTTCGGTGGTTCACTGGGAAAAAACGAGACTGGTTTCTTTGAAATCCTGGATTAGTCCAATGATTGAAGTTTAATGTGTTAGCATTCTTACCAGCATCATATTTAGTATTCGTTTTATTCTCAGTTTCAGTTGGCCTCATATTTCTAGATTTTCTCCGTTCCAGAGGACAGTCATTGACAAAGTGTCCTATCCTGTTGCATCTAAAACAACTTTTGTTCGAACTATTTGTGTTCTTTTGAACATTCGAATCAAAAGTTGCTATAGATGATGAGGTTGTGTTACTATAAGTTTGCCTCACATTTGGTGGAACAAACGGGTTTAGGGAAGATTTCTTTTCATCAAATTTGTAATCCTCCCCTCGTTTTAGCAGCACGAACTCATCTTTTATCTCAGCGGATTCAGAAGCTAAGTCCGAATTTGATGAAATAGGACTTGTGACATTAGAACTTGTCTGACTCGCTTCACTCACATTGACTTCGGTGTTTTTAGTAGAGACTCTGATTGGAACTGTCTGACTAATTTCAACCTCAACGGATTGCTGATTACTAGGATTATAAGTATAATTATTATTGAACGGTGGTGGAACTTCTGTGCATCCGATTCCCCCTTTGTTAGTTGGGGAACGTTGAACACTTAGAATATGGTCAAGCATCACAAAAGAATTTCTAAATTGTTCAATTTTCCTGTTTATTTCCACTAATTTTACCAGGTAATCAGCTATATGTTTGTCCTTTTCAGCTATCAGTTTGGTTTTTTCTTCTAAAACTTCATAGCTAAGATCAATGACTTGTAGTTTTTCAGCTAGGGTGGCCTTAAGGCTTCTTATATCTTTTTCACTAGCTTTTATTTTTACCGAATAGCTATTCTCTTTAGTCTTAGAATAATGATGTTCCTCTTTTAATTTTTTTAATTCAATATCCAAACTAACAAACTGATCAGTTAACGCTTTCAATTGATCAGACAGTTTTTCACATTGTTCACAATGAGATTCAGAACATACCTCTGAGAGCTGATCGTTCACTTCTGCTATGTATACTTGATTCTCCACTGACTCTTTGTCACATCTTCCAATTTTGATGTTTACCAGATTTTCCTGTTCGATCACCTCCTCAACTTGTATTTTCCAGTTATACCCACCGTTCTGCTGAGAGACCATAACCATGATTTCATTTCCACTTCCATTCTGTTGAGTTGGCCTATTCTGACTTCGTTCGACTCTCTCATTGGTACATTCTCTAGCAAAGTAACCATTTTGTTGACGGTTGTAGCAGCGAACCTTTGACTTATCAAACCCCGGTCTTTCTCCAAAAAACTTTCTACCAGTTTTCTTCATAAACCTATTCACCCTTCTCACTATCATAGCCATCTGCCACTGTAGATCCATTTCTTCCATGTCATCAGCGTCTATCTGATCATAGTCCTCATCTAAAGTTGCAGGGTCGACTACTTTTCCTTTGATGTAGTTCTCATAAGAGGCAATGAAAGAGGCATAGAGAGCAAATTGTTGTTCAGCTGACTTCACACTCATAGGCATCTGTGAGTAATTCTTGCTGGAAGCACTTCCTGAGAAATTACCTGCTGAGGACTGAGGTTTTGAAGAACTACTTCCACCAGCTACAAAACATACGCCACCATCCATATTAACTACCACATGACCATCTTGAGCGGAGTTTGGTTCTCCCCCCTGAGTAGTAGGCAGTCGATTCTGTTTTCGAACTTGAGTTTTGAGACCCTTTAGCACCATACATTCCCGGATCCTGAATCTGATCAGTAGGCGTCTCCTTTAGAGCCATATTAAATTCAAAATTTCGTAACTTATTAACCACCTTCTCCAAGTCAAATTTCTCAAAATTTTTATCTTCTCTCATCAGAACTATGTACATCTCCCATTTTGGTGGGAGAGCATCAAGAAGTTTTTCCACTATCTCTCCTCCTTGTATTCAATGGAGTAGTTATCCAACTCAGTCATCAGGTGATAATATCGTGTGATGATTTCATCAAGTGATTCATTTTTAAGATACTTGAATACGGAGAATTGAGTTTTTAGCAACTTTGTCTTGGAGGTACGAATCCCAACGTTTCCTTCATAGCGATTCTCAAGTGTTTCCCACAATTCTCTTGCAGTTTTGTATTTTTTTAAAGTATGAAGAATTTCATGAGGAAGTGCCATTGTTATGGCTGCATGTGCTTTACTTTCTGCTTCATACATTTTCTTTTCATCATCCTCCATCTTACTGTACTTCTTAATTTGCTCACGACCTTCGAACTTAGTAGTCGGTGAACAACGAAGTTATTATAACTTCGCTAAAAGACAACTTCACTAGTAACCAACTTCGCTAGCCACCAACTTCGCTTAACCTTAACTTCACAGACTTTATAAGTTCGCCAAAACCCTATATCTTCACCAAAAACCCTAGTTCGAGTGACGACAACTTCTCCTGAGGAACTGCTTTGATCAACAGGTTCAATACGTAAGATTTGAAGGTTGTGAGTGAGATGGGAAGGCGGGATTTGATGAGTATTGAAGAGAAAATAATAAAGGAGTTGTGTTTCAACGTAAAACGGTTCCGCGAATGGTCTAACGGAACAATTTTAACACTCGTGTGATAATCCCAAACCACACAAGCACGTGCAAAATGCTCTAATACCAATTGTAGGTTCCCAGCCGGATCTACACAGGAGTATCTCGTAACACGATGGTGGGAATCCCCTACGTATACGATACGAGTTCTAAGACGATGAACATGTAAATCACACGTAAACACACGAATATAAAGGAATACTTGTTGAACGATGATATTGATAAATCAAATCACCAAAACACGTAACACAAAGGTCACGAATACAGCCGTCCTAAGTTATCTAAATGAGCCGAAGTTAGGAAATATATATCACGACAACTTCGACTTACATACTAGGCGAAGTTGTCTTAACTTCGCTGCCTTCCCAAGTTCGCCAAACACAAAAGCAAACTAAACACGTTCAACACAAAACAAACAATGTAACCATTTTATACACAAATAAACACGAGATAAATGAACTACTGGCATCATGCACCAACAATGTGGATCATCCTTCTCCTCGGCCAAAAGACTTTCTAAAGAAACCAAGTTGGAACATGGAGAGAGACCTGTTGTATACATTACCTTAACCAATGACAATAGAATCTTTATCACGAAGAAGGCAAAATGAGTATCCAGGATCCTCATCATGATGGTTTGATTATAACTCTATTTATCTCTTTGTTCCATGCAGGATACAAGTATCAACCAGGCCATGGCCAAGGAGCTCCAGAAACTAAAGGATATGATATCAGGTGTACCAGGAGTGGTTCGACCCATACCTGAAATACCAGAAGGGAGCCACAAGCTATAGAGATTTCCTCCACCAATCTGTGATGTTGAAATCCCAAAATACTTTCAGACCCCCTATAAGTCCCGAATCTGGATAACTACAATTATGATATCAATAAACAAGTATTGGTGCGGAAATCCAATACTTGGTGACTCAAGAACACAAGTAAACACAAGAATGTAACACGAGATTGCTTCAAAACACACGTATGTTTATTATACGTCGGGTCCTTAAGCACTATTACAACCACGTCTCGTAAAGATGTAGATGGCCAAAAGACAATACAAGTGAGTGAATGAACAACCAAACCCTATACAATACATGCACTATATATAGGGAACCAAACACCTAATCCCATACGAACAAAAGCCCATCGAGATCTCCAAAGAGATCTTGGCATACATGATAAACCCGTAGCCCAGCCCACTAGTGTAGACTAAGTATAAACCATACAAATTAGGCCTAACAATCTCCCCCTTGGTTTGTAGCTTTGTCTTTAGTCATGCTACATGTATTCAACGTCTGCATCATTTAACGCACCTGCCCAAAACTTGCACCTGATAATAGATGCAACCATGCTCGTGTATTCTTGGCGGCCGTTTTAAAGATCGGTTCAGCAATAATCTGGAATGTACTAAGATTGTGAATGTCCTTCTCTCAAAATTTGAGCAAATCCCTTGGATCAACAAATCTATACTGTCCTTTGCCCTTCTGAAGTTTGACAACAGCGGTGGCAGTTGCACTGTCATTGATCCAGAATCTCATGTTATCTAGAGTACCGTCTGGAATTGCATCAGGTACAGGAATGTCGGTGGCTTTTGTTGTAGCAGGCCACATGACATTGACCATTGTTTCCATATCTTTAGATCTATCACCCCCTTGGCTTTCTTTAAGAATGACTCAGCTGTTGTCATATTTGGGAAGCCTCTATCAACCTGACTTCTCAGAAAGTTCCAAAAGTCTCTACCACGTTTATCATTTGACGGATTGGTGAAGGGGGAATTTATCAAGTCACTCAGACCCACCTTAGTCCAGGAACCAAAATCCTTCATCGTTTTGTAATACTCAGTGTTCCCAGACTTTCTCTTAACCCACCACATACGTTTATTAGCATAAAAGCCCCATGACACAATTCCCGAACGATCGCAATATTTATGTGAGAAGTTTTTCTGGAAGGTCATGATGAACCTGTCTGGATGATCTGATGATTCATCATTCTGGTTTGAGTTTTTCATCACAATTAGCTTTCTCTGAACTCGGACTCATAAATGTTGCCGGCTGGGTGTTTGAGATGCCACATCATCGTTGCTTTTAAACATATCTCCAAACTTTTGAAATAGCTTTTGTTGGAGGTCAAGTTACATTGCTGTTAAACCTCACATACCAGACTGCAACTCCTTAATCTTGGAATCCTTTTCAGAGTTGCTCGCTTCCAGTTCTTGAATGCGGACATCCTTGACTACCGAGTCTTGCTCGAGTTCAAAGACTCGACGTTGTAACGTATGAATGTCAACAGGAGCATCTTCACGAACAACTCCCTTACCCTTGTTTTGAAAGTAAGTTTCTTGCATGGCAAGAATTTGGGCAATCTTGTCTGATGTACCTGAGCTTGATTAACCCTGAACAGCTGGGCCAGATGAACCTGAGGGAATATCTGTAGTATCGGTGTGTGGAATGTCTATCTCGAAGTCAAAATAACTAGACAACAAATCCTGAAATGACAGCTCAGTAGATGTATCTTGTTCAGCTTGTGTTTCTGGAACATGTGACTCAGGTTGAGAAGCTTGTTGTTGTAGGCTGGTGGTTGTTGTTTGTGTCGGTGTTGTGGTTGTTGCTTCAGCTTCACTGTCCAACTCGCTGGATCTCGGATCAATCCTTTTACGTTCACGAGGGATGAGATCAGCGGTTGGTTCTTCACTCAGGTCTTCTTCAATGTTTTCAGTAACTGTCTAAGGAGGTTTCAATGCAGTTGACTGTAATAAAGCTTTGGCAGCTTCAAGAGCACTTAATTTATCAGCACTAGGAGAGGTATCTGTCTGACGGTGTTCTGTCTCATCTTTTTCATTATCAGAGATTTCAAAAGTTGCTGCACGTGGTTGAACCGGTGCCATATGCTCATCAGCAACCTGAGCTATGACTGGCTCAGCTTTTGTTTCAGCAAAATCGTCCAAATTTCACCTGAGCATTTAGGCCCCGATATACAACCTTGGACCCTTTTCTGGACTGTTTCGTTAACCCAAAGGGGTTGGGTCCCATTGACTTCATATCCAAGGTGTCAACAGTTTTGATGAGATCGGTGTGGTGAAAGTCAAAGATCATCTGCAGGAATCTTGGGTGCATGAGGAACATTTCTCTCTTCTTCCCTTTCAAATTTCTCATCATTTCATTGAAGACGAACTTAGAATAGTTGTAATTACAATCAAAGCAACCATGGCAGACAGTTGAGTATGGCTAATCTCGTCTCATCCTCCCTTTCTCCCGGACACACAAGTAAAGAACGTGTGTATTAAGAATCTCCAGTATGGGTGAAACAGTTTCTTGATTGCCGGAGTATAGGTAACCTCGTAGCCCATCCTGGTAAGGATTCAGAGACAACTGCATGAGAGTATTCAGTTGGATAATCTTGTTGATCACCAAACAGCAGCACTTCTCTGATAATAGCTTACGTGACTGTCACTGGCTTCTCTCGTACTTTGGAGTCTATTGACACATCTCCACCCGGTCCTTGTTGATTGATTTTTGCATTCTTCCAGAAATCGGTGATCATCTTCTTGCATATAACATGATTTTCTCGAAGTGCGTGAGAAATCCTGCAGGTGTTGAGGGCCACAATCATGGACTTGAATTCTTTGTGAGCCAAGGGTGGATCAAATAAGTGTCCAACAATATTGTGCGTATCAACAAACTTTAATGGACTCTGATCAACCATTATTGCACCAAACGAGTCAAGTTAGGAAAAATAAAAAATCAATATATATAGCTGATTAGTTGATATGGGCTTTAGAATTAAAAATTAGTCCAAAATCTCTATATATAGCCCAAAACATAGCAACGGTATTGGTTGTGCCTAACAATGGTTCTAATCTATTTTAGGCCCAGCTGGAGAGATCTCATTCAACAGGGTGAGTTCTCAGTACACATCCAAGTTTCCGGTCATCGAAAGTCAAAGTAAGTCAACCGAGAACTGAGTTTTCGGTCAACATTTAACCGAGAACGGGAGTTTTCGGTCATGGTAAAGGGATCTCGGTCAACGAAAGTCAACCGAGATCTCTTTGACAGCTGTGGACAGAGAACCCCTTGGGTTCCTCCTTGGAAAATGTGTCGTCTTCTCCAAATTACCAAAACCTCCATTAAACCTACAACTGGTCTATCTTAATTTTTAGATTTACAACCGAAAATAGACTCCAAGACTTCAACCGAGATCCCCAAATCCTAATAACCCATGAATCCGACTAATCCATAAGATGTCTGTTCATATGTCAGTTTCTTCAATAACATAACTTTCAAAGAGTTTTGATTTGAGCCTATGCTCATTTACCTGTAAGATAGCACACACAAACAGGATCACAACTTAATAAGATTAGATTATGTAAGAGAATGTTTTCGGCTGGCAGAAGGGTTTTAGAGAGATGAAAAGGGTACTTGAGTGAATGAATGAAAAGTAGATAATAAAAGGTTTGGGGTTACATTTATACCCCAATCAAAAAGGGCCGAGAACCCTTAATGGGCTCAAGCAAACATCCAGTCCAAACATAAGAGGACCCAAACAAACAAATGGCCCAAAATCTTTCGAAGCCCAAATTGAAAATAAGCTCAGTTTACACAAACATTTCGAGGAGAGTAGATTCGAGATAAAACAAACAAAATAGATAAAATAAAATAAATTGTCGTACCAAAGGAGCAAATAAAAATAACATACAAAAGAACTCCCTTGAATAAATTTTTAATATCAGGATCAAATTTCAGTTTCTGTAAAAACCGCCGCCCTTTTCTGAAAAGATCCGAACATGGAATCATATTGTTTAAGAGGCTGTCACTAGGATTCAAGTTCAGTGTTCTTATGAATAAAGAGACAAGTTGATAGCAGGTATAACATACTTAGCATGATTTTCATTGTGTCAGAGATACGATTAGGGTTCAGTTCGGCATAAAGCTTAGATGGACATCACTCATGGATCTGTGATGCCTCCTATCTCTTCTCAAAGCATATTTTGCTTTCCACATATCACCCCAATTTGACTCCAACCCCCTAGTGCTTGATCAAAAGATTTTATAGATAGTAAACATAGTTTTAAGCTTTAAGGTTGAACGTTGGACATACAAGCCATCCGGACATACAGGCCTTTCATTCGAGACATGACATGACTTACTTTTATGCCCCCATCTCTGTAGTTCTAGTTTGACCCTCTAAGCTTTCAAAAACATAGATTTTTGATAGAATAAATTGATGGGATAAAAATAACTCTTCACATACTTTTTTTAACGAATAATAAAATATAATATTTTTGGTGATCAAGACGCTAACGGGCTCGTGTATGACTGGGTAATTGCTTTTCTGCCTATTATTCAGAGAGATGTATCAGGAGACATGCACATTTCTTCAAAATGAATCTCCACATTAAGTTTAGCATATTTAGTTTATATCACCTCAACTTTTACGCATCATGAAAAGCTACCATACAAATCAATGACTGTTCTAGAGCCTTTTAAGCTTAATAACTTCACCCGTTAGGCACACAAAAATAATTTATCTATCACTTTCCAAATGTTGGATCAATTTTCATTTGAAAATATTTTGAAGCTTCTAAAAAGCTGTAAACTGAATATTAATATCATTTCCTATGGTGTTAAGAATTCAGTCACCCCCGTCACTTTAAGATTTCAGGTAAATGGCTATCCAGTATGACCACAAGTGGTTAACCAGACCAAACATGCATGAAACACATGTCATTCCAGCTCAGGGTTACCGACATAATTTTAAGTGAAAAAATACTAAACACAAAACACGTCATAATCGCCCCGGTTGCTTTCAGTCGTTAGGTAAATGGCTATCCTATGAAACTACAAGTAGAACACCGGACCAACCATATACAAGTATATGTCCTTCAAACTTAAGCAATCGACAAATTTTAAGCGAGAATGAATCTTGAAAAGCAATTTTTTTAAATATATTTTTTAAATAAAAAAAACAACGCACACACACTATTTTTGTCTTTTTGATTTTTCTCCCCCTAAATTTGTGCAAAGATAAACAAATATGTACAAATTTATACCCAAAAAGACTCAATCCTCGAAAAGAAGCATTTTAAGAAAACCCACAAGCACATTAAATTTTGATGTTCCGACCGGATTTGTAAATAAGCCCGCCACATTGTTGTCTGTGTGGACTTGTTCAAGAAGAATCAATTTTTGATCGAAACAGTCAAGAATAAAATGAATTTTAATACCGATGTGCTTGGTTTTAGAGTGTTGAACTGGGTTTTTTTACAATTGCAATGGCCGCATCATTATCACAGAAAATAGGAGTGTAAAGAAATTCCAAACCGTAATCCAGAAATTGGTTTTGCATCCAGATAACCTGAGAGCAGCAAGTAGATGCGGCAACATACTCTGCTTTGGCGGTCGAGATAGACACTGTCTGTTGTTTCTTACACTTCCATGAAATGCGACGGTCTCCTAAAAATTGACAACTAGCTGACGCGGATTTCCTGTCTATTTCATCTCCACCATAATTGCTATCAGCAAAAGCATAAAGATCAAATTCTGATTTTTTGGGATACCAAAGACCTAACTTTGGTTGTCCCTTTAGATATCTAAAAATACGTTTAACAGCAATTAAATGAGAGAGTTTAGGATTAGCCTAAAAACGAATTGGCAGACTCTAAACATGATGTCAGGACGACTGGTTGTGAGATACATCAGAGATCCGATCATCGATTGATAGTATTTTTGATCTACGGGACTCCCTTCAGGATCAGATGACAATAGTGGCCTTTCTACCATGGAAGTGTTGGCACTCTTAAAATCTTGAAGTTCAAACTTTGCCAGCATATCTTCAACATACTTCCCTTGATGCAGTAGAATTCCAATCGAGCTTTGGCGAACCTGTAGCCCCAAAAACGTTGTCATTTCACCCAACGAACTCATCTCAAGTATCTTCTTCAATTCACTTTCAAATTTTATGCACAACTCAGCGTTGGTGGATCCAAAAATGATATCATCGACATAGATCTGGACGAGAATCAAATCTTTTCTGACAGTTTTCCAGAACACGGTTTGGTTGATGGTTTCATGCTTGTAGTAATGATCAAGAAGAAGTGCGGTCAATGTAGCATACCACGCTCGAGGAGCCTGATGTTACCCGTACAATGCCTTGTCTAGCTTGTAGACGTGAATTGATTTCTTAGAATCAGCAAAACCCGGTGGCTGATCAACATAAATCTCTTCCTTGACTTCACCATACACAAATGTGGTCTTAACATCCATTTGATACACTGTGAACCCCATGTATGATGCATAGGCCAGAAAAATTCTAATGGCCTCAAGTCTAGCCACTAGGGCATAGATTTCATTGTAATCTAACCACCCAACCTGACGAAAACCACGAACTACGAATCGTGCCTTATTTCGAACATTAACCCATGTGCCATCTTGCTTGTTTCTGAAGACCCATCTTGTATCAAGAGATTTATTTCCTTCCGGCAAATTAACCAATCTCCAAACCTTCAACTTATCAAATTGATTCAATTCTTCGTGAATAGCATCATTCCAACTAGGTTCCTGAAGAGCCATTTCTACAGTTTTTGGTTAAATTTGAGAAATGAAGCAAGAAAACATACAACTGTTTATGTGTCCTATCTGACTTCTGGTGGATACTCCCGCTTCAATGGGACCTATGACATTTTCAATTGGATGATTCTTCTGGATTCTCGACGGAATTAAATGATCGGAAACATCATTGTTAGGTTGAAGATTTGACACGTTCTCATTAAAATCAGCAAGAGGATTCTTCCAGCCAGATGTCACCGTACTGTGGGAGTACGAAGTATCCGCAGCATATTTATTTGGAATGGCATCAGGAAACAGTGTGCTCCTGAAGATCTGACGAATGGAAATCTCCCCCTCAACAGTAGCAACATCTTCAGACGTTTTCGGAGAACAATCTGTTTCTGAGGATTCCTTGGGCTGAGTGTCAGTTGCAGGTGAGTCATTACTTAACTCAGCGACATCATTATCCAGTAACGGAGAAATGTGAGACACTGCATGTGAATTATCTTTTGCAGCTTCCACTGTGGGACCTCCTAAAGGTTCTTTGTTGATGACTAGAAACACGTTGAATGGTTTAAAGAGTTCGTTGTAGTCAAATAACCAATCGAGACCATTTTCTTCTAACCAAAGAACTTCATAGGACTCTAGAATCTATTTGGTTGATTTGTTGTAAACCCTGTAGACTGTATTACCCGCGTAACCAACAAAATAACACTCATAAGCTGCGGCCCCGAACTTAGCAGTAGACTCATGATTCAGCAGTGTGCATGGACAGCCAAACGCTCTGGAGTGTGCGATAGTGGGTTTGTGACCATAAACAATCTCATATGGAGTCTTAATTTTGGACTTATTAATAATCACCCAATTCTGAACATAACATGCTGTATTGATAGCCTCTTCATAGAAGAACAAAGGCAGTTTAGAATCACACAACATGGTCCTTGCTGCCTCGATAAGAGTTATGTTTCTTCTTTCTGCCACACCGTTTTATTATGGTGTCCGAATGGCGCTATACTGACGGATCACGCCTTTTTCTGAAAAGAAATGATTCAATGATGCATTCTTGAATTCTGTACCATTGTCAAAACGAATTCCTTTCAGCTTCAAGTTCAATTGGTTCTCCATGAGTATCACGAACTTCTTGATTAACTCTGCAGTTTCACTCTTATTTGACAAGAAAAATACCATGTAAAACGTGAGTAATTATCAGTAATAACAAGACAATAAGAGCTACGAGAAAGACTCAAAACATGAACTGGTTCAAAAAGGTCCATATAGAGTAATTGAAAACCTGGTGATATAGTATTAATCAACTTTGGCTTGTGAGATTTTCGATGATGTTTACCCAAAGCACAAGCTACACATTTTTCAATAGTCACAAAATCCTTGATTGGTAAACCACGTACCAAATTATTTTTAGCAAGACGATTCAGATTTTTAGTATTAGCATGACCAAGCCGACGATGCCAAAGCATTGCATTATGTTCTGAGACTTTTGAAAACAAACAGGTTATTTCGTCAGGAACATTTTTGTTCATGTCGATCACATAAGCATTATCTTTTCGTTGTGATCGAACAAGAATCCGGTCTTCTGGTATAATTATACCAGGTTTAAAAATCAGACACTCTTTCTTAGTAAAATGAGTTGAAAAATCTTTGTCACAGATTTGTGACACGCTCAATAAACTGTGCTTCAATTCTGGAACAAAATTGACATTTTCAAATTTTAGAACATCGTTACTTACAGTACCCTTCTGAGTGATATTTCCCATTTCTCATCCCGCAAAGGACACATACCCACCGTTAAAAGTTTGAATGTCGAGTAGTTGGGTAATGTCCCCTGTCATGTGCCTGGAACAGCCACTATCAACATACCAAGGTCTGATGATATTCCTCCATAGCTGTCCCTGCACGAAACGCGGGATTAGTTAGTTTTTGGTACCCAGTCCATACTTACACTGAGTAACCCTGATTCATCTACAGTTGTCACAGATTGCCATGACATGTCCATTCGCCGGAGATTTAGGCAACCATCTATGTCTGTATGACTTGGAATTATAGGTACGAATGGTTGTCGTAACCTTCGGTGGTTTTGGATGTGGAAGGAGACGAATCAGTCTTTTTCTCCTGTTTTGGTCTAGACTTAGTGCTCATGTTTGAATTTGAACTAGAAACACCTTTTCTGACCTTTCTTTTTAGACATGTTAGGTTTGGTCTGATGAGGACTAAAGCTGCCAGATTTTTTTCGATTCAAATCATCGTCAAAGAAACTAACCTGATAATGCCTGAATCCTTGCCTAAACGTCTTATAAGGCATGTAAGGCATATTCCTTTGATAAAATCCATAATAAGGAACATATGGACGATGTGGACAATTTCTAGCAATATGACCAGGAGTGCCACAATTAATGCAAGTTTGACGTTTTATGAAAGAATCATTTTGGGCAACTCCTTGTCTGGACTGGTTGTGTGGACCAGCCTGCTTGAATATGGGTGAATTCTTGTTCTCATCTTTGAATTTATCACCTTGTTTGTCATTAGAGCATCCCTCTTTGACAAATTTAGGTGCAACGTATTTATTGGATGTTTTGGATTTTTAATTTTATTAGAAACCACATTATTAGAATTCAAAGTTTCAACCGAATCAACCATACAAAAATCCTTGCTCTTTAAAGCAGAGCCCACACAAACAGTCAGAATAACAGAATTCAAAACAGGAAGTTTTAAAGAAACATCAGAAACAATATCAATATTAAATTCAAAACAAGGGTCATCATCCTCATCAGTCCACTCCTTCACAATTACCTTTTCTACACATGAAGTAGATACATTAGAATCGTTCATATTTGAAATGGACGGACCAGCATTTACAGTGCTGGTCTCATCACCTTTGTCTTGTTTACCATACTTCATGTCCTTTATCTTTTCTTCCTGTTCTTTGGTGACAGGGGTAGGGACATAATTCTGGTTGTAAGGTGGGGGAACTTGACTGTATCCTATTCCCTCACCTTCATTTTCCTTCCACCATAATTGGTTCCTCAATCATTGAGTTAACTACTTTACTAGAACCATCGAATTTTTTAAAATCAAGTTCAGACTTTTCAAACTTACTAGTTAGATTCAAGATCTCTAACTTGGAGGCTTCCAGTTTAGGAGTTAACTCAGCAATTTCTTGACTGTCATCTAGGTAATGACAACTCTTTATACTAAAATCAGAGATGAGCTTAGAAATCTGATTGAACTTTTGTCGTAGCAGAACATTATTAAACATATTGAACTTTTGTCGCAGCAGATCTTGGCGACTTCTCTTCATATCTTCATTCCCTTCATATACTTCTATCAGTGCCTCTCACAACTCTTTAGCAGACTGAAGTTCTCTAAATTGAAGGGCAATCTCAGGTGAGAATGCCATGATTAGAGTGGAGAGAGCTTTTTCATCTTCCCCAACATTAGCAAAATCATCATCGTCATAATGTGCAACTGGTTTCGCAATGACTTCATCAGAGTTAGCCCTTTGATAGGTGATTTTTGAGGTCCCCTAACAATACTTTTCCAAATATTTGAATCTCTCATCTTGGAGTAATGTTCAAAACGAAATTTCCATTCACTGAATCCCTCATGAGATAAGAGATGGGGTATACGAGTGGCAGTCCCCATGATAGATTCAAGTTCTTAATGAAGTGATGAGTTGGTTGAATTGATACCATTTGTTAATTGGGCCATTTAATTGTGTTAGTGATTGATTTTAGGTCCAAATGTTACTTAAGTCCAAACTTAAACAATCCCAAACAGTTAACTAGGCTTTGAACAGATTCACACTGATTGACCGAGTCTGATCGAAAACTCAATGTATGACTGAGTTTGACCGAGAACTACAAAGTTGACCAACTTTGACTGAGAACTCAAACGTTTGACCAAGCTTTGATCGAGAACCCAAACGTTGACCTACCTTACCGAGAACCCAAATGTTGACCAAGCTTTGACTGAGAACCCAAACGTTGACCGAGAACTGCTTTGACGATAACTACTAGTGGCCGAGAACTGTTCTTGGCCGAGAACAAACAGTAGCCGAGAATTGCCTTGGACGATAACTACTAGTTGCTGTTTTGGCCGAGAACACAGATTGTCAACAAACTCGTAACAAAATCCCGAGAGAAAAAAGGATATTGAGTTGTTTCCAAACGAATATCAAATCTTTTCCAAAAATTATCTTCTTCTTCTTCTTCTTCTTCTTCTTCTTCTCCGGTTACAGTTTCGTCGGAAAAACAATCAAACCACCAAGAACACTCTTCTTGAGTCTTTGATATCACAATAACGAGCTTGAATAAGGTCTAAGGCTCTGATACCAATTATAAGTCCCGAATCTGGATCACTACAATTATGATATCAATAAACAAGTATTGGTGCGGAAATCCAATACTTGGTAACTTAAGAACACAAGTAAACACAAGAATGTAACACGGGATTGCTTCAAAACAAACGTATGTTTATTATACGTCGGGTGCTTAAGAACTATTACAACCACGTCTCGTAAACACGTAGACGGCTAAAACACAATACAAGTGAGTGAATGAACAACTAAACCCTGTACAATACATGCACTATATATAGGGAACCAAACACCTAAGCCCATATGAACCAAAAGCCCGCCGAGATATCTAAAGAGATCTCGACTTACATGCCAAACTCGTAGCCCAGCCCACTTAGTGTAGACTAAGTACAAACCATACAAATTAGGCCCAACACCCCCAATATGAAGGTGTACGATGGAACCACCGATCAAGAAGAGCTTGTGGCTCAGTACAGGGAGACAGTACGATGGTACCACCGATCCAACGCTTTCATACAAGTACTATACCTCACTTTACAAATTCGGTTACATTATCCTTAAAACCGATTTTTGATCAAAATAGTACACGAGAACTTCAAGGGTCCGATCAATATTTTCAAACACGCGCCTAATTCTTATAAAAGGCTAAGATCAACAAATAATTTCCATAAACACCCCTAAAATCACTCCCAAAATTTACCGCCCTAAACCCAACGATGATTAAGCGTATTTAGCAACTACCCTAAAAATTCAATTGAACCACACTAGACGAAGAACGAATATGGAGAAATTGAAGAACCCTAAGCATCTTCAGTAAGAAAAGAAAGAAGATCTACAGAAAACCAAGATAGACATCAGATTACTATCGAATCAGGTGGTTTTTATGATTACTCTACTCGTTTTAGGGTTTCGTCGTTGTTAAAATGTAATCGTCGATTTAGTAAGCGTTTGACAAGTGTTTGTATTGCTTTGCACAATTCTATATTTTTTAAAATGAAATAATGCTTTAATTTTTGGCTTAAGCTTAGTACAAGCGTTTTATGATTTGTGATAAATCTGGATGTGTCTTAAGCGTTTACAAAGCGTTTTATTCTAATATGCTTGTATGCATTTAATTCTGGATATGTCTTTAAGCATTTTGTTAGCGTTTGGGATGATTGCTTCATTTGCTTATATGCAATTAATTCTGGATATGTGTGTAAGCGTTTTATATGCGTTTAGGAAGTTTATAGCAAGTTGATTACTGTAAGCATTTTGTAAGTGTTTGGGATGATTGTTTAATCTGCTTATATGAAATTCATTCTTGATATGTATGTAAGCATTTTATAAGCATTTGGGATGATTATAGAATCTATTGTCGATTAGTTCAAACATAGCAAAAACTTACTTTAGGTCATGTGACCGAATCAAACAACAAACAAACTAATTTCTAGTTGTCATGGATCAACCTTTCAACTAGTTGGCGGAAACAACTAGCTAGGACTGAGATCTCGGATCTTGTGGTGGTGGTTATTATGGCCGAGAATAGGAAAAGGGAGAGAGAGTTTGTAGGTTTGTAAGATAGTATTTGTAAAGGGTTAGGTTGAGTATGTGATACACACACTATATATAGTTTGTGTAATCCCATACTCTTCTTTCATATAAACCAGCCCAATGGGATCCAAATACAATAGGCCTCAGGCCCAAACATTACAAACACAAAGTTTAACGAACAAACTAACAAACGCAAACTTACGAAATACAAATACGAAAAACTAACAAAAAAGGGCCTTACAATCTCCCTCTAGTCTTTACTAGTTTCTTTATTTTCTTTTATCTTCATTTAGATCCGGACTCGTACTCAAACATCTTGTGATCGCCAAATGGCTGTTTCTCAACAAGTAGACGGACAAACTTGTTGAACTTCTCCATAATGGTGTCGGTATTATCCCTGCGCATCTCTTCAACTATGAACAAAGGAGATCCACGTAATTTGAGCAGATCTTCCTTTCCAAATCTTGATAATTCATGCTCATCGAAGAACTTGAGGTGATGCATGCTATCGCAATGAATTATCACCTCACCCGTCTCGTTGTCAAATTCCCAGATGAGGAACTCGTAAAGAAAATTTTGTTGAGTCAAGATTTGACCTAAAATGATCATAAGGAAGATTATAATCTTCTCAACCTCCTTGGAAATTACTAAGTATGAAACCGGGCACACCTGAGACTTCCGAGCAGGGTCTTCTAGAATTCTTCTTAAGTGGATATCCGGGCAGGGTTCACCAATTAGTGTATAACCGAGCAAGGTTCACTAGTTAGTACATACCCGGGCAGGGATCACTTCGTCTAGCAAGTTTTTCTTCATAGCCAAGTAAAGTTTACTTCAGAGTAGGCTCTTGGCTAACCAAGATCTTGAAGCCAAGTGATTGGAAGATCGGGCAAGGTATTCATTAATAATACTAATGGTCCGAGTAAGCTTGATGAGTAATGAAATATCTCTAAGTAACATCAGGCAGGGTTCAACTCAAGTAGAGTACAAGTGCTACCGAGCACACTTTGCTAATAATCTATTTCCTATCAATGAGTTGAAGGGCAAAGTCTGATAAAGTCAAGAAGATTAAAGTCTACCCGGTGAGTATTTCACTTGGTGAAAGTCTTTAAGTAAAGCCTACCCGGAAACTGTTCCCGGGCACACTTCTATGTTACCAAGTACTAAAGGAAGGCAGAGCATACAGTCTACTCGGAAAAGTTAATACTGCTACAAAGCCTACCCAGAAGACTTGTTTTACACTTAGAATAGTTCTGAATATGTAATTTGAATATGTTTTATTATTTAGGGTTTCTAGAAGGAATGACAGCTGTAAATGAGGTGTCAGGCCTATAAAGAGAATAATTTAGGGAATGCCTCCTAAGACGGACAGACTCATTAATTGAGAGAAAATATTTGTGAGTGTGACGGTCGTCCTAAGATTCGTACGGATACAAAATTCCCATCAAGAAACCCTAAATTGATTATCGTTTGTATGACTTATATTATATGAATGGAAATCTTTTGAGTGAATCTTGTGTGTTAGTTACCTTTGATTAATTGTTCAGCAACCAAATCATTTGTTATTGATTCCGCCTTTATCAAACGGTTTCCTTTATAAATATAGCAACCCGTCATTAAGTCTCTTGTCAACAAATTAATGTGTGAGTTATGACTTGATTCGTATAAGATCTACCTACAATTGGGGAACTGACAAGTGGTATCAGATCTGTGTCACTGCTATTTTAGTAAGAAATTTGTTGCTGATTGAAGAAGAACAATGACGTAAGCAAAGCACTGTTCCATTAGGGAGTGACGCCAACTGCTCTGTTTTCTTCATTTCTGTCCAGATCTACAACTTTCCGGTGTTTTCCTTTCCTTATTTCAACTAAAGTTTGAATATTTACTTCTAAATCTTGTTCTAATCGCACCAGATTCATCAGATCTGAAAAAAACGGTTC
This sequence comes from Bidens hawaiensis, assembly GCF_021521415.1. Lineage (NCBI taxonomy): Eukaryota > Viridiplantae > Streptophyta > Magnoliopsida > Asterales > Asteraceae > Bidens > Bidens hawaiensis. The sequence continues at coordinate 1,633,700 of NW_027491051.1, forward strand.
TCAGATCTGATTATTTAAAAAAAAATCTGTCTTTTTGAAATTAACTGTTTTTGATTTTCAAAATGTCTGGTTACGAAGAACAAGAGGTGTCTACTAATAAGATTCCAAGACTTTATGTATAAGAGGATTTCACAAAATGGAAGGTCTTATTTAAAGCAGTTGTTTGTTATAATGATGTTGATGTGGAACTCGATTAAGAATGGTCCACAAGACACCACTGAGGGTGCAAATCCAGCTGCAACTGCAGCTGTGCGTGAAAGAGTAAGAAAGGTGGATGACAGGGCCTTAGCAATGATAAAGCTAGGACTGTCTTGGGAAATACTGACCAAGGTTGCACATCATCCTACCGCAAAAGGAAATGTAAGATGCAATTTTTGAGATGTTTGAGGGAAACACTGAGTTGAAGAACATAAAAAAGCAAAGGCTCAAACAACATTTGGAGAGGTTTAAGTATAAGGATGGAGAGAGATTGAAGTCAATTCTAGAAAGATTTCTAGCAACTGTGAATGAGCTAAGAACAACTGACTTGTCATGACTGATTATGACTTGAATACCAAGCTGCTCAACTCAATGCCTTAGGAATGGTACACTGCCTGCAAATTCATCCTCCAAAAACCCAATTTCAATGATTTGAAAGTGGATGATGTAGTGTGCTTCCTTCAGGCTGCTGAAATTAAAATGATTGAAAATGAGATGATCAAAGAAGAGAAGCCATGTTTCCAGGTCACCAATGCCCTCATTGCACCAATGGGCAACTTGTCAATCAAAAACCAACAACATATTTCCATCATAGAGGAACCAGTAGAGCATGGTGTTGATACACCAAAATCTTTTGTTGGTGGTAGCACAAGTCACCATGGTAACCAGCAAAGGTTCAATGTCCAATTGATTGATGATACTGATACTACCTCAATGGCAAGTGGGCATGTACCTTACACTGGTGGTGGAAATGGCCAAGGAAGTGAAACACAGGCTTTGTTCTCCATGTTTACGAAATCATACAATGCTTTTGCAGCAAAGAATCTGATTCATACCAGTGTCATCCAGGATGACCTTGAGCAGATAGATGCAGATGATTTGGAGGACATGGATTTGAAATGGCAAGCAACAAGGTTGGCTCTTAGAAGCAAGAGGCTATACAACAAGACTGGTAGATCACTTCTATCAGGTCCTAATGAAAGAATTGGTTTTGATAAGTCAAAAGCCATTTGCTATAACTGTCAACAACCTGGTCATTTTGCAAGAGAATGTAACATGCCAAGAAACTTTTAAATGAACCAGTTCCAAAACCAGCCAAGAAATTAGCAGCATCAATATCAACAGAATCAGCAAAGAACCAACAATCCCAACAACAATAACTATAATCCCAACTTCAACAACTTCTAGCCTCAAATGAACAATCATCATCAAGTTGTGCCACAAAATCAAGGTTTTCAAAGATATAACAACCAAAACCTTCAAACTGTTCCAAATAACTCGGTCCCAGCCAATCAATATCAACCTATAAATCAGGGAAATGTGGCTGTAACTACACAGCATGAGGGTAATTTTGACTAGAGCAATCATGAAGAAGATATTACGGATGACATCAAGTGAGAAAATGTGGCATTTATGGCCTTGATTGAGAAAGAATCTGGACCATCATCTCAGGTACACTCTGCTCCTATTGTTGATTTAAATGAAATTATCAATGATTTAAAAAGAAAAGTAGGCAAGATGGAAAGTGAGTGTTTTAGGAAACAAAGTATTATCAACGGGTATGAGGCTAGTGAGATGATCGGTGAAGAAATGATGAAAAGTTTGGAAGAAGACTGTGTAAGTAGCTACAGAGCACACAAAAGATATACCACTGAGATAAAAGGGTTGAATAACATGATTGTTGAAGAAAAGGTGCAGAACACAAAACTGTAGGTTGAAAATGAATTCTTGACGAACTTGGTTTCCACAGGAAATATATGTGGTATTCTAAGCCAAGTAAAAGAGGAAGACAAATACAAAGTAGTACCACCACCATTCAATAACAACTTTATGCCTAAAATTTATAAAGAGAAAAGTGATGCATATCTACAACAATTCAGAGATGTCTTTCAAGACAAAGAAGAGTTTGTTGATTTGTATAAGAATGTTGAGGTGAATAAGAAAGGATAATTTGTGGTAAAGGAAGAAGTGAAAGAAGACAAGTCAATTGGAGTTCAAGTCTCTGAAGATAATTTTGATTATGTTGATCTGAATCAAGATGATTTAAGTGATTTGAGTGATCAAATCACTGATGAAGAAATTAAAGCCGCTGAAAGAGGAAGAAGATACAAGAAACCAAAATCAATTGAAAAGCTGCCACAACTTCCACCAGTAACACCCAATATGAAGAAAATGAATGAAAAACTGAGAAGAGAACATGTATCCTTTAATATATGTGAGAGAAAGAAGGTAAGCTACAATGCAGTCAGGCCACCAAACAATGATGTATTGGAAAGGATAAGTAAAAACAAAAAGAAAAGAGAAATTGAAGAAGTTAATGTTGAGAACTTTATTCCAGTTTACCCTGTTTTCTCCAGTCATGAGGTGTTTGACATTGGGGAAGTGGAAAAAATGGAAGAATATGAAAAGAGGCAGTCAAGACATAGAAAAAGTCAAGATGAAGAACCATTGAACATGCAGAAAATTGTGTTTGTAAAAAGCAAGATTGGAAGACAAGACATCAAGATTGAGGAATTTGTTCCTTTCTCAATTGATTTTGATAGTCTAAAACCTCAGAAGACACTTGGAGTCAAAGCACCTAGACCAAGTGAAAGGTTCAGAAAAGGAAGTGATCATGAAAAATACAAGGGAAAAGTTTGGTGCATAAAATGTGATGAGTATGGTCATCACACAGATTCTTGTAATGAGAGACTCAAATTCAAGCCTTTTCATTCCCAGATGAGACAAAGTTTGGACAAGACTTTGTTCTGTACAAGCAAAAGTATGATGCATACCTAGGAAAGGGAAAGGTTTGTGAAAAATAGGCATTGAATTAAGATAGTTTGAAACCATCAGTGGATATCAAGAGAGAAAAGAAGACTGATGAAAAGACCCAAAAACATGTCGCTGAACAAGCTAAAAGGAGCAGATCTCCTAAGAAGCATGAGAAAGTTGTCAAAAAGAACTTTCAACCCTTGAGAATCATACCTAAAAAGGGTACACAATCAGTCAAACCTGATAGCTCTCAAGGATCACCAGGCAGTGAGAAGGCAAGAATCAGAGGTATCTTTCCTCGAAAGAAACCAACTGAACTTACTGGTGATGAGAAGTTTTTATTGAAACATGGTTATGAACATGAAGGATTCCTTTGGAAACCTAAGGTTGAGGCTAAGGTGGATATAATTGCTAATGTAAGATATTACTCAGAAAAGAAAGACTATGTAGTGCAAGAATATGACAGTGCACAAGAAGAATGCCAGAGCTCAAACTCATTTGTTAAAACTCCAAGAGAGTGTGGTTATGAAATAGACAATTCAGACAATATTGAAGTCACTCATGAAGATCCTGAACCGACAACACTCATTTCCAATGCTTCCACTGAAACTAAAACTGATGATCTGCAAGTTGAGATAGCTTGCACTTCATCACTCAACTAATCAATTTTTTTTTTGTGCAGGAACAGTCCACTGTTCTGAATGATATATGGTACATGGATAGTGGATGTTCTAGGCACATGACTTGTGACAGGAGGTCACTTGTTAATTATGAAGAAAAGTTTGAAGATCCTGTGGCATTTGAGAGTGATGAAAATGGTGGAAAGATTGTTGGGAAGGGAATTTTAACAAATGGAAAGGTTTCATTTGATAATGTGTTTCATGTTGAAGGTCTACAGTATAATCTGCTAAGCATATCACAAATGTATGATATGGGTTACAAAGTTTGTTTTGATGATTCACACTATTTCATCTTAAAACTTGAATTTGTAATCCCACTAGAAATGATTATGAAGATGTCCCCAAGAAATGGCAACCTTTATGAGCTTAATATGAAAGAAGCTGTTTCAAGGGGAGGTGCATGTTTTGTTTCCAAAGCCACTGAAAATGAGTCAAAATTTTACATTTGTTAAAATTTCCTTTCCAACTATCTTTCCACCATTTTCATCACTCCCAAAAGCCACAGGACCTTCAAACTTTTCTTCATAATTAACAAGTGACCTCTTGTCACAAGTCATGTGCCTAGAACATCCACTATCCATGTACCATATGCCATTCAGTGGAGTGGACTGTTCCTGAGATGTTGATCCAGCTTCTTTCTCAATCAAGGCCATGAATGCCACATTTGCTCTCTTGATATCATCTGTAATATCTTCTTCATGATTGCTCCAGTCAAAACCACCCTCATGATGTGTAGTTACAGCACATTTCCTTGATTTCTGGGTTGGTTTTGGTTGGTTTGGGCTGAGTTGTTGTTTGTAACAATTTGATGGTTTTGGTTGTTGTTTCTTTGAAAACCTTGGTTCTGTGGCACAACTTGATGATGATTGTTCATTTGAGGCTGGAAGTTATTGAAGTTGGGATTATAGTTGTTGAAGTTGTTGTTGTTGGGATTGTTGATTCTCTGCTGATTCTGTTGGTATTGATGCTACTGATTTCTTGGCTGGTTTTGAAACTGGTTCATTTGAAAGTTTCTTGGCATGTTACATTCTCTTGCAAAGTGACCAGGATGTTGGAAGTTATAGCAAATGGCTTTTGACTTATCAAAACCAATTCTTTCATTAGGCCCTGATATAAGTGATCAACCAGTCCTGTTATATAACCTCTTGCTTCTAAGAGCCAACATGGTTGCTTGCCATTTCAAATCCATATCTTCCAAATCATCAGCATCTATCTACTTACGGTCATCCTGGATGACACAAGTATGAATTATATTCTTTTCTACAAAAGTATTGTATGATTCTGTAAACATGGAGAACAAATCTTGTGTTTCATTTCCTTGGCCACTTCCACCACCGGTGTTAGGTAACTGTCCACTTGCCATAGAGGCAGTATCAGTATCATCAATCAATTGGACATTGAACCTTTGTTGGTTACCATGGTGACTTGTGCCACCACTAACAAAAGATTTTGGTGTGTCAACACCATGCTCAACTGGTTTTTCAATTATGGGAATCTGTTGTTGGTTATTGGTTGACAAGTTGCCCATTTGTCGTAATGAGAGCATTGTGACCTGGAAACATGGCTTCTCTTCCTTGATCATCTCATTTTCAATCATTTCTATTTCTGCAGCTTGAAGGAAGTACACTACATCATCCACTTTCAAATCACTGAAATTGGGCTTTTGAAGGATGAATTTGCAGGCAATGTACCATTCCTTAGGCATTGAGTTGAGCAGCTTGGTATTCAAGTCATAATCAGTCATGACATAGTCAGTGGTTCTCAGCTCATTTACAATTGCTAGTAATCTTTCTAGAATTGACTTCAACCTCTCTCCTTCCTTATACTTAAACCTTTCCAACAGTTGTTTGAGCCTTTGCTTTTTGATGTTCTTCAACTCTTTGTTTCCCTCAATCATTTCAAGAATTGCATCATACATAGTTTTATCTGTGTTATGATGTGCAACCTTGGTCAATATTTCGCATGACAGACCTAGCTTTATCATGGCTAAGGCCTTGTCATCCACTTTCCTCATTCTCTCACGCATAGCTTCCGTTGCAGTTGGATTTGCACCCTCAATGGTGTCTTGTGGACTATTCCTGATTGAGTTCCACATATCAACATCATTATAGCAAAATGCTGTTTCAAACAAAACGTTCCATTTTGTGAAATTGTCATGTCCATACAGTCTAGGAATCTTGTTAGTAGACACTTCTTGTTCTTCGTAACCAGACATTTTGAAAATCAAAATCAGTTAATTTGAAAAACAGACTTTAAACGCAATCAGATCTGAGAACCAGTTGTTCAGATCTGATGAATCTGGTATGAATAGAACAAGATTAAGAGATAAAAATTCAAACTTTAATTGAAATAAGGAAGAGAGAACAACGAAAATTTGTAGATCTGGAAGAAAAATGAAGAATAGAGCAGCTGACGTCACTCTCCAATAGAACAGTGGTATGCTTACGTCATCTTTCTTCAAATCTCCAATCAGCAACGAGTATCTTACTAAAATAGCAGCAACAAGCTCTGATACCACTTGTCAGGTCCCCGATTTCAGGTAGATCTTACACAAATCAAGTCATAACTTACATAAATAAATGTGTTGACAAGGGAGTAAATGACGGGTTGATATATTTAGAAAGAAAACCGTTTGTTAAAGGCGGAATCAATAACAAACAATGTGGTTGCAAAACGATTAATGAAAGGTAACTAACACAAACAAGATTCACTCAAAATATTTCCATTCATATAATATAAATCATACAAACGATAATCGATTTAGGGTTTCTTGATAGGAAAGTTAAACCCGTACAATTCTTAAGACAACCATCACTTTCAAGAAATATTCTTTCTTATCTGAAAAGTGTAAAGGCTAAAATCCGTAGGAGGCGTGCCTTAAATTATTCTATTTATAGGCCTGCCATCCTAAGAAAGCTGTCATTCCTTCTAGAAACCCTAAATACTAAGACATATTTAAATTACATATTCAAAAACTATTCTAAGTGTAAAACAAGTCTTCCGGGTAGGCTTTGTAGCTGTAACGATTCCGGCAAATTCAGGTATACCCTAGCCGGAATATACTATTTACGTGTTATTCAATACTGAATATATGAATTATAATGTGTTTATACGATTATATAAGATTCACAGTACGAATTATACTCAAATGTACAACTAGTCGTATTGGAATTACGATTAATCGATAAACGGTTATTGAAACCCGAACGAATCGGGAATTACATTATAGACGAAATATGTAATGTTTAGTGATGTTCACGAAGTATTAAAGCTTCGGGATAAGTGATTTATAGCACAGAAAAAGGATTTCGATTTAATAGTACGTCGGTACGAAAACGAAACCTTTAACATCAAACCCAGCAAGAGACGATCGATCAAGCCGAAAAAGATGCACAATTACCGACAATACGATGTGTTAAGTCAATAAACGTCATGGTTTAAGTTTTTAAAGTTTTTAAATCAGTTTTATATAAATTTTAATTTTAAGCCGAAAAACGACCGTTTTGGTCTCGTTTTGAGCGGAATTAAACGTTTAACCGAAAAACGAACTGAACCAGAGTATCCACAACATTATCCGGATTACGCAATCCGAATATGTGGCCATGGTTGGAGATGTGGGCCCCCCCACCCACTTAACATGGACCGATCGGTCCATGCTAGTCACACACACACTTCACTTTTCTTTTTTCCACATTATTTCTCCCAAAATCCTCTCAACCTCTTCATCATCCATCCAAAACCCAAGCTTTTTAGGCAAGAACTCAAGGTATAAACATGATTTTAATGGGTGATTCTTAGTTTTGATTCCATAATCTTGAGAAAATGAGGTTTCAAATGAAAAATGGGTGAAAACCCGAGATGAAACCGATTCTTGGAGGATCAAGGGATGTATACAAGATATACAAAGGATCTTGGTCCAAGAAAGTAGCTAAAAGAGTCAAAAACGAATTTTTACGGTCAAAATCTTTGTTTTGATGTTTTAATCGAAACCATGAAAGAAATGGCTTGATTGTGGGTATAACTTGCTTGGTTGTTGATGTGCTTGTAAGTGTTGTATCTAGTGGCTAGCAAAGGCTAGAAACCAAGATCTTTGCGATCTAACGCTAGAAAACACAAGATAATTCGGTTTTCGTGTGATTTAGTTATTTTGGACAGATTGTGGTAGGCTTAGAGTTGGGTCATGAAATTTCACAGAGATGATCTACACATGAAAATATGAGATCTGTGAATTTTGGTAATTTTTGGATAAAGGATGAATATTTGGTGAATTTAATGCTCGGTTTTGGCTAAAAATGGTGAAAAATAGCTAAACATCATGAAAAATTCTGGAAAATTTAAGATAAGCTTTTTATAACATATAAAAGTCACACACAAAATTTCAGGTTCATTGGAGAAGTCTAAGTAGTCTTTTCGGTAAAACGAGTTCTAGGGATTTCTAGCTCGGTTTTGGTAAAAATGGCATGAAAAATAAGTTTTTGGTTCTGGAAAAATTACAGGAAACTATGTGTGTGACAGGGGTCATCCCAAAAAAATTTGGGATTTTTCGAAGGTCGTTTGGTATTTTCGACATATTTGGTGTTTAAATGACGTTTAAAAATGGTTAAATAAATCTTAGATATAAAAATTAATTCTGGAAAAATTTTATAAAATTCCTTACTGTCAAAATATGGTTTGTACAAAATTTCAAGGTCCGAGACTAAACGGATATTTATTTGTGCTAAATGGAACTTAAAAACAAACTTTTAAAGCTTAAAACGTGTAAACCGGCAAAGTTCGCCTAAGCGAGCTGACTGGTGCATAAAAACCTTAAAAATGGACTATTTTCATGAAACTAAGTTAATCAAGTAAAAATAAATCATCCGAAAATAATTCGGATGATTTGGGTAATTTTACCCGATTTAACCGTTTCCGGTATATTAAAGACGGAAACGGGCCCCGCGGCCAAACGGGGTGTCTAACCGAGCTCTAATTTCACCACTTTAATGAAAATATCAATAATGACTATTTTCGGGACGTATGTGGTCAAACTCATTTTTGAAAACATAAAGACGAATAACCGTGCTAAGCACGCAAAACGAGAAAACAAACTATCGATAGTTTTGACTAAAGAACTCTAAGTCCTGAGAAGTTTATCGGGGTTAACATTGTCCCCGGATCGCGTACGGTACTGGGTTAATAGTGTTCCCGGACGTACCGGTTAACACGAATTTAAGTTATATTAATAGAAATTGTGTAGTAATAACTTAGGGATCGTATTACAGACCCGGGCCGGTAGCTGTTCACGGTATTACACCTCTGCTCACCAACAAGGTGAGTTTTCACGAGCCACTTTTTACTGAACTGTTTTAAATATTTTCCCGGGGCGGAAAGCATGTTTCTATCAAAGTGTTTAAGTACATGCTAATCGCATGGAAACGAATGTATTTATATAATGTTTATTGTACGGAAATCATACGGTAATGTATTAAGATGGTAATTAACTAAGTTGCTAATATTGTAAGGCCCGAAACAGTGTTCTGGGGTAACCGAGTTCCCAGAGGTTATTAAATGTGTTTCTGGGGTAACAGAGTTCCCAGAGGTTATTAAATGTGTTTCTGGGGTAACAGAGTTCCCAGGGGTTATTGGAAGTATTCTGGGGTAACAGAGTTCCCGGAGGTTAATCGATATGTTTTTGGGGTTAATAGAGTTTTCACTTGTGAACTCAGTATAATTACATCACTTACTTATGATTTTTATAATGATTTGTCATGGTTTATTTAAATTAGTGAAACTCACCAACTATTCGTAGTTGACCCGTTTTCTTTACATGCTTTCTAGGTACACTCAAATCGGAATGAGTGATATGTGTTCGATGCTGTGTGCTATTTGTGGAAGTCTAGAGATCTATATTTTGCATTAAATATAATAATGTATTATCGGTAACACTTATGTGATAACGCTTAGATGGTTATGAAACTCAGAACAATGTAATACGTTTAAATTAATGTAGTGGTGTTTTCTTTATAAACAATGCTGTTGATATCAGATGTGTCTGTTGCATCCCGTGTACGTTTCCGCTGCGGTTACGGGGTGTTATAGTAGCAGTATTAACATTCCGAGTAGGCTGTGTGCTCTGCATAGAGGTGTGCCCGGAAACAGTTTCTAGGTACACTTTACTTAAAGAGTATAGACTTCAATCTTATTGACTTTATCAGACTTTGCCCAACAAACTCTTACAAGCAAGCTTGTTCTTCAATGGTCCCTTCAACTCTTTACTAGAATATAGCTTACTAGAAAAGTGTGCCCGATAGCACTATTCCTTGCCTGAGTTGAACCCTGCCCAATGTTACTTAGAGATATTTCATTATTCATCAAGCTTACTCGGACCACTATTATTAATGAATACCTTCCCCGGTCTTCCAATTACTTGGCTTCAAAAGCTTGATTATCCAAGAGCCTACTCTGAAGTAAACCTTACTCGGCTAAAAAGAACAAACCTGCTAGATAAAGTGATCCTTGCCCGGGTACGTACAAACTAGTGAACCTTGCCCGGTTATACACGAATTTGCGAACCCTGCCGGATATCCACATAAGAAGAATTCTAGAAGATAACCTTGCCCGATGGACAAAATATCATGCCCGGCTAAGTAAAACCTTGCTCGGAAGTCTAAGGTGTGCCTGGTTCCATACTTAGCGAATTCTTAGGAGGTTGAGAAGATTCCAATCTTCCATATACTTCTTTTTAGGTCAAATCTTTGACTCAACAGGTGTCGAACACTTAGTAATACATGCTTGATAGGTTAGCTACCTATTGATATATAATTGACTTAACACTATCTAGTAACACTAAAACGCAATGCTTAATGTACGTAAACCTGTGAACTCACCAACCCTGTGTTGACACTTTTAGTATGTTTATCTCAGGTAGCTGAGGCGGGAAAGCGGTATAGGACATGCATTCTCTGAACTCTATTGTTTTAAACTTCTTTTACATTTTATCATGATAACAGTGTTTTAAGTCATCCGGTGTCGCGCAACTATTTGCTTTACAGTTTATGCTTCCGCATTTTTACTTAAGACTTGATGTCTTGGTTGTTTTTAAAACTTTAACTGTGGCGTTTGATATAACTAATGATTCCGATCCTTTTAGTTCACACCCTCTGACGGTAAAACTCCATTAGTGGATTTTGAGTGTGTCAGATCGTCATTGTCAGTCTTTGATAAGTTAACAAGCCACATTGGATCGATAACTCGAATAAAGTTGGTCTTCAAACCTTTCCCAAGTATAATTAAGGCCTCACCAATACGATGTCGTAGTACCAATGGTTAAACGTTAGGTGAAGACCTTTTGGGAAAGTCTTCACAGGTACGTAGTTCATCATTTTTTGTGGTTTTACCTTTAGCCCGAGCTTCCTCCATCCCGTACGTGGATCTATCTCGTCAATTTGTTTACGGATCGGAACATGCGGGTTAAAGAATTTGAACCTGTGGTTTACTTCGAATAGAAGATGTTGGTGAAACCATTCTGCATTCCGATTTCCACCGCGGTTCCCAACGCAGTAAGGAGAGAACGTCAGTGATGTTCTGATAATACTAAACACCGTTCTCCCATTTAACAATGCAGACTTTTTATTCCGAATCAGAAAGCCAGGAAATAATATCACTTTTCACAGTAGACAGAGTCTTGAATGTGCAACCGCTTCCTGCTTTTGTTCTTCATCCACATATTTGGGTGATTCAATAATCTTACTAATCTTCTTGTTTCGGCAAGAAAACCAACCCTGAATATCGGCAACTGATGGATCACGAATCCACTCAAACATCTTGCCTTTGCCATTAGACTCCTTCTCAAGATGATCTTCAACAACTTTTACATTTTCTTCATTGAAAGTAGGAATACCCTCATCAACATTGGATCGTTGATAAAGATTAGGGCATTCCTCTGTTGTCACATTTTCAATCTCAATCTCCTCATCCTCATAAATAAACGACGTATTCATAGGAATCGTTGGATCTTGTATGTCTTCCTCGTCGTTCATCACCTCAATATCATCCTCGGCCTCTAATGCGTCAAGTTCTTCATCATTAAGACCCAGCAGTGTAGAAATCTTCTCGTGTGTCAAGGACCGAACAACAAAATGTCCTTCCTCTATCTCATCAGCATGCACCATATTCCTAACCACCCCTGTACTATCTATAAATATAACAGTATCACTCTTTATTGACTCAATTGGTTGTGCATTCATTGAGTACTGATAAACAACCAACTTTTTTTCCAAATCACCAGCAGCCCCACTTGTTCCGGCACCAGAGGATGAGCCGTGAGCTTGTTTTGGCTCACTACCTCTAGTCCCAGAGGCATTAGGATCTTCGTCATTATTCTTTAGCTTCTTCAATGTACCTTCTTTACAAGTCAGATGTAGAATAAGATCCTCCTGTTCCTTCATCTTCACCCCCTGAGCAGTAACAATCTCACGGAGGGCTTTAGTCTCATTTTGATAGAAGGAGATATAACTCATAATCCAACATTTGATTCTCATAAAGATGAACCAAACTCAAGAGTATGTTCATTTAAGTTTCATGTGGCATAGCATGGAACGATGGAGGTACCGACTGCATAGGACCTTGAAGACGATTGAACCTCATGGACTAAATGCCCATAGGTGAAGTCGGCATCATAGTCGGTGTAGGTGAACCCACCGATGTAGCAGCAGTAGGTCTTGGTAATGTTGATAATACTGATTGGGGAATCATACCAAGCTTAGGATCCGATGTGAGTGTGGTCGTCAATGTGAGTTCTGGGGTGCTAGTAGTAAGTGGCACCACCGGTCTTTGAGGAGCAGACGACCTTGGAGGTTGAACTCCAAATGATATACCAGCACCTTCATTCACCCGACGTTTCGTTGACTCTCCACTGACCACCTCTTTTCCTTTTCACTTTCCTTGAGCAGCTTGAATAAAAACTGCCTCAACGTCAGCACGTCGTTGGTGATCATCCCCACCGTCATCACCATCATCTCCATCACCACCGTTGTTCCCAACTTGACTCTCTTCCCGGTCGAAATCTGAATCATCGTGGATCCAGCGATCATTAGAAGGACGTACATATGCTGAATTAGATAAATGACCAATCCAGCGTTTGGTCCGTGGATGGGAATTTTTGCGATACGACTTCATACGCTTGACGGTATCAGCCGTCATGTGTTCCATCTTCAGCACATCATCCACTATTGTCTAATCAATCTCCAAATTGGGAATCAATTCTTGAACAATCAATTTTATAAAGCGTGGATACATTAAAAACTTCCCACGTCTATTCTTGACAAGATAATTCTCTTTGAGATGATACAAAATCATCTATGAGAAATTGAACGGCTTGTTCAAGATCAGCGCGACGAATGCCGATTGAAACATGATACGTCACACGTCAAATCCACCATTCCGTCCACCAAGGCAATGTATTAGAACATGTAATAAGTACTTGTATGTGGGACACAAGTACGCCTTGTTATACATGGATATGTCTAGATCACCTGCGTAAAACACTCGATTAAATAACCCCCTAATAAAATCTTTATCAAACTCACTCGGGTTATCCATGTTGTTCCCAAACTGCAACACCCGTCTGATCAATCCATGAGTAATAGTGATAGGTCGACCTTTGACTTCAGCTACAATGTGTTCTCGGAATAATTGTAACGTGCCGAGTTTCAGAATGGACGAACGATGCTGAAGTGAACGGTTGGTCTCGAAGTTACAACATAACGAATACGAGATCTTCTTATGAATGCTAGCACATCTCCACACAGATCCTCTTCGGCAAAGTTCGTACCAACAAAAGCACAGATGTTATACTTGTTGTGGTACGGTAGCAAGGGAAGATCCGTTAATTGTTGTTGTCGTACCGGTTGTGACTCAGAAGCTGGAGGATCTTGAATAATATCTTCAGCCATAACTGAAAAGAGATAAACCCGAGACTTTGTAAAACAAAAAATAATCTAAAATTAATGTAAAACCCTTTAATTAAATTATATTTAATTATATTGCATTAACTTTTCTGATTCGTTATAACAAATTGGTTAATTCGTGTCATTTAAAGAACACGAACTAGATATGACGAATCACAGTTAAGGAGATAATGAATTAAAGAACGAATGTGCAGTAATTCGTTATCATTTATTTCACGAAGAAGGATGATTCGTTAAGTCATTGGTAACGAATTGAACCCGAATGAGTCACAATTCGTTAACCCATAACGAATTTGTACCAATAATGTTCAATTTTGACTTCCAGAGGTCAAGGTCAAAATTATCAAGAACAATGAAGGTCAAACATCTCAGCCCAGAACCAGTTACCCCATAATACACGATATAAAACGCTATAAAATACCCTAAGTAATTCGAAAATACATCGACAATCGACTAAGATGGTCCATTTTGACTGGGTATTCATATATGTTAGGTCAATTGATGTTTATATTTTATAAGTTAAAATCGAGCAAAAACTCGATCAAAAGACCCTTGAAACGGTCATGTAAAATGACGAAAATCATCACGTTACAATCCTTATTACCTTGAGATTCTGAAACTATGATCAAAATAGGGTTTAGTTAAGATTGGTTTTTCTTGAAAATTTTGGCAGAGTAACTTTGCTTAGCGAGGAAGAAAATGAAACAGTGAATGAAGACGAACCGGTCTTCACAGTTCCCCATAAGCAACGAATGGGCTCATTTTCCAAGGCAATGAATCATCTGATTCATTAATTTTTAAATAACGAATTAGTCAATTCGTTATCACATTTGTAACACATGGTACACAAATAAGTAATTCGTTATTAATTCGTTAATACTTAAACGAAGTAATAACGAATTACAACCAATTCGTGCTTAATTCATTAAATAATGAATGACGAAATGAGGTCATTCGTTACAGAGTGGCGGAAGCGAATTAGGTTGGTAACGAACGGATTTAATTCGTTATAAAAAACCCCATTCGTTATTCATAACTAACGAATTAAGTTTGAAATATTTTTCAATTTTCTGTAATTTAAGTAATGAATAAATAAATCAAATAAAGAAATGGAAAAATAATTAAATCAATAAATAAACCAACAAAATCCCATATCTCGATGACCTTAAACCTTATGAATCTTACCCAACGTGATAAGATAAAATACCTTAACGTGTTTCACATTTAAAACACATAACTTAGAAGAATTAAATAATATGTAAAATAAAAGGTAAAATTTTTGGTATTTTGCATTTTTGTTTCAAAATATTTACAGGTAAACATCCGAAAAGTAAATATAAAGCAGAAAGAAAATAAAATATTTTTTGTGTTTTTGGTGAGTTTAAGCAGAAAATCATATTAACCAAATTTTCCTTCCATCACAGTTTTTATTTCAGCGATATTATGACTGGTGTTAAGTCGGTCATTGATATTGTTATCCACTTAAATCTTATAACAAACTTTCAAGTGTTTTGGTGATATGATTAATTGTTCAATTAGAGCACAGAATATCAGAAACTATCAGCCTCTAATCTCGGTTCAAGCTTAATTTGAATTTTCCATATCACCCAACTTGACTTAAACCATTATATTGTCGATCAAAATTTTGAGTATATAGAAATTATTAAGTAATGCATCAAGTTACATTTACTGTGAGTGAGTATGCACAGCAGTGATCAAGTTTAATGACTTTGGGTTTGCTCTAAAAGCTATTGAAATATTCATGCATATGAATACAGAGATGATTAAGCCGCATAGAGACTCACAATGTCCAGAACCCTAACGCTTGTTATCTGCTTTATTTTATTTTTGGTGATCAGACACATATAAGGCTTGAGTATTATAGGCTATTACATTTCTGCCATCCTCACCGAGATTTTTGGTAGAGACTAACACCCCTTTCAATTTGGCGTTTCTTTATTTTTATATCACATACTTTACTCTAACGGCTTGTTTAAGACCTATCAATGCACCAATGTAATTAAGCACTCAGCCTTTTTAGCTTATTTCTTTCAGTATATGAGACCAGATGATCAATGTACTATCATTTTCTCTTTTTTCTTCAAAACTCACATTTGAGAAGCATAAAAATAAGTTCAATCGCCCCAGTCACTTTCAGTCTATAGATTAATGGCTATCCTCTCAATCTACAAGTAGATAACACGACCAAAACATGTAAGCATGTTCCACAAACTTAAATAACTAACATAATTTTTAGTGGGAGAATAAAGTAAAAAGCATAATAATCGCCCCAACTACAAGCATTTGGAGCCACAAGATTTCCTAGTGTTTCTAGTGTACCTAGATTCCATAAAACAAGCATTTGGATCACTACAAGCTGAAGAACCCACATTTTCATTTTGAGTGAGAAAAGTAGTTATTGGAGTTGTAATGTTACTTAAAGGCATACTTCCTCCATAGAAAGTTGGATCATCCTTTGATGATTTTTGACACTTTAGATCATATTCTCTAGCTTCAATCTTTTGCATAAACTCTGAAGCAGTCAAATCTTCCTTTTTGAAATAATTATTTTCTTTTAACACCATAAGAAATGTAGAATATTAAGTAGGTAAAGCATTCATCACAGTGTCAATCTTATCACTTTCATCTAGTTCCATTTTCAACTTAATCATCTCAACGATTAAATGATTAAACCTTATAGTCATTTCCTTAACAGTATCTCCCTTTAACAAGTTAAAATTCGAAATTGAAACTTTAACATTACCTTTTTTTCTTTCTTCAGTATTTCCCATACTTCTTATTTTAACATGTTGAAATAATGAAGCACAGATCTTAATACTTCGAACTTGATGGAATATATTATCAAGTAAAGCCATAGTGATATTTGAGTATGCTTTAGTATCAATCTCTAAAGCTTTCTTCTCTTCTTGGGAATATTGTGAAAAGGCATTAGAAGTAAAACCTAGATGAGCATGAAAACATGGTTCCCATTTTGCAAAATAACTGAATTTCATCAGTGGAGGACATTTGGAATGAGATCCAATTTCAGCATCAAGGTGTAACATTTGCTGCATGAGTGCATCCTGAGAAGTCAACACATAAAAACAAGCAATTGTAGATAACAAGTTCAATTTTAACAACAATTCAAACTTCAAGGGTTAATATTGAAAAATAGATAACGAACTATGAACAGTATTAGAGACGAACTGCCTATGAATAACGAATCAAAGGCACGAATTACTTGTTTTCAGAATAACGAACAAGGAACAGTATCACAACGAATTAGATTAAAACGAGTTAGTAACAAATCAGGGACACGTCACCAACGAATTAGAATAACGGATTACTAGACGAATCAATTGACGAATCAAAGTAACGAATCTAAGTGACGAATCAATGTGACGAATCAAATATGAACATGTAACGAATCAGGATGACGAATTTGCTACAGTATCTAACGAACAAGGTTGTTACACAGTTAGATGGTAATAACAAACATAGCTATGTGGCACAAGTTTGTTAGAAAAGCTACTAACGAATTAGACCACATGTCTAACGAATCAAGTGTAAAAAATTCAGATTATTAACGAATTGACTGTAACGAATTACAGCTTTTAACGAATCTTCAAACACATGATGAAGATCTTCAAATCTTCAACCCGAATTCCAGAAATCTGGAAAATTTCCAAATTTAAATTCAAACCAGAACTCACACCAAATTTGTAATACCAAACCGATACTCAACCAATTTAACCAAACATTAGCTTAAAATACTCGTATACACATCGCAAATCCAATACACACTATCTCGTAACCTTAATCAGCTCAACCAACAATCAAATCTCAAATTATCACACTCTATTCCGTACAAACACTCGTTTGAACCAAACTCAATCCATAACCAATCCAAAACCACACTAATTCATAATTCAATTCACTCGAACCTTCCTTAGACTATTCTGAACACATAACAATCAAACTCAGTCCATGATTAACACATTCAACTATTAATTCAATCGAATTCAAATTAAACTTAATAAAACCGAAACCAAATTGAATAAACTTCAATTATCAATTCAATAAAACCAAATCAAGAGCAATCAGAACACCGAAAGCTCTGATACCACTTGTTAAAACCTTAGATCTATCAATTACCTTAATGGATCTAATACCTTAGGGTCTAGTTCATTGTATTACTATTAATCAGAGTTAATATGTATATATATATATATATGTATTAGGTGTATTATGTGTATTATAGTAATATATTAAGCGGAGAATTGATCGAGAGAAACTTGGACAGAGATTTGTTACTTTAACAATCAATACTTAATTTATCAGAGGAATAACACCTTTATATATAGATGATGGACCCAATTCGTTACACATCCCGTAACGAATTGGAGTCCAGTTCGTTAACATTACAGACTCAATAAGGAAACATAATGAATCACTGATTCTTTATGCCTCATTCTCAACATTCCATGACGAATGGGAACTTACATAACGAACTATAAGCCCATTCGTTAAACATCCTTAACAAATGGGTGTTACATTAAACGAACTGGCTAGTTCGTTAAATATCCTTAACGAACTAGCCTTACATTAACGAACTATTTTAATAAAGATAAATATCTTTTTCATTATACTAATAATAAATACAAAGACGATAAATACAAAGACTCAAGAAGCCAAAACCGTGCACTAACAGAAGACCTGTTTAAACATATAATAGTTTGTAATATGTTTGAATATGTTAAGAATCAATGATTAGGGCTTCTAGAAGGTGTCAGAACAGACTTATTTAAAGAAACTTTATGGTACGCCTATGATATAACAGACACTGTGCGAATATTATGATTTGACGGTTGCCTTTATCTTGTACGGAAAAGCTGCCATAAATTCAAACATTCCATCTAGAAACCCTAACTGATTTCTCATTTGTATCCTTCATAATATTAAATTGAAATCTTTTGAGTGTCTTTGTGTGTGTTACATTACTGTCCGTTTAGAAATTACTTAAGTATTAGTGTTTCCGCCATTAATACTTATTTGTTGTTCATAGAGCAGTATTTCGTAACCTTTTTTTTGGCACGTTTGTTTGGGTTACGATTGTGATTATTGAGCGATTAAGTGTGATAATTGGGACCAACCGATAAAAAGACAAAGGATCAAGTCAAAATAAAGAAGCAAATATGAAGAGTAGTGAAGAAAGTCTCAAGAAAAAGGCTCCAAAGTTGAAGAAACTGAACATACCTTAATCTGTTAAATCCCAAACATATGAAAAGTCTACTGAATGAAATAAGTCAACAGTGAAAGATAAGAAAAGAAAGCTTGTGAAGAAACTTCTCACAAAAGGAAATCAAGTGCACTTAATGGTGATGAGAAGTCAGTTTCTACTTAAAAATGGTTTTGAACCACATGGATTTCTGTGGAAACCAAGGACTGAACAACAAGTGACAATACAAAAAAGAGAATATATCATTGAGAAATGCATAAGCATAATTCCTTATGCTGGCTACTTCTCTGAATGTGATTATGAATCTGATGATTCATGTGAGTTTGTCTATGAGGACCAAAAACATAATGCAACGTGTGTTAATATTGTTGATGATTTGCAAGCTAAATAATCTTGTACTTCATCACTTAACTGATTCATTTTTTTTAAATGTGTAGGAACAATCCACCCAAATGAATGATTTATGGTACTTAAAAAGTGGTCAGTAGTCAATTATGAAGGAAAATTTGAAGGATCAGTTGCATTTGGGAGTGAAAAAAATGGAGGGAAAATTGTAGGCAAAGGAATTATGACAAATGGCAAAGTATCTTTTGATAATGTGTTCTATGTAGAAGGATCACAATATAACCTTTTTAGCATTACTCAAATGTGTGATAAAGGTTATAAGGTTGGATTTGATGATTCACACTATATCATACTCAAACCTGAATTTGTAATTCCTATGGACATGATCATGATGGTTGCACCTAGAAATGGAAACTTGTATGAACTAAGAATGAAAGATGCAATTTCAAGATGAGGAACCTGGTTTGTGTCTAAAGCCACTGAGAATGAAACCAAACCTTGGCATAGAAAACTTTTTCATGTAAATCTGAAGGAAATGAACAAACTTGTTAAAGGTGAACATGTCATTGGTTTGCCTACAAGAGATATCAAATTGCATGACAAATGTATTTCTTGTTAGAAGGGAAAGCAACACAAGTCATCTCACAAAACATAAGTAACGAACTCAATTGATCAAATACTTGAAATGCTTCACATGGATCTATTTGGTCATGTGAGTGTTCCTAGTATTGGAAAGAAAAAGATAATGATTGGTGACTATAGATGACTTTTCAAGATATACTTGGGTTTATTTTCTAAACTAAAAGGATGAGGCTGCTGAGTTGATTAAGAGCTGTGTAACAAGGATGGTGAATCAATTGGATGTGAGGGTAAAGATAATAAGAAGTGATAATGGAATTGAGTTCAAGAACGGGGTACTGGATGAGTTTTGCAAGACCAAGGGAATATTTCAACAATTCATTACCCCTAGAACTCCTGAACAAAATGGAGTTGCAGAAAGAAGAAACAGAACATTAATTGAAGCTGCAAGAACCATGATAGCCTATGCTTATTTTCCTGTAACATTTTGGGCATAAGCTATACACACTACTTGCTATGTTCAAAACAGAGTTCTTCTCAATAAAAGTCTAGACAAAACACCATATGAGATTTTGTTAAAAACAAAACCCTACATAAAGTTTCTCAAACCTTTTGGTTGAAAATGCTTTTTGTTGAATACAATGGACTATTTGAACAAGTTTCAGTGTAAATCCTTAGATTGTTTCTTTGTTGGATATTCAACACACTCAAAAGCTTACAGAGTCTATCTGAAAGACCATTTGAGTGTGATTGACTCTTCAGATGTGATCTTCAATGAAAACCAATTTAACACTGTTCATGTAGCAACTTGGCTATGTGATCTAGAAAAGTTAATCAAATCCTTCAAGCTGCACCCTAAAGATTTCATTGAAACTCTTTACAGAACAAGTGTCCCTGAAGTAACATCATAACAAAATGTTGATTTGGACAAATTATGGTCAAAGGTGGTTGAGAAGAATAATGAATATTCTTTTACTGAGAAAGTAAACAATGGTGAATATGAAGATGAAATTGAGCAAACTGACAATCTTGATCAGCCAGAAGATCAAGAGTATTTTGTCAATAATGAAGTGCAACCTAAAGACTAGCAAGATCAAGAACAAGCTGATAGACAATCAAACTTTGAAACCTTGTTTCAAAATTTGAACATTAGAAATGATATTGCATCATTATCCCAACAGAATGTTGAAGAGACTGTTGATTTAAACCAAACAGAATCATATTTAATCACTGAATAACCTGATGTTAATGACTCAAATCTTGATTCAACAATTTCTTTAGATCAAATTGTAGAAACTTGTTTTGTAGAGAGAAATCGTCCTGCTGAAAGCATCATTGGGGACACTCGTGAAAGAGTTACAAGAAGTGCATCTAAATCTGCAAACATTTGTTTTTACTCCTACATTTTAACCCAAATTGAACCCAAGAATCAAGCTTTACAAGACAACAATTGAGCAGGAGAAATGCAAGAGGAGTTGGCTCAGTTTAGAAATATGCAAGTGTGAGAACTTGTAGATAAGCCAAGAGGAAAGTATGTGATAGGCAACAAATGGGTTTTCAGAAACCAAAAGGGATAAAGAGGCATTGTAATAAAGAATAAAGCAAGATTAGTTGCACTAGGATGCTAAAAGAAGAAGGAATAGACTTTGAAGAGGTTATGGCTCTAGCGGCAAGGCTAGAAGCAATCAGAATATTCCTAGTATATGCAGCTTCCAAGAACATCAGCGTATTTCAATTTGATATAAAATCTGCTTTCTAGAATGTAAAAATATAAGAGGTGGTGTATGTCACTCGACCTTCAGGTTTTGAGTATCCTGAGTATCCTAATAGAGTATTCAAACTGAACAAGGCTCTATATAGACTTCATCAATCTCCAAGAGCTTGGTATGATGAGATTTCAAATAACCTACTTGTTAATGGATTTCACAGGGGAGCCCCTAATAAAACTTTCATCTACAAGAAAAGTGGTATAGATATACTTCTGGTTCAATTTTATGTTGATGATATCATATTTGGAACTACTGATGAACATATGTGTTTGGAGTTTGAAGAAGTGATGAAGTCCAAGTATTGCTTGAGCTCAATGGGAGAAATGAATTTCTTTATGGGATTGCAAGTTCAACAAAAGAAGGAGGGTATATTCATTTGTCAATCAAAGTATATGCAAGATATTTTGTACAAGTTCAAATTTCAAGACTTGAAAACCGCTTCTACTCCAATGGACACAAATGAGAAGATAATAGCTGATGAAAAGGGGGAGCCTGTTGATGAACATGAATACAGAGCTAAAACTGGATCTTTGATGTACATTACTGCTTCAAGGCCTGAAATTTTCTTTGCTGTTTGTGTGTGTGCAAGATTCCAATCATATCCAAATATGTCTCATATGACTGCTTTCAAGAGGATCTTAGATATTTGAAAGGGAACCCTGATTTAGGGATATGGTATCCAAAGAATCATGCCTTTGATCTACTTGCTTACATTGATAGTGACTATGATGGCTGCAACATGAATAGGAAGTCTACATCAAGTGGATGTCAATTCTTGGGAGACAAGCTAGTTTCATGGCAATGCAAGAAGCAAACAAACAGTGTCCATCTCTATTATTGAAGCTGAGTACATTGATGCATCTGCATACTGTGCACAAGTCCTCTGGCTTGAAAATCAACTGCTACACTATTGTTTGAATTACTTGAACACTCCTATTTTCATTGATAATACTGCTACTTTGTTCATTGTTAAGAACCCAGTCCAACACTCAAAGACCAAGCACCATTTCATTAGAGACTATAGTGAAAAATGTCTAACATAAAATAATAAGAGTTGACACTAGTGACAACATGGCAGACTTATTCACCAATCCACTAGATAGAACAAGATTTCATTTTCTATTGAAAGCATTAGGCATGATCAACTCTGATGAAGTCTGATTGAAGTTGTTTGCTCATTGTGCTAAGTGACTCTCTTTAGAAAGGTCTTGATAAGTGAGTTGTGTTTGATTGTGAATCTGTGTTTATTCTTAACTGATATGTGCTTTGAATGAAAATATATATAACTTAGGTGTCTGTGATGCCTAGGTCTGATTTCAATGAGTGTTGGTGATATCTTGATAAGTATGTTTCCATTTGATTTGAAACGATGAATTTGTAATCTTATCTGATATTATTGAATATGTTGGATAATCTGATATGATGATGTGTTTTGACAAGATCGAATTTGCATAATTAGTCTTGGTTGAACATTATGTTATGTCTGCTTGTGTTAATTCGTGTCACTCATGTTCAAATCATTATTGAATATGTTACTATTTGTTTGTGTCAAAATTATGATTTTGTGTTAAACTTGTATGCCCAAATGAATGTCTCTCAAAAGTGTTTATACAAAACATTTTTGACAAATAGAGCAAGTTGATGGTGTAGAGATATGATAAGATTATTCAGTTCAAAACTTTAAAGAAGCTTAAAGGTTTTCAATGAAAATTGATCCAACCTTTTGGGAAATGATATTTGATTGATTATTTATACAAATCATATGGATTTAATAGGCTAAAAAGGCCATTAGTGCGGTCATTAATAAGTATAGTTGCTTTCCATGATGTTTAAAAACTGAGGTGATATAAACATAATGAATATGCTAAGCTTAATGTGGAGATACATTGTTGAATATGCATGTTTCAAGATAAATCTCTCCGAATGATAGGCATAAAAGTGATTATCCAGTCATACACGAGCCTGTTGGTATTTGGCCACTAAAAATGAAACATCTTATAGATATGACAAAGAACAAATGTGAACAAAAGTTTTATTATCAACCAAAAGTTGAAAATGTTCACAAATTTTGAAAATCAAACATGAGTGTTAAAACTAGAACTACAAATGTGGGGCATTATTATAAGTCCTAAACATCTTGAATGAATGGCTAGTAAGTCCGTATTGCATGGCATGTAAGTCCAACGTTCAACCTTAACTTTTTGAAATGTTTTGCAAAGAAAATTCATTAAGAAAGTTTATGTGTTCTGTCATTAAAAATATTTTGACTAAATATTAGGGGGTTGAAGTCAAATTGGGGTGATTTGGAGAAATCCAAATAAGTTTTGAGAAGAGATATGGGACATCATAGTACAATAAGTGTTATCCATTTTTGTATTATGCACTTAACTAAACCTTAAGCATATCACCAAAGTAATGAAATTCATGCTAAGTCTAAACCTGCTATTAAGCTGCCTGATCATTCATAATAATGTTGAGAATTAAGTATTGAAAGGTGACTTAATCAATATGATCCCATGTTGAGATGTTTTCATAAAAGAGAAAAATATTTGGAAGGATATAACTGAAATTTGATCTCGTTTTGCACCATTTTCTCTTAAACTTTGAACTTTAATGAGAAAATTGTTTGAAACAAAGTTTAAGTCAAAAAGAGTTGCATTTTAACCTTTGAGTATGTTTGCATATGTTATTTCGAGTAAACTTTGATGTTTTTAAACGTTCGAGTAAACTTAGGTGTTTTTATTTGAAGTTTAACTCATTTGATCAAACTTGATGATTACTTCATTTTAAAAGAACTATAAATTTATTATCGAGTACACTTTAATGATTAGATACTTTCGAGTAAACTTGGTTGTTTAGAAGGTTATCTTCATCAACCACACTTCGTGAATAGGTGATACATGTGTGAATATGCTTTAAATACATATTTCGAGTAAACTTGGTTGTTTTAGTTGAAAACTGTGTTTGTCAAGCATACTTCATAAGTCTAGTTTTGATTATATGATATTTTCTAAAATTACAAGTGTTTTCGAGTAAACTTTGTCTATTGAGCAAACTTTATGCTTAGATCACACTTGTTTATTTTTTTAATAATCAATTTGTTTTCCGAACATACTTGTATAATTTCAGAAGTTTTTCAAGCAAAACTTTACTTTGCGAGTACACTGTATTCTCTGACAAATTTTTTGTATTAAACTTAATACATCAAGTTTCCTCAACCATACTTTGTACTATGAAGGTATTGTCGAGTAAACTTCACTTCGGAAGTATATCTGATTGTATATTTCTAAATTTAGTTAACTTTTAGCTTTTCTAAGTATAATCGAGTAAGGTTAGCATTAATAAGGTATTCTAGCAAGGTTGACATTTCAAAATATCTAAGTTATATATTGGGATCTTTATTGATCTCAAGTAAGGTTGCCTATTTGATAAATTATACTTGACTATTTACCTTGTGATTTATTTCTCGAGCAATCTAGTATATTCGAGTAAGCTTCCTTCATCTCCACTTAGTTTATTTTTAATTACTTTAAATACCTAAGGAAACTCTAGGACAAACAAACTTTGGAAATATACTTTATCGAGACTCTTTATACTGGTAAATTTAAAATTGGGTTTTTAAAACTCACGTTCAAATGTGCATAACGTACACTATATAAGGGGGACATAGAAAATTTTTCATTACACCTTTTTCCCTCTTTCTTACTTGCATTATTGCCAACTTGCTCGTTACCCAGAATTTCAATCGTTTGATAAAAATCCTAACCTAAATTGGTCATCCAACTTAATCTGAATCGGTATGCTTCAATTGAATGATTTCCAACACTTATTGTATGGGTTTAGGGCTTCAATTTCATGTTTATTAACTTATATGTTTTCTGTGTAGGTTATTAATTTGTCGAAGAATAGGTTCTTAAAGACTATCTTTCATTTCTTCTTCAAATATAACTCAATACATGTTAAAGCTATGAACTTTAATGACTAATTGTTTCTTTGAATGTGCCCTTATCTGTGTTTGTGCAGATATGACGTATTCATTCATGAAAAAGCATAGCATGTGTGCCTTTCTCCAGGTCACGGAGGAGAATAGGCCTATTGAGTTGATGATTAGGTTGTTGTTGCTCTCTAATCTTCGCTTCTCTTTCACTGAAAGTCCCATCATTACAGAAATCAACATTTGGATTTCTAGAATTCTGCCGAATTAGCAGATGATGAACTTGGACGAAGAATTGAGGCCACCATGGCTAGACATGAGGTCGAAATCACGGAGAATTCAATAAAGGCCAGTCTTCAGTTGAACGACAATGTGGATAATCCGATTTTCCAAGAAACAATGGGTTATCAAGGAGATGTGAATGAAGGGCAGTTCAAGAAGGGAATGTTTTCCATTTTGTATTGATTTCTGATACACAACATGAGGCAGGGCTTTACACCAAGGAGGGGTACATGGACCCTCATGAGCAGGGATATTTCCAATGCCACTGTTGCAATAATCTACAACCAACCCTTCAACATTTAAACACTCATTTTGAAGGTTTGGTGAGTAATCTAAGGAAGATAAGGGATGAAAGATTCTTGGTCTATCCTAGATTTTTATAGATCATTTTTAATACTGTATGCCCTGATCTACCAACCTTGGGCATAACACATGTTGTGCAAGACCCATACGTCTATCGAAGAATTGCAAGGTTTGGTGGCTACAATCATCTTCAATCATGAAATTGAATATGACATTCTCCCGTGGCTAGTTGAAAACAATATGGAGATTATGGAGGAGCCAGAGTCACCAAGAGTGACTTCTGATGAGGATGAGAGTTAGGATTATGATGGGAATGATTCTGATGAAGATAATGATCGTATAGATGATGAAGATGTACATGTTGAAGATGTACATGTTGTGGATACTAATGCGGCTCATGGGGAGTCATTAAACCTTAAAAACCCTATTCTTACACCACCCATCTCACCCTGAAGCCAATCACCATCTCAATACCAAACCCAAGACCCATACCCACAAACTTCACCACAAACACAAAATAAACCCAAACCCAATCACCAACCCACACCCAAACCCAAACCCAAATACCAGACCAACCTGAACATGAACCTTAGATACCTGAACACATACCAACCCAACTTATAAACCAACCAAATACATCATACCAATCCCCAACACATTCATAAACGTCTTACCAACCTCATATTCCTACCTTCCAAATCATACACACATATACAACTACAATCCAAACCAGCAACACATTACCCTCAACTAGTGAAAACATAATAGAAAGCCCACCTTTTAAAACCAACCAAACCCAAATTCCTGGCCCATTTCTTATCTCACCAATAAACTCCCATTCTCCTGATGCCAGGCTGAGATTACTTGACATGCATATGGATGTTTTAATTGAAAATTGTGACTTAAGGACGAAGAATCGGAGTTAAGGAAAAAGAATGCTGATTTGAAATCCCAGTTGTAGCAGGCTTTATAACGGATTCAAACCCTGGTCAGTGAGGTTGAGAAGACCTCAGCCGGACCAAAACAGGCAGAGAATCCACCTGCTGTCAATGTGGTTGATGATAATGTGCTAAAAAATCTTGGTGATGTATATGGAAGTGAGTAGGATGAGGATGGAGAGATGGAGCGAGATGTTGATGGGTATGAAGTTGATATTTCTGAGGAGATGTTCAAAGAGTATAAATTAAATGAAAATTATGATATGGTGGTGAGAAGGTTGTGGGAGAAGAAGCTGAGAAGGAGGTTGAAAATGTTGTTGATGAGGTTGAAAAGGAGACTGATAATGTGATGACTGAGGCTCAAACTGATGTAATAGTTAAGTCTGGCAGTGGCACTGAAAAGATGGTGAACTCAGGTGAAACTGTAGTCTTAACTGATAAAACCGAAGAGTTAGTTGATAATAATGATGTAACTTCAAAGTTAAAGGAGGTGGCTGACAAGCTCAATGAATTATTCGATGAGATTGATTCCTTTCCTGATGAACCAACTATGTTTAGGGAAGTAGGTCCATCCATACATGTAACTATTGATGAGGAGAAGGGAAGGATGAAGGGAAAGGCAGTAGCAGAAAATGAAGACCAGCTACAACCATTAAAGCTTAAAAAGATCCAATCAAGTGATGAGGTCTTGTTTGTAGATGAAGCAACGAAGGAGGCCATTAAAATGCATTATCGGATTGTTGGAGAGTTGATAGATAGGGATATGATTGCAAGATTTTTATCTGACAAGGAAATTGAGGAGCAAAGGGTATTGATGGAAGAGTTTGATTTGAAGAAAAATCTTGATGAAGAAAAGGGGGAAATAGATCAAGAAGTGATTGATGGGTTGCTGAGGTACAGCAAACGGAGGAGGCTGACAACTAACTGGCTATTGTTATATATCAATTCCAGCAACCCAAATTCCCTTAAGTTGAGGCCAAATCTCCTGAGAATGACGCAAACCCTGATAGGAAGTTGGTGTTTGACCTTTGTGTTGCCAAAACTACTAAAGAAGAAATGTTAAAGAAGGATGAGAAGAGCTGGCCTACAGATTTTTTAAGATATGCCAGAAGGAGAAAATGATTTGGAGTTGAAAATATACTTGAGGAGGCTATGCCCAAAAGGCAGAAAAAGCCTATTGATGCGGTTCCTTTGCAAGCTGTTAGACCTGTTGAGCATATGGAAGATGAACCCAAGATTGATGCATTGATTCATCTATCTGAGTGTGGATGATGTGGCAGATTCTCCTCAAGTAAACATGATTGACGTTCACATAGAGAATATACAAAATATGCTTAATGATGCCATGAGGGAAAAATCCTAAAATCAAAAGCCTAATGCATCATGGATATGGTACCTTTTTGTAATGACAGATGAAGAGTTAGAAGTTTTGCTTGAAGAGAGGGTGAGAGAGTTGAAGAAAATTAGGGAATTAAAGAACAAAAACACCCAAAGATTGTAGGACTCGGTCTGCCCAAGACACATACAGTATTGATGTGGCTGGTACGTTATGATCCAAGTCGGGCCATACCCAATAACAAGCTAAACGGACGCTATCGATATTTGTTTAAATGATGTGATCATAGTAAATAAATATCAACACTTGATTTTGGGAATTGGTTTCCTAAGCAATTGCACTTGAAATGATAATAAACTATATGGATAATTTATTTTAGAGAGATTAATTTTAATGTTATTTACTTGGTTAAGTAACATTTAAAAGAGTTATACATGTATATGTTGCATCAACTTTATAACATGTATATTTGTTGCATGTAACAAGTACAAGATGCATGTGATAATCTAACAAAATTTGAAATTCAAAACCAATGGTGGGATGCACATGAGGGCGGCCACTTTAGGCCTCACCCAACCAAAACACATGCAATTTTGTTTTGTTTTACATCCATAAAAGCTAATAACTCTTTTCTCTCACTTAACTCTCTCTAAGCTTTCATCTTTGCAATAACTCTTCTTTTTCCCTCAATTTCGGCCAAAAGAGGACAAAGAAGAGAGGTCAAAATCAAGTCAAAATCCTAGCTACAAGGTGTTGGTTAGTGGCTAGAAGGGTATGCAAGCTTGAGGCATTCGTTTTTGAAGGCTTCCATTCGAAGAGCATCACCTACCTTTATCTTCCGTACTTTTAAAAGGTAATAATATTAATAAGCATTCTATGGTAGAAATGCTAATTTGCGTGTTCTTGGTTTTGAGTTTTGATAGCATGCGTGTCCATTTTTGGATCCGGTTTTGGGTTTTATCTTAAAATCAATTTTAACATGAGTGAACTAACAAGATTAAAAACATTAATCCACTGCATTTTCACATATAATGAGTTATATGGACTTTGATAATCTTATTAAAACCCAACAATGGCATCAAGAGCCGCTTAAATGGGTGCATGCTTCATTAGATATAAAATTTTCGGTTTTCTTGTTTTTCAATATCATACTATACATGCATGAGGTTATCTAGAAAAACTAATGTCATTTGGATGATTGGGATTTTTGTTTGGACAAAACCCGGGAGTTCGGTTTTAATTAAGTTTGTTGCGTGTATATTTTGTTTGGTCGAAAATCCTAGGTAAAATGGAACCTTTTGTCTTTTAAGTTTGTTGCATGTATATTTTGGTTACATGCATGTTCATAACCAAGCCTTAGCCTTTGTGATTTTTGGTTGTATGGTTGTGTTGTATTTTTCAATATTCGATATGGTTGTAATATTTTTTATTTGGGTTTGTAATTTATTTACTTAATTTGGTTTGTAATAAATAAATTAGGATAGATGTATTTCTTTTACTAGAAAATTGTATTAGGACAAATTTTGTAAAATAAGATACATAAAAGTTTGAGTTTGGTTTTAGGTCTTAAAGGGCCCAAATGGGTTTCATAGCCCAAGATGGGATTTAAGCCCACCAAAGCCCAAATTTGGAGGCCCAAAGGAGCTAGGAGCTAAGGTTGGAGCCCAAACAAGCCCAAGTAAAAGAAGAAAAGATAATACAAAAGGAAAGGGACTTGAAGCATAAGGATCCGGGATCAAGTGGGAGTGCACCGCCTCTTTGCCATGTGTGTTGCATACCCCTCACCCTTGACTATTTTAGCACACTTGTTTCGGTCAATAAGTGTTGGCAAAGAAACGGCTTTGGTTATGAACATATTTTTGTGGTTGTTTATTTTATGCTTGTTTGGTTGATTTAATATTTTTATATCTAATATTAGGACATAGATAGTTAACAAATCAAAACCGACAAACTTGCATAAAATTGATTCCTTAGAAGTCATTAGGTAATAAAACTAATTTTATTAAAGTGGTTAATGATTTCATAATAAAATGGGTTTTATTAAAATAAAATTTGAAAATGGTTTTTCAAACTAATGCACCATACATTTGAATGCATGCAAATGCAAGGTATATAAATGTTTTCCAAAACTAGAATTTAGAAAACATAAAATCCCTTTAAAATTTTAAACAAGTTAAACACCATCCTTTTATACGACACTCGAATCACTTGGGAACTTGATGTGGGATAAAGGTCACCTAACCGCATTTATGGAAACTTGTGAGTTTGAGGTGGATTTACAATACCTGTGGGATAAAGGTCACCTAACCACTTGTATGTGTATACTCACACGTGTGTGTAAGTAGGACGACTTGATTTGTAAACCATGGGAATAGGGTCACCCAAGCACGGTGTACAAATGTGTTGATGGGATTGAATATTCCAACTAAACATATGATGTTTAACCGATCCCATAAAGCTAGAAGTGGCAAAGGGTTGCAATCGTCAAACGTTGACTACCTTGATAATTTGAATAGTATGTTAAATGTCACCTAACTACTATTTGAATGAAACTTTGGGTTCTAGATTTTAATCATTAATTGTCTTGGAAACATTAAAGGGTATTAACGATTAAAATTTATTAATGATATCGTAAATACTAAAATTGAGCTTTTTTAAAATTTATAGATGGCCGCAAAAAACAACCCACCGAACGCAATTATCCCATTCATCGATCACCTACCACTAAGAATTATACTTGAAAAGGATCGTCTCAACTACAACAACTTCATGGATCGGTTTTTAAACTGGAGAATTGTTCTCAAGCAAGAAAAGAAATCCTATGTGTTGGACGACCCAATTCCCGATGAACCTAACGTTGACGATATTGATGCATATAACGAATGGCTTAAGTACCAAAAGGACTCGTTGCAAGTTTCTTGCCTCATGTTGGGAAATATGATTCCCGAGCTTTAAAAGGATTTTGAGCATCATGGGGCATACGGCATGATCACCTAACTTAAGAAAATGTTCCTTACACAAGCTAGGGTGGAACGCTTCGAAACGGTTCGAGCGCTTCATGCATGCCGTATGGAAGAAACCCAGTCCGTCTCCTCCTATGTACTTAAGATGAAAAGCCACATTGATCGTCTCGAACGGCTTAATTGTCCCGTCTCAAAACAGTTGGCCACAGATTTGATCCTCAATGGCCTAACTAAAAGATTTAAGTCTTTTGTCCTATAACATAAATGGATGGGACAAGAGCATTGGTGAACTTCACGGAATACCCAAAACGGCCGAGACGGGAATGGGAAATAAGGTTTCACCGGTTCTCATGATTACTGAAGGTGGCAATAAGAAAAGGCATCACCCGGAACCCAAAGCAAAAGTTGACAAAAGGAAGGGACTTGTCAATGTGAAGAGAAAGGGAAAGGGAAAACTAATGTGGAACCATCAAAACCGAAGGAGAAGAAGCTTAAGGTTAGCTCCGAAGACCCTTGTTTTGGTTGTGGTGAGATAGGACATTGAAAGAGGAATTGTCCAAACTATCTCAAGGAGTTGAAAGCAATGAGGGATGAGGGGCAAACCTCATGTTGGGAAAACTAATGTGGAACCATCAATGTACCAAAAGGACTCGTTGCAAGTTTCTTGCCTCATGTTGGGAAATATGATTCCCGAGCTTTAAAAGGATTTTGAGCATCATGGGGCATACGGCATGATCACCTAACTTAAGAAAATGTTCCTTACACAAGCTAGGGTGGAACGCTTCGAAACGGTTCGAGCGCTTCATGCATGCCGTATGGAAGAAACCCAGTCCGTCTCCTCCTATGTACTTAAGATGAAAAGCCACATTGATCGTCTCGAACGGCTTAATTGTCCCGTCTCAAAACAGTTGGCCACAGATTTGATCCTCAATGGCCTAACTAAAAGATTTAAGTCTTTTGTCCTATAACATAAATGGATGGGACAAGAGCATTGGTGAACTTCACGGAATACCCAAAACGGCCGAGACGGGAATGGGAAATAAGGTTTCACCGGTTCTCATGATTACTGAAGGTGGCAATAAGAAAAGGCATCACCCGGAACCCAAAGCAAAAGTTGACAAAAGGAAGGGACTTGTCAATGTGAAGAGAAAGGGAAAGGGAAAACTAATGTGGAACCATCAAAACCGAAGGAGAAGAAGCTTAAGGTTAGCTCCGAAGACCCTTGTTTTGGTTGTGGTGAGATAGGACATTGAAAGAGGAATTGTCCAAACTATCTCAAGGAGTTGAAAGCAATGAGGGATGAGGGGCAAACCTCATATACAAATTTTATTATCCATATTGATCTTAATATTATTTCTAATAACACATGGGTATTGGATACCGGATGTGGAACTCATATTTGCAATTTGTTGCAGGGGTTCAAAAGAAATTTGGTTTTAAAGAAAGGAGATACAAATTTCTACATGGGCATTGGAGCACAAGTCGAAGTTGAAGCCCAAGGAGATTTTGTTTTACAACTTCCAAATTGTTTGGAAACTATTTTGAATAATGTTTTGTATGCTCCTAGTTTAACTAGGAACATTATCTCCGTTTCTTTCTTAAGACAATATGGTTATGAATGATATCTTTTTATTTTAAAGCTTTACCTTATTATGGAATTTATGAATTGGTTCATGATAACACATCTTTTAATAACTTGTTGTAACAATCAAACACCAAGAAACTCAAAATGGATTTGATTAAACATATCTTTGGCATTGTCGACTTGGTGACATAAACAAGGGACACATAGATACACTTCAAAAGAATGGTCTTTTGGAGTCAAATGAAGATGATTCATTTGATAAATGTGATACAAGGAAAAATGACCAAGAAACCCTTCAATGGAATTAACGAAAGGGCAAAAGATTAATTAGGTATCATACATTCGGATGTATGTGGTCCGTTTAGAACAATGACAAGGAATGGCGAAAGATACTTGATCACCTTCATCAACGATTATAGTCTCTATGGGTATGCATACTTGCTAAGACACAAAAATGAAGCCTTTGAAATGTTTTAGGTCTTCCAAAATAAGTACAAAATCAACTCAATAAAACCATTAAGGTACTTCGTTCAGATAGAGGAGGAGAATACCTCAATGATGCATTTCAAGAACATCTTAGGATTTGAGGGATCATCTCACAACTCACTCCACCCGGAACACCGCAACATAATGGTTTGTCCGAAAGGAGAAATCAAACTCTATTGGATATGGTTCGATATATGATTGCTAGAAGCACATTACCTCTATCATTTTGGGGTTTTGCTTTAATCTCTGCGGCCCGTATTCTAAATATGGTCCCAACCAAGAAAGTGGACAAGACACCTTTTGAAGTATGGCATGGAAGGGTTCCATCATTATCATATTTAAGGCTATGGGGTTGTGAGGCTTATGTTAAGCACAACACCCAAAACAAATTAGAGAGTCAGTCCACTAAGTGTATCTTTGTAGGGTATCCCAAAGACTCTATGGATTTTAATTTCTACAACCCAACCGAGCAAAAAGTATTTATTGCTCAAAAAGCCGAGTTCTTGGAAACTAAATTCCTTATGGAAGGAACTAGTAGAACGGTGGAACTCTAGGAGGATCGAGAACCACAAGACGACACATGTTTGGTTGACACTAGAAATCAAAAAGAAGTTGTTGAGATGATCAAATGGTTGATCAAGACACACAAAACGTTCACAATTCCGGTAGAATTAGTCATCCACCCGAAAGATATGGATTTTTCATGGATGGATGCGTTGTGGTAGATTCGGATGAACCCACCACATACAATGATGCAATGTCACAATCCGATTGTGACAAATGGCTTGAAACCATGAATGCTGAGATGCAATCCATGCATGACAACCAACTTTGGGATTTGGTTGTACCACCACTCAACTCCAAACCGGTCGGATGTATGTGGGTTTTCAAGAAGAAAACCGATATGCATGGAAACTTGGATACTTATAAAGCAAGACTTGTAGCAAAAGGTTTCACTCAAACTCAAGGGGTTGATTATGATGAGACCTTCTCGCCTGTGACAATGCTAAAGTCTATTAGGATATTGTTTGCCATAGCCGCATACTATGACTATGAGATTCGGCAAATGGATGTCAAAACCGCTTTCCTAAATGTACATCTTGAAGAAGATGTCAATATGGGTCAGCCCGAAGGTTTTGTTGATCCACAACATCCTAACATAGTATGCAAGTTAAAGAAATCAATTTATGGATTGAAGCAAGCATCTAGAAGCTGGAGTCACCGTTTTGATGAAGAGATGAAGAAGTATGGATTCATCAAAAACGATGATGAGGCTTGTGTGTATAAGAAAGCTAGTGGGAACATCATTACCTTTTTGTTATTGTATGTTGATGACATACTACTATTTGGAAATGACATTCTAACCATGGAAGGTGTTAATAAATGGCTTGGAATTTGTTTTTCCATCAAAGATCTTGGTGAATCCGCCTATATTCTGGGAATAAAGATCTATAGAGATATATCAAGGCGGTTGATAGGTTTGAACCAAAATGCATACATTGATAAAATCTTGAAAGGTTCAAGATGGAAAACTCTAAGAAAGGTCTAGTACCTCTTCAAAGAGGAACGATATTGAGTACGTCTCAATACCCAAGCTCAAAGGATGAGCAAGAAAGGTTGAATGGAATCCCATATGTGTCAGCAATAGGATCCATCATGTATGCAACGATATGCACTAGACCGAACATGTCATGCGCTTTGAGCATGACAAGTTGATACCAACAGAATCCTAGAGATACTCATTGAGTGGTTGTTAAGAGTATTTTGAAATACCTTAGACGGACTAAGGATATCTTTCTAATATACGAATCTGGTGAGGAAGAGCTCGTTGTAAAAGGTTACACAGATTCTAGCTTCCAAACCGATCGAGATGATTCTCGATCACAATCGGATATGTTTTCGTTATGAATGGTGGGGCAGTCTCTTAGAATAGCTCGAAACAAAATGTGGTAGCCTTGTCCACCATAGAATCTGAAGACATTTCCGCCTCATTGGTAGCACAAGAAGATGCATTGATAAAGAATTTCATTTTCGATCTAGGGGTGGTCCATACCATTCAGGACCCTCTGGAGATCTTTTGTGATAACGAGGGTGCGATTGCTCAAATTAAAGAACCTCGTGCACATCAAAAGACGAGGCACATTGAGCGCAGGTTCAACTACATAAGGGATGAAGTTGAGAAGGGAAAAATATGTATTCGAAAAGTTCACACTGATCAAACCATTACGGACCCACTCTCGATGCTCCTTGAAAGACCAAAGCATAAAGGTCACACTTGTGCATTACGACTTTGATATTTTAGTGATTGGATTTGATCTTATTTTATATTTGGATATCAGAGCAATTCCAATTTTACTCATTAACATGATTATGGTTTATGATTATGACATTTTGAGTTATTTTCATTTTAGCATGTTTAAATCCGTGAATAAGTTAATTATTCTAAATGTCCGTAGTCAGTCATATTTGTGGGAACGAGTATGAAATTAAGACTATTATGAACTTGGATTGGTGGATATTCATAATGAATGAATATAGAGCAAGGATTGCTACCAAGGTTCATAGATATTTGTTAGGTACAAATATTGGATGACTCACTCTCAAATATTACTTAATGGAATCCTTGTGATTGATCATAAGTAAAATTTGAGTAAAAGGTGAATATCATTATCCTCCGACCTGAGATACATATTGGGTCTTGATTTTCACCAAATATTATACTTTGACTTAGTTCTTCGCTGTTCTGAAATATGACATTACATAAGACTAGGCTCAGTTGTAGTACAAGGTGATTGTGAGAGACGTATGTTGTCAAGAAGGGATTTGTCCCTCTTATTTATTGAGAGTGAGATGTCTAAGGCCTGCTAAGTTAAATCAACATGGAATGATCACTCTATGCCTCTGGATTTGGCATGGCATCTGTGACAAAGGGATAAATGATTCATTTACCTAAACCATTTCAAGTAAGGGACTTGAAGGGGATGATGTTATTGAATGGCACATCGTCATACGTATTAGGGGTAGTGAACCGTAGTTAGGCGGTATTTACTATTTGCATCAATCTTCAATGTATCTTGTGCAAGTGGGAGATTGTAGGACTCGGTCTGCCCTAGACACATACAATATTGATGTGGCTAGTACGTTATGATCCAAGTCCGGTCATACCTAATAACCAGCTAGACGAACACTATAGATATTTGTTTAAATGATGTGATCATAGTAAACAAATATCAACACTTGATTTTGGGAATTGGTTTCCTAAGCAATTGCACTTGAAAGGATAATAAATTATATGGATAATTTATTTTAGACAGATTAATTATAATGTTATTTATTTGGTTAAGTAAAATTTAAAGGAGTTATACATGTACATGTTGTATCAACTTTATAACATGTATATTATGTTGCATGTAACAAGTACAAGACGCATGTGATATTTAACAAAATTTGAAATTCAAAACCAATGGAGGGACCTACATGAGGGCGGCCACTTTAGGCCTCACCCAACCAAAACACATGCAATTTTGTTTTGTTATTTACATCCATAAAAGCTAATAACTCTTTTCTCTCACTTAACTCTCTTTAAGCTTTCATCTTTGCAAGGATTCTTTCTTCTTTTTCTCTTAATTTTGGCCAAAAGAGGACCAAGAAGAAGGGTCAAAATCTAGTCAAAATCCTAGCTACAAGGTGTTGGTTAGTGGCTTGAAGGGTATGCAAGCTTGAGGCATTCGTTTTTGAAGGCTTCCATTCAAAGAGCATTATCTACCTTTATCTTCCTTACTAATAAAAGGTAATAATATTAATAAGCATTCTATGGTAGAAATGCTAATATGCATGTTCTTGGTTTTGAGTTTTGATAGCATGCATGTCCATTTTTGGATCCGGGTTTAGGTTTTATCTTAAAATCGGTTTTAATGAATGAACTAACAAGATTTAAAACCTTAATCCGCTGTGTTTTTACATATAATGGGTTATATGGACATTGATAATCTTGTTAAAACCCAACAAAGATATTTGATTTATCTAAGGGTTCATATTGTTTCTGACAAACAATTAAGCCACATGAGCTATGATGATCTCGAAATTGTCTACAACTAAACGATAAAAAGATTAAAAGAAGAAGGGTGGGAAAGAATGAAAAAAAAAGCTGTTGAATAGAATGACAAACTTCAAAATATGAGCAAGAAAGATGTGGAAGAAAGGTTCAAGAAAATATTTGAGAAATAAAATCCAGATTGATGGCCTTAGCTCAAAAGGAGAAGAAAGCATGGGAGGATGAGAAAGAAGTAATGTTCGAAAGATTCATGACAGCAAGGGGAGATGAGGAGAATGTAAAGAAGATGAGCTCCAAAGAAAACTAAGCCTCTTTGAGTCTGAGTTGGGGGAATTCAATTATGAAAAGAAAAGCAAGTCACAATCCACTCATACTCCTCCCCTGATTCAGGTCAAAGAAGAACCAGTTGAAAGAGATAATATGCTGCCCTGGGAGGATGAAACAGAATAAAAACTTTGAAGGGTTTAATGATAATCAAGGGCATGGCAGAGAATGTTTTTGAATCTTGGGAAAATTCAATTGAAGGAACTATTTTATACTGAGAAAGAAAACTGGGAGAGGATGGAGGAGGAACAAAGGAAACTATTGTCCTTTCAGTGTGAACCAAGGGGAGAGCCTATTCAGACTCAAAGATCTACACCAATTGACCCATCTAATAAAAACACCATGGAAATGATTACAACTCTTGCAATAGAAGGGGAAGATTATGTTAAGGTAATAATATCTTATTTTCAAGGATAACTTCCAAGATTACAAGAGAGAACAGCTTGAGGAGATGGCAAGGATGAATTTGTATGACTATCAAGACAGACAGAGGTTTGCCAGACAACAACGGAATGAAGTTTCTAAATATTTGAATGAACAATCCAGAAAGGGATTTCCTTTGTTAACCAAAAAGATGAAGTTGGAATTCTCAAACTTTGAAAGAACCAAGAGGCAGAGCAAAATGATGGATATAGTGATGATTGAAAGTTCGTACAAACAGAAAACTAGATATTCAAATCCTATTGCCAACATAAGAAAGTGCATAAGTATGAGACAACAAATTACCAGGCCGAACTATGGGATCCAGAAGAATGGCAGGATTTCTAAGTTGGTCTTTAAACCAAAAGATCAATCTTTTATCTTAAGAAATTCTGATGGACTGGCCTTGGGCATCATTGAACACGACACAAATTTGGAATTTCTTCACGTGGAGGATTTAGAGGAGATAATCATATGGAATCCGCCTTCTCGACATCCACACCACAGGGAGATCTATTTATTCTAAGAAAAGGCTGTTGTTGTAGTATTTGGCAGAAGGAGAGATGCTGGGAGGTCTAGAAGATGAAGATCTATTATTTTTCAATTGAATTTGTTTTGTAATGTCCATGTGAAAGAATTCCCCTATTTAAATTTTTCATTAAGTAATGTAATTTTGCTTTTGATAATTTGATGTGTATTTTGAAAAGTTTATGTAACCAATAGGTGTTTTGGTGCAGTTGAGTTTGTCCCAATCTAGGGGAGATTGTTGGGATGAGAAAGTGACTAAGGAAGATTGGAATCTTCTAAACCTCATTGGAAAATGGCTAGGTATGGAAACCGAGCAAACTTAGGCATCCGAGCAGGCTTAAACTTATTCAACCAAGGTATTTTGCCCAAATGAGCAAGGTTATCTTCTTGAAGTCTTCAGAGTGTTAAATCGAGCAAGCTACAATTCATCAAGCAAAGTTATTTATCAAATTCAAGCAAGATTGGTTTCAGAGCAAACCCTTGTCTAAACCAAGCTAAAACCAAGTAATTTGGTGGATCGAGCAAGGTTTGTTAATAAAAGTGGCCCAAGCAAACTTGAAGGAAGTTAATGAAGAAATTACTCTAAGGACTTCTATTGAACAAGGTTCATCCTCGAGCAAGCTACAGTGTGACTAGCACACTCGAACTTGTTTAATAAGTTAAAAGACAAAAAGGTTGAAAGGACCCAAGAAGAAAAGGTTTGCCCGTAGGATATATATCGAGCAAAGTTTGATATTATCATGAAGATTGAAGTCTGCTTTATGATTATTTTCTAAGGAAAATATTCTAAGCAAATCTTACTCGGAGAATTGTTCCCAAGCATACTTAATGGTTATCAGGTCTGCTCGTTAAAGACAAAAGATAAAAATTTACACGAAGACTTGTTTACACTTATAATATTTTGTAATATGATTGAATATGTTAAAAATCAATGATTAGGGTTACTAGAAGGTGTCAGGGCAGACCTATTTAAGGAAACTTTAAGGAACGCCTATGACATAACGGACACTGAGCGTAGATTGTGATTTGACGGCTGTCTTTATCTTGTACGGAAAAGCTGCCAAAAATACCAACATTCCACCTAGAAACCTAACTGATTTCACATTTGTATCTTTCATAATATTATATGGAGTTCTTTTGAGTCTATTTGGGTGTGTTACATTTTAGTCCGCTTAGAAATTACTTAAGTATTAGTGTTTCCTCGGTTAATACTTATTTGTTTTTCACAAAAGTAGTATTTCGTAACCTTCTTGTTGACACGTTTGTGTGTGTTGCGAGAGTGATTATTGAGTGATTAAGTGTGATAATGGGGACTGGCATTTTTCAATACACGACCCACAAACATGTTTAACCTTTTGAGTAAAAAATGTTCCCTGCCTAGCGAGGCAGGCATGATGAATGAACTCTTCTTCAACATCTTGAATACTTACTTAATCAACTGTCGCTGAAACACCTTCAGCTGGCACAATTTCATCATTCATTTCTTCATTCTTTGGAAATTCATCAGTTGCCAGAGTCTCATATTCTTCATCATCAGTTCCAAAGTCAATCTTTCCATGAGGTACTTCCTCGCCATTAAACCAACATGTAAAACATTCAAACAAATCAGGTGGAAAAAATGAATTAAAAAATTCATTTGGGATTGAATTAAAACTCTTAGGAGATTCTGTCCCCTCGGGATCACTTGGAATCTCCTCAGCGTTCTTCTCTAATTGATCATCCCTACGCAATCAGTCTTTCAGCATCAGTCAGATCAGCAACATCCTCATCAATTTCTACATCTTTTATAGCTTCACCAGAATTTTCAACACATACATGTTCTCTAACATGTTAAACATCAATCACCTCAGCTACATTTGCTCGGGGAACAATAGAATTCCAGTTGAAACCTTCATCCAGTTGTGCATGGCAAGCTTTTGATGACAAGGCCTCATATTTTTTTTATGGTTCAGATAGTTCAGGAGAGATTTGATGATAGATGGCTTGCCTATCATCTCCAACATCTGTGTCCGTGCATTCCCTATTTAAGTGACCTTTCTCTTTACATCAAAAACATCGGACCTTTGACTAGTCAAATTCGAGTTTTGAAGTCATCCCATCAAGGCAGTTCTTATCAGTAATTTGTCTGAATATTTTGGTTCTTCGGACAACACTAGCCATACACCAACGAATGTCCAACTTCTCCATTTCATCAGGATCGATTTGATCATAATCCTCCTTTGACATGTTGTAGTTTCTAGTTCTCCCAGCAATTAAATATTCATATGACTCGAGGACGGATCCTAGAAAAGCCATATTTTCTTCAACACTTTCGAAAGTCAGTCCATTTTTGTTCTTGATGTTAACAGTTATTGTCGGTCCCGTTTAGTCACTCAATACTCACAACAATGTCATAACCCACACATTAAAGGTGTCGACAAGAGGGTTAATGACGGATTGCTAAATAAGGAAAGATTCTTGTTTGTTAACGGCGGAATCAGAAACAAACAAGCTTGTTTCTAAAGAGGTTAATAAACGTAAGAGACACGAACAATAACTCAAAAGATTTCCATTTATATAAATTGATTCATACAAATTTTAATCGATTAGGGTTTCTTGTCGGGAATATATTTTCAGTAATAACCTAGGACAGCCGTCACACTCAATCAGGAATATTCGTTCTTATCTGAAAAGTGTAAAGTGGCAAATCCGTTTTTCCGTCTGGAGGTGTGCCCTAAATTATTCCTTTTATAGGCCTACCACCTCCTGACAGTTTCATTCCTTCTAGAAACCCTAATGATTGGTACATATTCAAATTACTTATTCAAAACTATGCTAAGTGTAAAACAGGTCATCCGGGTAGACTTTGTAACATTTGTCTTCTCCAAGTAGGCTTTGTGCAATTTTGTCCTTTACGAGTAGACCTGATAACCTTGAAGTGTGCTCGGGAAAAATTCTCTTGGTAGACTTTACTTTTCCTAAGAAGATACTCACCTAGCAGACTTCAATCTTCTTGACCATAGAAAAATTTGCTCGATATAGTCCTACGAGCAAACTTGTTCTTCTGAGGTCATTTCCACTCTTTGCTAGAGAATAACTTATTAGCGAAGCAATGTGTGCTTGGTAACACTGTAGCTTGCTTGGAGTTGAACCTTGCCCGATGGATCCTTAGATAATTCATGATAATTCATTAACTTCCATCAAGCATGCTCGGACCACTGTTTATTAATGAATACCTTGCTAGATCTTTCAAGTACGTGGCTTCAAAAGCTTGGTTCAGCCAAGGGTTTGCTAGTAAGCAAACTGTGCTCGGCCATGAAGAACAACCTTGTTAGACATAGTGAACCCTGCTCGGATGTACACTAAAGAAGATTTCATGAAGATAACTCTGCCCGATAGTAAAAATATCATGCTCGGCCAAGTAAAACACTGTTCGGATGTCCAAGTGTGCTCGGATCAATACTTAGCGATTTCTGAGGAGGTTGAGAAGATTCCAATCTTCCTTATACTTCTTTTAGGTCAAATCTTTGACTCAACAATCTCCCCCTAGACTGGAACACCTCAGCTGTCCCAAAACATCTCTAAGGTTACATACAATTCGTCAAAATACATATTAAATCAAAATCAAACTTTTACATATCAAAAGTTATACTATTACATATTCAAAAAAAATTTGTTCGTAGACATTACAAAGAAAATCCTATTCTAAGAATTATCTTCTTCATGCATAGTAGGCTGCTTGTCTTCTTTCAACTCTGACAGTTCCTACTCTTTGCTGGAAGATAGATAAAATTCGATTATGAGGGTGATTTTCTGGAATTGTCAGTCCAACAATGTCCCTCAAATCTTCTTCATGCAAATAGGTCACATCTTTATCAGTTTTGATGATTCCCAAGATGAGTCCATCTGAGTTTCATAGAATGTAATGGCCTTCATTTTCCTTGTATTCAACCATAGTTATTTGACCATTCTTTTGGACCTCATAGTTGGGTCTGACCATCCTCCTTCTCAAACTGATACATGTATTCAAGTTGGACAAGGGATTGTCTTTTCTGAGAATTAAGAGACAAGTATGTTATGCATCCCTTACCTTCCTCATACGTGTCACTCTTCTAGTCCTTTCATGCTTGGTATGTTCCCATTTCTTCATTTGACTCAGTAGAGCAAATCCCTTTTCAGCTTCATTTTTCAGATATTTTTATAGTTCATTCTGCTGTCTTCCGGCCAACTTTCTGTTGTCATGATAGTCATATAAAGTGAGACAAACCATTTTCTCCAACTGTTCTATTGTGTAATCAGCAAAATCATCTCTGAATATGAAGTCACACCCCAACTAGGTAGTTGCGGAAGCGTAATACGGGAATGTAACAGATAACACTGGTATCAACCACATTGTTTATAAAGAAATTCAACAACTAATTTACATCATATTACATTGGTAGGTACTATGTTTACAAACTAGATTACAAACACATAACCAGTTCTCGGTTCCTTATTCATTAGTACGTATTTGCATCTATTCACAGCTATTCAACTTTCTTTCTAACACCAAGCACGTAAGCAAATCATTCCAATTTTGGCTTACCTGAAAAGCATGTTAAAATGGGTCAACTACGTCTAGCTGGTGAGTTTCAAGTTTCACGAGTACGAACAAAATCAGTATACGAGTTAGTAAAGTTCACAATACGTATGTATATAAGTATGTGAACCCAAGACAGCTCGCACTGCATGGCCACCCTTGCCCATGTACTCCCGTTGGCATTTAACAGCCACTTTGCCCCAAGTATGTACTATGTCTAACACTACATAGCGGAATGTAATAAGTATAAATGACAATGTGCAACTGCGTAAACAAGTATATCCGGCATACCCCACCGGCGCCTTCAGTTGGGTTTGTCAAACCGATAGTACTATCCACACGTCACTGGCACGAAGTTAATCACTTGTGTTTGTGGGGACTTTCAAGTGTTAGTACTTAGATAATTCACATCACCACACGTTTTCAAGTATATAAGTATATGTAAACATGCTTTCCACCCCAAAAGTTCGTAAAACAGTTTAAAAAGTGGGGTCGTGAAACTCACCTTATTGTAGTTCGAGCAGGTAATATACGTCAATAAGTGTTATGCCTCGATTATAACTCGTATCCTATAATCGGTATCGTACTGTTAATACTAGTACAGTGTTTAAACCAAAGCGGGCTGTATAACTAGTCTGGTTATAGCTGTTAGGCCCAAAACATGACCATAGTCTTGGATTGTGACGTTGTATACTATGAAATGTTTAAAACTGGATTTGGCTCAGTTTCACCGTTTCCCGAGCCTAGCCAAGTTGATCGTTTACGCGTTTAGGGAATAGGTAAGATCACACAAACTTATGTAAACATGTTGATTGTTAAAATGATTTGATTTACGAAAGCATCTTGAGGTTTCGGTATCTGGATTGATCGCAGGGTTCGTTTCCGTTTTCACACAGGTTTGATTATACAAAACGCGTATAATCCACCCGAATTGTCCGGAATTCTCGTAAAAAGTTTGTTTTTATCAATTTCATTCAAAAATACGATATTTGACCACTTTTGACATTTTGACATACCAGTCAGTCCGTTAAACACAAAACTGCCGGTTTCGTTAAAACAAATATAGTTTAAATCTTGGATTATTCATAACTAATTATGTACTTATATATAAATTATGGAACTTTTGTAAAAATAAATTAAATTATGTAGAATTTTATAAAAATATTTTCAGAAATTTTATGATTAGTTATCCATTTATAAAAATTCATTTAATGTGTTATAATTAAATAATAAATAGCCCGTTTATACCAAACGACATCCGAAAAATCCAATAATTTTTCCAAGTGGTATCATTATTAGTACATATCCCCTGCAAAATCTCCAGAATCTAACTCTTTGGTCAAAATGCATTTTTTCGCGTTTTTCGGCTATTAAAACTCGGTTAAAACACAATTGCACAAATAATACGTAGACATCTCCAAAGGTTCTAAAACTTTAC
Source organism: Bidens hawaiensis (assembly GCF_021521415.1). NCBI lineage: Eukaryota > Viridiplantae > Streptophyta > Magnoliopsida > Asterales > Asteraceae > Bidens > Bidens hawaiensis. Next base: position 1,678,360 of record NW_027491051.1, read on the forward strand.
CAGTGATCTTAATATAGCATGTATGGGTTCCAAACAAAATTTCATAATTTTCCATGAAGTTTAACTATTTTTCCCCAATAAACGCCAATAAACGGTAATAAATTCGCCAAATATTCTTCGTTTATCAAAAAATTACCAAATTTGAAAAGGGACTCATTTAAATGATCCTTAATGTCCCTGCAAAGTTTCACAATCTAACAACAAGTACGTAACAACCTAATACTAAACAGCCCCTATACGAGTAATACGGTATTACCTTGTCGGTTTTCGGTGGGTTTTGATAGCTTAAACGACTCTCCGGGCCTTGGGTTGCAAACTCAGTGTATCTAAATATCATATAACATCAAACCAAGAAAAAATCATCCATTGAACAGCCTTGTTAACAAGGGTTTCGGTTTTGGTATCAAACCGAACTTTCAAACCGTAAAAACGTTGTATTCATGTTCTAATCCGTGTTTTTGACCAAAAATAAATATGTTTCTGCTTTGTAGACATGTTTAACATCAAAACATGATTTTACTTGATTTTTATGGTTTTTGGATGGTTAAACATGTTTAATACTAATCAAGAACTAATTTTCTATGTTTAAATCTTACTAAACAAGCTTGAAATCTTTATGAATTTAATGTTTACCTTTAGGGTTTTGGAAGGGATGATGCAGAACTCAGCTGATCTTGATCTTTGTTTGGTTAATGTGCAAAATATCGTTACTATTCTAATATATACAACAAGTTAGAACCAAGGGGGGTGTCCCACCCTTTTGCGGCCGCAAGTATAAGGGGCCCATTGGACCTCTTTTTGGCCCAATGGTCCCTCGGTTTTCGTGCCATGCATAAAAGTTGGTCCAAAATTTAATTCGGGTTCGGTTTTCGCAAGAAAACTAGTTCGAGTGCGAAAAATAGCGCGAAAACGAGTGTTTTTCAGCCCATTTTTGTAAAATAAGAAAAACGTACTGACTCGTTGTAAAAATCCAAAATATTTTCACGGATTGCCTAGAACATGTCATATAAGTGTTTTATAAATCTTTTTCGGCTTAACGGATGCTACAATGCTCGTTTTGATGTTAACGATTGCGTTTAAACTCATAGCGTTTCAATAAACGAAACCTTTTTCGTTTAAATGGTTTTAAACGTACTGGGGCCTAAATATCAATATGTTAGCCACTATAATATATATATATAACTCGTATATGACCCCTCAGTATATATACGGGTCATAATTAGTGTCGGTTACTCGTTTAAGCACTACGAATTAACCGATTTACCGTTTACTCGCTATGTAATGAATAAGGTATACCTTGTTTTGTCACGAATGTCACATATGATATCTCTCAACTGTTTGCTCTTGATTATTACTTTCAAAGATTGAGAGACTGAGTCATAGAACAGAGTCATAGGTAGATCCACATCAGATTGTGGTCTTGTTTCTCTTTGTGATCCGGCTCTACTTGACTCACCCCTGCTTGCTGATGGGTGTTGCCTTGAGGAAGAGGGCTTGGTTGGAATAGACTTCATGGGTTTCCTAGGCAATGATATAGCAAAAGCTTCCATGTACATAGATTCAATTAGCTCAGTAGGATAGTTGATAAGTTCTGCAAAGTTTTCACCTGCATCTTTGTCAAGTCTTGTAGTCATTTTAACTATCCTTGGATTATTCAATAGCCCTACAGGCACAAATCTCCCTTCAACAAAGCTTCTGGGATTTTCACCCTCCAAAAGTACTTTCTCCCATTCAGCCTTCTGCATGTAAAATAGTTCTTTCAATTGATATTTATCTAATGCATTAAAGGCGTTCACATCCATTCCTTTCTAATTTACCATTATACCCCTCAGAATTTGAATCATTTCTTCATTCTCCCATGGAATTATAGGTTCATCCACTGGTTCATCTTTGACTTCCCCTTGGATTGGTGTATCATCAGCTGTTCACCCTTTTGATTTCTCTTTTTCAATTGGTGCCTTCAATTTCTCCCTTAGATCATGATCTTTCTTTTCTTCACTGGAGGTTCTTGTTGTTCTTCCCTTGTTGGTACAGTGGAAGGCTCAGGCTGCACACTTTTCAACAGATATTTCTTTCGAAGCTTGTTATAGTGTGACTCAGCAGCAGCCTTTGATAAGCTACTTACCATCTCTGGTGCCATTCCCTTATCCAATAAGTAACCACACTTGCTAGCATACTTCTTTCTCAATTCATTTATCCTCTCAGTCAAAGATGATTCTTTCATAAGTCTTTCCTTTTCTTCTCTCTCCACAGGTTTCCTGGTTGTACTGTATGCCTCTCTCAATTTCTCAAATTTGGAGTGAATCAAATCTTTTTCAGAGAATCCATGATGCCTTAAATAATCTCTATATTTTTTACTGTCTTTATTCTTTTGTTGCATTTGTTTGTCAATGATATCCCTCTCTCTATTCAACTTTCTTTGCAGCTCATCATCATTCAACGAGACTATGTCTTCAAAGCTAAAACCATGACTCATCAATTTGATACCAATGGATTTTTCCTCTTAGCATCAATCAAAACTCTTCTGAATGTTTGCCCTTTGATCTTCAGTCATTGTTACTTGTGGGGATACAACATTATCATTTTCATCAACTTTACTTTGATCATTGTCATCATCTGATTCATCCTCCTCCTCTGTTGTTTCATTTACAACATCAATTTTGGGTTCATTAGGAGTTGGAATATCAGGGACTGGAATGTTTGGTACTCCATGAACAACTTCATCAGGCCTCAAGGTTTGCAAAGGAACTGGCTTTAGTGGACTTGCTTGATCATCTGGGGTCTTAACAAAATATAGATTCTTGTCATCCCATTTCCCCTTCTTCCTTGATTCAGCTCCTCCATCATGATCATAAGCTTTTCTTTTTCTTATGTAAAACTTCTCAAATCTGCTTACATTTTCATGAATCTTTGAAGCTTTAGCCATCATTTCCTCAAATGTTTCTTCAGTTTGTCTCCCAGGTTCCTTTTGAGGTTGGCTTGATGATTGTGAAAACATACTTACCACCATAGCCATAGATTTATCTACTTCCTCAACTCTTTTCAAATTAATCAGTGATTCAATCACTATTTAATCATCAGCCTCTTCTTCATTGAGGACTTTAGCAATGTTTGCTTGCACAATAAAGGTTTCCTGCTCTGCTAGTTCCTCTTTAGATAAGGTCTGGGCAATGTATTCCCTTTCCTTTGTTTCTCTTACTACTTGATTGAGTCTTCTAGCAGCAGCAATACTTTCATCCTCCTCATCCTCTTCCTCAACACTCTCCTTTTCTGGTTCATTCTCCTCCTCTTTCTCTTCAAGAATGGCTTTCCCCTTATTCAATCTTCTTTTCTTGTCACCTTAAGTTTCAGAGGGAAAGTCAACAATGTCTTTATCCAAGTTATCCATTTCCTCATCATGCTCTACCCTCTTGGAGCCTGTTTGTTCATCTTTGGGTTCTGTGAGTATTAGCTCCTCAGTAGCATCATCATCATATTTATCACATCAGTTTATACTTCAGTTGCAGTTAAGATATTTGTCAACACATCAGTCTGCATATCAGTGGCAACATCAGTGGTAGCCACATTTTCATCAATGTTCAATTTTTCAACTCCATCCTCTGTCTCCTATTCTCCTCCCACATCATCATCATCTCTATTCATAACATTCAGTACCTCATCATTGACATCATAATTCTGCCCATCTCCCTCTGACTCATCAGCCTCATAATCATCCTCCTGTATTAATGTTGGACCACTGTCCTCGTCATCACTTTCATCATATGCATTTAAAATGCAAGTCAAACCATTTACATCATTTGTTTTTACACCTGCATCTTCCATTGCCTCATCACTAGCACCAACAACATCAGTTGGCTCATGAATGTTCTCCCCCTGTTTTGGGGCAGCTGAGGTCTTCTCAACCTCCTGCTCTGGGGTTTGAATCTTATATTGTGCCAGGGCCAATTGTGCCTTCAACTCAACATTTTCTGTTCTCAACTCCACATTTCATTCCTCAATTTTACTGCCTCAATTATTAGATCAAAGTTTCTCAGGTAAAGGTTGGAAATATGGGGATGGGTAGTAGGTGGTGAGATGTGAAATGGTTCAGGTTCAGTTTAGGTTTGTTGGTGGTTTGAGTAATGATTGGGTTTGCATCTTCAAAGATGTTTTCACTTGTTGAGGGTAAGGAATTGATGTTTGGTATTAGTAGTGTTCTGGTATGGGAAATAGTAAATGTTGGTTCAGTTATAGGTTGGGTTGTGGTTTGAGGTGGGGTTTGGGTTGTGGTTTGAGGTGGTGTTTGGGTTGGGGTTTGAGGTGGGGATTGGTCTAAGGTTTGAGGTGGTGATTCGTGTAAGGTTTGAGGTGGTGATTGGTGTAATGGTTCAGTTTGGCTTAGGGTTGAGATGGGTGTATGAGTGGGTGGAAATTGGGTGGTTTGGTCATTTGGTGGTGGAGAGAAAGGTGGTGTTTGTGGTGGGGTTTGATAAGTTTGGTCAATAGGTGATGTTGGGTAGGGTGGTGTTTGTGGTGGAGTGCCAAATGGTGTGGATGGCGGTGTTGGTATAATCTGAAACTCCCCCTGAGGTTGTAAATTGTCATCAAAGTTTGCATCACCCCCTTCTGTATTACCAACATCATCATTATCATCATTAGAATCATCTTCCCCATCTTCTCCTTCATCATCATCACTCTCCTCATCCTCATACAATAGCACATTCAAATGAGGAATTTCAATATCCTCAACAATCAACCACTACAAATCTTCATACACTTCATTCGAATTGAATCTGCTTGTACTAGCTAGATTCTCAATTCTTTTGAATGTATCTGGGTTCTACAAGACATGTGTCGTTCCAACCGTGGGCAATCCCTCCAACTCCTGGTTGAAAATAATCTGTAAGAACCTGGGATAAGCCAAAAACTTTTGTTAGGTCCCCGATTTCAGGTAGATCTTACACAAATAAAGTCATAACTCACACAAATAAATGTGTTGACAAGGGAGTTAATGACGGGTTACTATATTTAGAAAGAAAACCGTTTGTTAAAGGCGGAATCAATAACAAACGATGTGGTTGCTAAACTATTAATGAAAAGTAACTAACACAAACAATATTCACTCAAAAGATTTCCATTCATATAATATAAATCATACAAACGATAATCAATTTAGGGTTTCTTGATAGGAAAGTTATATTCGTACAATTCTTAGGACAACCGTCACTTTCAAGAAATATTCTTTCGTATCTGAAAAGTGTAAAGGCTAAATCCGTAGGAGGCGTGCCCTAAATTTTTCTATTTATAGGCCTGCCATCCTAAGACAGCTGTCATTCCTTCTAGAAACCCTAAATACTAGAACATATTCAAATTACATATTCAAAACTATTCTAAGTATAAAACAAGTCTTCCAGGTAGGCTTTGTAGCAGTATTAACTTTCCGAGTAGGTTGTGTGCTCTGCCTTCCTTCAGTATTTGGTAACATAGAGGTGTGCCCAGAAACAGTTTCCGGGTAGACTTTACTTAAAGAGTATTTCACCAAGTGAAATTCTCCCCGGGTAGACTTCAATCTTCTTGACTTTATCAGACTATGCCCGACAAACACTTACGAGCAACCTTGTTCTTCAATGGTCCCTTCAACTCTTTACTAGAAAATAGCTTATTAGCAAAGTGTGCCCGGTAGCACTATTCCTTGCTTGAGTTGAACTCTGCCCGATGTTACTTAGAGATATTTCATTATTCATCAAGCTTACTCGGACCACTATTATTAATGAATACCTTGCACTGTCTTCTAATTACTTGGTTTCAATAGCTTGATTATCCAAGAGCCTACTCTGAAGTAAACCTTACTCGGCTAAGAAGAACAAACCTGCTAGATAAAGTGATCCTTGCCCTGGAATGTACAAAGTAGTGAACCTTGCCCGGTTATACACAAATTTGCGAACCCTGCCCGAATATCCACTTAAGAAGAATTTTAGAAGGTATCCTTGCCCGATGGACAAATTATCATGCCTGGCTAAGTAAACCTTGCTCGGAAGTCTAAGGTGTGCCCGGTTCCATACTTAGCGAATTCTGAGGAGGTTGAGAAGATTCCAATCTTTCATATACTTCTTTTTAGGTCAAATCTTTGACTCAACAATCTCCCCCTAGATTGGAACACCTCAGCTGACCCAAAACATCTCTATGGTTACATACACTTAGTCAAAATACCTAATCAAATCAAAGTCAAAAATACATATCCATAACAAAATCAAATAATTACATAATCAAAAGCTGTCCGTAGACATTACAAAACAAATCCTATACTAAAGATCATTTTCTTCTTGCGTTGTAGTAGGCTTTCATTCTATTCACTATGACTGTTGCTGCCCTTTGTTTGAAAATATCAAGGATTTGGTAGTGAGTGTGACTTTCTGGAATGACCAAATACCTAATATCTCTTAAGTCCTCATAGTGCAGGTAAGTCAAATCTTCTGATTATTCCCAAAACTATTCCATCAGAGTTTCTAAGAACATAATGGCCTGTATTTTCCTTGTATTCTATCTCTACAATGATGCCATTCTTCTGCACAGTATAATTAGGTCTTGTCATTCTTCTTTCCATTCTTATGCAGGTATTCATATTTGACAGAGGATTCTTATCCTTGATATGCATTTGAAGCACTTGCTATCTTCTTTAGCTTGGCAGCCTTTCTTGTCTTTTCCAGCTTTGTTACCCTCTAGCTCTTCTTTTCTTTCAGAAATGGGAAACCTTTGTCCGCTTCATCTTTTAAGAACTTGGAGAGTTCATTCTGCTGCCATCCTGCCATCTTGCTGCTATCATGATAATCATAAATGTCAAGTTTGGCCATTTTCTCCAGCTGTTCTTGTGTATACTCACCAAAATCAATTTTCATAATTATGTCTCTTAATTGTTTACTTTCCATCACTACTTTCAGAGACTTGGAGACTGAATCAAAGTAAAGTCTTCTAGGTAAATCCACATTTGATTGTGGTCTTTTTGTTCTTCGCAGTTCAGCTCCACTTGATTCATCTCTATGAGTTGTTGGTTGTTGTCTTGATGTAGATGGCCCTGTTTGTGTAGACATCATAGGTTGGCTGGGCATTGTGAGACCAAAAGCTTTCACATACATAGATTAAATCATTTCACTAGGATAGAAGATTAGGTCAGCATAAACTTCTCTTGCATCTCTTGAAAGTCTGGAAATCATCTAAGCCATTCTGGGATCTCTAACCCTGCTGGCACAAACCTTCCTTCAACAAAGCTTCTAGAATTGTCTCCTTTCAGCAACACCTTCTCCCACTCAGCCTTTTTCATATAAAACAGTTCTTTCAGTTCATCTTTGTTCAGTTCATTAAAGGCATCAACATCCATTCCCTTTTGTTTAACTTTTACCCCTCTTAAGATTTCAATCATTTCTTCATTTTCCCAAGGAATAATGGGTTCATCAATAGGTTCAGTCTTTACTTCCTCTAGGATTGGGGCTTCATGTGTTTCAGCTTTCTTTGATTTCTTATCAGCCTCTTGCTTCCTCAATGTCATCAGTTTTCTTTTCTTTTTAGGAGGCTCAGACTGTCCTTTTTCTTTTTCTTTCTGAATTTTCCTTGTTAAAAACCTATAGTCATTTTCAACCATTTCCTTACTCATGGCTTCCACATCATTCAAGGTTCTACCATGCTCTATCAAGAATTTGCACTTTCCCCCATATTTGCTGTAGATTTTTTCATGTCTTTATTTTTTACTAGCATTTTTCGCTTTGGCTTTCTCAAATTCCTTTTCCTTTTCAGCATCTTTTGTTTTGTGATAGAGATCTCTGAGTTGCTCATAGTTACCGTTTTTCAAATCAGCTTCGGAGTGATTGTGCAACTTCAGATAATCCATGAATCTTTGTCTTTCCTTTTCTTGCTTTGAAGCCATTGCTTTATCCTTGGATGGCTCTGCTTGTAACAACTCCTTCAATTTGTCTTTTCTTTTCATTTTATTGTAGAGTGTTTCAACTGCATCCTTTTCCAAACAATCCATCATGCTGGGCTTCAACCCTCTCTCCAACAGATATCCACATTTACCATCAAACCTTTCTTTCAAGGCTTCTAGCTTTTCAGCTTCCTCATTCTCTGAAACAAAATTTTCTTTTATTTCTTCTCTTTTTGTTGTTGTAAAGATCTCTGAGTGTTTCAAACTTCTAGTGAGTCAGATCTTTTTCAGAATACCCATGCTTTCTTAGATATTCTCTATACTTTTGAGCATCTCTATTCTTTTGTTCCATTCTTTTCTTGATTTCATATCTTTCCTTGTCCAACCTTTGCTGCAACTGATCATCATTTAATTCAGCCAAGGTCTCAAAGATTATACCAAAGCTTCTTATTTTCACAACCAAGGGATTTTTCCTTTTAGCCTCCATCATACTCAGCTCAATGTTTGTCCTTTGCTTATCAGTCATTGTGACTTGTGGGGACACTACGTTAGCAACTTCATCAACTTTTCATTGATTATCTTCATCATCATCATCATTTTTTGAATCATCCTTCTCCTCTGTTGTTTCATTTACAGCATCTATTTTGGGTTCATCAGGAGTTGGATTCTCAGTGATTGGTACATTTGGCACTCCCTGCATATGTTCCTCTGGCCTTAAAGTTTGTAAGGGAATTGCCTTTGTTGGACTTGCCTGTTCATCAGGAGTCTCTACAAAGTATTTGTTCTTTTCATCCTATTTTCCCTTTTTGGCATGTTTTTCTTGTTCAGACTGTTCGTGTGCCCTTTTTCTTCTCATGTAGGTCTTAGCAAACCTGTTGACTTTCTCAGCAAATTGTTCATATAGATTTGAAAGTCTTAACTTCTTTTGATGAAATGTTTCATGAGATTCAGTCACATGTTCTCTTTCTGGCTAGCTATCAGTTGGGTTTCTCCTGATATCCTCTCTTACTTGTTCAGCCCATTTCTTTGCAGCCATTGAGGCTATAGATTCACCAATCTCTTCTTCAACCATCATCTCTATATTCACATTTGTTGGTTAAGCAGTTTCAGTGGATTCCTTTTCTGGTTGACTTTGAGGTTGAAACATACTGACCAACATGGCCAAAGAGTTGTCAACTTCCTCAAATCTTTTCAGATTAATCAAAGCTTCTATTACAATCTGATCATCAGCCTCTTCTTCATTTATCATTTTGGCAACATTGGCTTGACAGATCAGTGCTTCCTGCTCTACCAATTCTTCAGGAGTCAATGTTTGGGCCAATATTTCCCTCTCCCTTGTTTCTCTCATAATATTTTCAAGTTTTCTCCTAGCAGCAGAAGAAGCTTCTTCATCTTCCTTAAACAAAATCTCTTTCTCAGGGTTTTCCTTAACAGGCTCTTCTTCCTCTTCATTAACTTTTGTTTTTCCCTTATCCAATCTCCACTGCACATCTTCTTCATCTTCAGACTGTTGATAATCATCAATCTCTTTTTCAAGTGCTTCTAACTATGGATCATACTCTACCCTCTTGGATCTTTCAGGTTGTTCAATTTTAGTAATTATTGGCTCCTCAGTAGCAGTATTCCCTTCATTGATTATCTCAGTTTGAGTTTCAGTCTGAATGTTAGTTTCAATTCCATCTCCAGTCTCCTCTTCATTTCTCATCTCATCATCCTCTTCTCTCCACACAACATTCATAATTTCATCATTTATATCATAATTTTTTTCTCCACCATCAGACTCGTCACCTTCATAGTCTACATCCTCCATCCTCCTCTCTTCACTATCCTCCTCATCATCATATGCATTCAAGATACTTGTCAAACCATCAACAATCTGATCACCTGTATCCTTTCCAGTCTCCACATTCACCATAGCATCAGTTGGCACATTTATATTCTCCCCCTGTTTTAGGGCAGCTGAGGTCTTCTCAACCTCCTGCTCCAGGGTTTGAATTCTCATCATAGCCCGTGCCAACTCATCTAGAAGGTGCACATTCTGCATGGTCACCTCTTCATTTCATTTTCTTAATTTTGCGTTTTCCAACATCAGATCCAAGTTTCTTTGAGATAGATCTATTCAACATGTGGCGTTATAGGTGGTGAGGTAGAGAAATGTTCAGGTTTAGATTGTTCTTGGTTTGTGGTTTGAATTTGGATGTGGTAATTGTAAAGGCTGGTTCAATTAAAGGTTAGGATGTGAATTCAGGTGAGGTTTGGAGTGTGGTTTGGGGTGGTGTTTGAGTATGGGTTGGGCTTGGAATGAATGTGTCAGTTTGGATTGGGCTGTTGGTTGATGGTGTTTGTGGTGTTGGTGATATGTGAGTTGATGTTTCAGGATGGTTTTGTGTTAAGGTTTGGGTTGGGGATTGAGTGGTTTAGTCTTGTGGTTGTGGTGATTCATGTGGTGTTGGTATAGGTTGGTCAATTGGTAAAGGTTGGTGTGGTGGTGTTTGTGGTGGTGATGGTATTGGTTGGTTCTCCCCCTGAATAAGTACATCATCATCCATGGCTCCTCCAGCCCTCCTTCATTTCCATTATCATCATTACCTCCATCATCAGAACTATCATGATCACCTTCTTCTCCATCATCCCCCTCTGAGCTCAACTCAGGTACTGGAATAATTTCCAAGTCATGGTTCAATAACCATGGTAAAATCTCAAACGGAATGTTTGGATTAAATCTGTTTGCTTTTCCCGGATTTACAATTCTTTTAAATGTGTTGGGATTCTGCAACACATGAGTAATGCCAATGGTGGGTAAATCCTGTAACTCCCTATTGAAGATTATCTGCAGAAACCTAGGATATTGCAGAAATCTGTTCACTTCAGCCTTCTTCAGATTTCCTACCATTCCTTCAAATTCATCTTGGAGAAAATGAATGGTAAATCATAAATGACAGCAACAGTGGTGTTTGCCAAGTCACGCCTCATTAGAGTCCATGATCCTTTCCTCGGGGCAAACCCCTGAATCACAAGATGGATTAAAAATCTGTATAGCAAAGGGAACATTCCCTTTTGAAATTGCCCATCGTGCACTGTCCCCTAATATCCCATTGTTTGTTCAAAAATTTTCAGCAGGTGATCAATATTGAAGTTGATAGGATTGTGGTCGTCATCGTGTAATTGCAAGCATCTTTTGATTAATCGTTCAGTTATCTGAATTTCTTGTCTTGCCACTGTAGCTTCAATCCTTCGACCATTTATATCATCACGCAGTCTCGCTGAGCGCCAGAAATTGAGTGAATGATTTCTATAAATGACTGGGCACTCGGTGAGAGTAAAACTAACATTTGATCTTGACAATCATGTTATCATCCTAGACATCTCCCCATTGTCAGGAGTAATTTGCAACAGCGCACACATATTGTGCTTCTGTTCAAAGAAATATCTTGGTTGTTCTTCTTCTTCTTCTGCTATATCTGAAACATACAATCAAACATATTCAAAGTGAAATTAGTCTTAAAGTTTATTACTTTAAGCAATTTCAAGTTATAAATTTGAAGAAGAAAGAGAGAAATTTCATTAAGAACCTGAACTTCGACAAATTAATAACCTATACATAAAATAGAGTTTTAGCAATTAAATACATAATCAAAGCCCATGATCATCTAATTGTGGTCGGAAAACAAGTTATTATTGCTTACCGAGTCGGAATTAGTAGGCTGTTAAAGTTAGGGTTTGGATTTAATCGAATGCGATGAGTCGGTTTGATATTAGTTAGAGTAATCAGTGGAAGGAGAGAGAGAGGGAAAATAATGTATAAAACGCCTTTCACTCCCTCTTATATACCTTTTGAAAAGTGGTTTTTAAATGCTTGTTTAGTGAGTTATTAGCTGTCAAACAGTAACATTATTCACTTAATATTTTAAAAACATTTGAAAACATCCAACTCTTAATATTAAGTTTAGCAGACCTTGCCCGGAAAAGTAAATTTTGCAAAGTCTACTCGGTATACTCCACTTACTCAAAGCTTACCCGACTATAAGTTGGTATAAATTAGAAGTTAAAATAAAGAAAGCTTATTTGAAATACAAGATTGCTTGAGAAGTAAATCACAAGAAACATTAATCAAGTATTACACATCAAGCATGCAACATCAGTTAAGACGCCCAAAGAATTTACATCTAATTTAACTACCTTGCTCATTTAAAACAGTTAATCACAAACCTTACTCGGTCAATTATAATTTATAAATAATCAGTCAAGTATACTTTGATGCAAAGTATGCCCGATAAAGAATACATTGTGCTAGAGATTTCATAGCAAAAAGTGTACTCGGATAAACTGTGAAATTACCTAAGTATGTTAAGGGAACATATTAACATTCAAAGTGTTCCCGGAATATAAAGTGTGCCTGAAAAAATAAGGTTTGCCCAGAAGCACTTGTAATTTCAAAGAAAGAAACATATTCACTCTAATCATTTAAAAACATAAAGCTTACTCGGTGTACTAAAGCTAAGTTCACAAAGCTTGCTTGGTATATTATTTAGCACATAAGATGCAAAGCTTGCCCAGACCAAGAAATCCTTGTTAAAAGCTAGCTAAATCACATATTCATCTCAAGACTTCAAGCTTTCTCGGGAAATTAGTATAGTAGTGTACTCTACCCGGAAAGTGTAAACACTTCAAGGCATTCCCGGAAATCATAAACCTAGTCCAAAGTGACTAAGCTTGCTCGGAAAGGTTAGAAAACATCAAACCTTACCCGAAAATACTTATTCAACTTTTTTTTAGGTAAAATGCAACTCTTTTTGACTTAAACCATTTGTCAAATTATATTTTTCATTAAAGATTTTGTTTAAGAGCAAGTGGTGAATTTAGAGATCAAATTTCAGTCATATTTCTCTTCAAAACAATTTCCTTCTTTTTCTGAAAAAATCTCAAGAATGGGATCATATTGAGTAAGTAGCTTTCTCAATACTTCATTCTCAGCATTATTATGACAACATTGATAGTTTAACAGCAGGTCTAGACTTAGCATGAATTTCATTTCTTTGGTGATATGATTAAGGTTCAATTAAGTAGCATAATGCATCAATGGTCAACACAGTGCTATGATGCCTCATATCTCGTGTCAAAGCTTATTTGGCTTTCCCCAGATCACCCCAATTTGACTCCAACCTCCTGTATTTGATCAAAATTTGTTTTTATATGATAGAACTTATTGGATCTTTTTATATATATTTTTTTGATATTCAAACATATATAGAGGTTGAACGTTGGACTTACTGTTTAATTAACAGGCCTTTCATTCAAGATGAGATAGATTTTGTCAACATCTTTGTAGTTCTAGATGTAACCCTCTTGTTTGATAAAATATTTAAAACACTTATCAACTTTTGGTTGATTTATTCATTCTTCCCCTTGTTTTTAATATTTTCTCAACTTTTCTAAAGCATGTTCTTTGTCATGTTTAAAGATGTTTCATTTTTGGGTTGACCAAATAACAACAGGCTTGTGTATGACTGGATAATCACTTTTCTGCCAATCATTCGGAGAGTTTTATCTTGAGACATGCAAAGACAACGGTAACGCCCTGAAATTCGATTGGTAAACTAGGATCGTGAAATCATCGGAAACTATAGACTTTGGGATTCTGGACGATAAGTTCGGAACCCATATCATTGGAAAAATCTGCTTTTATCATCTAAAATGTTTATTTTATAAAACGACATTTACGCCTGAAAAATATTAATTTTTATGCTTTCGAAAAATTAAATATTCTTATTTAAAAAGATTTCAAATAATTATTCGGAAAATGGTTTTATAAAAGTTTTGCTGAAAAAGTTTTAGTTTGTTTAAACACTTATGAACTCGACTAGTCTTGACCCGTCGGTAGCCTAAACCCGAACCCGAGTCACCCGAGTATTTAAGCGGAAAATCAAGTATTCTTACACCATCTCTTTCATTTCCACCAACACTTCCCACCCAAACACTCTCATTCTAGAGAGAGAAACTAGAGAGAGAAAGTCTTCAAACTTCAAATCCGAGTCCACAAATCTGTTTGTTGTTGTTCTTGGTAAGATCTTCTTGAAAATCATCCATTTTCATAACCATTTTCGGCCTCAAATCGAGCAAAAACACCCATTTTCGTTTCTTGAGTTTACGGGTCAAAAACCGTCTTGTTTTGGTGTCAAAATGCAGGCTTTTGTGTTTAAAATCACTGGGAATCGATAGTCCCTTCAATCCCGAGCATTTCCATGTCAAAAACTTCGATTTTGGGTCAAAAATCCGGAAAATCTGAAAAACCCGTAGGTTTCTCCGTCGCCCAGCTTGAAGGAGTCGAATCAGACTCATTCGATCGAATCAGTCGATCGAATCAGCCCATTCGATCGAACCAGTCGATCGAACCAGTCCGGTCGACCGAATAGGAAAGCAACCGAATGGTCTCCAACTCATTCGACCGAACGAGTTTCGTATTCGATCGAACGAGTGTCTATTCGATCGAATAAGTTCCATGTTCGACCGAACGAGTTTTCCCAACTGGTTCGACCAAATGTGTTTCTAGTTCGATCGAGTGTGCCTCAGATTCGATCGAATGTGTGTCTATTCGATCGAACAAGTTCCTATTCGATCGAACAAGTTCCTATTCGATCGAATCAAGCCAGAACCAAGCTGTTTTCGTCTTTAAAACCCAGTTTTTGCTCGAGGTCACGTAAGCTTGTTTTCTTAGACTTATAGCACGTTGTTAACCTTATATATATGTCCAACTCTAGGCTAAGGAGATCTATTGTAGCACCATCCTAACCCAAGATCAAGGTGAGTTCATAGCCCCTATTTAAGCTTTTCAAAACTATGGGGTGGAAACATGGTAACTTTACACGTTTGGATAAAATCATTTATGCAAACATTCTTTAAACTATAAACATTTGGATTTCTACACACGTGCGGAAATCCATGAGCTTCTTGGTAATCTATAAACTTTGGAAATCTATGAACATGGGGAAAACCCATTAACTCATGGAGATCTAAGAACATTGGAAATCAATGAGTATGGGAAATTCTGTGAACATTGACATCATGGGAACGGGAATCAAATTCATATCATCATAGTCATTGTGTCAGCATGGAAATCTAGAGATCAAAACATCATGAGTTGAATTGGACGCGAGAGTCTATTCTACTCTCGGTAGAACTCACGACCATGAGTGGCATTCTATTCTCGGTGGCACTCGTAACTCATGGGATTTCATACTAGTCTCGGTGAAATCCATAACTCTTGAGGACCTATACTATTCTCGGTAGGGACCAAGGGAACCCAGGATTCTTTGGGGTGTCTATCCTACTCTCGGTAGAACCTAGCTGAGTCCTGGATGGCAAGAACGAGGTAGTCTTGGTTTAAGTCTTGCGTGAGTTCAATCAAGTCTTGTGTGATCATTGGGTTTCATCATCATTCATCATCATCATCATTTGTTCACCATCATCTTGGATACTAGTAAACAATGGGATTTTGGTGTTGGTTTATCTAGTAAACTTAGCATGCTCAAATCTATATGTCCTTGTTTATGCTTAACTGTTATGTGCTACATGTACCGTTGGGAGACCGCAAATCTTTGAGTAATCTTATCACATACGACTCTAATGGGAGATTGATAAGCCCGTTGAGAGCCCAGGAGAACATTTCATGTTTGACTTACTACAAAAACCTCTGTGGGAAAACCAAGAGATCTTTTCTTACAAACCATTTTAAAAACTGGGAATTATACCCAAACATAGTAGTATAAGTTGTAGGAGTGGTGGGTTAGCCGCAGGTACACCCTATATATAAACCCCTACAACCTATACTAGTATGTTTGTGTATAAAACTCTTTTCTTTAAACCTATGAATTCACTCATCTACTTTATGTAGTTGACAGTTTGTTACATGTTTTCAGGAAATAATGCAGCAAGAAATCCCTAGCAAGTTTAGAGGCCTTAGAAAGATGAAGGCTAGACTAGGAGTTGTTGGAAACTTGATATTTTGTATTAAAACAATTTGTTTCATGTTACCTGGTTGATGTAATATTTGACATTTTGGTTATGTTTATGCATTTAGACTTTTATACTATTGTGCTCAACAATCACGACTTAGTCGCCGCACCTCGATTTTTCCGCCATCACGATCGGGGTGTGACAGATTGGTATCAGAGCCAGGTTATAGGGAATTAGGAAACCGACCTAGACTATAACCTAGGATCCTTGACTCTAGATAGCTCATGCATCACAATCACATGTCTACACTTATATACGTGCTACGTGCTTATGTGTTGCATATTAACTGTTAATCTCTTGAGTCATGTCATTATGTGTTCTTGGTATAATCTATGTCCTCTATTCATAATCTTTGGCGTGTCATTGATTCTATTTAACGCTCGTTTTTTTTCGTTTTGCGAAGAATGCCTCCCAGACGTGCACCCGCTTCCATGGACTCCGCTGAATTAGCCAACCTTATAGCCCAGCAGATCGCGGCTGTGTTACCAGGCATGGTAACAACCATCAGCCAAGGGCTGAGGCAAGAAGGAACCTCTGGGGCCAACCAAATTCCAGCTCAGAACGCAAATGAACCAGCTAATAAGCCATACAAGGATTTCATGGTTACCAAACCCACCAGCTTCAGCGGCACAGAAGGCGCCGTTGGTCTCCTCCAGTGGATCGAAAAGATGGAGGCAGCCTTTGTTATTAGCTCGTGCCCTGAGACACTGAAAGTCACGCACGCGGCAAGCATGTTGTCTAAACGCGCGCTGACCTGGTGGAACAACGAGATAAGAACCCGTGGGCGTGAGGCTGCCTTGGCCATGACCTGGTCGGAATTTGTAGCATTGGCTACCCGCGAGTTCGTACCTCGCAGTGAGGTGCAGAAACTTGAAGCTGAGTTTTGGGTACACAAAATGAAGGGCGCCGATCACCAAGGGTACACGGAGCGTTTTCACGAGCTCTCCCTTCTCGTACCACACTTGGTCACCCCTCCCTCCCGGGCTATTGAGCTTTACATCAATGGCCTACCTGACACTGTCCGTGGAATCGTTATCGGGGCTGACCCATCAACCCTACAAGCGGCCATTGAACTAGCTGCCCGACTGACCCAGGACCAGGTTAAGACTGGGGTCCTAGCCAAAGGTACGGGCAAGGCCGCTGAAGGCTCATCCAAAAAGATCAACCGCATCAAAAAGCGTAAGGCTAGCAGTTACGCGATGGTTACTCCCGCAACCCCAATCAGCTCTGTCGCTCCTGCTCCCACCCCTTCAGGAAGGCCAAAGAGGGAGTACACTGGGGTTCACCCCAAGTGCGGCACTTGCCAATTTCATCATCCTGCCGGAACCCCGTGCTGGAAATGCACGAACTGTGGACGTTTGGGGCACCTAGCGGAACGCTGCAGATTTCAAGGTAATCAACTGGCGATACAGAGCAGCAGTTCCCAACCCAGCAACTCTCGAAGCTGTTTCGAGTGTGGAGCCATGGACCATTTCAGGAGCAGGTGTCCTCGTCTTGCAAATCTTCCTCCGGCCCGAGGCCGAGCCTTTACTATTGGCGCTGCTGAAGCTCGCCAAAATCCTGACGTCATTACTGGTACGTTCATCCTTAACAATCTCTGGGTTTCTATTCTATTTGACACGGGTGCAGATAGGAGTTTTATTTCTAGCGAGTTGGTCCCATTGCTTAATCTAGGAACCTCTGTCTTAGACCCCGCTTTCTCTGTCGAAATGGCAAACGGAGAGTCTACCCAAGTGAACAAAATCGTTCGCAATTGCACGCTTACGTTTGATCGGACGTCTCTTAACATTGACCTCATCCCTATGCATTTAGGAAGTTTCGATGTAATTGTTGGGATGGATTGGTTGTCCATCAACCACGCGGAAGTGGTGTGTGCTGAGAAGCTCATTCGCGTTCCTTGTTCTTCTGGCGAGTCCATAATTATTCAAGGAGAAAGATCAGGCAGATGTCTGAAATTAATCTCCTGCTTTAAAGCTCGGCGATGCCTTCGAAAGAAGTGTCTCGCCTTCCTAGCTCATGTCTCCATCAAGAAATCTTTGGGGAAGAAGCTCTCTGATGTCCCCGTCGTGCGTGAATTTCCAGACGTTTTTCCTAAAGACTTACCCGGACTTCCTCCTAGCCGACAAGTCAAATTCCACATCGAGTTAGTTCCCGGTGCAACCCCCGTGGCAAAATCTCCGTATCGTTTGGCTCCGTCTGAAATGCAGGAATTATCGAGCCAGCTGCAGGAACTACTGGACAAGGGTTTTATTCGCCCTAGTTCGTCTCCATGGGGAGCTCCAGTCCTCTTCGTCAAGAAGAAGGACGGATCTTTTCGGATGTGCATAGACTATCGTGAGCTTAACAAACTCACAGTCAAGAATCGGTATCCATTACCGAGGATTGACGATCTTTTCGACCAGCTGCAAGGAGCCACCTACTTTTCCAAGATCGACCTACGCTCAGGTTATCACCAAGTGCGTGTCATGGAGGACGACATCGCGAAAACCGCTTTCAGAACTCGATATGGGCACTACGAGTTCCTAGTCATGCCTTTTGGTTTGACGAATGCCCCTGCAGTGTTCATGGATCTCATGAATCGCATTTGTCGTCCATACCTGGACCAGTTTGTTATCGTCTTCATTGACGATATTCTCGTTTATTCCCGCTCTAAAGCCGACCATGAGCTTCATCTCAGGCTTACCTTGGATCTGCTGAGGAAAGAGCAACTCTACGCCAAATTCTCCAAATGCGAATTCTGGCTAAGGGAAGTTCAATTCTTAGGTCACATCATTAACAAGGAAGGCATTCATGTCGACCCTGCCAAGATTGAAGCCATAAAAATGGGGAGCGCCTACAACGCCAACCGAAATTCGTTCATTTCTTGGTTTGGCTGGGTACTACCGTCGATTCATCTCGAACTTTTCAAAGATCGCGTTGCCCCTCACAATGTTAACTCAAAAAGGGGAACCATTCATTTGGAACCAAGAGCAAGAAGAGGCTTTCCAAACATTGAAACATAAACTCTGCCATGCACCAATCCTGTCGCTTCCTGAGGGTAACGATGATTTTGTTGTTTATTGCGACGCCTCGAGCCAAGGTCTAGGCTGCGTCTTAATGCAACGCGGTAAGGTCGTCGCTTACGCCTCGCGTCAACTCAAGAGTCATGAGAGGAATTATGTCACTCACGACTTGGAATTGGGTGCTGTGGTCTTTGCCTTAAAAATATGGAGACACTACCTATACGGTACGAAATGTGTCATCTTCACCGACCACAAGAGCCTACAACACATCCTCAACCAAAGGGAGCTAAATATGCGACAACGTCGATGGGTTGAACTCCTAAGTGACTATGACTGCGAAATCCGCTACCACCCTGGAAAGGCTAACGTAGTGGCTGACGCGTTAAGTCGCAAGGAAAGGACCCAGTTGCATGCGATCCGTATTCAGTCCAATCTTCCCTCCTTGGTTCTTGAAGCTCAAAAGCAAGCGATTGCTGGTGGTGATCTCAAAAATATGCTATCTTGCGGTGCCGAACGGAAGTTTGAAACCAAGTCTGATGGTATACTTTACTACTTAAATCGCATGTGGATTACAAACTCTGAACCACTTCGAGAACTTATCCTGAACGAAGCGCACAAATCCAGATACTCTATTCACCCGGGCAGTGATAAAATGTATCAGAATCTCAAGTCTCATTTCTGGTGGCCGGGTATGAAGAAAGACATAGCTTTATACGTCGGTAAGTGTCTAACATGCTCGCGGATCAAGACTGAACATCAGAGACCATCTGGCCTGTTACAAAAACCGATCATACCACAGTGGAAGTGGGACGAAGTCGCTATGGACTTCATTACCAAACTCCCGCGGACACCCAGCGGTTATGACACGATTTGGGTTATCGTGGATTACTTGACCAAGTCTGCCCACTTTCTCCCTGTCCGCGAGGACTACACTACGGAGAAGCTGGCGCGGATTTACATTCGTGAGATCGTAACCCGTCACGGTGTGCCTAAGGGCATCACGTCTGACCGTGACCCCTCTTTTGCGTCAAGGTTCTGGAAGTCATTTCAGAAAGCCTTTGGGACAAGTGTGAAACTTAGCTCTGCCTATCATCCTGAAACGGACGGACAGAGCGAAAGGACCATACAAACCCTGGAGGATATGCTCAGAGCCTGTATCCTTGAATTCGGTAGTAGCTGGGAGACTCACCTTCCTCTTGCAGAGTTCTCATACAATAACAGCTATCATGCTACCATCAAATGCGCGCCATTCGAGGCACTCTATGGCAGGAAATGTCGTTCCCCACTGTGTTGGTCCGAGACCGGAGATTCTCAAATCCTCGGCCCGGAACTGATACAGGAAACCACTGACAGTATCGCCATCATTCAGCAAAGACTTAAGGACGCCCGCTGTCGACACAAGTATTACGCTGACAAACGCCGCAAACCTCTGGAGTTCCAAATAGGCGATCACGTAATGCTCAAAGTTTCCCCCTGGAAGGGCATTGTTCGCTTCGGGAAAAAGGGAAAGTTTGCTCCAAGGTACGTAGGACCTTTCAAGATCATCGAAAAGGTCGGACCTGTAGCCTATCGCTTGGAATTGCCTCCAGAACTCAGCCGTGTTCACAACGTTTTTCATGTGTCGCAACTCAAAAAGTGCCTCGTTGACGAGACCGCTCAAATCCCGATCGACACGGTTCACATCGACGACAAACTATACTTTGTTGAGGAACCTGTCGAGATCCTAGATCGAGAAGTCAAAAAGACTAAGCGAAGCCGGATACCTATAGTCAAGGTACGTTGGAACAACCATCGTGGACCCGAGTTCACATGGGAACGAGAGGATAAGATGAAGGAGGAATACCCTCATCTGTTCGCATAGTCATCATCTTTGTAATTCTAGAAATCTTGGAGTCTATGTAATCGTAATCATGTAATCAGGGACCAATATCAATCAATGAAGTATCATGTTGTTCCTATTTGCTTATAAATATTCTCTTATTTGCATAACACCAAGTTTGGCTACCCATGACTCGTGCTGGAAAACACAAGTTGTGCATACTTAATCATGTAAACATTGGGGTAAACTATGTATCATTAAGCCAAAATTTGTCATCATTCTAACATTCATGAAGCATGGTTGTGTGTGTGTGTGTGGTGTCGTGTCGATTTTTCTAGCCGCACACAATGGAGTTTATACATTGATACAAGGTGAACTCGTAATTATAGTCCGGAATATAATAACATCAAGTTCACAGGTGTATACGTGTATAAACAATATGCTATTGTGTAACTATGAGTCGTGAACTCAAGCTTCGTGTAGGGAATTAATCAATGAATGTTGAAGGAGTGGTGGGTTAGCCGCTGGTACACCCTATATATAAACCCCTTCGGCACAAGTTGATTATGTCTGAAGCGAGACTTGGAATTAGGGACTCATAGTTAGCGTGGCAGCTGTGAGGCGTTAAATTCAAGAGTTATTGAGGGAATTATTCATTGGAGATTGAAGGAGTGGTGGGTTAGCCGCTGGTACACCCTATATATAAACCCCTTCAATCCGAAATGAATATGTCTGATGTAAAGCTTGAAGGTGATGCCTTGTAGTGGAAAATAGTGTGTCGTCCTGTGTGTCATTGAACTAATAGGAGTCGAAAGAAACACCCAAGTGGAGTTGAGGGAGTGGTGGGTTAGCCGCTGGTACACCCTATATATAAACCCCTTCAACTTGATTTGGGTGGTATCCAAGACGAATATTAGGGGTAGTGGCGCATAGTGGTCATCATGGGATCATTTAATCTAAAACATCATTGCATCAACTATACTAAATTCTAAATTTCGGGACGAAATTCCTCTAAATTGGGGAGGATGTAACGCCCTGAAATTCGATTGGTAAACTAGGATCGTGAAATCATCGGAAACTATAGACTTTGGGATTCTGGACGATAAGTTCGGAACCCATATCATTGGAAAAATCTGCTTTTATCATCTAAAATGTTTATTTTATAAAACGACATTTACGCCTGAAAAATATTAATTTTTATGCTTTCGAAAAATTAAATATTCTTATTTAAAAAGATTTCAAATAATTATTCGGAAAATGGTTTTATAAAAGTTTTGCTGAAAAAGTTTTAGTTTGTTTAAACACTTATGAACTCGACTAGTCTTGACCCGTCGGTAGCCTAAACCCGAACCCGAGTCACCCGAGTATTTAAGCGGAAAATCAAGTATTCTTACACCATCTCTTTCATTTCCACCAACACTTCCCACCCAAACACTCTCATTCTAGAGAGAGAAACTAGAGAGAGAAAGTCTTCAAACTTCAAATCCGAGTCCACAAATCTGTTTGTTGTTGTTCTTGGTAAGATCTTCTTGAAAATCATCCATTTTCATAACCATTTTCGGCCTCAAATCGAGCAAAAACACCCATTTTCGTTTCTTGAGTTTACGGGTCAAAAACCGTCTTGTTTTGGTGTCAAAATGCAGGCTTTTGTGTTTAAAATCACTGGGAATCGATAGTCCCTTCAATCCCGAGCATTTCCATGTCAAAAACTTCGATTTTGGGTCAAAAATCCGGAAAATCTGAAAAACCCGTAGGTTTCTCCGTCGCCCAGCTTGAAGGAGTCGAATCAGACTCATTCGATCGAATCAGTCGATCGAATCAGCCCATTCGATCGAACCAGTCGATCGAACCAGTCCGGTCGACCGAATAGGAAAGCAACCGAATGGTCTCCAACTCATTCGACCGAACGAGTTTCGTATTCGATCGAACGAGTGTCTATTCGATCGAATAAGTTCCATGTTCGACCGAACGAGTTTTCCCAACTGGTTCGACCAAATGTGTTTCTAGTTCGATCGAGTGTGCCTCAGATTCGATCGAATGTGTGTCTATTCGATCGAACAAGTTCCTATTCGATCGAACAAGTTCCTATTCGATCGAATCAAGCCAGAACCAAGCTGTTTTCGTCTTTAAAACCCAGTTTTTGCTCGAGGTCACGTAAGCTTGTTTTCTTAGACTTATAGCACGTTGTTAACCTTATATATATGTCCAACTCTAGGCTAAGGAGATCTATTGTAGCACCATCCTAACCCAAGATCAAGGTGAGTTCATAGCCCCTATTTAAGCTTTTCAAAACTATGGGGTGGAAACATGGTAACTTTACACGTTTGGATAAAATCATTTATGCAAACATTCTTTAAACTATAAACATTTGGATTTCTACACACGTGCGGAAATCCATGAGCTTCTTGGTAATCTATAAACTTTGGAAATCTATGAACATGGGGAAAACCCATTAACTCATGGAGATCTAAGAACATTGGAAATCAATGAGTATGGGAAATTCTGTGAACATTGACATCATGGGAACGGGAATCAAATTCATATCATCATAGTCATTGTGTCAGCATGGAAATCTAGAGATCAAAACATCATGAGTTGAATTGGACGCGAGAGTCTATTCTACTCTCGGTAGAACTCACGACCATGAGTGGCATTCTATTCTCGGTGGCACTCGTAACTCATGGGATTTCATACTAGTCTCGGTGAAATCCATAACTCTTGAGGACCTATACTATTCTCGGTAGGGACCAAGGGAACCCAGGATTCTTTGGGGTGTCTATCCTACTCTCGGTAGAACCTAGCTGAGTCCTGGATGGCAAGAACGAGGTAGTCTTGGTTTAAGTCTTGCGTGAGTTCAATCAAGTCTTGTGTGATCATTGGGTTTCATCATCATTCATCATCATCATCATTTGTTCACCATCATCTTGGATACTAGTAAACAATGGGATTTTGGTGTTGGTTTATCTAGTAAACTTAGCATGCTCAAATCTATATGTCCTTGTTTATGCTTAACTGTTATGTGCTACATGTACCGTTGGGAGACCGCAAATCTTTGAGTAATCTTATCACATACGACTCTAATGGGAGATTGATAAGCCCGTTGAGAGCCCAGGAGAACATTTCATGTTTGACTTACTACAAAAACCTCTGTGGGAAAACCAAGAGATCTTTTCTTACAAACCATTTTAAAAACTGGGAATTATACCCAAACATAGTAGTATAAGTTGTAGGAGTGGTGGGTTAGCCGCAGGTACACCCTATATATAAACCCCTACAACCTATACTAGTATGTTTGTGTATAAAACTCTTTTCTTTAAACCTATGAATTCACTCATCTACTTTATGTAGTTGACAGTTTGTTACATGTTTTCAGGAAATAATGCAGCAAGAAATCCCTAGCAAGTTTAGAGGCCTTAGAAAGATGAAGGCTAGACTAGGAGTTGTTGGAAACTTGATATTTTGTATTAAAACAATTTGTTTCATGTTACCTGGTTGATGTAATATTTGACATTTTGGTTATGTTTATGCATTTAGACTTTTATACTATTGTGCTCAACAATCACGACTTAGTCGCCGCACCTCGATTTTTCCGCCATCACGATCGGGGTGTGACAACAACTATGTATCTCCACATAAAGATTAGCATATTTACTATTTTTATATCACCTTGGATTTTACACATCATGGGAAAGCAACTATACATGTTAATGACTATACTAAGTGTCCTTTCAGCCTATTAAATCCATATGATTGGCTAAGTAGACATTGTACTATCATTTCCCATATTTCTTTTTAATATTCAAACACCCCAATTTCTCTTAATTGGCAGGTAAATGGCTATCCTGTTTGACCACAAGTGTTCAACTGGACCAAACATACATGTGAATATATGTCATTTCAAAGTCAGAGCTATTGACATAGTTTTAAGTGAATGAACGGAAAACAAGTTATAATTGCCCCAAATGCTTTCAGTTTTCTGGTTAATGACTATCCATTAAATCTATACAAATTATAGGACCAAACATACACAAGTGTATGTCCTTCCAACTAGGCAAATGACATAATTTTCAGCAAGAATAACTACTAGAGACTTTCCTTTAAAAATCCTTCTATTAAGCTTCTATAAAGCTTGAACTGAATAGTCTTATCATATCTCTTCACCATTAATCAACTTGCTCATGTTTTGACCAAAATAATGTGATTATGCAAAATTCATTAGAAAATTCGTTTTATCATATAATTTTGACTTAAAACTCATTTTGACACAAACAGTTGTAACATAATCAAATCTTAATCAAACATAACATTATCAATACGAGCAAACAATACTATCATTGAAGGTCTAGCCTATCCTAATAACATCAAATTATCAGATAATACACATACTCAAGCAATTAATCAGTGATGTTAGATGAGCTTACACTAACAAGTAATTTAAACAAAAGAACTCATAATAACATCACATTCACATATCAACTGAAAAACATGCATAAACTTCAATTATATCAAACTTTTGCACTCATAAACAGTTAAAGCACATAAATCAGTCAATATAACAAGTATCATAATCATGCACATTCACTTTAACATTCAAATTGTGCAACTTCTAACAATATAATCAGTTAGCATATAGAGGCACACAACTAGGCACACATCATCAATCAGACCTCATCAGAGTTGATCATTCCCAGGGCTTTCAGAAGAAAGTTGAACCTGGTTCTATCAAGTGGTTTAGTGAATAGGTCAGCCAAATTATCACTTGTATCAACTCTTTGCATTTCAATCAAACCTTTTTCACTACAATCTCTAATGAAGTGATGTCTGATTTCAATGTGCTTAGTCTTAGAATGTTGAACTGGATTCTTAACAGTAAAATATGCAGTAGTATTATCAATAAGAATAGGGGTCTTCAGAAAATTCAAACCATAGTCCAACAACAAGTCTGATCCCTTTCTTTTGTAGAAGAGTGTCTTGTCAATGGCTCCTCTTTTGAAACCATTTCCAAGAAGATGATTTGACAGCTCATCATACCATGCTCTAGGAGCCTGATGCAATCCATATAGGGCTTTATTTATTTTATACACCCTATTTGGATACATTGGATCCTCAAAACCTGGAGGTTGAGCAACATACATCTCTTCATCAATATTACCATTTAGGAATGCAGACTTAACATCAAGCTTGAAAACCTTAATGTTCTTTGACGCAGCATATGCAAAAAAAATCCTGATAGCCACAAGTCTTGCGACAGGTGCCAAGACTTCCTCAAAGTCTATTCCTTCCTCTTGAAGGCATCCCAGTGCCACAAGCCTAGCTTTATTCTTAATCACCAAACACCTCTCATCCCTTTTGTTTCTAAAAACCCATTTTATACCAATTGCTGACCTGTTTCTTGGCCAATCAACATGATCCCAAACATGCAGATCTCTGAACTGTGCCAATTCCTCCTGCATTGCCTCCACCCAACTATTGTCCTTTTGTGCTTGAACAATGTTCTTTGGTTCTATTTAGGTAGAAAACAGGAGTACAAACTGATATTTGCAATTTCAAATGACTTCTTGTGACTCTCATGTATATTTCCAATGATGTTTTCAGAGGGATGATTCTTTTCAACATAGGGAGTTTGTACTATCATATCAGTAGACACAGTTGTGTCAAGATTTGATTCATTAAGATCTGGTTCTTTAATGATCAAATCAGTTTCTGCATCATGAAACTCTGGTGCTTCTTCATTTTTCTGTCTTGAAGTGGATGCACCATTGTTTTCCATAATCAATCTTTCAAACAGATCTTGAAATCTTGCTGTTGTTACAGTTTTTCTTCATTTGTTTGGTTGCTTTGGTTTCCCTCAGCCTGAACTTGATCATTATTTACTTCTTGATTGTCTTGATTGAAATCTACATGATCTTGTTCTGGACTTTGATTGTTCTCTTGATTATTGTCTTGAAATTGCTCAACAATATCACTTGATGGATCCTTTCCAAATGTATACTCCTTTTCTTTACTAGCAACATTCTTCCACAATTCTTCCAAGTCCAATGTTTTCTTTTTTTTTTCTCTTCAATTACATTGGTCTTTTAGAATGAGTCATCAAAGTCTTCAGGATAAATCTTGAAAGACCTTATTAATTTCTCATGATCAAACAGCCATGCTTCACCATCAACTGTGTTGATCTGATTCCCATTAAAGATGATGTCAGATGATTCAATAACACTCAAATGGTCTTTCACATATACTCTGTATGCTTTTGAATGTGTAGAATATCCAACAAAGAAACAGTCTAAGGATTTTGTTTGAAACTTGTTCAAATAATCCCTTGTTTGAAAACATTTGCATCCAAAGGGGTTGAAAAACTTGATACAAGGCTTTCTATTAAAGAATATTTCATATGGCTTGTTATGCCTTTTGTTGACAAGTATACTATTCTGAACAAAGCAGGCAGTATTTATGGCTTCAGCCCAAAATGTAACTGGTAGATTAGCATCTGCTAACATGGTTCTTGCATCTTCAATAAGTGTTCTATTTCTTCTTTCTGCAACACCATTTTGTTAAGGAGTTCTCGGAGCTGAATTGTTGAAATATTCCTTTTCCAGCACAAAATTCTTCCATAACTCCATTTTTGAACTCTGTCCCATTGTCACTTTTTATCATTTTGACCTTCTTACTCAGTCTATTCTCAATTATTGTTACACATCCCTTAATCAACTCTACAGTCTCATTCTTTGTACTTAGAAAATAAGCCCTAGTATATCTTGAATAATCATCAATGATCACAAGACAATATCTTTTCTTCCCTATACTTGGCACACTCACAGGACCAAAGAGATCCATATGAAGTAATTCAAGTACTTGATCAATTGAATTGATGAGCTTTGTTTTATGAGAGGATTTGTGCTGCTTGCCTTTCTAGCATGAACTACAATGATCTTCCAATTTGAACTCTCTTGTAGGTAAGCCAATTACACGCTCACCTTTGACAAGTATGTTCATGTTCTCAGATTCACATGACACAATTTCCTATGCCACAATTTTGACTAATTTTCAGTGACTTTGGAAACAAAACATGCACCTCCCCTTGAAACAACTTCTTTCATATTCAACTCATACAGTTTGCCATTTCTTGGTGCCATCATCATAATCAATTCAGGTGGAATCACAAATTCAAGTTTTAGAATGAAACAGTGTGAGTCATCAAACCCAACTTTGTAAACTTTATCACACATTTGTGATATGCATAACAGATTATACTATAAACCTTCAACATGAAACACATTATCAAATGAAACTTTTCCATTTGTTAAAATTCCCTTTCCAACTATCTTTCCACCATTTTCATCACTCCCAAAAGCCACATGACCTTCAAACTTTTCTTCATAATTAACAAGTGACCTCCTGTCACAAGTCATGTGCCTAGAACATCCACTATCCATGTACCATATTTCATTCAGAGGAGTGGACTGTTCCTGCACAAAAGAAAGAATTTGATTAGTTGAGTGATGAAGTGCAAACTATCTCAGCTTGCAACTCATCAAATTGAATTTCAGTGGCAGCATGGGAAGTGAGTGTTGTTGGTTCAGGATCTTCATGAGTGACTTCAATATTGTCTGAATTGTCTGTTTCATAACCACACTCTCTTGGAGTTTTAACAAATGAGGTTGAGCTTTGGCATTCTTCTGGTGCAGTATCATACTCTTGTACCACATAGTCCTTCTTTTATGAGTAATCTCTTACATCGGCAACTATGTTCACCTTAGTCTCAACCTTAGGCTTCCAAAGGAATCCTTCTGGTCATAACCATGTTTCATTAGAAACTTCTCATCACCTGTAAGTTCAGTTGGTTTCTTTCTAGGAAAGATACCTCTGATTCTTGTCTTCTCACTGTTTGGTGATCCTTGAGAGCTATTAGATTTGACTGACTGTGTATCCTTTTTAGGAATGATTCTCAAGGGTTGAAAGTTTTTCTTAGCATCTTTCTCAGGCTACAAAGGAGATCTACTCCTTTTAGCTTGTTCAGCCACATGTTTCTTGGCTTTTACTAATGGTTTCAATCTATCATCATTCAATGCTTCCTTCTCACACACCTTTCCCTTTCCCAGGTATTCATCATACTCTTGCTTGTACAGAACAAAGTCTTGTCCATACTTTGTCTCATCTGGGACATGAAAAGGCTTGAATTTGAGTCTCTCATTGCAAGAATATGTGTTGTGTCCATACTCATCACATTTCTTGCACCAAACTTTTACCTTGTATTTCTCATGACCACTTCCTTTTCTGAACCTTTCACTTGGTTTAGGATCATTGACTCCAATTGTCTTCTGATTTTAAAATATCAAAATAAAGTGAGAAAGGAACAATTTCTTCAATCATGATGTCTTGTCTTTCAATCTTGCTCATTACAAGCACAATTTTGTTCATATTCAATGGTTCTTCATCTTGACTTTCTCTATGTCTTGACTGCCTCTTCTCATATTCTTCCATTGTTTCAAACTCTCCAATGTCAAATACCTCATGACTAAAGAAAAAAGGGTAGACTGAAATAAAGTTCTCAACATTGACTTCTTCATTGTCTCTTTTCTTTTTGTTGTTACTTATTCTCTCCAATACATCATTGCTTGGTGGCTTGACTGCATTGTAGCTTACATTCTTTCTCTCACATATATCAAATGATACATGTTCTCTTCTAAGTATTTCATTCATTTTCTTCATCCTGGGTGTCACTGGAGGTAGTTGTGGAAGCTTTTCAACTGAATCTGGTTTCTTGTATCTTCTTCCTCTTTCAGCAGCTTTAATCTCTTTATCAGTAATATGTCTTCTTTCACTTGAGCTTTAATATCAACAGAATCAAAGTCATCTTCAGAGACTTGAACTCCAATAGACTTATCTTCTTTCACTTGTTCCTTTACCACAAATTCTCCTTTTTCATTCACTTCAACATTCTTATACAAATCAACAAATTCCTTTCTGTCTTGAAAGACATCTTTGAATTGTTGTAGATATGCATCTCTTTTCTCTTTATCAACTTTTGGTATAAAGTTGTTGTTGAATGGTGGTGGTACTTCTTTGTATTTGTCTTCTTCTTTTACTTGATTTAGAATACCACAGATGTTTCCTGTGGAGACCAAGTTCTTCAGGAATTCATTTTCAACTTGCAGTTTTGTGTTCTGCACCTTTTCTTCAACAATCATTTTCTTCAACCCATCTATCTCAGTGGTAAACCTTTTCTGAGCTCTATAACTGCTTACACAGTCTTCTTCCAAACTTTTCATCCTTTCTTCACTGATCAGCTCACTAGTCTCATAACCATTGATAATACTTTGTTCCTAAAACACTCACTTTCCAGCTTGCCTACTTTTATTTTTAAATCATTGATAATTTCATTTAAGTCAGCAGTAGGAGCAGAGTGTACCTGAGATGTTGATCCATCTTCTTTTTCAATCAAGGCCATAAATGCCACATTTGTTCTCTTGATATCATCTGCAATATCTTCTTCATGATTGCTCAAGTCAAAACTACCCTCATGTTGTGTAGTTATAGCCTCATTTCCTTGATTTCTGGGTTGGTTTGGGTTGGTTTGGGCTGAGTTGTTATTTGGAACAGTTTGATGGTTTTGGTTGTTGTTTCTTTGAAAACCTTGGTTCTGTGGCACAACTTGATGATGATTGTTCATTTGAGGCTGGAAGTTGTTGAAGTTGGGATTATAGTTGTTGAAGTTGTTGTTGTTGGGATTGTTTATTCTCTGCTGATTCTGTTGGTGTTGATGCTGCTGATTTCTTGACTGGTTTCGAAACTGGTTCATTTGAAAGTTTCTTGGCATGTTACATTCTCTTGCAAAGTGACTAGGATGTTGGCAGTTACAGCAAATGGATTTTGACTTATCAAAACCAATTCTTTCATTAGGGCCTGATAGAAGTGATCAACCAGTCCTGTTATATAGTCTCTTGCTTCTAAGAGCCAACATGGTTGCTTGCCATTTCAAGTCTATGCCCTCCAAATCATCAGCATCTATCTGCTCAAGGTTATCCTGGATGACACTGGTATGAGTCAGATTCTTTGCTACAAAAGCATTGTATGATTCTGTAAACATGGAGAACAAAGCTTGTGTTTCATTTCCTTGGCCACTTCCACCACCAGTGTTAGGTAACTGTCCACTTGGCATAGAGCCAGTATCAGTATCATCAATCAATTGGACATTGAACCTTTGCTGGTTACCATGGTGACTTGTGCCACCACCAACAAAAGATTTTGGTGTGTCAACACCATGCTAAACTGGTTTTTCAATTATGGGAATCTGTTGTTGGTTTCTGGTTGACAAGTTGCCCATTGGTGCAATGAGAGCATTGTGACCTAGAAACATGGCTTCTCTTCCTTGATCATCTCATTTTCATCATTTCTATTTTTGCAGCTTGAAGGAAGCACACTACATCATCCACTTTCAAATCATTGAAATTTGGCTTTTGAAGGATGAATTTGCAGGCATTGTACCATTCCTTAGGCATTGAGTTGAGCAGCTTGGTATTCAAGTCATAATCAGTCATGACATAGTAAGTGGTTCTCAGCTCATTTACAATTGCTAGAAATCTTTCTAGAATTGATTTCAAACTCTCTCATTCCTTATTCTTAAACCTTTCCAACAGTTGTTTGAGCCTTTGCTTTTTGATGTTCTTCAACTCTGTGTTTCCCTCAAACATTTCAAGAATTGCATCATACATAGTTTTATCTGTGGTATGATGTGCAACCTTGGTCAATATTTCGCATGACAAACCTAGCTTTATCATGGCTAAGGTGTTCTCATCCACTTTCCTCATTCTCTCACGCACAGCTGCCGTTGCAGCTGGATTTGCACCCTCAATGGTGTCTTGTTGACCATTCCTGATTGAGTTCTACATATCAACATCATTATAGCAAAATGCTGGTTCAAACAAGACGTTCCATTTTGTGAAATTTTCCTGTCCATACAGTCTAAGAATCTTGTTAGTAGACACTTCTTGTTCTTCGTAACCAGACATTTTGAAAATCAGAATCAGTTAATTTGAAAAACAGACTTTAAATGCAATCAGATCTGAGAACCAGTTGTTCAGATCTGATAAATCTGGTGCGAATAGAACAAGATTAAGAGATAAAAATTCAAACTTTAATTGAAATAAGGAAGAGAGAACACCGAAAAGTTGTAGATCTGGAAGAAAAATAAATAACAGAGTAGCTAACGTCACTCTCCAATGGAACAGTGGTTTGCTTACGTCATCTTTCTTCAAATATTTAATCAGCAACTAGTATCTTACTAAAATAGCAGCAACAAGCTCTGATACCACTTGTCAAGTCCCCGATTTCAGGTAGATCTTACACAAATCAAATTATTACTCACACAAATAAATGTGTTGACAAGGGAGTTAATGAAGGGTTACTATATTTAGAAAGAAAACCGTTTGTTTAAGGCAGAATCAATAACAAACGATGTGGTTGCTAAACGATTAATGAAAGGTAACTAACACAAACAAGATTCACTCAAAATATTTCCATTCTGTTGGTACATGGTGTCAGTAGTTCAGTATCTAGTGTCTGTAATCGTGTTATTTGGATGTGTATTGATGTTTAAGCGAACTTGTCTCACAAGTTCGCCTGATATAGGCGAACTTGTGGAACAAGCGAAGTTTGTGACAACTTCGCCTAAACATGTTAGGCGAAGTTGTCGTTTGATATATAGTTTAGCCTACGGGTTATTTGAAAAGGAGTTGTTGCAGGACGTGTAATTGTGATCGGTGAATCACGTGTTATTAGTTGCAATACAACGTGTTCTTTGTTTATTGTAACGTTTGTTTGCTTGTGTTTAACGTATATCGATTCTACACTCGTATTGTCTTACGTAGGGATTCCGCACCTACGTAGAACGAGATATTTCCTTGTAGATCCGGCTGGGAACCTACAATTGGAATCAGAGCATTTGCTCTTGATTGTGTGGTTCGGGATTATCACACGGGTGTAGAAATCGTTCTGTTTGACTATTCGCGGGACGAGTTTACATTAATATACCGAGTTTTCGTGTCCTACCCTTCTCCCACCATCAAAAACAACTCATTACACCTTCACATACCTCGCAATACGTCGAAATCAAACCTGTAAAATCGTTGTGTTCATCAGGCGAAGTTGCCGCCACTGTTTGTAGGGTTTAGGCGAAGATATAAGTTTAAGCGAAGTTATTAACAACTTCGCCTACCTCACAAGTTCGCTTAACTTAAGCGAAGTTATCTACAACTTCGCCTAATCAGGCGAAGTTGAGAAGAAGCGAAGTTAAGATTTCAGCGAAGTTGTGTTATCCAGCGAAGTTAAAACTTAAGCGAAGTTATCATTAACTTCGCCTACAGTACAGTTCAGAATAAAAAAAATTAATTAATTTTGGGTTTCTTTGAGTGTTTGTTCGTATTTTCTTTTCAGCGATGACTTCGATAAACATTACGGAACTGGTGAAAATGGAAGTTGAGGCCGGCTCTGCAACTAAGGCCCCAAAAATGCTAAAGGGTACCGATTTCGTGGCTTGGAAGGATCGGTTTGAACAATATGTTAAATATCAAGATGCTAAGATGTGGGTGTGCATTCAAGATGGATACGTCCGACCAACGGCCTTGTATGAGGGTCACGAACAAATTAAGAAGTACAACAAGATGGAAGAGGAAGAAAAGAAGATGTATGAGGCTGAAAGCAAAGCTCATGCTGCGATAACAATGGCTCTTCCACAAGAGATTCTTCACACCTTCAGGAAATATAAAACCGCCAGAGAGCTATGGGAAGCGCTTGAAAACCGATATGAAGGTAATGTGGGGATACGTGCATCCAAGATTAAGCTACTCAAAACCCAATTCTCGGTGTTCAAGTATTTGAAGAATGAATCACTTGATGATAACATCACAAGATATTATCACCTGATGACCGAACTCAGCAATTATTCCATTGTTTACAAAGAAGAGGAGATCGTAGAAAAACTTCTTGATGCTCTCCCACAGAAATGGGAAATGTACACTGTCTTGATGAGAGAAGATAAAGAGTTTGCCAACATTGACTTGGAAACAGCAGTCAATAAACTACGAACTTTTGAACTTAACATGGTTCGAAAAGAGACACCAACTGATCAGGTTAAGGATCCGGGAATGTATGGTGTGAAAGTTAATTCAAGTTCAAGTTCGAAGTTAGAATCATCTGCTTACTAGTCAAAGGGAGACTCGAGCTCTAACTCAACTCATGATGGTCATGTAACTTTCAACATGGATGGTGATGTGTGTTTCGTAGCTGGTGGAACAAATGCTTCTAAACCTCAAGCAACAAAGGGTAGTTTTTCCTCAAGTGTTCCGAACAACAACTACTCTCAGATGACCATGAGTGTTAAATCTGCTGAACAGCAGTTTGCTCTCTATGCATCTTTCATTGCTTCTTACGAAAATTACATTAAAGGTAAAATCGTTGACCCTGCAACTTTAGACGAAGACTATGATCAGATCGATGCTGATGATCTGGAGGAGATGGATCTGCAGTGGCAGATGGCGATGATAGTAAGAAGAGTCAAAAGGTTTATGAAGAAAACTGGTAGAAAGTTTGTTGGCGAAAGACCAGGGTTTGATAAGTCAAAGGTTCGGTGTTATAACTGCCAACAGAATGGACACTTTGCTAAAGAATGCACAAATGAACGAGTAGAACGTAGTCAGAACAAGCAAACACAACCGAATGGGGGAAGTAACGAGAATAGGGCGATGATATCCAGACAGAACGGGGAATACAATTGGAATCTGCAAGTTGAGGAAGTGTTCGAACAGGCCAACTTGGTTAACAACGAAACTGAAGAAAAAACAGAGAGACAAGAGAATATCAAGCTTATATGGCAGAGGTGAATGATCAGCTCTCTGAGGTAAGTTCTAAACTTCCTTGTACGAAATGTGAAAATCTGTCTGAACAATTGAAAACAATAACTGATCAGTTTGTTAGTTTGGATGCTCAATTTAAGATAGTAAAAGAAGATCATTATTACACTAAAACTAGAGAAAACAGTTACACGGTAAAAATAAAATCTAGTGAGAAAGATATCAGAAGTCTTAAAGCCAGTCTAGCTGAAAAAATACAAGTAATTGATCTTAGCTATGAAGTGTTAGAAGAGAAAACCAAACTAATTGATGAAAGGGATAAACAGATAGCTGATTACCAGGTGAAAGTGGTGGAACTAAACAGAAAGCTTGAGCAATTTAGAAATTCCTCCGCAATACTTGATCACCTCGTAAGTGATCAACGTTCCCTAGTTAAAAGGGGAGGAATTGGATATTCTGAAGTTCCACCACCTTATAATCATAACTATACTTATGATCCTAGTAATCAGAAATCTGTTGATGTTGAAATTGGTCAGACAGTTCCTGTTAAAGTTACGATTAAAGATCCAGAAGTTAGTAAAAGCGAAATGAGTAAGCCTATTTCGAATGTTAAGATTTCTGTTCCTAGTTCTGTCTCATCAAATTCGGACAAGACATCCGAGTCTAGTGAGACAAAAGAAGAGGCAGTGTTACTAAAAAGTGGAGAGGAACATAAACCAACTGAAAAGAATTCTCCACTAAACCCGTATGTCCCACCATATGTTAGACAAACGGGCAGTAATGCAACCTCAACATCTAAAACAACTGTTGAGACGAAAGTTGAACACAGGAGTTGTTTCAGATGCAATCAAATAGGACACCTGATTGCTGATTGCCCTCTGAATCAGAGATTCAGAGGTATGAGGCCTTCGAAAACTGAGAATAGAACTAACAGTAATTACTATAATGGTAAGAATGCAAACTTATCAAAGTTCAGATATTGGACTAATCCAGGTTTTCAAAGAAATCGATCTCAGTTTTTCCCTGTTAACAACCAAATCATTAGTTATAATTCATTTAATTCACGAAGGTTTGGATTGTTGGGTTTTATACAAGATTATCAAAGTTCAAGTTAACCATATTTAACTAGAAAACGCAACGGAAGCTTAGATTTTAAAACTTGTTATGAACATACCATTATGTTAAAACTAAAACCCAAAGAACAAGGATCAATATTACAAGAACAAGATGCTCACAAAAGTAAATTGTACCTTCTTATACCTTATGAGAAGATGTAGGTGGATGAAGAAGATAATGTCTTCAAATGGCAAGGTTGCAAAGGAGAAACCCTCAAGCTTTTGATACCCCAAGCTTTTAAACAACAACACCAACTTGTTGCTAGGATTAGAACACTTGAATCAAGCTCACAAAACACCCCCTTTCTTTGGCCAAAGTGGCCGTGGATATTGAGAGAGAAAGAGAGAGAGTTTTACACTTGAAAATACAAAAGAAAACAAGACCCAAAATGCATGTGTGTTGAATGGAGGAACATAAAAGGAGAACCAAAGAGCATCTTGGTCTTTGATTGGGTAAAACCACCACCCCCACATGGGTGGCCGGTTTTTGTTTTGTTTTCCTTTTTTTTTTTTTTTTTTTTTGTTTTGTATTTTGTTTTAACCATTTAAAACATCTCCATTCATTTTATAAAACTCATTTTTATAAAATGTACATACATTTATATAATTATTTAACCAATTAAATAATTAATTTATATAAACAAATTATCCAGATAATTTATTTAAATCCTCAAGTGTGTTTGTTTAGAAAACCAATTTTCTAAACACGTAGTGTTCGGTATTCATTTAAATGATCAAATCATTAAAAGAATACATTTGGTGTCGTCTAGCTTGTTATTGGGTATGACCCGACTTGGATCAAACACAGTTAGCCACATTAATATAAGTATGTGTCTCGGGCATACGTAATTCCAACAATCTCCCACTTGCACGAGATACATAGAAAATTAATGCAAGTGGTGAATACCGCCTAACAACAGTTCACCACCCCTAATGTGTTTGACGAAGTGCCATTCATTAACATCATCCCTTCAAGTCCCTTACTTGATATGATTTAGGTGAATCTATCATTATATCCCTTTGTTACTAGATGTCATGTTGGATCTAAGAGACATAGGCGATCATTCTCTTTACAATTCAACTTTATCAGGCCTTAGACATCTAAACTCTCAACACATAAGAGGAACAAATTCCATCTTGACTGTATACGCCTCTCACTATCACTTTATACTCCACCTGAGCTCATCCTTATGTACCATCTTTTACGAATAGCGAAGGGCAGAGTCAAAGTGTAATACTTGGTGAAAATCAAGACCCAGTATACATCTCAGGTCTAAGGATAATATGAAATTCTCCTTTACTCAAAATTACTAATGATCAGGTCCATTGACTCCATGTAGTAATATTGAGAGCGGGTCAGTCCAATATTCGTATCCCACAAATATCTATGAACCTTGGCAGCAAACCTATGCTCCATATTCATTCCTTATGAATATCCACCAATCCTAGTTCATAATAGTCTTGCTTCATATTTGTTCCCACAAATGTGATCGACTACGGACTTTTAGAATAAGATAACTTATTCATGGATTAAACATGCAAAATTAGAATTTAACTCAAGATTCCATAATCATATAAAAGAGTTAAATTACAAAAGTCTTTTAAACGTAAATACAAAATAGATCAAATCCAATTACTAGAATATCGGAGTCCTAAGCCACTCGCATGACGCTCATGTTTCGGTCTTTCTAGGAGCTTCGTGAATGGATCCGCAAGATTTTGATCAGTTCCAACTTTGCGAATACATATCTTTCCTTTTTCAACTTCATCCCTTATGTAGTTGAATCTCCGCTCTATGTGCCTTGTCTTTTGGTGCGAACGAGGTTCCTTGATTTGTGCAATCGCACCCTCGTTGTCACAAAAGATTTCTAGGGGGTCTTGAATGGAAGAGACCACCCCTAGATCAGTAATGAATTTCTTCAACCATGCAGCTTCCTGAGCTGCCAATGAAGCGGCGATGTATTCTGATTCTGTAGTGGACAATGCTACCACTTCCTGTTTTGAGCTCTTCCAAGAGACAGCTCCTCCATTAAGAGTGAACACATACCCAGACTGTGATCGAGAATCATCTCGATCAGTTTGGAAGCTCGCATCCGTGTAACCTTTTATAGCGAGTTCCTCCTCACCAGATCCATATATCAGAAACATATCCTTAGTTCTCCTAAGGTATTTCAATATGTTCTTAACAGCCATCCAATGACTGTTTCCTGGATTCTGTTGGTATCTGCTTGTCATGCTCAAAGCGCATGACACATCCGGTCTAGTACATATCATCGCATACATAAAGGATCCTATAGCAGAAGCATATGGGATTTGTTTCATCATCTCTTGCTCATCCTTTGAGCTTGGACATTGAGCTAAACTCAATATGGTCCCTCTTTGAATAGGTACAAAACCTTTCTTGGAGTTTTCCATCTTGAACCTTTTCAAGATCTTATCAATGTATGTACTTTGGTTCAAACCTATCAAGCGCCTTGACCTATCCCTATAGATCTTTATTCCCAAAATATAGGCAGCTTCACCAAGATCCTTGATGGAAAATCTACTTCCAAGCCAAGCCTTAACGCTTTCCATGGTTGGAATGTCATTTCCAAATAGTAGAATGTCATCGACATACAATACTAAGAAGGTAATTATACTCCCACTAGCTTTCTTATACACACAAGCCTCATCAGCATTCTTGATGAATCCAAAATTTTTGATTTCTTCATCAAAACGATGATTCCAAGTTCTAGATGCTTGTTTCAATCCATAGATTGATTTCTTTAACTTGCATACTTTATTAGGATGTTTCGGATCGACAAAACCTTCAGGCTGAACCATATAGACATCTTCCTCAAGATATCCATTTAGGAAAGCGGTCTTGACATCCATTTGCCAAATTTCATAATCATAATGTGCAGCTATGGCAAATAATATCCTAATAGACTTTAGCATTGCCACAGGCGAAAAAGTTTCATCATAATCAACCCCTTGAGTTTGAGTGAAACCCTTAGCTACAAGTCTTGCTTTATAAGTATCCAAGTTTCCATGCATATCAGTTTTTCTTTTGAAAACCCACTTACTTCCAACAGCTTTGGAGTTGAGTGGTAGTTCAACCAATTCCCAAACTTGGTTGTCATACATGGATTGCATCTCAACGTTCATGGCTTCAAGCCATTTGTCACAATCATTCTTGGACATTGCATCACGGTATGTGGTTGGTTCATCCGAATCTACCACGTAGCAACCTTCTATAAAAAATCCATATCTTTCAGGTGGATTGCTAACTCTACCAGATCTGCGAACGTTTTGTGTGTTTTGATCAACCACTTGATCACTTTCAACAACCTCTTGTTGAGTGCTAGTATCAACCAATTGTGTATCATCTTGTGGTTCTTGATCCTCATCAAGTTTCACTGTTCTACTATTAGTTCCTTCCTTAAGGAACTTAGTTTCCAAGAACTTACCCTTTCGAGCAATAATAACATTTTGCTCACTAGGATCATAAAAGTAATATCCTAAATCATCTTTAGGATAACCTATAAAGATACACTTAGTGGATCGGACTTCTAATTTGTTTGGGGTGTATTGCTTTACATAAGCTACACAACCCCAAACTCTTAAGAATGATAGCGATGGAGCCTTTCCATGCCATATTTCAAAAGGTGTCTTCTCCACTTTCTTGGTTGGAGCCATATTCAATATGCGAACAGCGGAAAGTAAAGCATAGCCCCAAAATGATAGAGGTAAAGTGCTTCTAGCCATCATCGATCGAACCATATCTAATAGGGTACGATTTCTCCTTTCAGACACACCATTATGTTGTGGTGTTCCAGGTGGAGTAAGTTGTGAAATAATTCCACAACTCTTAAGATGATCTTGAAAAACACCACTTAGGTATTCACCTCCTCTATCACTACGAAGTACTTTGATTGTGGTCTTGAGTTGTCTTTCTACTTCAGTTTTGAAGTCTTTGAACATTTCAAAAGCTTCATCTTTGTGTTTCATTAAGTACACATAACCATATCGACTATAATCGTCAATAAAGGTAATGAAGTATCTTTCACCATTCCTAGTCATTGGTCTAAAAGGACCACATACATCCGAATGTATGATACCCAATAATTCTTTTGACCTTTCAAAAGTTTTATTAAAGGGTTGCTTTGTCATTTTGCCTTGTAAACAAGATTCACATACATCAAATGAATCATACTCATTTGTTTCTAGAATACCATTCTTGCGAAGAGTTTGCATGCGATTCTTGCTTATATGTCCAAGGCGACAATGCCAAAGATAGGAATCACCCAAGTCCTTCTTGAGTTTCTTGGTGTTGACATTGTACATTGAACTACTATGTGACGCACCAATTTGATCTATTTCATATATACCATTTATGGGTATAGCTTTAAAATAAAATATGCCATTCATCAAAACATGAATATCATAATCAATAAACTTAAGATCAAAGCCACATTGTTTTAAAAGAGACACGGAAATAATGTTTCTCCTTAACTTAGGAGCATACAAAACATTCTTCAAAATTACTTCCAAACCACTTGGAAGCTTTAACAAGTAGTCTCCTTGGGCTTGGACTTCAACTCTTGCTCCATTGCCCATAAAGAGACTAATGTCCCCTTTGTTGAGTTGTTTACTTCTTTTGAACCCCTGCAACAAATTGCAAATGTGAGTTCCACATCCGGTATCAAGTACCCATGTATTTGAAGAAATAACATTTAGTTCAATATGTATAGTAAAGATAATACCTGAGGTATGCCCCGCATCCCTCTTATCTTTTAACGCATTGAGATAGGTCGGACAATTCCTTTTCCAATGACCTATCTCTCCACACTCAAAGCATGGATCTTGCGCCGCAACCTTTTGCTTCTTTTC
The DNA here is from genome assembly GCF_021521415.1 of Bidens hawaiensis. Taxonomy (NCBI): domain Eukaryota; kingdom Viridiplantae; phylum Streptophyta; class Magnoliopsida; order Asterales; family Asteraceae; genus Bidens; species Bidens hawaiensis. The sequence goes on from NW_027491051.1 coordinate 1,718,919, forward strand.
CTTCGGTTTGATGGGCGTGATGGCTTTCCTCTTTCCCTTTCCTTGGACGTGGCCCTTGCCCTTAGCAACACTTGCTTTGGGGTTGGAGTTATGTCCCCTTTTTCCTTCATTGATTGTTAGAACGGGTAAAACCCTTTTACCCATTCCCGCTTCGGCCGTTCTTAGCATTGCGTGAAGCTCACCAATGCTTTTGTCCCACCCATTCATGTTATAATTCATGACAAAGGTTTCAAACCTTTTGGTCAAAGAGTTGAGGATCAAATCCGTAGCCAACTCATTAGACACGGGACAATTCAACCTACGAAGCTTTTCGATGTAGCTTTTCATCTTTAGGACATAAGATGAGACGCTTTGGGTTTCCTCCATACGACATGCATGAAACGCTCGAACCGTTTCGAAACGTTCCGCTCTAGCTTGTTGAAGGAACATTTCCTTCAATTGAGTTATCATGTCGTATGCCCCATGATGCTCGAAATCCTTTTGGATTTCGGGAATCATAGTCCCTAACATGAGGCAAGAGGCTTGCACCGAATCTTTGGTGTACTTGACCCAATTGTTATACGCCTCCTCATCTTCCACGTTAGGCTCGTCGGGAATGGGATCGTCTAAGACATATGATATCTCTTCTTGTTTGAGAACTATTCTCAAGTTGCGATACCAATCCATAAAGTTATTATGGTTTAGACGATCCTTTTCAAGGATGGTTCTTAAGGATAGGTTACGGGTGTTATGGGTAGAGGTGTTTGCATTGTTAGCGGCCATCTACAAAATTTAACAAAGTTTTATTTTAGTATTATAAACAATTTAATTATTAATACCCTTTTATTCCAAATTTTAAAATAATAATTAAATTCTAGAATCCAATGATAAATCAAATTTCGGTTAGGTGACCTTTATCCCGTTATTTGATTTAACAAGGTAGTCAATCTTGACAATTGCAACCCTTTGCAACTTCTAGAGGTATGGGACCATTCGAAATCCTTATTTCGTGTTGGCATGTTTATCCCATCAACACCATTAGATCCCATGCTTAGGTGACCTTTATCACATGGTTTCTAATTCAAGTCGTCCTACTTGTATAAACATGTAAGATTAACATACAAGTGGTTAGGTGACCTTTATCCCACAAATATGTTAATATTACCCTAAGTATATTAGTTTGCTCAAAATGGTTAGGTGACCTTTATCCCATTAAAAGTTTCCTAATACGTTAAGTGTCATACAAAAGGATGGTGTTAGACTTGTTTCTTTGGTAATTATGAAAAAAGGGATTTTAAATTTTTCAAATATTCTAGTTGAAAAACATTATGCCATATCCTAACATGCATTTAGAAATATGGCGATTTTGAAAACCAATTTTCAAGGTTCTAGTTATAATAAAACCAATTTTATTATAGGTGAGTGATCGCTTAGTTTTAATAAACCCATTTAATTAAACTAATTGACGCGATATTACCAAATATATATTAGAACCCGTTTTATGCTTGTTGTCGTTCCTATGTGACGGTTTGGATATCCTAATATCTATCAACCACACATTACATTAAGTAAAACAAACAACCAAGCATACACATGCAAAATATAGTCATAACCGAAAACCGCTAAATTTGACCATACTTGTTAGCCGAAACAAGTATAGGTCATAAGTCACACCTAAGGGACAAAACATGACACAAGGATGGAATGTTGACTCCCACTTGACCTTGCATCCAAATGCTTCAAGTATCCTCTCCAAGTTGTTGTGTTCTTGTTGGGCTTGTTAATGGGCTCCAAACTTCCAAAAGTCTTCTTGGGCCCAAGAGTGAAATTTATGAGCCTAATGGGCTTGAATCCCATGATGGGCCGGTGAGGCCCAACAAGCCCAAAATTTCGGTCCAAGGCCCAAATCCACCAATTCTTGCATCTTCAATTTTTACAAAATGTATCCTAATACATATTTTTCTAAAAAAAAGGAAAATGCAACTAATCTATTTATTACATACCAATTTATGAATAAATAAATTACACAAGCCTAAGATTATGAATTATTACAACCATATTGAATAATAAACATAATCAACATACACAAACAACAATCAACACATCCAAGGTCTAGGTTTCGGTTATGACACAATCAAACATACCAAATGTTCTAAGCATGCAACCTAAGCAACCAATGCCCAAATACCCCCAAAAAAGAATCGGCCCCCCCCCCCCAAAAGGCTACGGCCAATTTTTTTTTTTTTTTTTTTTTTTTTTTTTTTATATTCAACATCCAAATGTTAATAATGGTTTCCTAAGATCTTTCCATGCATGTCAAGATCTTACAAAACCATGAGGGGTAAAATCCACCAAATTTTCGGACTTCCCTTTTCACCCATGAAAAAAAAAATCCGAAATTTATGAATACAAAAGAAGCATAAGTCCTTGTAACCGGCTCTTGATGCCATTGTTGGGTTTTATACAAGATTATCAAAGTTCAAGTTAACCATATTTAACTAGAAAACGCAACGGAAGCTTAGATTTTAAAACTTGTTATGAACATACCATTATGTTAAAACTAAAACCCAAAGAACAAGGATCAATATTACAAGAACAAGATGCTCACAAAAGTAAATTGTACCTTCTTATACCTTATGAGAAGATGTAGGTGGATGAAGAAGATAATGTCTTCAAATGGCAAGGTTGCAAAGGAGAAACCCTCAAGCTTTTGATACCCCAAGCTTTTAAACAACAACACCAACTTGTTGCTAGGATTAGAACACTTGAATCAAGCTCACAAAACACCCCCTTTCTTTGGCCAAAGTGGCCGTGGATATTGAGAGAGAAAGAGAGAGAGTTTTACACTTGAAAATACAAAAGAAAACAAGACCCAAAATGCATGTGTGTTGAATGGAGGAACATAAAAGGAGAACCAAAGAGCATCTTGGTCTTTGATTGGGTAAAACCACCACCCCCACATGGGTGGCCGGTTTTTGTTTTGTTTTCCTTTTTTTTTTTTTTTTTTTTTGTTTTGTATTTTGTTTTAACCATTTAAAACATCTCCATTCATTTTATAAAACTCATTTTTATAAAATGTACATACATTTATATAATTATTTAACCAATTAAATAATTAATTTATATAAACAAATTATCCAGATAATTTATTTAAATCCTCAAGTGTGTTTGTTTAGAAAACCAATTTTCTAAACACGTAGTGTTCGGTATTCATTTAAATGATCAAATCATTAAAAGAATACATTTGGTGTCGTCTAGCTTGTTATTGGGTATGACCCGACTTGGATCAAACACAGTTAGCCACATTAATATAAGTATGTGTCTCGGGCATACGTAATTCCAACATGGATGGCCTCATAGTCAATCTACAAGAAGGTATCCTTTTAGGACTTACAGAAATCATTCTCATACTAACTTTGGACAGCCAAAGTACGGGATGCCTTTTAACAGATTTAATCGACCCAAGACCAATAGGTCTTGGGTCCCCAGATTTTAATCCTTTACTTTAGTCGTGCAGGAACAGTTGAACAGGGCTGCAAACAATCTATGGGTTGTGGATAGCGGCTGTTCCCGGCACATGACGGGTAACAAGAATTTGTTACACGAATGGAAACCTGTTCAGGGAGGTAGAGTAAGTTTTGCTGGAGAGAGTGGTGGTAGAATTACTAGAATGGGGACGGTGACAAATGATAAAATGAAGCTAGAAAAGGTGAATTTCGTTGAAGAGCTGAAGCATAATTTGCTGAGTGTGTCTCAGATCTGTGACAAAGATTACACTGTGCACTTTACCAAAAATGAAGCGATTGTACTGTATCCTGGTTTCAAGATACCAGAGGCATGGATAGTAATGAAGGCTCCAAGGGAAAATAATACATATGTTATGGACATGAGGTCGACTGAGATGGCAACAGAAGAATCATGTCTTCTGTCAAAAGCAACTGAATCGGAGTTCGAGTTATGGCATCGAAGAATGGGGCATATACATCTTCGAAAAATGAACTACATTGTCAAGAATGGGCTGGTGCTGGGTGTTCCCTTGAAAAATTTCAACTTTGAAGACCAATGTCTATCGTGCAAGAAGGGAAAGCAACACAAGAAATCTCATCACACCAAGAAGGTTAATTCAATAGTCAGTACCCTAGACCTACTTCACATGGATCTCTTCTGTCCCGTGATTGTAAAAAGCCTAGGTGGAACATCATACTGCTTGGTGATAACTGATGATTTCTCTCTATATTCTTGGGTATATTTCCTGAAGACAAAGGATGAAACGGTTCAGTTGGTAATTAACTTGATTACCAAGGTTGAGAATATTATGGGGAGAAAGGTTAAATACATCAGGAGTGACAATGGGACAGAGTTCAGAAACTATCAGATGGAGATATTCTGCTTACAGAAAGGGATAGACCACCAGTACAGCGCTCCGTATACTCCGCAAAAAAATGGGGTGGCTGAGAGGAAGAACAGAACGCTAATTAAATGAGCCAGAACCATGCTGGCTGATTCTAAACTTCCCGTGGTGTTCTGGGCTGAAGCTGTTGCAACAGCCTGTTATATCCTTAATCGAGTTTTAACTGTTAAAAGATTGAATAAAACATGTTATGAACTTATGCATGGTACAACGCCTAACTTGAATGGTCTCGAACCATTCGGGTCCCCGTGTTCGATATTAAAGACGAACTCAAAATTTGGTGAGATAGCCGACGAAGGTATTTTAGTCGGATATGTTGTTGGGACACCCAACAGACGAGTCTTTAATCTATCGACCGGCAAGGTTGAGGTGGTGTGTAACTCTGACATCACAAGTTACAAATCACCAAAACCAAGCACGGGACCCGCTGGGGCTTTCGACTATGATAAGCTTTTTAAATCGTTTAATTTGCCTTACTTGGATTGTGCAGAAGTTGATGAGAGAATAGCTACGAAGATTCTTTATGATGAGGAAGAAAGTGTTGTGCAACGACCGCAGTACGATGAATGTCAACCTTCCTCGTCAAATGCTGTTGATACCCATGCTGCCTCTACAGAAGAGGAATTCTTCAATCCTTTTCACTCTCAACAACAATCACCCATTGATGAACTATCTTCGAACCTGGAAGACAATCTGCAAGTCAGTTCGGTTCCGACTACGAGTGTTCACAAAAATCACCCTTTGGAGAACGTGACAGGTGATCTGTCCGACGGTGTACAAACAAGACGAAGCTTGAATGAGCACACTTGTATTTACACAAGAATTAAAGATACAGGCATCATTAACGAATGCTTGTACACCTGCTTCATCAGCCGGATTGAACCAAAGAACTATCAAATGGCTCTCAAGGACAGCTCGTGGGTCGAAGCCATGCAAGAAAAGTTAGCCCAGTTCAAGAAGATGGAGGTATGGAATTTGGTTGCAAAACCGAAGAATGTGCATGCGATTGGCACCAAATGGGTTTTCAAATGCAAGAGAGATGAAAAAGGAATAATTATCATGAACAAGGCGAGGCTGGTTGTAAAAGGTTTTAATCAGCAAGAAGGGATCGACTACAATGAAGTGTTTGCTCCTGTGGCGAGATTGGAAGCGATTCGTTTGTTTTTGGCATTTGCTGCACACAAGGACATGAAGGTGTTCCAGTTAGACGTGAAAAGTGCATTTCTTAACGTTAAAGTCGATGAGGTTGTGTACGTTGAGCAGCCTCCGGGTTTTCCTGACCCAAACTTTCCTGATCACGTGTACAAGCTAAGTAAAGCGCTATATGGGCTACATCAGGCCCCTCGTGCCTGGTATGCAACTCTATCCGATTACTTGCTTGAGAATGAGTTTAAAGGGGAAAGATCGATAGCACACTGTTCGTGAAGAGAAAAGGAAGAGACCTTCTTTTGGTTCAAGTCTACGTGGACGACATCATCTTTGCTGCGTCAAATATTTTTATAAAATTATCCATATTTTAATTTATTTTTAAAAAAAATTCCATAATTTATATATAAGTGAATAATTAGTTATGATTAATCAAAGGTTTAAACTATATATTGTTTTTAACGAAACCGACAGTTTTATGTTTAACGAACTGACAGGTATGTCAAAATATCAAAAGTGGTCAAGTAACATAGTTTCGGATGAATTTGATAAAAAAGAAATTTTTACGAGAATAAAGGACAAATTGGGTGGATTGTACGCGTTTTGTATAATCAAACCCGTGTGAAAACGAAAGCGATCAATCCAGATACCGAAACCTTAAAATTCTTTTATAATATAAATCATTTTATCAATCAATATGTTTACTTAAGTTTATGTGATCTTACCTAATCCCGAAACGCATAAACGATCAACTTGGCTAGGCTCGAAAACGGTGAAACTGAGCCTAATCTGGTTTTTAACATTTCATAGTGTACAACGTCACAATCTAAGACTATGGTCATGTTCTGGGCTTAATAGCTATACCCAGACTAGTTATACAGCCCGATTTAGCTTAAACAATGTACTAGTATTAACAGTACGATATCGGTTATAGGATTCAAACTATAATCGAGACACATTACTTATCGATACGTATTACCAGCTTGAACTACGCAAAGGTGAGTTTCACGACCCCATTTTCTAAACTGTTTTACGAACTTTTGGGGTGGAAAGCATGTTTACAAATACTTATATGCTTGAAAACGTGTGATGATGTGAATTATCTAAGTACTAACACTTGAAAGTCCCCACAAACTCAAGTGATTAACTTCATGCCGGTGACGTGTGGATAGTACTATCGGTTTGACAAACCCAACTGACAAGGCCGGTGGGGTATGCCGGAACATGTTAACCCAGTTGCACATTGTCATTTAAACTTATTACATACTGCTATGTGGTGTTAAACATAATGCATACTTTGGGCAAAGTGGTTGTTAAATGCCAACGGGAGTGCATGGGCAGGGGTGGCCATGTGTTTTAGCTTGTTTCGGTATCACTTGTGGCTTAGTATAATACATCATACACTTACATATATACATACGTACTATGAACTTTACGAACTCGTATACTGACTTTGTTCGTACTCGTGAAACTTGAAACTCACCAACTAGACGTAGTTGACCCGGTTTAACATGCTTTTCAGGTAAGTCGAAGTTGGAATGAATTGCTTACGTGCTTGGTGTTAGAAGCAAAGTTGAATAGCCGTGAATAGATGCAAATACGTACTAATGAATAAGAAACCAAGAACTGGTTATGTGATATTCATCTAGTTTATAAACTTAGTACCTACCAATGTAATATGATGTAAATTAGTTTGTTGAATTTCTTTATAAACAATGTGGTTGATACCAGTGTTATCTGTTACATTCCCGTATTACACTTTCGCAACTACCTAGTCGGGGTGTGACAGAAGTTGGTATCAGAGCCATTGGTTATAAAGAATTAGGATGTCACTTAGGATACCCTAATATAACCTTAGGCTCAATTAGCTCTGGGAATAAAATAATATTAAATAATATATACTGAAGATTCTCCGGATGAATTCGAATGGACAAGTGGGTTATTATGGTCCGGAACGTAATAACGGACTTGTTTGTACGAGGGAATTCGAGAAGGAGTCGTTGAATAATCTAATAGGTAAAAAAAGCAACATATGTGTATAAAATATTATATTAAATAAATATATATCTATATAAAGGATTATTTGTGCTAATGTGTACGAATACATGTAAGTACTAAACTCTAATTAATATTATACATTATTATAATTAATGTTATCAAGAATTGTTATTATTATAGTAACCTTTGTACAGAGGATGCCGAGAACCAGATATGATGCAACTGATCAAGTACCAACACTATCTCTTGAGAAGGTAGAACGAGAAAAAGACTCAGAGGAGAACATATATGTAGAAACAGATGGAAATGAGAGAAATGAGGTGATTCCATATGAGGCGCCATTGATAAGCCTTACTTATCAGGCTATTGATGAGACAGTTATTCCCCTAGAACATCACCTAAGCATGAGGTAGGATTCACCAGTACTTACCACTAAAACTCCTAGATCTCCCACACCATCATCACATCATACCCCGGTGGCTGCATCAATTCATAGAGCTAGTCAGACTGACTGTACGAGAGTACCACCACCGGATAGTATGCCTTCTCCACCCAGATTGACTTATCATAGGGGAAGAACCTTACGTATCCTGGTTAACTTTCCCTACACGGAGTATACCTATGCCCAATCAAGAACCTCCCCATTTAGCCGACCCAGCCTGGTTAGCTGTAGTGACTAATCATATACTAAAGAACTTAATAGCTCTAATCCCCATAATATAGAAAAGACGTGAGCTATATGATTACATGCTGGATATACAACAGGTAGTGATGAACATACATTGATCGGATACTCATTATTGACGGCTCTTGGACAGAGTGACAACCAAGTTATGCGGTTGTCAAGCAATTATTGCAGCCTAAATGGTTGTTTGTGTGTGGTTACTGTTTTATATGCATATGGATAAACATAAATAAAAGTAGTATGATTTGTTGTACGTAGTCTTTTGATACCCCATGCAACACTAGTAGTAGCATATTGCGCTGACATGGAGGATGTTTTTAATATACTATTGTTACAAGCACTGACCCTTACCGGGTTAAGCCTCTATATAGTGACAAATTTTAGTATATCTATTTAAGCGCTGGCCTATACCAGGTTAAGTCCATGCGCTGGGTTTGTATTACATACGTACAATAACAGTTATGTGTAATACAAATGTGTTCTTTGGCATAATTGTGTGTTTATGATTATTATTATAGAATGACCCCGGAAAAAACTAATACTATATTTGAGGCGGAGGTGGGCGAAATGATTGCTCGCCACCTACAAGCAGTGATACTGACTATTGTAGCGCAAGTCACTGCTGGCATACGTGAAAATACAACAGTTAACCAATCGTTGAGCACTGATACAACCGCTAATACTACACCTTCGCCGAACACTAATGCAGCTACAAGTTCTACTTCCCCGTTGAGTACTAATAATGTCACGAATATAACTCCCCCACTATATACTAATACTTCTGGTTACACGAATTCCCCGCGTCGAGAATGTTCGTATGAAAAGTTTATGTCGTGTAGACCTATAAATTTCAGTGTTACTGAGTACCTAGCAGATTGGTGAAATGGATTGAAAATACCGAGTCCATAATTAACAGTAGTGAATGTTGAAAAGAGCATATAGTCAAATTCGCTATGAGTATGTTTCTGGATCATGCTTTGATGTGGTGGAATATGACTGTACAAACTCAGGGAAGAGAAACGATTAACAGTATGACATGGCTAGAACTTAAAACCCTCGTATTAGAACGTTTTTCCGAAGAAATGAGATCCAGAAATTAGAACACGAACTTTGGAATTTGAAAATGAGAGGCGCTGATCATTTAAGTCACACAAATCATTTCAATGAATTGACTCGTTTAGCACCATGGTCAATTATTCTGGAGTCCAAGCGCATTGAGCTCTATATTTGGGGACTTACCTCAGTCGTGAGAAGTATAGTCAATTCCACAGCCCACCCAACTTTAGAAAGTATCGTGTCACTAGCCAGCGTCGTTACTTTTGACCTTACAAGAAATGGTGTATTAAGAGTACCAGGAGAATCGTCTGGTCTGAAACGAACTAATTGTACCTCTAGAGCACAAATGAAATCTCAGAATTAAAGAATCTGCCCTACAACTCAGAATTATACTAGGACCAGTTCCAAATTGAAACTATATACATATAAAGGGTCGTTGTCGAAATGTGAAAAATGTAATTTACATCATACTGTTGAATGTCGAATAGTTATGTGTCAAAGATGTGAAAGATCGGGCATTATTCCCCAAGTTGGAGAACTACAATGAATACTTCAAACCGACAATCTCAAACAACCCAACCTCGTTATCCATAAACACCTAGTCCCCAACCAATCAGACAACAATATAATTAACAAACCCCATCTTCAATGAGCCTCCAGACATGTTATAAGTGCGGTAGTGCGAAACACTTTAGGAGACACTGCCCCAAATTGAATCCCGATGTAGTAAAACGATAAAATCAAGGGCAAACATCAACTTCCTATCCGGCTAGGGGATGCACTTCCGTAAATGGATCAAGCGAAGCGCGACAAGACCCACATGTAGTAACAGGAAGTTTTGATGTTATAGTCGGTATGGACTGGCTATTTAAGTATAAAGCGGAAATTATTTGTAAGGATAAGACTGTTAGGATACCTCTTTCGAATGATGAGGCGATGATTGTTTAAGGTGAGAAATCTGGTACTGTACTGCATCTCGTATCCCAATTTAAGGCATTAAAGTATTTGCGCCAAGTTTGTACGTTATACTTGGCGAGCGTAATGGCCAAGGATCCTGAAGAGAAGCGAATAGAAGACATCCCAGTGGTACACGAGTATTCAGATGTATTTCCCGATGAGTTGCCTGTAGGTTCCCAGCCGGATCTACACGGAATATCTCGTTCTACGTAGGTGCGGAATCCATACGTAAGACGATACGAGCGTAGAATCGATATACGTTAAACACAAGCAAACACACGTTACAATAAACAAAGAACACGTTGTATTGCAACTAATAACACGTGATATATCAATCACCGATTACACGAACTGAACAACTCTTATCAAATAAGCCGTAACCTAAACCTATATATCATATGACAACTTCGCCTAACATGTATAGGCGAAGTTGTCACTAACTTCGCTTGTTCCACAAGTTTGCCTATATCAGGCGAACTTGTGAGACAAGTTCGCTTAAACCTTAATACAAATCCAAATAACACGATTACAGACACTAGATACTGAACTACTGACATCATGTACCAACAGACTCCCCCTTGGCAGTAGCTTCATATCTCTATCTTCAAACAAGTGTCTCGTAATCCCAAAAATCTTGTATCATCCATCTTCAAGCATGAACGCCTTCTCGTACACAAACTGAAACTACTCTTTGATATTTCTTTGCTTCTTCTTTCCAAGCAGGAATGTAAAATATCTTTTTCTCGTTCAGCACCTGCAGATCAGCTTGAGACAAATTCACTAAATGCATAGGATCATATACTCTCATCAGCTCTTGTTCATCTTCATCCTCCATTACTGCTTCAGCCGTTTCACTATCAACGTACCACCATTTCAGATCTTTGAGCACATCCTTGGGCATTTGTTTCATCGGCACTTCTTTTAGACACCGGATCGGCTTATACTTCATTATCATCCAAGGCTTGCCATCTGCTCTCATTCCTCTGTCTTTGTCTTCAACGAGCTTTCCTCTCTGTGGTTTCAACAGCTCGAACTTTTTCTCCTTTATGCTTTCCTTCCAGACTATCTTCCCAATGATCCTAGCCATATTATCATCACTCCTGTTGATCAACCTCAACCTGGCTAAGTCCTTTTAATCACAAAAAGCCTCAACTGCTCATCATATAACCAGCATATAATCCCCTTTTTCGATTCAGCATAACCCCTGATGTTGTAACTTTTCTTGAACATAGTAGGGACCGCCGGTTTCTTAGTCTTTACGAACCACTGAGCGTAGCCTTCTTTCCATCTTGGCTACTCCTCCCATTCTGTCTCATCACATCCCGTATCTTGACCCAAATCTGACTTTTCAACTTCTGGAATTTCATGTTCAACGTTGTCCTCCACAATCTCTCCTTCTTCAACTTCATCGTCAATCACGATCTCAGCCCCTATCTTCTCAATCTCTTCCAATGGTAACACATCATCATCATCATCTAACACCTCCTCAGCATCCACAATCACCACATCATCACCCCCTGAACCGCCAGCTGCACTCCTTGACTCCCCCTGAGATGTGGAAGTCTCAAGAGCTTGTTCAGTTCTTGGCAACTCTCCACCTGCACCTTTCGATGCATTGGGATCATCGTCTCGATCGTTACGCTTTTTTGTCCTCAGCTCGTCACCCTTACAGCTCATGTCCCCCTGAGATGCCAAGAACTGTTTCAAGACATCAATTATTTTACCATGCTCGATCAGGAGGGACGACTGAATTTGATTCTCCGCAACGAGGCGCTGAATAGCATGAGTCTGGATAAGATTTACTCTTGATTGTTTTGCCACGACCCTTTCAAGCGCTGCTATTCTTTCCGAATCGGATAAGGTTGCATCGAAATCAAACCTCATATATGATATGTCTTGAGCGTACGGAGGAGGGATTCCCAATGTAACCGGCACCTCAGAAACAGGTGGAAACGTAACTACAGGTGGTATCGTAACCGACAACCCTGCAGTGGCAACAACTGTAACCGCAGGTGATATGTCTTGACCCTTATAAATTGAACATAATGCCATTAACTTTTAAAACTTCCTTTAAAGAGTTAACTGATCCAATCAAGAACCAAGTAACCAGGTATAAAATCATAAAACGACATAAGTAGAATAAATTTTAGAAATAAAGTACACGGGATCAAATTTCAGTCTAGTCGGGGACCAACATGTTTTAGAAAAGATCCGAACAGGAATCACACTAATTAAGTGACCGTCACATAGATCCATGTTCAGCTGTATTATGACATAAAGAAACAGGTTGTAAGCAGGTAAATAACTTAAAATGGCTTTCATAGCTTCTGTGATACGGGTTAGGTTCAATTAAGCTCAAAACTTAAATGCGCAACACATCAGAGATTGTGATGCCTCCTATCTATTCTCAAAGCTTATTTGGCTTTCCCCAAGTTACCCCGAGTTGACCTCGACCCGTAGTGTCTGATTAAATTGTAAGTACACGTCGATCTGTAGAGTCTTCTTCCCGTTCTCATTCTTGCATCTTGATTGAGAAGTATTAACATTATAAGCTCTAGAATGTCTCAGTAACACATAATAATAATTTTTTTTTTAAATAATAAGATTTACACAGCTTCAAGTAAACTACTGCAAGTCCCGAATCTGGATCACTGCAGTTTCTTGACACACCATCTTCTCGGGAATCAGAACACTCACGGGCTCGTGTATGACTGGGTAATCGCTTTTCTGCCTATCATTCGGAAAGATATATATGGAGACATGCACAACTCTTAAGGAGTTTCCACGTAAAATCGAGAAGATTTAGTTAGTATCACTTCTACTTTTACGCACCATAAAAAGCTACCATGACATACAATGACTGTTCTAAAGTCTTTTAGGCCTAATAACTTCACTAGTTAAGCACACAGAATCAGTTTGTCCATCACTTTCCAAGGTTGGATCAATTTTCTTTTAAACATTGTATAGATACTTCTTACGAAGCAGTAGACTTGAAAAATTATTTCATCTCCCATTTTTAAAATATTTTTAACTTCTATCGCCCTGATCAAGTCGAAGTCTTCAGGTAAACAGCTATCCTGAAGATCCAATGGATCAGCTGGACCGACCACATACGAGTATGTGTCCTTCTAACTAAGTATGAACGACTAATTTTCAGCGAAAGAATAAAACACATCATAAACCGTCCCGGTCACTTTCAGTCATCTGGTTAATGGCTATCCTCATACTCTACAGGTAGAAATGAGGACCAAACATATCCGAAGATATGTCCTTCAAACTGAAGCAACCGACATAATTCTAAGCGACAGTGACGTTTTTTTTTTTTTTTAACAAAATAAAAAAAACGAAAAACACGGTTACTCGGGATTGATCATCCCATTTAGCTCAACAAGGTTTTGAAAACGAGTTTTGCCAAACGCTTTAGTAAACAAATCAGCGAAATTATCTAACGAATCAACCTTTTCGAGCACTATCAATTTCTTCTCAGCACAATCCCGTATAAAATGATGACGGATGTCAATGTGTTTAGTTTTGCTATGCTTTACGGGATTGTTAGTTACTGAGATAGCAGCAGTGTTATCTATGCAAATAGAAGTATGAGTGAAATTCAGACCGTAATCGCGCAATTGCTGTTGTATCCAAAGAACCTGGGAGCAGCAGTTCGATGAGTCATACATCTCAGTCGACCTCATGTCCATAACATATGTATTCTTTTCCCTTGGAGCCTTCATCACTATCCATGCCTCTGGTATCTTGAAACCAGGATACAGTACGATCGCTTCATTTTTGGTAAAGTGCACAGTGTAATCTTTGTCACAGATCTGAGACACACTCAGCAGATTATGCTTCAGCTCTTCAACGAAATTCACCTTTTCTAACTTCATTTTACCATTAGTCACCGTTCCAATTCCAGTAATTCTTCCACCACTCTCTCCAGCAAAACTTACTCTACCTCCCTGAACAGGTTTCCATTCGTGTAACAAATTCTTGTTACCCGTCATGTGCCGGGAACAGCCGCTATCCACAACCCATAGATTGTTTGGAGCCCTGTTCAACTGTTCCTGCACGATTAAAGCAAAGGATTAAAATCTGGGGACCCAAGACCAATTAAATCTGTTAAAAGGCATCCCGAGCTTTTTACAGTTCCTGCACGATTAAATCTGTTAAAAGGCATCCCGAGTTTTGGCTGTCCTAAGTTAGTATTAGAATGATTTCTGTAAGTCCTAAAAGGACACCTTCTAGTAGATTGACTATGAGGCCATCCAAACCTTCGTGAATTAAATGAATTATAACTAATGATTTGGTTGTTAATAGGGAAAAACTGAGATCGACTTCTTTGAAAACCTGGATTAGTCTAATATCTGAACTTTGATGAGTTTTCATTCTTACCATTTTAGTAATTACTGTTAGTTCTATTCTCAGTTTTCGAAGGCCTCATACCTTTGAATCTCTGATTCAGAGGGCAATCAGCAATCAGGTGTCCTATTTGATTGCATCTGAAACAGCTCCTGTGTTCAACTTTCGTCTCAACAGTTGTTTTAGATGTTGAGGTTGCATTACTGCCTGTTAGTCTAACATATGGTGGGACATACGGGTTTAGTGGAGAATTCTTTTCAGTTGGTTTATGTTCCTCTCCACGTTTTAGTAACACTGCCTCTTCTTTTGTCTCACTAGACTCGGATGTCTTGTCCGAATTTGACAACTTTCGTCTCAACAGTTGTTTTAGATGTTGAGGTTGCATTACTGCCTGTTAGTCTAACATATGGTGGGACATACGGGTTTAGTGGAGAATTCTTTTCAGTTGGTTTATGTTCCTCTCCACGTTTTAGTAACACTGCCTCTTCTTTTGTCTCACTAGACTCGGATGTCTTGTCCGAATTTGATGAGACAGAACTAGGACAGAAATCTTAACATTCGAAACAGGCTTACTCGTTTCGCTTTTACTAACTTCTGGATCTTTAATCGTAACTTTAACAGGAACTGTCTGACCAATTTCAACATCAACAGATTTCTGATTACTAGGATCATAAGTATAGTTATGATTATAAGGTGGTGGAACTTCAGAATATCCAATTCCTCCCCTTTTAACCGGGGAACGTTGATCACTTACGAGGTGATCAAGTATTGCGGAAGAATTTCTAAATTGCTCAAGCTTTCTGTTTAGTTCCACCACTTTCACCAGGTAATCAGCTATCTGTTTATCCCTTTCAGCAATTAGTTTGGTTTTCTCTTCTAACACTTCATAGCTAAGATCAATTACTTGTATTTTTTCAGCTAGACTGGCTTTAAGACTTCTGATATCTTTCTCACTAGCTTTTATTTTTACCGTGTAATTTTTTTATCTAGTGTTAGCGTAATAATGATCTTCTTTTAATGTTCTAAATTGAGCATCCAAACTAACAAACTGATCAGTTATTGTTTTCAATTGTTCAGACAGATTTTCACATTTCTTACAAGGGAGTTTAGAACTTACCTCAGAGAGCTGATCTGTCACCTCTGCCATATAAGCTTGATCTTCTCTTGTCTCTCTGTTTTTTTCTTCAGTTTCGATGTTAACCAAGTTGGCCTGTTCGAACACTTCCTCAACTTGCAGATTCCAATTGTATTCCCCGTTCTGTCTGGATATCATCGCCATATTTTCATTACTTCCCCCATTCGGTTGTGTTGGCCTGTTGTGACTACGTTCTACGCGTTCACTTGTGCATTCTTTAGCAAAGTGGCCATTCTGTTGACAGTTATAACACCGAACCTTTGACTTATCAAAACCTGGTCTTTCACCAACGAATTTTCTACCAGTCTTCTTCATAAACCTTTTAACTCTTCTTACTATCATTGCCATCTGCCACTGCAGATCCATCTCCTCCAGATCATCAGCATCGATCTGATCATAGTCTTCGTCTAAAGTTGCAGGATCACCGATTTTACCTTTAATGTAATTTTCGTAAGAAGCAATGAAAGATGCATAGAGAGCAAACTGCTGTTCAGCAGATTTAACACTCATGGGCATCTGAGAGTAGTTGTTGTTCGGAACACTTGAAGAAAAACTACCCTTTGTTGTTTGAGGTTTAGAAGTGTTTGTTCCACCAGCTACGAAACACACATCACCATCCATGTTGAGAGTTACATGACCATCATGAGTTGAGTTAGAGCTCGTGTCTCCCTTTGAGTAGTAAGCAGATGATTCCGACTTCGAACTTGAACTTGAATTAACTTTCGCACCATACATTCCCGGATCCTGAACCTGATCAGTTGGTGTCTCTTTTCGAACCATGTTAAGTTCAAAAGTTCGTAGTTTATTGACTGCTGTTTCCAAGTCAATGTTGGCAAACTCTTTATCTTCTCTCATCAAGACAGTGTACATTTCCCATTTCGGTGGGAGAGCATCAAGAAGTTTTTCTACGATCTCCTCTTCTTTGTAAACAATGGAATAATTGCTGAGTTCGGTCATCAGGTGATAATATCTTGTGATGATATCATCAAGTGATTCATTCTTCAAATACTTGAACACCGAGAATTGGGTTTTGAGTAGCTTAATCTTGGATGCACGTATCCCCACATTACCTTCATATCGGTTTTCAAGCGCTTCCCATAGCTCTCTGGCGGTTTTATATTTCCTGAAGGTGTGAAGAATTTCTTGTGGAAGAGCCATTGTTATCGCAACATGAGCTTTGCTTTCAGCCTCATACATCTTCTTTTCTTCCTCTTCCATCTTATTGTATTTCTTAATATGTTCACGACCCTCATACAAAGCCGTTGGTGGAATGTATCCATCTTGAATGCACACCCATATCTTAGCATCTTGATATTTAACATACTGCTCAAACCGATCTTTCCATGCCACAAAATCGGTTCCCTTAAGCATTTTCGGTGCCTTAGTAGCTGAACCTGCTTCCACCTCCATTTTTACCAGTTCCGTAATATTTATGGAAGTCATCTTTTATAGAAGTACGAAACGAAAACACAAAGAAACCCGAAAAAAATTTTTAATTTTTTTTGAACAGTACCAGTAGGCGAAGTTAAACTTAACTTCGCTTAAGTCCTAACTTCGCTTGATCTTTCAACTTCGCTTTCTTCTCAACTTCGCCAGATTAGGCGAAGTTGTGGATAACTTCGCTTAAGTTAAGCGAACTTGTGAGGTAGGCGAAGTTGTTAATAACTTCGCTTAACCTTATATCTTCGCCTAAACCCTACAAACAGTGACGGCAACTTCGCCTGATGAACACAATGTTTTTGCAGGTTTGATTTTGAAGTTTTGCGAGGTATGCGAAGGTGCAATGGGTTTTTTTTGATGGTGGGAGGTGAGTAGGACACAAAAACTCGGTATATTAACGTAAACTCATCCCGCGAATAGTCGAACGGAACGATTTCTACACCCGTGTGATAATCCCGAACAACACAATCACGAGCAAACGCTCTGATACCAATTGTAGGTTCCTAGCCGGATCTACACGGAATATCTCGTTCTACGTAGGTGCGGAATCCCTACGTAAGACGATACGAGCGTAGAATCGATATACGTTAAACACAAGCAAACACACGTTACAATAAACAAAGAACACGTTGTATTGCAACTAATAACACGTGATATATCAATCACCGATTACACGAACTGAACAACTCTTATCAAACAAGCCGTAACCTAAACCTATATATCATACGACAACTACGCCTAACATGTATAGGCGAAGTTGTCACTAACTTCGCTTGTTCCACAAGTTCGCCTATATCAAGCAAACTTGTGAGACAAGTTCGCTTAAACCTTAATACAAATCCAAATAACACGATTACAGACACTAGATACTAAACTACTGACATCATGTAACAACATTGCCTGGTTTACCACCGACCCGACAAGTTGATATCCGTATTGACTTGATACCGGGAGCAGAACCCATTTCTAAGGCACCTTACCGACTTGCACTTTCTGAAATACAAGAACTGTCCAACCAGTTACAAGAGTTACTGGACAGGGGTTTTATCCGACTTAGTTATTCGCCGAGGGGAGTACCAGTGGTATTTGTGAAAAAGAAAGACGAAAGTTTTCGGATGTGTATTGATTACCGGGATTGAATAAAGTGACTATAAAGAATAGATACCCCTTACTTCGAACTGATGACTTGTTTGATCAGCTTCAGGGCATGAAATATTTCTCGAAAATTGATCTCAGATCTGGTTATCATCAAGTAAGAATTCAGGAAGAAGATATCCCAAAAACAACATTCTGAACTCGGTATGGTCACTACGAATTTTTGGTTATGCCGTTTGGGTTGACAAATTCACCTGCAGTGTTTATGGATCTTATGAACCGAGTTTGCAAACCCTACCTTGACAAATTCGTGATAGTGTTTATCGAGACATTTTGGTATATTCGAAAAGTATAGAAGATCACGAACAGCATCTGCGGGTAATTTTGGAATTATTGAGGCAAGAAAAGCTATATGCCAAGTTGTCCAAATGTGAATTCTGGTTACAAGAAGTA
This sequence comes from Bidens hawaiensis, assembly GCF_021521415.1. Classification (NCBI taxonomy): domain Eukaryota; kingdom Viridiplantae; phylum Streptophyta; class Magnoliopsida; order Asterales; family Asteraceae; genus Bidens; species Bidens hawaiensis. The sequence goes on from NW_027491051.1 coordinate 1,737,630, forward strand.
CAATTTTTAGGACACATTGTGAATCAACAAGGAATCCAAGTAGACCCAGGAAAAAATTGAGGCCATTAAGAATTGGCAAGTACCTAAATCACCGAAGGAAATTTGTCATTTTTTGGGATTAGCCGGGTATTACCAACGATTTAGTGAAAACTTTTCAAGTATTGCCCAACCTTTAACCCTCCTAATTCAGAAAGATCGAACGTATGACTGGGGGAGAAGAACAAGAAATGGCCTTCCAAACGAAAAAACAAAAGTTATGTGAAGCTCCAATATTAAGTCTTCCAGATGGAACTGATGAATTGGCGGTCTATTGTGACGCATCTCGTAAAGGTTTAGGATGCGTACTGCTGCAAAGAAAGAAAGTAATAGCATATGCTTCTCGAAAATTAAAAGTACATGAGAAGAATTATACGATCCACGACTAGGAATTGGAAGCAGTTATCTTTGTATTGAAAATATGGAGACACTACTTGTATGGCACCAAATGTACCATTTATACGGATCATAAAAGCTTACAACACATATTTTATCAGAAGGAACTGAACATGAGACAAAGAAGATGGGTAGAACTGTTAAATGATTATGATTGTGAAATTAAATATCATCCGGGTAAGGCCAATATAGTAGCTGATGCTTTAAGCCTAAAGGACAAATTTAAACCGTTAAGGGTACGGGCACTCGGAATAATTGTCCAAAGTAGCTTAACCGAACAAGTTCGTGTTGCACAAGACGAAGCCTTAAAAGCGGATCAATTAGAAAAGGAAGAACTACACGGGAATGAAAGGAATTTTGAGAAGAAAATTTATGAAATATTCTATTATAAAAATTGGGTCTGGATTCCAACACTTCATAAACTTCGCGAACTGATTCTTGATGAAGCACACAAATCCAATTATTCCATTCATACAGGTACTGATAAGATGCATAAAGATGTTAAGGAATTTTTCTGGTGGCCTGGCATGAAAAAGGATAAAGCCTTGTATGTAAGTAAGTGTGCAACATGTGCAAGGGTTAAGGCGGAATATCAGAAACCTTCGGGAATGTTACAACAATCCGAAATTCCACGGTGGAAATGGGAACAAATAACCATGGATTTCGTAACACATCTGCCCAAAACCTCCCGAGAACATAATGCGATTTGGGTAATTGTAGACCGATTAACCAAATCCGCACACTTTATTCCGATCTGTAACAACTACACCACCGAACAACTCGCTCAAATTTACATTGATGAAATTGTATCTAGACACGGAGTACCTCTTTCGAATATCTCGGATCGAGACAGTCACTTTAATTCACACTTTTGGCAAGCAGTTCAAGAAGCTCTGGGAACACGAATAGACCTGAGTACCGCTTACCATCCCCAAACAGATGGTCAATCCGAACGAACCATCCAAACCTTAGAAGATTTACTTCGTGCTTGTGTACTAGATTTCAAATGGAATTGGGATCAACACCTATCGCTCATTGAATTCTCTTACAATAATAGTTACCATAGCAGTATACAAGCAGCATCTTATGAAGCCTTACACGGGCGAGAATGTAGATCGCTACTTTGTTGGACAGAAGTGGGTGATACTCAAATTTCAAGATCAGATTTGATTCAAGAAACAACTGATAATATTCATAAGATTAAACGACAGTTGAAAGCCGCCCGTTACCAATAGAAAAGCTATGCCGATGTTCGTAGAAAACCATTATCTTTTGAAATAGGCGACAAAGTGTTTTTGAAAGTAACGCCGTTTAAAGGTGTTATAAGGTTCGGAAAGACCGGTAAATTAGCCCGGAGATACATTGGACCTTTTGAAATTATTGCAAAAATTGGTCCCGTAGCCTACCGATTGAAGTTACCCTTAGAACTGAGCACCATTCACGATGTATTTCATGTATCGAATCTGTAAAAGTGTTTAACTGATGAAACGTCAATAGTACCACTGGAAGATGTTTAGATTAATGAAAAGCTCAACTTCGTAGAGGAACCGGTAGAAATTGTGGACGGGAAAACTAAACAGTTACAACATGACAAAATATCATTGGTAAAAGTTCGGTGGAATTCAAAACAAGGACCCGAAAATACTTGGGAACAAAAGAATGAATTCGAAAGAAATACCCACACCTGTTCCCTAAAAAGAAAACTGATGACACATTAAATTTCGAGGACGAAATTTCTTAACGGGGGGAGAATGTGACAGTCGTGACAAAACGAGGTATACTATATTCACTATGTAGCGAGTAAACGATAAATCGGTTAATTCGTAGTGCTTAAACGAGTAACCAACCGATACTGATTATGACCCGTATATATACTGAGGGGTCATATACGAGTTATATATATTATAGAAGCTAACATATTGATATTTAGGACCCAGTACGTTGAAAACCACTTAAACGAAAAAGGTTTCGTTTATTGATACACTATGAGTTTAAACGCAATCGTTAACATCAAAACGAGCATTGTAGCATCCGTTAACCCAAAAAAGATTTATGAAACACTTATATGACATGTTCTAAGCAATCCGTGAAAATATTTTGGATTTTTACAATGAGCCAGTACGTTTTTCTTATTTACAAAAATAAGCTGAAAAACACTCGTTTTCGCGCTATTTCTCACACCCGAATTAATTCTCTTGCGAAAAACCAGACCCGAATTAAATTTTGGATCGACGTTTACGCGTGGAACGAAAACCGAGGCACCATTGGGCCAAAAAGAGGCCCAATGGTCCCTTTATACTTGTGGCCACAAAGAGGGAATACCCTCACTTTTTCTAGTAGCTTATATATATTAAACTAAGTTAGATATTTTCACAAACCCAAATCAAGAAGCTTCATTTCTGCTCACCTTCTTTAAGTTTCAACCAAAAACCCTAAGGGTAAACTCCTAGTTTCATGAGATTTCAAGCTTGTTTAGTAAGGATTAAACATGGAAAATTAGTCTTTGATTAGTTTTAAACATGTTTAACCATTCAGAAACCATAAAAATCAAGTGAAGTTATTTTTTGATGTTAAACATGTCTACAAAGCAGTATCATATAGATTTTTGGTCAAAAACGCGGATTAGAACATGAATATAACGTTTTTACGTTTTGAAAGTTCGGTTTGAAACCAAAACTGAAACCCTGGTTAACAAGGCTGTTCAATGGATGATTTATGCTTGGTTTGATGTTATATGATATGTAGATACACTGAGTTTGCAACCCAAGAGCCGGAGAGTCGTTTAAACCATCAAAACAACCGAAAACCGACATGGTAATACCGTATTACTCGTTTAGGGGCTGTTTGTGCTTCGATTGTGACGTGCTTGTTGTTATCTTATGAAATTTTGCAGGGACATTAGGGAATGTAAATGAGTCCCTGTTCAAATTTGGTAATTTTTCGATAATCAGAGAATATTTGGCGAATTTATTTCCGTTTATTGGCGTTTATTCGGGAAAAATAGGTAAACTTCATAAGAAATGATGAAATTTGTCTTGGAACACATAAATTTTATGTTAAGATCACGGCTAAAGTTTGAGAAAATTTGGAGATGTCTAAGTATTAATTGTGCAATTGTGTTTTAATCGAGTTTTAATAGCCAAAAAACGTGCAAAAAGGCATCTTGGCCAAAGAGTTAGGTTTTGGAGATTTTGCAGGGGCTATGTGATGATATTAAGATCACTTGGAAAAATTATAAGACTTTTCAGATGTCGTTTGGTATAAACGGGCTATTTATTACTTAATTATAACACATTAAACGAATTTTTATAAATAGATAATTAATCATAAAATTTCTGAAAATATTTTTATAAAATTCTCCATATTTTAATTTATTTTTACAAAAATTTCCATAAAATTCTGCATATTTGGGGCAAAGTGGCTGTTAAATGCCAACAGGAGTGCATGGGCAGGGGTGGCCATGTGTTTTAGCTCGTTTCGATTTCACTTGTGGCTTAGTATAATACATCATACACATACATATATACATACGTACTATGAACTTTACGAACTCGTATACTGACTTTGTTCGTACTCGTGAAACTTGAAACTCACCAACTAGACGTAGTTGACCCGTTTTAACATGTTTTTCAGGTAAGCCGAAGTTGGAATGAATTGCTTACGTGCTTGGTGTTAGAAGCAAAGTTGAATAGCTGTGAATAGATGCAAATACGCACTAATGAATAAGAAACCGAGAACTAGTTATGTGATTTTCATCTAGTTTATAAACTTAGTACCTACCAATGCAATATGATGTAAATTACTTTGTTGAATTTCTTTATAAACAATGTGGTTGATACCAGTGTTATCTGTTACATTCCCGTATTAATCTTTCGCAACTACCTAGTCAGGGTGTGACAGGTCCTATGAGTGTACCATGTATAGGAAAGAAAAGATATTGTATTGTGATCATTGATGATTATTCAAGATATACTTGGGTTTATTTCCTAAGTATAAAAGATGAGACTGCAGAGTTGATTAAGGGCTGTGTGACAATGATTGAGAACAAACTGAGTAAGAAGGGTAAAATGATGAGAAGTGACAATGGTACAGAGTTCAAAAATGGAGCTATGGAAGAATTTTGTGTAGGAAAGGGAATATTTTAACAATACTCAGCTCCTAGCACTCCTGAACAAAATAGTGTTGCAGAAAGAAGAAATAGAACACTTATTGAAGCTGCAAGAACCATGTTAGCATATGCTAATCTACCAGTTACATTTTGGGCTGAAGCCATAAATACTGCCTGATATGTTCAAATTAGGGTACTTGTCAACAAAAGGCATAACAAGACACCATATGAAATTTTCTTTAATAGAAAGCCTTATATCAAGTTTTTCAAGCCCTTTGGATGCAAATGTGTTCTTCTGAACACGAGGGATTATTTGAACAAATTTCAAACAAAATCCCTAGACTGTTTCTTTGTTGGATATTTTTCACACTCTAAAGCATACAGAGTATATGTGAAGGACCATTTGAGCGTTATTGAATCATCTGACATCATCTTTAATGAGAATCAGTTCAACACAGTTGATGGTGCAGCATGGCTGTTTGATCATGAGAAATTGATAAGGTCTTTCAAGATTTATCCTTAAGACTTTGATGACTCATTCTACAAGACCAATGTAATTGAAGAGAAAAGGAAGAAAACATTGGACTTAGAAGAGTTGTGGAAGAAGGTTGCTAGTAAAGAAAAGGAGTATACATTTGTAAAGGATCCCTCAAGTGATATTGTTGAACAAGTTCAAGACAATAATCAAGAGAACAATCAAAGTCCAGAACAAGATCATGTAGATTTAAATCAAGACAATCAGGAAGTAAATAATGATCAAGTTCAGGCTGAGGGAAATCCAAGCAACCAAACAAATGAAGAAGAAGCTGTATCTACAGCAAGATTTCAAGATATGTCTGAAAGATTGAATATGGACAACAATGGTGCATTCACTTCAAGACAGAACAATGAAGAAGCACCAGAGTTTCATGATGCAGAGACTGAATTGATCATTGATGAACCATAACTCAATGAATCAAATCTTGACACAACTGTGTCTGCTGACATGATAGTACAAACTCCCTATGTTTAAAAGAATTATCCCTCTGAAAACATCATTGGAGATATACATGAAAGAGTCACAAGAAGCCATTCTGAAATTGCAAATACCTGTTTGTACTCCTTCTTCCTATCCCAAAAAGAACCAAAGAACATTGTTCAAGCACTTAAGGACAATAGTTGGGTGGAAGCAATGCAGGAGGAATTGGCACAGTTCAGAGATCTACATGTTTGGGATCTTGTTAATAGGCCAAGAAACAGGTCTGCAATTGGCACAAAATGGGGTTTTTGAAACAAAAGGGATGAGAGGGGTTTGGTGATTAAGAATAAAGCTAGGCTTGTGGCACTGGGATGCCTTCAAGAGGAAGGAATAGACTTTGAGGAAGTCTTTGCACCAGTTGCAAGACTTGAGGCTATCAGAATTTTTCTTGCATATGCTGCATCAAAGAACATTAAGGTTTTTTAGCTTGATGTAAAGTCTGCATTCCTAAATGGCAAGATTGATGAAGAGGTGCATGTTGCTCAACCTCCAGGTTTTGAGGATCCAATGTATCCAAACAGGGTGTATAAGCTAAATAAAGCCCTATATGGATTGCGTCAAGCTCCTAGAGCTTGGTATGATGAGCTATCAAATCATCTTTTTGAAAATGGTTTTCAAAGGGGAGCCATTGACAAGACAATCTTCTATAAAAGAAAGGGATCAGACTTACTGCTGTTACAAGTTTATGTGGATGATATCATCTTTGGTTCTACAAATGAACAAATGTGTATGGAGTTTGAAGGGGTAATGAAATCCAAATACAGCATGAGCTCTATGAGAGAAATGATCTTCTTTCTTGGACTGCAAGTTCAAGGATTTTCATTTACCAAACTAAATATGTGCAGGACATTTTGAGCAAGTTCAAATGTCATGAATACAAAACAGCTTCAACTCCAATGGACACAAAAGAAAAGATGATTGCTGATGAAAAGGGGGAGCTTGTGGATGAGCAAGAATATAGAGCCAAAATTGGGTCCTGATATACCTTACGACTACAAGACATGACATTATGTATGCTGTATATGTCTGTGCAAGATTCCAATGTCCAAAAGTCTCCCACGTGAATGCTGTCAAGAGAATTTTTAGACACTTGAAGGGAAGACCGGCTTAGGAATTTGGTATCCAAAGAACCAATCTTTTGATCTGATTGCCTACACAGACAGTGATTATAATGGTTGTAATATGAGCAGAAAGTCAACCTCAGGTGGATGTCAATTTATGGGTGACAGGCTAGTGTCATGGCAATGCAAGAAGCAGACTATTCTCTCAATCTCAAGTGCGGAAGCTAAATATATTGTTGCATCTGCTTGCTGTGCACAAGGTCTATGGATTTAAAACCAGATGCTGGACTATGGTTTGAATTTTCTGAATACCCCTATTCTTATTGATAATACTGCTGCATATTTTACTGTTAAGAATCCAGTTTAACATTCCAAGACTAAGCACATTGAAATCAGACATCACTTCATAAGAGATCGTAGTGAAAAAGGTTTGATTGAAATGCAAAGAGTTGATACAAGTGATAATTTGGTTGACCTATTCACCAAACCACTTGATAGAACCAGGTTCAACTTTCTTCTGAAAGCCCTAGGAATGATCAACTCTGATGAGGTCTGATTGATGATTTGTCCCTAGTTGTGTGCCTCGATGTGCTAACTGATTATATTGTTAGAGGTTGCAGAATTTGAATGTTGAAGTGAATGTGAATGATTACGATACTTGTTATGTTGACTGATATATGCTTTAACTGTTTATGAGTGCAAAAGTGTGATATAATTGAAGTTTATGCATGCTTATCAATTCATATGTGAATGTGATGTTATGATGAGTGTTTTTGTTTTGAATTACTTGTAGTGTAAGCTTACTTGACATCACTACTTAATTGCTTGATTATGTGTATTATTTGATCATTTGATGTTATTAGGATAGGCTAGACCTTGAATATTAGTAGTGTCTGCTTGTCTTGATGATATAATGTTTGATTAAGATTTGATTATGTTACAACTGTTTGTGTCAAAATAAGTTTTATTTCAAAATTAAATGATAAAATGAATTTTCTAATGAATTTTGCATAATCACTTTATTTGGTCAAAACATGAGCAAGTTGATTAATGGTGCTGAGATATGATAAGACTATTCAGTTCAAGCTTTATAGAAGCTTAAAAGAAGGATTTTTTAAAGGAAAGTCTCAAATAGTTATTCTTGCTGAAAATTATGTCATTTGCCCAGTTGGAAGGACATACACTTGTGTATGTTTGGTCCTGTAATCTCTAAAGATTTAAAGGATAGCCATTGACCTGAAAACTGAAAGCATTTGGGGCAATTATAACTTGTTTTCTATTCCTTCACTTAAAACTATGTCAATGACTCTGACTTTGAAAGGACATATATTCACATGTAAGTTTGGTCCTGTTGACCACTTGTGGTCAAACATGATAGCCATTTACCTGCCAATTAAGAGAAATTGGGGTGATTGAATATTAAACTGAATATTAATGTGAAATGATAGTACATTGACTACTTAGCCAATCATATGATTTAATAGGCTGAAAGGACACTTAGTATACTCATTAACATGTATGGTTGCTTTCCCATGATGTGTAAAATCCAAGGTGATATAAACATAATGAATATGCTAATCTTTATGTGGAGATACATAGTTGTCTTTGCATGTCTCAAGATAAATCTCTCCAAATGATAGACAGAAAAGTGATTACCCGGTCATACACAGCCTGTTGTTATTTGGTCAACCCAAAAATGAAACATCTTTGAATATGACAAAGAACATGCTTAAGAAAAGTTGAGAAAATATCAAAACAAGGGGAAGAATAAATCAACCAAAAGTTGATAAGTGTTTTAAATATTTTATCAAACAAGAGTGTTACAACTAGAACTACAAAGATGTTGACAAAATCTGTCTCATCTTGAATGAAAGGCATGTCTTTTAAACAGTAAGTCCAATGTTCAACCTCTATATATGTTTTAATATTAAAAAAATATACAAAAATATCCAATAAGTTCTGTCATACAAAAACAAATTTTGACCAAATACAGGAGGTTGGAGTCAAATTGGGGTGATCTGAGGAAAGCCAAATAAGCTTTGAAAAGAGATATGAGGCATCATAGCACAGTGTTGACCATTGATGCATTATGCTACTTAAATTGAACCTTAACCATATCACCAAAGAGATGAAATTCATGCTAAGTCTAGACCTGTTGTTAACCTATCTATGTTTTCATAATAATGTTGAGAATGAAGTATTGAGAAAGCTACTTAGTCAATATGATCCCATTCTTGAGATCTTTTCAGAAAAAGAAAGAAATTGTTTAGAAGAGAAACATGACTGAAATTTGATCTCTAAAATGCACCATTTGCTCTTAAACTATGATATATAATGAAAAGTATAATCATACAGGTGGTTTAAGTCAAAAAGAGTTGCATTTTACCTCAAAAAGGTTGAATAAGTATTTTCGGGCAAGGTTTGATGTTTTCCAACCTTCCCGAACACAAAATAGTGTATTAAGTATTTTCGGGTAAGGTTTAATGTTTTATAACCTTTTCGGGCAAGCTTAGTCACTTTGGACTAAGTTTATGATTTTCGGACATGCTTTGAAGTGTTTACACTTTCCGGGTAGAGTACACTTAACTGTACTAATTTCCTGAGCAAGCTTGAAGTCTTATATGCTGAATAATATACCAAGCAAGCTTTGTGAACTTAGCTTTAGTACACCGAGTAAGCTTTGTGTTTTTAAGTGATTAAGAGTGAATATGTTTCTTTCTTTGAAATTACAAGTGTTTCCGGGCAAACCTTGTTTTTCCAGGCACACTTTTAATTCCGGACATACTTTGAATGTTCAAATGTCCCCTTAATATACTTTGGTAATTTCACTGATTATCCGAGTACACTTTGTGCTATGAACTCCCTAGCACACTGTTTTCTTTATCGGGCATACTTTGCATCAAAGTATATTTGACTGATTATTTATAAGTTATAATTGACCGAGTAAGGTTTGTGATTAACTGTTTTAAATGAGCAAGGTAGTTAGATTAGATGTAAATTATATGGGCATCATAATTGATTCCTAGTAAGGTTGCATGCTTGATGTGTAATACTTGATTAATGTTACTTGTGATTTAGTTCTCAAGAAATCTTGTATTTCAAGTAAGCTTTCTTCATTTTAACTTCTAATTTATACCAACTTATAACCGAGTTAGCTTTGAGTAAGTGGAGTATATCGAGTAAACTTTGCAAAACTTACACTGAAAATTTCCGGGCAAGGTTTGCTAAACTTAATATTAAGAGTTGGGTGTTCTCAAATACTTAAAATATCAAATGGATAAGGTTACTATTTGACAACTAATAACTCACTAAACGACAGAAAGCATTTAAAATCCACTTTTCAAAAGGTATATAAGAGGGAGTGAGAGACGTTTTATACATTATTTTCCCTCTATCTCTCTCCTTCCACTGATTAGTGTACGAAATATTAACCGACTCACCGCATTCGATTAAATCCAAAACCCTAACTTTACCAGCCCACTAATTCTGACTCGGGAAGCAATAATAACTTGTTTTCCGACCACGATTAGATGATTATGGGCTTTGATTATGTATTTGTTTTCTAACACTCTGTTTTGTGTATAGGTTATTAATTTGTCAAAGATCAGATATGGCAAATGAAGAAGATCAGCCAAGATATTTCTTTGAACAGAAGCATAACATGTGTGCCCTGTTGCAAATTACTCCTGACAATGAGGAGGTGGCTAGGATGATAACGTGGTCATCAAGATCAAATGTCAGTTTTTCCCTCACTGAGTGCCTAGTCATTTATAGAAATCATTCGCTCGATTTCGGGCGCTCAGCTAGACTGCGTGATGATATAAATGGTCGAAGGATTGAAGCTACAGTGGCAAGACAAGAAATTTAGATAACAGAACGATTAATCAGAAGACGCTTGAAGTTACACGATGACGACCACAATCCTATCAACTTCAATACTGATCACCTGCTAAGAATTTTTGAACAAATAATGGGATATCAAGGAACAATGCACGATGAGAAATTTCAAAAGGGCATGTTCCCAATGCTTTACAGATTTCTGATCCATCATGTGATTCAGGGATTTGCGCCGAGGAAAGGATCTTGGACTAATGAGTCGTGACTTGGAAAACGCCACTGTTGCTATCATCTATGATCTACCATTCAATTTCTACAAGGTGATTTTTGAAGGAATGGTAGGAAATCTGAAGAAGGTTGAAAAGGATAGATTTCCGCAATATCCATGGTTTCTGCAGATAATTTTCAATAGGGAGTTACGTGATTTACTCACCATTGGCATTACTCATGTGCTGCAGAATCCCAACACATTTAAAAAAATTGTAAATCTGAGAAAAGCAAACAGATTTAATCCAAACATTCCTTTTGAGATTTTTCCATGGTTATTGAACTATGACTTGGATATTATGCTAGTACCTGAGTTAAGCTTAGAGGAGGGCGAGGGGGATCATGAAGGAGAAAGAGATGATGACAGTTCTGATGATGGAGGTAATGATGATGATGATGATGATGGAAATGAAGGAGGGGATGGAGGAGCCATGAATGTTGACGTACTTATTCAGGGGGAGAACCAACCAATACCATCACCACCACAAACACCACCACACCAACCTTTACAAGTTGACCAACCTATACCAACACCACCTGAATCACCATAACCACAAGACCAAACCACTCAATCCCCAACCCAAGCCTTAACACAAAGCCATCCTGAAAGATCAACTCACATATCCCTAACACCACAAACACCACCAACCAACAGCCCAATCCAAACTGACACATTCATTCCAAGCCCAACCCATACTCAAACACCACCCCAAACCACACACCAAACCTCACCTGAATTCACATCCTAACCTTTACAATTACCCACATCCTCAAACCACAAACCAAGAACAATCTGAACCTAAACCCTTCTCTACCTCACCACCTATAACCCCACATATTGAAACAGATCTATTTCAGAGGAACTTGGATCTAATGTTGGATAATGCAAAATTGAGAGAAAGAAATGAAGAGGTGACCATGTAGAATTTCACCTTCTAGATGATTTGGCCCGGGCTATGATGAGAATTCAAACCCTGGAGCAGGAGGTTGAGAAGACCTCAGCTAACCCAAAAAAGGGGGAGAATATGAATATGCCAACTGATGCTGAGAATGTTTCAGTGATGAAGGATGCAGGGGATGAAACGGTTGATGGTTTAACATGTATTCTGAATAATTATGATGATGAGGAGGATATTGAAGAGAGGATATTGGAGGATGTAGACTATGAAGCTAACAAGTTTGATGGTGGAGAACAAAATTATGATGTAAATGATGAAATTATGAATGTTGTGTGGAGAGAAGAGGATGATGAAATGAGGAATGAAGAGGAGACTGGGGATGGAATTGAAACTAACATTCAGACTGAAACTCAAACTGAATAATCAATGAAGGGAATATTGCTACTGAGGATCCAATAGTTACTGAAATTGAACAACCTGAAAGCTCCAAGAGGGTGGAGTATGATCCAGAACTAGAGGCACTTGAAAAAGAGATTGATGATTATCAACAGTCTGAAGATGAAGAAGATGTGCAGTGGAGATTGGATAAGGGAAAAACAAAAGTTAATGAAGAGGAAGAAGAGCCTGTTAAGGAAAACCCTGAGAAAGAGATTTTGTTTAAGGAAGATGAAGAAGCTTCTTCTGCTGCTAGGAGAAAACTTGAAAATATTATGAGAGAAACAAGGGAGAGGGAAATATTGGCCCAAACATTGACTCCTGAAGAATTGGTAGAGCAGGAAGCACTGATCTGTCAAGCCAATATTGCCAAAATGATAAATGAAGAAGAGGCTGATGATCAGATTGTAATAGAAGCTTTGATTAATCTGAAAAGATTTGAGGAAGTTGACAACTCTTTGGCCATGTTGGTCAGTATGTTTCAACCTCAAAGTCAACCAGAAAAGGAATCCACTGAAACTGCTTAACCAACAAATGTGAATACAGAGATGATGGTTGAAGAAGAGATTGGTGAAACTATAGCCTTAATGGCTTCCAATAAATGGGCTGAACAAGTAAGAGAAGATATCAGGAGAAACCCAACTGATAGCTGGCCAGAAAGAGAACATGTGACTGAATCTCATAAAACAATTCAATAAAAGAAGGAAAGACTTTCAAATCTATATGAACAATTTTCTAAGAAAGTCAACAGGTTTGCTAAGACCTACATGAGAAGAAAAAGGGAACATGAACAGTCAGAATAAGAAAAACCTGCCAAAAAGGGAAAACGGGATGAAAAGAACAAATACTTTGTAGAGACTCCTGATGAAGAGGCAAGTCCAATAAAGGCAATTCCCTTACAAACTTTAAGGCCAGAGGAACATATGCAGGGAGTGCCAAATGTGCCAATCCCTGAGAATCCAACTCCTGATGAAACCAAAATAGATGCTGTAAATGAAACAACAGAGGAAGAGGATGATTCTGAAGATGATGATGATGAAGATAATCAAAGAAAATTTGATGAAACTGCTAATGTTGTGTCCCCACAAGTCACAATGACTGATGAGCAAAGGACAAACATTGAGCTGAGTATGTTGGAGGCTAAAAGGAAAAATCCATTGGTTGTGAAACTGAGAAGCTTTGGTATAAGCTTTGAAACTTTGGCTGATTTGGATGATGATCAGTTGCAAAAGAGAAAGGATAAGGAGAGAGATGTGATCAAGAAAAAGATTGAACAGAAGAATAGAGATTCCCTAAAATACAGAGAATACTTATGGAAGCATGGGTACTCTGAAAATGATCTGACTCACTACAAGTTTGAAACACTCAGAGATCTTTACAATAGCAAAAGAGAAGAAATAAAAGAAAAGTTTGTTAAAGAAAATGAGGAAGCTGAAAAGCTAGAACCCTTGAAAGATAGATTTGATGGTAAATGTGGATATTTACTGGAGAGAGGGATGAAGCCCAGTATGATTGATTGTTTAGAGAAGGATGTAGTTGAAACACTTTAAAATAAAATGAAAAGAAAAGAAAAATTGAAGGCGTTGCTGCAAGCAGAGCCATCCAAGGTTAAAGCAAAGGCTTCAAAACAAGAAAAAGAAAGGAAAAGAATCATAGAGTATCTGAAGTTGCACAACCACTCTGAAGCTGATTTGAAAAATTGTAACTATAAGCAACTCAGTGATCTCTATCATATAACCAAAGAAGCTGTAAAGGAAAAGGAGTTTGAGAAAGCCAAGCTGAAAACTGTTAGTGAGAAAGAAAGACTTGAAAGATTTACAAAAAATATGGGGGAAAGTGCAGATTTCTGATAGAGCATGGAAGCAATGGGTAAGGAAATGGTTGAATATGATTACAGGTTTTTGACAAGGAAAATTCAGAAAGAGAAAGAAGAAGGATAGTCTGAGCCTCCTAAAAAGAAGAGAAAACTAATGACATTGAGGAAGCAAGAGGCTGAAAAGAGACTAAAGAAAGGTGAAACTCATGAAACCCCAATCCCAGCAGGAGTAAAGCTTGAACATATTGAAGAACCTATTCTTCCTTAGGAAAATGAAGAAATGATTGCAATCTTAAAAGAGGGGTAATGGTTAAACAAAAGGGGATGGATGTTGATGAATTCAATGAACTGAAAGAACTGTTTTATCTGTAAAAGGCTGAGTGGGAAAAGGTGTTGCTGCAAGGAAACAACCCTAGAAGCTTTGTTGGAGGAAGGTTTGTGCCAGCAGGGTTATTGAGAGATCCCAGAATGGCTAAGATGATTTCCAGACTTTCAAGAGATGAAGGGGAAGTTTATGCTAACCTAATCTTCTATCCTAGTGAATTGATTGAATCTATGTATGTGAAAGCTTTTGGTCTCACAATGCCCAGTCAACCCATGACTTCTACACCAACAGGGCCATCTACATCATTGCAACAACCAACAACACAAAGGGGTGAGTCAAGTAGAACTGAAACTCAAAGAATGACTAATCCACAATCAAATGTGGATCTACCTAGAAGACTCTACTTTGATTCAGTCTCCCAGTCTCTGAAAGTAGTAATGGAAAGTAAACAACTAAGAGACATTATTATGAAAAGTGATTTTGGTGAGTATACACAAGAACAGTTGGAGAAAATGGCCAAACTTGACCTTTATGATTATCATGATATCAACAAGATGTTAGGACGGCAGGAGAACGAACTCTCCAAGTTCTTAAAAGATGAAGCTGACAAAGGTTTCCCATATTTGAAAGAAAAGAAGAGCTGGAGGGTAACAAAGCTGGAAAAGACAAGAAAGGCTGCCAAGCTGAAGAAAATAGCAAGTGCTGAACTGTACTATCAGATGCATATCAAGGATAAAAATCCTTTGTCAAATATGAATACCTGCATAAGAATGGAAAGAAGAATGACAAGGCCAAATTATACTGTGTAGAAGAATGACATCATTGCAGAGATTGAATACAAGGAAAATACAGGCCATTATGTTCTTAGAAACTCAGATGGAATAATTTTAGGAATTATCAGAAGAGATGAAGACTTGACTTATATGCACTATAAATATTTAAGAGATATTAGGGATTTGGTCATTCCAGAAATTCACATTCACTACCAAATCCTTGATATTTTCAGATAAAGGGCAGCAACAGTCATTGTGAATAGAAGGCAAGCCTACTACAATGCAAGAAGAAAATGATCTTTAGTATTGGCTTTGTTTTGTAATGTCTATGGACAGCTTTTGATTATGTAATTATTTGAATTTGTTATGAATATGTATTTTTACTTTGATTTGATTATGTATTTTGACTAAGTGTATGTAACCATATAGATGTTTTGGGTCAGTTGAGGTGTTCCAATCTAGGGGGAGATTGTTGAGTCAAATATTTGACCAAAAATAAGTATATGGAAGATTGGAATCTTCTCAACCTCCTCAGAATTCGCTAAGTATGGACTCGGGCACACCTTAGACTTCCGAGCAAGGTTTTACTTAGCCGGGCATGATATTTTGTTCATCGGGCAATGTTATCTTCTAGAATTCTTCTTAAGTGGATATCCGGGCAGGGTTCGCAAATTAGTGTATAACCAGGCAAGGTTCACTAGTTAGTACATACCCGGGCAAGGATCACTTTATCTAGCAAGGTTGTTCTTCTTAGTCGAGTAAGGTTTACTTTAGAGTAGACTCTTGGCTAACCAAGCTCATTAAGCCAAGTGATTGGAAGACCGTGCAAGGTATTCATTAATAATACAAGTGGTCCAAGTAAGCTTGATGAGTAATGAAATATCTCTAAGTAACATCGGGCAGGGTTCAACTCAAGCAAGGAATAGTGCTACCGGACACACTTTGCTAATAAGCTATTTTCTAATAAAGAGTTGAAGGGACCATTGATGAACAAGGTTGCTCGTAAGAGTTTATCGGGCAAAGTATGATAAAATCAAGAAGATTGAAGTCTACCCGGTGAGTATTTCAGTTGGTGAAATACTCTTTAAGTGAAGTCTACCCGGAAACTGTTCCCAATCACACCTCTATGTTACCAAGTATTGAAGGAAGGCAGAGCACACAATCTACTCGGAAAGTTAATACTGCTACAAAGCCTACCCGGAAGATTTGTTTTACACTTAGAATAGTTTTGAATATGTAATTTGAATATGTTTTAGCATTTAGGGTTTCTAGAAGGAATGACAGCTGTCCTAGGATGGTAGGCCTATAAATAGAATAATTTAGGGCACGCCTCCTACGGATTGAGCCTTTACACTTTTCAGATAAGAAAGAATATTTCTTGAAAGTGACGGTTGTCCTAAGAATCGTACGGATATAACTTTCCTCTCAAGAAACCCTAAATCGATTATCGTTTGTATGATTTATATTATATGAATGGAAATATTTTGAGTGAATCTTGTGTGTGTTAGTTACCTTTGATTTATTGTTCAGCAACCACATCGTTTGTTATTGATTCCGCCTTTAACAAACGGTTTTCTTTCTAAATATAGCAACCCGTCATTAACTCCCTTGTCAACACTTATATTTGTGTGAGTTATGACTTGATTTGTGTAAGATCTACCTGAAATCGGGGACCTGTCAAATTGCATTTTCTCCAAATTTTCCCGTATCTCCTCATCATAGTGCAAGGACACCCAAATGGTTCCAAAAATTGTAAGTTAGGTTTTCTTTTGTTCAAAAGCTCATAGATTGTCTTTTGTAGCTTCTTCACAGTTAGAACTCGATTAAGCGTATGGCAAGCAGTGTTCACCGATTCAATCTAAATTGGACTGGAAGCTTTGAATCTGCTAGCATAGTTCTTGCAGCTTCAATCAATGTTTTGTTCTTCCTTTCAGCCACACCATTCTGTTGTGGTACATATTGCGCACTATATTCACAATGTATTCTATTCTGAAGACAGAAGAAATCCAATATAGTATTCTTGAACTCCGTACCATTATCACTCCGAATTCGTCTCACCTTGTGTTTATATTGTGGCTCGATCTTTGTGAATAGATTTTGAACACGAACTTGTGTCGGATCTTTGGAACTTATAAATAACACCCAAGAATAGCTTGAATAGTCATCAGTAACAACTAGATAATGCAAATCTCCAGCAATACTCACACGACTCATAGGACCAAAAAATCCAAATGAAGTCGTTCCAAAGAATGCAATTGATTAACTTAGGGATCGCTCAATTTGAAGTGTTTCAAGGAAACCCCATTAACCAAGTCATTTGCCATAAGATAATTCATCTTTCTGACAAGAATATGACCCATACGCATGTGCCACAGAATCGAGTCTTTCTCAGTTGCTTTTGAGACAAAACACGTTTCAACAGTAGTAGTTACCTTAGAAGTCATATATAACACATAAATATCATTTGATCTAGGAGATCGTATAACCATCATATCCTCAGGAATAAAAAAACCCGGTTTAATTATGATGCACTCGTCATTATATACAGTGGTATACTTCTTACCACAAATTTGAGACACGCTCAAAATATTTTTATCCACTTTATCACAATAAATAACTTTCTCAAATGTAATCCGACGATTTGAAACATCTCCTTCTTTTGTAGTCATTCCCCATGAATTACCCGCAAAAGCTGCATACCCTCCTGGAATATTCTTAACATTTGTTTAGAGGTTGATGTTGCCGGTAATATAACGAGAGCATCCACTATCTATAATCCAGTTTTCACAAGATATAGTCTTGGATGACCTTGCACACAGAGGTAAAATTATTAGTTCAAAAGGACAACACAGGCCTCAGTCTTGGGCACCTCTTGAATTTCATTTGAAGTGTTAACATTTTATATATTCAAATGCGGTTTAGCTGCTTGTGAATATGTCACATGTATTTTCGACTTTCGTCTCAAATACGCAGCTTGAACCACATTTGTGTTCGCATTTTTTGCAAATTGGTTCCACAGGAACAAATTTGGGTTTTAAATTACTCGAGTTCTCACCAACAAGAATCACTATGCGAGGATTCACATTTGAAAACATTATGTGAGTCTCATCATCACACGACATAGGCCTTTTCAGAATTTTCTTAATCACAGGAACGGGTTTGATTTGTTCCTTGATAAATGGTTGGAGATTCTGTGATTTCTTCACTCCACAATTTCTAACAACATGACCTTTTTCACCACATAAAAAACATGTTCTCATGTCAACAAACTCACGTTGTGGTTAGGCAGAAACTGGTGGAATAGAAGATTCATGAAAGACACCAGAAATATGCCCTTTGTTCAAATCATCAAATGTAACAGATTTCAAATGCGGTAAATGAATTAAAATGTTGTTTAGCTGCTTGTGAATATGTCACATGTCTTTTAGACTTTCGTCTCAAATACGCATCTTGAACCACATTTGTGTTCACATTTTTTGCAAATTGGTTCCACAGGGACAAATTTGGGTTTCAAATTACTTGAGTTCTCACCAACATAAATCACTTTGCGAGGATTCACATTTGAAAACATTATGTGAGTCTCATCATCACACGACATAGGCCTTTTTAGAATTTTCTTAATCACAGGAACGGGTTTAATTTGTTCCTTGATAAATGGATGGAGATTCTGTGATTTCTTCACTCCACCGTTTCTAACAGCATGACCTTTTTCAGCACATAAAAAAAATGTTTTCATTTCAACAAACTCACGTTGTGGTTGTGCAGAAACTGGTGGAATAGAAGCTTGATGAAAGATACCAGAAATATGCCCTTTGTTCAAATCATCAAATGTAACAAATTTCAAATGGCGTAAATGAATTCAAATGCTGTTTAACTGCTTGTGAATATTGTTGGGTCAAAGATTTGACATGATGTGACTTAAAGGAGATTGGAATCTTCTCAACACTCCTCTAATATGGATAAGTATGGAAACCGAGAACACTTGGACCTCCTAGCAAGGTTTTATTTGTCCTGGCAAGGTATTTTGCTTTTCGGGCAAGGTTATCTTCTTGAAGTCTTCTTAATTGATAATCCGAGATGGGTTCACTTTATCTAGCAAATTTTTCTTCAAGTCGAGCATAGTTTGTTAAAAGCAAACCCTTGACTAAACCAAGCTGATGAAGCCAAAGTATTTTTGTAGTTCTAGTAAGGTTTGATTAATAAACAGTAGTTCGAGCATGCTTGTGGAAAGTTGATCAAGAAATATTTTAAGGACTTTCTCTAGCAAGGTTCAACTCCTAGCAAGCTACAATGCTCAAAGCACAAGTCAAACAATGTTCCTAGCACACTTCGGTTTGCTTAATAAGTTATTCTTTAACAAAGAGTTGAAGGGATTCATGAAGATCAGTTTGCTCGTAGGACCATATCGAGAAAATTTTACTATGGTCAAGAAGATTGAAGTCTGCTAGGTGAGTGTTTTCTAAGGAAAATACTCTAAGTAAAGTCTACCCGGAGAACTGTTTTCCAGCACACTTCAATTTACCAGGTCTGCTCGAAGAAGACAAAAGACACAAAGTCTACCCGAAAGACCTGTTTTTACTCTTAGAATCTTTTGTAATATGTTTTATGAATATATATCAATCATTAGGGTTTCTAGAAATTAGGACAGCTGTCAAGAGGCATGCCTATAAATAGAATGATCTAGGGCACGCCTCCTAACAACAACGGATAATCCTTTACACATTTCAAACCTACTGAATATTCCTGATTTGAGTGTGACGGCTGTCCTTAGATTTGTACGGATAAATATTCCTTACAGAAACCTAACTGGTTTGCATTTGTATGAATCTTTCTATCAATGGAAATCTTTTAAGTTAATGTTTGTGTATGTTACATTTAACAATCTTTAAGCAACAATCATGTGTGTTAGTGATTCCGCCGTTAACATACCCTTGTTCTTACTCTAAATTGCAAGTCGTTAACCCTCTTGTCGACACATCATTGTGTGGGTTGTGACATTAATATTGAGTGATTGAGTGATCATACGGGACCGACAAGTGGTATCAGAGTAAGGTTTGCAAAATGAACTTTTTTAGCAAGGTTTTAAATGAGAAGATATTTACTTGGATAATATTGCTGTTTG
This sequence comes from Bidens hawaiensis, assembly GCF_021521415.1. Classification (NCBI taxonomy): domain Eukaryota; kingdom Viridiplantae; phylum Streptophyta; class Magnoliopsida; order Asterales; family Asteraceae; genus Bidens; species Bidens hawaiensis. The sequence goes on from NW_027491051.1 coordinate 1,757,723, forward strand.
ACAGTTATTTACTCACTAAAAGACAAACTGCATTTAAAACCCACTTTTAAAAAGGTATATTAGAGGGAGATAGAGAAATTTTTCATATTATTTGCCTCTCTATCTCCTTCCACTTCACTCTCTAGCTCCGGTTCCAGAAACTCAACCGTTCTTTAATTAAATCATAACACTAATTTACCTGCCACACAATCCGACTCGATAAGCTTAAATTAAGTGTTTTCCGACAAAGATTACGTGATTATGGGAATTTAATATTCATCTTTACTAACTCTCTATTTCTTGTGTAGGTTATTAATTTATCGAAGATCAAATATGGCGGATGATGAACCGACATACCCGTTTGAGCATAAGCATAACATGTGTGCTTTGCTTCAAGTAACTTCGGACAATGAGGAGGTGGCATATATGATAAGGTGGCTTCAAAGATCAAACATCATATTTGCATTAACAGAGTGCCCTGTTCTCTATCGAAATCATCTTTTAGATTTCTGGCGCTCAGCCACACTTCGTGATGATATAAATGGTAGGCGTTTGGAAGCTACCGTGACAAACCAGTAGATCCGAATCACTGAAAGACTAATCTGAACATGCCTTCATTTGAACGATGATAACCATAACCCAATTCACTTCACAACTGCTCATTTGCTGAAAATCTTTGAGCAAACTATGGGTTATCAAGGGAATGTCCACGAGGCACGGCTATAGAATGGGACGTTTCCGAACATTTATCGGTTCTTAATTCATCACATTATACAAGGATTCGCTCCTCGGAAAGGATCTTGGACTCAGATGAGCAGAGACTTGGCTAATGCAACAGTAGCCGTTGTGTATGATCTAGCGTTAACTTTTCACGGATGATTTTGGAAAGAATGGTGAGTATCTTGAGGAAGCCAAACATAGAAAAATTCTTAGCTTACCCAAGATTTCTCCAAATTATTTTAAACCGAGAGCTAGAAGATATACCCACAATGGGAACGACTCATGTGTTACAGAATCCGAATTTCTATAAGAGATTTGCTAATATGGCTAGCACAAGCAGATTCAATCCAAATGTTGAGTTTGATATGTTACCATGGTTAGTTAATCATGATGCTGATATCATGCATGTTCCTGAATTAACCTCAGAGGAGGAGGATGAAGAGAGATGGAGGTTGATGATGATTCTGATAAAGATGATGGAGGAGATGGAGATGACAGGGGAGTTGGAGAGTATGTTGATAGAGTTGCACAAGTTTAGGGGGAGGATCAACCTATACCCACACAACCATCACACCTAACCCTACCCCACCAGCCACACAACCTTTTTCACCACCACCATATGACCAAACAACCCATCCCCACCCATCCAAACACCACCTACTCTCACCCAAAGCCCACCTGAAACACTAAACTAAACCTTAAACCAAACACCACCTCAAACCATTGACCAAACTACATCCCTATCCTTAACCCAAACCTAAACCTTTACCCAAGACTCAAGACATACAACACATGAACCTTATATCCCAAAAACACTTCCAACTCACTTACAAACTTTCTCATCTACACCAATTCAATCCCCAACACACTAACAGAGATTAGACCAACCCAACCAACCAACATTCACAATAACCCATACCAGAACACTTTTAGTCCAAAACATCAATTTTTTGCCATCAGCCAGTGAAAACATATTTGAGATCCTAAGCCCTCCAACTGACCCAATCCTTCCACAATCCCAAACCATAAATCCAACCACTAATCCCATACCTGATCCTTTCTCTGACTCACCACCTGATACCCCTCCCCATGGTAATTATGTGTTCAGAAGAAATCTTGATTTGATTTGTGAAAATGTGGAATTAAGTGAAGAAAATGATGAGTTGAAGAAAGAAAATGCTAATTTGAAGGAACATCTGGCCCAAGCCCTTTTGAAAATTCAAACCCTTGAGACAGAAGTTGAGAAGACTTAAGCTTCCCCACAACAGGGGGAGAATATACGTATGGCCACTATTGCGGATGCAGATGAGGTTGTTGATGAAGAAATGCTGGATGTGGAAGTGGAGGTTGAGGATGATGGACTGAAGAGTATCTTCAATACATATGGTGATAGTGATGTTGAAGATAGTGATGAGAGAATAGTTGTTGATAAAGACTATGAGGGTGATAAATCTGGTGATGATGAATAGAATTATGATGTGGATGATGAGATTTTGAATACCCTGTATGAAGACTTTGATGATGATTTGTTGAGGAAGGAAAAGGAAATTGATGCTGAGATGGAGAATCAAACTACCGATAATGTGGTAACAACAGAAGTAATAGTAACTGATGATGTTGCTACTGATGTTTTGACTGATGTCATTGCCATAGATGTGTTAGCTGATGTAATGAATGGGGGTGCTGCAACTGAGGAGCTGATCCTAACGGAACAAGAAACTTATGAAGAAAGTTCCAAGAAGGTTCAGCATGACAAGGAGATAGAAGATTTATTGGATGATATTGACAATTTCCTCTCTGAAACTGACGAAGAAAAGAAAATAAGGATTGAGAAGGGGAAATCAATAGCTGATGATGAATAAGAGCCTGTTGATACACAGGAGGTGATTGTTGAGGATGAAAAGGATGAAAATGTTAAGGCTGCCAAGAGGCATTAAAGTATTATGAAAGAAACATTGGAGAGCGAATACATTGCCCAAACCATGACTGAAGAAGAGCTGGCTGAACAAGAAACCTTAATTGAACAAGAAAATATTGCCAAAGCTCTTAACCAAGAAGAAAATGTGGAGCAGGAGGTGATTGAGGTGCTAATTAAAATTAAACAAGATGAGGAAGTTGACAACACCTTAGCATTGGTGATAAGAAAATTTGCTCAACCTTAAGCACCAACCACCTCTGAAAAGGTTACTGATGAAACAAAAAAACAAGTCGTGTTAAATGAGGCTGGAGAATCTCTGACAAAAATTGCAACAAGAAAATGGATAAAGCAAGAAGAGGAGGAATATGAGAAAAATCCTCCAGATATGTGGAGTTATGATTCACCACCTCAAAAGAAGTTTGGAAAGACTTATACCAGAAAGAGCAAGGCTGATGAGCAGACTGATGAAGAAAAGTCAGCAAAACGGGCTAAAAAGGATGGTGATCCTGATTATATAGTTGAAAGTCCCAAGGAACATGAAATCCATGTGATGGTTGTTTCTCTAGAGTTGGTTATGCCTAGTGCTGAACCATATTTGAATGAACCAAGAATAGATGCACTTGATGACTCAACTGAAAATGATGATGATACAGAAGTTGACGAAAGTGCTGAAGATGGTGATGATGATGATGACAACAATGATGATGATCAAGGTAATAAGGTTGAAAAGGTTGATATTATGTCCCCTCAAGTTGTAATGAATGATGAACAAAAGGAAAATATTCAACAAAGTCTGGACGAGGCAAGAAGGAATAATCCTTTAGTGATAAAATGGATAATATTTGGATATGGATTTGAAAGATTGGCTCCTCTATCTGATGAGGACTTGCAAAAGTTGATTGATATGGAAGATTATGAGATAAGGAAGAGGGTTGAAAAGAAAAAATAATGATTCCATGAAGTATAGAGAATATTTGAGAAGGCATGGTCTGAATGAAAAGATTCAGGATGAGTTTCAATGATTTGGAAAAACATTACAACTTGACCAGAGAAACAATTGAGAAAGAGGTGAAGGAGAGATTTGAAAGAGAAACAAAACTGAATGAAAGAATAGAGGCTGTGATGAAGAAGTATGGAGGTAAATGTAAATACTTGATAGAGAGAGGGATGGCTCCTGAGTTAGTTGACAGTCTAACAAAAGAAGCGGTTGAGTCTCACTTCAGAAGATTATCCAGGAAAGATCAACCAGAAGCCTCTACAAAAAGGCCAAGACTTGTAACTCTAGCTGAAAAGCGTAAAATAGAAAAGAAGAAAAAGTGGGAAAATGAGAAGTTGGAGTTGTTAAACAGGCTGATGGAGGCTAGAGGGAAACTCAGTGAACTTGAAGGAATGAGCATATCAGACAGACTGTCTCTATATATGTCTGAAATTGAAAAGGATGACATGGAAAGAGTTGAAGCTTCAAACATTCCTATTCCTGTGGAAGTAAAACCAGAACTTGTTGAACACAGATATCTATGGGAAGATGATGAGATGATCAAGATGCTGAAAGGAATAATGAAAAATAAGGGTATGAAGGAGAATGTTTTTGACATGCTAGGAAAAGCACAAAATGAAAGAATTATTTTATGAACAAAAGGCTGAATGGGAGAAACTATTGACTGAGGAAAGAAACCCCATAAGCTTTATAGCTGGACCTGGTGGAGTGAGGTTTGTACCAGCCGGCCAGCTAAGGTATGAAAATATAATGAATATGATTGGAAGACTGTTCAGAGATGGAGGTGAAAATCTTGTATATCTGTTGAACATGCCAGCTGAAATGGTGATTGAAATTTTTCTTTAAATATGGAATAGTGAGGGACACTAAACCTATGAAGTCTATTCCCTCAAGGCCCTCAGCTTCAAGAAGACCAATCTCTACAACCAGAAATGAGCCTAGAAGAGATGTACCACGAAGACAAGAAAGACCACAAATTGATATGGACTTGCCAATAAAACTCTTCTATGATTCTGTCTCTCATACTTTGAAGGTGATAATGATAAGCAAAGAACTAAGAGAGATTATCTTCAAAGATGACTTTGTTGATTACAAGAAAGAACAACTTGAAGAAATGACAACTCTGAAGTTGTATGACTACCATAATAGGAACAAACTTGCAGGTAGACAACACAATGAGCTGTCCAAATATTTGAGAAGTGAAGCACGGATGGGATTCACTTTGTTGAAACAAAATAAGAAGTGGAAACTGACAGAGCATGAAAAGACCAAGAGAGGCAAAAGATTAAGTGACATCAAGCATGCTGAATTTGGCTACCTCTCAAAAGTTAGAAACAAAAATCCATTGGCAAACTTAAACATTTGCATCAGCATGAGAAAGGAAATGACAAGGCCCAATCATGAAGTCTAGAAGAATGATAGGACACAAATTGACTGCAACAAAAATGAAGACTCTTACATTCTTCGCAACTCTAATGGACTTATCTTGGGTATAATCAAAACTGATGAAGACCTTACTTTCCTGAATGATGAGGATTTGAAAGACACAATGAATTGGACAAGTCAGGAGGAGTGAGAGTGGATCGAAGACAAGCAGCCTAAAGCTCTAGAAGGTGATGAAGATTATTTTACCTTAAGATTTGCTTTGTAATATCCACTAGACAAAATTCTCAACTATGTAATCTTTTTATTTTGTAATGTAATTTGATTTTGATTTGATGTGTATTTTTTACTAAGTGTATGTAACCTTAGAGGTGTTTTGGGACAGCTGAGGTGTTCCAATCTAGGGGAGATTGTTGGGTCAAATATTTGACATGATATGACTTAAAGGAGATTGAAATCTTCTCAACACTCCTCTAATTGGATAAGTATGGAAACCGAGCACACTTGGACCTCCTAGCATGGTTTTACTTGTCCTAGCAAGGTATTTTGCTTTTCGGGCAAGGTTATCTTCTTGAAGTCTTCTTAAGTGATAATCCGAGCAGGGTTCACTTTGTCTAGCAAAGGTTTTCTTCAAGTCGAGCATAGTTTGCTTACCAGCAAACCCTTGACTAAAGCAAGCTGATGAAGCCAAAGTATTTTGGAAGTTCTAGCATGGTTTGATTAATAAACAGTAGTCTGAGCATGCTTGTGGAAAGTTGATCAAGAAATATTCTAAGGACTTTCTCTAGCAAGAGCACAAGACAAACAGTGTTCCTAGCACACTTTTGTTTGCTTAATAAGTTATTCTTTAACAAAGAGTTGAAGGGATTCATGAAGAGCGGTTTGCTCGTAGGACCATATCGAGCAATGTTGGCTATGGTCAAGAAGATTAAAGTCTGCTAGGTGAGTATTTTCTAAGAAAAATACTCTAAGTAATGTCTACCCATAGAACTGTTTGCCAGCATAATTCAAGGTTACCAGGTCTGCTCGAAGAAGACAAAAGAAACAAAGTCTACCCGAAAGACCTGTTTTTACACTTAGAATCTTTTGAAATATTTTTTATGAATATGTATCAATCATTAGGGTTTCTAGAAGTTAGGACAGCTGTCAGGAGACAGGCCTATAAATAGAATGATCTAGGGCACGCCTCCTAATGACAACGGATAATCCTTTACACTTTTCAGACCTACTGAATATTCCTGATTCGAGTGTGTCGACTGTCCTTAGATTTGTACGAATAAACATTCCTTACAGAAACCTAATTGATTTGCATTTTTATGTATCTTTTTTATAAATTGAAATATTTTGAGTTAATGTTTGTGTATGTTACATTTAACAATCTTTAAGAAACAATCTTGTGTGTTAGTGATTTCGCCATTAGCATACACTTGTTCTTACTCTACATAGCAAGTCGAAACCCTCTTGTAGACACATCATTGTGTGGGTTGCGACATTAATATTGAGTGATTGTGTGATCATACGGGACCGACAAATATGTCACATGTCTTTTCGACTTTCGTCTCAAATACGCAGCTTGAACCACATTTGTGTTCACATTTTTTGCAGATTGTTTCCACAGGAACAAATTTGGGTTTTAAATTACTCTAGTTCTCACCTGCATGAATCACTTTGCGAGGATTCACATTTGAAAATATATGTGAGTCTCATCATCAGACAACACAGGCCTTTTCAGAATTTTCTTAATCATAGAACGGGTTTGATTTGTTCCTTGATAAATGGATGGAGATTCTGTGATTTCTTCACTCCACCGCTTCTAAAAACATGACCTTGTTGACCACATAAAAAACATGTTTTCATTTCAACAAACTCACATTGTGGTTGGGAAAAAACTGGTGGAATAGAAGATTGATGAAAGACACCAGAAATATAACTGATTTCTTTTTCTTGTAAAAATCAAGATTTGAGCAACTAGAAAAACTCTGTAAAGTGTCAGTTCCAGTTGAATTAACAAACTGAACTTTCTTAGTAGATTTTAATAATTGTTTGGATTTAACCAAAGGATTGGTTATATTTGATGTTTTTAAATAAACAAATGCATGTTCAAGATCTTGTATCTTAGAAGTTTCATTTTGAAAGACGTTTTCTATCAACTAAGGTTTGATAAGATAAAGTGGAATGTATTTCTCAGTGAACATTTTCCCTTTAATTTAAATACTCGACCAATGTTTATCTTAGAAGGAACAAGATTGATGAAACACATCAAATCCTCAACAGAAATCTTTGGCTTTTCATATTTCTTAGCCTTGACTTTTGCAGATTTTTCCTTTTTCACTTTAGATGTATTTGAACCATACACAACCTCCTCAAATTCATGAGGTTCACACAAGATGTGATTTGAACGTGGAATGTTCCTGTCTTTGTGCACAATTTCAGGTTCAATTACATCCTTAATGATTACCGTATCAGTATTCTCAACAAAGACCTTGTTACATTGAATACGAGGTTTTTGAGTTCAGAATTGACCATTGATGTTATCATTTTTAACCAGGTTGGGTTTTTCCTCAATGATGACTAGTTCTGAAACAATTTCTTCCTTTCCTACAAACGGATTTGAAGAATAGTTATCATGAAACGGTGGAGGAACTTCAACAAAACCCAAACCATTCTTTAAACCTTTCTGTTTACTAGACACTTCAATAATTACATTCAACAAAAATGAAGAGTTTCGAAACTTGTCTAACATACATTTCAAATCAAGAACCTCATTTTCAAGTTCAGTTATCTTAGATTTATGTTTGAGAATTTCTTGAGATTGTTTATCATTAATGGTCATTTTCATTGATAACTCTGTTTTCAAATCATGATTACTTATAGACAAACCCTCAACTTTCTCCCTACATCTCATTTGTGATTCCAGTGATTGTCTATATGTATCCTTGATTGAAGCAAGGTCTTTCACTAGTGAATCATTATGAGCATTAAGTAAATCAATTCTAGACTAAACAGTTTCACATTCAGAACATATCACATATTCAGATAATTTAGCAGAAGGACAAACCTCATCAATTTTAGCCATGCACACAAAAGAAGTTGGTAGCATATTGCATGAATCATCTAAATCTGATTCTGTCTCATTGTCAGAGGACAATTCATTCCCACTAGCATCTTGAAAACTTTCAGTTTTCTTGAACATAGCCAGATTTGCTTGATTATCATTACACATCAGTCTTTGAGTCCAGTCAGATCCTTCAACCGCGAGAAGAGCTTGTGACCCTGCAGCTTTAAAAAAAGTACCTCCAGAAGTCTTTTCAAGAGTATCATTGACATTCTTTCCAGCATTTCTGTCTTGATTCCGAGGTCCATTATACTCTTTTTTCGGCTTATCACACTCTTTGGCAAAATGACCAAACTCTTGGTAAGTATTTACCAGTTCTTTGCATAAACTTCTTCACCTTTCAAACGATCATGACCATGTTGCATTTGAGATTCATTAACTCCAGATCATCAGAATCAATCTGATCATAGTCTTCATCAGTAAGCGCACTTGTAGAAATCTTGCTACCCACCAAGTTTTCATATGATGTCATGAAAGCACTAAGAAAAGCAAAATTTTGTTCAGCTTCCTTCATATTAACATTAGGTGGTCCAGTGAAGCTATTAGAAGGATTTGATCCCCCAGAAGCCATAAAGCATACATTAGGATCACTATCAGAAGTTAATCCCTCATGTGAAGTTTGAGTGAGAAATGCTGTAATTGGAGTTGCAGAAATACTCAAAGGCAAACAGCCTCCATATAGAGTCGGGTCTTGAGTTTCATTTGAAGATTTGTGACATTTCAAATCATATTCTTGATCTTCAACTTTTTGCATGAATTCCATGGCTGCTAGATCTTCATTCTTGAAGTAATTGTTTTCTTTAAGCACCATGAGAAACGTTGAATATGAACCAGGTAGAGCATCCTTCACACTATCAATCTTATCAGACTCACTTGGTTCCATTTTTAACTTATTCATCTCAGCAACAAGATGATTGAATCTTTTTAGCATTTCTTCCACAGTTTCTCCATTCAATATATTAAAGTATCAAAATTGAAACTTTAACATCACATTTTTTAATTTCTTCAGTGTTACCCATACTTCTCATCTTGATGTGTTGAAACAATGACGCACATATCTTAATACTTCCCACTTGATGAAAAATATTGTCGGGTAAGCCATAGTCGAAGTAGAGTACGCCTTAGTCTCAATCTCTAAAGCTTTATTTTCTTCTTGAGAATATTAACTAATTATTTTAGGGGTAAAGCCAATAGTCTCATTTCCAACCATAAATACAGTGTACGCATCATCAAGACAACGTGAACAATCAGGATGTACCGACCCTAGATGCGCTCTGAAACGTGGTTCCCATTTAGCAAAATCGCTAAATTTCATCAAACGAGGATATTTCGAATGAGATTCAATTTCAGCATCAAGATGTAACATTTGTTGCATCAACACATTCTGAGAAGCCAGTGCATAATAACCAACCATTTTAAGTAAATAAAAGTTTAAATCTTAACAAAATTCAAACTTAAGGGTTTAAAATGAAAATTCAGTAACGAATGGGAATGAGACTGAAAATGATTGATAACGAATGATGAATAGTAACGAATGATAGTGACGAATCACGAAACACGTATTGCTTAACGAATGACTAATAAATGAGTTAACGAATGAAGTAGCGAATGATTGTCGAATTTTTGACGAATTAAAGAATGAATGAAATAGCGAATGGATGACAAATTGTTGACGAATGAGTGAACAAATGAAATAGCGAATGGATGACGAATGACTGATGAATAAGTTAACGAATGGCTAACGGATGTATGAAAGAATGAGGTAGCGAATGTTTGACGAATGACTGAAGACGAATGAACTTGCAATAATGAATAACTAATAAATAACGAATCAGTTTGTTATTCTGATGTAAATAACTTGACATGTGGCAAGAATAACTTAATACTTGATAACGAATGGCTAAAAATAATATAACGAATGAAAGATTGAGACATAACGAAATCTTTGAATCTTCAAACCTTCAAAGCAATATTCCAGATCTGGAAATTTTCTGGATCCAATCTTCAATCCAGACGTATTCAAACTTATGGAAAAATCGATCAAATATTAACCAATTTACACAACCAAATGCTCAAACAGACTGTTTCAATCCAGCAAACAAACCCTCACAAATCAGACCATCCATGATCATTCCAAACTTATCCGAAATCCAATAAATCAATTAACCAAACACTCTATTCCGTACACTATTCAAAAGTACCCCAAATCCATTCAAAACTCAATCAATAGTCCAACTCCAGATCAATAACTTTTACACTATCAAATCCGATTCCAAACTCACTTAATCCAACATCAAATTATCAGATCAACATCTTAATTTGATGAAAATTGCAAAACAGAATATCTTATCTAAACTGAAAAATCAAACACTGAATAAACCTTTAATTCATACTAAATACCTTAACTCAAATGTAATCTAACCCTGGTTATGCTCTAATACCACTTGTTAAACGAGAATTAGAGCTTCAATTAATATAATTCGTCATATTGATTAAATCGAGGAACTAGTTATTTGATATACGTTATGTGATTTATGTAGCTTGATAATATTAATAGGAGTGTTGAGATGACAAATGGACAGAGTAACAGTATGCGAGAATTACTTAACAACACTTAAATTATGAAAGGCATAACAGCCTTTATATAGGAGACAAGTTGCCATTCGTTACACATCCCGTAACGAATGGCCTTCATTCGTCTTCTATAAATAAGTTACCAAAATGATATAGCGGATGACTCATTCTCTATCCCCATTCGTCAACACCCCATGACCAATGAATACAATAAGTAACAACTAAGATCCATTCGTTAATCATCCTTAACAAATGGACATAAATAATAATGATTAAAGATTCATTCGTTAAACATCCTTAACAAATGAACCATAATAAACTACGAATGGTCCCATTCGTTAAACATCCTTATCGAATGAGCCATATATTAAAGTATGGGTCTTAATTATATAAATTCCCTTTTACATTAAAATAGTAATAAATTACAATAACGATTACAAAGACTCGAGACGACAAAACCTTGCACTAAAAATTACAGGGAGAGTTCTATTGGTTTAATTAGTTTTATTAACAAAAAAAGAGACTGCATTTATTGTAGCAGTTATTAACTTTCATCTGTTATCAATAATTTAAAACTAATTAATTTTTGGAACATATTGATTTCTCGCACTTCTCGCATTAAGAAACATTTCAAAATTTAACTTAATCCTGCACACACACACACACACACATATATATATATATAAACAGTTTCTAAATCATTATAGCGAAAACCTGTCATATTAACTTTAAATCCTTGAGTATCTGCGACCCGTTGTACAGATACTCGTGGTTTTGTAAAATAAACATTTCGTTTAACCACTGGGTTCGGTTGAAACCTATTACCTTTCACCTGAGGAGCTTGTCTATTAACAGGACGATAGTGACACTCCTTTACCAAATGCCCGCCTTTCCCACAGACGAAACACGCCTTCATCCTTCTTCTAATGTCAACGGAAGCACTTGCCTCATGTTGGAATTCCTTCTTAGGAAAGGTTTGTCCATTCTTCTTGCCCCTTGGTGCAGCCTTCTGATTTTGCTTGTAGTAGGGAACATATAGACGATGAACACAATTTCTGGCTATATGTCCTGGCGTGCCACAATGGTAACATGTTTTCCTCTTAATATAAATAGCACCCAATTATTTATCAACACGTGGAGATCCGGAGGATCTATGAGGACGAGACTGTGCTTGTTGTGCTGATTTCTTATATGTCTTCCCTTTGTTTCCACAACTCTGTGTATTTTTATTAGTAAAATTTTGTGTTTTGGTGTCATCTAAGTTTGATGACACGTTAGAATAAGATTTATTTTCACTTTCTTTAACCTCTTTATTATCAGAAGCAACATCATTTACTATATCTCCACATGAAGTAGAAGCATCAAAATTGTTCACACATTTAAAAACAGTCTTGATTTCTTCTAGGGATCCTGATCCAACAATTTCAGATTGAACATGTTTACCATTCTTCATGTCTTTTACCTTTCCTTTCTGCTCTTTGGTAAGAGGAAGACTAGTATAGTTGTCATTTTATGGTGGGGTTACTTGACTATATCCTATACCCTCACCTTCGTTTTCTTTCCACCATAATTGATATTCAATCATTGAATTGACTACCTTACTGGAAATATCGAACTTTTTAAAATCTAGTTCAACCTTTTCAAATTTATTAGTTAGATTCAAAATTTCCAATTTCGAAGCTTCAAGTTTAGCAGTTAATTCAGCGATTTCTTGTTTGGCGTCAAGTAAATGACAAAATTTTATACTAATTTCATACTTAAGTTTAGAAAAATCCTTTTGAGTTGCTTCTACCTTATCATGAAACCCTTTTTCATTTTTCTTAAGTTTGAAATTTTCATATTTTATTCTTTCCATATCTCTAATTAAGTTATCATTATGGAGCTTATATAACTCTATCTTATAAACACAATCTAGAGAACATGGTTGAAAACTTACCTCAGATGAACTCTGAAATGCTACTTGTGAGGGAGCAGACTGATTAAGAGTTCTTCTAAATATTGAGACGAGTTGTGGAGAATCCATTGAGGAATTAAAGATATTAATCTGATTTTCCCGCCAAATTTTCAAAAAAAAAGCATGATCGCCAAAATTCTCAAGAAAGATGTCCCACTCAGAAGAAGCGTCTAGGAAAAATTTTGTTCAATACAATTTTTCCCGATTTTCCCGCCAAAAATTCACCGAAAAACACCCGTAAAAAATTGTTTTCACCAAATTTTACAAAAATGAATTTTTAGTTATAAAAAGTATTCTGGAAAAATTTCGTTCTAGTAAAATTTTCTCGCCAAAATATATATATATATATATATATATATATATATATATATATATATATATATATATATATATATATATATTTGAAGAGAACTATTTCTTTGACCGAGAACCTAATTGACCGAAAACCCAAAGTATTTGACCGAGAACTTAACTGATCGAAAACTCAAAGTCTCTGACCGAGAACTTGATTTGACAAAGAACACGCGTTGACCGAGAACTAATGGTTTTGGTCGAGAACACTTGTCCTTGGCCAAGAACACCCTTTTTAAGCCAAAAACGATCAGAATTGGCCGAGAACACCCTTTTTAAACCGAAAACGATCAGAGTTGGCCGAGAACACCCTTTTTAAACCGAAAACGATCAGAATTGGCCGAGAACACTTACTTTTGGCCGAAAACTCTTGAAAGATTGCCGAAAAAACCTTCAAATTAACCCGAGAACAAATGTTTTCTGTCAAATTAGGTAAGAGATCAACTGAATCCCATGAATCAAGGAATTTAAATTGTTTCCAACTAAACAAAATCAATAACCAAAATTAACACTCATTCTTCCCCAATACACTGTTCATCAGAAAATCAACCCAAAGCACCAAGAACACTTAGATCTTGAATCTGTTGATATCACAATAACGAGCCTGAATAGGTCTAAGGCTCCTATACCAATTGTAAGTCCCGAATCTGGATCACTACAATATGATATCAACCAACACATGTCAAGTATGCGGAATCTAGTTAACGTGGTGATTCAAGAACAACGATGAACAGTATGAATCTAATAAACACGATAATACTCCAAATGCTCACGATTATTTAATTAAATCGTCTAGTACATGAGATTACCCAAATCGGTATATGCTCTCTAGGATTATGGTGGCTCTCAAAGTTCTCAACAACTGCTCAACCACTAAACATTATACAATAAGATCTATATATAAGGTAGCCAACTATCAAGACCAAAGTAAAGCCCAAAGCCCACCGATATCCCTTAGTGATCTCGGTTTACATACATAGCCCAACATGAAACCCAACAAACATAGAACTAAGTACAAACCGCCAAATATGGACCCAACATCTTTATACCGATATTAACAATTAAAAAAATAAAAAAATAAAAGTTAAAATAACTTTAATGGTTTCTAAGTTTTCTCTATAAGAGGAGTTTTTATTTGAACACACCTTTATATATATACAAGTAGTATACCCGCAAGATGCTGCGGTGACAACATGTAAGTCCCCGATCCCGATCCCAATGCCCTACTTTAGCGTTGGATTTACTCATAAACACAGTTCTAAATATCAGAGTTAATTAAAACTTTCACGAAATAATAATAATAAGAAGAAACCATTCATTACAAACATTCGTACTTGTCGTTTAAAGCTTAACATAAATGATAATATCAAAACATCATGGCAATCTTCAGATGCCAGCATCTTCAAATCTTGCCATGTGTCTCCCTCAAGCCAGCTGTCTCAGTCGATTAACCTGCGTGCAAACTATAAGTCAGTTACACTGAGTGAGTTCTAATCAATCAGACGACATGCAATACATTCACATACCTTCATATTTACCTACATACTTACATACATACGTACTTTCATTCTTTCTTTCATACTTTCATTCATACATATACTTTTTAAAGAGCATTCCGCCCTATAACCTTCACCGATATTATCAGGTTCGGTTCCCTACATTCGCCGATATTATTATTCGCCGATATTATTAGGGTCAGTTCCCTATTTAACCATACCTTTCATTCGCTGTATAACCATACGTACCTTTCTTTATATAGTCTTCCTTTCGTACATACTAATCTCATTACTTACTTTCATACATACATATTTTATACTAGGCTTACTACATATTACTTTCCATCTCGATACATGCAATATCCGAAGATCGTTCACGCACCGACAAGCATTCATTCACAACATTCATACATACTACCACATGAATCATTATAGCATACACTTACCATTTAAGGTAAGTGTATTCACGTTCACATTGAGTATGCACACAACCACAAAAATGTAACAAGGAAGTGGGGCTAGAAACTCACCTGAGCTCGGTTATGATCACCGTTAATAGTTATTCCTTTCTTTAGCTGTGCGCGACTAACTATATAACAAATTTACGTATCGATTAACTTTCACTTCTCATATCCCGTTTCTAGTCTAATTATAACCCTCAACGAACGGAGGTCCGGGGGCAGCGCCCCTGGCAGCGGGGTTCTAGGGGCGGAAGCCGCTAGAAGGGTTCAAGGGGCACAGCCCCTGACTGGGGAAGATAGTTAATAATTATTTTCATTAACTGTCTTAACACATTTTTCATTACAATTCTTAATTATTATTTTTTTTGCTAACTCACAAAGTTCATGGGCTTTTTTGAAATTAATCTATTTTATTTTAAGTCCATGGACCTTTCTGTCATTCTTTCAAACTATAGTTTGTTATCCAGTTCGTCATCCAGTTCTTTAACGAATTAGCTCCTTCGTTTTTTCTTAACGAAAGAGTCTTTATAACGAACTGGCTTTCTATAACGAAATGGCTTTCGATAACGAACTGACTTTCTATAACGAAATGGGGCTCATTCGTCAGTTGCTCGTTAACAAATTGTTTAACGAACTGCTTCTAGTTCGTTATCTCTTCTTAACGAATGGGCATAACGAATTGCTTGTTAATTCGTTATGTCTCCGCTAACGAACTAGGGTTAGATCAGAGAATGTCAGAAACATTCTCTGACATTCGTTAACCTCGTACACTTTTCCGGCGCCGTCATCGCCGGAAAACCGGGATTTCGCCGGAAAAGCGATATCTCTGTTATTCTCCACTGTTTTCACCGTTTTTTGTCCCGTTCGATCCACATCTAAGCTAGGGTAACCCCTAAGCTCATATTTTGATCGTTTTATACCCGATTCCACCGGGATCTCGTGACCTTAACAATTTCAGGGTGTCGGCACGTCGTTTTGCGAATAAATCTTGTTTGATCCCGGATAAACAGTTAATAACAATAACACAGATCTCAGATCTGTTAATTATACTGTTAAAGATCTATCTCATAATAAACCTTGATCTAGTGTATTGTATATGTGTATATATTATCAATAACGTTAATATGAAGCTTGAGAGAGAGTAATTGCTTTTCTGAAAATAAACTTATATGACTCTCTGAGATTTTTCTCAAAACTTTTCTTAAAGTGAACAGTGGTTCACTATAAATAGAGGACAACCTGGTTCGCTAACATCCCCTAGCGAACCAGCTTCCCCTTCGTTACATACTTTAACATAACGAACTGCCCCGTGATTCGTTAACATCCCCTAACGAATCAGGAGAGAATACATTATAATGTCTTAGTTCGCTAACATCCCTAGCGATCTAGACTTAACCTTAACGAACTAGTCTTAGTTCGCTAACATTCCTAGCGAACTAGACATAACTTTAACGAATTAGATAACTATAAACATTAAATATTACATTAAATATCAAATAAACATTATCGATAAATACAAAGACTCTAGACGCAAAACCGTGCACTAACAGACACCCCCTCGTCTTGAGCTCTTTATCTTTAACTTATTTGAAGCGCTTGGACTGCCAGTCTCTGCAAATATGAATTCCATGTTCGTGACACACACGAACGACTTGTTGGAATTGCATAGCCAGGTCGTAATCTTCTTGGAGTTCAAACAAAATCTGCTTCCTGTATAGCACGTCGTTGTCGGTCTCTGATAAATTAACCAATCACATCGGGTCGATTATCTTGATGAGCTCGGTCTGCAGTCCTCGACCACGAACAATAACGGCCTCGCCAGTACGATTGTCATAGTACCAACGGTTGAAAGACAAATAAATATCTTGAGGCATTGTCTTCACAGGAACCCTTTTCATTGTCTTTGGCGGCTTCACTTTCAAGACAAGTTTCTTCCAACCGGTCCTTGGATCAATCTCATCAGTGCGCTTACGTCTTGGGACCTGGGGCTTGAAGAATTTGAAGCCATGATTGACCTCGAACAGTAAGTGTTGATGAAACCACTCAGCCGTTCGGTGACCCCCACGATTGATAAATGGACGTCTCGCGAGGGTACGTACATTCCAACGCGGTAGAGTTAAAACATCCATTATCCTCTCGTAATACTGGACACCCTTTTCCCACTTGACTATACATACCTTAAGGTCTGAATCAAAGAGCCAGGAGACAATATCACCATGTACCCTAGAAACGGTCTTGAAGGTAGTCACCTGATTAGCCTCAATCCAAGCAGCAGCAGCATCTTTTCTTTCCTGATCTACATACCGATAAGCACTGATGATCTTTCCCACTTTCTGACATTTAAACCATCTTTCTATGTCATCATCAATCACTTCTTTGAGTGAGGGAACAGTTCGCTGCACAATCTTCTCCAGTTCATCCTCAGTCTCTTTAATTACGTCTTCATGAAATACCAGAGCACCTTGATCAACGTTTACGTGTTGATACAAGTCCGGGTACTCTTCAGCTGTCACATACTCCATCTCAATCTCCTTGTTCTCATAAATAAAATCTGTATCCATAAATAACGGATCGACATCCATTTCATCCTCATTGATCACTTCGACATCGGGCTCAGTCTCTAAAGCAGTCAACTGATCGTCATTCAGCCCAAGCAGAATCGAAATCTGCTCCCGTGTCAAAGATCTAACCACAAACTCACCAACCTCTATCTCATCTCTGTTCACCACACTTCTAACCACTCCTGACTCATCAATAATATCACCGTGTTAGCCTCAATCATTTCAATTGGCTTGGCAGCTATTGGATCTTGATAGGTGATTATTTGCTTGCTCGAATCATCAGCGCCACTAACACCAGCACCAGAGGATGAACCATGCGATTGTTTAGGCTCACCTCCTGCATCATATTCGTCAGGATCATCATCGTCATTTTTGAGTTTCTTGAGGGCATCTTCTTTACAAGTTAATTGTAAAATCAACTCATCTTGTTCTTTTAATTTCATCCCCTGAGACTCAACAATCGTACGTAACGACTTAGTCTCCTTCTGACAGAATGAAATATAACTCATCATTTTTCGTTGATTCTCCATGAGTCGTTCTTGAGTTTGTCGATCAGCTGCCATTTGATTTTCATATAAATGTAGCAGTTTTAGCAGCATTTCAGTCTGACGACCTGGTGGCAAGTTGTAGACGGATGGATGAACAGGTCCTTGAGGACGAGGTCTCATGATGTTGTGGAAGATACTGTAGAGAACACAAGAGGAGGCCTCGGTATCTCGGTCAACGCCATTTGAGGAATTAGACCGAGCCTCTCATGTGACACCATCGTCGTTGTCAAGGTAAGCGTCGGAGTGCTAGTAGTTAGCGGCACCGCCGAGCTTTGAGTAGTTGATTGACGTGGTGGTGGAGTTCCAATAATTACCCCAGCCCCAGCAGACACACGGGGCTTCTTCGATGATTCACCAGTAGCTACAGCTTTCCCTTTTCGTTTTCTTTCTAGCTGAGCTTTCATGGTGGCAGCTAGGGTAGCATCGACTGCATCTTGTTGTTCTTTCAGAGCTCGTTCACTAGCTCCACCATCACCATTATTATCATCATTGTCACCATCATCATCTCCACCATCATTGTTCCCACCTTCTCCCCCTTCACACTCGGAATCCGAATCATCATGGATCCAGCGCTCATTAGGAGGACATACATAATCCGGATTGATTATATGACAAATCATCCGTTTATCCTGTGGTTTGTCTTTTCTATAGATTAACATACAATGCACTGTTTCAGCTTTCATATGTTCCATATCCAGAACATCGTTCACCAACGATCGATCAATCACTAAATTCGGTATCAGATCTTGAATAATTAATTGTAAAAAGCGTGGATACATCAAGAACTTCTTTGATGGTAGAGTTTGCTGAACTTGCTCTTTCAGATGATCAAAGATAAGTTCTGAGTAGTTGAATGGCAATGGCTTGTTCAGGTTTAGCAGTGATTGCATAATGTATCTTCGAACGGCGTAAGAAAGTCAACATAGCTCCGAACGTTCTCAAATCAGTCACATCGTGATCAACATAAGCACAGATGTTGTGCTTCTTATCAAACGGTAATAAAATCATTTCAGCTTGTTGATCTTGTTGTTGTGGTTGTTCTTGACGAGGTTGTTCCTGTGGTGGTTGTTCTTGATCAGCCATGTTTAACTATATAAATAAAACCGAATATAAGAATAGATATTACCATATATAATCAAAAGATATGTGTAACTAATCTAGTTACGCGTATTAGACGATTTAAATCCTTTAATCAAATTAAATGAATGTTAAAAATTTAATTTTTTATTTTATTTTTGTATATTTTTTTATTTTTATTTTTTATTTTTAAATGTCATTCGTTAAGAATCACACTAATTCGTTATACAAAGATAACGAATCAGGCGATTCGCTATCAAGTAAATAACTTAACGAACTAAACCTAGCGAATCACTAATTAATTTTAACGAACTAAACTCTAGTTCGTTATATTTTAAACGAATCAAACTCCGATTCGTGTAGCATCTTATTCGCTAAGCTAGTTCGTGTAAAATCTTAACGAATTGGACACGAAACAGTTTAAATTCGCTAAGACTAACGAATGGTCAGAATTAAGACTTTTTCTTTGACTTCACAAAGTCAAGGTCAAAATTAACAAGAACAACAATAGTCAACATTTTAAACCCAGGTTCAATTCGGCCATAACTATCGTTGAACCATCAAGATAATCAGCTCACTGAGCTTGGAAACACACTAGTGAATGTAGGTGAATGAGATTGAGACTCAATACCTAAATGTACTAAGGATCAAACGAACCAACAGTAAACATCAAGAACACACACAATAATTAACCCAGCAAACAATAATAAAATGTTGATTAAAGTCCACCAAGGGTATCGGAAAGTGATTCCGATCATAATGATATCAAAATCATACAATTATGAACATAAATTATACACAAAAGAGTTTCAAAGGTTCAAAACCCTTAAACCCCTAAAATTTCATAATTTAGCAGTCAATACATGACCATTTTTAACGAAAT
Organism: Bidens hawaiensis; assembly: GCF_021521415.1. Taxonomy (NCBI): domain Eukaryota; kingdom Viridiplantae; phylum Streptophyta; class Magnoliopsida; order Asterales; family Asteraceae; genus Bidens; species Bidens hawaiensis. The sequence continues at coordinate 1,777,740 of NW_027491051.1, forward strand.
TGATATCGCCAAGAACAGTTATACCTTAGAAACTCAAATCGATCTTTGAAGTATTCAAACGGAAAGGTCGAATTTTCAGAGAGAATTTGAATAGTTTACTTAACGATGAAGAAAGAAGACGAACAGTGGAATACTATTCGTTTTCTTGTCTTATATATCAGTGCACGAAACCCTAGGCACAACTTGCACGAATCAGATGATTCGTTTAACTTAAACTTAGCGAATTAGCCCATTCGCTAACTTAATTCGTTACCTTATGATGGCGAATCGCTACTTGATTCGTTAAATTAAAGGTAGCGAATCAAGACATGATTCGTGTCATGATTCGTTAAATATGCATAACGAAGGGATGATTCGTTATAGAGTGCGGAAGCGAATTAGGTTAGCGAACCAGAAGCTAGTTCGCTATGAATCACCTAGTTCGTTATCCATACATAACGAATTAGATTTTAGCGAATTAAACACTTTTATTTAATTTGAAATTAAATAAATAAAATAAATAAATTGAATTAAATTGAATTAAATTAAATAAATTAATTAAGTTATCGAGAAATTTTTTTATCCCGACAACCAGATACGTTAAAAAAATGTTTCAGATTTCCGAAACATAACTTAAAAATTTATTTAAGAATTTTGTATAAAGAAGACGAAAATATTTTTGGTATTTTGTAAAAATTTAAAGAATTAAAGAATGTATTTACAAAAGAATATCCAATCCTTTAAAATAGACCATCTTTTTGTGTTTTTCAATGATTTTATCGAAAGCAATACATATTTTTGTATTTTTGTCGAGTTTGAGCAGAGAATCATATTGACCAAATTGCCCTTCTATCACAGTTTTATATTTCAGCGATATTATGACTGGCGATAAGTCGGTCATTGGTATTGTTGTCCACATAAATCTAATAACACGCATTCAGGTATTTTTGTGATATGATTAAAATTGTTCAATTAAAGCACAGAATATCAGAAACTATCAGCCTCTAATATCTAAATGCTTAATTTGATTTTTTCCAAATCACCCCAACTTGACTTAAACCATTATATTGTTGATCAAAATTTTGATACCAATTGAGAAATTTTGAGCAATGCATCAATTTTCCATTACTGTGAGTGAGTATGCACGAGTCCATCTGTCGGCTTACATACATTGTATCCCCTGGGGTCCGTTTCTTAATGGTATTAAGATGCACGCAAGGGAGGAACAATTGTATGACTAACAGCGGATTTTGATCAAGTCAGTAATTTAATTTGTACGAAGTACAGAGGTGATCAAGTTTAATGACTTTGGGTTTGCTCTAGAAAGCGAGTGAAATATCCATGCATATGAATACCCAGATGGGTAAGCCGCATAAAGACTCACAATGTCCAGAATCTTAACGCTTGTTATTTGCTTTATTTTATTTTGGGTGATCAACAAATATAAGTCCTGAGTATGACTGGTTATTACATTTCTGCCATCCTCACTAAGACTTTTGCTAGAGACTAACACCCCTTTCAATTTGGCATTTCTTTATGTTTATCACATACTTTACTCCACTGGGTTGTTTTAAGACCTACCAATACACCAATGCAATTAAGCACACAGTCTTTTAAGCTTACTTTTTGCTGAATTTGGGGTCAATATAATCAATGTACTATTATGTTCTCTTTTTGCTTCAAAAAAACTCAAAAATTTTGAGGAGCATAAAATAAAGAAAAGATAAATTTAATCGCCCCAGTTAACTTAAGATTATAAATAAATGGCTAACCATCAACTCATGAGTAAATCATAGGACCAAGACATGCAAGCATGCTTCACAAACTTAATTAACCGACATAATTTTCAGCGAGAAAATAATCTAAAAATCTTTTTGGTTTTTCTCTGTACAAACTTTAAAAAAAACAATATTTTTGTCTTTTTCAATTTTCTTATAAACAAAATAAACTTCACAATCTTTTTGGATTTTTTGATTTTTCTGTACAAAATCATAAATCACATTCTTTTTGGTTTTTCAAAATTTTTAAAATGTTTTTGGGTTTTCTAAATATTTAAAGGAAAAACATTAAAGAGCAGAAATCACAATATTTTTGAATTTTGAAAAAAAAAATTTAATGTTTTTGGGTTTTATCTATACAAACTAAAAACACACTCTTTTTGTATTTTTCTAGATTTTCACCCCCTGAAACCAAAATAAATTTTAAAAGAAAGAAATGATAGAAAATAAAGATAATCATCCTTGTTTAAGGATATCAGTGAGGGTCTTCAATCCGTTTAAATCAAGCAAAAATTTAAAGCGCATTTTGTCAAAAGCTTGAGTAAACAGATCGGCTTTCTGAAAATCAGTATGTACTTTCTCAAGATCGATTAATTTCTTTTCATAGCAATCCCGTATAAAATGATATCGAATTTCGATATGTTTCGTTTTAGAATGTTGTACGGGATTCTTGGTGATACTAATAGCAGCAGAATTATCAATCAAGATGGGAGTAGTAAGAAACTTCAAACCGTAATCGCGAAGATGTTGTTGTATCCACAAAACCTGGGAACAGCAACTCGAGGCTGCAACATACTTAGCTTCGGCGGTTGAAGTGGAGACCATTGTCTGCTTCTTACACTGCCAGGAAACAAGCCGGTTTCCTAAAAATTGACATCCTGCAGCCGTTGATTTGAAATTGATCTTGCATCCTCCATGGTCTGAGTCTGAATAGGCAGTAAGAACAAAAGTATCATCCTTGGGGTACCACAACCCGATGTCTGGATTTCTCCTCAAATACTGAAGAATTCTCTTGACTGCAGCTAGGTGAGTCACTCGTGGACTTGCTTGATACCTAGCACAAAGACAAACAGCAAACATAATATCAGGGTGAGAAGCCGTTAAATACAATAAAGAACCAATCATAGCAGGATAAAGGGTTGGATCAGCGGAATCCTCCAATTCATCCAGCGATAAATTGTGACCCACTGGAAGAGGAGTTGAAGGGATTTTTCCGGCAGAAATCTTGAATCGTCTCAAGACGTCATTCACATATTTAGTCTGGTGAATAAAAATTCCGTGAGCAGACTGGTGAAACTGCAACCCTAAAAAGAAATTCATCTCTCCCATCGAACTCATCTCGAACTTTGTTTGCATGGACTTCTCGAACTCCTTACACAATGTGTCGTTTGTAGACCCAAAAATAATGTCGTCAACATAAATCTGGACTAGAAGAAGATCATCACCAACAGTCTTATGAAATAAAGTGCAGTCAACAGTTCCTCGTTTGAAGCCATTATCAGTCAGATGGTCAGCGAGCGTGCCATACCAAGCTCTCGGGGCTTGATGTAGACCATAGAGAGCCTTGTTTAAACGGTAAACACGGTCTATATAATCAGGATCTTCAAAACCAGGTGGTTGTTGGACAAACACTTCATCATGTAATTCACCATTGAGAAAAGCACTCTTAACATCCATTTGATAAACCTTTATATTCTTATAAGCTGCATAAGCCAGGAAGATTCGAATCGACTCTAATCTTGCAACTGGAGCATATACCTCTGTGTAATCAATACCCTCTTGCTGGTAAAAACCTTGCACCACTAAACGTGCTTTGTTTCTGACAATCACCCCCGATCGTCCTTCTTACACTTAAATACCCACTTAGTCGGAATAGCTTTCTTAACTCTAACAGGTTTGTCTATTAAATCCCAAACACCCAAACGTGCAAACTGCTGTAATTCCTCTTGCATAGCTTCTACCCAAGAAGGATCTTCAAGTGCCTTACGAGCTGTCGTTGGCTCAACTTGAGATAGAAAGCAATTGAACTTAGCAAGATTCACAATTCCCGAAGAATGTAAGTTAGTGTAAGCACACAACGTGTTATTGTCACTTGATGAAGCAACTTGATAACGTGTACGAACACCCACATCAAGTTCTCCGATGATGTTTTCCTGTGGATGATATCCATGAATCCGAAGAGTGGGATACTCAGGAACAACAACATTATCAAATAAGTTAGTGTAATGTTCACCCAACTCTGGAGATGAAACATTATCACTGTCAAGATCAATAACTTAAATTTCAACTTGATCATCATCAGAAGAAGTAGAAACAGTATCAATAGCAACTGGAGAAACAACCGGAGAGTCTTCAGTTGGAACATCTGGTTGAACTTCAACTGTATTAGAGCTTGAAGAACCTGGAATATTCAATTGTTCTTCAAAGTATGCTCTAACCAGATCTTCATCGATGTTTTCAGTCGAAGGAGTAAAAGAATTAAATAAACTATCGTAGTCAAACATCCAGTCTGGACCTTTCCCTTGAGGAGAGGTTGTGTACTTTTGACAGTCCACATGGTACCATTCTTCAACACAGCCAGATGTGAAATTAAAACCCTTTTCTTTGGAGATGCATATCCCAAGAAATACCCATCGATAACTTTTTCTTCAAATTTACCCGAATCCTTCTTCAACATTGTACACGGACACCCAAATGGTTCCAGGTACTTTAAATTAGGTTTTCTATTATTTAAGATCTCGTAGCTTGTTTTCTTGAGTCGTTTCACTGTTAGAACCCTATTAAGCGTGTAACAAGCTGTATTCACTGCCTCATTCCAAAATTGAACATGAAGCTTTAAATCAGCGAGCATTGTGCGTGCAGCTTCAATCAGAGTTTTATTTTTCTTTTCAGCAACACCATTTTGTTGAGGTACATAAGGTGCACTATATTCTCGGTGAATTCCCTTTTGAATACAAAAGAAATCCAATATAGTGTTTTTGAATTCAGTACCATTATCACTTCGGATTCTCCTCACCTTTTGTTTATACAGTGATTCGATCTTAGTAATAAGGTTTTGTACCAAAACCGGTGTTTGATCTTTTGAACTCATAAATAACACCCATGAATATCTTGAATAATCATCTGTCACGACCAGACAATACCAGTCTCCAGAAATACTCGCTCGATTCACTGGACCAAACAAATCCATATGAAGTCGTTCAAGAGGAGTATTAATGGAATTCAATAACTTAGAGGGATGTGTCTTTTTCTTCTGCTTGCCTTTTTTGCATGCAACGCAGTGATCAGATAACTTAAAATTCTTTAACGAGACACCCTCAACTAAGTCATTTGCCATTAGATAATTCATCTTTCAGACATGTATGTGACCCATTCTACGATGCCATAGAATCGAGTCTTTCTCGGTTGCTTTCGAGACAAAACATGTTTCAATCGATGTTGATATCTTAGAACTCATATTTAAGACATAAATATCATTTGATCGTGGTGATCGCATGACAACCATGTCCTCGGGAATAACATAACCCGGTTTCAAGATAAGACACTCTTTGTCAGTAAATATCGTAGTGTATTTTTTATCACAAATCTGCGATACACTCAATAAGTTATGATCAACCTTATCGCAATAATTCACTTTCTCAAACGTAATGTGACCATTTGAAACTTCACCCTCTTGTGTGATCATGCCCCCAGAATTCCCAGCAAACGCTACATAACCCCCTTGAATATTTATTACGTTTGTTAATAGGTTGAGATTCCCAGTGATATGACGAGAACATCCGCTATCCATGATCCAGTTTTCACCAGAAATGGTCTTGGATGAACCCTACACACAAACAAAAGTGGTTAGTTCAAAAAGCAGCCCAGGCCTCAGTCTTGGGCACCTTTAGGTTTTCTCTTTGATCATTAACTTTAACAGATTTCAATTGTTGTTCAGCCACTTGTGAATAAGTTACCGGCTTCCTAGACTTTCGTCTTAAATAAGCTGCCTGAATAATATTTGAATTCTTGTTTTGACATATAGGTTCAGTTGGAATGAATTTTGGTTTTACTTGACCGCGTATCTCATTGACATGAAGAACCTTCCGAGGATTCACATCAGAGAACAAAATATGAGTATCATCAGCATACGACACAGGTCGTTTTAGAATCTCCTTGACCACTGGAATTGGCTTAGATTTGTCCTTGATAAAAGGATGAAGATTCTGATAGTTCTGTTGACTACAATTCTTTACAACATGACCTTGTTGACTGCATAAAAAACAAGTTCGCATGTCTACATGATGATGTTTAGAAGTAAGTGGAATAAATGAAGCAGATGATTGATGATGACTCACATTTTTAGTCATGCTCTTAGCAAACTTATAAGATAAGTCAGATTTCTTCTTTGAATAAAAATCTAAATTAGAATTGTTTGAAAAACTTTATAGTGTATCTGTTCCAGTTAACTTAACAAAGTTAATCTTCTTAGCCTGTTTTAAAAATTGTTTTGCCTTAGTCAATGGATCAGATTGAACTGATGTTTTTGTTTGAGCATACACACGTTCAAGTTCTTGAATTTTTGAAGTTTCATTAACAAAAACACTCTCAATAAGTTCAGGTTTGATAATACTTATTGGAATATCTTTTTCAGTGAACATCGTATCCATTCCCTTTAACTTAAAAACTCTAGCCGAAGAAGACTTAGAACTCGGAGGATTAATGAAACGCATTAAGTCCTCATCAGAAATCTTTGGTTTAACTGACTTCTTTGTCCTCACTAGTTTAGTTTTCACAGTTTCTTTTTTGTTTATTTGAGATTTGAATGAACCATACACAGCTTCCTCAAACTCTTGAGGTTCGCAAATAATATGATTAGAACTAGGAATGTTCTTATTCTTGTGTATAATCTCAGGTTCAAACACATCTTCAATAATCACCTCGTCAACATTTTCAACAAAGACCTTTTTACTTTCCACATGAGGTTTTTGAGGAGCAACTTGGGGTTTGACGATTTCAGGTTTAACTATTTTAGATTTTTCAGAAATCACAGATTCCTTTTTGAATCAAATCCTCTTCTTTTCTTGCAAAAGGATTAATTTTATAATCATTATGAAAAGGTGGTGGAATTTCAACAAAACCAATACCTTTCTTAGAATCTTTTTGTTTTCCAGATACTTCAATAATTTCATTCAACAGAAAAGATGAATTCCTAAATTTTTTCTTAGCAAAAGCTTTGATACCACTTGTTTGATCCCGGATAAACAGTTAATAACAATAACACATATCTCAGATCTGTTAATTATATTGTTAAAGATCTATCTCATAATAAACCTTGATCTAGTGTATTGTATATGTGTATATATTATCAATAACGTTAATATGAAGCTTGAGAGAGAGTAATTGCTTTTCTGAAAATAAACTTATATGACTCTCTGAGATTTTTCTCAAAACTTTTCTTAAAGTGAACAGTGGTTCACTATAAATAGAGGACGACCTGGTTCGCTAACATCCCCTAGCGAACCAACTTCCCCTTCGTTACATACTTTAACATAACGAACTGCCCCCTGATTCGTTAACATCCCCTAACGAATCAGGAGGGAATACATTATAATGTCTTAGTTCGCTAACATCCCTAGCGAACTAGACTTAACCTTAACGAACTAGTCTTAGTTCGCTAACATTCCTAGCGAACTAGACATAACTTTAACAAATTAGATAACTATAAACATTAAATATTACATTAAATATCAAATAAACATTAGCGATAAATACAAAGACTCTAGACGCAAAACCGTGCACTAACAAATCTAGCTGGTTTGGGTCCATACAATATCATACTATCATTACCTCGGGTCAGGATCGATTCTTCTTCTTGGTTTTGGTTTAGAGAAAGAGAGGAAGAGAGAAAGAGCTTAAGTGTGTGTGTTTGGGTGGTGTATGGAATGGATGAGAATGAATTAATTAATGGTAATTATAGTATTTATATCATGGGTCATGGGCTTAAGCCCATGGTTTTTCCCTCCTTTCCTTATTAACCCAAGTCCATTACCCATATTACTTAACCCAACACAATCCCGACACATAATAACTCATCTTTTGTTTTATTAACCGAAACGAGAAAACGGGATGTTACACAACATTACGTTTAAACCTATTTTTAGTAGTTGCAACCTTTTAAACATATGGCATGATACGGTATTATTCAAAAAATGAATGTTTCTTTTTGTATGTTACAATTACTATACGAATCATAAGAACCAAGTTTTATATGATCAAAACTTACTTTGCTGAGCATTTGACCTGAACCAAATCTATTATGGTAGTCACAGTTATTTAGGGAGTCTTTTGAAACTTTCATGCACGACCAAAATTGATATGTTCTTTAAATGACCAAAATTCGTTTTGCATATAATTATTATGACGCAAACCAAAGCCTATTTTTTTTAAAGATGAGTCAACCACATTATTCTTATAACATGCTTTAACCAGAATCAAATTGACAGTTTATTTTTAATGTCCCAAACTCATTTTACTTATTACCCATCTTAATCTGAACAAAACTTTATATTTTTTATAATGACATAAACTCATTTGGCTTACATCCCATTATAACTCGAACACATTTTAACATATAAAAGTCCTCGATCGTTAACCCGAAAAAATAAAATTTTAAAAAAATGATCGAAACTCATTTTGCTGGGCAATTTGACCTGAACCAAATCTACTATGTTAGTCACAGTTATTCGGGAGTCTTTTGAAACCTTCATAAGCGACCAAAGATTTAATGCCCACCTAGAACCAAAATTGATATTTTTTTTAAAAATGACTTGGATTCATTTTGCATATAATTGTTTTGACGCAAACCAAAACCATTTTTTTAAGATGACTCGAACTTATTATGCTTATAACATGTTTTAACCAAAACCAAAATTGACAACTTTTTATTTATTAAATGAATTAAACTCATTTTTCGTCTTGCATGTTTTAGCCGAAACAATATTTTAATATTTTTTTTATAAAGACCTAAACTTATTTGTCTTACATCCAGTTATAACTCGAAGGCGTTTTGATGTGTCAAAGTCCTCAATCGTTGACCCGAGACAATAAAAGTATTTTAAAGAAAATGAACAAAACTCATTTTAATGTCATTTTGACTTGAACCAAACTTGATATATTTTTTTAAATGACACAAAATCATTTTGGTTATAAGTTTATAACATGCGCACCAATATATTACATTGGAACATAGACAAAAATAAACACGTTGTGATTGCATGTTTGAAATCTATTAAAACGTATTATATTCAAATATATAAATGAAAAACAAAGAAAAAGAATATATATGATTATATGGGTAAACTTAAGGAGATGGAAGAGTAATTATTAATTAAATTTTCAAAAGTTGAACATAGTTGAAAGGTTAAATTTGTAATTATATTTTAGGTTCATAATTGCATATTTGAGTTGTACTTTAATGCTTAATTGACTTGTACATTATAATTAACACCTCAAAATAAAACAAAATTTACATTAAAACGTCAACAAAAATAAGCATATTACAATGGTAAGTTCGTTTTTTGTTTAAAACACAATATATTAAAACATATTAAAGAAATACATTTTTTTAATGAATTTGTCAATTAAATGGGTAAAGATGAAAGGTTTCTGTGTAACTACTTTACAAATTTATAAAGTTGTATTGAAGTTGAAGGATTATTTTTGTAACTATTTTCTAAAATACACATTCTTAACCGTACATGATGTGAAAAATACAATATTGTCCTCAAATTTTAAAAATTGTATGCATTAGTGATTGTATTTTATGCAACAATGATTGTACCTCTTAAAATTTAAGAGGTCATTCACTCATTCTTTATATATAGTATATATATTATATATATATATGCATAAGTTCATTTGAGAAATGATTTAATTCGAGATATGGGCCACTAATTTAGATATTTAAAAATAAATGAAAATGTTTTGGTTGCAACGTTAAATGCATTCTCTTTTCAATTAATATAACTATTAATATCATAAATTTCTCTTTTCAAGTAACATAATTTATCAGAATAAAATAAATAAGAATATATCTAAGAAATTCGTTTATTTTGTAACTTATTTCTCTCCACTCTTATTTTTTGTCATACACAAATAAAAATTAATTCATTCACTATAATTCTTTTAATGCTAAATTGTATGTATATGTCACATCCCTACTTAGGGCCCAGGCATGTGACAAATAGTTAGTACATGTTTTGTAAATTATAAGAGTTGCGGTTATTTTGCGGATGTCTTTTATTTAAATAAAGTATTGATATATTTTGAAATATAAATTTATTTGTAAAACATTTATTTATAATAATAAAATATTTAATTTATTTGGAAAGCTTCTCGGATTATAAATATCTGAGTGTTTAATTTATAAACCTTGTTTAAATATTGTTTGTAGTATTTTAATAATTAAAAACTTACTCATCTCTACCTTGCGAGCATCTAACTCCATGAATGACTATAATTCCTTGCTATTAGTGCTAATTTGTTTCCCTGAAATATGTCGGAAATATACGTCAGCGATATTCTGATGAATCATTGACTCGAAAAACATTTAAAAAATCTTTCTTTTACTAACAAGATAGTTTTCTGTACAAGCTCAGCGGAAATGTCTCTTATTTTCGGGATTTATGCCATTGCCATACACACACAATTACGGTTCTCGGGGAACTGATGCCAATTGGAGAACTCCATTATGACTACTAGTATGCGCCCATGTAGCCTTGATTGATAGATTAGACAAATTATGTTTGGATCAATACACATGTGTACTCGGTCTGAGTTGCTTTTATTTTCTATCTTGTAAATTTGGGATCACGTAATTTCTTAAATCTGTATGTTTAGATATCACGTAATCTCATAAAAATATTTGACTGACTTTATTAAGATAAACAACCCGTTTATCTAGACTAATTTGAAAAGGTTTAACGTACTCACCTGTGATTGTCTGTTCTGATTGATGTGGTGATTTCGTTTGAAAACCTTTGTAAATGAATGATGATTAACATATTATGAAATAGGTTTATATAAATATCCGGATCATCTCTTGATCTGGCTATAGGCCTTTAGTTTGGTTTTCATAACTTTCAACCTTGATTGATCAATTGTTTGTATAAAATATTTAGACCTTTAGTCTCTTTGTTTATTTACCAATAATGTGGTAAGTTTCTTTTTAATAAAGAAACATCAATTATATATAACCTTTGTACATAATATCTTATGTTTCTTGATCATGAAGAAACACTTATTTGACTATACCCTTTGTAAGTAAAAGTTCATCTTTTTTAATCGTGAAGAAATAATGTTTTAATTATAACCTCATATATATATATATATATATATATATATATATATATAAATTCTATATTTCTTAATTTTAAAAAAAATATTATTTTAACTTAACCTTTGTATTTTTACATCTTGATCAAGATCAAGATCTAATCTATACCCCAGACTAGGATCCAAGCCATTAAATAATAAAATTATAACTTATGCAGAATTCCTACCTTACACGGGTATTCGGAGTTAATACACCTAAGCTTGTACGAGCAGCACTTCTACTCTGTATCGCTTACCGGAGATTAAATTGTAAGGCCCATGTCCCGGTGCCCTACTTTTGCGTTGGATTTACTCATAAACACAGTTTTAAATATAATTGTTAATTAAAACTTTCGCTGAATAATAAAACTTCAAACATTCATTACAATCATTCGATACTTGTCTTAAAAACAGAACGTAATTAGTTTATTTAAATCATCATGACAAAACTTCTGTTGATGCCAGTCTCTTCAATCATGCCATGTGTTTTTCTCTCAAGCCAATTGCTTCAATCTATTCACCTCCGTGCAGACTAAAAGTCAGCTACGCTGAGTGAGTTCTAGTTATTACATGTAACATACAATATATCCACATTGTTAGTTATATATGCACCCGTAGTACATATTTCATACTTTGCTTTTTAACTTTCTTCATACTTTCATGCTTTCATTCATTGTTTCATACATACATACATATATACATACATTTCGTCTTATAATCTTCGCAAATATTATTAGGGTATGTCCCTATATTCGCATAAATTATTAGAGTATGTTCCCTACATTGGTAGATATTATTAAGGCCAGTTCCCTTCATTCGCATATATTATTAGGGTCTTTTATCTACATTCACATATATTATTAGGGTCTATTCCATGCATTTGCTCTACCATACTTACATACTAACTCATCTTTTTATTTTATTAACCAAAACGAGAAAACGGGATGTTGCACACCAATACGTTTAAACCAATTTTTAGTAGTTACAACCTTTTATACATATGGCACGAAACGTTATTATTCAAAAAAATGATTGTTGCTTTTTGTACGTTACAATTACTACACGAATCATAAAAACCAAGTTTTATATGATCGAAACTCATTTTGCTGAGCATCTGACCTGAACCAAATCTATTATAGTAGTCACGGTTATTTATGGAGTCTTTTGAAACAATCATGCACGACCAAAGATTTAATGTTCACCCATACGCAAAATTGAAATTTCTTTATATGACCAAAATTCGATTTGCATATATTTATTATGACGCAAACCAAAACCTATTATTTTAAAAATGAGCCGGACTCATTATTCTTATAACATGCTTTAACCAGAATCAAACGGACAGTTTATTTTTAATGTCCCGAACTCATTTTACTTATTACCCATCTTAATCTGAACAAAACTTTATATTTTTTATAATGACATAAACCCATTTGGCTTACATCCCATTATAACTCGAAAACATTTTAACAAATAAAAATCCTTGATCGTTAACCCGAAAAAATAAATTTTTTTAAAAAATGATCGAAACTCATTTTGCTGGGCATTTTGACCTGAACCAAATCTACTATGTTAGTCACAGTTATTCGGGAGTTTTTTGAAACCTTCATAAGCGACCAAAGACTTGATGTTCACCCAGAACCAAAATTGATATTTTTTTTAAATGACTTGGATTCATTTTGCATATAATTGTTTTGACGCAAACCAAAACCATTTTTTAAAGATGACTCGAACTCATTATGCTTATAACGTGTTTTAACCAAAACCAAAATTGACAACTTTTTTTATCTTAAATTAATCAAACTCATTTTACTTATTGCTTATTTTGGCCAAAACAATATTTTAAACTTTTTTTTATAATGACCTAAACTTATTTGACTTACATCCAGTTATAACTCGAAGGCGTTTGACCTGTCAAAGTTCTCAATCGTTGACCCGAGACAATAAAAGTATTTTAAAGAAAATGATCAAAACTCATTTTGATGTCATTTTGACTTGAACCAGAATTGATATATCTTTTTTAAATGACACTAAATCATTTTGGTTATAAGTTTATAACATGAGCACCAATATATTACATTGGAACATAGACAAAAATAAACATGTTGTGATTGTATGTTTGAAATCTATTAAAACGTATTATATTCAAAGTTATAAATGAAAAAAAAAGAAAAAGAATATATATGATTATATGGGTAAACTTAAGGAGATGGAAGAGTAATTAAATTAAATTTACAAAAGTTGAACATAAGGGTTAAATTTGTAATTATATTTTAGGTTCACAATTGCATATTTGAGTTGTATTCTTATGCTTAATTGACTTGTACATTATATAATCAACACCTCAAAATAAAACAAAATTTACATTGAAACGTCAACAAATATAAGCATATTGCAATGGTAAGTTCGTTTTTTGTTTAAAACACAATATATTAAAACGTAATGAAGAAATAATTTTTTTAACGAATTTGTCAATTAAATGGGTAAAGATAAAAGGTTTATGTGTAACTACTTTACAAATTTATGAAGTTCTATTGAAGTTAAAGGATTATTTTTGTAACTATTTTCTAAAGTACGCATTCTTAACCCTACATGATGTTAAAAATACAATATTTCCCTGAAATTTTAAAAAATATATGCATTAGTGATTGTATTTTATGCAAGAGTGATTGTATCTCTTAAGATTTCAGAGGTCATTCAATCATGCTTTATAAATAGTATAGATATTATTTATATATATATATTATCTTAAAATGCATATAGGAGAAACAAGAACGTCATTTCACAGAAAACTATTAAAATTAAGAGTTTTACATCCTCTCATGCATTATGTACAAACCTTGAGGCATAATTTTCCATCAAATCAAGACTATCTCCATCTAAAGATGAGATTCAAAATTCAAAATTTCCTACGCTCATTTACATGGCTCCCTTCTCCCAAAAAAACCATAGCACCGCCCCTTCATTCTCCATCGTCTTCAGCTTTCCTCCCGCTTCCAAACGATTTCTGCTTCACAAACCTCCGGCGGGTAACGACAGTTCAGGTTAGTTCCTTTCTACAAGGACTCCGGCTTGCTAAGATTCTTCGTAAGTACAATTCCCTTCTCTAATCGGTTGTGTATTCGTTTATGGTTTGACTAATGGTGATTCTGTTCATATTTTCGACAATGGTTAGTGACTGTTGGGTACCAATGACGGAAGGCTCTAGGGTTTGGCATAGTGTATCCAGATGTTTATAGTGAAATCAAACAACAATGGCAACTCCCGTCGGCGAAGACAACCTGCAGCCGCCGAACAGTAGCTGCTGGTAGATGATGACGATCAAAAAGAGTGGTTGTTCAACTAAAGAAATGGTGTTGTTCATTCACAGCTCAGTTCAGACGAGTAGGTAAGATTGACAATTCTGACTCAGGGAATTTTTTTATTATTATTTTTTTTTGCAATAGCTAATTTTTGAAGAAAGTCACTTGAGTTCAATAAAAGCGGCCCAGGTTTACTATTGGCAACAAGCTTGTGGGTTATTAGGAGCATTGGGGTTTACATTAACTTTCACAATTTGGATTATATTTGTTCTTTGAGCATTGTAATATTTTAATGTTGCTACCTAAAATTGTAAATTACTCATTTTTTTATACAAATAAAATAGTAAAATTGTTATGCACGCCCACTCAACCAACATAGTTGTTGCAAAGTTAACAAAATGCATCAACAGAAGTACGTAGAAGTAAGCAAAATTGTATTTTTTGTGCTTGGTGCAATGACAACTGTGGAAACAGTTCATGCTCATTAATGATTCTTGTCACTGCTATCAAGGTATTTTATGAATGTAAACGTACACGGTTATTTAAATATTGTTGCACTGCTACAGGACATAATAATTCTTTTTTGTCTCTTGTAGGTTGTCGATCTTTTTGCGCCATATCTAAGAGGAGGAAAGATTGGCCTGTTTGGTGGTGCTGGTGTTGGAAAAACTATCCTTGTTGTGGAGTTTATTATCAATGTTGGTAAGACCAATGGTAAGTAAAAATTATTATTTTAGTAAAATTAATACACTATAAGACCATAATATGCTTGACATTTTTATAGACTATTATTATATTGTTTTAACATGTGGATTCTCAATATTTGCCGGTGTCGAAGAACTTACTCGTGAAGGTCTAATGGTTTATACAGAGAAATGATGGAAAGTGTTATCATGAAGCTGGGGGACAAACAGGTAAGTGTATCGAGGCTTATGTAATTTGTAATATGTTTTATTAATTTTGTCCGTTTTGTCTGATTTTTTTGTATCTTTTTGTTCATGTACTCAGAGAGAGAGAGAGAGAGAGAGAGCTCTTGTCTATGGTCAAATGAATGAACCACCAGGTGCTCGTGTTCATGTTGTGTTGATTGTGGATGAACATCTTAGAGATGCTCAAGGACCGGTCATGCTTCTTTTTATTCACAATTATTTTCTGTTTTACTCAGGTAATGCAATGTTTCAAAACTTCGTTTAAATTTACAGATGTGGCCACGTGCCATCAGTAACCTTTTGTTTTTATCAGATGCATGCAGGCAAACTCAAATTATAGTTTAATGATTTGGTTAGCACATTGCATCCCCCCTAAGAGTAGTGGTACAAGCTTTGTCACTAATTCAATTCTTGCCCCAACCTCCAAACAGGTACCATTGTGCAAATCAAGTCTTGCAGGTTGTTTACACCATTCTAGGTCTGATTTTGGTGTTTAACATCAAATTCATAAGCATTTCACTTGCAATTTGTTTATATTTTTGTTGTGCAGTTTGATTTCAGGATATAAAATGGATTGGTATGTGGATGTGTCTAGTATTAAAGAATATTTAAAATAGGACTTATGTATATAATTACATTATCAATCAGTGTGAGGTATTCTAAATTTCTAACTGTCAATTACATCATGGTCAAAACATGTTGCAATTAATATGGATTTTAAGCAAACTGTATTTGTAACAAAGGGAGTCATTTTAAACAGTATCAACTGTAATCGGCATAAATTTGTTTATAAAAAAAAATATCAAAAGAAGGTTCAAGTCTAAATAACTTCAAGTTAATGCAGTTTATAGTAAAATCAATTCGGGTCAAAACGGGTCTTTTCAAAAATGTTATTTAATTTGGGTCAAATGGTTTCTTTTATCAAAAAACACCAACTTGCTTAAAGTCAAAACGTCTTGCCCGAATTAACAAGAAATCAAAACTGAGTTAACGATTTCTTATGGCAAACAGTTTGCTTTCTGTATTTTCAGAGTTTTTTCTATAAAATATTTCAATCTTAGTTGTTATTTGTGTTATAGGAGATGGATTTGGGTACTGAACTACTGGCCATTGAATTTGGTAAGTTTTTATTTTAACTTCCTTTTTTTATTTATTATACATTTTAAACACCATGCAAATGAAAATGATTAGTATATATAGAGGTAAACAGATGTACATGAAGGTCAATGGTCATATTAAGCTAATCTAGCAGGCTACTGGT
The DNA here is from genome assembly GCF_021521415.1 of Bidens hawaiensis. Classification (NCBI taxonomy): domain Eukaryota; kingdom Viridiplantae; phylum Streptophyta; class Magnoliopsida; order Asterales; family Asteraceae; genus Bidens; species Bidens hawaiensis. The sequence goes on from NW_027491051.1 coordinate 1,794,343, forward strand.
GGGCTGTAAAAGAACCGAACATTTGGTGAGCCGTTCGGCGCGACGTTCGTTTATGTGCATTTGTTTATTATTATCATACGGGAAGTCTATGAAAGCTCATGGTCATGCTTTTGACTGAATAACTGCGGTGCTGACAAAAAAAAAAGAAGCACATGGTCTGTTTCGGTAATGGAGTTTCTTTTTTTTAACCCGGTAGCGTTTGTAATTGTATTCGAATACCGAAACGACCCCCGAACTCGATTACCTAATCCCACCTGAAACCTCACCTGCCTTGCCCAAACTTGTTTATGTTTTTAATGGGGTTTGGGTAAGTCGGGTGTTGTTTAAGCACGTTTTGGAGGTTCGGTAATCGATTTTGGGTTGTTTGTGACTCGTAAATAACTTTCAAATGCCCTTGGTTGTAAACTTGGAACCGAAATTGTGCAACCTGATTCATTTTGATGCAAGCAATATGCAGTTTAGGCACATTTGATGCTCCAATTACTTACAATTCTAGAATTTTCCTTTAAAATTTCGTTTGGCTCAGTAGCATTTGACTTGAATTAATCGATAATTTGTGACTCAAAATGCAATTGTCAAAACTTTTATGTTTTGTATTTTTTATTCTCTCTTTTGTTTGATATAGAGGACTCTACAGGACTATTATGACTTTTTTGTAGAGTTAATGTTGCAGTCAAGCAAAACTATGGTGAAAAGTCTGCGCAAGTTAATGTTTTATATGTTTGGGATCTAAGATGAAGTTTCCCACGCTATCGGAGCACTTGTACCAATAGACAATGCATTGTGTCATCTGGGTTAACGACTACATTGCTTTTGCTATGAGGACTGGAAGAGTGCCAACAAAGGCGTTTGGGACTTCGGGTTCTTTTTTTTATCTTTTTTTTTAGTTTTGGTGTATTACTCTCTTGGAGTCTTAGGTTTGTAAAAAGATAAAATAGTTGTTTCAAACAAACATACATGTATATATTTTTTTAAATAAAAGTCTATGTTTAAAAACAAAATTTGCTACTAGATGAATTCTTGACTAAAACATTGTATTGGTAGATCACACCGATTCTATTAAATTAAAACTAACAAAATAACTAAATAATATATCACGAGAAAATTGATAAACTAATGAAAAGGAATACCGCGTTGTAACTTGTTGCTTCCGCCGCGTCGCATGGGTATCCTGCTAGTATATATATATATATATATGGAAAAACATGTCAGCAAACATAATAAATTTAAACATCAAATTCAAGCAACACAAAACTTCTTCAAACTTTCGGACCAAAAAGTTAACCATTTACATTGTCTAGATATTAAAAGTTAAAATGTTGAGTCAAATATTTGACCTGAAAATGACATAAGAAAGACTAAGTGAGATTCAAATTTTCTCAACACTCCTCTGAAACGGCTAAGTATGGAAACCGAGCAAACTTGGACATCCGAGCAGGGTTTTACTTGTCCTAGCAAGGTATTTGCCTATTGGGCAATGTTATTTTCTTAAAGTCTTCTTAAGTGTTAATCCGAGCACGGTTCACATTGTCTAGCAAAGGTTCTTCAAGCCGAGCATAGTTTGCTTACAAGCAAGCTCTTGGCTAAACCAAGCTTCTGAAGCCAAGTATTTGGAAGATCAAGCAAGGTTTGATTAATAAACAGTAGTCCGAGCATGCTTGTGGAAAGTGATCAAGAAATGTTGTAAGTACTTTCTCCAGGAAGGTTCAACCCCGAGCAAGCTACATTGCTACCAACACAGTTCAAATAGTGTTGACAGCACACTATGGTTTGCTTAATAAGTTAACATCTAACAAAGGGTTGAAGGGATTCATGAAGAACAGTTTGCTCGTAGGACCATATCGAGCAAATTTTGCTATGGTCAAGAGATTTGAAGTCTGCTAGGTGAGTATTTTCTTTGGAAAATACTCTTAGTAAAATCTACCCGGAGAACTGTTCACCAACACACTTACAGGTTACCAGGTCTACTCGTAAAAGACAAAAGGCACAAAGCCTAGTAGGATAAGACAATTGACACAAAGTCTACCCAGAAGACCTGTTTATACACTTAGTATATTTTTGTATATGTAATTTGATTATGTACCAATCATTAGGGTTTCTAGAAGGAATGACAACTGTCAGGTGGTGGCAGGCCTATAAATAGAATAATTTAGGGCACCCCTAACACGGGTTACACTTTTCAGACCTAAGAGAATATTTTCTGATATTGAGTGTGACGGGAGTCCTAGGATTAGTACGGACAACACATTCCTTACAAGAAACCCTAATCGATTAACATTTGTATGAATCTTTTCTATAAATGCAAATCTTTTGAGTTATTGTTTGTGTTTGTTGCATTTATTAATCCTCAAGCAACAACCCTGTTTGTTTCTGATTCCGCCGTTAACAAACATTGTTCTTATCCAAAATATCAACCGTCATTAACCTGCTTGTCGACACATCTACATTGTGGGTTATGACATTATCTTGAGTGTGAGTGATCAATATTCGGGACCAGACATCAGAGCATGTTCGTTGCTGTTCGGGTGAAGAAATTGTTGCTATTTCCATATCTGAAGAAGAAAGATGACGTAAGCAGAACACTGTTTTATTGAAGTATGACGTCAGTTACTCTATTCTTCATTTCCTTTTAGATCTACAAATTTCCGGTGTCTTCTTTTACTTATTTTAATTAAAGATTGCGTATTTATTACTTAATCTTGCTCCAATCGAACCAGATACATCAAATCTAAAGATTTGACTCTCAGACTGATTGTTTTCAAATCTCGATTTTTACTCTGTTTTTAGCTTTTCTCTGTTTCTTTAAAATCATTTTTAAAAAATACCAAAAAAAATGCTTGGTTATGAAGAGCAAGAGGTCTCCACTAACAAGATTCCTAAGTTGTACGAACAGGAAAACTTTGTGAAATGGAAGTTCATGTTTGAGGCTGCTGTATGCTATAATGATGTTGATAGGTGGAACTCAATCAAAAGAGGTCCTTATGTAGCTGATGGAGCAAATGCCAATCAAGTTGTTGGTAAAAGGATGAGAAAGGTGGATGACAAGGCTCTAGCTATGATCAAGCTGGGTCTGTTTTGGGAAATTTTGACTAAACTTGCATATCATGCTACAACTAAAGCTATGTATGATGCTGTGCTTGAAATGATCGAAGGGAACACTGAGTTGAAAAACATCAAGAAACAAAGACTCAAGCAACAACTTGAAAGATTCATATTCAAAGATGGGGAAAGATTGAAGTCAATTCTTGAAAGATTTATAGCTATTGTGAATGACCTAAAAACCACTGATTATGTAATGAATGACCTTGATTTGACCACCAAGTTAATGAATTCAATGCCAAAGGAGTGGTATACAGCCAGCAAATTAATCCTTCAAAAACCAAATTTTGAACAACTCAAGTTGGATGATGTAATTTGCTTTCTACAAGATGCCGAGAAACAGATGATTGAGAATGAAATGATCAAGGAAGATAAGCCATGTTTCCAGGTGTCCAATGCTTTTATTGCACCTATGGGAAACTTGTCTACCAAAAACCAACAACAGATCCCAATCATAGAAGAACCTACTGAACATGGTGTTGATACACCTAAAGCATTTGTTGGTGGTAGCTCAAATAACCAAGGAAACCAGTCAAGGTTCAATGTCTAACTCATAGATGACAATGACTCTGCCTCCTTGGCAAGTGGGAATTTACCTTACTCTGGTGGAAACAATGGTCAAGGGAGTGAAACTCAAGCATTGTTCTCTATGTTCACTGAGTCATACAATGCATTTGTAGCCAAAAACATGTTCCACACAAGTGTCATTCAAGATGATATGGAACAGATTGATGCTGATGATCTTGAAGACATGGACTTGAAGTGGCAGGCTGCAATGCTAGCACTAAGAAGCAAGAGGTTGTTTAACAGGACTGGAAGATCTCTAGTTTCTGGACCACATGAAAGGATCGGATTTGATAAGTTTAAGACAATCTGTTACAATTTCCAGCAACCTGGACACTTTGCCAGAGAATGTAACCAGCCTAGAAACTTCCAAGTTAATCAATACCAGAACTAGCAACCAAGAAATCAGCTGCAATACCAGCAGAATCAGCCAAGAAACAACAATTACAACAACTTCAACAACTATAAACAACCACAAATGAATAATCAACAAGTTATGCCTCAGAATCATAATTACCATAGAAATCAAAACCCTCAAACTGCTCCAAATAACCCCAATACAAACAATCAAAATCAACCAAGAAACCAAGGGAATGTAGCTCTTGCTGCACAAAAAAAAGGAAATTTTGATTGGAGTGACCATGCCGATGACATCACAATTGCTAATGTTGCACTGATGGCAAAGATTGAGAATGAGGATAAATCTTCTTGTTCACAGGTACCTTCAAACTCTACAACTGATTTAGTTGAAACAATTGATGCATTGAATGTGGAAGTAGGTAAGTTGGAAAGTGAATGCTTTAGAAAACAAAGCATAATTAATGGGTATCAAGCAAGTGATACAGTCAATGAAGAAAATATTAGAAGTCTTGAAGATGATTGTATGGTTAGTTACAGAATTCAGTCAAGGTATGTGACTGAGATTGATGGTTTAAAGAAGATGATTGTTGAAGAAAAGGTGAAGAATACCAAGTTACAAGTTGAGAATAAGTTTTTCAAGAACTTAGTCTCTACTGGAAACATTTGTGCTATTTTGAACAAGGTAAAAGAAGAAGATAAGAACAAAGTTGTTCCACCACCATTCAACAACAATTATTTATCCAAGGTAGACAAAGAAAAGAGAGAAGGATATCTTGAACAATTCAGAGATGTTTTTCAAGAAAAGAGAGAAGGATATCTTGAAAAATTCAGGTACAACATGGTTGAAGTTGTTGGAATCGATCTGCCCAAGACACATATTAGAGTAGATGTGGCTAGTATGTATTGATCCAAGTCGGGTCATACCCAATAACAAGCTAGACAAACGCCATGATAATTATTGTTAGATATGATCTAAAGTAATAATTAACACTAGTATATTTGGAAATTGGTATTTCTAAATATTTGCATCTGTGTGTTAAATAAATTATATGGATAATTTATGTTAGAGAAGTTTTATTATTTATATGGACAGATAATAAAAGTTAAAAGAAAATAAACAAAAGATTTGGTTTTTGGTTTTGGGGGGAAACCCCTTAAGGGGGCCGGCCCCTCACTCCTCTCTCTCTCTCTCTCTATCCTCTCTCTCCTTTTGTTGTTTTCTCCAATACATGCAAGGATCTCTATTGGGAGATGACTTCTTCTTGGATATAACATTTACACCTTCTCTCTCACACACATATTCTCTCCACTCTCTCTCGGCCGAAAACCCAAGAGAAATTGCAAAGAGTGTAAGGACCCTAGCAACCAAAGGTGTTTGTTGGAGCTTGTCGGGTATACAAGCTTGAGGATTCCTTTCCTTGGATTCTAGCCATTCAACTCATTCACCCATTCGATTTTTCTGGACTTGAAGGTATGTATGTTTAAACACCCTATGGATGTGTTCTTGATAGCTTGATAATCGTGTATGGATCCTGGATTGGGTTTAACATAAATCGGTTTATGTGTAATGGTTAACAAGATTTTAAACTTATATCTTCCGCTGCGTTTTCCTCAATAAATGGTTATTTTGGACTTTGATTATCTTGCTAAAACCCAACAATGGTATCAGAGCCGCTTATACGATTACATGCTTCAAAATGGGTTCTAAAGTCCTCGGGTTTGATGGTATTCTTTACCATATTGGCCGAGTACTTTAGGCATTTTGGTTGTCCCTTGGTTTTTCAAGTTTACACCATACATGCATGTTGTTAAAACTGGAAAAATTAGTCATTTTGGTTGCCAAATTTTGTTTGGGCTGAAACTGTGTTCTTTAGTTTTGTCCGAGAACTCAATGGTAGAAAACCATAGTTCTCAGTCTGGCCGAAGACACCGGAAACCCTGTTCTCGGTTGGCCGAGAACTCATGGTTGCGAACCATGAGATTTTGGTTGACCGAAAAAAAGTTCTCGGTTGGACCGAGAACTTATGATGATGAATCATGGTTCTCGGTGTTGACCGAAAACAAGTTCTCGGTTTTGGCCGAGAACAATAGGTTCTCAGTGAACCATAGCTTTCGGGCCGAAAACTCTGAAGCTTTGGTTTTGGCCGAGAACTATGTGTTCTCTGTTTTAGGCCGAGAACTAAGGGTAAACAAGGGGAACCATTCTGGTCAAGGGTTGACCTGCCTGGTCAAAAGGTTGACTGTTTGTTTGGATGTTCATTACCTAGACATGACCTTGTGTATGTTGAAGAATTATCGTGTTGAGATTCTTTAATTCATTGGTTGTAATTTTCTTTATTCGGGTTTGTAATCTATTTATTCCTTCAAATAGCGTGTAATAATAAATAGAATAGTTGTACTTTCTTTTACTAGACAAAAGGTATTAGGATATATTTTGTAAAAGAGGATGCAACTACCATGCTTTGGTCAAAGCCCAATTAAAGAAGAAGGATCACAACAAGATGTGAACGCTTGAAGCATATGGATGTGGAGTCAAGTGGGAGTTCACTATCTCATACCTTGTGTCATGCTCTTCCTTTAGGAGAGACCTTTTGACCCACTTATTTCAGTCAATAAGTGTTGTCTATCTAGGTGGCTATGGTTATGAACATGTGTTTGTATTTTATGCTTGTATGGTTGTTTTAATTTTATTGTTTTATCAATTATGGATGTTACAATTAAATCGACAACTAGCATAAAATTGATTCCTTTGAAATTGTTAAGTGATAAAATTGGTTTTATTAGCTATTAATGATTTCATAATAAAATGGATTTTATTAAAAGGGAATTTGAAATTGATTTTTCAATGAGTACCATACATTTGAATGCATGCTTATGAAAGGTACAAATAAATAGTTTTCCAATCTAGAACTTTGAAAACTAAGATCTCTTTTATAAACAAGTTAAACACCATCCTTTTATACAACACTTAAGTCACTTGTAGACTTGAATTGTGGGATAGGGTCACCTAACCATATTTAAGAAAACTTGTGATCTTAAGGTGGTTTTACAATACTTTTGGAATTCGGATCACCTAACCACTTGTATGTGTAAACTCACACGTGTGTGTAAGTAGGACGACTTGATTTGGAAACCATGTAAATAGGGTCACCTTAACATGGCATTCAAAGGTGTTGATGGGATTGAAACATACCAACTAAACATATGATGTTTAACCGATCCCATAAAGCTAGAAGTTGCAAAGGGTTGCAATCATCAAACGTTGACTACCTTGTTAATTCGAATAGTAGGATAAAGGTCACCTAACTACTATTTGAATGAAACGTTGGATTCTAGGTTTTAATCAATAATTGTCTTGGAGACATCAAAGGCTTTAAAGATTAAAATTTTATTGATATCAAAAATACTAAATTGAACTTTGTTAAATTCTTTTATAGATGGCCGCAAACAATGCACCGAACGCTATTATCCCACCTGTGCATAACTTATCACTGAGATCCATTTTGGATAAGGATCGTCTAAACTATAATAATTTCATAGACTGGTATCTAAACTTGAGAATTGTTCTCAAGCAAGAAAAGAAATATTATATTATAGATGATCCCATTCATGGACTTAGATGCCTACGCGGATTTGTTAAAGTACACCGAGGATTTGGTGCAGGTTTCTTGCCTCATTTGGGAACAATGATTCCCGAGATCCAAAAGGACTTTGAGAATTATGGGGCATATGACATGGTTACCCAGCTTAAGGAAATGTTCCTTACTCAAGCTAGGGTTGAGCGTTTCGAAACAGTTCGAGCGCTTCATGCATGTCATATGGAAGAAACCCAATCTGTATCATCTTATGTGCTTAAGATGAAGAGCCACATTGATCGGCTTGAACGGCTAAATTGTCCCATCTCAAAAGAGTTAGCCACGGATTTGATCCTTAATGGCTTAACTAAAAGGTTTGAGACATTCGTTATGAACTACAACATGAACGGATGGGACAAGAGCATTGGTGAGCTTCACGCAATGCTTAAGACAGCCGAGGCCGGTATGGGTAAAAAGGTTTTACCCGTTCTTGCGATCAATGAAGGTGGCTCAAAGAAGAGGCATCACCCAGAACCCAAGGCAAAGGTTGCTATGGGTAAGGGTCAAGTCAAGAAGGGGTTCAAGGGAAAGGCAAAGGCGGAGCCAAAACCAAAGAAGCTAAAGGTTAGCGCTGAGGATCCGTGTTTTGTTTGTGGAGAGATAGGTCACTGGATGAGGAACTGTCCGACCTATCTCAAAGAGTTGAAAGCTAAGAAGGATGCAGGGCAAACCTCAGGTACAACTTTCATGATACACATTGATCTTAATATTATTTCTTCTAACACATGGGTATTGGATACCGGATGTGGAACTCATATATGCAATTCATTGTAGGGGTTCAAAAGAAGAAATGATGTGAAGAAAGGAGATATAAGTCTCTTCATAGGTAATGGAGCAAAGGTTGACGTCCAAACCCGAGGAGATTATGTTTTAAATCTTCCAAATGGTTTGGAAATTATCTTTAAAAACGTTTTATATTCTCCTAGTTTAACTAGGAATATTATCTCCGTTTCTGTATTAAGACAATTTGGATATGATTTTAAGTTTGTTGACAATGGTATTTATGTTTTCATGGATAATGTCTTTTATTTAAAAGCGATGCCCTTTAATGGCATCTATGAATTAATTCATGATGACTCATACATTGATAATTCGTTGTACCAAGCTAACACCAAAAGACTCAAGTTGGATTTGTGTAATACTTTTCATTGGCATTGTCGCCTTGGTCACATAAACAAGGATCGCATTCATACACTTCGAAAGAATGGTCTTTTGAAATCGAATGATGACTCATTTGATGAGTGTGAATCTTGTTTATTGGAAAAGATGACCAAAGAACCCTTTAATGGAAAAGACTTATTAGGCATCATACATTCGGTTGTATGTGGACCTTTTAGGACAATGACAAGAAATGGTGAAAGATACTTCATTACCTTTACCGACGATTATCGCTATGGGTATGTATTCTTGTTAAGACACAAGAATGAAGCCTTTGAAATGTTCAAAGTCTTCCAAAATGAAGTACAAAATCAACTCAACAAAACAATCAAGGTACTACGTTCCGATAGAGGAGGTGAATACCTCAATGATGTGTTTCTAGAACATCTTAGGAGTTGTGGGATTGTATCACAACTTACTCCACCTGGAACACCACAACATACTGGTGTGTTCGAGAGGAAGAATCGAACTTTATTAGATATGGTTCGATCCATGATAGATAGAATCTCATTACCTCTATCATTTTGGGGTTTCGCTGTGATCTCCGCAGCATGTATTTTAAATATGGCACCAACCAAGAAAGTGGATAGGACACCTTTTGAAATATAGCATGGAAAGGTGCCATCATTATCATATTTAAAGATATGGGGTTGTGAGGCTTATGTAAAGATCTACACCCCAGATAAACTTGAAAGCCGATCCACTAAGTGTATATTTGTAGGATATCCTGGAGATTCGATGGGATATTATTTCTACAATACAAGCGAGCATAAAGTGTTTATAGCTTGAAAGGCAAAGTTCTTGGAAAGAAGGTTCCTTATGGAAGGAACCGACAGAACAATGGAACTCGAGGAGAACGAGAACCACAAGACGATACACGTTTGGTCGACAATAGCAATCAACAAGAGGTTGTTGAAGATGATCAAATGGTTGATCAGAACACACAAAACATTCGCAAATCTGGTAGAAATAGCACCCCACCTGAGATATTTGGATTTTTCATGGATGGATGCTATGTGATAGATTCGGATGAACCGACCACATACCAAAATGCAATGTCACAATCTGATTGTGACAAATGGCTGGAAGCCATGAATGTTGAGATTCAATCCATGCATGATAACCAATTTTGGGACTTGGTTGCACCACCTATAAATTCCAAACTGGTTGGAGTAAGGTTAGGCAAAGGGTTTTACTCAAAAATCAAGGGGTTGATTATGATGAAACTTTCTCGCCTGTCGCGATGCTAAAGTCTATAAGGATATTGTTTGCCATAGCCGCATATTATGACTATGAGATATGGCAAATAGATGTTAAAACTTCTTTTCTAAATGGCCATCTTGAGGAAGATGTCTATATGGTTCAGCCTGAAGGTTTTGTCAATCCACAACATCCTAATAAGGTATGCAAGTTGAAGAAATCAATCTATGGATTGAAACAAGCATCTAGAAGTTGGAATCGCCGTTTTAACGATGAAGTCAAGAAATTTGGATTCATCAAAAACGTTGATGAAGCTTGTGTGTATAAGAAAGCTAGTGGGAGCATCATTACCTTTCTGGTATTATATGTCGATAACATATTGTTATTTGGAAATGATATAACAACCTTGGAAGGTGTAAAAGCCTGGCTTGGAAGCTGTTTTTTCATAAAGGATCTTGGTGAAGCCGCCTATATTCTAGGAATAAGGATCTATAGGGATAGATTAAGGCGGTTGATAGGTTTGAATCAAAGTGCATACATTGAAAAAATCTTGAAAAGGTTCAAGATGGAAAACTCTAAGAAAGGTTTGGTACCTATTCAAAGAGGAACAATGTTGAGTGCTTCTCAGGATCCGAGCTCAAAGGATGAGCAAGACAAAATGAATGGGATCCCATATGCATCTGCTATATGATCAGTCATGTATGCCATGATTTGCACTAGACTGAATGTGTCATGCGCCTTGAGCATGACGAGTAGATACCAACAAAATTCGGGAACTAGCCGTTGGATGGCTGTGAAGAGCATATTGAAATACATTAGGAGGACTAAGGATATGTTTCTTATATATGGCTCTGGTGAGGAGGAACTCATTGTAAAGGGTTACACTGATGTGAGTTTCTAAACTGATCGAGATGATTCTCGATCACAATCGGGATATATTTTCATTCTCAATGGTGGTGCTGTCTCCTGGATGAGTGCAAAACAAGACGTGGTCGCTTTGTCCACCAATGAATCTGAATACATCGCCGCCTCCTTGGCAGCTCAATAAGCTGCATGGATTAGGAAGTTCATTGCCGATCTAGGAGTGGTCCATACCATTCAGGACCCTCTAGAAATATTTTGTTACAACGAGGGTGCGATTGCTCAAATCAAGGAACCCCGTGCATATCAAAAGACAACGCATATTGAGCGGAGATTAAACTACATAAGGGATGAAGTTGAAAAAGGAAAGATATGTATTCGCAAACCTCACACTGATCAAAACATTGCGGACCCACTCACGAAACTCCTTGAAAGGCCGAAGCAAGAGGGTCATACTTGCGCCTTAGGACTTCGATATTCTAGTGATTGGATTTGATCAGAATTTTGTATTTGGAAATTGGAACAATTTTATTTTAACTCAATCATATGGTTTTGGTTATGCTCATGTTCTTGAGTTATGTTCCATTTTAGTATGTTTAAATCCATGAATATTTGAATTATTCTAAACGTCCGTAGTCGATCATAGTTGTGAGAACAAATATGAAAGTAAGACTATTATGAACTTGGATTGGTAGATATTCATAAGGTATGCTACCAAGGTTCATAGATATTTATGGGATAAATATTGGACTAACCCGCCCTAAACTTTACTTCATGGAATCCTTGTGATTTGTGATCATAAGTAAATTTTAGTAAAGGCGAACATCATGGTATCCTCCGACCTGAGATACATATAGGGTCTTGATATTCACCAACTATTATTCTTTGACTTGGTTCTTCGCTGCTCTGAAATATGTCAGTATATAAGGCTAAGCTCAAGAGTAATACAAGGTGATAGTGAGAGACGTATGTAGTCAATAAGGGATTTGTCCCTCTTATTCGTTGAGAGTTAAATGTCTAAGGCCTAATAAGTTAAATCAACAGTGAATGATCACTCTATGTCTCTGGATTTAACATGACATTTATGGCAAAAGGATTGATGATAGTTTCACCTAAATTATATCAAGTATGGAACTTGAAGGGGATGATGTTATTGAATGACACTTCGTCATGCGTATTAGGGATAGTAAACCGTTGTTAGGTGGTATTTGCTATTTGCATCAATCTTCTATGTACCTTGTGGAAGTGGGAGATTGTTGGAATCGATCTTTCCAAGACACATATGAGTTGATGTGGCTAGTATGTATTGAACCAAGTCTGGTCATACCTAATAACAAGCTAGACAAACGCCATGATAATTATTGTTAGATATGATCTAAAGTAATAATTACCACTAGTATATTTGGAAATTGGGATTTCTAAATATTTGCATCCATGTGTTAAATAAATTATATGGATAATTTATGTTAGAGAAGTTTTATTATTTATATGGATAGATAATAAAAGTTAAAAGAAAATAAACAAAAGATTTGGTTTTTGGTTTTAGGGGGAAACCCCTTAAGGGGGCCGGCCCCTCACTCCTCTCTCTCTCTCTCTCTCTCTCTCTCTCTCTCTCCTTTTGTTGTTTCTCCAATACATGCAAGGATCTCTATTGGGAGATGACTTCTTCTTGGATATAACATTTACACCTTAGCAACCAAAGGTGTTTGTTGGAGCTTGTTGGGTATACAAGCTTGAGGATTCCTTTCCTTGGATTCTAGCCATTCAACTCATTCACCCCTTCGATTTTTCTGGACTTGAAGGTATGTATGTTTAAACACCCTATGGATGTGTTCTTGATAGCTTGATAATCGTATATGGATCCTGGATTGGGTTTAACATAAATCGTTTATGTGTAATGGTTAACAAGATTTTAAACTTATATCATCCGCTGCATTTTCCTCAATAAATGGTTATTTTGGACTTTGATTATCTTGCTAAAACCCAACAGAAGTGAGTAAAGATGGAGAGTTTATTACAAAAGAAAAAGTAAGAGATGATAAATCAATTGGTATTCGAGTTTCTAAAGATGACTTTGATTCTGATGATCTGAATGTAGATGACTTAAGTGATCAAATCACAGATGAAGAGATTCAGGCTGCAGAAAGAAACAGAAGACAGAAGAAACCTGAATCAATTGATAAACTTCCATTGTTGCCACCTATGACACTAAACATGAAGAAACAAAATGAAAGAATCAAGAAAGAACATGTGTCTTTTGACATATGTGAAAGGTCAAAGGTGAGCTATAATGCAGTAAGGCCACCAAGCAAGGCTGTCTTGAAAAGAATAAGTGACAACAACAAGAAAAAAGGTAACTGAAACAATTGTTGGTAACAACTTTATTCCAGTTTACCCAGTTTTCTCAAGCCATGAAGTGCTTGATATTGGAGAAGTTGAAACTATGGTAGAATATGAGAAGAGAAAGTCAAGGCATAAGGGAAGCCTATATGAAGAGCCTATGAATATGAAGGAAATCATTTTTGTTAAGAGAAAGACTGAAAGACAAGATATTAAGATTGAAGAGTTTGTTCCTTTCTCAATTGACTTTGATGGTCTGAAGACTCAGAAAACACTTGGGGTTAAACCACCTAGACCAAGTGAGAGATTCAAGAAAGGGAATAATCATGAAAATTAAAAGGAAAGGTGTGGTGCAAGAAATGTGATTAATATGGTCACCACACTGATTCTTGCAATGAAAGATTCAACCTCAAACCTTTTCATGTTCCCAATAGGACAAAGTTTGGTCAAAACTTGTGCTTTATAAACAAAAATATGATGAATACTTGGGAAAAGAAAACGTGTGTGGAAAGGAGATTATGAGTGAAACTGTTCAGATAGCTGCAGAGAAAGTTAAGAGAGAAAAGAAAGTTGATGTGAAATCAAAGAAACATGTGGCTGAACCAGTAAAAGGAAGTGTTTTTCCCAAGAAGTCTGAACCTGTTGTTAAGAAGAACTTTCAACCCTTGAGAATTGTCCCCAAACAAGACACAAAATCAGTAAAGTCTGAGGATTCTCAAGGATCACCAAGCAATGAAAAGATAAGAAACAAAGGTGTCTTTTCTAGAAAGAAACCAACTGAACTAACTTGTGATGAAAAGTTTCTTTTGAAGCATGGATTTAAACCTCAAGCATTTCTTTGGAAACCTAAGGTTGAACTGAAGAAGGAGAAGAATACTGATGTGAGAGATTACTTTGACACAAAGGACTATGTATTGAATGACCATCAAAGCACAACACCTTTTGTCAAGACTCCAGGAGAATGTGGTTATGAAACAGATAATTCAGATAACATTGAAATTAAACATGAAGATCCTGAACCCATTTCTCTCACAGCTAATGCATCTATTGTTACTAATTCTGATGATTTTCAAGTTGAATCAGCTTGCAGTTCATCATCTAACTAATGACTCTCTTTCATATGTGCAGGAACAGTCCACTCCACTGAATGAAGTATGGTATATGGATAGTGGATGTACTAGGCACATGACTTGTGACAAGAGGTCACTTGTTAACAATGAAGAAAAGTTTGAGGGTCCGGTGGCATTTGGTAGTGATGAAAATGGTGGAAAAATAGTTGGAAAAGGGATCTTGACCAATGGAAAAGTTACATTTGACAATGTATTCTATGTCTAGGGACTATAGTATAGCCTTTTAAGCATATCACATATGTGTGATAAGGGTCATAAAGTTGGTTTTGATGACTCACACTATTTCATCTTAAGACCTGAATATGTTATCCCACCTGATATTATCATGATGATGGCCCCAAGGAATGTCAATTTATATGAACTTAACATGAAAGATGTTGTTTCAATGGGTGGTACATGTTTTGTTTCTAAAGCCACTGAAAATGAGTCAAAATTGTGGCATAGAAAGCTGTGTCATGTCAATCTCAAGAACATGAACAACCTAGTAAAAGGTGAGCATGTAATTGGCTTGCCAACTAGAGAGTTCAAGTTGGATGAAAATTGTATCTCATGTCAAAAGGGAAAGCATCACAAGTCTTCTCACAAGACTAAACTCATCAACTCATTGATCAAGTGCTTGAGAGTTCAAGGTGGATAAAGTTGCTGATGTAAGAGATTACTCAGAAATAAAAGACTATGTGGTTCAAGAGTATGACATTGCACCAGAAGAATGCCAAAGCACAACCTCATTTGTTAAAAATCCAAGAGAGGGTGGCTATGAAACTGATAATTCAGACAATATTGAAGTCACTCATGAAGATCCTGAACCAATAACACTCACCTCCAATGCTGCTACTAACATTAAGTCTGATGATACACAAGTTGAGATAGCTTGCACTTCATCACTCAACTAATCAAATTCTTTCTTTTATGCAGGAACAGTCCACTCCTCTGAATGAAATATGGTACATGGATAGTGGATGTTCTAGGCACATGACTTGTGACAGGAGGTCACTTGTTAACTATGAAGAAAAGTTTGAAGGTCCTGTGGCATTTGGGAGTGATGCAAATGGTGTAAAGATAGTTGGAAAGGGAATTTTAACAAATGGAAAGGTTTCATTTGGTAATGTGTTTCATGTTGAAGGTCTACAGTATAATCTGCTAAGCATATCACAAATGTGTGATAAGGGTTACAAATTTGGTTTTGATGACTCACACTGTTTCATTCTAAAACCTGAATTGGTAATCCCACCTGAAATGATTATGATGATGGCCCCAAGAAATGGAAACCTATATGAGCTGAATATGAAAGAAGCTGTTTCAAGGGGTGGTGCATGTTTTGGTTCCAAAGCCACTGAAAATGAGTCGAAATTGTGGCATAGGAAATTGTGTCATGTGAATCTGAAGAACATGAATAGAATTGTGAAAGGTGAGCATGTAATTGTGTTGAGTCAAGATATGACCAGAACTGATCATAAGGAAGATTGGAATCTTCTCAACCTCCTCAGAATTCGCTAAGTATAGAACCAGGCACACCTGAGACATCCAAGCAGGCTTTTACTTAGCCGGGCACGATATTTTGCCTATCGGGCAAGGTTATCTTCTGGAATTCTTCTTAAGTGAATATCTGAGCAGGGTTCACTAATTAGTGCATTGCCGAGTAAGGTTGACTAGTTAGTATATACCCGGGCAAGGATTACTTTATCTAGCAAGTTTGTTCTTCATAGCCGAGTATGGTTTATCTCCGAGTAACCTCTTGGCTAACCAAGCTCAAGAAACCAAGTGATTGGAAGACCGGGCAAGGTATTCATAATAATATTGGTCCGAGCAAGCTTGATGAGTAATGATATATTTTAAGTATCATCAGGCAAGGTTCAACTCAGACAAGGTACAAGTGCTACCGAGCACACCTTGCTAATAAGCTATTACTTAGCAAAGAGTTGAAAGGATCGTTGAAGAACAAGGTTGCTCGTTGGATACTGTCGGGTAAAGTCTGACAATATCAAGAAGATTGAAGTTTACCCGGTGAGTTATTTCCTTAGTGAAATAATCTTTTAAGTAAAGCATACCTGGAAAACTATTCCCGAGCACACATGAATGTTACCATGCCTACCCGGAGATATATATGCTGCAAAGCCTACCCAGAAGACTTGTTTTACACTTAGAATAATTTTGAATATGTAATTTGAATATGCTTTAGAATTTAGGGTTTCTATAAGGAATGACAGCTGTAAAGGAGGTGTCAGGCCTATAAAAGGAATAATTTAGGGCACGCCTCCTAACGGCAATCGATCAATCACACTTTTAGGATAAGAGAGAATATTTCTGAGTGTGACAGCCGTCTAAGAATCGTACGGACAAACTTTCCTTTAAAGAAACCCTAAATAGATTATCGTTTGTATGATGAACATTATATGAATGGAAATATTTTGAGTGAATCTTGTGTGTGTTAGTTACCTTTGATTATTGTTAAGCAACTACCATGTTTGTTAATGATTCCGCCTTTAACAAACGGTAATCTTTCTAAATATAGCAACCCGTCATTAACTCCCTTGTCAACACATTTATTTGTGTGAGTTATGACTTGATTCGCGTAAGATCTACCTGAAATCAGGGACCTGACAAATGGTATTAGAGCTTGTTACCGCTATTTTAGTAAGATATTCGTTGCTGATTGAAGATTTGAAGAAGGATGATGTAAGCAGACCACTGTTCCATTGAAAAGTGACGTCAGAAGCTTTGCTCTTCATTTTTCTTCCAGATCCACAATCTGTTGGTGTTTTCTCTTCCTTATTTCAATTAATGCTTGAATTTTTATTTCTAAACCTTGTTCTAATCGCACCAGATAACCTTGTTCTAATCGCACCAGATACATCAGATCTGAACAACCGGTTTTTTCAGATCTGATTGGCTTTTAAAACTCTGTTTTACAAAGAAACTGATTTTGATTTTTCAAAATGTCTGGTTACGAAGAACAAGAAGTGTCTACTAACAAGATAACTAGACAGTATGGATAGGAAAATTTCACAAAATGGAAGGTCTTGTTTGAAGTAGCCATGTGCTATAATGATGTTGATATGTGGAAGTCAATCAAGGAAGGTCCACAAGGCACTGTTGAGGATGGTGCTAATCCAGCTGCAACGGCAGCTGTGCGTGAGAGAATGAGGAAAGTGGATGATAGGGCCTTAGCCATGATAAACCTAGGTCTGTCATGGGAAATATTAACCAAGGTTGCACATCCTGCCGCTGCAGAGACAATGTATGATGCAATCCTTGAAATGTTTAAGGGAAATACAGAGTTGAAGAACATCAAAAAGAAAAGGCTGAAGCAACAATTGGAAAGGTTTAAGTATAAGGAAGGAGAGAGATTAAAGTCAATTCTAGAAAGATTTCTAGCAATTGTGAATGAGTAGAGGACCACTGACTATGTCATGACTGATTATGACTTGAAAACCAAGCTACTCAACTCAATGCCTAAGGAATGGTACACTGCCTGCAAGTTCATCCTTCAAAAGCCCAATTTCAATGACTTGAAAGTGGATGATGTAGTGTGCTTCCTTCAGGCTGCAGAGATAGAAATGATTGAAAATGAGATGATCAAGGAGGAAAAACCTTGCTTCAATGTAACAAATGCTTTAATTGCACCAATGGGAAACTTGTCAACCAAAAACCAACAGCAGATCCCCATTATTGAAGAACCAGTTGAGCATGGTGTTGACACACCAAAGTCTTTTGTTTGTGGTAGCACAAGTCACCATGGTAACCAGCAAAGGTTCAATGTCCAGTTGATAGATGATACTGATTCTGCCTCTATGGAAAGTGGACAAGCTCCTTACTCTAGGGGTGGAAATGGTCAAGGAAGTGAAAAGCAGGCTTTGTTCTCAATGTTTACAGATTCATATAATGCATTTGTTGCAATGAATCTGATTCATACAAGTGTGGTATAGGATGACCTTGAGCAAATAGATGCTGATGATTTGGAGGACATGGATCTGAAATGGCAAGCAGCCATGTTGGCTCTTAGAAGCAAAAGGTTATACAATAGGACTGGTAGATCACTTCTATTAGGGCCTAATGAAAGAATTGGTTTTGATAAGTCAAAAGACATTTGCTATAACTGCCAACAGCCAAGCCACTTTGCAAGAGAGTGTAATATGCCAAGAAATTATCAAATGAATCAGTTCCAAAATCAACCAAGAAACCCGTAGCATCAATATCAACATAACCAGATGAGAAACAACAATCCCAATAACAACAACTTCAACAACTATAATCCCAACTTCAACAACTTCCAGCCTCAAATGAACAATCACAATCAAGTTATGCCACAAAATCAAGGCTTTCAAAGAAATAACAACCAAAACATTCAAAATACTTCAAATAACTCAGTCCCAACCAATCAAAACCAACCCAGAAACCAAGGAAATATGGCTGTAACAACACTGCATGAAGGTAATTTTGACTAGAGCAATCATGAAGAAGACATTGCTGATGATATCATAAGGGCAAATGTGGCATTTATAGCCTTGATTGAGAAAGAAACTGGATCATCATCTCAAGTACACTCTGCTCCTACTGTTGATTTAAATGAAATTATCAATGAGTTAAAAGTTAAAGTAGGCAAGCTGGAAAGTGAGTATTTTAAGAAACAAAGTATTATCAATGTATATGAGGCAAGTGAAATGATAATTGAGGAAATAATGAAAATTTTGGAAGAAGATTGTGTGATCAGTTACAGAGCTCAGAAAATGTTTACAACTGAAATAGAAGGGTTGAAGAAAATGATTGTTGAAGAAAAGGTGCAGAACACAAAACTGCAAGTTGAGAATGAATTCTTGAAGAACTTGGTCTCCACTGGAAACATCTGTGGTATTCTAAACCAAGTACAGAAAGAAGACAAATACAAGGCAGTGCCACCACCATTCAACAACAACTTTATGCCAAAAGTTGATAAAGAGAAAAGAAATGCATATCTACAACAATTCAAAGATGCTTTTGTCGCGCCCCTCGATTTCAGCTGGATCTTAATTAATCATGTCATAACTCACACAGATTAATGTGTTGACAAGAGAGTTAATGACTGGTTGCTATATTTAGAAAGATATCCGTTTGTTAAAGGCGGAATCAATAACAAACGTACGGTTGCTAAGAATAATCAAAGGTAGAAAGCACACACAGGATTCACTCAAAAGATTTCCATCTATATAATTTTCATCATATAAAGTGGATAATCGATTTAGGGTTCTAGGAATCCTAGGACAGCAGTCACTTTCAAGAAATATTCTTACTTATCCGAAAAGTGTAAAGGCTCAAAGTCCGTGTCCTCTCTCTCTGTCTTGGCGGCGTGCCCTAAACATTCTATTTATAGGCGTGCCAACCTAGGACAGCTGTCATTCCTTCTAGAAACCCTAAATACAATCATACATATTCAAATTACATATTCAAAATAAACTAAGTGTAAAAAAAGTCTTCCAGGTAGGCTTCTCATAAATCTTCATTTTCCGAGTACGCTGTGTACTCTGCCATCCTTCATGACTTGGTAACATAGAAGTATGCTCGGGATCAGTTTCCGGGTAGACTTTGCTTGAAGAGTATTTCACCAAGTAAAATACTCACCGAGTAGACTTCAGTCTTCTTGACTTTGCCATATTTTGCCCGACAACTCCTTACAAGCAACCTTGTTCTTCAATGATCCATTTCAGCTCTTTGCTATAAAATAACTTATTAGCAAAGTGTACTCGGGAGTACTGTTCCTTGCTTGAGCTGAACCTTGCCCGATATTACTTAGAGATTTTCCTTTAGATCATCAAGCATACTTGGACCATACTTATTAATGAATACCTTGCCTGGTCTTCCAATCACTCGGCTTCTTGGACTTGGTTAACCTAATCTTACTCAGAAGAGTAATATACTTGGCCCTGAAAAACAGACTTGCTTGATAAAGTGAACCTTGCCCGGATTTACATAAACTAGTGTACCTTACCCGGCAATGCACTAATTTGCAAACCCTGCTCGGATATCCACTAAGGAAGACTACTTGAAGTAAACCTTGCCCGGTAGGCAAAATATCGTACCCGGCTAAGTAAAAGCTTGCTCGGATGTCTAAGGTGTGCTCGGATCCATTACTTAGCGAAATCAGAGAAGGTTGAGAAGATTCCAATCTTCCATTTACTTCATTTAGGTCAAATATTTGACTTAACAATCTCCCCCTTAGGTCAATTTATTGACTCAACAATCTCCCCCTAGATTGGAACACCTCAGCTGACCCAAAACATTTCTATGGTTACTTACACTTAGCAAAAATACACATCAAATCAAAAATCAAAATTACATATTCAAATAACATAAGCAAATTACATAATCAGAAAGTTGTCCGAAGACATTACAAAACAAAGCCTAACCTAGGAATTATGTCTTTTCCATGCATTGTAAGCTACTTTCTTTCTGTTGTTTATGACTGATGCAGCTTTCATTTTAAAGATGTTAAGGGCTCGGTAGTGAGTGTGACTTTCTGGTATCACCAAGTCCCTTATATCCATTAGATCTTCATCATGTAGGCAGTTTAAGTCTTCATTCTTCTTGATAATCCCCAGTATTTTGCCATCAGAGTTCCTCAGCAAATAATGCTCATTACTTTCTTTGTATTCAACTTCTGTAATAACACCATTTCTTTTCACTGTATAATTGGGGCGTGTCATACTTCTTCCAAGACTTATACAAGTATTCAGATTTGACAATGGATTCTTGTTTTTGACCTTCATTGAATAATCTCTTTCAGCAATGTCCATTCTTCTCAACTTTCCAGTCCTCTTTGACTTGTGAAATTGGACTTTTCTCCAAGTTCTCTTTTCTTTTAGTAACTTGAATCCATTATTAGCTTCTTTTAGCAGAAATTTTGTTAAATCGTTCATTTACCTTCCAGTCCTGAATCTGTCTCTGTAATCATACAAATTAAGATTAACCATCCATTCCAGTTGCTCTTGAGTGTACTCATAGAAGTCACTCCTCACAAATATCTTTCTCAATTGCCTACTTTCCATGATTACTCTCAAAAATTCACAAACAGAATCATAGTATAGTTCTCTTGGAAAATCCACATTTGATTGTGGTCTTGTTGTTCTTTGTTGTGCTGAACTACTAGATTCACCTCTTCCACCTTCACCTCTTCCACTTCTTGGATATCTTCTTGGATTAGGAGATCTGAAGGGAACAGACTTCTTGGGCTTTTGAGGTCCCTAGTTGAAAACTTTTACACAGACAGCCTCTACCATTTCAGTAGGAAGGTTAGCTAATTCAACAACATCATGTCCTGCTGCTTTAAGTTCTCTTAACATCTTTTCCATTCCAGGAGTTCTTGCCAATCCAGCAGGTACAAACCTACCATCAGCGTAGTATCTTGGGTTCTCTCCTTCTCTTAAAGCCTTTTCCCATTCAGCCTTTTGTATATAAAAGAGGTATTTCATATCCTCTTTTTCCAAGACATTGAAGTCTGCTTCAGTCATTCCTCTCTGATTTATAATTATGTTTCTTAGAATGTTTATCATTTCTTCATTTTCCCAAGGAACAAATGGTTCATCCTCAGGTTCAGGCTTAGGTTCCTCTGGGATGGGTGTTTCAACAGTAGGCACTTCATCTGGTTTTTCCTTTTCAGCCTGTTTCTTTTGTTTCTCCCTCAACGTTTGGATTCTTCTCTTCTTTGCTTGAGGTTCATCAGTTGGTTTAGCCTGTTTAGTAGAGCTCTCGGCTTGGACCCTTTTGAAATTTTCTTTTCTTTTCAGTTTGTTGTATTGGTCCAACACCGATTCTGTAGATAAATATTCAAAAATCTCAGGCTTCATACCTCTTTCCATCAGGTATCCACACATTCCTCCAAACTTTTTCTTCAAATTTTCCATCTTTTCAAGTTTCTCACTTTCTTTTACACACTTCTCAATCACCTTCTCTCTCTCTCTGTTATACAGATCTTGTAGTTTGTCAAAGTTTAGGTTAGACAGATCTTTTTTTGAATGATTGTGCCTTCTGAGATATTCCCTGAATTTCTAACTTTCCCTATTTTTCTCTTCCATCTTTTCCTTCAGGGCATCTCTCTCTTTGTCAAGTCTCATCTGCAACTGATCATCATCAAGATTAGCCAGTGAATCAAAACTTATGCCATATGTTCTCAGTTTTACAACCAAAGGATTTTTCTGTTTAGCCTCCCTCATATTCAACTCAATGTTTGTCCTTTGTTCCTCAGTCATTGTGACTTGAGGGGACACAACATTAGTAGCTTTCACATTCATTTCCTGATCATTCTCAGGGTCATCATCATCATCATCATCAGAGTCTTCAGACTCATCCTCACCTTCAGTTAGATCATTCATTGCATCAATATGTGGTTCATCAGAAAGTGGATTCTCAAGGATTGATACATTTGGCACTCCTTGCACATGTTCATCTGGCCTTAAAGTCTGCAAAGGAATTGCCCTTATGGGACTTGCTTCATCATCAGGGGTTTCTACAAAGTAGTTGTTCTTATCATCCCATCTTCCTTTCTTTACAGACTCAGTACCTTCATCTGACATGAATGTTTTTGGTCGATCCCTTTTCCTTGAATACTTCTTTCCATACTTGGGATCATCTACATACTCCCATTCATAAGGATTTTGTCTAATGTCATCTTTGATCTGTTGAGCCCATTTCTGTGCAGCCATTGAGGCCATGGACTCACAAATTTCTTCTTCAGCCATCATATCAGTATTCAGATATACTGGTTCAGAAGTCTCATTTGACTTTGTTTCTTGTTGACTTTCAGTTTGAAACATGCTGACCACCATAGCTAGGGAGTTAGAAACTTCCTCATCTCTTCTCAACTCAATCAAGGCCTCTATCACTTCTTGATCAGCCACTTCTTCAATGAATTCCCTTGCAAATTTGGCTTGATTGATCATTTTTTCCTGCTCTCCCAACTCTACAGGGTCCATAGTTTGGGCCAGTATTTCTCTGTCCCTTGTTTCTCTCAAAATGTTTTCTTGTTCCCTTAGAGTAGCAGCAGCAGCTTCATCATCTTCTCTAAAGAAAATATCCTTTTCTGGATATGCCTTAACAGGCTCTTCTTCTGTAACTTTGGCTTTTCCCTTTTCCAGCCTTTTCTTTAAATCTTCTTCACTTTCTGTAACTGATGTCTTGGAGCATTCTGCTTGTTCATTTTTTGGTTCAGTGAGCACAATCTCCCCAGTAGCAGTATCTTCGTCATTCATTACTTCAGTGTCTACTTCTGTAAGTATGTCTGTCAAGAGATCAGTAGCAATGTCAGTAGGAATATTAGTAGCCATATCAGTGATAGCCACATTCTCTTCTGTATTTATCTCCTCAATCCTTTCCTCTGTCTCAACCTGCTCTTCAACATTTATCTTTTCAATTTCATTTACTTTCTCAACAGTCTCTTCATCACTTCTTTCATTAATGTAATCATAGTCTTGTTCTGCACCCTCAGACATATCTCCTTCATATTCATCATCATCAATCCTCCTTTCATCACTGCTTTCCTCTCCATCATCATACATACTCATAATCAGCTTTAAACTGTCTGCAGTCTCAACAACTGCTACAGTCTCTTCAACATTCACATTTGAGAGAGTTGGCCTAGATTCATTCTCCCCCTGTTTTGGGGCAGCTGAGGTCTTCTCAACCTCCTGCACCAGGGCTTGAATTCTCATGTTAGCTTGAACCAACTTCTTTAACAGCATCACATTTTCATGGGTCACCTCCTCATTTCTTCTTTTCAATTCAGCATTCTCTAACGTCAAATCTAGATTTCTCTGGAACAGGTCTGTGTTAGTGAGTGGTGATGTGGGTGGTGTTGTGAAGAATGTTTCATGTTCAGGTTGTTCTGTGGTGTGAGTTTGGTAAGTGGATGGTGGTGGTGATTGTGTACGAACTGGGCTTGGAATGAGTGAGTCTGTGTGGGTTGGGCTATATGTAGGTGGTGTTTTTGGTGGTGGTGATGTATGTGATGAGGTTTCAGGTTGGCTAATGGTTAGGGTTTGAGGTGGGGATTGAGTTGTTTGATGTGTTGGAGTTTGTGGTGGTGAAGGTACAATGGGTTGGTCAATGTGTGGTGGTGATTGTGGTGGTGTTGGAATAGGTTGTTCAAGTTGCTCAAGATGCTCCCCCCTGAATAGGTGCATCAATATTCATAGCTACTCCAGCTCCTCCTCCGTCTCCATCAATATCATCATTCACATCATCAGAACCATCATCATCACTCTCAACATCATCTCCTCCTTCCTCCTCTGAGCTTAACTCAGGTATTGGCATCACTTGCAAGTCATGGTCCAATAACCATGGCAATATCTCAAATGGAACATTTGAGTGGTATGTATTTGAGACACCTGGATTTTTGATTCTTCTATATGTGTCAGGGTCTTGCAGTTGGTGTGTAGTTCCAACAGTGGGTACATCTTGAAGCTCACTATTGAAGATTATCTGTAGGAATCTTGGATATTGTAAAAATCTTTTTCTTTCAGGCTTCTTCAGATTTCCTACTAATCCTTCAAATATCATCTTAGAGAAATTGAAGGGCAGATCATATATAATCCCAACTGTGGCATTTGCCAAGTTGTGACTCATCAAGGTCCACGATCCCTTCCTTGGAGCAAATCTATGTATAACATGGTGAATAAGAAATCTGTACAACATAGGAAACATGCCCTTCTGAAACTGTCCATCATGAACATTTCCTTGATAACCCATTGTCTCTTCAAATATTTTCATTAGGTGGGGTCAGCTGACATCTTCTTATCATTCTCTCTGTAATATGTATCTCTTGTCTAGCCACGGTTGCCTCGATTCTTTTACCATTTATGTCCTCAATCAGTTCAGCAGATCTCCAGAAATCCAAAGAATGATTTCTGTATATGACAGGGCTTTCGGTGAACGCAAAACTGACGTTGGACCGAGGCATCCAAGTTATCATCCTAGCCATCGGCTCATTGTCAGGTGTCACTTGTAGAAGTGCACACATATTATGTTTTGGTTCGAAGACATACTTGGGTTCATCGTCTGCCATATCTGATTCACATAAACAAACATATTCAAAGTGAAATTAGTCATAAAGTTCAGTACTTTAGATAATTTCAAGGTATAAAAATGAAAAAGAAAGAAAAGAGAGAAAATCATTAAGAACCTGTTCTTCGACAAATTTATACCCTACACACATAAACAGAGTATTTGTAATCAGATACATAATCAAAGCTCATTATAGTCTAATTGTCATCGGAAAACACATTAATGTTGCTTACCGAGTCGGAATTAGAGGGCTAATTTAAGTTAGGGTTAGGAATAATAGAATGTGATAAGTCGGTTTGGGTTTCTTTGAGAGTAAGCAGTTTGCAGTGGAAGGAGAGAGATGGAAAAATAATGTTGAAAATTTTGCCTAACTCCCTCTTATATACCTTTTAAAAGTGGGTTTTAAATGCTTTTTGTCTTTTTGTGAATTATTAGCTATCATACAGTAACATTATCCACTTGATATTAAAAACAATATTTATCTGTTAAGTTAATAAAACCTTACTCGGAATTATTCTTTTCAAAGTCTACTCAGTATACATCCACTTACAAAGCTTACCCGGTCAAACTTTGCTTGGAAAATTTTCATTTTTGAATAAACAAAGTTTGCCCGAATTCTTCTATTTATAAACCTTGCTCGATCAAGCAAATTAATTTAAAGTTAAGACATAATGAAGAAAGCTTACCCGAAATACTAGATTTCTTGAGAAATTAATCACAAGGAAAATAATCGAGTATAAGCATCAAATAAACATCCTTACTAGGAATCAATCAAGTCACCCATATAGATTTCTCAATTTCAAATTAAAACTTATCTAGCATAAACCCTAATAAGAATCATAATCAATTTTATCATACTAACTAACATATTCAATCAAGCATACTTGAAAACATAGTGTGCCCGAGCAACCATTCAAGAGAAGAGTGTGCCCGAACACCTTCTAATGCAAAGTATACCCGAATAACCTTCATATAGTACAAAGTGTGCCCGGAAAAGGAATTCTAGCAGACAGTGTACTCGGAAAGTTAAGTTTTGAAATTACCAAGTATATTGAGGGAACAAAAGTGTACCCGAAATATAATGTGTGCCCGGAAAACAAAGTTTGCCCGAAAACACTTGTAATTTCAAAGAAATCACACACACATATCACAGAGCATGCTCGGAATGAAATTAAATGTAACGATTCCGGCAAATTCAGGTATACCCTAGCCGGAATATACCATTTATGTGTTATTTAATACTGAATATATAAATTATAATGTGTTTATACGAGTATATAAGATTCACAAGTATGAATTATACTCGAATGTACAGCTAGTCGTATTGGAATTACGATTAACCGATGAACGATTATTGAAACCCGATCGAATCGGGGATTACATTATAGACGAAATATATGATGTTTAGTAAGGTTTACGAAGTATTAAGGCTACGGGATAAGTGAATTATAGCACAGAAAAAGGATTTTGATTTATTGGTACGTCGGTACGATAAACGAAACCTTTAACATCAAACCAAGCAAAAGAAGATCGATCAAGCCGAAAAAGATGCACAATGACCGACAATATGATGTGTTGAGTCAATAAATGTCATGGTTTAAGTTTTTAAAGTTTTTAAATCGGTTTTATATGAATTTTATTTTTAAGACGAAAAACGACCGTTTTAGCCTCGTTTTAAGCCGAATTAAGTGTTTAACCGAAAAACGAACTGAACCAGATTATCCACAATATTATCCGGATTACACAATCCAAATGTGTAGCCAAGGTTTGAGATGTGGGCCCCACCCCACACCATACATGGACCGATCGGTCCATTTGGTGCACACACACATTTCATTTTCTTTTTTCTAAACTCCCAACTCCACATTTCTCTCCATCCTCCACACATTCAACCAAAAACCCTTGATTTTTAAGAAGACCCATAAGGTATAAACATGTTATTATGGTTTAATCTTGGTTTTTAATTCCAAAATCTAGAGAAAATGAGGTTTCAAGTGAAAAATGGGTGAAAACCCGAGATGAAACCGATTCTTGCATGATCAAGTGATGTATACAAGTTATACAAGGGATCTTGGTCCAAGAAAGGAGTTAAAAGAGTCAAAAACGAATTTTTACGGTTAAAATCTTTGTTTTGATGTCTTAACCGAAACCATGAAAGAAATGGCTTGATTGTGGGTATAACTTGCTTGGTGTGGTGTTATTGTGCTTGTAGGTGTTATATCTAGTTGCTAGCAAAGGCTAGAAAGCAAGATCTTTGCGATCTAAAGCTAGAAACACAAGGTAGTTCGGTTTTTCGTATGATTTGTGTGATTTGGACAGATTGTGGTAGACTTAGATTTGGGTCATGAAATTTCACAGAGATGATCTACACATGAAAATATGAGATCTGTGAAATTTTGGTAATTTTTGGATAAAGGATGAATATTTGGTGAATTTAATGCTCGGTTTTGGCTAAAAATGGAGAAAAATAGCTAAACATCTTGAAAAATTCTGGAAAAATTCAGATACGCTTTTTATAACATATAAAAGTCACACACATAATTTCAGATCCATTGGAGAAGTCTAGGTAGGCTTTTCGGTAAAACGAGATCTAGGGTTTTCTAGCTCGGTTTTGGTGAAAATGGCATGAAAAATGAGTTTTTGGTTCTGTAAAAATTACTGGGAACTATGTGGATGGCAGGAGTCATCCCAGAAAAATTTGTGATTTTTCTAAGGTCGTTTGGTATTTTCGACATATTTGGTGTTTAAATGACGTTTTAAAATAGATAAATAAATGTTAAATATAAAAATTAATTCTGGAAGTATTTTTATAAAATTCCTTACTGTCAAAAACTGATTTGTGCAAAATTTCAAGACCCGAGACTAAACGGATAATTATTTGTGCTAAACAGAACATAAAAACAAACTTTTAAAGCTTAAAACGCGTAAACCGGCAAAGTTCGCCTAAGCGAGCTGACTGGTGTATAAAAACCCTAAAAATGGACTATTTTCATGAAACTAAGTTAATCAAGTAAAAATAAATCATCCGAAAGTAATTCGGATGATTTGGGTAATTTTACCCGATTTAGCAGTTTCCGGTATACTAAAGACGGAAACGGGCCCCGCGGCCAAACGGGGTGTCTAAACCGAGCTCTAATTTCACCACTTTAATTAAAATATCAGTAACAACTATTTTCGGGTCGTATGTGACCAAACTCATTTTTTTGAAAACATGACGACGGATAACCGTGCTAGGCACGCAAAACGAGAAAACAAACTAATGGTAATTTTGACTAAAGAACTCTAAGGGATATCACAATCTAAGTCCTGAGAAGTGTTTCGGGGTTAACATTGTCCCCGGATCGTGTACGGTACTGGGTTAACAGTGTCCCCAGACGTACCGGTTAACACGAATTTAAGTTATATTAATAGAAATTGTGTAGTAACGACTTAGGGATCGAATTACAGATCCGGACCGGTAGCTGTGCACAGTATTACATCTTTGCTCACAAAAATGTGAGTTTCACGAGCCCCTTTTTATTGAATTGTTTTAAATATTTTCCCGGGGCGGAAAGCATGTTTTTATCAAAGTGTTTAAGTACATGCCGATCGCATGGAAATGAATGTATTTATATAATGTTTGTTGTACGGGAATCGTACGGTAATGTATTAAGATGGTAATTGTCTGAGTTGCTAATATTGTAAGGCCCGAAATAGTGTTCTGGGTTAACAGTGTCCCCAGAGGTTATTAAATGTATTTCTGGGTTAACAGTGTCCCCGGAGGTTATTAAACGTGTTTCTGGGTTAACAGTGTCCCCAGAGGTTATTAAATGTGTTTCTGGGTTAACAGTGTCCCCAGAGGTTATTAAATGTATTTCTGGGTTAACAGTGTCCCCAGGGGTTATTAAATGTGTTTCTGGGTTAACAGTGTCCCCAGAGGTTATTAAATGTGTTTCTGGGTTAACAGAGGTTTCACTTGTAGGCTCAGCATAATTACATCGTTAATATATGATTATTAAAATGATCTGTCATGGTTTATTTAAATTAGTGAAACTCACCAACTATTCGTAGTGACCCGTTTTCTTTACATGCTTTCTAGGTACACCCAAATTGGAATGAGTGATACGTGCTTGATGATGTGTGCTATTTTGTGGAAGCTTAAGGGTCTATATTTTGTATTAAACATGTTAACATACTATTGGTAAAACTTATGTGATAACGCCTAGTCGGTAACGTGTAGGTTCCCTGGACGGATCACACGAGATATCCCGATATACACAGGTGCGGAATTCCTGTGTAGATCGTTACGGACGTAGAACACAAACACACGAACACGATACGAACAAACACACGTTATATTAATAACTCGAACCGTGATACTTACAGACTCTCGACCTCACGTCACTTGACTCACTGAATTACACGTAACTCGAACTACTTAATCAACGACAAAACCGTAATCCGTAATCTATATAAATACACGACAACTTCGCCTCAGGCGAAGTTGTCCATAACTTCGCTTGTTCAAC
Source organism: Bidens hawaiensis (assembly GCF_021521415.1). Classification (NCBI taxonomy): domain Eukaryota; kingdom Viridiplantae; phylum Streptophyta; class Magnoliopsida; order Asterales; family Asteraceae; genus Bidens; species Bidens hawaiensis. Next base: position 1,824,226 of record NW_027491051.1, read on the forward strand.
AAGTTCGCCTAGGCGAACTTGTCAACAACTTCGCTTGGTTAACAAGTTCGCCTAAGCGAACTTGTCAACAACTTCGCTTTAAACAAACAAATACATAAACAATATTACAGACTCGATTACAGACATTAGACATATGACAATTATGCATCAACAGACTCCCCATTGGCAGTAGCTTCATATCTTGATCTTTCAGCTCTTGTCTCGTAATCCTGTATCTTTATGCGTGCACTCATTCTCTAACACATACCGTGACTACTCGCTGATATTTCCTTGCTTCATCCTTCCAAGCAGGAATATAGAATATCTTCATTTCATTCAACACTTGCAGATCAGCTTTCGATAAGTTAACAAGATGCATCGGATCATACACCCTCAGCACTTCTTGTTCATCTTCGTCTTCCATCACGGCTTCAGCAGTCTGGCAATCAACGTACCACCATTTTAGATTCTTCAACACATCTTGAGGCATAGTCTTCATTGGAACCTCCTTGATGCATCGGATCGGTTTGTACTTCATCACCATCCATGGCTTGCCATCTGCTCTCATTCCCCTTTCTGTATCCTCCACGAGCTTTCCTTTCTGTGGCTTTAATAATTCAAACTTCTTCTCTTTTATGCTTTCTTTCCACACGATCTTCCCAATCACTCTTGCCATGTTGTCGTCACTTCTATTTATCAGGCCCAACCTGGCCAAATCCTTCACCTCACATTCCGGCAACGTATTGAGAGATCTCAGAGTTCTTTTGAAGTATTGAATACCATCATAACGCTTCACCACAAACAACTTTATCTGTTCATCATATATCCAACAGATAATTCCCTTCTTCGACTCAGCATAGCCTTTGATGTTATAACTCTTCTTGAACATGGCTGGAACAGCAGGCTTCTTGGTCTTAATAAACCAATGAGCACAGCCTTCCTTCCACCTAGGCTGCTCCTCCCACTCAGTCTCATCCATCTCAGTACCCATGTCGGCTTTCTCAACATCAGGGATTTCGTGTTCAACGTCTTCTTCTACTATCTCTCCCTCTTCTATCCCATCTTCAATCACAATCTGCTCACCGATCTTCTCAATCACATCACTCGGTAGCACATCTTCATCAAACAACACATCATCGCTGAACATATCATCGTCAAGTTCCTTCAGCGCATCAATCACGTCATCCTCCACCAACACCACATCATCACCACCAGCCGCGTCGGTAGACTCCCCCTCAGCTGTGGAAGTACCAAGAATTTGAGAAGTTCTTGGCAGCTCACCACCTGCATCTTTCGATGCATTGGGATCATCGTCTCGGTCATTTCTTCTTTTCGTCCTGAGCTCGTCGCCCTTACAGCTCATCTCCCCCCTGAGATGCCAAGAACTCCTTCAAGGCATCTATAAATTTCCCATGCTCAACCAGGAGGGATGACTGTAGTTGATTTGCTTCCACTAGGCTTTGAATAGTCTTCGATTGCTCTGCCACGATCCGCTCTAGTGAAGCTATTCTCTCTGAGTCTGACATAGGCGTAGGCGAGACATCAGAAGCAGGCGTAACCGCAGGTGGTACCATACCTGATAACCCTGCAGTAGTGATGACTGTTGACTCTACAAATCGTGCAGCTACCACCGACTGAGTAAGCGTTGGAGGTGGTAGAGACACGATCTCCGGAGTTGACGTCTGGATAGCAGTGATGGATGGAATGCCAGCAGATGATGTAGCCACCACGGGAACATCCGCAGCGCTTATACCTGTAACCTGTACGGAAGTAGGAACGATAGACATACCAGACAGTGCGGCCGGAGCAAAACGTACCGTCCTTGAAGTCTCTCCAGCTCCCATACCAACACCTGTCCTTTCCCTTCTTGATCGTCTTATCAGCTTATGTATGTCTTCTTCCTCTTCCGACTCATCATCATCCTCCGTTCTCTTTCTCTTCCCAACAGTTCTCTCTCGAGACACCATCAACCGTCTCCCCTCATTCATAATCTCATCCAAATCTGAGTCAGCCATCGATGTAGCTGCTCTAGTAGCACTCACACCCGAACCCTGTGCAGCAGAGACCTGCACCTCTTCAACTTGATCCGTATCAAAATAGCCTTGACCTCCAAAAACAGCATCAAGATCTATATCCTCTGCAGCCGACACAACAGGCACAGCAGGTGGAGCTTGAGTTGCTATTGCCTGTCGCGGTTGAGGATCTCTGAACTCATCCCCACCAGTAGGAACATACTCTGGGTTAATTAAAAACCCAAACAGTGGAGTATGCCTGGGACGACGTTCAGGGTTGCTCCTCGCACTTGAAGTGCGGCATTGAGCAAAGATACGTTTGCTCACAGATTCCACGTATCTTATCGGGCGTCTCTGAGGTAGATTCGGAGCCACATGGTTCAATATCATCTGGATAAAACGTGGGTACATAATGAACCGCTCCCGAGACATCGCCCTCCTCTGTCTGTCTATCTCGTAAAAGACCATCTGACTGAAACTGTAGCGTTTGTTGTAAGTCAGTGCAGTCATTGCAGACTGCATGGTCGCACCCATACCGTCAGTGCCCGCCTTCCTTCCTGACATGCAAACTATCATGACGTGCATAAGGAAGCGCCACTGATCAAGAAGGAAACCCTTCCTCCTCTGGGTATCACCTAATGGACCAGAGTAGCCCATTCGGAGAAACGCTCCATCACGGAACGGAGCCACAAACTCAGTTGGGTCGTCCCTCGTCTCTTCTCCAAACCATAACGCCACCCGGATCTGTTCAGAATTGAACTGAACTTCTTGATTGTTCACAGTCGCTCGCATGACCGGGGGCTCAACACGACAATCATATTCTACCGTCTGCCAAAAGTCTTCGATATTTGGTAGAGATATCGGCAGAGTGTTCGTGATCGCATGAAAAATCCTCGAGCGTAGGAGGAAAGTTATGATCTCGCGGTAATCGTCCACACCGCTCGCCTCCGGGTCAAGGGTGATGTACATATTGTGACACGGGAAAAATTGACGTTGGTTATCACCATCGTCTCCTCCTGCACCACCAGCACCCGCTATCGCAGCCATATCTGCAACAAACTAAACAAGTTAGATAAACGTTAATGGATAACACAAGTTCGCTGGTTACCATGAGCGAAGTTGTGATAAACTCTGTATAGGCGAAGTTAAAGTTGAGGCGAAGTTGGGAACAACTTCGCTTCAGCTTTAAGTTCGTCTAATTAATATTAAGTAAAAATGATCTTAGGCGAAGTTGATGGTAACTTCGCCTCATCACAACATTGCCTCAGGCGAATTTAAGTTTTAGGCGAAGTTACGGATAACTTCGCCTCAGGCGAACTTAAGCTTCAGGCGAAGTTACGGATAACTTCGCCTAAACCCTAACTTCGCCTGAATCTGAAACGGCGACAGTAAGGTAATACAAACATCGAAATCCGATGTTTCGGCTAGTTTAGACGATTAAGGACCCTTAAAACAAGCTTTTTAAGGACATGTTGACGATCAGTATGGTTATTAACACGTAACAGCAAGTTTTTAAAAGACCGATTTGAAGGTCCGACGGTTCGACGGTATTACCCGGTTGTCGAAACAACCGTAGATTAATCAAAGAACATATAACAGGTGATAAACGAACCCAAACAACCTTTAGATCGGTTTGAAATCGAAGAACAAGATAACAATTTTGGATTTGCTTGGATATAAGTTCGCTGAGAATCGGTTTGGATATAAGTTCGCTGAATAATGAACTGTTTGACTCTAAGAATTCCTTATATAGGGGCGAAGTTATACAGGCGAAGTTACGGATAACTTCGCCTAGGCGAAGTTATCCACAACTTCGCCTGTTCAACAACATCGCCTATATATTTACAAAATTTAACCTTATAGGTTTAACAATTTTCCAATTAAGTTATAAAACTTCCCTTTAAGAGATAAATGACATGATCAATTCTAAGTAACCAGTTAAAAAATCATAAAACTATCTAAGTACAAAAACTTAAAAAATTTAAAGCATAAGGGATCAAATTTCAGTCTCGATAGGGACTGCTAATTTTTTGAAAAGATCCGAACAGGAATCATACTAATTACGTGACTGTCACATAGATCCGTGTTTAGCTGTATTATGACATATAGAGACAGGTTGTAAGCAGGTAAATAACTTAAGATGTTTTCATCGTTTCTGTGATACGAGTTATATTCAATTAAGCCTCAAAATTTAAGTGGGCAACAACTCAGAAATATTGATGCCTCTTATCTATCCTCAAAGCGTATTTGGCTTTCCCCAAGTCACCCCGAATTGACTTCGACCCATAGTGTCTGATTAAGTTGTAAGTACTCTTCTTCTGGTTCCCGTTCTTCTTCTTACTCTAAGATTGAGAAGTCTTGATATTTTGTCATCTCTAAAATATTTCAATAACTCCAAATATTATATATATATATATATATATATATTTAACATAGACTTCAAAGCAGAAATTTACTGCAAGTCCCGAATCTGGATCACTGCAGTATCTTGAGACGCTATCTTCACGGGAATCAGAACACACATGGGCTCGTGTATGACTGGGTAATCGATTTTCTGCCTATCATTCGGAAAGATATATATGAAGACATGCAAAACTCTTAAGGAGTTTTCACGTAAAATCAAGTAGATTTAGTTTGTATCACGTCTACTTTTACGCACCATAAAAAGTTACCATGACATACAATGACTGTCCTAAAACCTTTTAAGCCTAATAACTTCACTAGTTAAGCACACAGAATTAGTATATCTATCATTTTCCAAGGTTGGATCAATTTTCCGTTTAACATAGCTAACGAACTTCTTACGAAGTAACAGACTTGAAAAATAATTTCATTTCCTTCTTTCTTTCAAAATTTTAACATTAATCGCCCTGACCAAAACAAAGTCTTCAGGTAAACGGCTATCCCGAAGATCCAATGGATCGGCTGGACCAACCACATACTAGTATGTGTCCTTTTAACTAAGTATGATCGACTAATTTTAAGCGAAAGAATGAAAAACTCATCATAAACCGTCCCGGTCACTATCAGTAATCTGGTTAATAGCTATCCTCAAAATCTACAAGTAGAAAATGAGGACCAACACATATCCGAAGACAAGTCCTTCAAACTGATGTAACCGACATATTTTTAAGCGATTTGTGACGTTTTTTTTTTTTTTTTTTTTTTTTAAATATCACAAGAAAAGCATGGTTACTCGGGATTGATCATCCCATTCAGTTCAATAAGGTTTTGAAATCTGGATTTGTCAAACGCTTTAGTATATAAATCAGCGAAATTATCAAGCGTATCCACCTTTTCAAGCATTATCAGTTTCTTCTCAGCACAATCCCGTATGAAATGATGACGTATGTCAATGTGTTTAGTTTTACTATGTTTCACGGGATTGTTAGTTACTGAGATAGCAGCTGTGTTATCAATGCAAATAGGAGTAAGTAAGAAATTCAGACCATAGTCGCGCAACTGTTGTTGTATCCAAAGAACCTGAGAGCAGCAGTTGGATGCTGCCATGTATTCTGCCTCACAGGTTGAAATTGCGACTGAAGTCTGCTTCTTGCATTGCCACGACACCAATCTGCCACCAAGAAACTGACATCCTCCAGTTGTTGACTTCCGACTCTGATTGCACCCTCCATAATCAGAATCTGTGTAAGCGACCAGTTCCAAGTCTCCTCCTCTTGGGTACCACAACCCCAGCTTCGGCTTGCCCTTGAGATACCGCAGTATCCTCTTTGCACCTTTCAAATGAGATTCTTTTGGATTTGCCTGAAAACGTGCTCAAAGACAAACAGCAAACGTTATATCAGGCCTAGATGCAGTTAAGTACATTAAAGAACCTATTATTGCCCGATATTGAGTTGGGTCCACATCTGCATCACCGTCTACTTCAGCACCCAATTTGTGATTGACGCAGATTGGAGTATCATATGGAGAACTGTCCTCCATCTTGAAGCGCTTGAGCACATCATGAACATACTTCGTCTGATGAATGAACATCCCGTCCTTCTTCTGATCAACCTGCAATCCTAGAAAGAAAGTTAGTTCACCCATAGCACTCATTTCAAACCTTTTCTTCATGACGGCTTCAAACTCCTGACACATGGAGACATTTGACGCAGCAAATATAATGTCATCCACGTAGACTTGTACCAGCAGGAAGTCGCTTCCATCTCTTTTGAAGAACAACGTGCCATCAATTTTCCCTCTTTCAAAACCATTCTCGAGCAAGTAATCCGATAAAGTTGCATACCAGGCACGAGGTGCCTGATGTAATCCATACAACGCCTTGCTCAACCTGTACACGTGATCTGGAAAGTCTGGGTCAGGAAAACCCGGAGGTTGCTCAACATACACAACCCCATCAACTTTCCCATTCAAAAACGCACTCTTCACATCTAGCTGAAACACCTTCATCTTTTCATAAGCAGCAAACGCTAAAAACAATCTTATGGCTTCCAACCTGGCGACAGGAGCGAACACTTCGTTATAATCAATCCCCTCTTGTTGATTAAAACCTTTAACGACTAGCCTCGCCTTGTTTCTTATAATAATCCCCTTATCATCTCTCTTGCACTTAAACACCCATTTTGTGCCTATCGCATGCACATTCTTTGGTTTTTCAACCAAAGTCCAAACCTCCATCTTCTCGAATTGAGCCAACTCTTCTTGCATGGCCTCGACCCACGAGCTGTCCTTTAAAGCCATTTGATAATTCTTCGGTTCAATCTGGCTTATAAAGCAGGTATACAGGCATTCATTGATTATTCTTGTCTCCTTAATGCTTGTATAAACACAGGTGTGTTCATTCAAGCTACTTCTCGTTTGTACACCTGAGGACATATCACCAATCACATTATCCAAGGGTGATCTTTATGAATTCTCGTGGTCGGAACAGAACCAACATGCAAATTATCTTCCAAATTAGAAGAGATCTCGTCAATGGTTGTTTCTGGCTGAGAGTGAAACGGATTGATAAATTCTTCTTCAGCAGAGGCAGCAGGGGTACCGATAGTGTTTGATGAGGAAGGTTGACATTTATCAATAAGCTGTCTTTGCAATAGATTTTCTTCCTCATCAAGTATCATCTTCGTCGCAGCTCTTTCTTCTTCTTCAGAAATTTCCAAATCCGGTATGTTAAACGACTTAAAAAGCTTAACATAGTCGAAAAGCTCAGCAGGTCCATTGCTAGGTTTTGGCGGTTGGTAACTTGTGATGTCGGTGTTACACACCACCTCCACCTTGCAGGTCGAAGTATTGAAGACACGTCTGTTGGGAGTACCAACAACATAATCGACTAAGATTCCTTCATCGGCTACTTCGCCAAATTTAGAGTTTGTCTTCAAGATCGAACAAGGGGACCCGAATGGTTCAAGACCACTCAAGTTGGGCTTCCTTCCATGCATAAGCTCGTAACATGTTTTACCAAGTCTCTTAACAGTTAACACTCTATTCAGAACATAGCAGGCTGTAGCAACCGCTTCAGCCCAGAACATCACAGGAAGCTTCGAATCTGCCAGCATAGTTCTGGCTCCTACAATTAAAGTTCGGTTCTTCCTTTCAGCCACTCCATTCTGTTGCGGAGTATACGGAGCGCTGTATTGGTGTTCAATTCCTTTCTGAAGACAGAAGATCTCCATCTCAAAATTTCTCCGTCCCATTGTCACTTCTGATGAACTTAACTGTTTTACTCATGACGTTCTCAACTTTGGTAATCAAATTCTTCACCATTTGAGCCGTCTCATCTTTCGATTTCAGAAAATATACCCACGAATATCGCGAGTAGTCATCAGTGATCACCAAGCAGTAAGAAGTACCTCCTAGACTTTTTACATTCACGGGACCGAAGAGATCCATGTGAAGCAGTTCTAGAGTACTGGCAATAGAGTTGACCTTCTTGGTGAGATGGGATTTCTTGTGTTTCTTTCCCTTCTTGCATGCTATACATTTGTCTTCAAAGTTAAAACTTTTCAAGGGAACACCCATCACAAATCCATTCCTGACAATGTGGTTCATCTTCCGAAGATGAATGTGCCCCATCCTCCTGTGCCACAATTCGGATTCTGATTCGCTTGCTTTCGTCATTAAACATGATTCTCCCGTGGCCATTTCAGTAGACCTCATATCCATCACATAAGTATTTGTATCACGTGGAGCTTTCATCACTATCCACTCGTCTGGTATCTGAAAACCAGGCTTCAACACGATCGCCTCATTCTTCGTGAAATGAACAGTGTACTCCTTATCACAAATCTGCGACACACTCAGCAAATTGTGCTTCAACTCTTCTACAAAGTTCACATTCTCAAGAGTCATTTTCCCATTGGACACCGTTCCTCTTCCAGTAATTCTTCCTCCACTTTCACCTGCAAAACTAACTCTCGCTCCTTGAACATGTTTTAAGTCGTGCAACAAGTATTTGTTACCCGTCATGTGCCAAGAACAGCCGCTATCTACAATCCAAAGACTGTGGGCAGCCCTGTTCAACTGTTCCTGCACAATAAAGCAAAGGATTAGAATCTAGGGACCCAAGACCATTTGGTCTTGGATCTATATATCCCGTACTTCTGCTTTCCAAAGTTAGCATCTGGATAATTCCTGTCAGTCCTATTAGGAAATCTCCTTGGAAATTGAGTGTGAGGCCTTCCAAACCTATGTATATTGAAAGTATTATATCTTGTGGTTTGGTTATTAGCATTGTTAAACTGAGGTTTGTTTCTGTGAAAACCTGAATTAGTTACATTTCGGAACTTTGAAGGGTTTTCATTTTTAGCAGTATTAAAATTACCAATAGGCTTATGCTCAGTTTTAATAGGCCTCACACCTCTGAATTTCGGCGTCAGAGGGCAATCTGCAACAAGATGTCCTAACTTATTACACCTAAAACAACACCTATGCTCCATTTTCTTTTCAAAGGTTGTTTTGGATGTAAAGGCTGTGTTACCGGCCGTTCGTCTCACATAAGGTGGGACGTACGGGTTGAGTGGAGTACTCTTTTTATAAGTTTTATCTTTTTCTCCACCAGTGGGTAACACTACCTTCTCTTGTGTCTTACCCGATTCGGACAACTTATCCGAATCTGATGAGACTGGACTCGTAACAGAAATTTTCTTACTTGAAACAGGCGAACTCGTTTCGCCACTACTAACACTTGGTTCTTTACTCGTAACCTTGATTGGAACTGTCTGAGGAACTTCAAAATCAACAGATTTCTGAACACTAGGGTTAAAAGTGTAATTGTAGTTATAAGGTGGTGGAACCTCGTGATAACCAATTCCTCCCCTCTTCGCAGAGGTACCTTGATCACTAACAAGGTGATCAAAAATAGCTGAGGAATTTCTGAACTGTTCAATTTTCGGTTCAGTTCCACCACTTTCACCTGGTGGTCAGCAATCTGCTTTTCTCGTTCAGCAATCAGTTTAGTCTTTTCTTCTAAAACCTCATAACTTAGATCAATTACTTCAATTTTTTCAGCAAGTTTTGTTTTTAAGCTTTTAACATCTTTTTCACAAGCTTTTATTTTAACTTTATAACTGTTTTCTCTTGCTTTCATAAAGTGATGATCTTCTTTAAGAGTTTTAAATTCAGCATCTAAACGAACATACTGATCGGTTATGGTAGCAAGTTGCTCAGACAAATTCTCACATTTAGTACAAATAGATTTAGAACTTACCTCGGAGAGTTGATCCTTGCCAGTAGCTTTCTCTTCTCCGGTAATCTTCTCACGTTCTTCATTCTCAACCTTATCCATATTTGCCTGCTCATTAGTTTCATTCGAATGCAGGTTCCAGTTGTATTCACCTGCTTCTCTGGACATCATGGCATTGATTTCCTTATTATTCCCAGTGTGCTGTGCAGACCGGCCTAGACCACGTTCAACTCGCTCGTTTCTGCACTCTTTGGCAAAGTGCCCGTTTTGTTGACAGTTATAGCACCTCACCTTAGACTTGTCGAACCCTGGCCTGCCACCAACAAACTTTCTCCCCGTCTTTCTCATAAACTTCTTTACTCTCCTCACTATCATGGCCATCTGCCATTGTAAATCCATTTCCTCCAGATCATCAGCATCGATCTGGTCATAGTCTTCATCCAGCATCGCTGGATCAACAACCTTTCCTTGAATATAGTTTTCATATGAAGCAATAAACGAAGCGTAGAGGCCAAACTGCTCTTCAGCAGATTTGACGCTCATTGGCATCTTAGTGTAATTATTGCTTGAGGGACTTGAAGATCCACTACTCTTGCTTGCTGTCTGTTGAGTACCACTTGATCCACCCGCAACAAAGCAAACATCCCCATTTGAGTTTACTGACACATGCCCCTCCTGTGAAGAATTGGCACCCGACTCACTCTTCGAGTAGTAGGCGGTAGAATCAGTCTTTGAACTTGAATTGGAGTTTACTTTAGCACCGTACATGCCTGGATCTTGAACCTGATCCATAGATGTTTCTTTTCTTACCATATTAAGCTCAAAAGTTCTGAGCTTGTTGACAGTGGTTTCAAGATCATAAGTAGGGAAGTCCTTGTCTTCCCTCATCAGCACAGTATACATCTCCCATTTTGGTGGGAGGGCATCGAGAAGCTTTTCCACAATCTCTTCTTCTCGGTAAGAAATGGAGTAGTTACTCAATTCAGTCATTAGATGATAATATCGAGTGATAATATCATCAAGAGATTCGTTCTTTAAGTACTTGAAGACTGAAAATTGAGTTTTGAGCAACTTTATCTTTGAAGCCCGAATACCTATATTCCCCTCAAATCTGTTCTCAAGAGCTTCCCAAAGCTCTCTAGCTGATGTATACTTTCTGAACGTATGGAGGATCTCCTGTGGAAGAGCCATTGTGAATGCAGCATTAGCCTTGCTTTCGGCTTCATACATCTTTTTCTCCTCCTCTTCCATTTTACTGTATTTCTTGATTTGGTCTCGACCCTCATACTCCATGACTGGTGGAATATATCCATCTTGGATGCATACCCACATTTTCGCATCCTGGTACTTAACGTATTGTATGAATCGATCTTTCCACGCGACAAAATCGGTTCCCTTCAGCAACCTTGGGGCCTTTGTAGCTGACCCCGCTTCAACTTCCATCTTTACAAGCTCCGAAATGTTGATCGACGACATCCTTCTTGAAGACTAAAAAACCCGAAAAATTCTGAAAAGGCGAAGTTAAAAAATTTCCTCTGAACAGTACTGTAGGCGAAGTTAAGGATAACTTCGCTTAAGTAATAACTTCGCTGGATCTTTCTTAAATTCGCGTGACTGGGCGAAGTTGAGAATAACTTCGCTTAGTGTAAGCGAACTTAGAAAGTAGGCGTACTTGATGAGAACTTCGCTGAGTTAGGCGAAGTTGAGGAGGTAGGCGAAGTTGTCAATAACTTCGCTTCTCCTTATATCTTCGCCGAAACCCTACGTATCCTGACGGCAACTTCGCCTGATGAACAGCAACTTCGCCTGACGAACTTAAACTTTCTGCAGATCTGAAAATCGGATTTTAACGACGTTTTTGACGGTTTAAAGGCTTGAACACACTGGTAGGAGGCTAGAATGAGCAAAAACACCAGAAACTCGTCCCGTGAATATCCGAAATGGGACGAATTCTACACCCGCGTGAATATCCCGAACCACACAATCGAGCAATTGCTCTGATACCAATTGTAGGTTCCCTGGACGGATCACACGAGATATCCCGATATACACAGGTGCGGAATCCCTGTGTAGATCGTTACGGACGTAGAACACAAACACACGAACACGATACGAACAAACACACGTTATATTAATAACTCGAACCGTGATACTTACAGACTCTCGACCTCACGTCACTTGACTCACTGAATTACACGTAACTCGAACTACTTAATCAACAACAAAACCGTAATCCGTAATCTATATAAATACACGACAACTTCGCATCAGGCGAAGTTGTCCATAACTTCGCCTCAGGCGAAGTTGTCCATAACTTCGCTTGTTCAACAAGTTCGCCTAGGCGAACTTGTCAACAACTTCGCTTGGTTAACAAGTTCGCCTAAGCGAACTTGTCAACAACTTCGCTTTAAACAAACAAATACATAAACAATATTATAGACTTGATTACAGACATTAGACATATGAACTACTGACATTTATGCATCAACATAACGAAACTCGGAACAATGTAATACGTTTAAATTATTGTAGTGGTGTTTTCTTTATAAGCAATGCTGTTGATATCAGATGTGTCTGTTGCATCCCGTTTACGTTTCCGCTGCGGTTACGGGGTGTTAAAGAACTTGGTATCAGAGCCATTGGTTATAAAGAATTAGGATGTCTTTAAAAGATACCTAAAATAAAACCAGTAGCTCAAGTGTTATAGGATCTGAATATCAACTATTAACTTATTGTGACAAGGTCTGGACGAACTTGGATGGACAAGTGAGTTATTATGGTCCGGAACATAATAACAGACTTGTCCGCACGAGGGAATTCAGGGGAAGTCACGGGGGACTTTAATAGGTAAAATTGGCAACATATGTGCAAATATATGATAATATAGTTATGTGGTCAAGTTGTATAAGTAAGTGCATATTAATTTGATTATGATTTACACTATGGAAAGAACTACATGTTTGTTAACTTGTGTGCAGGAAAGAATGTCGAGAACTCCTAGTTTGTCGGTGGAGGAGGACCCGGAGGAAGTCAGCTCCGGGAACTCTGGGAGCATACGCGTATCATCCAGCTCTGAGCCTAGCGAGGCTAGTCGTAGGAGCTCTGGCCAGTCCTCCCCAGTCAGGATTGTCAGATCCCCTACCCCGTCCGCACCACAGGCCATCCCTGTCCCGCCCGGATTCGGACCCCGCCTCACGGCGCGGATCAGTGTCCCACATGTCCCACTTACTTCGCCCCCACCCAGACCTGCTACCCGCAGGGGCGAGTCCTCCCGCTCCCAGCCCGAGCCTGTGACTCCACCCGTGTGGGGCCTCCCTAGGCAGGAAAGGGATGCGGCAGCATGGCTGCGAGTGCTCACCGAGCAGGTGAATGAGCACTCCGCCACCTTGACAGTGGGAGTGCAGAGGCGGATATACCTGGGGGACTGCATACTGGACCACCAGTATGCGATTTCGCAGTTGAAGAGGGAGTGCTCATACTCCCAGTGGATGATCGGCCGGATGGAGACGCGGATCCTGGTTATGCTGGCTGTGATGGTGGTGTTGGTGGCTGTTTTGGTGGGGTTGGTATACCACCGTGTTTAGTTGTGTTAAGATGGGAGTAGACAGGGATCGCTTTTTGATACTCTGTGTAAGCAGTTAGTGGTGATGCTAACATAGAGTGAATCTTGGGTAGTTATAATACAACCACTGGCCCTTAGGGGGTCTCTTTTGGGGTATATCATTATAGATACTTTTGGGTATCATTCAAGCACTGACCCATTGCGGGTTATGTCGAGATGATGCCGACATAGGCCCTATGTAGGAAAACTTAACTTATGTAATGATGACAGGAAAGTATGTGAACTGACATGGATGTAATATGTACTAATGTTTGATAATGAATGGAATGTTTGTTGTGTTTTATGATTGGAATTTGTATTAATTATATGTATTTTCTGATGATGTGTAGAATGGCACCAAAACGATCAGCTCAAATGTCGGAAGTAGATGTGAGCCGTTTGATTGCTCAACAGTTAGAGGCGGCGATACCGGATATAGTATCGCGCATCGCCGCCAGTATTAACAATTCGACCAATCCAACCCCTCCGAGCAATCAAACGACCACCAATAATGACGGGGAACAAAATGTTAATCCTCCACAGAATGATGACACGATTCCGAGTAATGACGCACCGCCTAGGGTGGTCGTTACGGACAGTAATGGCCCTATGCCAACTGTAGAGACGAACCGTACTGAACCGATTCCTGCATCCAGGGGATGTTCGATCAAAGACTTTATGTTGTGCAAACCTCTAGAGTTTAGCGGGTCTGAAGGACCAAATGGGTTGGTTAAAAGGATCGATAAAATAGAATCAGTTGTGAACATCAGCAACTGCCCCGAGGACTGTGTTGTAAAGTACGCCACCTGCACATTCACGGACCATGCCTTGACATGGTGGAACACAATAGTGCAGACCCGGGGTCAGGCGGCGACAAACCGCATGACCTGGACAGAGCTTAAGGCTCTTGTACTGGGGCATTTATGCCCGAAAAACGAATTGCAGAAATTAGAAAATGAATTGTGGAACCTGGAGATGCAGGGGGCAGACCATTTGGGTTATACGAACCGGTTTAATGACTTGTCGCGATTGGTGCCATGGCTGGTCACCCCAGAGTCGAAGAGGGTTGAGCGTTATATTTGGGGGCTAACCCCCGTTGTAAGGAGTATAGTCAATTCTGGGGGACACCAGACGTATGAGGGTGCGGTGACGCAGGCTGGTATCGTCACATATGATTTCGTGAGGAGCGGTTCACTGAAGGTGGCAGGAGAATACGCTTGGGGAAAGCGGGGTACACATGACCATAGGATCCAGGAAAAGCAGCAAAATAAACGTGCTAGGCCCACTGCCCAAAACTACGCCATGACTAGTTCAGGCGGAAGACAAGAACCGCAGAAGGGAACGTTTCCTTGGTGTGGGAAATGCGGTTACCACCATGGTGGCGTGTGCAAAGAGGTGGTGTGCCACCGGTGTGGCAGGATTGGGCACTACGCACCAAGTTGTAGGACAAACCTGAACAACCTAAACCGACAACCGCAACCTATCCGTGCGCAGCCATTTAAGACCCAACCAGCCCGACAACAAAACCCGCAAGGAAACCAAATGGTGACCACCAGCCGTGCTTGCTATGAATGCGGCAGCACGGATCACTTCAAAAGACACTGTCCGAAACTGAACCAGGGAGGAAACGGGAGGCAACCCACGGGTCAGGCATCGTCGTCCAATCCGGCGTGAGGCCGAGCATTCGTGATGGGGGCGAACGAAGCACGCCAGGACCCCAGTGTAGTGACAGGTACATTCCTCGTCTCTGATCATTACGCTTCTGTATTATTTGATACAGGCGCCGATAGAAGTTTTGTTTCCGTTAAATTCCTGTCGATAGCAAACCTTCCAATTGGTGAGACCATAGAACCTTATACCGTAGAAGTCGCTAACGGTAAAACCATGATAGTTAATCGAATAGTTCGGAATTGCCCTTTTATTCTGAACGATCAATCCCTTCCGATTGACTTGTTACCGGTAAAATTGGGTAGTTTTGACGTGATAGTGGGAATGGATTGGTTAGCACGCAACAAAGTAGAAATAAACTGTGAAAAGAAAATCGTCAAGATCCGGGTGTCGGATGACGAAGAGATATTAGTGCAAGGAGAAAAGTCAGGCACCATGATACCATTTATATCCCACCTCAAGGTGTTAAAATAAATACGCCAAGGATGCGTGGCGTATCTAGCAAGCTTGACGGCCACTGATTCTGAGGAGAAATGGGTGGATGATATTCCAGTGGTACGCGAATTTCCACAAGTCTTCCCAGAAGAACTTCCTGGATTACCGCCAACCCGACAGGTCGAATTCAGAATCGACTTATTACCACAAGC
The DNA here is from genome assembly GCF_021521415.1 of Bidens hawaiensis. Classification (NCBI taxonomy): domain Eukaryota; kingdom Viridiplantae; phylum Streptophyta; class Magnoliopsida; order Asterales; family Asteraceae; genus Bidens; species Bidens hawaiensis. The sequence goes on from NW_027491051.1 coordinate 1,839,778, forward strand.
TGGCCCTGTTGCTAAGGCGCCCTACCGACTTGCATCATCCGAGATGCAAGAATTATCCAACCAGTTGCAAGAATTGTTGGATAAAGGATTTATACGTCCCAGTTATTCCCCGTGGGGTGCACCGGTACTATTCATGAAAAAGAAGGACGGAAGCCTTAGAATGTGCATTGATTACAGGGAGCTGAACAAGTTGACAATCAAAAATAGGTATCCTCTCCCCCGAATTGATGACCTGTTCGCCCAACTGCAAGGTGCGAGATATTTCTCAAAAATTGATCTTAGATCGGGATACCATCAGGTTAGAATTCAGGAGGAGGATATCCCAAAAACCGCATTCCGGACTCGCTACTGCCATTACGAGTTCTTAGTTATGCCTTTCGGGCTAACAAATGCGCCAGCAGTGTTCATGGATCTCATGAATCGAGTCTGTAAACCCTACCTCGATAAATTCGTCATCGTGTTTATTGACGATATTTTGATATACTCGAAGAGTAAAGAAGAGCACGAGCAACACTTAAGATTAATTTTAGAGCTTCTAAATCAGGAGAAGTTGTATGAAAAATTCTCCAAGTGTAACTTCTGGTTACAAGAAGTGCAATTCCTTGGTCACGTTATAAACCATCAAGGAATACACGTTGATCCAAGTAAGGTTGAAGCAGTTAAGAATTGGCAAGCGCCTAAATCGCCAAAGGAAATCCGCCAATTCTTAGGTTTAGCTGGATATTATCGTCGATTTATAGAGAACTTTTCCGGCATCGCCCAACCTTTAACCCTTCTGACCCAAAAGGATCGAAAGTATGAATGGGGTGAAGAGCAGGAAACGGCGTTTCAAACGCTAAAACAAAGATTGTGCCAAGCGCCGATCTTAAGTCTCCCCGACGGAGACGATGGTTTTGTCGTGTATTGTGACGCATCCCGGAGAGGGTTAGGATGCGTGTTGATGCAAAATAATAAGGTTATAGCCTATGCTTCTCGACAGTTAAAAATACACGAGAAAAATTACACTACTCATGACTTAGAACTGGGAGCAGTTATCTTCGCACTTAAAATCTGGAGACATTATCTCTACGGTACAAATTGCACCATCTTCACCGATCATAAAAGTTTGCAACACATATTCGATCAGAAAGAACTGAATATGAGGCAACAAAGATGGGTCGAGTTGTTAAGCGACTATGACTGTGACATCCGTTATCACCCCGGCAAGGCTAACGTCGTAGCCGATGCGCTGAGTAGGAAGGATCGGGTTAAGCCATTGCGAGTGCGAGCACTGGAAATGATAGTCCAGTCGAACCTTTCGGACCTGGTTCGAGTCGCTCAACGCGAAGCGTTGAAAGAGGAACAATTGGAAAAAGTGGGACTTTACGGTAACGAGAAGAATTTCGAACAGCGCGTGGACGAAATTCTCTATTTCAAAAATCGGATTTGGATCCCGACCCTCCATGACCTTCGAGAACTAATCATGGACGAAGCGCATAAATCGAAATATTCCATACATCCGGGATCGGATAAGATGTACAAGGATGTGAAGGAGTTCTACTGGTGGCCGGGTATGAAAAAGGATATAGCCACATACGTCGGCAAGTGTACGACGTGTTCGAGGGTTAAGGCGGAGCACCAGAAACCCTCGGGATGTTACAACAACCGGAAATTCCCGAATGGAAATGGGAGCAAATCATGATGGATTTTGTGACACATCTCCCTAAGACGTCCCGTGGACACGATGCAATTTGGGTAATCGTGGATCGACTAACCAAGTCGGCACATTTTATTCTGATTAGAAATAATTATAATACCGAAAGACTTGCGCAGATTTATATAAATGAAATTGTGTCTCGTCATGGGATACCCATCTCAATCATCTCCGATCGAGATAGCCATTTCACCTCCAATCTTTGGCAAGCTGTACAAGAAGCGCTGGGAACGCGTATTGATCTAAGCACAGCTTACCACCCGCAGACCGACGGTCAGTCTGAGAGGACCATCCAAACACTGGAGGATTTGCTTCGTGCATGCGTACTGGATTTTAAGGGAAATTGGGATCAACATCTCCCACTCGTTGAATTTTCCTATAATAACAGTTACCATAGCAGTATAAAGGCAGCACCTTACGAAGCATTGTATGGACGGAAGTGCCGATCACCACTCTGCTGGACTGAAGTGGGCGACACACAGGTTATTAGATCAGATCTGGTCCAGGAAACGACCAGCAAAATCCTTGAAATTAAGAACAATCTGAAGGCCGCACGGGATCGGCAGAAGAGTTATGCCGATACCCGTAGAAAACCTTTATCATTTGAGAAAGGTAATAAAGTGTATTTGAAAGTATCACCATGGAAAGGAGTAGTCAGATTTGGAAAGGCGGGGAAGTTAGCCCCTAGATACATTGGACCATTCGACATTACTGCAAAAATCGGTCCTGTAGAATACCGATTAGAACTGCCTGATGAATTAAGTGCAGTTCACAACGTGTTTCACGTGTCAAACTTGAAAAGGTGTCTGTCGGATGAGACATCGGTGTTACCACTAGAGGGTGTCCAATTAAACGATAAGCTTAATTTCGTAGAGGAACCCATAGAAATAGTGGACGGGAAAATCAAGCAACTTAGACACAATAAGATCTCGTTGGTCAAAGTTAGATGGAACTCGCAACGAGGCCCAGAATATACATGGGAACGAAAGGACGAATTTCGGAAAAAATACCCCCACCTATTTCCTCAAAAGGAAGTAGTTGACGCGTAAAATTTCGAGAACGAAATTTTTATAACGGGGGGAGAATGTAACGATTCCGGCAAATTCAGGTATACCCTAGCCGGAATATACCATTTATGTGTTATTTAATACTGAATATATAAATTATAATGTGTTTATACGAGTATATAAGATTCACAAGTATGAATTATACTCGAATGTACAGCTAGTCGTATTGGAATTACGATTAACCGATGAACGATTATTGAAACCCGATCGAATCGGGGATTACATTATAGACGAAATATATGATGTTTAGTAAGGTTTACGAAGTATTAAGGCTACGGGATAAGTGAATTATAGCACAGAAAAAGGATTTTGATTTATTGGTACGTCGGTACGATAAACGAAACCTTTAACATCAAACCAAGCAAAAGAAGATCGATCAAGCCGAAAAAGATGCACAATGACCGACAATATGATGTGTTGAGTCAATAAATGTCATGGTTTAAGTTTTTAAAGTTTTTAAATCGGTTTTATATGAATTTTATTTTTAAGACGAAAAACGACCGTTTTAGCCTCGTTTTAAGCCGAATTAAGTGTTTAACCGAAAAACGAACTGAACCAGATTATCCACAATATTATCCGGATTACACAATCCAAATGTGTAGCCAAGGTTTGAGATGTGGGCCCCACCCCACACCATACATGGACCGATCGGTCCATTTGGTGCACACACACATTTCATTTTCTTTTTTCTAAACTCCCAACTCCACATTTCTCTCCATCCTCCACACATTCAACCAAAAACCCTTGATTTTTAAGAAGACCCATAAGGTATAAACATGTTATTATGGTTTAATCTTGGTTTTTAATTCCAAAATCTAGAGAAAATGAGGTTTCAAGTGAAAAATGGGTGAAAACCCGAGATGAAACCGATTCTTGCATGATCAAGTGATGTATACAAGTTATACAAGGGATCTTGGTCCAAGAAAGGAGTTAAAAGAGTCAAAAACGAATTTTTACGGTTAAAATCTTTGTTTTGATGTCTTAACCGAAACCATGAAAGAAATGGCTTGATTGTGGGTATAACTTGCTTGGTGTGGTGTTATTGTGCTTGTAGGTGTTATATCTAGTTGCTAGCAAAGGCTAGAAAGCAAGATCTTTGCGATCTAAAGCTAGAAACACAAGGTAGTTCGGTTTTTCGTATGATTTGTGTGATTTGGACAGATTGTGGTAGACTTAGATTTGGGTCATGAAATTTCACAGAGATGATCTACACATGAAAATATGAGATCTGTGAAATTTTGGTAATTTTTGGATAAAGGATGAATATTTGGTGAATTTAATGCTCGGTTTTGTCTAAAAATGAAGAAAAATAGCTAAACATCATGAAAAATTCTGGAAAAATTCAGATACGCTTTTTATAACATATAAAAGTCACACACATAATTTCAGATCCATTGGAGAAGTCTAGGTAGGCTTTTCGGTAAAACGAGATCTAGGGTTTTCTAGCTCGGTTTTGGTGAAAATGGCATGAAAAATGAGTTTTTGGTTCTGTAAAAATTACTGGGAACTATGTGGATGGCAGGAGTCATCCCAGAAAAATTTGGGATTTTTCTAAGGTCGTTTGGTATTTTCGACATATTTGGTGTTTAAATGACGTTTTAAAATAGATAAATAAATGTTAAATATAAAAATTAATTCTGGAAGTATTTTTATAAAATTCCTTACTGTCAAAAACTGATTTGTGCAAAATTTCAAGACCCGAGACTAAACGGATAATTATTTGTGCTAAACAGAACATAAAAACAAACTTTTAAAGCTTAAAACGCGTAAACCGGCAAAGTTCGCCTAAGCGAGCTGACTGGTGTATAAAAACCCTAAAAATGGACTATTTTCATGAAACTAAGTTAATCAAGTAAAAATAAATCATCCGAAAGTAATTCGGATGATTTGGGTAATTTTACCCGATTTAGCAGTTTCCGGTATACTAAAGACGGAAACGGGCCCCGCGGCCAAACGAGGTGTCTAAACCGAGCTCTAATTTCACCACTTTAATTAAAATATCAGTAACAACTATTTTCGGGTCGTATGTGACCAAACTCATTTTTTTGAAAACATAACGACGGATAACCGTGCTAGGCACGCAAAACGAGAAAACAAACTAATGGTAATTTTGACTAAAGAACTCTAAGGGATATCACAATCTAAGTCCTGAGAAGTGTTTCGGGGTTAACATTGTCCCCGGATCGTGTACGGTACTGGCTTAACAGTGTCCCCAGACGTACCGGTTAACACGAATTTAAGTTATATTAATAGAAATTGTGTAGTAACGACTTAGGGATCGTATTACAGATCCGGACCGGTAGCTGTGCACAGTATTACATCTTTGCTCACAAAAAGGTGAGTTTCACGAGCCCCTTTTTATTGAATTGTTTTAAATATTTTCCCGGGGCGGAAAGCATGTTTTTATCAAAGTGTTTAAGTACATGCCGATCGTATGGAAATGAATGTATTTATATAATGTTTGTTGTACGGGAATCGTACGGTAATGTATTAAGATGGTAATTGTCTGAGTTGCTAATATTGTAAGGCCCGAAACAGTGTTCTGGGTTAACAGTGTCCCCAGAGGTTATTAAATGTATTTCTGGGTTAACAGTGTCCCCAGAGGTTATTAAACGTGTTTCTGGGTTAACAGTGTCCCCAGAGGTTATTAAATGTGTTTATGGGTTAACAGTGTCCCCAGAGGTTATTAAATGTATTTCTGGGTTAACAGTGTCCCCAGGGGTTATTAAATGTATTTCTGGGTTAACAGTGTCCCCAGAGGTTATTAAATGTGTTTCTGGGTTAACAGAGGTTTCACTTGTAGGCTCAGCATAATTACATCGTTAATATATGATTATTAAAATGATTTGTCATGGTTTATTTAAATTAGTGAAACTCACCAACTATTCGTAGTTGACCCGTTTTCTTTACATGCTTTCTAGGTACACCCAAATTGGAATGAGTGATACGTGCTTGATGATGTGTGCTATTTTGTGGAAGCTTAAGGGTCTATATTTTGTATTAAACATGTTAACATACTATTGGTAAAACTTATGTGCCTAGTCGGTAACGAAACTCGGAACAATGTAATACGTTTAAATTATTGTAGTGGTGTTTTCTTTATAAGCAATGCTGTTGATATCAGATGTGTCTGTTGCATCCCGTTTACGTTTCCGCTGCGGTTACGGGGTGTTACATTAAAACACATAAACATTTAAGTGTGCCATAGTCTAAAATTTCAAAGAGCTTGCCCGAAAATCCTATGTTAGCACTAAGTTTGCTAGGATAAACACATTCAATCATTAGGTATACCCTTACCCGAGGGATTTCAGCATGATCAAACCATACCCGAAAATGACAAACTTAAATAACAATATCTAAGTGTGCCCGGAAAGATTAACAAACCTTTCCTAACAACATATTCACACAAATTACAAAGCTTACTCGGTGTACTAACTTGAGTTCACAAAGTTTGCATGGAATAACAATAAGCATATAATATGCATAGCTTGCCCGAAACAAGAATTTCTTGTTAAAAGCTAGCAATAACAACACATAATCATCTCAAGACTTCAAGCTTGCTCGGGAAAGTGTAAACACTTCAAAGCATGCCCGAAAATCATAAAGTTAGTCAAAAATGACTAAGCTTACTCGGAAAGGTTGAAAAGTATCAAACCATACCCGAAACAACATATTCACACATAATCAACTGTTTTGTACCCGGAAAGGTTGTAAATCATTAAACCTTACCCGAAAATACATATTCAAACAGTTTGTGCCCGGGAAGGTTATAAGGCATCAAACCTTACCCGAACTTACATATTCAACCTATTTTAGGCAAAATGCAACACTTTTTGACTTAAACCACTTTGTCAAAATATATTTTTCTTTTCAGATCATAGTTTAAGAGCAAATGGTGCATTTAGAGATCAAAATTCAGTTATATTTCTATTCAAAATAGTTTCTTCCATTTTTTGAAAAGATCTCAAGAATGGGATCATATTGACTAAGTAGCTATCTCAATACTTCACTCTCAGCATTATTATGACAACATAGATAGGGTAACAGCAGGTATAAACTTAGCATGAATTTTATCTCTTTGGTGATATGATTTTGGTTCATTTAAACATAATGCATTAATGGTCAACACTGTGCTATGATGCCTCATATCTCTTCTCAAAGCTTATTTGGCTTTCCCCAGATCACCCCAATTTGACTCCAACCTCCTGTATTTGGTCAAAAACTTGTTTTTGTATGACATAATTTATTGTATTTTTGTATTTTTTGAGATTCAAACATATATAAAGGTTTAACATTGGACATACTGTTAATAACATGCCTTTCATTCAAGATGAGACAGATTTTGTCAACATCTTTGTAGTTCTTGTTGTAACCATCTTATTTGATAAAAAATTTAAAAACACTTAACAACTACTGGTTGATTTATTCATTCTTCCCCTTGTTTTTTTATATTTTCTCAAATTTTCTGAAAGCATGTTCCTTGTCATATTTAAAGATGTTTCATTTTTGGTTGACCAAATAACAACAGGCTCGTGTATGACTGGGTAATCACTTTTCTGCCTATCATTTGGAGAGATTTATCTTGAGACATGCAAAGACAACTATGTATCTCCACATAAATATTAGCATATTCATTATGTTTATATCACCTTAGATTTTACATCATCATGGGAAAGCAACCATACATGTTAATGACTATACTAAGGTCTTTTTAGCCTATTAATTCCATATGATCAGCTAAGTAGTCAATGTACTAGCATTTCCCATTAATCACAGTTTAATATTCTATCACCCCAATATCTCTTCATTGTCAGGTTAATGGCTATCCTGTTTGACCAAAAGTGGTCAACATGACCAAACATACATGTGAATATATGTCCTTTCAAAGTCAGAGCTATTGACATAGTTTTAAGTGAAGGAGTAAGAAACAAGTTATTATTGCCCCAAATGCATTCAGTTTTCAGGTCAATGGCTATCCTTTGAATCTGTAGAGATTTAAGGACCAAACATACACGGTTGCATGTCCTTCCAACTGGGCAAATGACATAATTTTCAGCAAAAACAACTACTTGAGATTTTCCTAAAAAAACTTTTAAGCTTCTTTTAAAGCTTGAACCAATAATCTTATCATATCTCTGCACCATTAACAACATGCTCATTTTTTGATCAAAATAGAGTATTTATGTAAAATTCATTGGAAAATCTTCATTTCATCACTTAATTTTGACATAAAACACATTTTGACACAAACAGTTGTAACATATTCAAATCTTAATCACACATGAAATCATCAAGACAAGTAGACAGTACTAACAATCAAATTCTAACTTATCTTAATAACATTAGAAGATCAGATAAAGCACATATTCAAGCAATTAAGCAATGATATCAGATAAGTTTACATAAACAAGTAATTCATAACAAGAACTCTTTTACTGACATCACAAATGCACATCAACTGATAATCATGCAAACCTATCAATCAGATCAAACATGTCAAATTTTGCATTCATACACAGTTAAAGCATATAACATTTAACAAATTCAGTAGCATATTCAAATATCATACTTAAGTAACATAATCAAGCATATTCACTAAACATTAAATATGTGTAATCTCTAACAAAATAATCAGTTATCACAGAGAGACACACAACCAGGCACACATCCTTAATCAGATTTCATCAGAGTTGATCATTCCTAGGGCTTTCAGAAGAAAGTTGAACATGGTTCTTTCAAGTGATTTGGTGAATAGGTCATCCAAATTGTCACTTGTATCAACCCTTTGCATTTTAATCAAACCATTTTCACCGCAATCTCTGATGAAATGATGTCTGATTTCAATGTGCTTAGTTTTGGAATGTTGAACTGGATTTTTAACAGTAAAATATGCAGCAGTATTGTCAATAAGAATAGGGGTGTTCAAGAAATTCAAACCATAGTCCAGCATCTGATTTTGAATCCATAGAAGTTGTGCACAGCAGGCGGATGCAGCAACATATTCAGCTTCTGCAGTAGAGATTGAGACTGTAGTCTGCTTTTTACATTGCCATGACACTAGCCTTTCACCCAAAAATTGACATCCTCCTGAGGTTGACTTTCAGCTCATGTTGCAACCATCATAATCACTGTCTGTATATGCAATCAGATCAAAAGCTTGGTTCTTTGGATACCAAATCCCTAAGTCTGGTCTTCCCTTCAAATATCTGAATATTCTTTTAACAACATTCATGTGGGAGACTTTTGGACTTGATTGGAATCTTGCACACACACATACAGCAAACATGATATCTGGTCTTGTTGCAGTCAGATACATTAGAGATCCAATTTTGGCTCTATATTCATGTTCATCTATAGGCTCCCCCTTTTCATCTGCAATCATCTTTTCTTTGGTGTCCATTGGAGTTGAAGCAGTCTTGTACTCTTGACAGTTGAACTTGTTCAAGATGTCCTGCACATATTTGTTTTGATGAATGTAAATCCCCTCAGCCTTCCGTTGAACTTGCAGTCCCAGAAAGAAGTTCATTTCTCCCATAGAACTCATGCTGTATTTGGACTTCATTACCCCATCAAACGCCATACACATTTGTTCATTTGTAGAACCAAAGATGATGTCATCCACATATACTTGTAACATAAGCAAGTCTGATCCCTTTCTTTTGTAGAAGAGTGTCTTGTCAATGGATCCTCTTTTGAAACCATTTTCAAGAAGAAGATTTGATAGCTCATCATACCATGCTCTAGGAGCCTGATGCAATCCATAAAGGGCTTTTTTAACTTATACACCCTGTTTTGATACATTGGATCCTCAAAACCTGGAGGTTGAGCAACATACACCTCTTCATCAATCTTTCCATTTAGAAATGCAGACTTAACATCAAGCTGGAACACTCTAATGTTCTTTGAGGCAGCATATGCAAGAAAAATCCTGATAGCTTCAAGTCTTGCAACCGGTGCAAAGACTTCCTCAAAGTCTATTCCTTCTTCTTGAAGACATCCCAGTGCTACAAGTCTAGCTTTATTGTTAATCACCAAACCCCTTTCATCCCCTTTGTTTCTAAAAACCCATTTGGTTCCAATTACATATATGTCAAATGGCTTATCAACAAGATCCCACACATGCAGGTCTCTAAATTGTGCCAATTCCTCTTGCATTGCTTCCACCCAAATATTATCTTTTAATGCTTGTGCTATGTTCTTTGGTTCTATTTGGGACAGAAAACAAGAGTAAAGACAAATGTTTGCAATTTCGGAATGACTTCTTGTAACTCTTTCATGCAAATCACCAATGATGTTTTCAGAAGGATGATTCTTTTCCACATAAGGAGTTTGTACAATCATATATGTAGATAAATTTGTGTCAAGATTTGTTTTATTAAACTCTGGTTCTTCAATGATTAAATCAGCTTCTGCATCATGAAATTCTGGTGCTTCATCATTATGTTGTCCTGAAGTAGATGCACCATTGTTTTCTAAGTTCAATATTTGAAATAGATCTTGAAATCATGTTGTAGATGCAACTTCTTCTTCACTTGCTTGGTTGATTGTGTCACCCTCATTCTGAATTTGATCATCCTGTACATCTTGGTTGTCTTGATTGTTCTCAGTATGATCATGTTCAACATTGTGATTGTTTTCTTGATCAGGTTCACCAATATCACATGAGAAATTCTTCACAAAAGTATACTCCTTCTCTTTTCTAGCAACCTTCTTCCATAATTCTTCCAAGTCCAATGATTTCTTCTTTTGCTCTTCAATTTCACTGGTCTTGTAGAAAGATTCATCAAAGTCTTCAGGATAAATCTTGGAAGACCTTATTAACTTCTCATGATCAAACAGCCATGCTGCACCATTAACTGTATTGAATTGATTCTCATTAAATATGATGTCAGATGATTCTATAACACTCAAGTGATCTTTTACATAAACTCTGTAGGCTTTTGAGTGTGTAGAATATCCCACAAAGAAGCAATCCAAGGATTTTGTTTGAAACTTGTTCAAATAGTCCCTTGTATTTAAAAGAAAACATTTGCATCCAAAGGGCTTGAAAAACTTGATGTAAGGCTTTCTGTTGTGAAATATTTCATAAGGAGTTTTGTTATGCCTTTTGTTACCCTATCTGAACATAGCAGGCTGTATTTATAGCTTCAGCCCAAAAAGTGACAGGCAGATTAGCATCTGCTAATGTGGTTCTTGCAGCTTCAATCAAAGTTCTATTTCTTCTTTCTGCAACACCATTTTGTTCATGAGTTCTAGGAGCTGAGAATTGTTGTTGTATTCCTTTCGCTTCACAGAATTCTTGCATAACTCCATTCTTGAACTCAGTGCTATTGTCACTTCTCATCATCTTGACTGTCTTATTCAACTTGTTCTCAATCATTGTTACACAACCTTTAATCAACTCTGCAGTCTCATCCTTGGTACTTAGGAAATAAACTCAAGTGTATCTTGAATAGTCATCAATGATCACCAGATAATATCTTTTCTTCCCAATACTTGGTATACTCACAGGTTCAAAGAGATCCATGTGAAGTAATTCAAGTACTTGATCAATTGAATTGATGAGTTTTGACTTATGAGTAGATTTGTGTTGTTTTCCATTTTGACATTAATCACAATGATCTTCCAACTTGAATTCTCTTGTAGGTAAGCCTATGACATGCTCACCTTTGACAAGTCTATTCATGTTCTTCAAGTTCACATGACACAGTTTCCTATGCCACAATTTTGACTCATTTTCAGTGGCTTTGGAAACAAAAAAATGCACCTCCTCTTGAAATAGCTTATTTCATATTCAATTCATACAAGTTACCATTTCTTTGTGCCATCATCATAATCATTTCAGGTGGAATTACAAACTCAGGTTTTAAAATGAAATAGTGTGAATCATCAAAACTGACTTTGTAACCCTTATCACACATTTGTGATATACTCAGCAGATTGTACTGAAGACCTTAAACATGAAATACATTATCAAATGAGACTTTCCCATTTGTTAAGATTCCTTTTCCAACAATCTTTCCACCATTCTCATCACTCCCAAAAGCTACTGGACCTTCATAATTTTCTTCATAATTGACAAGAGATCTCTTGTCACAAGTCATGTGCCTAGAACAACCACTATCCATATACTATATGTCATTTAGATGAGTGGACTGTTCCTGCACATTCAAAGAAAGTTTGATTAGTTGAGTGATGAAGTGCAAGCCTTATCAACTTGCAGCTCATCAGAATTTAGTTTCAGACACAGCTTGGGAAGTGAGTGTTGTTGGTTTAGGATCTTCATGAGACAATTCTAAGTTGTCTGAATTATCAGTTTCATAACCACACTCTCTTGGAGTTTTAACAAGTGAGGTTGGACACTGGTATTCAGCTGAGTCAGTGGCATACTCCTTTATCACATAGTCCTTCTTCTCATAGTAGTCTCTCACATCAGCAACTTGCTCAACCTTACTCTCAGTCTTAGGTTTCCAAAGGAAACCATGTGGTTCATATCCATGTTTTAATAGAAACTTCTCATCACCAGTGAGTTCTGTTGGTTTATTTCTAGAATGTGCATCTTTTCTTCTTTTCTTCTCACTGCTTGATGATCCTTGAGAACCATCAGATTTGACTGATTGAGTATCTTGTTTGATTCTCAAAGACTGATAGTTCTTTTTAGTCAATTTCTCATACTTCTTAGTAGATTTACTTCTTTTTGCTAATTCAGCCACTTGCTTCTTTGTTGTTACTTCAGCTTTCTTCTTAATCCTTGTCTCCTTTGCAAATTTCTTTTCTTTTCTGTTCATGGTTTCATTTCCACACACCTTTCCTTTTCCCAGATATATATCATACTTCTGTTTGTATAGAACAAAGTCTTGGCCATACTTTGTTCCATCTGGTTCATGAAATGGTTTGAATTTGAATCTTTCATTACATGAATCTGTGTGGTGACCATATTCATCACACCTTTTGCACCAAACCTTGCCTTTGAATATTTAATGTTCTTTTGGTTTCTTGAATCTTTCACTTGGCTTAGGTGACTTGACTCCTAGAGTCTTCTGATTCTTTAAGATATCAAAGTTAATTGAGAATGGCACAAACTCCTCAATCTTAATGTCTTGTCTTTCAAGTTTGCTTTTGACAAAGACAATTTTTTCAATAGTCATAGGTTCTTCATCACTACTTTCTCTAACCATTGACTGTCTTTTCTCATACTCTTCCATAGTTTCCACTTCTCCAACATCCAACACCTCATGACTAGAAAAGATTGGATAAACTGGGATAAAATTTTCTGTATCAATTTTTTCAGTCACCATCCTTTTTTTGTTGTTCTGCTTTATCCTACCCAATACAGCCTTGCTTGGTGGTCCGACTGCATTGTAGTTTATCTTTCTCCTTTCACAAATATCAAAAGAAACATGTTCTCTTTTCATTTTATCATTCTGTTTCTTCAATCTTGGTGGGACTAGTGGATACTTTGGAAGTTTATCAACAGATTCCGGTTTCTTATATTTTCTTCCTCTTTCAGTAGCTTTGATTTCCTTTTCAGTAATTTGATCACTCAAATCACTCAAGTCATCTTGATCCAATTCAACTGAATCAAAGTCATCCTCAGAGACTTGAACTCCAATTGACTTATCCTCTTTTACCACTTTCTTAATCACAAACTCTCCTTCTTCATTCACTTCTACCTTTTTGTACAAATTAACAAATTCTTCCTTGTCTTGAAAGACATCTCTGAATTGTTGCAAGTATGCATCTCTTTTCTCTTTGTCAACTTTTGGCATGAAGTTGTTGTTGAATGGAGGTGGAACTGCTTTGTATTTGTCTTGGTCCTTCACCTGGTTAAGTATACCACATATGTTGCCTGTTGAGACCAAATTCTTCAGAAATTCAGTTTCAACCTTCAGTCTTGTGTTTTGCACATTTTCTTCAACCAACATCTTCTTTAATCCATCAATCTCAGTGTTGTATCTGGTTTGAGTTCTGTAATTGATCATGCAATCATTTTCAAGGCTTTTAATATTTTCTTCACTGATCATCTCATTTGCCTCATACTCATCGATGATATTTTGTTTTCTAAAACACTCACTTTCCAGCTTGCTACTTTTGTTCTCAATTCAATGATAAGTTCATTTAAATCAACAGTAGGAGCAGAGTGTACCTGAGATGATGATCCTTTTTCTTTCTCAATTATGGCCATGGAATGCCACATTTGCTTTCTTGATATCATCTGCAATGTCCTCTTCATGATTGCTCCAATCAAAATTCCTTCATGCTGTGTAGTCATTGCCACATTTCCTTGATTTCTGATCTGATTTTGATTTGCTGGAACAGTGTTGTTTGGAACATTTTGAGCTGCTTGAAGGTTTTGATTGTTATTCATTAGAAAACCTTGAGTCTGTTGCATACTTTGTTGTTGATTATTCATTTGAGGCTGAAAGTTGTTGAAGTTGGGGTTGTAATTGTTGTTGGTATTGAAGTTTTTGTTGTTGAAGTTGTTCATTTGATTGTTGTTATTGTTGAATCTTAGCTGATTTTGTTGGTAATGCTGCTGACCTCTTGGTTGATTTTGTTGATTTTGCTGCTGACCTCCTGGTTGTTGATTATGGACTTGATTTATTTGAAAGTTTCTTGATTGATTGCATTCTCTTGCAAAATGACCAGGTTGCTGACAATTGTAGCAGATTGCTTTTGACTTGTCAAATCTAATCCTGTCATTCGGACCAAAAACCAAAGACCTACCAGTTCTGTTATACAGCCTTTTACTTCTCAAACCCAACATGGCAGCTTGCCACTTCAAATACATGTCTTCCAAGTCATCTGCATCAATTTGCTCTAAATCATCTTGTACCACACTTGTGTAAATGCATTATATGACTCAGTAAACATAGACAACAAAGCCTGTGTTTCATTGCTTTGACCATGTCCTGTGCCAGTATGAGGAACATTTCCACTTGGCACAGAGGCAGAATTAGTGTCATCAATCAGTTGCACATTTAACCTCTGTTGATTTCCTTGATTACTTGTGCTACCTCCAATGAAAGATTTTGGAGTAACAACATTATGTTCAGCTGGTTCTTCAATAATGAGAATTTGCTGTTGATTCTTGGTAGACAGATTTCTCATGGGTGCAATCAATGCATTTGAAACATTGAAGCAGGGTCTATCTTCCTTAATCATCTCATTATCTATCATTTCAAGTACTGCAGCCTGAAGAAAGCATACTACATCATCCAATTTCAATTCATTGAAATTATGTTTCTGAAGGATGAACTTGCAAGCAGTATACCATTCTTTTGGCATTGAGTTGAGTAACTTTGTATTTAAATCAAAGTCAGTCATTACATAATAAATCTCCCAAAACAAACCTAGCTTAATCATAGCTAAGGGTTTGTCATCCACCTTTCTTATTCTTTCTCTTACAGCAGCAGTTGCAGCTGCATTTGCACCTTCTTCAACAGCAGTTTGTGGACCATTCTTGATGGAGTTCCACATATCAATATCATTGTAGCATACGGCTGCTTCAAAGAGTACTTTCCATTTGATAAAGTTTTCCTGTCCATACAACCTTGGTATCTTGTTAGTAGACACCTCTTGTTCCTCATACCCAGACATTTTGAGAAATCAAAAATCAGTTTCTTTGTAAACATAGAGTTTCAAAATAATCAGATCTGAAAACAGAATGCTCAGATCTGATGTGTCTGATGTGATTAGAACAAGATTTAGATATGAATATTAGAACTTTAATTGAAATAAGGAAGAGAAAACACCGGTAGATTGTAGATCTGGAAGAAAAATGAAAACAGGGCTGCTAACGTCACAAATCAATCGAACAGTGGTCTGCTTACGTCATTCTTCTTCAAATCTTCAATCAGCAACAATCTTTCCAAAATAGCAGTAACAAGCTCTGATACCACTTGTCGGGCCCCACGATTTTAGCTGGATCTTAATTAATCATGTCATAACTCACACAGATTAATGTGTTGACAAGAGAGTTAATGACGAGTTGCTATATTTAGAAAGATATCCGTTTGTTAAATGCGGAATCAATAACAAACGTACGGTTGCAAAGAATAATCAAAGGTAGAAAGCACACACATGATTCACTCAAAAGATTTCCATCTATATAATTTTCATCATACAAAGTGGATAATCGATTTAGGGTTCTAGGAATCCTAGGACAGCCGTCACATTCAAGAAATATTCTTTCTTATCCGAAAAGTGTAAAGGCTCAAAGTCCGTGTCCTCTCTCTCTGTCTTGGCGGCGTGCCCTAAACATTCTATTTATAGGCCTGCCAACCTAGGACAGCTGTCATTCCTTCTAGAAACCCTAAATACAATCATACATATTCAAATTACATATTCAAAATAAACTAAGTGTAAAACAAGTCTTCCGGGTAGGCTTCTCATAAATCTTCATTTTCCGAGTACGCTGTGTACTCTGCCATCCTTCATGACTTGGTAACATAGAAGTGTGCTCGAGATCAGTTTCCGGGTAGACTTTGCTTGAAGAGTATTTCACCAAGTAAAATACTCACCGAGTAGACTTCAGTCTTCTTGACTTTGCCAGACTTTGTCCGACAACTCCTTACGAGCAACCTTGTTCTTCAATGATCCATTTCAGCTCTTTGCTATAAAATAACTTATTAGCAAAGTGTACTCAGGAGTACTGTTCCTTGCTTGAGCTGAACCTTGCCCGATATTACTTAGAGATATTCCTTTAGATCATCAAGCATAATTGGACCATACTTATTAATGAATACCTTGCTCGGTTTTCCAATCACTTGGCTTCTTGGACTTGGTTAACCAAACCTTACTCGGAAGAGTAATATACTTGGCTCTGAAGAACAGACTTGCTTGATAAAGTGAACCTTGCTCGGATTTAGATAAACTTGTGTACCTTACCCGGCAATGCACTAATTTGCAAACCCTGCTCGGATATCCACTAAAGAAGAATACTTGAAGTAAACCTTGCCCTGTAGGCAAAATATCGTAACCGGCTAAGTAAAAGCTTGCTCGGATGTCTAAGGTGTGCTCGGATCCATTACTTAGCGAAATTAGAGGAGGTTGAGAAGATTCCAATTTTCCTTGTACTTCATTTAGGTCAAATCTTTGACTCAACAATCTCCCCCTTAGGTCAATTTCTTGACTCAACAGTTTTTAAAGACAAAGAAGAGTTTGTGGATTTGTATTAGAATGTTGAGGTGAATGAAGAAGGAGAATTTGTAGTAAAGAAAGAAGTGAAGGAAGACAAGTCAATTGGAGTTCAAGTCTCTGAAGATGACTTTGACTCTGATGATTTAAATCAAGATGATTTAAGTGATCTGAGTGATCATATTATTGATAAAGAGATTAAAGCTACTGAAAGAGGAAGAAGGTATAAGAAACCTGAGTCAACTGAGAAATCTCCACAACTTCCACCATTGACACCCAAGAAAGAATGTATTGGAGAGGACAAGTAAAAACAAAAAGAAAAGAACAACTGAAGAAGTTAATATTAAGAACTTTATCCCAGTTTACCTTGTTTTCTCTAGTCATGAGGTGTTTGACATTGGAGAAGTGGAAACTATGGAAGAATATGAGAAGCGACAATCAAGACAAAGAGAGAGCCAAGACGAAGAACCACTGAATATGCTAAAAAATATGTTTGTTAAGAGCAAGATTGAGAGACAAGACATCAAGATTGAGGAGTTTGTTCATTTCTCAATCAATTTTGATAGTCTAAAAAACCAGAAGACAATTGGTGTCAAAGAACCTAGACCAAGTGAAAGGTTCAGAAAGGGAAGTGATCATGAAAAATACAAAGGAATGGTTTGGTGTAAAAAATGTGATGAGTATGGCCATCACACAGATTCTTGTAATGAAAGACTCAAATTCAAGCCTTTTCATGTCCCAGATAAAACAGTGTATGGACAAGACTTTGTTATGTACAAGAAAAAGTATGACAAAAACCTAGGAAAAGGAAAGATGTATGAGAAGGAGACAGTGAATGAGGTTAAACTGAAACCATCAGTAAAAGCCAAGAAACATGTGGATGAACCAACTAAAAGGAGTAGATCTCCTATTAAATATGATAAAGTTGTCAAGAAGAACTTTCAGCCCTTGAGAATCATTCCTAAAAGGAATATACAATCTGAGAAATCTGATAGTTCTCAAGGATCACCAAACAGTGAGAAGACAAAAATCAGAGGTGTCTTTTCTAGGAAGAAACCAACTGAACTTACTGGTGATGAGAAGTTTCTAATGAAACATGGTTATGAACCTGAAGGATTCCTTTGGAAACCTAAGGTTGAAACTAAGGTGGATACAGTTGCTGATGTAAGAGATTACTCAGAAAAGAAAGTTTATGTGGTAAAAGAATATGATACTACATCTATAGAATGCCAGTGCTCAACCTCATTTGTTAAAACCCCAAGAGAGTGTGGTTATGAAACAGACAATTCAGATAATATAGAAGTCACTCATGAAGATCCTGAACCAACAACACTCACTTCCCAAGCTGAAACTAAAGTTGATGAGTTGCAATGCACTTCATCATTCAACTGATCAAATTCTTTCTTTTGTGCAGGAATAGTCCACTCCTCTGAATGACATATGGTACATGGATAGTGGTTATTCTAGGCACATGACCTGTGATAGGAGGTCACTTGTCAATTATGAAGAAAAATTTGAAGGTCCTGTACCTTTTGGGAGTGATGAAAATGGTGGAACGATTGTTGGGAAGGAATTTTAACAAATGGAAAAGTTTCATTTGATAATGTGTTTCATGTTGAAGGTCTACAATATAATCTGCTGAGCATATCACAAATGTGTGATAAGGGTTACAAAGTTGGGTTTGATGACTCACATTGCTTTATCCTAAAACCTGAATTTGTTATCCCACCTGAAATGATTATGATGATGGCCCCAAGAAATGGTAAT
The DNA here is from genome assembly GCF_021521415.1 of Bidens hawaiensis. Classification (NCBI taxonomy): domain Eukaryota; kingdom Viridiplantae; phylum Streptophyta; class Magnoliopsida; order Asterales; family Asteraceae; genus Bidens; species Bidens hawaiensis. Next base: position 1,858,444 of record NW_027491051.1, read on the forward strand.
CTATTTGAGTTGAACATGAAAGAAGCTGTTTCAAGGGGAGGTGCATGTTTTGTTTCCAAAGCCACTGAAAATGAGTCAAAATTGTGGCATAGGAAAATGTGTCATGTGAACTTGAAGAACATGAATAGACTTGTCAAAGGTGAGCATGTAATTGGCTTACCTACAAGAGAGTTCAAATTGGAAGATCATTGTAGTTCATGCCAGAAAGGCAAACAACACAAATCCTCTCATAAGACAAAGCTCATCAATTCAATTGATCAAATACTTGAATTACTTCACATGGATCTTTTAGGTCCTGTGAGTGTGCCAAGTATAGGAATGAAAAGATATTGTCTTGTGATCATTGATGATTATTCAAGCTATACTTGGGTTTATTTCCTAAGTACCAAGGATGAGACTGCAAAATTGATTAAGGGATGTGTAGCAATGATTGAAAACAAATTGAGTAAGAAGGTTAAAATGATGAGAAGTGATAATGGTACTGAGTTCAAAAATGGAATTATGGAAGAATTTTGTGTAGCCAAGGGAATCATTCAACAATTCTCAGCTCCTAGAACTCCTGAACAAAATGATGTTGCAGAAAGCAAGAACAGAACAATGATTGAAGCTGCAAGAACCATGTTAGCATATGCTAATTTACCTGTTACATTTTGGGATGAAGCCATAAATACAGCCTGCTATGTTCAGAATAGGGTACTTGTCAACAAAAGGCATAACAAAAATCCATATGAGATTTTCTTTAACAGAAAGCCTTATGTCAAGTTTTTCAAACCTTTTGGATGCAAATGTTTTCGTCTAAACACTAGAGATTACTTGAACAAGTTTCAGACAAAATCTCTAGATTGTTTCTTTGTTGGATATTCTACACGTTCAAAAGCATACAGAGTATATGTGAAAGACCATTTGAGTGTGATTGAATCATCTGACATCATGTTTAATGAGAATCAATTTAACGCAGTTGATGGTGCAGCATGGCTGTTTGATCATGAGAAATTGATAAGGTCTTTCAAGATTTATCCTAAAGACTTTGATGACTCATTTTACAAGACTAGTGTAATTGATGAGAAAAAGAAGAAAACATTGGACTTGGAAGGACTATGGAAGAAGGTTGCAAGTAAAGAAAAGGAGTATACATTTGTAAAAGTTCCCTCAAATGAAATGGTTGAACAAGTTCAAGATAATAATCAAGAGAACAATCAACTTCCAGAACAAGATCATGTAGATTTGAATCAAGATAATGAAGAAACAAACAATAATCTAGTTCAGGATGAGGGAAACTCAGGCAACCAACCAAACAATGAAGAAGAAGGAGTGACAACTGCAAGATTCCAAGAACAGTTTGAAAGATTCTCTATGGACAACAATGGTGCATCCACTTCAAGACAGAATAATGAAGAAGCACCAGAGTTCATGATGCAGAAACTGAATTGATCATTGAAGAACCAGATCTCAATGAACCAAATCTTGACACAAATTTGTCTACTGATATGATTATACAAACTCCTTCTATTGAAAAGAATCATCCACCTGAAAACATCATTGGAAATATACATGAAAGAATCACAAGAAGCCACTCTGAGATTTCAAATATCTTTTTATACTTCTGCTTTCTATCCCAAATAGAACCAAAGAACATTGCTCAAGCACTAAAAGACAATAGTTGGGTGGAAGCAATGCAGGAGGAGCTGGCACAGTTCAGAGATTTACATGTGTGGGATCTTGTTGATAGGCCAATGAACAGATATGCAATTGGTACCAATGGGTTTATAGGAACAAAAGGGATGGGAGGGGTTTGGTGATTAAGAATAAATATAGGCTTGTGGCACTAGGATGCCTTCAAGAAGAGGGAATATACTTTGAGGAAGTCTTTGCACCTGTTGCAAGACTTGAGGCTATCAGGATTTTTCTTGCATATGCTGCCTCAAAGAACATTAAGGTTTTCCAGCTTGATGTTAAGTCTGCATTCCTAAATGGAAAGATTGATGAAAAGGTGTATGTTGCTCAACCTCCAGGCTTTGAGGATCCAATGTATCCAAATAGGGTGTATAAGTTAAATAAAGCCCTATATGGATTGCATCAAGCTCCTAGAGCTTTGTATGATGAGCTGTCAAATCACCTTCTTGAAAATGGTTTTCAAAGAGGAGCCATTGACAAGACTCTCTTCTACAAAAGAAAGGGATCAGACTTGATGCTATTACAAGTCTATGTGGATGACATTATATTTGGGTCAGCCAATGAGAAGATGTGTATGGAGTTTGAAGAGGTGATGAAATCCAAATATAGCATGTTCAATGGGAGAAATGAACTTCTTCCTTGGTCTACAAGTTCAGTAGAAGGCTGATGGGATATTTGAGAAACCCTCCAAGGATCTAGCCGCGTCGATACATCGATTAATACCATAGATCTAAAGGTTAAATTGTTACTTTATTGATAAATATAGTTGAAATACATTATGGTGTGGAATAATAACTTATGGAGAACCTCACATCTCTCATGTGTGTGAACTCACATAATTATGAGCATGGATATGCCTATTTATAGGCCTTATGCTCCAATTCGTTAAGTTAAGCTAATTCGTCACCTTTTAGTAACGAATTAGACTCCATTCGTCAACATTCCATGACGAATGGTGTTAACTTAACGAACCAGCCCTCATTCGTTATGCTTTCATAACGAATGGGGTTACAAGCTTAACGAACTAGCCTAGTCTATGACGAATGGACCTCATTCGCTATACAATCCATAGAGAATGGGCCATTTACATTAAATATAAAGACTAGACAACCTATAACTTATTCGAATGCTACGAACAACAATTCCGTGCACTAACAATATTCATTTACAAGTCAAAATATGTACAAGACATTCTAGACAAGTTCAAGTACAATGATCTGAAGACAGCTTCAACTCCAATGGATTCAAAGGAAAAGATGGTAGCATATGAAAATGGGGAGCCAGTTGATGAGCATGAGTACAGAGCAAGAATTGGATCATTGATGTACTTAACTGCTTCAAGGCCCGACATCATGTTTACAGTTTGTGTATGTGCTATATTTCAGTCAAGCCCCAAAGTCTCCCACATGAATGTTGTGAAGAGTATCTTCAAATACTTAAAGGTAAGACCTGACTTGGGACTTTGGTATCCAAAGAATCAGTCTTTTGATTTGACAACTTACACAGACAGTGACTACGATGGCTGCAACATAAGCAGGAAGTCAACTTCAGGGGGGTGTCAATTTTTGGGTGACAGACTAGTGAGATGGCAATGCAAGAAGCAGACAACTGTCTCAATCTCAACTGCAGAAGCTGAATACATTGCTGCATCTTCCTGATGTGCTCAAGTGCTCTGATCCAAAATTAGATGCTGGACTATGGTTTGAATTTTCTAAACACCCCTATCTTTATTGATAACACTGCTGCATATTTTACTATTAGGAATCCAGTTCAACATTCTAAGACTAAGCACATTGAAATCAGACATCACTTCATAAGAGATTGTAGTGAAAAAGGTTTGATTGAAATGCAAAGAGTTGATACAAGTGATAATTTAGCAGATCTATTCACCAAACCACTTGACAGAACAAGGTTCAACTTTCTTTTTAAAGCCCTGGGAATGATCAACTCTGATGAGGTCTGATTGATGATGTGTGCCTAGTTGTGTACCTCTATTTGATAACTGATTATACTGTTAAAGGTTGCACAAATTAAATGTTGAGTAAATATGCTTGATTATGTTATTTGATATGTTGACTGATATGTGCTTTAACTGAGTTTGAGTGCAAAGTTTTGATATATTTGATGTTTTTGCATGTTCACCATTAGAAGTGTATGTGATGTTAAGATGAGTTTCTTTGTTTTGAACTGCTTGTTACTTGTTAGTATAAGCTTGTCTGACATCACTGCTTATTTGCTTGAATATGCACTTTATCTGATATTTTAATGTTATTATGATAGGATGGACCTTGAATGCTAGTACTGTCTACTTATCTTGATGATATTATGTTTTATTAAGATTTGATTATGCTATAACTGTTTGTGTCAAAATAAGTTTTCTGTCAAAATTAAAATAATGAATTGATTTTTCTAATGAATTTTTGCATAAACACTTTATTTTGATCAAAACATGAGCAAGTTGTTTAATGGTGTAGAGATATGATAAGACTATTCAGTTCAAGCTTTTAAAGGAGCTTTAAAGAAAGTTTTCAATGAAAAGTCTCAAAAGAATTACCTTTGCTGAAAATTATGTCATTTGCTCAAGTCCTAGGAGCATATACTTGTATATGTTTGGTCCTATCATCTACTTGTAGATTAGAAGGAATAGCCATTAATCCAAAGACTGAATGCATTTGGGGCAATAGTAATTGGTTCTTTCACTTAAACCTATGTCATTGACTCTAAGCCAAAAGGACTTATACTTATGTGTATGTTTGGTCCTGCTGACAACTGTCAGATAAACAGGATAGCCATTAACCTGGAAGCTAAGAGTAAGTGGGGTGATTGAACTTGTTTAACTGGGAAATGATAGTACATTGACTACTTAGCCAATCATATGGATTTAATAGGCTAAAAGGGCACTTAATACAGTCATTAACATGTATGGTTGGTTTCTCATGGTGTAAAATCCAAGGTGATATAAACATAAAGAAACTGCTAAACTATATGTGGAGTTACATTATTGTCTATGCATGTTCCTAGATAAATCTTTCCAAATGATAGGCAGAAAAGTGATTATCCAATCATACACAAGCCCGTTGGTATTTGGTCAACCAAAATGAAACATCTTTAAATATGACAAAGAACATGCTTTAAGAAAATTTGAGAAAATATCTAAACAAGGGGAAGAATGAATAAATCAACAAAAAGTTGATAAGTATTTTAAATATTATATCAAACTAGAGGGTTTAAACAAGAACTACATGGACCTAAGGATTTAACAAAATCCCATCATGCCCCGAATGAAAGGCTTGTAAGTCCGGATGGCATGTAAGTCCAACGTTCAACCTCTACATGTTTGAAAAGAAAAATCAACAAAAAAGCATTTTAACAAGTTCTGTCATATAAGAAAATTTTTTACCAAATCCAGGGGGTTGGAGTCAAATTGGGGTGATCTGGAGAAAACCAAATAAGCCTTGAGAATAGATATGGAGCATCACAAAACAATATGTGTTATCCATTGAGTCTTATGCATCCTAAATGAACATTAATCATATCACCAAGGAAATGAAATTCATGCAAAGTTTATACCTACTGTTAACCTGTCTATACTGTCATAATAAGGCTGAGAATGAAGTATTGAGAAGTTACTTAGTCAATATGATCCCATTCTTGAGATCTTTTCAGTTAAAGAAATAAAGTGTTTTGGAAAGAAATATAACTGAAATTTGATCTCTAAATGCACCATTTGCTCTTAAACATTGACCTTTGAAGAAAGATATTATGTACAAGTGGTTAAAGTAAAAAAGAGTTGCATTTTGTCTAATAGGTTGAATAAGTAGTTTCGGGTAAGGTTTGATGTTTTATAACCTATCCGAGTAGACTTAGTCACTTTATACTAAGTTTGATGATTTCGGGCAAGGTTTGATATATCCAAACCTTCCCGGGTACAAATCATTTGAATAAGTATTTTCGGGTAAGGTTTAATGCTTTATAACCGTTTCGAGCAACCTTAGTCATTTTGTACTAAGTTTATGTTTTCCGGGCAAGCTTTGAAGTGTTTAAACTCTCCGGGTAGAGTATACTCACATCTCAGTTTTTCGAGCAGACTTCATGTCTAAAAAATAAATGTGTTTTTCAAGCAAGTTTGAACAAGTAACTATGTTTGGGCACACTTGTGTCTAATATTTCTTGTTCCGAACAAACTTTGCATCTTATATGCTTCATATGATATCCCAAGCAAGCTTTGTGAACTTAACTTAAGCCAACCAAGCAAGCTTTATAAGTAGTGTGAATATGTAAGTGTTTCCGGGTAAACTTTCTTTTCCATGTACATTTTGAGTTTTCAGGTACACTCTTGTTTCCTAGTATACTTGATGACTTTTATTGAATATGTGTGAAATTACAAGTGTCTCCGGGCAAACCTTTGTTTCCAGGCACACTATAGATTTCGGGTACACTTGAGTTTCTCAATTGTTACCCAAGTCTACTTGGTAATTTCAAATACACTTTCCGAGTACACTCTGTGCTATGAATCGTCTAGCATACTTTTTACTTTTGAAAGGTTGTCGGGCATACTTTGCTTAAAGAATGCTTGACTGATTATTGTGAATATTTATTTTTACGGGTAACGTTAGTGATTACATGAATTTCCTAGCAAGGTATGATAATTAGATGAATACTTTTATGGGCATCTTAGTGGATTTCTAGCAAGGTTACTTATTTGATGTTTTATACTTGATTATTTTAAACTTGTGATTTGGTTCTCTAATCATGTATATCGGATATGGTAGACGAGGAAAATCAACCAAAGTATCCATTTGAACAGAAGCATAATATGTGTGCCCTGTTACAAGTCACTCCCGACAATGAGCCAGTATCTAGGATGATTACATGGATGGCGAGATCAAATGTGAGTTTTGCGTTCACAGAGTGCCCAGTCATCTATAGAAATCATTCACTTGATTTCTGGCGCTCAGCAACTCTGGTTAATGATATTAATGGTCGAAGAATAGAAGGGACAGTTGCAAGACAAGAAATACATATAATTGAAAGAATGATCAGACGATGTTTGCAATTACACTATGACGACCATAACCCAATAAATTTTAACATTGCTCACCTGATGAGAATTTTTGAGCAAACGATTGGTTATCAGGGAACAGTAAAAGATGGGCAATTTCAAAAGGGAATGTTCCCTATGTTGTACATATTTTTAATCCATCATGTGATACAGGGGTTTGCCCCAAGGAAAGGACCTTGGACTCTGATGAGTCATGACTTAGCAAATGCCACTGTTGGTATTATTTATGATCTACCCTTCAACTTTTCAAAGATGATATTTGAAGGCATGGTAGCAAATTTAAAGAAGGCCAAAGAGGATAGATTCCTACAATACCCAAGATTCTTACAGATAATCTTTAACAGGGAATTGGAAGATTTACCCACAATTGGTATTACTCATCTACTACAAAATCCCAACACATATAAAAGAATTGTAAATCCGGTAAAGACAAACAGATTTAATACAAACATCCCATTTGAAATTTTACCATGGTTATTGAACCATGATTTGGAGATTATGCCAGTTCCTGAGTTGAGCTCAGAGGAGGAAGTAGGGGAAGATGACGTTGAAGGTGATGATGTTGATTCTGGTGATGAAGATAATGATGATGATGGAAATTAAGGAGGGGCTAGAGTAGCCATGGATGTGGATGTATTTGATCAGGGGGAGAACCAACCTTTATCACATGACCAACCAATACAATCACCACCACAAACTCCAACACACCTACCATTACCAACTGACCTACCTACTCAAACACCACCAGAATCACCACAACCTCAAGACCAAACCACCCAATCACCTACCCAAGCCTTAACCTTGAGCCATCCTGAAGCATCAACTCATACATCCCCAACACCACAAACACCACCAACAACCAGCCCAATTCAAAATGATCCATTCATTCCATGCCCAAACCATACCCAAACACCACTCAAATCCACACCCCATACCTCACCAGAAATCACTACCCAACCAGAAACCACAACCCAATCCTTCACTGAACTAGTCATCCAACAACAACCTATTCCTGACCATGAACCTTAAATTTCTGAATCATTACCATCAAACCTACATACCTTTCCTACAACATCACCCACCCAAATCCCTACCACTGATAACATATTGTCTTCCCAACCCCAAACCCCTCCCATTGATTACATATTTGAAAGGAATTTGGAGTTATTACAAGAAAATATTGATTTAAAGAGAAGAAATGAGGAGGTTACTGAGGAAAATGTAATGTTGATTGATCAGTTAGCCCGAGCTATGTTGAGAATTCAACCCTGGAGCAGGATGTTGAGAAGACCTCAGCTGCCCCAAAACAGGGGTAGAATAAATCTGTGCAAACTGGTGCTGTTGTGTGTGTGGAAACTGAAAGAGATACAGATGATGAGACTGTTGATGGTTTGTAATGTATCTTGAATGCATATGATGATGAGGAGGATAGTGAAGAAAGAAGTATAGAGGAGGTAGACTATGAAGCTGACAAGTCTGATGTTGGAGAAAAAGACTATAATGTAAATGATGAGATTTTGAATGTCGTGTGGAGTGAGGAGAATAATGAAATGAGAAATGAAGAGGAGAATGTAGATGAAACAGTAATGATAATCAATGAATAAAATGTGGTTCTCACTGATGAAGCAACTGATGTCTTGACTGACATTCAAACGGATGTATTAGATGCAGAAGATGCTGCTACTGAGGAACTGATGCTCACTGAACCAGAAACTGAAGATCAAGCAAGTTCCAAGAGACTAGAGCATGATTCTGAGTTAGAAGCACTTGAAAAGGAGATTGATGATTATTAACAATTTGAAGAAGAGGAAGATGTACAGAAAAGATTAGATAAAGGAAAGGCAAAGGTCAAACCCTTTATCTAGAAGAACTAGCAGATCAGGAAGCTTTGATCAATCTAGCCAACACTGCAAAAGTAATAAGTGAGGAAGAGGCTAGAGATCAGGCTGTGATTGAAGCATTGATTGATTTGAAAAGAACTGAGGAAGCCGACAATTCTCTGGCTATAGTGGTTCGCATGTTTGCTGAAAAGGCCACATCTGATTCTGCAAAAGCTTCTGAACGTATACAAGAACCTCAAAAGGAACCTGAAAAGGAACCTGAGAGGCAATCTAGTGAAACAATTGAAGAGATGATGGCAAACATCACCAGAATTAAGATGGAGAGATTTAAAAGGTTTGAACAAGTGTATGCAAGAAAGAGAAAGGCTGAAGCTCATAATGAAGGTACAAGAACTGAAAAGAAAGGCAAATGGGATGATAAGAACAAATGTTTTATGGAAAACCCTGATGATGATGCAAGTCCAATCAGGGCAGTCCCATTACAAACCCTGCAACCAGATGAAACAATCCCAGGTGTTCCTGATGTTCCTGCTGCAAGTAATACAAATTCAGAACATCCATCCTCTGATGAGCCAAAAATTGATGATGTGAATGAATCAACTGAAGAGGAGGATGAATCTGATGATAACCATGATGATGATAAAGGAAAAAGTGCTGAGACTGCTAATGTTGAGTCCCCACATGTAACAATGACTGATGAACAAAGGGCTAACATTGAGCAAAGCTTGTTAAATGCCAAAATGAAGAATCCTTTGATTATAAAGTTGAAGGCACTTGGTGTGAGATTTGAGACTATTTCTCAAATGAATTACGATGAGTTGAATAAGAGATTTGAAGAGGAAAATGACATGATCAAAAGGTCCTTGCATCAAAAGAATAAAGATGCCCTAAAATACAGAGACTATCTGAGAAAACATGGGTATTCTGAAAAGGACTTAAGTCACTACAAGACTGAAAAACATCAAGATCTCTACAACAGTGAAAGAGAAAAGGTAATAGAAAAATATGTCAAAGAAAATGAAGAGGCTGAGAAACTTTAATCTTTAAAAGAAAAGTTTGGAGGAATGTGTGGATTCCTATTGGAAAAGGGGTTAAAGCCTGGGGTAGTTGAAAATCTATCAAGAGAGTCAGTGATGGATTAGTATAACAAGCTTAAAAGGAAAGAGAAACTGAAGAGAGTGCAACCTGAGCCCTCCATTGATCAATCTGAAAGAAATCAAAATGAACCCCCTGCTAAAAAAAGGAGAATTAAAACTTTAAGGGAGAAATTGAAAGAACAAAGTCAGATCAGTTGAAACCCCAATCCCACAAGAAGTCAAACCTGAACCTGAAGATGAACATATTGTTCCCTGGAGAAATGAGGAGATGATTGAAATATTAAGGGGTATAATGGTAAATCAGAAGGGAATGGATGTTGAAACCTTCAATGCCTTGGACGTAAATGATTTGAATGAACTATTTTATATACAAAAGGCTGAATGGGAGAAAGTGTTGCTGAAAGGAGATAATCCTAGAAGCTTTGTTGGAGGAAGATTTGTGCCAGCAGGGTTATTGAGAGATCCCAGAATGGCCGAGATGATTGAAAGACTCTCAAGGGATAAAGGAGAAGTTTATGCTGATCTAATCTTCTATCCCAGTGAATTTATTGAATCTATGTATGCAAAAGCCTTTGGAGTGTCAATACCCAGTGAACCAGTAAGGACTACTCAAACAGGGCCATCTACATCAAGGCAACAACAAACAACACAAAGGGGAGAGTCAAGTAGAACTGAAGCTCAAAGAATGACTAATCCATAATTAAATGTGGATCTGCCCAGAAGACTCTACTTTGACTCAGTCTTCCAATCTCTGAAAGTGGTGATGAAAAGTAAACAGTTAAGAGAAATAATTGTGAAAAGTGACTTTGGTGAATATACACAAGAACAGTTGGAGGAAATGGCCAAGCTTGACCTCTAAGACTATCATGATACAAGCAAAATGGCAGGAAGACAACAGACTGAACTCTCCAAGTTCTTAAAAGATGAAGCTGACAAAGGTTTCACATTTCTGAACGAAAAGAAGAGCTGGAAGGTAAAAAGACTGGAAAGAACCAAAAAGGCTACCAAACTGAAGAATATAGCCAGTGCCAAGTTGAGATATGATATGAAGATCAAAGATAAAAATCCTCTGTCAAACATGAATACCTGCATCAGTATGGAAAGAAGAATGACAAGACCTAATTATACTGTGCAAAAGAATGGCATAATTGCATAAGTTGAATACAAGGAGAATTCAGGCCATTATATTCTAAGAAACTCAGACGGAGCAGCTTTGGCAGTAATCAGAAAAGATGAAGACTTGACTTACTTACACTATGAAGACTTAAAAGATATTAGGGATTTGGTCATTACAGAGAGTCACACTCACTACCAAATCCTTGAAATCTTCAAACAAAAGGCATCAACTGTCATGGCAAATAGAAGGCAAGCCTACTATGATGCAAGAAGAAAAAGAAGATGATCATTAGTATAGGCTTTGTATTGTAATGTCTACGGACAACATTTTGAATTTGTAATTATTTGATTTTGTTATGCATATGTAGTTTTATTTTGATTTGATGTGTATTTTAACCAAGTGTAAGTAACCTTAGAGGTGTTTTGGGACAGCTGAGGTGTTCCAATCTAGGGGGAGACTATTGAGTCAAGATTTGACCAGAACTGATCATATGGAAGATTGGAATCTTCTCAACCTCTACAGAATTCGCTAAGTATGGAACCGGGCACACCTGAGATATCCGAGCAGGCTTTTACTTAGCTGGGCACGATATTTTGCCTATCGGGCAAGGTTATCTTCTGGAATTCTTGTTAAGTGAATATCCTAGCAGGGTTCACTAATTAGTGCATTGCCGAGTAAGGTTGACTAGTTAGTATATACCCGGGCAAGGATTACTTTATCTAGCAAGTTTGTTCTTCATAGCCGAGTATGGTTTATCTCCGAGTAACCTCTTGGCTAACCAAGCTCAAGAAACCAAGTGATTGGAAGACCGGGCAAGGTATTCATAATAATATTGGTCCGAGCAAGCTTGATGAGTAATGATATATTTTGAGTATCATCAGGAAAGGTTCAACTCAGACAAGGTACAAGTGCTACCGAGCACACCTTGCTAATAAGCTATTACTTAGCAAAGAGTTGAAAGGATCGTTGAAGAACAAGGTTGCTTGTTGGATATTGTCAGGCAAAGTCTGATAATATCAAGAAGATTGAAGTCTACTAGGTGAGTTATTTCCTTAGTGAAATAATCTCTTAAGTAAAGCATACCTGGAAAACTGTTCCCGAGCACACTTGAATGTTACCAAGCCTACCCGGAGAAGATATATGTTGCAAAGCCTACCTGGAAGACTTGTTTTACACTTAGAATAATTTTGAATATGTAATTTGAATATGCTTTAGCATTTAGGGTTTCTAGAAGGAATGACAGCCGTAAAGGAGGTGTCAGGCCTATAAAAGGAATAATTTATGGCACGCCTCCTAACGGCAATCGATCAATCACACATTTAGGATAAGAGAGAATATTTCTGAGTGTGACAGCCGTCTAAGAATCGTATGAACAAACTTTCCTTTCAAGAAACCCTAAATCGATTATAGTTTGTATGATGAACATTATATGAATGGAAATCTTTTGAGTGAATCTTGTGTGTGTTAGTTACCTTTGATTATTGTTAAGCAACTACCCTGTTTGTTATTGATTCCGCCTTTAACAAACGGTAATCTTTTTAAATATAGCAACCCGCCATTAACTTCCTTGTCAACACATTTATTTGTGTGAGTTATGACTTGATACGCGTAAGATCTACCTGAAATCGTGGACCTGACAAATTAGCTTACCTACAAGAGAGTTCAAATTGGAAGATCATTGTAATTCATGCCTGAAAGGCAAGCAACACAAATCTTCTCATAAGACAAAGCTCATCAACTCAATTGACCAAGCACTTGAATTACTTCACATGGATCTTTTTGGTCGTGTGAGTGTACCAAGTATAGGGAAGAAAAGATATTATCTTGTGATCATTGATGATTACTCAAGATATACTTGGGTTTATTTCCTAAGTACAAAGGATGAGACTGCAGAGTTGATTAAAGGTTGTGTGACAATGATTGAGAACAAACTAGATAAGAAGGTTAAAATGATGAGAAGTGATAATGGTACTTAGTTCAAAAATGGAGTTATGTAAGAATTTTGTGCAGAATAGGGAATACTTCAACAATTCTCAGCTCCTAAGACTCTTGAACAAAATGGTGTTACAGAAAGAAGAAACAGGACACTTATTGAAGCTGCAAGAACCATGCTAGCAGATGCTAATCTACCAGTTACATTTTGGGCAGAAGCCATAAACACTGCCTGTTATGTTCAGAATAGGGTACTTATCAACAAAAGGCATAACAAGACACCATATGAAATTTTCTTCAATATAAAGCCTTATATCAAGTTCTTCAAGCCTTTTGGATGCAAATGTTTTCTTCTAAACACTAGGGATTACTTGAACAATCCTTGGATTGCTTCTTTGTTGGATATTCTACACACTCAAAAGCATACAAAGTATATGTGAAAGACCACTTGAGTGTTATTGAATCATCTGACATCATCTTCAATGAAAATCAGTTCAACACAGTTGATGGTGAAGCATGGCTGTTTGATCATGAGAAATTGATAAGGTCTTTCAAGATTTATCCTGAAGACTTTGATGACACATTCTACAAGACCAGTGTTATTGAAGAGAAAAAGAAGAAAAAATTGGACGAAGACAAAATTGTGTAGGAAGGTTGCTAGTAAAGAAAAGGAGTATACATTTGTAAAGGTTCCCTCAAGTGATATTGTTGAACAAGTTCAAGACAATGATCAAGGGAACAATCACGGTCAAGAACAAGATCATGAAGATATCAATCAAGACAATCATGAAGTGCAGATTGATCAAGTTCAGACTGAGGGACACACAAGCAACCAAACAAATGAAGAGGAAGTTGTAACAACAACAAGGTTTCAAGATCTGTTTGAAAGATTAAATATGGAAAACAATGGTGCATCCACTTCAAGACAGAACAATGAGGAAGTACCAGAGTTTCATGCAGAAACTGAATTGATCATTGATGAACCAGAACTCAATGAATCAAATCTTGACACAACTGTGTCTGCTGATATGATAATTCAAACTCCTTACGTTGAAAAGAATCATCCTTCTGAAAACATCATTGGAAATGTATATGAAAGAGTCACAAGAAGTCATTCTGAAATTGTAAATATCTGTTTGTACTCCTACTTTCTATCCCAAATAGAACCAAAGAACATTGTTCAAGATCTAAAGGACAATAGTTGGGTGGAGGCAATGCAGGAGGATTTGGCACAGTTCTGAGATCTACATGTTAGGGATCTTGTTGATAGGCCAATAAACAGGTATGCAGTTGGAACAAAATGGGTTTTTTGAAACAAAAGGGATGAGAGGGGATTAGTGATTAAGAATAAAGCTAGGCTTGTGGCACTGGGATGCCTTCAGGAGGAAGGAATAGACTTTGAGGAAGCCTTTGCACCAGTTGCAAGACTTGAGGCTATCAGGATTTTTCTTGCACATGCTGTCTCAAAGAACATTAAGGTTTTCCAGCTTGATGTCAAGTATGCATTCCTAAATGGAAAGATTTATGAAGAGGTGTATGTTGCTCAACCTCCAGGTTTTGAGGATCCATTGTATCCAAACAGGGTGTATAAGTTAAATAAAGCCCTATATGAATTGCATCAAGCTCCTAGAGCTTGGTATGATGAGCTGTCAAATAATCTTCTTGAAAATGGTTTTCAAAGATGAGCCATTGACAAGACACTCTTCTACAAAAGAAAGGGATCAGATTTGCTGCTGTTACAAGTTTGTGTGGATGATATCATCTTTGGTTCAACAAATGAACAAATGTGTATGGAGTTTGAAGGGGTAATAAATCCAAATACAGCATGAGCTCTATGGGAGAAATGAGCTTCTTTCGTGGACTGTAAATTCAACAGAAAGCTGAGGGGGTTTTCATTTGCCAAACTAAATATGTGCAGGACTTTATGAATAAGTTCAAATGTCATGAGTTCAAAACAGCTTCAACTCCAATAGACACAAAAGAAAAGATGATTTCTGATTAAAAGGGGGAGCTTGTAGATGAGCATGAATATAGAGCCAAAATTGGGTCCCTGATGTACCTAACTGCTACAAGACCTGACATTATGTATGTTGTGTGTGTCTGTGTAAGATTCCAATCAAGTCCAAAAGTCTCCCACAAGAATGTTGTCAAGAGAATTTTTAGATATTTGAAGGGAAGACCAGACTTAAGAATTTGATATCCAAAGAACCAGTCTTTTAATCTGATTGCCTACACTTACAGTGATTATGATGGATGTAACATGAGCATAAAGTCAACCTCATGTGGATGCCAATTTTTGGGTGACAGGCTAGTGTCATGGCAATGCAAGAAGCAGACAACTGTCTCAATCTCAACTGCAGAAGCTGAATACATTTCTGCATCTGCTTGCTGTGCACAAGTTCTCTAGATTCAGAACCAAATACTGGACTATGGTTTGAATTATCTTAATACCCCTATCTTTATTGATAAAACTGCTGCATACATTACTGTTAATAACTCAATTCAACATTCTAAGACTAAGCACATTGAAATCAGACATCACTTCATAAGAGATTGTAATGAAAAAGGTTTGATTGAAATGCAAAGGGTTGATACAAGTGATAATTTGGCAGATCTATTCACCAAACCACTTGATATAACAATGTTCAACTTTCTTCTGAAAGCCCTGGGAATGATCAACTCTGATGAGGTCTGATTAATGATTTGTGCTAGTTGTGTGCCTCTATGTGCTAATTGATTATATAGTTAGAGGTCCCACAAATTGAATGTTGTGTGAATAGGTTTGAGTATGATACTTGTTATGTTGATTGATATGTGCTTAAGTGATAATCTGTGCAGAATTAGGTATCATTGATGCTTAGGATTGCTTGTCAATTAACTGCTTTTGATGTCAAGATAAGTAGTGATTTGTATTGTCAAAATTGATATTTGCTTGTCTGACATCACTGATTAATTGCCTGATTATGTATATTATCTGATCATGTGATGTTATTAGGATAGGCTAGACTTTGAATGATAGTAATGTCTGCTTTTCTTGATGATGTTATGTTTGATTAAGATTTGATTATGTTACAACTGTTTATGTCAAAATTGGTTTTTATGTCAAAATTAAATGATAAAATGAATTTTCTAATGAATTTTGCATAATCACTTTATTTTGGTCAAAACATGAGCAAGTTGTTAATGGTGCAGAGATATGATAAGACTATTCAGTTCAAGCTTTATAGAAGCTTAAAAGAAGGTTTTTAATGAAAAGTCTTAAGTAGTTATTCTTGCTGAAAATCATGTCATTTGCCCAGTTGGAAGGACATATTCATATGTATGTTTGGTCCTATAATCTGTATAGATTTAAAGGATAGCCATTAACCAGAAAATTGAAAGCATTTGGGGAAATTATAACTTGTTTCCTATTCCTTCACTTAAAACTATGTCAATAGCTCTAACTTTAAAAGGACATATATTCACATGTATGTTTGGTCCTGTTGACCACTTGTGGTCAAACAGGATAGCCATTTACCTGCCAATTAAGAGAAATTGGGGTGATTGAATATTAAACTGAATTTTAATATGGGAAATGATAGTACATTGACTACTTAGCCAATCATATGAATTTTATAAGCTAAAAAGGCATTTAGTACAGTCATTAACATGTATGGTTGCTTTCTGATGATGTGTAAAATCTAAGGTGATATAAACATAATGAATATGCTAAGCTAATTTCATTTTGAATATGTTTGATTGTGTTGTTCAGATATGGCTGAAGAAGAGGTTCCGAAGTATTTCTATGAACAGAAGCACAATATGTGTGCTCTCTTGCAGGTCATGCCAGACAATGAAGAGGTTGCCGGAATTATACGATGGTTGAGAAGATCAAATATTCAATTTGCACTGACAGCAAGTCCTACCATTTACCGGAACCATTCATTAGACTTTTGGAACTTGGCAACACTGATGGAAGATGTGAATGGCCGATGGATCGAAGCCACTGTTGCTAATCAGTATATATGGGTGGATGAGGCAGTGATTCAAAGGTGTCTACTGTTCAATGATGACCACCCTAACCCAATCAATCTCACAACTGCTAAATTATACAAGATCTTTGTCAAATGTATGGGTTATCATGGGAATACTAAAGATGGGCAATTCCAGAAGGGCATGTTCCCTACCCTGTACAGATTTTTGATTCATCATATAATACAAGGGTTTGCACCAAGGAAGGGGTCATGGACCCTCATGAGTAGAGATTTGGCAAATGCCACAGTTGCAGTATTATTTGACTGTCCTTTTAACTTTTCAAGAATGATATTTGAAGGATTAGTGCAAAATATGGAGAAGCCAATCAAGCATAAGTTTTTGGCATATCCAAGATTCCAACAAATAATTTTTAATCAAGAGTTGGAGAACTTACCAACTACGGGAATCACACATGTCCTGCAAAATCCTGATACATTTAAGAGAATAGAAAATCTGGCTAGTACAAGCAGATTTGCCATGGTTGATGTTTGATGATGACTTAATACCTCAATTAATACCTCAATTGCATGTGTTATTGTCTGAAGCTGAGGAGGTTGTTGCTGGAGGAGATGGTGAGAATGATGGAGATGATGATAGTTCAGATGATGATGGAAATGATGATAATGCTCCTGAAAACTTGGAAGGAGGAAATGTCAAACCTGAGGTCATTGCACAAACTCAGGGGGAGCATAATATTTTACCAGAACAACCTATACCAACACCACCTATGTCACCACAACCACAGGACCAAACAACTCAATCCCCAACCCAAACCTTAACCCAAAGCCAGCCTGAAACATCAACACAAACATCCCCACCACCACAAACACCACCAACCAACAGCCCAATCCAAATAGATACATTCATTCCAAGCCCACCCCATACTCAATCACCATCCCAACCAATTACAACAACCGAGCCTACCCCTATCCGAACTCAAACCACAACTCAAACCCCACCTGAGTCATCTACACCACCCACATTTACCATCACTCACACCAAATCCCTTCTAATTCCAAACATCAACCCACTACCATCCACCAGTGAAAACATCTTTGAAGATGCCAACCCATTAAACCCTCAAACCACTAATCAAGAACAATCTAAACCTGAACCTTTCTCTACCTCACCACCAATAACCCCTCCTGTTGGAACCTATTTATTTCAAAGAAACTTGGATATGATGTTTGAAAATGCAAGATTAAAGGAAAGAAATGAAGAGGTAACAAAGGAAAATGTGTTACTACTGGATAAATTGGCTCAAGCATTACTGAAAATTCAAACCCTGGAGCAGGAGACCTCAGCTGCCTCAAAACAGGGGGAGAATATTATTGTGCCAACTAATCCTGAAGATGATGTACTGATGAAGGATGCATGAGAGAATGTTGATGGGTTGACATGCATTTTGAATGCTTATGATGATGATGAGGAGAGTGAAGAGAGGAGGATGGAGGATGTTGAGTATGAAGATGATAAATCTGATGGTGGAGAACAAAACTATGATGTTAATGATGAAGTCATGAATGTTGTATGGAGAGAAGAGGAGAGAGATGAAGAGGAGACAAGGGAAGGAATTGAAAAGTTGAATGATGAAGAGAATGTGGCTACCACTGATGTGGCCACTGATGTTTTGACTGATACTGTAAATGAAGAACTGACTGATGAAATCATTGATGAAAATGTTGCTACTGAGGAGCTTACACACACTGAACCAGAAACTGAACAACATGAAAGTTCCAAGATAGTAGAGCATGATTCAGAATTGGAAGCACTTGAAAAAGAAATAGATGATTATCAACAGTCTGAGGATGAAGAAGATGTACAGAGAAGATTGGATAAAGGAAAGACAAAAGTCTATGAAGAGAAGCCTTCTAAGGCTGATATTGTGAAAGAGAGAGTGTTGGATGAAGAGGAAGAGGCTTCTGCTGCTGCAAGGAGAGAGTTTGAAAATGTGGTAAGAGAGACAAAGGAAAGGGAGATACTTGCCCAGATCTTATCTCCTGAAGAATTAGCAGAGCAGGAAGTACTGATCAATCAAGACAATGTTGCTAAGGTGATAAATGAAGAAGAGGCTGATGATCAGATTGTAATTGAGGCACTGATTAATCTAAATAAGGCTGAGGAAGTTGATAACTCTCTATCCTTGGTAGTAAGTATGTTTGCTCAATCTACTAGCCAGTCTCATCAGGAACCTGAAAAGAAACCTGAAAAACAACCTGAAGAAACAATTGAAGAGATGTTGGCTAAAGCGTCAAGGATACATAAGAATGTTGGCAGATTTGAAAAGACTTATTCAAGAAAGAGGAAAGCCACTGATCAGGGTATGAAGGATGATTTGAAGACCAAAAAAGGGAAATGGGATTATCAAAATAAATACTTTGTTGAGACACCTGATGATGAAGCAAGTCCCATAAGGGCAATTTCTTTGCAAACTTTAAGGCAAGATGAAACTATGCAAGGAGTGCCCAATGTACCAATCCCTGAGAATCCAACTCCTGATGAACCCAAAATTGATGTACTGAATGAAACAACTGAGGAGGAGGATGAGTCTGATAAAGATGAAAATGATGGTGATAATGTAGATGATCAGGGAAAAGGTGCTGAAACTGCTAATGTTGTGTCCCCATAAGTTACAATGACTGATGAACAAAGGGCAAACATTGAGCAAAGTATGATGGATGCTAAAAAGAAAAATACATTCGTTGTGAAGCTAAGAAGCTTTGGTATAAGCTTTGAGACCTTGGCTAATTTAAATGATGATCAACTGCAGAAGAGATTGGATAAGGAGAGAGATGAAATCAAGAAAAGAATTGAACAAAAGAATAAAGATGCCCAAAAATACATAGAATATTTAAGGAAACATGGGTATTCTGAAAAAGATCAGATCATTTCAATGTTGACAAGCTAAGAGAAGCATATATTGGAATCAGAGAGGGAATAAAAGAAACATGTATAAAAGAAAATGAGCAGGCTGAAACGCTTGAAGCATAAAAACAAAAATTTGGAGGAAAGTGTGAATATCTGTTGGAGAGAAGGATGAAGCCTAACATGATTGATTGTTTAGATAAAGATGCAGTTGAAACACTAACAAAATGAAAAGAAAAGAAAAATTAAAGAAGTTGGTACAACCTGAGCCATCCAGTGTTAAAGAAAAGGGTTCAAAGCAGATAAAAGAAAGTCAAAGATTCAAGGAGTATCTGAGATTGCACAACTACTCTGAAACAGATTTGAATAATTGTAATTTTGAGCAACTCAGTGATCTCTACCATAAACCCAAAGATGCTGAAAAGGAGAAGGAATTTGAAAGAGCCAAGCTGAAAATTGCAAATGAAAAGGAAAGACTTGAAAAGATCTATAGCAAATATGGAGGAAAGTGCAAATTTCTGATAGAACATGGCAGAACATTGAATGATGTTGAATCAATGTCCCGAGAAATGGTTGAAAATGATTACAGGTTTTTGAAAAGAAAAATTCAAAAGGAAGAAAAAGAAGACAGTTTGAGCCTCCCAAAAAGAAGAGAAAATTAATGACTTTGAGAATGAAACAAGAGGCTGAAAAAGGATCAAAAAGGGCTGAAACTGATGAAACCCCAATCCCAGAGGAAGTGAAACCTGAACCTATTGATGAACCTATTCTTCCTTGGGAAAATGAAGAAATGATTGAAATTTTGAGAGGGGTAATGGTAAATCAAAAGGGAATGGACGTTAATGCCTTAAATGCTCTAAACAAAAATGAACTTAAAGAGCTGTTTTATTTGTAAAAGGCTGAGTGGGAGAAAGTATTGTTGGAGGGTGAGAACCCCAGAAGTTTTGTGGATGGAAGATATGTCCCTGCAGGCCTTACTGAAAATCCAAGGATTTTGAATATGGTTATAAGACTTGTTAAGGACAAAGGTGAAATCTTTGGAGATCTCATTCACTAGCCTGAAGAAATGATTGAGTCTATGTACTTGAATGCTTTTGGTCTCACAAGGCCCAGCCAACCCATGATGTCTATACCAACAGGACCATCTGCATCAAGGCATCAACCAACAAAACAAAGAGGTGAATCAAGTAGAGCCGGATCTCAAAGAATGACAAATCCACAATCAAATATGGATCTACCAAGAAGACTCTATTTTGACTCAGTCTCTCAGTCTCTAAAAGTGATAATGGAAAGTAAACAATTGAGAGACGTTATTATGAAAGATGACTTTGTTGAGTATACTCAAGAGCAGCTGGAGAGAATAGCCAAACTTGATTTATGAATATCATGACACAAGTAAGATGGCAGGACAACAGCAGAATGAACTCTCCATGTTCTTGAAGGATGAAGCTGACAAGGGATTCACATTTTTAAAGGAAAAGAAAAGCTAGAGGCTGACACATCAGGTGAAAACAAGAAGGGCTGCCAAATTTAAAAAGATAGCCAGTGCCGAACTAAACTATCAGTTGAAAGTTAAAGATAAGAACCCTTTGTCAAACATGAATACATGCATAAGAATGGAAAGAAGAATGACACGCCCTAATTATACTGTGCAGAAGAATGGCATCATTGCAGAAATTGAATACAAAGAAAATACAGGCCATTATATTTTTCGGAACTCAGAAGTAATAATATTGGGTATAATTAGAAGAGATGAAGACCTGACCTACTTGCACTATGAAGATCTGAGAGATATTAGGGATTTGGACATTCCTGAAAGTCATATTCATTACCAAATCCTTACTATCTTCAGGCGAAGGGCAAGAACTGTGATTGTGAATCGAAAGCAAGCCTACTACAATGCAAGAAGAAGATAATGATCTTTAGAATAGGCTCTGTTTTGTAACGTCCACGGACATCTTTTGATTATGTAATTATATGATTTTGTAATGAATTTGTATTTTGATTTTGATTTGAATATGTATTTTGACTAAGTGTATGTAACCTTAGAGATGTTTTGGGTCAGCCGAGGTGTTCCAATCTAGGAAGATTGGAATCTTCTCAACCTCCTTGGAAATCGCTAAGTATGGATCCGAGCACACCTAAGACATCCGAGCAGGGTTTGATATGGTCTAAATAATATATATTATTATATAAATATTTCCTACACTTTTAAGTGCTTTGAGCAAGGTTTTATTGAATAATTACTTCTATTGGCTCACATTTAATTTTTAATGGTTTCATGATTAAACGAGCTAAAACGAGTAATTCAAATCAACATTAATAATTGTTGATCAATGTATTTTGTTTACCCATTTTGTATCAGTACATAACACATGAAAGTTTTAACTTATACTCTAATCACATGATATATATATTCATATATTAGTATGAATTGTAAATAAATTAAATATAAGAGCTTCTAGAAAATGTGTTGATGTTTTATGTACACCTAAATAAATTGAATTCAAATGACTAATTTGTTGAGTCAAGAAATTGACCTAAGGGAGAGATTGTTGAGTCAAAGATTTGACCTGAATGAAGTACATTGAAGATTGGAATCTTCTCAACCTCCTCTGATTTCGCTAAGTAATGGATCCGAGCACACCTTAGACATCCGAGCAAGCTTTTACTTAGCCGGGTACGATATTTTGCCTACCGGGCAAGGTTTACTTCAAGTAGTCTTCTTTAGTGGATATCCGAGCAGGGTTTGCAAATTAGTGCATTACCGAGTAAGGTACACTAGTTTATGTAAATCCGGGCAAGGTTCACTTTATCAAGCAAGTCTGTTCTTTAGAGCCAAGTATATTACTCTTCCGAGTAAGGTTTGGTTAACCAAGTCCAAGAAGCCAAGAAATTGGAAGACCGGGCAAGGTATTCTTTAATAAGTATGGTCCAAGTATGCTTAATAATCTAAAGGAATATTTCTAAGTAATATCGGGCAAGGTTCAGCTCAAGCAAGGAACAGTACTCCCGAGTACACTTTGCTAATAAGTTGTTTTATAGCAAAGAGCTGAAATGGATCATTGAAGAACAAGGTTGCTCGTAAGGAGTTGTCGGGCAAAGTCTGGCAAAGTTAAGAAGACTGAAGTCTACTCGGTGAGTATTTTACTTGGTGAAATACTCTTTAAGTAAAGTCTACCCGGAAACTGATCCCGAACACACTTCTATGTTACCAAGTCATGAAGGATGGCAGAGTACACAGCGTACTCGAAAAATGAAGATTTATGAGAAGCCTACCCGGAAGACTTGTTTTTACACTTAGTGTATTTTGAATATGTAATTTGAATATGTATGATTGTATTTAGGGTTTCTAGAAGGAATGACAGCTGTCCTAGGTTGGCAGGCCTATAAATAGAATGTTTAGGGCAAGCCGCCAGAGAGAGAGAGCCACAGAGAGAGTAGCCTTTACACTTTTTGGATAAGAAAGAATATTTCTTGAAAGTGACGGCTGTCCTAGGATTACTGAAAACCCTAAATCGATTATCCACTTTATATGATGAAAATTATATAAATGGAAATCTTTTGAGTGAATCATGTGTGTGCTTTCTACCTTTGATTATTCTTTGCAACCGTATATTTGTTATTGATTCTGCCTTTAACAAACGGATATCTTTCTAAATATAGCAACCCGTCATTAACTCTCTTGTCAACACATTAATCTGTGTGAGTTATGACATGATTAATTAAGATCCAGCTAAAATCGTGGGGCCCGACAAGTGGTATCAGAGCTTGTTACTGCTATTTTGGAAAGATTGTTGCTGATTGAAGATTTGAAGAAGAATGACGTAAGCAGACCACTGTTCGATTGATTTGTGACGTTAGCAGCCCTGTTTTTCATTTTTCTTTCAGATCTACAATCTACCGGTGTTTTCTCTTCCTTATTTCAATAAAAGTTCTAATATTTATATCTAAATCTTGTTCTAATCACATCCAACACATCAGATCTGAGCATTCTGTTTTCAGATCTGATTATTTTGAAACTCTATGTTTACAAAGAAACTGATTATTGATTTCTCAAAATGTCTGGGTATGAGGAACAAGAGGTGTCTACTAACAAGATACCAAGGTTGTATGGACAGGAAAACTTTATCAAATGGAAAGTACTCTTTGAAGCAGCCGTATGCTACAATGATATTGATATGTGGAACTCCATCAAGAATGGTCCACAAACTGCTGTTGAAGAAGGTGCAAATGCAGCTGCAACTGCTACTGTAAGAGAAAAAATGAGAAAGGTGGATGACAATGCCTTAGCTATGATTAAGTTAGGTTTTTCTTGGGAGATTTTGACCAAGGTGGCACATCACACAACTGCCAAGAAAATGTATGATGCCATCCTTGAGATGTATGAAGGGAATACTGAACTAAAGAACATAAAGAAGCAAAGATTGAAGCAACAGTTGGAAAGGTTCAAGTATAAGGAATGAGAGAGGTTGAAATCAATACTAGAACGTTTTCTAAGTATTGTGAATGAGTTGAGGACAACTGATTATGTAATGACTGACTTTGATTTGAATACAAAGTTACTCAACTCAATGCCAAAAGAATGGTATACTGCTTGCAAGTTCATCCTTCAGAAGCATAATTTCAATGAATTGAAATTGGATGATGTAGTATGCTTTCTTCAGGCTGCAGAACATGAAATGATAAGGAATGAGATGAATAAGGAAGATAGACCCTGCTTTAATGTTTCTAATGCGTTTATTGCACCCATCGGAAATCTGTCTACCAAGAATCAACAGCAAATTCCCATTATTGAAGAACCAGCTGAACATAATGTTATTACTCCAAAATCTTTCATTGGAGGTAACACAAGTAATCAAGGAAATCAGCAGAGGTTCAATGTGCAACTGATTGATGATACTGAAACTGCCTCTATGCTAAGTGGAAATGTTCCTCATAATGGCACAGGACATGGTCAAAGCAATGAAACACAGGCTTTGCTGTCTATGTTTACTGAGTCATATAATGCATTTGTTGCAAAGAACCTAATTCACACAAGTGTGGTACAAGATGATTTAGAGCAAATTGATGCAGATGACTTGGAAGACATGGATTTGAAGTGGCAAGCTGCCATGTTGGGTGTGAGAAGTAAAAGGCTGTATAACAGAACTGGTAGGTCTTTGGTTTATGGTCCTAATGACAGGATTGGATTTGAAAAGTCAAAAGCAATCTGCTACAATTGTCAGCAACCTGGTCATTTTGCAAGTGCAATCAACCAAAAAACTTTCAAATGAATCAATTTCAGAATCAACAACCAGGAGGTCAGCAGCCATATCAACAAAATCAACCAAGAGGTCAGCAGCATTAACAACAAAATCAACCAAGATTCAACAACAACAGCAATCAAATGAACAACTTCAACAACAACAACTTCAATCCCAACAACAATTACAACCCCAACTTCAACAACTTTCAGCCTCAAATGAATAATCAACAACAAAGTATGCAACAGACTCAAGGTTTTCTAATGAATAACAATCAAAACCTTCAAGCAGCTCAAAATGTTCCAAACAACACTGTTCCAGCAAATCAAAATCAGATCAGAAATCAAGGAAATGTGGCAGTGACTACATAGCATGAAGGAAATTTTGATTGGAGCAATCATGAAGAGGACATTGCAGATGATATCAGGAAAGCAAATGTGGCATTCATGGCCATAATTGAGAAAGAAAAAGGATCATCATCTCAGGTACACTCTGCTCCTACTGTTGATTTAAATGAACTTATCATTGAATTGAGAACAAAAGTAGGCAAGCTGGAAAGTGAGTGTTTTAGAAAACAAAGTATCATCAATGAGTATGAAGCAAGTGAGATGATCAGTGATGAAAAGATTAAAAGCCTTGAAGATGATTGCATGTTCAGTTACAGAACTCAAACCAGATACATCACTGAGATTGATGGATTAAAGAAGATGTTGGTTGAAGAAAAGGTGCAAAACACAAGACTGAAGGTTGAAATTGAATTTCTGAAGAATTTGGTCTCAACAGGCAACATATGTGGTATACTGAACCAGGTGAAGGAACAAGACAAATACAAAGTAGTTCCACCTCCATTCAACAACAACTTCATGCCAAAAGTTGACAAAGAGAAAAGAGATGCATACTTGCAACAATTCAGAGATGTCTTTCAAGACAAGGAAGAATTTGTTGATTTGTACAAAAAGGTAGAAGTGAATGAAGAAAGAGAGTTTGTGATTAAGAAAGTGGTAAAAGAGGATAAGTCAATTGGAGTTCAAGTCTCTGAGGATGACTTTGATTCAGTTGAATTGGATCAAGATGACTTGAGTGATTTGAGTGATCAAATTACTGAAAAGAAAATCAAAGCTGCTGAAAGAGGAAGAAAATATAAGAAACCAGAATCTGTTGATAAACTTTCAAAGTATCCACCAGTTCCACCAAGATTGAAGAAACAGAATGATAAAATGAAAAGAGAACATGTTTCTTTTGATATTTGTGAAAGGAGGAAGATAAACTACAATGCAGTCAGACCACCAAGCAAGGCTGTATTGGGTAGGATAAAGCAGAACAACAAAAAGAAGATGGTGACTGAAAAAGTTGATACAGAAAATTTTATCCCAGTTTATCCAATCTTTACTAGTCATGAGGTGTTGGATGTTGGAGAAGTGGAAACTATGGAAGAGTATGAAAAAAGACAGTCAAGGGTTAGAGAAGGCAGTGATGAAGAACCTATGATTATGGAGAAAATTGTCTTTGTCAAAAGCAAACTTGAGAGACAAGACATCAAGATTGAGGAATTTGTTCCTTTTTCAATTGATTTTGATGGTTTAAATAATCAGAAGACTCTAGGAGTCAAGACACCTAAGCCAAGTGAAAGGTTCAAGAAACCAAAAGAGCATGAAAAATTCAAAGGCAAGGTATGGTGCAAGAAATGTGATGAATATGGTCATCACACAGACTCATGCAATGAAAGATTGAAATTTCAACCATTTCATGTACCATATGGAACAAAGTATGGCCAAGACTTTGTTCTATACAAACAGAAGTATGATATATATCTGGGAAAAGGAAAGGTGTGTGGAAATGAAACCATGAACAGAGAAGAAAAGAAATCTGAAAAGGAGACAAGGATTGAGAAGAAAGCTGAAGTAACAACATAGAAGCAAGTGGCTGAATCAGCAAAAAGAAGTAAATCTCCTAAGAAGGATGAGAAATTGACCAAAAAGAACTATCAGTCTTTGAGAATCAAACAAGATACTCAATCTGTCAAATCTGATGGTTCTCAAGGATCATCAAGCAGTGAGAAGACAAGAAGAAAATATGCACATTCAAGAAATAAACCAACAGAACTCACTGGTGATGAGAAGTTTCTATTAAAACATGGATATGAACCACATGGTTGCCTTTGGAAACCTAAGACTGAGAGTAATGTTGAGCAAGTTGCTGATGTGAAAGACTACACTGAGAAGAAGGACTATGTGATAAAGGAGTATGCCACTGACTCAGCTGAATACCAGTGTCAAACCTCACTTGTAAAAACTCCAAGAGAGTGTGGTTATGAAACTGATAATTCAGACAACTTAGAATTGACTCATGAAGATCCTAAACCAACAACACTCACTTCCCAAGCTGTGTCTGAAACTGAATCTGATGAGCTGCAAGTTGATAAGGCTTGCACTTCATCACTCAACTAATCAAACTTTCTTTGTATGTGCAGGAACAGTTCACTCCTCTAAATGACATATGGTATATGGATAGTGGTTGTTCTAGGCACATGACTTGTGACAAGAGATCTCTTGTCAATTATGAAGAAAAGTATGAAGGTCCAGTTGCTTTTGGGAGTGATGAGAAAAGTGGAAAGATTGTTGGAAAGGGAATCTTAACAAATGGGAAAGTCTCATTTGATAATGTATTTCATGTTGAAGGTCTTCAGTACAATCTGCTGAGTATATCATAAATGTGTGATAACGGTTACAAAGTCAGTTTTGATGATTCACACTGTTTCATTTTAAAATCTGAGTTTGTAATTCCACCTGAAATGATTATGATGATGGCACCAAGAAATGGTAACTTGTATGAAATGAATATGAAAGAAGCTATTTCAAAATGAGTCAAAATTGCGGCATAGGAAACTATGTCATGTGAACTTGAAGAACATGAATAGACTTGTCAAAGGTGAGCATGTCATAGGCTTACCTACAAGAGAATTCAAGTTGGAAGATCATTGTGATTCATGTCAAAAGGGAAAACAACACAAATCTACTCATAAGCCAAAGCTCATCAACTCAATTGATCAAGTACTTGAATTACTTCACATGGATCTCTTTGGTCCTGTGAGTGTACCAAGTATTGGGAAGAAAAGATATTGTCTGGTGATCATTGATGACTATTCAAGATACACTTGGGTTTATTTCCTAAGTACCAAGGATGAGACTGCAGAGTTGATTAAAGGTTGTGTAACAATGATTGAGAACAAGTTGAATAAGACAGTCAAGATGATGAGAAGTGACAATGGCACTGAGTTCAAGAATGGAGTTATGCAAGAATTCTTTGAAGCAAAAAGAATACAACAACAATTCTCAGCTCCTAGAACTCCTGAATAAAATGGTGTTGCAGAAAGAAGAAATAGAACTTTGATTGAAGCTGCAAGAACCATGTTAGCAGATGCTAATCCGCCTGTCACTTTTTGGGCTGAAGCTATAAATATAGCCTGCTATGTTAAGAACATGGTACTTGTTAACAAAAGGCATAACAAAACTCCATATGAAATATTTCACAACAGAAAGCCTTACATTAAGTTTTTCAAGCCCTTTGGATGCAAATGTTTTCTACTGAACACAAGAGACTATTTGAACAAGTTTTAAACAAAGTCCCTGGATTGTTTCTTTGTTGGATATTCTACACACTCAAAAGCCTACAGAGTTTATGTGAAAGATCACTTGAGTGTTATAGAATCATCTGGCATTATCTTTAATGAGAATCAATTCATTACAGTTAATGGTAAAGCATGGCTGTTTGATCATGAGAAGTTAATAAGGTCTTTCAAGATTTATCCTTAAGACTTTGATGAATCTTTCTACAAGACCAGTGAAATTGAAGAGAAAAAGAAGAAGTCATTGGACTTGGAAGAATTATGGAAGAAGGTTGCTGAAAAGGAAAAGGAATATACTTTTGTGAAGAAATCCTCATGTGATATTGGTGAACCTAATCAAGAAACAATCACAATGTTGAACATGATCATACTGAGAACAATCAAGACAATCAAGATGCACAAAATGATCAAGTTCAAAATGAGGGTGACATAAGCAACCAAGCAAGTGAAGAAGAAGCTGCATCTACAACAAGATTTCAAGATCTATTTCAAAGATTGAACTTAGAAAACAATGGTGCATCTACTTCAGGACAACATAATGATGAAGCACCATAATTTCATGATGCAGAAGCTGATTTAATCATTGAAGAACCAGAGTTCAATGAAACAAATCTTGACACAAATTTGTCTACAGATATGATTGTACAAACTCTTTATGTGGAAAAGAATCATCCTTCTGAAAACATCATTGATGATTTGCATGAAAGAGTTACAAGAAGTTATTCCGAAATTGCAAACATTTGTCTTTACTCTTGTTTTATGTCCCAAATAGAACAAAAGAACATAGCACAGGCATTAAAAGATAATAGTTGGGTGGAAGCAATGCAATAGGAATTGGCACAATTTAGAGACCTGCATGTGTGGGATCTTGTTGATAGGCCATTTGACAGATATGCAATTGGAACCAAATGGGTTTTTAGAAAAAAAAGGGATGAAAGGGGTTTGGTGTTTAAGAATAAAGCTAGACTTGTAGCACTAGGATGTCTTCAAGAAGAAGGAATAGACTTTAAGGAAGTCTTTGCACCAATTGCAAGACTTGAAGCTATCAGGATTTTTCTTGCATATGCTGCCTCAAAGAACATTAAAGTGTTCCAGCTTGATGTTAAGTCTGCATTTCTAAATGGAAAGATTGATGAAGAGGTGTATGTTGCTCAACCTCCAGGTTTTGAGGATCCAATGTATCAAAACAGGGTGTATAAGTTAAAAAAGCCCTTTATGGATTGCATCAGCCTCCTAGAGCATGGTATGATGAGCTATCAAATCATCTTCTTGAAAATGGTTTCAAAAGAGGAGCCATTGACAAGACACTCTTCTACAAAAGAAAGGGATCAGACTTGCTTATGTTACAAGTATATGTGGATGACATCATCTTTGGTTCTACAAATGAACAAATGTGTATGGCGTTTGATGGGGTAATGAATTCCAAATACAGCATGAGTTCTATGGGAGAAATGAACTTCTTTCTAGGACTGCAAGTTCAACGGAAGGCTGAGGGGATTTACATTCATCAAAACAAATATGTGCAGGACATCTTGAACAAGTTCAACTGTCAAGAGTACAAGACTGCTTCAACTCCAATGGACACCAAAGAAAAGATGATTACAGATGAAAAGGGGGAGCCTATAGATGAACATGAATATAGAGCCAAAATTGGATCTTTGATGTATCTGACTGCAACAAGACCAGATATCATGTTTGCTGTATGTGTGTGTGCAAGATTCCAATCAAGTCCAAAAGTCTCCCACATGAATGCTGTTAAAAGAATATTCAGATATTTGAAGGGAAGACCAGACTTAGGGATTTGGTATCCAAAGAACCAAG
Organism: Bidens hawaiensis; assembly: GCF_021521415.1. Lineage (NCBI taxonomy): Eukaryota > Viridiplantae > Streptophyta > Magnoliopsida > Asterales > Asteraceae > Bidens > Bidens hawaiensis. The sequence goes on from NW_027491051.1 coordinate 1,888,738, forward strand.
CTTTTGATCTGATTGCATATACAGACAGTGATTATGATGGCTGCAACATGAGCAGAAAGTCAACCTCAGGAGGATGTCAATTTTTGGGTGAAAGGCTAGTGTCATGGCAATGTAAAAAGTAGACTACAGTCTCAATTTCTACTGCAGAAGCTAAATATGTTGTTGCATCCGCCTGCTGTGCACAAGTTCTATGGATTCAAAATCAGATGTTGGACTATGGTTTGAATTTCTTGAACACCCCTATTCTTATTGACAATAATGCTGCATATTTTACTGTTAAAAATCCAGTTCAACATTCCAAAACTAAGCACATTGAAATCAGACATCATTTCATCAGAGACTGCAGTGAAAAAGGTTTGATTGAAATGCAAAGGGTTAATACAAGTGACAATTTGGCTGACCTATTCACCAAACCACTTGATAGAACCAGGTTCAACTTTCTTCTGAAAGCCCTGGGAATGATCAACTCTGATGAAATCTGATTAAGGATTTGTGCCTGGTTGTGTGTCTCTCTGTGATAACTGATTATTTTATTAGAGATTACACATATTGAATGTTTAGTGAATATGCTTGAATATGTTACTTAAGTATGATATTTGAATATGTTTTGAATATGTTTCAACTGAATGTTGATTGAATATGTTTTGAATATGCTTAATATGTTTTGAATATGTTTTCAACTGAATGTTGATTGAATATGTTTTGAATATGTTTCAACTGAATGTTGATTGAATATGTTTTGAATATGTCACTGGTTTGAAGTTAACTGATAGGTGCTTAAGTAAATATCTGTGCAATTTGTTTGAAATTGATGATAATTCTTGACTATCAAGTTAACTGATCTGATGTTATGATAAGTAGTTTGATCTGTTTGGATGAAATTGAATGCTTATCTGATGTCATGAGTAATCACATGTTTATGGTTACTTGAATACGTTCTTTATCTGATCTTCTGATGTTGTTAAGATAGGATGGACATTGAATGTTAGTATAGTCTGTTTTCTTAATGATGTTAAGAATGATTAAGATTTGATTATGTGATGCAACTGTTTATGTCAAAATGTGTTTTATGTTAAAATTAAGTGATTCAATGAATTTTATAATGAATTTTTCATAAATACTTTATTTTGGTCAAAACATGAGCAACTTGATTAATGGTGTAGAGATATGATAAGATTATTCAGTTCAAGCTTTAATGTGACAATCGTCAATTTCAGGTTAACTCCGTTAACTCAACTCCGTCAATTCAAACTTAAGATCATTGAATCTATAACGCACACCTCACTACATTTAAACTAGGGTTTAAATGACGCTTGACAACTACTACATGTGTAGTCGTTCGGGAATTGCACCGAAACGCAAACGAGTTGACGCAAACAATTGGTGAATAAACGAAAAACGTCAAAACAATAATTATGTGATAATTATGTGTTAGACTTATGTGTTATGTGATAACATTGTATAAACGTTAACTCAATGTGCTAGAACTAGTTATTTAGGCTAGAAAAGTAACATTTGGAAATTGAGGGACTAAAGTGTAACATGTTATTATAAATAATAACATAAACCTAAAACCCTAACACTCTTTCTCTCCTCCCAAAACCGATCGGCCCTCCCTCTCATCCCTTTGGCAGCTGTCGACCTTCATACACACACATACAATCAAGATTGTTCAAGTTTGATCGAAGATTAAGGTGCTAGGAAGGTATAAACGACTATCCTATGCATCCTTTAAACTTAATTTCGATTTTTAATGGGTTAATTACAAACCCTAGATTCCGAAAAAATCTCCATATAATGTGTTCATATGATTTGTTTGATTTGATGATGTATTAATGATGATTTGATAACTAGAATTGATATTATTACATGTTAATTGTTGTGTCTTTGGTTTTGAGATCAAATAAAACCCTAACCATGTATGCATGGTGTAATTGATATGCATGGATAGTTGTTATGGTGTCTAGAATGTTATATGAATGAATTGTGGTCTATAGATGGTTAATATGTTGAGTTTTGTTGCAAACAGTTTCTGGACAGATTGTGTTGGTGATGTCAATTGACTGTATCAGGGTGTAAATGTGAAAATTGGTTGAGAATATTAATACTACATTAACTAGGTTGAGTCTAGTTTCTAAAGAATATAAATTTGCAATTTTTGGACTTGTAAAAGTTAACCTTTATGATTTTACAAAAACGTTGTGCAAAGCTGAGTTGTTAGACCTGCTGTTAGGTTGTTTTGTAAATGTTATATCTCATGAACTACGAGACCAATTGGGTTGGTTCCACTTCTGGAAGTTGACTTGTTGAGTTAGGAACCTAACCCAAGTGGTCTTGCATTTATTGGATTTTTCATTTAATGGGAATTTCAAATAAAATTCTGTTGCGCATGAATTTGACTGTTATGAGTTTGCTGTAAAGATTTGATTATTGTGAGAAACCTATGTGGAATAAAAATAAAATAATACATGTTCTGGAAACCTAAGACATGTATGCTTTTGTGATGATTTTTGATGAATTAATTGAGATGCTATGATCGGTGGTATAGTATAATCTTTCAAGTAGAATTTCTGTCTCGGTGAAACTAGCTGCTGAATTTTGTGAAAATGCATGAAACATGATAATTGCTAGTTAATTGTTATGTTTTGACCAAATTGCCCCTGCGGGGAATACTTGCTAAATAATTGTGGTGTTTTGACCAAATTGCCCCTGTGGGGAATAGTTGCTAGTGATGTACATTATTAATAATGACACGTAAATAATTGTTCACACATGTATCGTATCACAAATGTACTTGTTAAGTCACACACGATTCACAAACGAAACACGAAACGTGATATTTGCATAGGTACTACGTGCCGGGTCTAGAGACTCGTTAATAGTTCCGACACTTAGAAAATCTCTTTGTTGTTTTAGAACGCTAGAGAGAGTTTTCTGTGACGCGCATCACTTGGTGATTTATTTTTGGTAATTCTTCGCAAACAGTGAGTTCACTTACCCCTCTAAACTATTTTCAAACGCTTTTCACTTGGGGAGATAACATACTCCGAAAACGCTTTTAAGATTTTGTTAATATAAATTATATATCACTTGTAAAGACTAAGTGGCAAACGCAATAACTAAAGTCCTTCATTCACATTGAGCCGTTTAGTATTGGATAATAGCGAGTCATTGTTGAGTAGTACTACTGGGTTTGACAAACCCCACCCAACGCTAAACTCGACTGGAGGTCGAGTGGGTGTAATCTTGGCTAAACACATACCATGGTTGGGATAGACCTGGTGGCAAGGCAAATGATAAACAGTCAGCTTCGGTGTCGAACACTTAGTAATACTTGTTTTATAGGCTAGCTACCTATAGATATATAATTGACATAACATTATCTGGTAACGCAAAACGCTGAACGCAAAACGCTAAATGCAAAACGCTGAACGCAAACGCTAAACGCTTTATTTTATATAAACTTGTGAACTCACCAACCTCGTGTTGACACTTTTAGTATGTTATTCTCAGGTAGCCGAGGCGGGCGCGCGGTATAGGATCATGCATGGTTTTTGAACATTCTGATATGCAAACATGTTTTTAACTATTATTACTTGGGTTTTAAGTCGTCCTGCGTGACGCAACTTTTGTCTTTTGGTTTTTACGCTTCCGCACTTAATTTCATTTAAACGTTTTTATGGTTTGATTATAACTAATGATTCCGATCCTGTTAGATCACACCCTCTGACGGTAAAACTCCGTTAGTGGATTTTGAGGGTGTGATAGATTGGTATCAGAGCCATTGGTTATAGCGAACTAGAAATTGCATGCATACGAGACTATAACCGCGACGACCCATTAGTTATAATGATACGCACTGCATATGTTTGTGTAGTCTTTGTTATCTTATCCCTTTACCTCTTTCACTCATACGCGGGCGCATACACGGCTTACCTGTAGGGATGTCGACGCCACCATCATCATCATCCGATCCGATGACTCATGCTCATGGGAAGGAACCGCAGTTACCTACCTCATCGCCACCCCGTGTAGTCCCGGAACTCGAAGCTCCCGCACCGAAGAGGTACCGCTTATCCGGAGGCATGTACGAAAACGAAGTTAGCTGGGATTGGTACCCTAATATGATCAGACGTATGGTCTATCGCGAACAAGTTCCCCCGCTACCCCACCCGAACCATCCTGCTTACCCCAACACCCTACCATCCATAACCGAACCTGTGGAGCGAGTCCTCGCAGCTGTCGTTTCTTGTTTGGAGCTTTTGTTAAAGGAAGAGCTTTTGTTATTGGGTCGGGTCAAGCCCGCAATGACCCGTACGTGGTGACTGGTAAGTTTCCTGTGAACGATTGTTTTGCTTCTGTATTGTTTGACACTGGAGCTGATAGGAGTTTTGTGTCGAAAGCCTTTAGTCAACTCTTAGACTTAACTCCAACCCCGTTATATGCTAAGTTTCCTGTTGAATTAGCTGACGGTAAGACTATAGTAACGACTCATGTATTTGCGGGATGTAAGTTAAAACTCTCAGGTCATCTTTTCGATATTGACCTCATACCTTTTACGCTTGGTAGTTTCGATGTCGTTGTCGGCATGGACTGGTTATCCGAGAACCGAGCGGAGATTATATGTCATGACAAGATAATCCACATTTCTACCCCTTCCGGCGAGATCATTTCGATCCGGGGCGAGAGAATCGGCATGACCACCAGCATTATCACCCTCATGAAGGCGCAGAAGTATCTACGAAAGGGTCATCCGGCAATTTTGGCGCAGATTGTTGAGAAACCCGCGGAGGAGAAGCGAATTGAAGAGATACCGATTGTGCGAGATTTTCCGGAAGTTTTCCCGGAGGATTTTCCTGGACTCCCTCCTATACGACAAGTCAAATTCCAAATCGAGTTGACACCCGGTGCAGCACCCATAGCACGAGCCCCGTATCGGCTCGCACCGGCGGAGCTTCAGGAACTGTCCACTCAGTTGCAAGATTTGTTGGATAAGGGTTTTATCCGACCTAGCTCATCGCCATGGGGAGTCCCTGTCTTGTTTGTCAGAAAGAAGGACGGGACTTTCCGCATGTGCATCGACTACCGGGAGTTGAACAAGGTGACGGTCAAGAACCGTTATCCTTTACCCCGAATTGATGATCTGTTTGACCAGCTTCAAGGATCGAGTTTTTACTCGAAGATCGATCTGCGGTCTGGTTACCATCAATTAAGAGTGCGCGAGGAAGATATTCCAAAGACGGCTTTCAGAACACGGTATGGTCACTACGAGTTTTTGGTTATGCCTTTTGGCCTAACCAACGCACCAGCCGTATTTATGGATCTCATGAATCGAGTATGCAAGGCGTACTGTAACGCCCTGGAATTTGACTGGTAGACAAAAATCAAGGAATCATCGGAAACTATACACTTTGGGGTTCTGGACGATAAGTTCGGAACCCATATCATTGGAGAAATCTGCTTTTATCATTTGAAATGTTTATTTTATAAAACGACATTTACGCCTGGAAAATATTAATTTTTATGCTTTTGAAAAATAAAATGTTCTTATTTAAAAAAAAAAAAAAAAAAAAAAAAAAAAAAAAAAAGATTTTAAATAATTATTCGGAAAATGGTTTATAAAAGTTTTGCTGAAAAAGTTTTAGTTTGTTTAAAAACTTATGAACTCGACTAGTCTTGACCCGTCGGTAGCCTAAACCCGAACCCGAGTCACCCGAGTATTTAAGCGGAAAATCAAGTATTCTTACACCATCTCTTTCATTTCCACCAACACTTCCCACCCAAACACTCCCACTTCTAGAGAGAGAGTAGTGAGAGAAAGTCATCCAATCTAAGATTCGAGTCCACCAATCTGTTTATCGTTGTTGTCGGTAAGATCTTCTTGAAAATCATACGTTTTTACAACCAAAACCCGCCCCGAATCGAGCAAAAACTCCGACTTTTGTGTCAAGTGTGTTCTTGGTCAAAAACCGTCATTTTTGGTGTCAAAATGCAAGCTTTTGTGTTTAAAAGTACTAGGAATCGATACCCCTTTCAATCCCGAGCATTTCCATGTCAAAAACTTCGATTTTGGGTCAAAAATCTGGAAAATCTGGAAAACCCGTGGGTATCTCCGTCGCCCAGCTTGAAGGAGTCGAATCAGACTCATTCGATCGAACCAGTCGATCGAATCAGTTCATTCGATCGAACCAGTCGATCGAATCAGTTCATTCGATCGAATGTGTCGATCGAACCAGTCCAGTCGACCGAATAGGAAAGCAACCGAATGGTCTCCAACTCATTCGACCGAATGAGCTTCGTATTCGATCGAACGTCTGTCTATTCGATCGAATGAGTGTCTATTCGATCGAATGTGTTTCTATTCGATCGAATGTGTGTCTATTCGATCGAATGTGTTTCTATTCGATCGAATGTGTGTCTATTCGATCGAATGTGTGTCTATTCGATCGAATGTGTTTCGATTCGATCGAATGTGTTCCTATTCGATCGAATCAGGTCAGAACCAAGCTGTTTCGTCTTTAAAACCTAGTTTTTGCTCGAGATCGTGTAAGGCTTACACTCTTAGACTTAAACTGTGTTGTTAACTTATTATGTCCTTGTCTAGACTTAGAGGATCGACGTTTGACAGCACCCGACCGCCCTAGCAACCACACCTAGTCAACAAGGTGAGTTCATAGCCCCCATTTTTCTTTTAAAGCCTTTCAAATCATCGGGGGTGAAAACATGGTAAATGTACACGTTTTGACAAAACACATTTATTCAAACATTACTTATCATAAACACTTGACAAATCTTTTGCAAACAATGAACATTGGGAAAACAAGTAATCATGGCAGGTTACGCGTACCTTAACTTTCTCGGAAGTTGTGTATGCATAATCAAATATTCAGGAGTAAATATGGGAATCACTCAGCGTTTAGGGAACATTGGACGTTTGGAAATCAAAGTCATGTACCCGTTATACTTTATCATGAAAACACATTATTCATTGGTCAGTCTTGTGATCGTGTGAACAGTGGCAATATAGGTCACAATAGTGCATAGGTTTGATCTCCAAGTGGTCGATTGGTAGACAGGCCGTCACTAGATGTGGGATTCTAAAGTGATCGATTTAGAATACACGTGACCTATGGGGTTCTTAAGTGTTCGATTAAGAATCCGAAGGATCTCCTAAGTGATCGATTAGGAATCCAAGAGATACTAAAGTACGCTTTAGAATTCTCTCATGGTACCCAAAGTGATCGATTTGGGTTACCATCAAGGAAATCAAGTAGCATAGTGTGGTCTTGTGTGGGGTCGATGTCAGGTCTTGTGTGATCATTATGCATCATTATCATTTTTCATCATGGCATGGTTACATATGATTCTTGGGTATCTTATACATATATCCTTGATACCGTTCCTCCTGCATGCATGGAAACAATAATTGGAATCTTTATACGAAACTCTTGCAGATTCAGTTGAGATGATAAGCATACCAAGCATAGTAGGATAAGTTGTAGGAGTGGTGGGTTAGCCGATGGTACACCCTATATATAAACCCCTACAACTTAGCCTAGTATGCTTGTGTAGGGCTTATCACTACAGTATTAGTTAACCTATGAATTCACTCATCTACTTTTTGTAGTTGACGTTTTATTACATGTTTTCAGGAAATGAAGCAGGAAGTAGCTAATAGCTGATAGAGGCCTTAGAGAGATGAAGGCTAGGCTAGGAGTTGTTTGGAAACTTGATATTTTGTATTAAAACAATTTGTTTCATGTTACCTGGATGATGTAATATTTGACAGTTTGGTTATGTTTATGCATTTAGACTTTTATACTATTGTGCTCAATCAATCACGACCTAGTCGCCACGCCTCGGTTTTCCGCCATTACGACCGGGGTGTGACAGATTGGTATCAGAGCCAATGGTTATAGGGAATTAGGAAACCGACCTAGACTATAACCTAGGACCCTTAACTCTAGATAATTCATGCATCACTATCACACGCCCACACTTATGTGCTTGCTATGTGCTTATGTGCTGCATCTTTAATTGTGTCTATCGTAGCGATGTATTCTTTGGCTATTCCTTATCCTGTTATTCTTATTCCCGGTATCATTCTTGCGCGTTCTTTTTCTTTTTCAGAATGCCTCCTCGTCGCTCGTCCGTCAATGCTGACCCTGCTGACCTCGCTGCCATCATAGCGCAGCAAATTGCAGCAGTTCTTCCGGGTCTGGTTAACAACCTAAGGCAAGAAGGAACCTCGGGTGCGCCACAAGCCCCAGAACCGAATCCTACTCTTCAGGCCGACAGGCTCTATAAGGCTTTTACTAACACTGGGCCTACGAGCTTTAATGGATCCGAGGGAGCTGCTGGTCTTCTCCAGTGGTTCGAGAAAGTCGAAGCTTCATTCAACATGTGCTCTTGCCCGGATGAACTCAGGGTCAAATTCGCGGCGAGTATGTTCCACAAACGGGCTCTCACGTGGTGGAATATCGAGATTAGAACCAGGGGGCGAGACGCGGTCTTAGCCTTGCCCTGGGCCGAGTTTGTTGAGCTAGTCACGCAGGAGTTCGTTCCGAGAACCGAACTCCAGAAATTGGAGGCTGAGTTTAGGGCGCACACGATGAAGGGCGCCGATCACATGAAGTACACGGAGAGATTTCATGAACTCTCCCTATTGGTGCCCCACATGGTTACCCCAGCTTCACGCGCTGTCGAGCAATACATCAGCGGTCTTCCGGACTCTATGAGGGGCATTGCGGTTGCAGTTGACCCCACTACACTTAAGGCAGTGATCGATCTCACTGCCCGTTTGACCAGGGAACAGCTCAGGTCCGGTGTTTTGCATCAGGATAAGGGCAAATCTTCCGATGGGAAAGCGAAAAAGGGGAACAATAGGAAGCGGAAAGCGACCTACTTAACTGCGATCACTGGTGCTACGCCTATCAACTCCATGGCCCCCGTTTCAGCCGCAACAGTTCAGGGAAGACCGAGAAAGGAATATACTGGGCCGCATCCCAAGTGCAACTTATGTTCTTATCATCACCCAACAAGTGAGTTGTGCCGCAAGTGCACAAATTGTGGACGATTCGGACACCTGGTGGAGCGCTGCAGGAGTCCTGGCAACCAATTGGCTGTGGGGAATGCTAACCCTCAGCCTAACCCTGCTCGAGGCTGCTTCGAGTGTGGCGCGATGGACCATTACAGAAATCGATGCCCTCGCGTCACCAACGTTCCTCCGGCTCGCGGGAGGGCCTTCACCATTGGAGCTGCCGAAGCACGCCAAAACCCCGATGTTATTACTGGTACGTTTACTCTTAACAACAATTGGGTGTCTGTCCTATTTGATACAGGAGCTGATAGGAGTTTTGTCTCTTGCGAATTGGTTCCTTTGCTGAAATTAAAAATTTCCGAGTTGGAACCTGCCTTGGTTGTTGAACTTGCTAGTGGAGAGTCCACACAAGTGAGGTCTGTCATTCGATATTGCACCCTTACTCTTGTCACCACATCGTTCAGTATTGACCTTATACCTTTTCGTCTTGGAAGCTTCGATCTAGTTGTGGGAATGGACTGGCTGTCTAGCAATCGCGCGGAAGTAATCTGCGCCGAGAAACTCATTCGTATCCCTCTGTCTTCTGGTGAAATTCTAACCATTCAAGGGGATAGGTCGGGTGGATGCCTAAGAATCGTTTCTTGCTTAAAAGCCAGTCGGTACCTTCAAAAGAAGTATCCCGCATTTCTAGCCCGTGTTACTCTCAAGGAATCCAAAGTCAAGAGACTGCAGGACTTCCCTGTCGTGCGTGAATTTTCTGATGTTTTTCCCGATGAGCTGCCTGGACTTCCTCCTAGCAGGCAGGTGGAATTTCGTATCGATCTTATTCCTGGTGCTCTCCCTGTTGCTAAGTCTCCTTATCGTCTAGCTCCGCTGGAACTTCAAGAATTATCGAATCAGCTTCAAGAACTTCTTGGCAAGGGATTCATTCGCCCTAGCTCGTCTCCATGGGGAGCCCCAGTACTCTTCGTCAAAAAGAAGGATGGGACTTTCCGTATGTGCATTGACTATCGGGAGCTTAATAAACTGACCATCAAAAACCGGTACCCGTTACCGAGAATTGATGATCTCTTTGATCAGCTTCAGGGTGCTACGTTTTTCTCTAAGATCGATCTGCGTTCTGGTTACCATCAATTGCGTGTTCTGGAAGAGGATATCCCGAAAACTGCGTTCCGAACTCGTTACGGTCATTACGAGTTCATGGTTATGCCTTTTGGAATGACCAATGCCCCCGCCATTTTCATGGATCTGATGAATCGCGTTTGCCGTCCATATCTCGACCAGTTTGTCATTGTTTTCATAGACGATATTCTCATTTATTCTCGTTCGAGGACCGATCATGAGCTTCATCTCAGGCTTATTTTGGAGCTTCTCAGGAAGGAACAACTATATGCCAAGTTCTCCAAGTGCGAATTTTGGCTAAAGGAAGTTCAATTCTTGGGACATGTTATCAATGTCGACGGCATACACGTCGACCCTGCCAAGGTAGAAGCCATCAGAAATTGGGTAGCGCCTAAAACACCTACCGAAATCCGTTCATTTCTTGGATTGGCTGGTTACTACCGCCGATTTATCTCAAACTTCTCCAGGATTGCCTTGCCTTTGACCACTCTGACTCAGAAGGGAGAACCCTTCGTGTGGGGACGAGATCAAGAGGAAGCCTTCCAAACTCTGAAGAATAAACTTTGCCGTGCACCGATTCTATCGCTTCCGGAAGGTGACGATGACTTTACCGTTTATTGCGATGCTTCAAATCAAGGCCTCGGTTGCGTTTTAATGCAACGAGGGAAGGTCATCGCTTACGCTTCTCGACAACTCAAGGTGCACGAAAAGAACTACGCCACGCATGACCTCGAGTTGGGTGCTGTGGTGTTTGCCTTAAAAATCTGGAGACACTACCTGTACGGCACGAAGTGTGTCATCTATACCGACCACAAGAGCTTACAGCACATCCTCCATCAGAAAGAGTTGAACATGAGGCAGCGACGCTGGGTCGAACTTCTCAGCGATTACGATTGTGAAATCCGCTACCACCCGGGAAAGGCTAATGTGGTGGCTGACGCATTGAGTCGTAAAGAAAGGACCCAGCTGCACTCTATTCGAATTCAATCCAATCTTCCCTCCTTAATTCGCGAAGCTCAGAATCAGGCGCTTGTGAATGGAGATCTCAAGGGCGTTTTGTCGTGTGGAGCCGAACAGAAATTCGAAACCAAGTTGGACGGCATCCTCTATTTTCTTGATCGAGCATGGATCCCAAACTCTGAGCCTCTTCGAACGCTTATTCTAAGTGAAGCCCACAAGTCCAGATACTCGATTCATCCCGGCAGCAGCAAAATGTATCAAGATCTTAAACCTCATTATTGGTGGCCCGGGATGAAGAAAGACATCGCTTTATACGTGATGAGATGTTTGACTTGTTCGCGAGTCAAGACAGAGCATCGAAGGCCGTCTGGGCTGCTTCAGCAACCTATTATTCCTCAGTGGAAGTGGGAAGAGTTAGCTATGGATTTCATCACCAAGCTACCGCGGACGCCTAGCGGTCATGACTCAATTTGGGTTATTGTGGACATTCTAACTAAATCCGCTCACTTTATCCCGGTTCGTGAGGACTACACTACGGAAAAGTTGGCGCGGATATACATTCGTGAGATCGTTTCCCGTCATGGTGTGCCTAAGGGCATTACGTCTGATCGCGACAGCAGTTTTTCTTCCAGGTTCTGGAAATCTTTGCAAAAGGCCTTTGGGACAAGTGTGAAGCTTAGCTCTTCCTATCATCCAGAAACTGATGGGCAGAGCGAGAGGACCATACAAACCCTAGAGGACATGTTGAGAGCTTGTATCCTTGAATTCGGTAATAGTTGGGAAGCTCATCTGCCGCTGGCAGAATTTTCTTACAACAATAGTTACCACTCTTCTATTAAATGCGCGCCGTTTGAAGCTCTTTACGGTCGCAAGTGTCGCTCACCCTTGTGTTGGTCCGAGACCGGGGATTCACAGATCATCGGCCCGGAACTAATACAGGAAACAACCGATCAAATCGCTATCATTCAACAGCGACTCAAAGACGCCCGTTGTCGGCATAAGTACTACGCAGACAAACGACGCAAGCCACTCGAGTTTCAAGTTGGTGACCGTGTTCTGCTGAAAGTTTCCCCCTGGAAGGGCGTAGTCCGTTTCGGGAAGAAGGGAAAGTTCGCTCCTAGGTATGTTGGACCATTCAAAATCCTTGAAAGGATCGGACCAGTTGCCTATCGTCTTGAGCTGCCGCCGGAACTCGGTAGAGTTCACAATGTTTTTCATGTTTCGCAGTTAAAGAAGTGTCTTGTTGACGAGGCCCTTCTCATTCCCGTCGACGAGGTTCGAATTAACGACAATCTGCTTTTTGTTGAAGAACCCGTCGAAATCTTGGATCGCGAGGTCAAGAAGACCAAGCGTAGCCGCATACCGCTTGTGAATGTTCGATGGAATAACAAACGCGGACCCGAGTTTACATGGGAACGCGAAGATCAAATGAAGGAGAAATACCCTCATCTGTTCTCTTAGTCTCTATTCTTGTAATCTATTGTCTAGAAGTCAATATAACATTTGCAGCATGTATCAAATAATTGTGTTATTCAATGAATATCGTGTTGCCTTATTATGCTTATAAGTATTCTTTTATTTGCATCCACAAATTTTGCTACTCAGGGCTCATGCTGGGAGCACAAGTCATATCTACTCAATCATATGAATTTTGGGGAAATTTATACATTATTTAAGCCAAAAATTTGTCATTCATTCTTGCATTCATGGAGCATGGTTGTGTGTATGTGTGTGGTGTCGTGTCAAATTTTCTAGCCGCACACAATAGAGCTTATACATTGATACAAGGTGAGCTCGTAATTATAGTCCGGAATATAATTACATCAAGGTCACAGGTGTATACGTGTATAAGCAATATGCTATTGTGTAACTAGAAGTCGTGAACTCAAGGTTCGTGTAGAGAAATATTCGACAAAGGTTGAAGAAGTGGTGGGTTAGCCGCTGGTACACCCTATATATAAACCTCTTCGGCACGAGTTGAATATGTCTGAAGCGAAACCTGGAATTAGGGACTTATAGTTAGCGTGGCAGCTGTGAGACATTGAATTCAAGAATTACCGAGGGTAATATTCGCGGAAGATTGAAGGAGTGGTGGGTTAGCCGCTGGTACACCCTATATATAAACCCCTTCAATCCGAAATGAATATGTCTGATGTAAAGCTTGAGGATGATGCCTCGTAGTGGAAAATAGTGTGTCGTCCTGTGTGTCATTGATCTAATAGGAGTCGAAGGAAACACCCAAGTAAGGTTGAAGGAGTGGTGGGTTAGCCGCTGGTACACCCTATATATAAGCCCCTTCGGCTTGATTTGGGTGGTGCCTGAGACGAATATTAGAAGTGGTGGCGCATAGTGGTCATCATGGGATCATGTAATCTTAATCATCGATGCATCAAGTATACTAAAAAGCTAAATTTCGGGACGAAATTCCCCTAAGTTGGGGAGGATGTAACGCCCTGGAATTTGACTGGTAGACAAAAATCAAGGAATCATCGGAAACTATACACTTTGGGGTTCTGGACGATAAGTTCGGAACCCATATCATTGGAGAAATCTGCTTTTATCATTTGAAATGTTTATTTTATAAAACGACATTTACGCCTGGAAAATATTAATTTTTATGCTTTTGAAAAATAAAATGTTCTTATTTAAAAAAAAAAAAAAAAAAAAAAAAAAAAAAAAAAGATTTTAAATAATTATTCGGAAAATGGTTTATAAAAGTTTTGCTGAAAAAGTTTTAGTTTGTTTAAAAACTTATGAACTCGACTAGTCTTGACCCGTCGGTAGCCTAAACCCGAACCCGAGTCACCCGAGTATTTAAGCGGAAAATCAAGTATTCTTACACCATCTCTTTCATTTCCACCAACACTTCCCACCCAAACACTCCCACTTCTAGAGAGAGAGTAGTGAGAGAAAGTCATCCAATCTAAGATTCGAGTCCACCAATCTGTTTATCGTTGTTGTCGGTAAGATCTTCTTGAAAATCATACGTTTTTACAACCAAAACCCGCCCCGAATCGAGCAAAAACTCCGACTTTTGTGTCAAGTGTGTTCTTGGTCAAAAACCGTCATTTTTGGTGTCAAAATGCAAGCTTTTGTGTTTAAAAGTACTAGGAATCGATACCCCTTTCAATCCCGAGCATTTCCATGTCAAAAACTTCGATTTTGGGTCAAAAATCTGGAAAATCTGGAAAACCCGTGGGTATCTCCGTCGCCCAGCTTGAAGGAGTCGAATCAGACTCATTCGATCGAACCAGTCGATCGAATCAGTTCATTCGATCGAACCAGTCGATCGAATCAGTTCATTCGATCGAATGTGTCGATCGAACCAGTCCAGTCGACCGAATAGGAAAGCAACCGAATGGTCTCCAACTCATTCGACCGAATGAGCTTCGTATTCGATCGAACGTCTGTCTATTCGATCGAATGAGTGTCTATTCGATCGAATGTGTTTCTATTCGATCGAATGTGTGTCTATTCGATCGAATGTGTTTCTATTCGATCGAATGTGTGTCTATTCGATCGAATGTGTGTCTATTCGATCGAATGTGTTTCGATTCGATCGAATGTGTTCCTATTCGATCGAATCAGGTCAGAACCAAGCTGTTTCGTCTTTAAAACCTAGTTTTTGCTCGAGATCGTGTAAGGCTTACACTCTTAGACTTAAACTGTGTTGTTAACTTATTATGTCCTTGTCTAGACTTAGAGGATCGACGTTTGACAGCACCCGACCGCCCTAGCAACCACACCTAGTCAACAAGGTGAGTTCATAGCCCCCATTTTTCTTTTAAAGCCTTTCAAATCATCGGGGGTGAAAACATGGTAAATGTACACGTTTTGACAAAACACATTTATTCAAACATTACTTATCATAAACACTTGACAAATCTTTTGCAAACAATGAACATTGGGAAAACAAGTAATCATGGCAGGTTACGCGTACCTTAACTTTCTCGGAAGTTGTGTATGCATAATCAAATATTCAGGAGTAAATATGGGAATCACTCAGCGTTTAGGGAACATTGGACGTTTGGAAATCAAAGTCATGTACCCGTTATACTTTATCATGAAAACACATTATTCATTGGTCAGTCTTGTGATCGTGTGAACAGTGGCAATATAGGTCACAATAGTGCATAGGTTTGATCTCCAAGTGGTCGATTGGTAGACAGGCCGTCACTAGATGTGGGATTCTAAAGTGATCGATTTAGAATACACGTGACCTATGGGGTTCTTAAGTGTTCGATTAAGAATCCGAAGGATCTCCTAAGTGATCGATTAGGAATCCAAGAGATACTAAAGTACGCTTTAGAATTCTCTCATGGTACCCAAAGTGATCGATTTGGGTTACCATCAAGGAAATCAAGTAGCATAGTGTGGTCTTGTGTGGGGTCGATGTCAGGTCTTGTGTGATCATTATGCATCATTATCATTTTTCATCATGGCATGGTTACATATGATTCTTGGGTATCTTATACATATATCCTTGATACCGTTCCTCCTGCATGCATGGAAACAATAATTGGAATCTTTATACGAAACTCTTGCAGATTCAGTTGAGATGATAAGCATACCAAGCATAGTAGGATAAGTTGTAGGAGTGGTGGGTTAGCCGATGGTACACCCTATATATAAACCCCTACAACTTAGCCTAGTATGCTTGTGTAGGGCTTATCACTACAGTATTAGTTAACCTATGAATTCACTCATCTACTTTTTGTAGTTGACGTTTTATTACATGTTTTCAGGAAATGAAGCAGGAAGTAGCTAATAGCTGATAGAGGCCTTAGAGAGATGAAGGCTAGGCTAGGAGTTGTTTGGAAACTTGATATTTTGTATTAAAACAATTTGTTTCATGTTACCTGGATGATGTAATATTTGACAGTTTGGTTATGTTTATGCATTTAGACTTTTATACTATTGTGCTCAATCAATCACGACCTAGTCGCCACGCCTCGGTTTTCCGCCATTACGACCGGGGTGTGACACGTACCTCGACAAGTTTGTGATTGTTTTCATTGATGATATTCTCGTCTACTCCAAGGACGAAGCTGACCATGAAGAACACTTGAGGTTAATTCTGGAATTATTGAAGAAGGAACAACTGTATGCTAAACTCTCTTAATGCGAATTTTGGCTTCGCGAGGTTCACTTTTTAGGACATGTGATCAACGAGAACGGTATCCATGTCGATCCCGGTAAGGTAGAGGCCATCAAAAACTGGGAAGCACCTAAGACTCCGACTGAGGTGCGGCAATTCCTAGGACTGGCCGGCTACTACTGCCGTTTCATCGAGGGATATTCAAAGATTGCTCAACCCCTCACCGCTTTGACTCACAAAGGTACTAAGTACAATTGGGGAGACGCGCAAGAATCCGCTTTACAACTGTTGAAAACCAAACTCTGTAGCGCCCCTATTTTAGCCCTCCCCGAGGGAACAGAGAATTTTGAGGTACATTGTGACGCATCGATACAAGGTCTCGGTTGTGTGCCGATGCAACTCGAGAGGGTTATAGCCTATGCCTCTCGACAACTACGGGTTCACGAGAAGAACTACACGACCCATGATTTGGAACTCGGAGCTGTGGTGTTTGCCCTTAAGATATGGAGGCATTACTTGTACGGTACCAAGTTTACCATTTACACCGACCACAAGAGTCTCCAACATATCTACGATCAGAAGGAGCTGAACATGCGACAGCGTCGTTGGGTCGGGATGCTAAAGGATTATGATTATGCCATCAAGTACCACCCTGCAAAGGCCAATGTAGTGGCCGACGCTCTCAACAGGAAAGAAACAGATAAACCCAGACGAGTGCGAGTATTGCAACTCACGATTCATGCCAACTTACCATATCAGATTCGCGAGGCGCAACTCGAAGCTTTGAAAGATGATAATCTCCCATCAGAACTCATGCGGGGCATGAACAAGCAACTTGAAACCAAATCGGACGGGGTCCGATATTTTGAGAACCGGATTTGGGTTCCACGATACGGAGAGTTGAGAACTCTAGTGATGGACGAAGCTCACAAGTCCCGATATTCTATCCACCCCGGCTCAGATAAAATGTACCATGACTTAAAGGCACTTTACTGGTGGCCAAACATGAAAGCCGACATTGCCACCTACGTGAGCAAATGCTTGACTTGTGCAAGAGTCAAAATAGAATATCAGAAACCATCTGGCCTACTACAGCAACCGGAACTTCCAATGTGGAAATGGGAACCTAAAACACCGACGGGATACGATACCATCTGGGTGATCGTTGACCGATTGACTAAGTCTGCACACTTTTTAGCGATTAAGGAATCGGACAAAATGGAAAGATTGACTCGCGTTTACATGAAAGAAGTGGTGTCTATACACGGAGTGCCTGTCTCAATCATTTCTGATCGAGATTCTCGTTTCACTTCCCACTTTTGGAAGTCACTACAAAGCGCACTAGGCACCCGTCTTGATATGAGCACCGCATACCATCCTCAGATGGATGGGCAAAGTGAACGAACTATTCAGACCTTAGAGGACATGTTGCGTGCATGCGTGTTGGATTTCGGAAAAAGTTGGGAACCTCACTTACCTTTGGTAGAGTTTTTGTATAATAACAGCTACCACGCAAGTATTAAAGCAGCGCTGTTTGAAGCACTGTACGGACGGAAGTGTCGATCACCTCTCTGCTGGGCAGAGGCGGGTGATAGCCAAATCACTGGTCCAGAACTGGTACTCGAAACTTCAAAAAGGATTGTTCAAATCCGAAACCGCATGGCAGCAGCACGAGATCGCCAAAAGAGTTACGCCAACAAGCGCCGAAAACCTCTCGAATTTCAAGTGAATGACCAAGTATTACTCAAAGTCTCACCTTGGAAAGGTGTGGTTCGCTTTGGAAAGCGAAACAAACTCAACCCATGATACGTTGGCCCTTATCGAATAACTGAGCGCATTGGTCCGGTAGCGTACCGACTGGACCTACCAACAGAACTCAGTGGCGTACACAATATATTCCACGTATCCAATTTGAAGAAATGCCTATCTGATGAAACCCAAGTAGTCCCTTTGGATGAACTGCAAGTTGATGAACAATTACGCTTCATTGAAGAACCAGTCGAAGTTTTGGATTGGGAAACCAAAACACTCAAGCACAGCAAAATTCCAATCGTTAAGGTTCGTTGGAACTCGAGACGTGGACCGGAGTTCACGTGGGAACGCGAGGATCAAATGATGAAAAAGTATCCTCACCTTTTTGAAGGGCTGACCAAACACAGAAAACCGCGAAACCCGACAAACCGTCAGAAATCACCGGAGGTATGAATTAAATTTCGGGACGAAATTTCTTTCTACTAGGGGATGATATGACAAACTGAAAATTTTTCTTACTTTTTCAGACACTCATCACGACTTGACTCAAATTTTCGGGACGAAAATTCTTTAACATGGGAATGATGTGACAATCGTCAATTTCAGGTTAACTCCGTTAACTCAACTCCGTCAATTCAAACTTAAGATCATTGAATCTATAACGCACGCCTCACTACATTTAAACTAGGGTTTAAATGACGCTTGACAACTACTACATGTGTAGTCTTTCGGGAATTGCACCGAAACGCAAACGAGTTGACGCAAACAATTGGTGAATAAACGAAAAATGTCAAAACAATAATTATGTGTTAGACTTATGTGTTATGTGATAACATTGTATAAACGTTAACTCAATGTGCTAGAACTAGTTATTTAGGCTAGAAAAGTAACATTTGGAAGTTGAGGGACTAAAGTGTAACATGTTATTATAAATAATAACATAAACCTAAAACCCTAACACTCTTTCTCTCCTCCCAAAACCGATCGGCCCTCCCTCTCATCCCTTTGGCAGCCGTCGACCTTCATACACACACATACAATCAAGATTGTTCAAGTTTGATCGAAGATTAAGGTGCTAGGAAGGTATTAACGACTATCCTATGCATCCTTTATACTTAATTTCGATTTTTAATGGGTTAATTACAAACCCTAGATTCCGAAAATCTCCATATAATGTGTTCTTATGATTCGTTTGATTTGATGATGTATTGATGATGATTTGATAACTAGAATTGATATTATTACATGTTAATTGTTGTGTCTTTGATTTTGAGATCAAATAAAACCCTAACCATGTATGTATGGTGTAATTGATATGCATGGATAGTGGTTATGGTGTCTAGAATGTTATATGAATGAATTGTGGTCTATAGATGGTTAATATGTTGAGTTTTGTTGCAAACAGTTTCTGGACAGATTGTGTTGGTGATGTCAATTGACTGTATCAGGGTGTAAATGTGAAAATTGGTTGAGAATATTAATACTACATTAACTAGGTTGAGTCTAGTTTCTAAAGAATATAAATTTGCAATTTTTGGACTTGTAAAAGTTAACCTTTATGATTTTACAAAAACGTTGTGCAAAGCTGAGTTGTTAGACCTGCTGTTAGGTTGTTTTGTAAATGTTATATCTCATGAACTACGAGACCAATTGGGTTGGTTCCACTTCTGGAAGTTGACTTGTTGAGTTAGGAACCTAACCCAAGTGGTCTTGCATTTATTGGATTTTTCATTTAACGGGAATATCAAATAAAATTCTGTTGCACATGAAATTTGTCTGTTATGAGTTTGCTGTAAAGATTTGATTATTGTGAGAAACCTATGTGGAATAAAAATAAAATAATACATGTTCTGGAAACCTAAGACATGTATGCTTTTGTGATGATTTTTGATGAATTAATTGAGATGCTATGATCGGTGGTATAGTATAATCTTTCAAGTAGAATTTCTGTCTCGGTGAAACTAGCTGCTGAATTTTGTGAAAATGCATGAAACATGATAATTGCTAGTTAATTGTTATGTTTTGACCAAATTGCCCCTGCGGGGAATACTTGCTAAATAATTGTGGTGTTTTGACCAAATTGCCCCTGTGGGGAATAGTTGCTAGTGATGTACATTATTAATACATGACACGTAAATAATTGTTCACACATGTATCGTATCACAAATGTACTTGTTAAGTCACACACGATTCACAAACGAAACACGAAACGTGATATTTGCATAGGTACTACGTGCCGGGTCTAGAGACTCGTTAATAGTTCCGACACTTAGAAAATCTCTTTGTTGTTTTAGAATACAAGAGAGAGTTTTCTGTGACGCGCATCACTTGGTGATTTATTTTTGGGAATTCTTCGCAAACAGTGAGTTCACTTACCCCTCTTAACTATTTTCAAACGCTTTTCACTTGGGGAGATAACATACTCCGAAAACGCATTTAAGATTTTGTTAATATAAAATATATATCACTTGTAAAGACTAAGTGGCAAACGCAATAACTAAAGTCCTTCATTCACGTCGAACCGTTTAGTATTGGATAATAGTGAGTCATTGTTGAGTAGTACTACTGGGTTTGACAAACCCCACCCAACGCTAAACTCGACTGGAGGTCGAGTGGGTGTAATCTTGGCTAAACACATACCATGGTCGGGATAGACCTGGTGGCAAGGCAAATGATAAACAGTCAGCTTCGGTGTCGAACACCTAGTAATACTTGTTTTATAAGCTAGCTACCTATAGATATATAATTGACATAACACTATCTGGTAATGCAAAACTCTAAACGCAAAACGCTGAACGCAAAACGCTAAACGCAAAACGCTGAACGCAAACGCTAAACGCTTTATTTTATATAAACTTGTGAACTCACCAACCTCGTGTTGACACTTTTAGTATGTTATTCTCAGATAGTCGAGGCGGGCGCGCGGTATAGGATCATGCATGGTTTTTGAACATTCTGATATGCAAACATGTTTTTAACTATTATTACTTGGGTTTTAAGTCGTCCTGCGTGACGCAACTTTTTTCTTTTGGTTTTTACGCTTCCGCACTTAATTTCATTTAAATGTTTTTATGGTTTGATTATAACTAATGATTCCGTTCCTGTTAGTTCACACCCTCTGACGGTAAAACTCCGTTTGTGGTTTTTGAGGGTGTGACATTTAAAGAAGCTCAAAAAAAGGATTTTTAAAGAAAAATCTCAAGTAGTTGTTCTTGCTGAAAACTATGTCATTTGCCCAGTTGGAAGGACATGCACTTATGTATGTTTGGTCCTTAAATCTCTCAGATTCAAAGGATAGCCGTTGACCTGAAAACTGAATGCATTTGGGGCAATTATGACTTGTTTCTTATTCCTACACTTAAAACTATGTCAATAGCTCTGACTTTGAAAGGACATATATTCACATGTATGTTTGGTCCTGTTGACCACTGTTGGTCAAACAGGATAGCCATTAACCTGATAATGAATAGATATTGGGGTTATTGAATATTAAACTGTATTTATTTGGGAAATGATAGTACATTGACTGCTTAGCCAATCATATGGATTTAATAGGCTAAAAGGACCTTAGTATAGTCATTAACATGTATGGTTGCTTTCCCATGATGATGTAAAATCTAAGGTGATATAAACATAATGAATATGCTAATCTTTATGTGGAGATACATAGTTGTCTTTGCATGTCTTAAGATAAATCTCTCCGAATGATAGGCAGAAAAGTGATTACCCAGTCATACACGAGTCTGTTGTTATTTGGTCAACCAAAAATGAAACATCTTTAAATATGACAAGGAACATACTTTAAGAAAATTTGAGAAAATATCAAAAACAAGGGGAAGAATGAATAAATCAACCAAAAGTTGATAAGTGTTTTAAATATTTTATCAAACAAGAGGGTTACAACAAGAACTACAAAGATGTTGGCAAAATCTGTCTCATCTTGAATGAAAGGCATGTTGCTAACTGTAAGTCCAACGTTAAACCTCTATATATGTTTGAATATAAAAAAAAATTCAAAAATACAATAAGTTATGTCATACAAAAACTATTTTTGACCAAATACAAGAGGTTGGAGTCAAATTGGGGTGATCTGGGGAAAGCCAAATAAGCTTTGAGAAGAGATATAAGACATCATAGCACAGTGTTGACCATTAATGCATTATGCTTTAAATGAACCTAAATCATATCACCAAAGAGATGAAATTCATGCTAAGTTTATACCTGCTGTTAACCTATCTATGTTGTCATAATAATGCTGAGAATGAAGTATTGAGAAAGCTACTTAGTCAATATGATCCCATTCTTGAGATCTTTTCAGTAAATGGAAAAAACTGTTTTGAAGAGAAATATAACTGAAATTTGATCTCTAAATGCACCATTTGCTCTTAAACTATGATCTGAAAAGAAAAATATATTTTGACAAAGTGGTTTAACTCAAAAAGTGTTGCATTTTGCCCAAAATAGGTTGAATATGTAAGTTCGGGTAAGGTTTGATGCCTTATAACCTTCCCGAGCACAAACAGTTTGAATATGTATTTTCGGGTAAGGTTTAATGATTTACAACCTTTCCGGGTACAAAACAGTTGATTATGTGTGAATATGTTGTTTCGGGTAAGGTTTGATATTTTTCAAACTTTCCGAGTAAGCTTATTCATTTTTGACTAACTTTATGATTTTCGGGCATGCTTCGAAGTGTTTACACTTCCCGGGTAGAGTACACTGTTGTACTCATTTCCCAAGCAAGCTTGAAGTCTTGAGATGATTATGTGTTGTTATAGCTAGCTTTTAACAAGAAATTCATGTTTCGGGCAAGCTATGCATGTTATATGCTAATTGTGATTCCAAGAAAACTTAATGAACTTAGTCAAGTACATCAAGTAAGCTTTATGATTTGTGTGAATGTCACACCCCGACTAGGTAGTTGCGGAAGCGTAATACGGGAATGTAACAGATAATACTGGTATCAACAACATTGTTTATAAAGAAATTCATAAACTAATTTACATCATAATACATGGGTTGGTACTAAGTTTACAAACTAGATGAGAAAAACACATAACCGGTTTACGAGCTTCTTATACAGTATTATATCAGCGTCTATTCACAGCTATTCAACTTTCTTCCTAACACCAAGCATGTAAGCAAATCATTCCACTTTTGCTTTACCTGAAAAGCATGTTAAAACGGGTCAACTACGTCTAGTTGGTGAGTTTCAAGTTTCACGAGTATCAATGAAATCAGTTCACGAGTTCGTAAAGTTTACAGTGTGTATGTATATATGTATGTGTATGATGCATTATACTAAGCCACAAGTGAAACCGAAACGAGCTAAAACACATGTAAGGCCCCGAACCCGGTAGCCCTACTTTAGCGTCGGATTTACTCATAAACACAGTCCTTCAAATCAGAGTTTATTAAAACTTTTTGCGGAATATAAAACATCAATCATTTGTTACAAAACATTGAATCTTTTCTTTGATACCATGACGCAAAACTTTAAATTTAAAACATCTTTACTTCTTTCTTCAGATGCCAGCCGTTCAATCCATGCCGTGTGTCATCCTCATGCTAACTCTGTAATCAGCTCACCTGCGTGCAAACTAAAAGTCAGCTACGCTGAGTGAGTTCTAGTTAATCAAGCAACTCATCATACAACCACTACATACATCATATGCGTATCCGAAGACACGTAGTCCACTATCTGACCCGCTACTGTTTAACCACTTAATTACCCCTACAGCTTAGCCACTTAATTACAAAGGCACGTATAGGCTTTCCCTATCACGCACTCACGCTATGCCACTTAATAACGAAAGCACGTATAGGCTTTCCCTATCACGCACTCCCGCTATGCCACTTAATAACGAAGGCACGTATAGGCTTTCCCTATCACGCACTCACGCTATGCCACTTAATAACGAAGGCACGTATAGGCTTTCCCTATCACGCACTCACGCTATGCCACTTAATAACGAAGGCACGTATAGGCTTTCCCTATCACGCACTCACGCTATGCCACTTAATAACGAAGGCACGTATAGGCTTTCCCTATCACGCACTCACGCTATGCCACTAACGCTCTTACTAGACTCTTGCCACTTCTAACACGCTCTACCTCTACTTGTCTACAACACGCTTCATATCATTTACATAATAAGCAAGTCACATCAACAATCATACACACATAATAACGATGGCACGTACAGGCTTTCCCTATCACGAGCTCACGTTATGCCACTAACACCCTTACTAGACTCTTGCCACTTCTAACACACTCTACCTCTACCTGCCTATATCACACTTCATATCAGTTCGGTATTTACGTAATAAACATGTTACATCATAACATTCATACACACTATCAACCACTTGGAATTTACTATCCTTGGCGATACGTGCAATATCCGAAGATCGTTCACGTACCGACAAGCATTACAAAATATATACCTCGTATAACATCTATAGCATACACTTACCACTTAAGGTAAGTGTATTCACACTTCACATCGAGTATGCACACATCCCCGAAAACATAACAAGGAAATGGGGCTAGAAACTCACCTGAACACGGTTACGTTCTCCGTTGATCGTAATCCCTTTCTTCAGTTGTGCACGGCTGACTGTATAACAAGTATACATATCAATTTAACTATCACTACTTATAACATCTTTCTAGTCTTAATTACTACCCACAACGAACGGGGGTCCGGGGGCAGCGCCCCTGGCAGCGGGGTTCTAGGGGCGGCAGCCCCTAGCGGGGTCCAAGGGGCTGAGCCCCTGGCTGGGGTTAAGCTGCCAGGTCAGCTTGGAAAAATTTTATTTTCGATAACTGCCTTAACACATTTTCCATTAGGTTTTTAATTTATTTTCTAAACGAACTTCACTTCAGGCGAAGTTAAACCTTAGGCGAACTTGGCTTCAGGCGAAGTTATCCTTAGGCGAACTTGGCTTCAGGCGAAGTTAAACCTTAGGCGAACTTGGCTTCAGGCGAAGTTAAACCTTAGGCGAACTTGGCTTCAGGCGAAGTTATCCTTAGGCGAACTTGGCTTCAGGCGAAGTTAAACCTTAGGCGAACTTGGCTTCAGGCGAAGTTAAACCTTAGGCGAACTTGGCTTCAGGCGAAGTTATCCTTAGGCGAAGTTACGCTTGAAGGCGAAGTTACGCTTGAAGGCGAAGTTCATCAGGCGAACTTAATCTTGCAGGCGAAGTTATCGCGCTGCAGATTTGTTTGCCCATAAATCCTTCGTTTCTTAGCCAAATAACTCGATTTTGGTACCCACGGAATCGTATGATCGGCGCCTTCAAATCCCAACCATCAAATCGGCCTAAAATCGACGTTTTAGGGGTCCGATTTGGGCAGTTTGGGTTTCGGGTCCGGTTAACCCATCCAATCCTAACCATTTACAGTAATATTAGCTTTGTTGGATTTGTTCTTACCTTACCAACTCAGATCTATCAACAAAATCTCGGGTCTCGGCTCCGAATCTTGATCGGTTAGAATGTGTGTGTATGTGTGTGTTAGGAGTTTTAGGGTGTAGGGTGAGAATGAAGATATTTTGGGTTTAGGGGATATTTATATCCCTTAAATCCCATTCTCATTTAACCCATCTTAAATAATCCAAGTCCACAACCCGCATCCATTACCCAACACTAGGCCGATTCATACCAACTCCTATTCTATTATTTATTTCCTGATAACCCGAGTAAACTTTCTCTCTAATATTAAGTAATATAATTAATATTATCTTGAAATTTCGGGATGTTACAACACATGGCCTCCACTGCCCATGCACTCCCGTTGGCATTTAACAGCCACTTTGCCCCAAGTATGTACTATGTCTAACACCACATAGCAGTATGTAAAAATATAATGACAATGTGCAACTGGGTTTACATATGTTCCGGCATACCCCTCCGGCTCTGTCAGTTGGGTTTGTCAAACCGATAGTACTATTCACACGTCACCGGCACGAAGTTAATCACTTGTATTTGTGGGGACTTGTCAAGTGTTAGTACTTAGATAATCCACATCATCACACGTTTTCAAGTATATCAGTTTATGTAAACATGCTTTTCACCCCAAAAGTTCGTAAAACAGTTTAGAAAGTGGGGGTCGTGAAACTCACCTTATCGTAGTTCGCACAGAAATCACGTATCAATAAGTCAGATGCCTCGTTTATAGCCTGATTCCTATAAACGGTATCGTATCGTTATTACTAGTACAGTGTTCAAGCTAAGTCGAGCTGTATAGATAATCTGGGTATAGCTGTTAGGCCCAGAATATGACCATAGTCTTAGATTGTGACGTTGTATACTATGAAATGTTTAAAACTGGATTTGACTCAGTTTCACCGTTTTCCGAGCCTAGCTCAGTTGATCGTTTATACGTTTCGGGAATAGGTAAGATCACATAAAACTTAAGTAAATATATTGATTGATAAAATGATTTGATTTATGAAAGAATTTTAAAGTTTCGGTGTCTGGTTTGATTGCAGGGTTCGTTTCCGTTTTTACACGGGTTTGATTATACAAAACGCGCACAATCCACCCGAATTGTCCGGAATTCTTGTAAAAAGTTCGTTTTTATTAATATCATTCAAAAATATGATATTTGGCCACTTTTGACATTTTGACATACCAGTCAGTCCGTTAAACACAAAACTGCCGGTTTCGTTAAAACAATTATAATTTAAATCTTTGATTAATCATAACTAAATATGTACTTATATATAAATTATGTAAATTTTTGTAAAAATACATTAAGACATGGAGAATTTTATAAAAATATTTTCAGAAATTTTATGATTATTTATTTATTTATAAAAATTCATTTAATAGGTTATAATCGTGTAATAAATGGCCCGTTTATATCAAACGACCTCTGAAAAATCCAATAATTTTTACCAATGACCTCAATGTTATTACATAGTCCCTGCAAAATTTCCAGAACCTAACTCTTTTGACAAAATGCCGTTTTGTGCGTTTTTCGGCTGTTAAAATTCGGTTAAGCCATGATTGCACAAACCACACTTAGACATTTCCAATGATTCCCAAACTTTACCAGTGATCTTACCATCACATATTAAACTCTAAAACCAAGTTTCATAATTTTTCAATATGTTTAGCTATTTGTCCCAAATAAACGCTCATAAACGGGAATAAATTCACCAAATATTCTCCGTTTATCGAAAAATTACCAAATTTGAACAGGGACTCATTTATATGATCCCTAATTTCCCTGCAAGTTTTCACAAGCTAACAACAAGCACGTCACAACCTAATACTAAACAGCCCCTAAACGAGTATTACGGGTTTACCTTGTCGGTTTTCGATGAATTTTGCTAGCTTAAACGACTTTCCGGGTCTCGGGTTGCAAACTCAGTATATCTACATATCATATAACATCAAACCAAGCATAAATCATCCATGTAACAGCCTTGATAATTAGGGTTTCGGTTTTGGGTTCAAACCGAACTTTCTAACCGTAAAAACGTTGTATTCATGTTCTAATCCGCGTTTTTGACCAAAAATGTATATGTTCCTGGTTTGTAAACATGTTTAACATCAAAACATAATTTTACTTGATTTTTAGGGTTTTTGGATGGTTAAACATGTTTAAAACTAACTAAAACATGTTTATATGTTAATTATATGCATCAAACTTTGTTAAATCTTTATAGAATTTGATCTTACCTTAGGGTTTTTGAAAGGGAGTTGAGAGAACAGAGGTTAGAGCTGCTGGACTTCAAAATATGTTGTATGTTGTATTGAATAACAAAGCTTAGGATGTAAGTTTATAAAAAGGTGTGATGTTTGGTGGCTAATATGTTCCGATCGGAATTCTTTAGAGGCCCTTAATGGGCTGTTTTGGCCCATTAAATTATACATACAAGCCCAAACATGAAAAGCCCACTTCAAATTTAGTTCGGGTCCGGTTTTTCGCAAGAAAATTAATTCGGGTGTAAGAAATAGCGTAAAAACGAGTGTTTTTCAGCTTATTTTTATAAAATAAGAAAAACGTACTGACTCGTTGTAAAATTCCAAAATAGTTTCACGGATTGCTTAGAACATGTCATATAAGTGTTTTATAAATCTTTTTCGGCTTAACGGATGCTACAATGCTTGTTATGATATTAACGATTGCGTTTAAGCTTATAGCGTATCGATAAACGAAACCTTTTTCGTTTAAAGAGTTTTAAACATACCGGGGCCTAAATATCAATATGTTAGCCTCTATAACATATATATAACTCGTATATGACCCCTCAGAATGTATACGGGTCATAATTAGTATCGGTCGGTTACTCGTTTAAGCACTACGAATTAACCGATTTATCGTTTACTTGTTACGTAAAGAATATAGTGTACCTCGTTTTGTCATGAATGTCACATTCTCCCCCCGTTAAGAAATTTCGTCCCCGAAATTTAATGTGTCATCGGTTTTCTAGGGAACAGGTGTGGGTATTTCTTTCGGAATTCGTCCTTTCGTTCCCAAGTATATTCGGGTCCTTGTTTTGAATTCCACCGAACTTTTACCAATGAAATTTTGTTGTGTCGTAACTGTTTGGTTTTCCCGTCTACAATTTCTACCAGTTCCTCTACGAAGTTGAGCTTTTCGTTGATCTGAACATCTTCCAGTGGTACTATTGTCGTTTCATCAGTCAAACACTTTTTCAGATTCGATACATGAAACACGTCGTGAATAGTGCTCAGTTCTAAGGGTAGTTTTAATCGGTAAGCTACGGGACCAATTTTTGCAATAATCTCAAAAGGTCCGATGTATCTCGGGGCTAGTTTACCAGTCTTTCCAAACCTTATAACACCTTTCCATGGCGATACTTTTAAGAATACCTTATCACCTATTTCAAAAGATAACGGTTTCCTGCGAACATCGGCATAACTCTTTTGTCGGTCACGGGCAGCTTTCAATTTTTGCTTAATCTGGTGAATTTTATCGGTGGTTTCCTGAATTAAATCGGATCTTGAAATTTGAGTATCACCCACTTCTGTCCAACATAGTGGTGATCTATATTTTCGCTCGTATAGAGCTTCATAAGGTGCCGCTTGTATACTACTGTGATAACTGTTGTTGTAAGAGAATTCAATGAGCGGGAGGTGTTGATCCCAATTCCCTTTGAAGTCCAGTACACAAGCACGAAGTAAATCTTCTAAGGTTTGGATGGTTCGTTCGGATTGACCATCGGTTTGGGGATGGTAAGCTGTACTTAGGTCGATTCGGGTTCCTAAGGCTTCTTGTACTGCTTGCCAGAAATGTGAAGTAAAGTGACTGTCTCAATCGGAAATAATCGAAAGAGGTACTCTGTGTCGAGATACTATTTCATCAATGTAAATTTGAGCGAGTTTTTCGGTGGTGTAGTTGTTACGGATGGGAATAAAGTGTGCGGATTTGGTTAATCGGTCTACAATTACCCAAATTGCGTTGTGTCCTCGAGAGGTTTTAGGAAGGTGTGTCACAAAGTCCATGGTAATTTGTTCCCATTTCCATTGTGGGATTTCGGGTAGTTGTAACATTCCCGAAGGTTTTTGATATTCCACCTTTACCCTTGCACATGTTGCACATTTACTTACATACACGGCTATATCCTTTTTCATACCAGGCCACCAGTAAAATTCTTTAACATCCTTATACATCTTATCAGTACCTGGATGAATAGAATATTTGGATTTGTGTGCTTCATCAAGAATCAATTTTCGGAGTTTATGAAGTGTTGGAATCCAGACCCGGTTTTTGTAATAATATACTTCATCAATTTTCTTCTCAAAATTCTTTTCATTTCCATGTAATTCTTCTTTTTCTAGCTGATCTGCCTTCAAGGCCTCATCTTGTGCAACGCGAACTTGTTCGGTTAGGCTACTTTGAACAATCATTCCGAGTGCTCGTACTCTCAGTGGTCTGATTCTGTCTTTTCGTCTTAAAGCATCAGCTACTACGTTGGCCTTACGCGGATGGTATTTAATCTCACAATCATAATCATTTAACAGTTCTACCCATCTCCTTTGTCTCATGTTTAGCTCTTTCTGATCGAATATGTGTTGTAGGCTTTTGTGATCAGTATAGATGGTACATTTAGTGCCATACAAGTAATGTCTCCAAATCTTCAATGCAAAGATAACTGCTCCAATTCCAAATCATGGGTCGTATAATTCTTTTCATGTACTTTTAATTGTCGGGAAGCATATGCTATTACTTTCTTTCTTTGCATCAGTACGCATCCTAAACCTTTACGAGATGCGTCACAATATACCACCAATTCATCAGTTCCATCTGGAAGGCTTAATATTGGAGCCTCACATAACTTCTGTTTTAACGTTTGGAAGGCCATTTCTTGTTCTTCTCCCCATTCATATGCTCGATCTTTTTGAGTTAGGAGGGTTAGAGATTGTGCAATACTTGAAAAGTTTTCAATGAATCTTCTATAATACCCGGCTAGTCCTAAGAATTGACGAATTTCTCTTGGTGACTTAGGCACTTGCCAATTCTTAATGGCCTCAATTTTACTTGGGTCTACTTGGATCCCTTGATGGTTCACAATGTGTCCCAAAAATTGTACTTCTTGTAGCCAAAACTCACATTTGGACAACTTTGCGTATAACTTCTCTTGCCTCAATAATTTTAAGATTTCCCGCAAATGTTGTTCGTGTTCCTCCTTACTTCTCGAATATATCAAAATGTCATCGATAAACACTATCACAAACTTGTCAAGGTAAGGTTTGCAAACTCGGTTCATAAGGTCCATAAACACTACGGGTGCATTTGTCAACCCAAACGGCATAACCAAAAATTCATAGTGACCATACCGAGTTCGGAAAGCTGTTTTTAGTATGTCTTCTTCCTGAATTCTTACTTGATGATAACCAGATCTAAGATCAATTTTTGAAAAATACTTCGCACCTTGGAGCTGATCAAACAAGTCATCAATTCGAGGTAAGGGGTATCTATTCTTTATAGTCACTTTATTCAATTCCCGATAATCAATACACATTCGAAAACTCCCATCTTTCTTCTTTACAAATAACACTGGTGCTCCCCACGGTGAGTAACTTGGGCGAATAAAACCCCTGTCCAGTAATTCTTGTAACTGGTTGGACAGTTCTTGCATTTCAGAAGGCGCAAGTCTATAAGGTGCCTTAGCAATGGGTGCTGCTCCCGGTATCAGGTCAATACGGAATTCAACCTGTCGGGTCGGTGGTAAGCCAGGCAACTCATCGGGGAATACATCTGAATACTCGTGTACCACTGGGATGTCTTCCATTCGTTTTTCCTCGGGTTCCTTAACTGTTACACTCGCCAAGTATAAAATACAACCTTGGCGTAAATATCTCAATGCCATAAGTTGAGATATGAGAGGCAGTACCGTACCAGATTTCTCACCTTGAACAATCATAGCTTCATCATTCGAAAGAGGTATTCTAACGGTCTTATCCTTACAGACAATTTCAGCTTTATACTTAGATAGCCAGTCCATACCGACTATAACATCGAAACTTCCCAATTCTACTGGAAGTAAATCAATAAGGAATGGGTGGTCATTTAAGATAAGGGAACAGTTTCGGGCTATTCGGTTAACAAGTATAGACTTACCGTTAGCGAGTTCTATAGTATATGGTTTTGTTAGTTCACTAACCGGCATATTTTCTAAAGGTAAGAAATTAACAGATATGAAACTTCTATCGGCGCCCGTATCAAACAAAACTGAAGCATACTGACCCGAAACTAAGAATGTACCTGTCACCACATTCGGATCATGACGCGCTTCACCCGGTCCTAATACAAACGCGCGTCCCTTAGCTGCATTGGAGGTTGATGCTTGTGCTTGGTTCTGCCTTCTCACTGCACCCGGGTTCAAATTAGGGCAGTATCTCCGAAAGTGTTCCGTACTGCCACATTCATAGCAGGCACGGAGGTTCGTGGTAGGTGGGGTTTGTTGGTTGAGTTGTGGGCGGGTTGGTTGAGGTCGAGGGAGTTGAGTTGATTGCGGTGGACGGTTAACAGTGTTGGTGGGGGTTCTACAGTTGGGGGCATAGTGTCCCGTTCTTCCACACTTTTGACAAACGATCGGTTTGCAATCACCCACATGATGAAAGTTACATCTTCTGCACTTCGGTAATGTCCCTTTATAGGCCTCTTGTTTTACATTAGAACTGGTCATGGCATAACTTCGGGTATTCAGACGAGCCCGTTTGTTCTGAGGGTTTCCTTGTATTCTTGTCCCACAATCAGTTCGTTTTAAACTTGTTGTTTCACCTGGCATCCTTATCACTCCACTTCTCATCAGATCAAAAGTAACGACACCCGTTTGAGATACAGCACTTTCTAATGTCGGGTGGGCAACTGAATTCACTATACTTCTCACAGCAGGGGTCAGTCCCCAGATATAACGTTCAATTCGTTTCGCTTCCGGTGTAACTAACCATGGAACTAAACGGGACAGTTCGTTAAAATGATTCGTGTATCCCACATGGTCTGCACCTTTCATTTCCAGATTCCATAACTCGTGTTCCAACCTCTGAATCTCACTTTTAGGACAAAAATGCTCTAGCATGAGGGTTTTTAATTCAGTCCATGACATACGATTAATAGCATCTTGTCCCCTTATTTGGACTACCGTGTTCCACCACATCAGCGCTTGGTCTAGAAACATACTGGTAGCAAATCTGACCACGCGGTTCGGTGGACACTCACTGATATTAATTACTGATTCGGTCTTTTCTATCCATTTGACCAGTCCGCTAGGTCCTTCAATACCCTTAAACTCAATCGGTTTACATGATGTAAATTGTTTGTATGAGTACTCCTGACGCGGGGGTTCTCGGTTATTATTATTGTTATTATCGGTATTGGTCCGAGTATTATCATTATTAGTTGTGTTAACAACCGGTACAGGGTTCGGGTTCGGGATATTATCAGGGTGCACAACAGGTTCCGGGTTCCCTGTGACATTTAGTTGGGAGAGTGTTATTATTATTTATGACATTATCAGTATTCACCGGGGTAGTAACACCCGGGGCTACATTAGTGTCCGGCGGAGGTGTATTAACAGTGGCCGTGGTGGTGCTCGTAGGTTGATTAACAGTATTGTTAGCACGTATGCCTGCAGTGACTTGTGCTACGATTGTTGGTATCACTGCTTGTAGTTGACGAGCAATCATTGCGGCCACTTCCGCCTCAGACAAAGGGTTTGTTTTCTTCGGGGCCATTCTATAGAATAATCAATTATATAATAATCAATATCGTTTCACTATGATCAACACAACTTTACGATATTACACCTTCACAACACATAACTATGCCAAAGAAAACACGTTTGTATTAATTATAATCATTACTGTACATATGCATCCAAAATTAGCGCATAGGGTTAACCTGGTATAGGCCAGCGCTTGTATATGCGTATCAAAATTTGTCACTAAGTGACATGTAGACTTAACCCGATAAGGGCCAGTGCTTGAAATAGTACTAAACCACAAACAACTCCCAAGTCAGCCCAACATGCTGTAACAAAATGCTGCTTGGGATATCAGAAGACTATATACATAAGACTAGACAATTATGTCCTATCCACTCTTTGCAACATGGAGCCACAACCAAACAACAGCAGCCACTAGGGCCGCATTAACCGTTAAGCATATCCCCAGTAGTATCATCGCTCGATCCTGACGCCCGTGGCTGTGAGCACTGGATCTTTGCACAATTCTGATTTCTTGCTGCATGTACCGCATGTGATCTTGCATATCATGTCTATGCAGGTTTAAGTTATTTATAGAATGTGAGTGGTCTAAAAGCTGATCAGTTGCTAAACCAAACCATGCTGAATCAGAATAACGAGGTGGCTCGGGTATCGGGGCGGGTAAACCCCAAGTAGGAATAGGTATCTCAGTGACCTGGACACGTGATGTTTCTCCCCTATGGTACGTAGATCGAGGTGGGAGAGAAGTGTGCTCAGGTGGACGCACTGAAATGCGAGCGGTCTGACGGTTTCTAATAGTGGGTGGGGGTACTGGTGTATGCTGTACAGGTGGAGTAGGGGATCTGGGTGCTCTAACAGGTGAACGATAAGCACTAGTAGCTCCCTGTCCTGTAACATTCCTAGGGGATTCCCTAGGGGGGTAGGTGTCACAACGGTAACCCGATAAGTCGGGTTGATCTGCGGGTACCTCGCGTGGAATTACCGCATCTGCACCTTCTTCTATTTCCTCTGGTTCCTCCTCCGTTTCCTCTTCCGGATCCTCCTCCTCCTCCTCCTCCTCAGGCCTTGTTGGTAGGGTATTAGGTAAACGATCAGTAGTTCTTGACATATTCCTGCACAATGGTTAGTGATAAGAATAATATCCTTCTATATTAATCATAGTAAGATACGTGCAGGTATTTATACACATAAGCACAAATAATCGTTTATATACACAAATATTTATCTATTATTATATTTTATACACATATGTTGCTGTTTTTACCTATTCGATTGTTTATCGACTTCTTCTCGAATTTCCTCGTACAAACAAGTCTGTTATTACGTTCCGGACCATAATAACCCACTTGTCCATTCGCGTTCATCACGAGAATCATTCGTGTATATTATTTAATATTATTTTATTCCCAGAGTTAATCGAGCCTACGGTTATCTTAGGGTATCCTAAGGGACATCCTAATTCTTTATAACCAATGGCTCTGATACCAACTTCTGTCACACCCCGACTAGGTAGTTGCGGAAGCGTAATACGGGAATGTAACAGATAATACTGGTATCAACAACATTTTTTATAAAGAAATTCATAAACTAATTTACATCATAATACATGGGTTGGTACTAAGTTTACAAACTAGATGAGAAAAACACATAACCGGTTTACGAGCTTCTTATACAGTATTATATCAGCGTCTATTCACAGCTATTCAACTTTCTTCCTAACACCAAGCATGTAAGCAAATCATTCCACTTTTGCTTTACCTGAAAAGCATGTTAAAACGGGTCAACTACGTCTAGTTGGTGAGTTTCAAGTTTCACGAGTATCAATGAAATCAGTTCACGAGTTCGTAAAGTTTACAGTGTGTATGTATATATGTCTGTGTATGATGCATTATACTAAGCCACAAGTGAAACCGAAACGAGCTAAAACACATGGCCTCCACTGCCCATGCACTCCCGTTGGCATTTAACAGCCACTTTGCCCCAAGTATGTACTATGTCTAACACCACATAGCAGTATGTAAAAATATAATGACAATGTGCAACTGGGTTTACATATGTTCCGGCATACCCCTCCGGCTCTGTCAGTTGGGTTTGTCAAACCGATAGTACTATCCACACGTCACCGGCACGAAGTTAATCACTTGTGTTTGTGGGGACTTGTCAAGTGTTAGTACTTAGATAATCCACATCATCACACGTTTTCAAGTATATCAGTTTATGTAAACATGCTTTTCACCCCAAAAGTTCGTAAAACAGTTTAGAAAGTGGGGGTCGTGAAACTCACCTTATCGTAGTTCGCACAGAAATCACGTATCAATAAGTCAGATGCCTCGTTTATAGCCTGATTCCTATAAACGGTATCGTATCGTTATTACTAGTACAGTGTTCAAGCTAAGTCGAGCTGTATAGATAATCTGGGTATAGCTGTTAGGCCCAGAATATGACCATAGTCTTAGATTGTGACGTTGTATACTATGAAATGTTTAAAACTGGATTTGGCTCAGTTTCACCGTTTTCCGAGCCTAGCTCAATTGATCGTTTATATGTTTCGGGATTAGGTAAGATCACATAAAACTTAAGTAAATATATTGATTGATAAAATGATTTGATTTATGAAAGAATTTTAAAGTTTCGGTGTCTGGTTTGATTGCAGGGTTCGTTTCCGTTTTTACACGGGTTTGATTATACAAAACGCGCACAATCCACCCGAATTGTCCGGAATTCTTGTAAAAAGTTCGTTTTTATTAATATCATTCAAAAATATGATATTTGGCCACTTTTGACATTTTGACATACCAGTCAGTCCGTTAAACACAAAACTGCCGGTTTCGTTAAAACAATTATAATTTAAATCTTTGATTAATCATAACTAAATATGTACTTATATATAAATTATTTAAATTTTTGTAAAAATACATTAAGACATGGAGAATTTTATAAAAATATTTTCAGAAATTTTATGATTATTTATTTATTTATAAAAATTCATTTAATAGGTTATAATCGTGTAATAAATGGCCCGTTTATATCAAACGACCTCCGAAAAATCCAATAATTTTTACCAATGACCTCAATGTTATTACATAGTCCCTGCAAAATTTCCAGAACCTAACTCCTTTGACAAAATGCCTTTTTGTGCGTTTTTCGGCTGTTAAAATTCGGTTAAGCCATGATTGCACAAACCACACTTAGACATTTCCAATGATTCCCAAACTTTACCAGTGATCTTACCATCACATATTAAACTCCAAAACCAAGTTTCATAATTTTTCAATATGTTTAGCTATTTTTCCCAAATAAACGCTCATAAACGGGAATAAATTCACCAAATATTCTCCGTTTATCGAACAATTACCAAATTTGAACAGGGACTCATTTATATGATCCCTAATGTCCCTGAAAGTTTTCACAAGCTAACAACAAGCACGTCACAACCTAATACTAAACAGCCCCTAAACGAGTATTACGGGTTTACCTTGTCGGTTTTCGATGAATTTTGCTAGCTTAAACGACTTTCCGGGTCTCGGGTTGCAAACTCAGTATATCTACATATCATATAACATCAAACCAAGCATAAATCATCCATGTAACAGCCTTGATAATTAGGGTTTCGGTTTTGGGTTCAAACCGAACTTTCTAACCGTAAAAACGTTGTATTCATGTTCTAATCCGCGTTTTTGACCAAAAAAGTATATGTTCCTGGTTTGTAAACATGTTTAACATCAAAACATAATTTTACTTGATTTTTAGGGTTTTTGGATGGTTAAACATGTTTAAAACTAACTAAAACATGTTTATATGTTAATTATATGCATCAAACTTTGTTAAATCTTTATAGAATTTGATCTTACCTTAGGGTTTTTGAAAGGGAGTTGAGAGAACAGAGGTTAGAGCTGCTGGACTTCAAAATATGTTGTATGTTGTATTGAATAACAAAGCTTAGGATGTAAGTTTATAAAAAGGTGTGATGTTTGGTGGCTAATATGTTCCGATCGGAATTCTTTAGAGGCCCTTAATGGGCTGTTTTGGCCCATTAAATTGTACATACAAGCCCAAACATGAAAAGCCCACTTCAAATTTAGTTCGGATCCGGTTTT
Organism: Bidens hawaiensis; assembly: GCF_021521415.1. Classification (NCBI taxonomy): domain Eukaryota; kingdom Viridiplantae; phylum Streptophyta; class Magnoliopsida; order Asterales; family Asteraceae; genus Bidens; species Bidens hawaiensis. The sequence continues at coordinate 1,926,016 of NW_027491051.1, forward strand.
TCGCAAGAAAATTAATTCGGGTGTAAGAAATAGCGTAAAAACGAGTGTTTTTCAGCTTATTTTTGTAAAATAAGAAAAACGTACTGACTCGTTGTAAAATTCCAAAATATTTTCACGGATTGCTTAGAACATGTCATATAAGTGTTTTATAAATCTTTTTCGGCTTAACGGATGCTACAATGCTTATTTTGATATTAACGATTGCGTTTAAGCTTATAGCGTATCGATAAACGAAACCTTTTTCGTTTAAAGAGTTTTAAATGTACCGGGGACTAAATATCAATATGTTAGCCTCTATAACATATATATAACTAGTATATGACCCCTCAGTATGTATACGGGTCATAATTAGTATCGGTCGGTTACTCGTTTAAGCACTACGAATTAACCGATTTATCGTTTATTTGTTACGTAAAGAATATAGTGTACCTCGTTTTGTCATGAATGTCACAGTGAATATGTTGTTAGGAAAGGTTTTTTAATTTTTCCGGGCACGCTTAGATATTACTATTTTTCGGGTATGGTTTGGCATGTTGAAATCCCTCGGGTAAGGGCATACCTGATGATTGAATGTGTTTATCCTAGCAAGCTTAGTGCTAACATAGGATTTTGGGGCAAGCTCTTTGAAATTTTAGACTATAGCACACTTAAATGTTTATGTGTTTTTAATTTCATTCCGAGCATGCTATGTGATATGTGTGTGTATGATTTCTTTGAAATTACAAGTGTTTTAGGGCAAACTTTGTTTTTCGGGCACACTTTATATTACGGGTACACTTTTGTTCCCTAAATATACTTGGTAAATTTCAAAACTTAACTTTCCGAATACACTGTCTGCTAGAAATCCTTTTCCTGGCACACTTTGTACTATATGAAGGTTATTCGGGTATACTTTGCATTAGAAGGTGTTCGGGCACACTATTCTTTTAAATGGTTGCTCGGGCACACTATGTTTTCAAGTATGCTTGATTGAATATGTTAGTTAGTATGATAAAATTGATTATGATTCTTATTAGGGTTTATGCTAGATAAGGTTTAATTTGAAATTGAGAAATCTATATGGGGATCTTAATTGATTCCTAGTAAGGATGTTTATTTGATGTTTATACTTGATTATTTGTCTTGTGATTAATTTCTCAAGAAATCTAGTATTTCGGGTAAGCTTTCTTCATTATGTCTTAACTCTAAATTAATTAGCTTAATCGAGCAAGGTTTATAAATAGAAGAATTCGAGCAAACTTTGTATATTCAAAAATGAAAATTTTCCAAGCAAAGTTTGACCGGGTAAGGTTTGTAAGTGGAAGTATACCGAGTAAACTTTGGATATATTAATCTTTCGAGTAAGGTCTTATGAACTTAAATGAAATTAAATGTTTTTAATATATCAAGTGGATAATGTAACTGTATGACAGCTAATAATTCACAAAAAGACAAAGAGCATTTAAAACCCACTTTCAAAAGTATATAAGAGGGAGTTAGGCAAATTTTTCAACATTATTTCCCTCTCTCTCCTTCCACTGCAAATCCTTACTCCCAAAGAAACCTAACCGACTTATCGCATTCAACTTTAATCCAAACCCTAACTTTTATCAGCCCTCTAATTCCGACTCGGTAAGCATTAATAATGTGTTTTCCGATCACGATTAGACTATAATGGGCTTTGATTATGTATCTGATTACTAATGCTCTGTTTATGTGTGTAGGATATAAATTTGTCGAAGAACAGGTTATTGATGATTTTCTCTCTTTTCTTTCTTCTTCATTTTTATAACTTGAAATTATCTAAAGTACTGAACTTTATGACTAATTTTACTCTGAGTATGTTTGATTTTGTGATTCAGATATGGCAGAAGAAGAACAGCCAAAGTATTTCTTTGAAAAGAAACATAATATGTGTGCACTTCTGCATGTCACACCGGACAATGAGCCTGTGGCACCAATGATCAGATGGATGGCTCGATCAAATGTCAACTTTGCTCTTACTAAAAATCCTGTCATCTACAGAAATCACTCACTTGATTTCTGGAGAACAGCAGAACTTGTAGATGACATCAATGGGAAAAGAATTGAAGCATCTGTTGCTGGTCAGGAAATACATGTGACAGAAGGGATGATTAGAATATGTTTGAGATTAAATGATGATGATCATAACCATATAGACTTCAAAACTGCACACCTGATGAGAATATTTGAAGAAACAATGGGTTATCAGGGAACTGTGCATGATGGACAGTTTCAAAAGGGGATGTTTCCAATGATGTACAGATTCCTCATTCATCATGTGATACAGGGGTTTGCTCCTAGAAAAGGATCATGGAATTTGAAGAGTCATGATCTAGCAAATGCCACTGTAGCGATTATGTATGATCTGCCCTTTGATTTTTCAAAGATGATCTTTAATGGTCTGGTATCAAACTTGAACAAGGTTGAGAAGGATAGATTTTTGCAGTATCCAAGGTTCTTACAGATAATATTCAACAGAGAATTGCAAGATCTACCAACCATTCAATACTGATGTACCATTTGAGATTCTGCCATGGCTTCTAGACCATGACTTGGCTGTAATGCTTGTGCCTGAGTTAAGCTCAGAGGAGGAAGGAGGAGATGATGATGAGAGTAATGATGATGGAAGTTCTGCTGATGAAAATGATGGAGATGAAGGAGGAGCTGGGATAGCTATGGAAGTTGTTGTACCTGATCAGGGGGAGCAACTTGAGCAAATTGAACAACATATTCCTACACCACCACAGTCACCACCACAAACTCCACCACATCAAATTACTCACACACCACCTCAAACCTTAACATTTAGCCAACCTGAAACATCAACCCACACATCACCAACACCACCAACAAATAGCCCAATTCAAATTGAACCAATTATTTCTAGCCCACCTCATATACAATCACCACAACTCCACTTTCCAAACTCACACCACAGAACAACCTGATTATGAACAATTCTTCACAACACCACCTACATCACCACACACTGAAACTAACCTTCTGACCCTAATAAAAGAAAATGCTGAGTTGAGAAGAAGGAATGAGGAAGTAACACAGGAGAATGTGATGTTGTTGCAGAGGCTGGTAGAAGCTCAAATGAAAATTCAATCCCTGGAGCGGGAGGTTGAGAAGACCTCAGCTGCCCCAAAACAGGGGGAAAATGAATCTATGCCAACTGTCTCAGGTGTAGAAGGTGAGAATGTGAATGCATTGAATATGATTATGAATGTGTATGGTGATGGAGAGGAGAGCAGTGAGGAGAGGAGAACTGAGGAAGATACTAATTCCTTAGCTACTGATGTACTGACTGATGTCACTGATCCACAAACTGGAGAATTCATTGATGAAAATGCTGCTACTGAGGAACTTATATACACTGAACCAGAAACTGACCAAGAAGAAAGTTCCAAGAGGGTAGAGCATGATTCAGAACTGGAAGCCCTTGACAAGGAAATTGATGACTTTCCTCCTGAAAGTGAAGAAGACTTAAAGAAGAGGATGGAAAAGGGAAAGGCCAAAGTTACAGAAGAAGAGCCTCTTAAGGCATATCCTGAAAAGGATGTTTTATTCAGAGATGACGTTGTTGCTGCTGCCTTAAAAGAACAAGAAAGAATTATCAAAGAGTCAATGGAAATGGAGAAAATAGCCCAATCCTTAACTCATGAAGAAATGGCAGAGCAAGAGATCTTGATCAATGAAGCCAACATAGCAAATGAAATACTTGATGATGTGGCTGATCAAGAGGTGATAGAGGAGTTGATTAAGATGAATAGAGCTGAGGAAGTTCATAATTCCTTAGCTATGGTGGTTAGCATGTTTCAACCCCAAAGCCAAACAAATGAAACTGCTGAACCAGCCAACTTGAATACTGATGTCATGATTGAAGAAGAGATTGGTGAGTCCATTGCTTCAATGGCTGCCAAGAAATGGGCAGAGCAAGTAAAGGAAGATCTGAAGAAGAATCCCACTGACAGCTGGTCAGAAAGGGTAAATATGCCTAAGCCTCATGAAACACTTAACCAGAAGATAGAAAGACTTTCAAAACTCCATGAAGAATTTACTGAAAAAGTCAACAGGTTTGCCAAAACCTATATGAGGAGAAAAAGGACTTATGAGCAGACTGAAAATGAAAAGGATGCTAAGAGGGGGAAGTGGGATGATAAGAATAACTACTTTGTAGAAACCCATGATGATGAAGCAAGTCCTATAATGGCAATTCCCTTGCATATTTTAAGGCCAGATGAACATGTGCAAGGAGTGCCAAATATACCAATTCCTGAGAACCCACCTTCTGATGAACCAAAGATAGATGCAATGAATGATCTGACTAAAGGTGAGGATGAGTCTGAAGACTCTGATGATGATAATGATGATCCTGAGAATGATCAGGGAATGAATGTGAAAGCCGCTAATGTTATGTCCCCACAAGTTGAAATGACTGATGTACACAGGGCAAACATTGAGCTGAGTATGTTGGAAGCCAAAAGGCTTATGGAACAAAAGAGTAGAGATGCCAAGAAATACAGAGATTATCTAAGAAGGCACAATGTCACACCCCGGTCGTAATTGGCGGAAAAACCGAGGCGTGGCGACGGGGTCGTGATTGATTGAGCACAATAGATTTAAAAGTCTAAATGCATAAACTTAAAACATGTCAACATTTCAACAATTCAACAGGTAGCAAATACGTTCCATTACAACGGATAATGCTAACATCAATCCTAAATGTCTTCCATCTAAGGCCTCTGTCAGCTATTTGCTACTTCCTGCTTCATTTCCTGAAAACATGTAACAAAAGCGTCAACTACATAAAGTAGATGAGTGAATTCATAGGTTTAAGGAAAAAGGGATTATACACAAGCATACTAGACTAAGTTGTAGGGGTTTATATATAGGGTGTACCATCGGCTAACCCACCACTCCTACAACTTATCCTACCATGCTTGGGTATAAAGCCCGGTTTTGAAAAGGTTTGTAAGACAAGACAAGCGTACCAGGCTAGGTTGTAGGGGTTTATATATAGGGTGTACCATCGGCTAACCCTCCACTCCTACAACCTACTCTACTAAGCTTGTTTATATTTGTAAATCCAAGGTATAAAGATAGGTCAACTAATAATGTAGTGATAAGCCCTACTCAAGCATACTAGACTAAGTTGTAGGGGTTTATGTATAGGGTGTACCATCGGCTAACCCACCACTCCTACAACATATCCTACTATGCTTGGGTATGCTTATCAACTCAACCAAGACTGCAAGAGTTATGTATAATGATCCCAAGTATTGTTCCCATGCATACAGGTGTAATGATATCAAGGATATGTGTATAAAGATACCAAAGAATCATATGTAACCATGTCTTGATGATAATGATGATAATGCATAATGATCACACGAGACCTGACATCAACCCACACAAGACCACACGATGCTACTTGATTTCCATGATGGTAACCCAAATCGATCACTTTGGATACCATGAGAGAATTCTAAAGCGTCCACTTTAGTATCTCTTGGATTCCTAATCGATCACTTAGGAAATCCTTCGGATTCTTAATCGAACACTTAAGAACCCCATAGGTCACGTGTATTCTAAATCGAACACTTTAGAATCCCACATCTAGTGACGGCCTGTCTACCAATCGACCACTTGGAGACCAAACATATGGACTAGTGTGACCTATACTGCCTATGTTCACACGACCACTAGACTGTCCAATGAATGATGTGTTTTCATGATAATGTATAACGGGCACATGACTTTGATTTCCAAACGTCCAATGTTCCCTAAGCGATCAATGATTCCCATGTTTACTCCTGAATAACTGATTAGACATACACAACTTCCGAGAAAGTTAAGGTATGAGTAACCTGCCATGATTACTTGTTTCCCCAATGTTCATTGTTTGCAAAAGATTTGCCAAGAATGTCTATGATAAAGAATGTTTGAATAAATGAGTTTTGTCAAAACGTGTACAGTTACCATGTTTCCACCCCAATGATTTGAAAAGCTTAAAAGAAAAAGGGGGGCTATGAACTCACCTTGTTGGCTAAGTATGGTTGCTAGGGTGGTCGAGTGCTGCCAAGCGTCGATCCTCTAAGTCTAGACAAGGACATAATAGGTTAACAACATGCTTTAAGTCTAAGAGTATAAGCCTACGCGACCTCGAGCAAAAACCAAGTTTTAAAGTTGAAAACAAGCTGATTCTGGCACATTCGGTCGAATAAGGGCAGGTTCGATCGAATCAGCTACTTGTTCGGTCGAATATGGTACTGGTTCGGTCAAAGGGGCTGGGAAGAACACGTTCAGTCGATTGAGGACTCGTTCGGTCGAGTAGGATGTACATTCGGTCGAATACAATCGTATTCGGTCGAATGTGTATTCTGATTCGGTTAGTCTGTTCGTTTGCCCACTGGTTCGACCGAATGGTCTCTTGTTCGACCGAATAGGAGATGGTTCGATTGGTCTATTCGACCGAATAGGGCCTATTCGACTCCTTCAAGCCGGATGACGGAGAAACCTACGGGATTTTGACGATTTTCATGATTTTTCACCCAAAATCAATGTTTTATACATGGAAATGCTCGGAATTCATAGGGCTATTGATTCCTAACGTTTATAACAACAAAAGTATGCTTTTTGACACCAAAAATGACGATTTTTGACCAAGAACACACTTGAAACAAAAGTTGGGGTTTTTGCTCGATTCGGGGCCGGATTTGATGATAAAAACGTATGATTTTCAAGAAGATCTTACCAAAAACAACAATAAACAGATTGGTGAACTCGAATTTTGGATTGAACAACTTTCTCTCACTACTCTCTCTCTAGAATTGGGGTGTTTGGGTGTGGGTGTGGAAGAGATGAAAGAAAATGGTGGAGTTTGTTCTTGCACTACGCTTATATACTCGGTTCTACCGGGTTCGGGTTTCGGTTACCTACGGGTCAAGGCTAGCTGAGTTCATAAGTTTTAACGAGCTAGAACTTTTCAGTAAAAATTTTATAAAAATCATTTTTCAAGTAATCGCTTGAAATCTTTTTAAATAAAAACCTTTTATTTTTTGAAAACACAAAATTAATATTTTTCAAACATAAAAGTTCTTTTTATGAAATAAACATTTTTAGCTGAAATAAACAGATTTTCCAATGATATGGATTCCGAACTTATCGTCCAGAACCCAAAGTGTATAGTTTCCGATGATTTCTTGATTTTAGTTTACCTGTCAAATTCCAGGGCGTTACATCCTCCCCAACTTAGAGGAATTTCGTCCTGAAATTTAGATTTTTAGTATACTTGATGCAACGATGATTAAGATTACATGATCCCATGATGACCACTATGCGCCACTACTTCTAATATTCGTCTCAGATACCACCCAAATCAAGCTGAAGGGGCTTATATATAGGGTGTACCGGCGGCTAACCCACCACTCCTTCAACCTTACTTGAGTGTCTCCTTCGACTCCTATTAGGTTAATGACACACAGGACGACACACTATTTTCCACTACAAGGCATCACCCTCAAGCTTTACATCAGACATATTCATTTCGGATTGAAGGGGTTTATATATAGGGTGTACCAGCGGCTAACCCACCACTCCTTCAATCTTCTGTGAATAATTCCCTCAATAATTCTTGAATTTAATGTCTCACAGCTGCCACGCTAACTATAAGTCCCTAATTCCAAGTTTCGCTTCAGACATATTCAACTCGTGCTGAAGGGGTTTATATATAGGGTGTACCAGCGGCTAACCCACCACTCCTTCAACCTTTATCGAATAATTCCCTACACGAACCTTGAGTTCACGACTCCTAGTTGCACAATAGCATATTGCTTATACACGTATACACCTGTGACCTTGATGCAATTATATTCCGGACTATAATTACGAGCTCACCTTGTATCAATGTATAAACTCTATTGCGTGCGGCTAGAAAATTTGACACGACACCACACACATACACACAACCATGCTCCATGAATGCTAGAATGATGACAAATTTTGGCTTAAATGATGTATAAATTCCCCAGGTTTATATGATTGAGTAGATATGATTTGTGCTTTCCAGCATGAGCCCTGAGTAGCCAAAATTTGTGGATGCAAATAAAAGAATACTTATAAGCATAACAAGGCAACATGATATTTATTGAATAACACAGTTATTTGATACATGCTGCAAATTTATATTGACTTCTAGACAATTAGATTACAAGAATATAGACTAAGAGAACAGATGAGGGTATTTCTCCTTCATCTGATCTTCGCGTTCCCATGTAAACTCGGGTCCGCGTTTGTTATTCCATCGAACTTTCACAAGCGGTATGCGGCTACGCTTAGTCTTCTTGACCTCGCGATCCATGATCTCGACGGGTTCTTCAACGAAAAGCAGATTGTCGCTAATTCGAACCTCGTCGACGGGAATGTGAAGGGCCTCGTCAACAAGACACTTCTTTAATTGCGAAACATGAAAAACGTTGTGAACTCTACTGAGTTCCGGTGGCAGCTCAAGACGATAGGCAACTGGTCCGATCCTTTCAAGGATTTTGAATGGTCCAACATACCTAGGAGCGAACTTTCCCTTCTTCCCGAAACGGACTATGCCCTTCCAGGGGGAAACTTTCAGCATGGCACGGTCACCAACTTGAAACTCGAGTGGCTTGCGCCGTTTGTCGGCGTAGTACTTATGCCGGCAACGAGCGTCTTTGAGTCGCTGTTGAATGAAAGCAATTTGATCGGTTGTCTCCTGTATTAGTTCAGGGCCGATGATCTGTGAATCCCCGGTCTCGGACCAACACAAGGGAGAGCGACACTTGCGGCCGTAAAGAGCTTCAAACGGCGCGCATTTAATGGTAGCGTGGTAACTATTGTTGTAAGAAAATTCTGCCAGTGGCAGATGAGCTTCCCAACTACTACCGAAATCGAGGATACAAGCTCTCAACATGTCTTCTAGGGTTTGAATGGTCTTCTCGCTCTGCCCATCAGTTTCTGGATGATAGGAAGAGCTAAGCTTCACACTTGTCCCAAAGGCCTTTTGCAAAGATTTCCAGAACCTGGAAGAAAAACTGCTGTCACGATCAGACGTGATGCCCTTAGGCACACCGTGACGGGAAACGATCTCACGAATGTATACCCGCGCCAACTTTTCCGTAGTGTAGTCTTCACGAACCGGGATAAAGTGGGCGGATTTTGTTAGAATGTCCACAATAACCCAAATTGAGTCATGACCGCTAGGCGTCCGTGGTAGCTTGGTGATGAAATCCATAGCTAACTCTTCCCACTTCCACTGAGGAATAATAGGTTGTTGAAGTAGCCCAGACGGCCTTTGATGCTCTGTCTTGACTCGCGAACAAGTCAAACATCTCCTCACGTACGAAGCGATATCTTTCTTCATCCCGGGCCACCAATAATGGGGTTTAAGATCTTGATACATCTTGTTGCTGCCTGGATGAATCGAGTATCTGGACTTGTGGGCTTCATTTAGAATAAGCGTCCGAAGAGGCTCAGAGTTTGGGATCCACGCTCGGTCAAGAAAATAGAGGATGCCGTCTGACTTGGTTTCGAATTTCTGCTCGGCTCCACATGACAAAACGCCCTTGAGATCACCATTCACAAGCGCTTGATTCTGAGCTTCACGAATTAAGGAAGGAAGGTTGGATTGAATCCGAATAGAGTACAGCTGGGTCCTTGCTTTACGACTCAATGCGTCAGCCACCACATTAGCCTTTCCCGGGTGGTAGCGAATTTCACAATCGTAATCGCTGAGAAGTTCGACCCAGCGTCGCTGCCTCATGTTCAACTCTTTCTGATTGAGGATGTGTTTTAAGCTCTTGTGATCGGTATAAATGACACACTTCGTACCGTACATGTAATGTCTCCAGATTTTTAGGGCAAACACCACTGCACCCAGCTCCAGGTCATGTGTGGCGTAGTTCTTCTCGTGCACCTTGAGTTGTCGAGAAGCGTAAGCGATGACCTTCCCTCGTTGCATTAAAACGCAACCGAGGCCCTGATTCGAAGCATCGCAATAAACGGTAAAGTCATCGTCACCTTCCGGAAGTGATAGAATCGGTGCATGGCAAAGCTTATTCTTCAGAGTTTGGAAAGCTTCCTCTTGATCTTGTCCCCACACGAAAGGTTCCCCTTTCTGGGTCAAAGTGGTTAAAGGCAAGGCAATCCTGGAGAAGTTTGAGATAAATCGGCGGTAGTAACCAGCCAGACCAAGAAATGAACGGATTTCGGTAGGTGTTTTAGGTGCTACCCAATTTCTGATGGCTTCTATCTTGGAAGGGTCGACGTGAATGCCGTCGACATTGATGACATGTCCCAAGAATTGAACTTCCCTTAGCCAAAATTCACACTTGGAGAACTTGGCATATAGTCGCTCTTTCCTGAGAAGCTCCAAAATAAGCCTGAGATGAAGCTCATGATCGGTCCTCGAACGAGAATAAATGAGAATATCGTCTATGAAAACAATGACAAACTGATCAAGATATGGACGGCAGACGCGATTCATCAGATCCATGAAGATGGCGGGAGCATTGGTCATTCCAAAAGGCATAACCATGAACTCGTAATGACCATAACGAGTTCGGAACGCAGTTTTCGGGATATCCTCTTCCAGAACACGCAACTGATGGTAACCAGAACGCAGATCGATCTTAAAGAAAAACGTAGCACCCTGGAGCTGATCAAAGAGATCATCAATTCTCGGTAACGGGTACCGATTTTTGATGGTGAGTTTATTAAGCTCCCGGTAGTCAATGCACATACGGAAAGTCCCATCCTTCTTTTTGACGAAGAGTACTGGGGCTCCCCATGGAGACGAGCTAGGGTGAATGAATCCCTTGCTAAGAAGTTCTTGAAGCTGATTTGATAATTCTTGAAGTTCCGACGGAGCTAGACGATACGGTGCCTTAGCAATAGGGAGAGCACCAGAAATAAGATCGATACGAAATTCCACCTGCCTGCTAGGAGGAAGTCCAGGCAGATCTTCGGGAAAAACATCAGAAAATTCACGCACACCTGGAATGTCCTGCAGTCTCTTGTCTTCGGATTCCTTGAGAGTAACACGAGCTAGAAATGCGGGATACTTCTTTCGAAGGTACCAACTGGCCTTTAAGCAAGAGACGATCCCTAGGCATCCACCCGATTTTTCGCCTTGAATAGTTAGAATTTCGCCAGAAGGTAAAGGGATACGAATAAGTTTCTCGGCGCAGATTACTTCCGCGTGATTGCTGGACAGCCAGTCCATTCCCACAACTAGATCGAAGCTTCCAAGACGAAAAGGTATAAGGTCAATACTGAACGATGTGGTGACAAGAGTAAGGGTGCAATTTCGGATGACAGACTTCACTTGTTTGGACTCTCCACTAGCAAGTTCAACAGAAAAGGCAGGGTCCAACTCGGAAATTTTTAATTTCAGCAAAGGAACCAATTCGCAAGAAACAAAGCTCCTATCAGCTCCTGTATCAAATAGGACAGACACCCAGTTGTTGTTAAGAATAAACGTACCAGTAATAACATCGGGGTTTTGGCGTGCTTCGGCAGCTCCAATGGTAAAAGCCCTCCCGCGAGCCGGAGGGATGTTGGTGACGCGGGGGCATCGATTTCTGTAATGGTCCATAGCGCCACACTCGAAGCAGCCTCGAGCAGGGTTAGGCTGAGGGTTAGCATTCCCCACAGCCAGTTGGTTGCCAGGACTCCTGCATCGCTACACCAGGTGCCCGGATCGTCCACAATTCGTGCACTTGCGACACGACTCTCTAGTTGGGTGATGATAAGAACATAAGTTGCACTTGGGATGTAGCCCAGTATATTCCTTCCTTTGTCTTCCCTGAGCTGTTGTGGCTGGAGCGGGGGCTATGGAGTTGATAAGCGTAGCATCAGTGATTGCAACTAAGTTGGTCGCTTTCCGCTTCCTATTGCTCCCCTTTTTCGCTTTCCCCTCAGAGGATTTGCCCTTATCCCGTTGCAGAACACCAGACTTGAGTTGTTCCCTGGTCAGACGGGCAGTGAGATCGATCGCTGCCTTAATTGTAGTGGGGTCAACTCCAACCGCAATGCCCCTCATGGAGTCCGGAAGACCGCTGATGTATTGCTCGACAGCGCGAGAAGCTGGGGTAACCATATGGGGCACCAATAAGGAGAGTTCATGAAATCTCTCCGTGTACTTCATGTGATCCGCGCCCTTCATCGTGTGCGCCCTAAACTCAGCCTCCAGTTTCTGGATCTCGGTTCTCGGAACGAACTCCTGCGTGACTAGCTCAACAAACTCAGCCCAGGGCAGGGCTAGGGCCGCGTCTCGTCCCCTGGTTCTTATCTCGTTATTCCACCACGTGAGAGCCCGTTTGTGGAACATACTCGCCGCGAATTTGACCCTGAGTTCATCCGGGCAGGAGCACATGTTGAATGAAGCTTCGACTTTCTCGAACCACTGGAGAAGACCAGCGGCTCCCTCGGTTCCACTAAAACTTGTAGGCCTAGTGTTGGTAAAAGCCTTATAGAGCTTATCGTCCTGAAGAGTGGGATTCGGTTCTGGGGCTTGTGGTGCACCCGAGGTTCCCTCTTGCCTCATGTTGTTTACCAGACCCGGGAGAACTGCTGTAATTTGCTGCGCTATGAGGGCAGCGAGGTCAGCGGGGTCAGCATTGACGGATGAGCGACGAGGAGGCATTCTATAAAAGAATAAGAATGCGCATTAGATAAATTGAGAATAAAGAATAACTGGATAAGGAATTACCAAAGAGTACATCGCTACTAGATTCACAGTTAATGATGCAACACATAAGCACATAGCAAGCATATAAGTGTGGGCATGTGATAGTGATGCATGAATTATCTAGAGTCAAGGGTCCTAGGTTATAGTCTAGGTCGGTTTCCTAATTCCCTATAACCTGTGGCTCTGATACCAATTTGTCACACCCCGGTCGTAATTGGCGGAAAACCCGAGGCGTGGCGACGGGGTCGTGATTGATTGAGCACAATAGATTTAAAAGTCTAAATGCATAAACTTAAAACATGTCAACATTTCAACAATTCAACAGGTAGCAAATACGTTCCATTACAACGGATAATGCTAACATCAATCCTAAATGTCTTCCATCTAAGGCCTCTATCAGCTATTTGCTACTTCCTGCTTCATTTCCTGAAAACATGTAACAAAAGCGTCAACTACATAAAGTAGATGAGTGAATTCATAGGTTTAAGGAAAAAGGGATTATACACAAGCATACTATACTAAGTTGTAGGGGTTTATATATAGGGTGTACCATCGGCTAACCCACCACTCCTACAACTTATCCTACCATGCTTGGGTATAAAGCCCGGTTTTGAAAAGGTTTGTAAGACAAGACAAGCGTACCAGGCTAGGTTGTAGGGGTTTATATATAGGGTGTACCATCGGCTAACCCTCCACTCCTACAACCTACTCTACTAATCTTGTTTATATTTGTAAATCCAAGGTATAAAGATAGGTCAACTAATAATGTAGTGATAAGCCCTACTCAAGCATACTAGACTAAGTTGTAGGGGTTTATGTATAGGGTGTACCATCGGCTAACCCACCACTCCTACAACATATCCTACTATGCTTGGGTATGCTTATCAACTCAACCAAGACTGCAAGAGTTATGTATAATGATCCCAAGTATTGTTCCCATGCATACAGGTGTAATGATATCAAGGATATGTGAATAAAGATACCAAAGAATCATATGTAACCATGTCTTGATGATAATGATGATAATGCATAATGATCACACGAGACCTGACATCAACCCACACAAGACCACACGATGCTACTTGATTTCCATGATGGTAACCCAAATCGATCACTTTGGATACCATGAGAGAATTCTAAAGCGTCCACTTTAGTATCTCTTGGATTCCTAATCGATCACTTAGGAAATCCTTCGGATTCTTAATCGAACACTTAAGAACCCCATAGGTCATGTGTATTCTAAATCGAACACTTTAGAATCCCACATCTAGTGACGGCCTGTCTACCAATTGACCACTTGGAGACCAAACATATGCACTAGTGTGACCTATACTGCCTATGTTCACACGACCACTAGACTGTCCAATGAATGATGTGTTTTCATGATAATGTATAACGGGCACATGACTTTGATTTCCAAACGTCCAATGTTCCCTAAGCGATCAATGATTCCCATGTTTACTCCTGAATAACTGATTAGACATACACAACTTCCGAGAAAGTTAAGGTATGAGTAACCTGCCATGATTACTTGTTTCCCCAATGTTCATTGTTTGCAAAAGATTTGCCAAGAATGTCTATGATAAAGAATGTTTGAATAAATGAGTTTTGTCAAAACGTGTACAGTTACCATGTTTCCACCCCAATGATTTGAAAAGCTTAAAAGAAAAAGGGGGGCTATGAACTCACCTTGTTGGCTAAGTATGGTTGCTAGGGTGGTCGAGTGCTGCCAAGCGTCGATCCTCTAAGTCTAGACAAGGATATAATAGGTTAACAACACGCTTTAAGTCTAAGAGTATAAGCCTACGCGACCTCGAGCAAAAACCAAGTTTTAAAGTTGAAAACAAGCTGATTCTGGCACATTCGGTCGAATAAGGGCAGGTTCGATCGAATCAGCTACTTGTTCGGTCGAATATGGTACTGGTTCGGTCAAAGGGGCTGGGAAGAACACGTTCAGTCGATTGAGGACTCGTTCGGTCGAGTAGGATGTACATTCGGTCGAATACAATCGTATTCGGTCGAATGTGTATTCTGATTCGGTTAGTCTATTCGTTTGCCCACTGGTTCGACCGAATGGTCTCTTGTTCGACCGAATAGGAGATGGTTCGATTGGTCTATTCGACCGAATAGGGCCTATTCGACTCCTTCAAGCCGGATGACGGAGAAACCTACGGGATTTTGACGATTTTCATGATTTTTTGCCCAAAATCAATGTTTTATACATGGAAATGCTCGGAATTCATAGGGCTATTGATTCCTAACGTTTATAACAACAAAAGTATGCTTTTTGACACCAAAAATGACGATTTTTGACCAAGAACACACTTGAAACAAAAGTTGGGGTTTTTGCTCAATTCGGGGCCGGATTTGATGATAAAAACGTATGATTTTCAAGAAGATCTTACCAAAAACAACAATAAACAGATTGGTGAACTCGAATTTTGGATTGAACAACTTTCTCTCACTACTCTCTCTCTAGAATTGGGGTGTTTGGGTGTGGGTGTGGAAGAGATGAAAGAAAATGGTGGAGTTTGTTCTTGCACTACGCTTATATACTCGGTTCTATCGGGTTCGGGTTTCGGTTACCTACGGGTCAAGGCTAGCTGAGTTCATAAGTTTTAACGAGCTAGAACTTTTCAGTAAAAATTTTATAAAAATCATTTTTCAAGTAATCGCTTGAAATCTTTTTAAATAAAAACCTTTTATTTTTCGAAAACACAAAATTAATATTTTTCAAACATAAAAGTTCTTTTTATGAAATAAACATTTTTAGCTGAAATAAACAGATTTTCCAATGATATGGATTCCGAACTTATCGTCCAGAACCCAAAGTGTATAGTTTCCGATGATTTCTTGATTTTAGTTTACCAGTCAAATTCCAGGGCGTTACACACAACTACTCTGAAAAAGATTTGTCTCATTTTACTTTTGATCAACTCCAAGATCTCTATAACAGTGAAAGAGAAGAAGTGATTAAGAAAGTTGTAAGAGAATATGAAGAACTCGAAAAGATGGAGGAATTGAAGAAAAGGTTTGGAGGCATGTGTGGTTATTTATTGGAAAGGGGTATGAAGCCTGAAATTGTAGATAATTTATCCAGAGAATCAGTGGTGGACCAATATAACAGGCTGAAAAGAAAATAAAAATCAAAAAGGGTCCAAGCTGAGAGCTCTAAGCAGGCTGAAGCAACTGATGAACCCCCAGCTAAGAAAAGAAGAATTCACACTATAAGGGAGAAAGAAAAAGAACAAGTCAAATCTATTGAAATCCCTATTCCTCAAGAAGATGTGAAACCTGAGCCTGAAGATGAACCATTTCTGCCTTGGGAAAATGAAGAAATGATAAACATCCTGAGAAACATAATGATAAATAAGAGAGGAATGACTGAAGCAGACTTCAATGTCTTGGAGAAAGAGGATTTAAAGACTCTTTTCTACCTTCAAAAGGCTGAGTGGGAAAAAGCTTTAAGAGAAGGAGAGAACCCAAGATACTACGCTGATGATAGGTTTGTACCTGCTGGATTGGCAAGAACTCCTGGAATGGAAAAGATGTTAAGAGAACTTAAAGCAGCAGGACATGATGTTGTTGAATTAGCTAACCTTCCTACTGAGATGGTTGAAGCTGTTTATGTAAAAGTCTTCAACTTGGGACCTCAAAAGCCCAAGAAGTCCATTCCTTTCAGACCTCCTATTTCAAGAAGACTTCCACAAGGAGGAAGAGGTCAAGGAGGAAGAGGTGAATCAAGCAGTTCAGCACAACAAAGAACAAGACCACAATCTAATGTGGATCTACCAAGAGAACTGTACTATGATTCTGTCACTGATACCCTTAAGGTGATTATAGAGAGCAGATTATTAAGAGAGATTGTGGTTAGAAGTGACTTCCGTGAGTTTAATGAAGAACAGTTGAGAAGGATGGCCACTCTCCATTTGAATGACTACAGAAACAGGAACAGATCTGCAGGTAGACAAATGAGTGATCTGTTAAAGTACCTGCATGAAGAAGCTGACAAAGGATTCCAATTCTTAAAAGAAAAGAGGAGCTGCAGATTGATTCAGTCTCACAAATCAAAAAGGATTTCGAAGTTGAGAAGAATGGACATAGCCGAGAGAGACTATCAAATGAATGTCCGAGATCAGAATCCATTATCCAACATGAATGCTTGCATAAGTATGAGAAGAAGGATGAGACGCCCCAACTACATAGTACAGAAGAATGGCATAATTGCTGATATTGAATACAAAGAGAATGCCGATCACTTCTTACTGAGAAACTCAGATGGAAAGATATTGGGGATCATCAAGGAAGATGAAGATTTGACATATCTGCACAGTGAAGATCTCATGGATATAAGGGACTAGGCTTTACCAGAAAGTCACATTCATTACCAAGCCCTTAATATCTTCAAGATGAAAGCTGCTTCAGAGCTAATCAACAGAAGACAAGCCGTTCATGATGCAAGAAGAAGATAAGAATAATAGAATAGGCTTTGTTTTGTAATGTCTTCGGAAAACTTTCTGATTAGGTAATTTGCTTATGTTATTTGAATATGTAATTTTGATTTTTGATTTGATGTGTATTTTTGCTAAGTGTAAGTAACCATAGAAATGTTTTGAGTCAAATCTAGGGGGAGATTGTTGAGTCAAAGATTTGACCTGAATGAAGTACATGGAAGATTGGAATCTTCTCAACCTCCTCTGATTTCGCTAAGTAATGGATCCGAGCACACCTTAGACATCCGAGCAAGCTTTTACTTAGCCGGGTACGATATTTTGCCTACCGGGCAAGGTTTACTTCAAGTAGTCTTCTTTAGTGGATATCCGAGCAGGGTTTGCAAATTAGTGCATTGCCGAGTAAGGTACACTAGTTTATGTAAATCCGGGCAAGGTTCACTTTATCAAGCAAGTATGTTCTTCAGAGCCAATTATATTACTCTTCCGAGTAAGGTTTGGTTAACCAAGTCCAAGAAGCCAAGAAATTGGAAGACCGGGCAAGGTATTCTTTAATAAGTATGGTCCAAGTATGCTTGATAATCTAAAGGTATATTTATAAGTAATATCGGGCAAGGTTCAGCTCAAGCAAGGAACAGTACTCCCGAGTACACTTTGCTAATAAGTTATTTTATAGCAAAGAGCTGAAATGGATCATTGAAGAACAAGGTTGCTCGTAAGGAGTTGTCTGGCAAAGTCAAGAAGACTGAAGTCTACTCAGTGAGTATTTTACTTGGTGATATACTCTTTAAGTAAAGTCTACCCGGAAACTGATCCCGAGCACACTTTTATGTTACCAAGTCATGAAGGATGGCAGAGTACACTGCGTACTCGGAAAATGAAGATTTATGAGAAGCCTACCCGGAAGACTTGTTTTTACACTTAGTTTATTTTGAATATGTAATTTGAATATGTATGATTGTATTTAGGGTTTCTAGAAGGAATGACAGCTGTCCTAGGTTGGCAGGCCTATAAATAGAATGTTTAGGGCAAGCCACCATAGAGAGAGAGCCACAGAGAGAGTAGCCTTTACACTTTTCGGATAAGAAAGAATATTTCTTGAAAGTGACAGCTGTCCTAGGACTCCTGAAAACCCTAAATCGATTATCCACTTTGTATGATGAAAATTATATAAATGGAAATATTTTGAGTGAATCCTGTGTGTTCTTTCTACCTTTGATTATTCTTTGCAACCGTATGTTTGTTATTGATTCCGCCTTTAACAAATGGATATCTTTTTAAATATAGCAACCCGTCATTAACTCTCTTGTCGACACATTAATCTGTGTGAGTTATGACATGATTGATTAAGATCCAGCTGAATTCGAGGGACACGACATAATTCATTTTTGATGTTATCTTTTAAATGGTCATTAACAGGTGTGTGCATAGTGGGAGTAAAGTAATTATAGTGAAGCAAACTAATTTGACGTGGAACAGATGCATAATAAACTTTTCGGATGAGCTCTTACTGAACTTCAAAAAGAAATTAAAAGAAATCAGATGGGCTTAGATCCCTCACGTAATAACTCATGTATAAAACAAGGTGGAAGCCCACTAAATCAAATATGGAACCGTGACGGTGGAAAAATAAAAGAAACCTATTTTATGTTATAAAAAGGGGCAGACGTCTAAACAAAAGGGTATCCCACTGCCGCAAGGTGTTTTTAAAAGAGAAAAAAGGTTTTATTTCGAGCTGAGATCATTTGGGTTCAACACCTATTCAACCAAGCATCATCATAGTTCGGTTTGAATTTATTATTTTAATCATGAGCTTGGTTGTTGAACTTAATTATTTTAGTTTCTTTGATTATAAGTGCTAGGCTAAACTTATTAGACTGCCTAGGCTTGTGATGAATCTTTTTTGAAGTTTGATTTTATTTGGAGTTTGCTTTTCGTTATGGGTTTATGAATTAGTAAAAAGTTTAATATTATTTATTACATGTATATGAGTGCTTGGTTTTATTTGATGAGTTTTATTGTTTCACGGTTTTCTTGGTGATTGTCTGTCATATAATAGGATTCTGTTAGGTCATTTACTGTGTGTTCTTGACTAGTTTGTGATTGATTTATAATAAGATCATAGAAACAATATTATTAATTAAATAAATAAAAGTGCGCTGCTAATCTAAAAAGTTGTAAGGTGATAGATTATTTGATAGGTCGTTGTTGATTAAGATTGCTAGACTTAGTTCTTCGTAAAGAGTCCGTTTAGGTTTGATTTTTCAACTTTGTCTATTGAGTCGAATGAATTTATTAAACTACCTTTGATTTCCACGCTGTAAGGTAGGTTGTCGTTTAAAGGTACTCGTTCATAATTAATAAGATAACTGTAAGGAAGTCTAATATTAAAATTGGTGTTTTTAAGAATTTAATAGAAATCCATAGGTGTCTTCTTGAAGGGTCAGGGGTCCTGTTCGGGTTTTCTTTTAAGTGATTATTTTATGATCCCAATTCCATAACAAGCATTTTCCTAATAATTGATAATTGAAACTTTGGGGATTCTAGCCTAGGTGGTTTTTCATCGTCATCTTATTTAAATCAATTAAAATTGTCTCTTATTTATTTTACTTATTTTTTTTAATTAGTTTAATTTTAGTTTTTAAGTAAACCCCCTCTATAATAATAATAATAATAATAATAATAATAATAATAATAATAATAGTCAATAGTCGTGTCAGTTAGACGAGTCTAATTTAGTTAGTTACGTAATTTAAAGAGTCTCGTGGGTTCGATATCCGGACTTACTTAGCTGTACTAGAGTCGACCGGTTCACTTGTCGGTTAGTAGTTTAGTCGAGTATAAGAGTCTAGAATTTATTACTTAGTGTCCAGGTTAACGTAATTTTAGTTAATAATTATTTGACTACTTTTAGCACACCAAGTTTTTGGCGTCGTTGCTAGGGACTCTTGGAGATTGCGTTATTAGCTTTGATTAGACTTGCTTGATACATACGTGCTATTTGTTTTTGTTTTTTTAGTCGTAAGAGTCTAAGTAGTTTTTTTTTTAATTATTTTTTATAGTTTGTTTTGAGTCGTAGGAGTTAGGTTAATATAGTTTTTTTTTAAATTAGTATAGTTTCTTTAATATATTCTTTATTATTAGTATTTGGTGCTCGTGATCCTTTTCTGTTTAAGTTTATCTTTGCAGTGATTGTCATGGATTGTTACTACGGGACCAGAGTTGAAGAAAATCCTCATAAAGATCAAAGAGGTTTAAACCTAGATAAAAACAGCTATCAGCCTAAATTTTGCGTTGTGTATGATAGGATGGGGAATATTATTGGTTGTAAAGACTCATCTGGTTCAATGATGGATCACATACCACATCCAGAAGAGATATTATACGATGTTTTACGTGTCATCCATAGCACTAATCCAAAAGAACCACTTTCAAATATCATGGATGATTTTTTCGGTCGGGTTTAAAGTATCAAATTCAATTTAATGAGCCGACGATCGAGTTTGAGGATGTTGGGTTACAGGATAAGATAGAGGATGATGTAAATTTGAGAGATTCGCTCGAGTTGATGTTTGGTGTTGAGGAAAAGGTTGAGAATAAGTTGTGTGAGGAGGATGAGTGTTTGGATTTGGAGTTAGAAGGTTTGCCTAAGTATGATGAAATAGGTGAGTTCGATTCAGAGGGTGACTTAGCATTTTTTGAAGCCCTACTAATAGATATTGAAGTGGTGAATATAAGAAGTGTTCCTTTTACAATGAATGAGCTAGGTTTCGGGGACGAAACCTCTTTAAGGAGGGAAGACTTGTAACATCCCGAAATTTCTAAAAATAATATTTAATATATTATTTATTTATGATGGAAAAGTTTACTTGAGTTAGTAGAGAATTAATAAAATAATAAGAAAGGAAGGATAGGCAGGCTAATTAGATGGAGTTAATTATGGACCAAAAAGGAAAGATGGGTCTTAGGTCATGCTTAAGGGTATAAATACCCCTTAAAACCCTAATCCTTTCCATTTCCATACATCTCTACACCATAGCCTCCACCATCAAAACACACACTTAACCCAATTCCCGTTTTTGAGAAAAACACCCACAATGACACAAAGATTCCTGGAGATCTAGATGTCGGATCGGTCCCAAATTTTAACAGAGTGTTCATGGTATATAAATGAAGATTCCCACCGATTATATCTTCGATCAGAGGTCAGGAAGTATGGTTTTTATCAGCAAAACCGTAGCAGCTCAAAATGAGGATTTCCGGCCACTGTTTCACTATTCCGGTGACTCTAGCGGCGGTTTCCGGCGAAGGTGAGCTTATAGGTTTGTAGATAGGGACGACATGATTCCGTGTCCGCTTGAATCACTTAAATCAGAGTTCGTTTGATATGGTTTTGAGCATCTCGAGTGATTTAAACAAAAACCTCAAATGTACGTTTTTGTTAAAAAGGTTTACTTTTCGTGTACGGATTTACATGAAAATTGGTAGGATGATAGATCGGGTATGCACAAATAGTAAAGTTGTAAACTTGAAGATTAAAATGGACTTAACGAACTCATGGCTATGCACGGCTCGCTTAAAATAAACCTTAGTACATGTATTGAACGTTTTTTAGCTTAAAGGTCCAAACTTTATGGTTCCCCGGTGTCAAGACTTATCCGAAAATGACTGCGGGAATGCTTGCGGGACTGTTTAATATCATATCCAAGGTTATCATGTTGAAACAGAAACGATTAGTGGGCTAAAACCAAACCCGTAGCTGCTGCATGTTAAGTTCGCTGGCTAGATAAGTTCGCCTGATGGTTAAGTTCGCATACTGGTTAAGTTCGCCACATATAAGTTCGCCTGATACAAGTTCGCTTATATATACAAGTTTGCTTATATACAAGTTCGCTAACATATAAGTTCGCTTATATCCAAGTTCTCTTATATACAAGTTCACTAATATATAAGTTGGCTTATATCTAAGTCCGCTTATATCTATGTTCGCTTGACGGTATGCATTGTAAGGACCTAAAGAGATAAATACTAGAATGATAAATTAAAGGAAAACCATAGCTAAGTTAAGTAAAAGTAATCTAAAACTAGGTCGTTAGATTAGATCAGATGAGTATTGATACGTGTAACTTGTACAGTCAGTCGAGCTCAGTTAAAGAAGGGATTAACAACTATCAGAGAACGAAGCAGGATTCAGGTGAGTTTCTAGCCCCACTCCTTGTTATGTTTTTCAGGGCTGTGTACATACTCGATGTGATTAGTTACTACACTTACCTTAAGTGGTAAGTGTATGCCATATATGATATATGTGATAGATATGAATGATTGATTGTCGGTACTCGAACGATCTTAGGATATTGCGCCACCTGTCAGGTTATGTACTGTCAGGTTATAAATAAAGGTATGAATATTATATATGGAAGATGTATGAACATTACAAATGAACACTTGTCAGGGCATGAACGATCTTCGGATATTGCACGTATCGACAAGGGTTATGGTTGTTAAATGAATGATGTAAAGAACGCCTAGAGTATTCTTATGCTATAAATTGTATATGTGAAGTAAGTGTATGCAGGTACAGGAATGGTACGTGAGTTTTGTCTGACGTAGTAAGTTAGGATGGCAAATCCCTCTAACTTCTGTTGGACATAGACTTGGCAGGTGATGACGTAGTTAAGGACTGTGGGCCTTATACGTGATATAGATGATAGATGTAAACGTAGATAGGGACAGTGGGCCTTATACGTGTTATAGGTATAGACGTCATTGTAGATAAGGATTGCAGACCTTATACGTATTGTAGATAGGCGTCAGCACAGGAAAGGATTGTGGACCTTATACGTGCTATATTTGTGTTGTGGTAGCATAGGGGAGGACTGCGGACTTCGTACGTGCTATGGTTTAGGATTGAAACATAGGGAAGTACTGAGGACCTTGTACGTGTTGTTAATATAGGATGGTATAGGGAAGGACTGCGGACCTTGCACGTACCATAATTTGTGAACATAGGTAAGGACTGCGGACCTTTAACGTGTTCACGACCTTGAGTAAAGGTATAGACGGCGGACTATGAACATACTCTCGGTGGATTGAGGTAGGTAGTAGTGAGTATATATGTAGAACAGAAGGTTAACTGGTTAAGTATGAATATGTATCTTCGGATACGTAAGTAGGTATGATATGTCTATGTATTGTATGTTACATGATTAACTAGAACTTACTCAGCGTAGCTGACTTTTAGTATGCACGCAGGTGAGCAACTAAAGAGCCGGCATGAGGATGACACATGGCATGGGTTGAACGATCGGCATCTGAAGATAGAAGAAATGATGTTTTAAATATGATGTTTTATGTTATGTTTTTAAAGAAAAGATTAAATTTTTTTGTAATGAATGATTGATGTTTTATATTCCGCGAAAAGTTTTAATAAACTCTGATTTATAGAACTGTGTTTATGAGTAAATCCGACGTTAAAGTGAGGCACCGGGAACGGGGCCTTACATGTGTGGGGAGGTTTCGCGGAGTTTGTATATTTTATCGAGTCACTAATGTAGTTTTTGTAGTTTTTCTTTGTTTTTGCGTTTTTAAGTTTTGCTAGTTTAAAGATTGAGTGAGCTAGAGTGATGATCCCCAAGTAATAATTTAATGAAAAAGACAAGTGTGGGGATGGAGCAGCTGAACCGTATACTTTATATTTTTTATTTGCTCGTGATTATTCAAGTTTTATATTTTTTTTTGTGGGTTGTTGAAGTACTTTAATTGCATAATATCTATCAGCTTGATAAGATACATTTTTAGATATGTTTGTTTTGTTTGGCCACTTACGTTCGTGGATGAGGGAAGGAGTTACTATTTTCTGAGCACGTTCGTTGTTGGAGGGCATTCATGGAAGGAAGACTTTTGCATCATGTTTCATGCGCATATTACCAGCTAAGTCTTTTTCATTTTCTAGCTTATTAATTTTCTTGATTTTATTTTTGTTTTTATTTTTAGGTTTTTAGTTTTTTGTAGTCCGACTTTATTTTAATTTGATTTAATTTTTAGTTTAAGTCATCCTTATCCTTGCATTGAGAACAATGCAAAATTTAAGTGTGGGGATAGGATATTTGAGTCAGTTTAAATCTAACTTATAAAAAAAATTAGAAAATTAAAAAAAGTTTAAAAAAAATTTAAAAATGTCCATTGAATCTAGTTTTTGTTACGTAAAAGTAGGAGATGATGATGCTTATCGGAAATTGGTTTTTCAAACTACTAATAATATGAGATAAATAATAGAAAACACACGTAACTTGGGATGTGTCGATAGGCTCAGCCTTGAGAATGAAAGGGAAAATTTGATAAAATGGGTTGGAAATCTCTTGTGGGTAAAGCATTTTGTCCGTAGAAGATAAGCAATGAATGGTCGGGCCATACTCAAGCCTCAATTCTTGGTATGAAAAGTGGAAATATTATAAAGTTTTAAAAGTTTTAAAATTTGAATACGTTTTCATATGATGCTTGGGTAGGTTTAACGTTAGAGTATGTCGTGTAGCCTATGATATAAATCTTAAACTGCTAGTTTTAGTGTTTTACACATCATTGGCGTATGGTTTTATAACCTTAATTCTTGAATTGATGGGATGCCCCGGGTCCGAAGACTATGGGTCTGTATGCAGTCTATTCATCTGGGTATTCACAATTCCTAAGTGGGGTTGTGAATATTTAAAATAAAGCTAAAAAAGAGCAAACCCTCAGTTTTCTGTCACATAAATCTTTAAACATGATCACAAAAGTACAAAGTACAAATACATTACAGACTTGATCATCCACGTTGTTAGCCATGTGGGGTCCCCTTGCTCGTGTCTCATTACCATTAAGAAACGGACCACAAGGGACACGCCACATGTAAGCCTTACAGATGAAATTTTGCATACTCACCTATGGTGATGGTTCGATGTATTGCTTGATAACGGGGGTATGTCATGTTGTGGGGAACACTAGCTATAAATTAATTATACCTAAATCGTATCTAATGGCTTCTTGGTAGACTTTGATGCTTAAGCTTAGGTGGATAAACAATATCCTTGATTGTCTTAACTATTCAATAAAAAGTAAGAGCAACAAAAGTTTTAAATCTGCTAATTTTGAGGTTTAAGTCAAGTTGGAGTGGTCTGGTCCGGTAAAAGCTGAAAATAAGCGGGTCTTAATTGTGTAAACCACTGAGTACTATTATTGTCGGATCATATTTGCCCCGGTAAAGATTAAGGCATGGGTTTAAGTGGACAACAATATCGGTGATCGCAGTTTTTGCGTTTATCTGAATATCAAAATTAATCTATATGTTTTCAGACTGTATTTTCTGATTCTGATTCCACTGCATTAGACTTTTTCAAGGACGAAAAAAGAGTAAGTGTGGGGATATTTGATATGGTCTAAATAAATATATATTATTATATAAATATTTCCTACACTTTTAAGTGCTTTGAGCAAGGTTTTATTGAATATTACTTCTATTAGCTCATATTTAAATTTTTAATGGTTTCATGATTAAACGAGCTAAAACGAGTAATTCAAATCAACATTAATAATTGTTGATCAATGTATTTTGTTTACCCATTTTGTATCAGTACATAACACATGAAAGTTTTAACTTATACTCTAATTACATGTATATATATTCATATATTAGTAGGAATTGTAAATAAATTAAATATAAAAGCTTCTAGAAAATGTGTTGATGTTTTATGTACACCTAAATAAATTGAATTCAAATGACTAATTCATTTATGATGTTATCTTTTAAATGGTCATTAACAGGTGTGTACATAGTGGGAGTAAAGTAATTATAGTGAAGCAAACTAATTTGACGTGGAACAGATGCTTAATAAACTTTTCAGATGAGCTCTTACTGAACTTCAAAAAGAAATTAAAAGAAATCAGATGGGCTTAGGTCCCTCACGTAATAACTCATGTATAAAAAAAGGTGAAGGCCCACTAAATCTAATATGGAACCGTGACGGTGGAAAAATAAAAGAAACCTATTTTATGTTATTAAAGGGGCAGACGTCAAAAACAAAAGGGTCCCGCTGCCGCAAGGTGTCTTTCGAAGAGAAGAAAGGTTTTATTTCGAGCTGAGATCGTTTGGGTTCAACACCTATTCAACCAAGTATCATCATAGTTTGATTTGAATTTATTTTTTTAATCATGATCTTGGTTGTTGAACTTAATTATTTTAGTTTCTTTGATTTTAAGATGCTAGGCTAAACTTATTAGACAGCCTAGTCTTGTGATGAACCTTTGTTGAAGTTTGATTTTATTTGGAGTTTTCTTTTTGTTATGGGTTTATGAATTAGTATAAAATTAATATTATTTATTAGATGTATATGGGTGCTTGGTTTTATTTGATGAGTTTTATTGTTTCACGGTTTCCTTGGTGATTGTCTGTCATATAATAGGATTCTGTTAAGTCATTTACTGTGTGTTCTTGACTAGTTTGTGATTGATTTATAATAATATCATAGAAACAATATTATTAATTAAATAAATAAAATTGCGCTGCTAATCTAAAAAGCTGTAAGGTGATAGATTATTTGATTGGTCGTTGTTGATTAAGATTGCTAGACTTAGTTCTTCGTAAGGAGTCCGTCTAGGTTTGATTTTTCAACTTTGTCTATTGAGTCGAATGAATTTATTAAACTACCTTTGATTTCCGCGCTGTAAGGTAGGTTGTCGTTTAAAGGTACTCGTTCATAATTAATTAGATAACTGTAAGGAAGTCTAATATTAAAATTGGTGTTTTTAAGAATTTAATAGAAATCCATAGATGTCTTCTTGAAGGGTCACGGGTCATGTTCGGGTTTTCTTTTAAGTGATTATTTGATGATCCCAATTCCATAACAAGCATTTTCCTAATATTTGATAACTGAAACTTTAGGGATTCTAGCCTAGGTGGTTTTTCATCGTCATCTTACTTAAATCAATTAAAATTGTCTCTTGTTTATTTTACTTATTTTTTTAATTAGTTTAATTTTAGTTTTTAAGTAAACCCCCTCTATAATAATAATAATAATAATCATAATAATAGTCAATAGTCGTGTCAGTTAGTCGAGTCTAATTTTGTTTGTTAAGTAATTTAAAGAGTCTCGTGGGTTCGATATCCGGACTTACTTAGCTGTACTAGAGTCAACCAGTTCACTTCCCGGTTAGTAGTTTAGTCGAGTCGAAGAGTCTATAATTTATTACTTAGTGTCTAGATTAGCGTAATTTTAGTTAGTAATTATTTGACTACTTTTAGCACACCAGGGTTTTACTTAGACGGGCATGATATTTTGTCCATCGGGCAAGGTTATCTTCTAGAATTCTTCTTAAGTGCATATCCGAGCAGGGTTCACCAATTAGTGTATATCCGAGCAAGGTTCACTAGTTAGTATATACTCGGGCAGGGATCACTTTATCTAGCAAGCTTGTTCTTCATAGCCGAGTAAGGTTTACTTCCGTGTAAGCTCTTGGCTAACCAAGCTCATGAAGCCAAGTGATTGGAAGATCGGGCAAGGTATTCATAAATAATACAGTGGTCCGAGTAAGCTTGATCTGTAATGAAATATCTCTTATGTGACATCGAGTAGGATTCAACTCAAGCGGAGTACAGTGCTACTGAGCACACTTTGCTAATAAGCTATTTCCTAGTAAGGAGTTGAAGGGACCATTGAAGAACAAGGTTGCTCGTATGAGTTTTTCGGGCAAAGTCTGATAAAGTCAAGAAGATTGAAGTCTACCCGGTGAGTATTTCACTTGGTGAAATACTCTTTAAGTGAAGTCTACCCGGAAACTATTCCCGAGCACACTTTATGGTTACCAAATCTAAAGGAAGGCAGAGCACACAGTCTACTCGGAAAAGTTAATACTGCTACAAGGTCTACTCGGAAGACTTGTTTTACACTTAGCATAGTTTTGAATATGTAATTTGAATATGTTTTAATCATTAGAGTTTCTAAAAGGAATGACAGCTATCAGGAGGTGGCAGGCCTATAAATAGAACAATTTAGGGCACGCCTCTAGACACGGACAACCTCATTAATTCAGAGAGAATATTTGCGAGTGACGGCTGTCCTAAGAAACGTACAGATATAACTTTCCCATCAAGAAACCCTAAATCGATTATCGTTTGTATGATTTATGTTATATAAATGGAAATCTTTTGAGTGAATCTTGTGTGTTAGTTACCTTTGATTAATTGTTGATCAACTAAGTCGTTTGTTATTGATTCCGCCTTTAGCAAACGGTTTTCTTTCTAAATATAGCAACCCATCATTAACTCCCTTATCAATACATTAATCTGTGTGAGTTATGACTTGATTTGAGTACGATCTACTTATAATCGGGGACCTAACAAAATGGAATCATCTTTCAGTTTATCATGAACTGTGTATGGATGATTTTGAGGGTTGAATGTCACTCCTATGATGATTATTGATTAGGATAGAAGTTGAAGTGGTTGTGAGTTATATGCTTGACAGGTGATAAGTGTATGAAGTTTAGGGTCTCATTCTATGGTGGATCTTGATATTTTGGAGAAGATGACCTGGATTTCAAGAAGAAACTCAAAGGGTTTTTTCTCATTAAGTTTGACCGAAAACGTTTGGTCAAATAATGGGCTCTCGGTTGACCTGTTGACCAAGAACTCTCCTTGTTGACCGAGAACGCATGTTCTCGGTGGTCAGGACAGAGAATCTAAACTTGTACAGAAATCACCTCTGTGGACAGAGAACTATCCTCAGGACCGAAATCAAATATTAAAGTAATATTAATTTACATTAATGTCCAATATTATCTGATTTTGTCATTTTTGGTCCCTGATGTTTTGTAAATTTAATATGTGTCCTCATGATATTAAGTTATTGTTCAATTAAGTGAATGTTTTATTAACTTGACTCGTTTGTTTCAATAATGGCTGATCAAGCACCCTTAAAGTTTGTGGATACTCACAATATAGCTGGATGCTTGTATGATCCATTGTTGGCACACAAAGAATTCATATCCATGATAGTGGGGCTTAATACATGCAGGATTTCTCACACTATACAAGAAAATTCTATTATATGCAAGAAGATGATAACGAAGTTCTGGAACAACGTTTCTATCAATCAACGTGGTGTCGGGGGAGTCGTTACCATTGACTCCAAGGTTCAAAAGAAGCCGATCTTCATCTTAGAGGCCATTATAAGTGAAGTTCTATTATTTGGCGATTAACCAGACTACCCAACGGAATATTCAACTGATGCCGTTATTGAAGTTGTAGTCAAGATGGGTTACCAAGGATCCTATCCTCCAGCTATCAAGAAACCTTTCCATTTATACTGGAGGTTCCTGATTCACACATTCTTTACATGTGTGTCAGGACGCAAAGGGTGGTCAGAAGAGATTAGCCACATTCAGATATCGGTTGTTGTTGCACAGATCATGAACTGGAACTATAATTACTCTAAGTTCATGTTTGATGAGATGATGAGTAATCTGAAGGGGAAGAAGAAGGAGATGTTTCTCATGTACTCGAGGTTTCTACATATGATCTTTGACTCCCACTACCCCGATCTTGTCAAGTCTGTAGAGACGCTCGATTTGAAAGCCATGGGTCCCAATACATTTGGAATAATGAAGCAATCAAGGGACGAATCAAAGATTGTGTACAAAGGCCTTCACGAAGTAGTCAAGTTCGGAAGGTTTCCTAAAACTGAGCCTGCTCCTGCCAGTGCTCTTGTTGCTGATGAGCATGTGACACCTGCTCGGAGGTTCACCGTTGCGTTTGAAACCATTTCTGATGATGATGAACCAGAAAGTTCTCCAGTACAGCACATGGAGACTGAACATCAAGAAGAAGAAATAGTACCTACTGCTGATCGACTAGGAGAATTCGAGAAGTCTAAAGATCAGCTCCAGTCGACTGCGTTGAAAACTCCTCAATCAATCACTATGACACAATATGAAGATACTCCTGAAGAACCAATGACCAATATTAATCCACAAAAGCAAAGAAAGACAGATTCAAGTCTCGGTGTGCTGGTTACTGAAACTACACCAACAAGTCAACAACCAGAACATGAGTCGGAACCTACTAAGACTCATGTTGATGCATGTCCATCCTCTGCTAAACCTCAGACTCAAGAAAAGATCTTTGATGATATTGCACACGATTTTGAGTTTGAAGATGAAATCCCTTTTGTTGACGAGCCATCGGGATCATCTCACTAGGTTGGTTAGTTAAGCTCTAGTGCTGCTGAGAAGATTGCTCACAATTTTGCAAAGGAAACAAATTTTTGCAAGATAAGGCCAAAGGGATCGCACTGGATGCTGAACCTGTTGATGTACATGCTTTACAACGACGAGTCTTTGAACTGGAACAAGAGTCGGTTGTGAAGGATGTACTCATCCAAGAGCTCGAAGCTGGCAACTAAGATAAAGATCTAAAGATCAAAGAACTTCAAGCCAACATGGGTGGTCTCGCCGCTATGTATTTAGATCTCCAACAAAAGCTTATTCACAAGTTTGGAGATTAATTCAAAAGCAATGAAGATGTTCCAGCGAAGACACCTGCTAATAATTAAGGTGGCAGCTCCAGTGCGCATACTTCTACACATGACGATACATCTGAGTCAATTGAGCACTATATTTCAGTTCCTCCCAAGACTACTGATCAAAGTGACAGGATTCAAAAGAAGATCCTCATTATGAAGAACTCCAATCAGAACGTTGAATCTTCCGATTATCCAGACAAGTTTATTGTTGAATTCAAGAAGGGTTTCTCTGATTAGTATGGTGATCGATCCGGCGTTATGTCGTGGGGGTTCGACGTTGATAGGAATATGTGGTCGGTGAAACGAACGTCTGGGAATACCGAGTGCTACATAAAAATGAAGGATTTTGGATCCTGGACAAAGGTAGATCTCAACGACCTTATCAATGCTCCGTTCCACAATCCAAATCATGACAAGAAGGCTACAAATTTCTGGAACTTATTGAGGAAATAGGTTGATCAAGGATTTCCAAATATGACTACCACTGAGTCATTTTTAAAGAAGGCTAAGGGAGTCATGTAATGTGACATGCAACCAAGAAGGCAACTCACATTCCTGTGCCTAGTGCAATTCCAGACGGGGTGCTTGACGAGATGAGGTTCTGGACCTATGACAGTTAAACAGCTACTGTTTTCATCCGTCTACGAAGGGACCAATTCCGTTTTGTCGATCCAAAAGATTTACTGAAGTTCGGGGAGAGAGATATCAAGACTCTCACTAACTTTCAAATTGCGGCTGAACCTCTATTCGAGGCTACCGCTAAAGAGTATACAAGGATGGTAGGATCGATTATCAGAACTGGCATCTAGGCTGGTGGACTTAAAGACGCAGATACGAACATTGTACAACACGATTAAAGATGAAGTTACAAACCAAGGAAGAGATGGTTGGGTCTATATTAGTGTGATTTGTACTTTGTTTTGCGTTTGTTTTGTGTTTGGATTTGGGTCAATATGTAAACCAAGATCTCTAAGATCTCGGTGGGCTTTGGGCTTTTATTGGGCTTAGGTGTAGTCCCTTTATGTATATGCTTTTTGTTAATCAAATCAAACAATCATACCTTTGAAGTTTATTTTCTACACTTAGTTTTAATACAGTTAACTCCCAAAGCTACCTTGTAACACATTTCCACAAACTCCCTGTGTTCGATACCCATTTACTGTTATCTAGTTAGTGTAAATAGTTATATTTGAGTGAGTCTACGAAGTCACGTAAAATTTTGGCGCCTTTTCCGGTGAGTAGTGCGCAACGTGTGTTAACTTTTTTAGTTTTTGGTTATTTTTGGGTTTACGTTGGTTGTGTTAGTGTGCAGGTACTTACAGGTGTATGCATACTAGAGGCTCTCGCAGGTCATATGTGACAATCGTCGATTTCAGGTTAACTCCGTTAACTCAACTCCGTCAATTCAAACTTAAAGATCACTGAATCTATAACGCACACCTCATTACATTTAAACTAGGGTTTAAATGACGCTTGACACTTACTACATGTGTAGTCTTTCGGGAATTGCACCGAAACGCAAACGAGTTGACGCAAACAATTGGTGAATAAACGAAAAACGTCAAAACAATAATTATGTGATAATTATGTGTTATGTGATAACATTGTTATAAACGTTAACTCAATGTGCAAGAACTAGTTATTTAAGCTAGGAAAAGTAGCAATTGGAAGTTGAGGGACTAGAGTGTAATATATAGTTATTAAATAATATTATCAAACCCTAGCTCTCTCTCTCACTTCTCCCAAACCCGACGGCAGCTCTAAACCCCCCCCCCCTTGCGATCGGCCTCCATATACACACATACTACCATTGTTTGATCTTGTCTTTCACAATTGAAGCATTCTATATCCGTTTCTAGCCATCCTCTACCTTCCTATTGCTTGTATTGGTGTTTTTGAAGGTATATTTGTGAACCCTAGGTTTCGAAAATTCTCATACATTGTGTTCATATGATTCGTTATTTGATGATGTATTGATTGTTGAATTGATAGTTAGTATTGATATTATTACATGTTAATTGTTGTGTCTTGGATTTTGAGATCAAATAAAACCCTAATCATGTA
The DNA here is from genome assembly GCF_021521415.1 of Bidens hawaiensis. Lineage (NCBI taxonomy): Eukaryota > Viridiplantae > Streptophyta > Magnoliopsida > Asterales > Asteraceae > Bidens > Bidens hawaiensis. The sequence goes on from NW_027491051.1 coordinate 1,958,808, forward strand.
TGTATGGTGTAATTGATATGCATGGATAGTGGTTATGGTGTCTAGAGTGTTATATGAACGGATTATAGTCTATAGATGGTTAATATGTTGAGTTTTGTTGCAAACAGTTTCTGGACAGATTGTGTTGTTGATGTTCAATTGACTGTATCAGGGTGTAAATGTGAAAATTGGTTGCGATTATTGATACTACAGTAAACTAGGTCGAGTCTAGTTTCTAAAGAATATAAATTTGCAATTTTTTGACGTGTAAAAGTTAACCTTTATGATTTTACAAAAACGTTGTGCAAAGCTGAGTTGTTAGACCTGCTGTTAGGTTGTTTTGTAAATATTATATCTCATGAACTACAAGGCCAAATGGGTTGGTTCCACTTCTGGAAGTTGACTTGTTGAGTTAGGAACCTAACCCAAGTGGTCTTGCATTTTTTGGATTTTTTGTTTAACGGGAATTTCAAATAACATTCTGTTGCGCATGAATTTGACTGTTGTGAGTTTGCTGTGGTAAATTGGTCATTGTGAGAAATATATATGGAATAAATATACAACAAAATATGTTCTGGAAACCTAACACATATATGTTTTTGTGATGATTTTTGGTAAATTAATTGAGTTGTTATGATCGGTGGAATAGACTAGTTTTACAAGTAGAATTCTGTCGTTAAGAAACTAGTTGCTGAATTTTGTAAAAGTTGCATGAAACATGGTAATTGCTAATTAATTGTCGTGTTTTGACCAAATTTCCCTTGAAGGGAATGATTGCTAATTAATTGTCGTGTTTTGACCAAATTTCCCTTGAAGGGAATGATTGCTAATTAATTGTCGTGTTTTGACCAAATTGCCCTTGCGGGTAATAATTGCTAGTTAATTGTTATGTGTGACCAAATTGCCCTTACGGGGAGTAATTGCTAGTGATGTACATTATTAATACATGACACGTAAATAATTGCTCACACATGTAATGTATCACGAATGTACTTGTAAAGTCACACACGATTCACAAACGAAACTCGAAACATTTTGTGTGCATAGGTATTATGTACCGAGTCTAGAGACTCGATAATAGTTCCGACACTTAGAAAATCTCTTTGTTGTTTTAGAACGCTAGAGAGAGTTTTTCTGTGACGCGTATCCTTTGGTGATTTATTTTGGGAATTCTTCGCAAACAGTGAGTTCATTTACCCCTCTAAAATATTTTCAAACGCTTTTCACTTAGAGAGATAACATACTCCGAAAACGCATTTAAGATTTTGTTAATATAAATTATATATCACTTGTAAAAACTAAGTGGCAAACGCAATAACTAAAGTCCTTCATTCACATCGAACCGTTTAATATTGGATAATAGCGAGTCATTGTTGAGTAGTACTACTGGGTTTGACAAACCCCACCCAACGCTAAACTCGACTGGAGGTCGAGTGGGTGTAATCTTGGCTAAACACATACCATGGTCGGGATAGACCTGGTGGCAAGGCAAATGATAAACAGTCAGCTTCGGTGTCGAACACTTAGTAATACTTGTTTTATAGGCTAGCTACCTATAGATATATAATTGACATAACACTATCTGGTAACGCAAAACGCTGAACGCAAAACGCTGAACGCAAAACGCTGAACGCAAACGCTAAACGCTTTATTTTATATAAACTTGTGAACTTACCAACCTCGTGTTGACACTTTTAGTATGTTATTCTCAGGTAGCCGAGGCGGGCGCGCGGTATAGGATCATGCATGGTTTTTGAACATTCTGATATGCAAACATGTTTTTTTTTAACTATTATTACTTGGGTTTTAAGTCGTTCTGCGTGACGCAACTTTTGTCTTTTGGTTTTTACGCTTCCGCACTTAATTTCATTTAAACGTTTTTATGGTTTGATTATAACTAATGATTCCGATCCTGTTAGTTCACACCCTCTGACGGTAAAACTCCGTTAGTGGATTTTGAGGGTGTGACATAATAGCCACTAGTTTTTATCCCGAAATTGAAAGAACATCTAGAAGAAACCGAGTCTTACTTCAGGAGAACAAACTTCTTGGTTCTCCTACTGCATCGAACAACACAATGGATTCATCAATTCCCACTATGAGTCAACCACTGCCAACCACACCTCCACCAATTCATACTACCATACCTACTTCATCAAGTGAAGTGAAATCAACCAACACAACTATGCCCACTTTCGGTCAATATGCATACCAAACTTCATCAACATTGCCACCTATTTCCAATCTCTTTCCTACTTTTGGTCAATCATCATCCCAACAAAACCAACCAGTTCCATACCAACAAGAACCACCAATAGTTCATACCACTCTGATCTTTCAACAACAACCACAATCAAGGTTTCAATATCAACCACCTCATTTTGTGCAATCTTTGAGAACATAAGGTGATGGTTATGGTGATGGGTTTCAAAGGGAGTTTGAAAATTATGAAGAGGAAGTTTATTACACAGGAGGTGATGGCAATCAAATGGGGAATCAAAGGACTTTTTCATATGATCAAAGGAAACAACCGGAACCGGTTCAATAATTTAATAGACAACAACCACCGACTATACAACAACAAGTTCCACAACAAGGGAAATAACAAGAGTACCACTGGGGTTACCAAGAAGACATAATAGAGAAATTGTGAGGGAAATTGAAGCTCATTTTCTACCGATCATCATTAATAACCCTTCTCCAGTGGTTATTCCTCAAAACCAATAGGGAAGAACATTTGAGGTTAGAACCAATTCACTCCAAAGTTTACCGAAGTATAAAGGTTTGGCAATTGAAGAACCTTACTTTCATTTAGAGGCGTATGATTTTGTATGCAACATGATTGGGGGTCAAGGTTTCTCATCGGATGATGTTAAGTTGGGATTGTTTCGTTAAAAGACACTTATAGGCAATCCTTGACATCTCAAATGAATTCAAGAGAGAAAATTGAGGCCTTAACTATAAGTAATCATGATCTTAAGGCTGAGTTATCGGTTAAAATGACCATAAATGATCAAAAGTTTTAAGAAATTTTGAAACATCGATCAAAGATAACCGAGATTGAAAATGAGGTTCTTGATTTAAAGAACAAATTGGGCAAATTCAGAAACTCTTCCTTTTTGCTAAACGAAATAATTGAAGTATCTGGTAAGCAAAAAGTTTCAAAGAAAGGAATAGGTTTTGTTGAAATTCCATCACCTTTTCAAAATGATTACAAACCAAATCCTTTTGCTAGAAAAGAAGAGGATGTGATTGTTAAAGAATCTGTGATTCCTGAAAAAGCAAAACCAATTAAACCTGAAACTCTTAAAGGCCAACCTTCAATTCAGAAACCTCATGTTCAAAGAAACAAAGTCTTTGTTGAAAATGTTGACAAAGTCATCATTGAGGATGTGTTCGAACCTGAAATCATACACAAGACCAAGAACATTCCAAGTTCTAATCATATACTTTGTGAACCTCATGAATTTGAGGAGACTGTGTATGGTTCGTACACAACTCAGGTGAAACAAGATAATGATGTTAAAGTCAAACCAGTGAGGGCTAAGAAACCAGAAAAAACCCAAAATTTCTTATGAGGATTTGTTGTCTTTCATAAATGCAACTGTTTCCAAGCCATCTACTAGTCGTGTATTTAAATTAAAGGAGATAGACATGATGTTCACTGAGAAAGACATTCCAATAAGTATCATTAAACCGGAACTGATTGAGAGTGTGTTTCACAATGAAACTTCCAAGATTCAAGATCTTGAACGTCAGTATGCTAAAGCTAAAAAATCAATTTCATATGATCCTTTGACTAAAGCTAAGAAAGTTTTAAAACATGCTAAGAAAGTTCAATTTGTAAAGTCAACTGAAACTGATACTTTGAAAAGTTTCTCAAATTGCTCTAACTTAGATTTTTATTTGAAAAAGAAATCTGAGTTATCTGATGATTTAGCTAGAAGTTTTACCAAGAATGTGAGTTATCATCAACCGTCTTTGTCATATGTTAATGCTAAACCTCAACACGATCATGTAGACATGCGAAGTTGCTTTCTTTGCGGTCAACATGGTCATGTTGTGAGAAATTGTAGACAGCAGAAATTTCAAAATCTTCATCCTTTTGTCAAGGACCATTCCAAACCGGTTCCTCTGATAAAGGAGATTCTGAAACCACATGTATCGCATGACGATGATACTCACATCATGTTCTCAAACGTGAATCCTAGAAAAGTTGTTCTTGCGAATGAAACTCATGGTTTTGTTAAACCAAAATTTGTTCCAACTGAACCGGTATCCAAAAATGTGAACTCAAATGTAGTTCAAGCTGGTTATCTAAGATGAAAGTCTAAGAAGCCTGTAACTTATTCTCAAGTTGCTGAACAATAGTTGAATTCAGCTAAGTTTAACTTTTCTCGAGAAAACCAAAAGGTGCCCAAGACTGAGGCCTGGGCTGCCTTTTTGAACTAATCATTTTCGTTTGTGTGTAGGGTGCATCCAAGACCATTTCTGGTGAATATTGGATTATGGATAGCGGATGTTCTCGCCATATTACTGGAAATCTCGACCTCTTAATAAATGTAAGAAATATTCAAGGGGGTTATGTGGCGTTTGCTGGGAATTCTGGGGGTATGATTACATAGGAAGTTGATGTTTCGAATGGGCTTATTACTTTTGAGAAGGTTAACTATTGTGACAAAGTAGACCATAATTTATTAAGTGTGTCGCAAATCTGTGACAAGAAATACACTACAGTATTTACAGATAAAGAGTGTCTGATTTTGAAACCGGGATATGTGATTCCCGAGGACATGGTTATCATGCGATCACCTCGATCAAATAATATTTATGTATTAAATATGAGTTCTAAAGTATCAAAATCGATCGAAACATGTTTTGTCTCAAAAGCAACCGAGAAAGATTCTATTCTATGGCATCATAGAATGGGTCACATACATGTTCGTAAGATGAACTATCTAATGGCAAATGACCTAGTTGAAGGTGTGTCTTTGAGGAATTTTAAATTATGTGATCACTGTATTGCTTGCAAAAAGGGCAAACAGAAGAAAAAGTCGCATCCGTCTAAGTTATTAAATTCCATTGATACTCCTCTTGAGCGACTTCATATGGATCTCTTTGGTCCAGTGAATCGTGCGAGTATTTCTGGAGATTGGTATTGCCTGGTAGTTACTGATGATAATTCAAGATACTCATTGGTCTTATTTATGAGTTCGAAAGATCAAACACCGGTTCTTGTTCAAAATTTAATCACTAAGATCGAGTCACTATACAAACAGAAGGGGAGGAGAATTCGAAGTGATAATGGTACTGAATTTAAAAATACTGTATTGATTTCTTTTGTTTACAAAAGGGAATTCATCGAGAATACAATGCCCCATACGTACCACAACAAAACGGTGTTGTTGAACGAAAGAATAGAACATTGATTGAAGCTGCTATGTTTGCTGATTCAAAGCTTCCTATTCATTTTAGGAATGAGGCGGTGAATATGGCTTGTTATACACTCAATCGTGTTCTAACTGTTAAAAGACTCAAGAAGACAAGTTATGAGCTGTTGAATAATCGAAAACCTAATTTAAAGTACCTGGAACCATTTGGGTGTCCTTGTACAGTTTAAAAGGGATGTGGGAAAGTTTGATGAAAAAGCCATTGAAGGGTATTTCTTGGTTTATGCTTCTCCTAAGAAACGATTATTTAACTTCACGTCTGGTTGTGTTGAAGAATGATATCATGTGGACTGTCAAAAGTACACTACTCCTTCTCAAGGGAAAGGTCCCGAATGGATGTTTGACTATGATGGCTTATTTAATACATTTACTCCAACAACCGATCAACCAGATGAAGATTTAGTTTGTGCTTATTTTGAAGAACAACTGGTAATTCCAAGATTTTCAAGTTCTAATGATGTTGAAGTTCCAACCGATGCTCCAACTGAAGATCCTGATAATGATTCTCTAGTTCTCTTTGATAATGCATCTACTTCGTCTGATGACACTCTAGTTTTTGATCAAGTTATCGAATTTGATAGTGATGTATCATCACACGACCTGGGTGAACATTACACTAATTTATTTGAAACTGTTGATGTTCCTGAGAATCCTACTCTTAGGATTCATAATTATCATCCGAAAGAAAACATTATTGGAGAACTTGATGTGGGAGTTCAAACACGTCATCAAGTTGCTTCAACAAGTGAAAATAATGTATTATGTGCTTATGCAGATTTACACTCGTCTGGGATTGTAAATCTTGCTAAATTCACTTGTTTTCTATCCCAAGTTGAGCCAACGACTCCTCGTATGGCAATTCAAGATTCTTCTTGGGTAGAAGCCATGCAAAAAGAATTACAACAATTTGCATGTCTGGGTGTTTGGGATCTTATCGACAAACCTGCTAGAGTCAAGAAGGTGATTCCGACTAAGTGGGTATATAAGTATAAGAAAGACGATCGTGGGGTGATTGTGAGAAACAAGGCACGATTAGTGGTGCAAGGTTTTCATCAGCAAGAGGGTATTGACTACACTGAAGTATATGCTCCTGTTGCATGATTGGAGTCCATACGAATCTTTCTAGCCTATGCAGCTTATAAGAACATACAAGTCTACCAAATGGATGTCAAAAGTGCTTTTCACAATGGTAAACTTCATGAGGAAGTGCTTGTTTTACAGCCTTCGGGTTTTGAAGACCCTGATTATCCTGACCGAGTTTATCGCTTAAACAAGGCATTATATGGTCTACATCAAGCCCCCGAGAGCTTGGTATGGCACACTCGCTGACCATTTGACGGATAATGGTTTTAAACGTGGGACTGTTGACTGCAGTTTGTTTTATAAAAATATTGGTTATGATCTTCTCCTCGTCCAGATTTATGTTGATGACATAATCTTTGGGTCAACAAACGACGCGTTGTGTAAGGATTTCGAGAAATCAATGCAAACCAAGTTCGAGATGAGTTCGATGGGAGAGATGAATTTCTTTTTAGGGTTGCAGGTTCATCAGTCTGCGAAAGGAATCTTTATTCACCAGACAAAATATGTGAACGACATCTTGAGCCGATTCAAGATTACTGCCAAAAAATCCCTTCTACTCCTCTCCCCGTGGGTCTCAATTAATCACTGGATGAAATGGAGGATACTGTCGATCCTACCCTCTATCGAGCTATGATTGGTCCTTTGATGTATCTTACTGCTTCTCGACCCGACATAATGTTTGTTGTTTGTTTATGTGCTAGATACCAAGCTAGTCCCCGAGTGACTCACCTGGCAGCGGTCAAGCGTATTCTTCAATATCTGAGGGGCAATCCTGACACCGGGTTATGGTACCCCAAAGACGATACTTTTGATCTTACCGCTTATTCCAACTCAGACTATGGAGGATGCAAGATTAATATCAAGTCTACCACAGTGGGATGTCAATTCTTAGGAAGCCGGCTTGTTTCCTGGTAGTGTAAGAAGCAGACAACGGTCTCCACTTCAACCACCGAAACTGAGTATGTTGCAGCCTCGAGTTGCTGTTCCCAGGTTTTGTGGATATAACAACATCTTCGGGACTACGGTTTGAAGTTTCTTACTACTCCAATTTTAATTGATAATTCTGCTGCCATTAGCATCACCAAAAATACCGTACAACACTCTAAAACGAAACATATCAAAATTCAATATCATTTCATACGGGATTGCTTTGAAAAGAAATTAATTGACCTTGAGAATGTACATACCGATTTTCAAAGAGCTGACTTATTTACCAAAGCATTTGATAAAACACGTTTTCAATTTTTGCCTGGTTTAAATGGCTTAATGACCCTTGCTAATATCCTAAAATTAGGATAACTATCTTCAATTTTAGTTTGTTTTATTTTAAATTTTATTTTGGTTTTGGCTTTTAGGTGGTGAAAATAGAAAATACAAAAAGATTGTGAATTTCTCGTTTGTATAGATAAAATCCAAAAACATTGAAACAATTTAAAAACTTAAAAAAATGTAGTGTGTTTTCATGTCTTTAGTTTTCATGTCTTTAAGTTTCAAAATTTAAAAAAAAAACAAAAACATTTTAAAATTTGAAAAATCAAAAAGATTGTGAAATTTTAATTTTATATCTTTATTTATAAGAAACTTTGAAAAGACAAAAAGACTGTGAATTTCTCGTTTGTATAGAAAAATCCGAAAAAGACAAAAAGATTGTGTTTTTATGTATGTAAATAGAAAAATCAAAAAGATTTTTGTTTAAGTTCGCTGAAAATTATGTCATTTACTTCTATCTGAAGGATATATACTTGTATATGTTTGGTCCTGATAATTTATTGTAAATATTCGTTATAGCCATTCACCTGACAATGGAAAGTATTTGGGGCGTTCGTTAGACTTTCTATTTTATTTTCTCGCTGAAAACTATGTCGGTTATTTAAGTTTGTGGAGCATGTTTACATGCTTTGGTCATGTTATCTACTTGTATATTGATAGGATAGCCATTAATCTATAGACTCAAAGTAACTGAGGCGATTAAATTCATTTTGTTTTATGCTCCTCAAAATTTTTGAGTTTTTGAAGCAAAAAGAGAAAATGATAGTACATTGATTACATGACCCCAAATCCAGTAAGAAATAAGCTTAAAAGACTGAGTTCTTAATAATTGGTACATTGATAGGTCTTCAACAAGTTGTTAGAGTAAAGATGGTTGATACTAGCACTCAACAAGAGGTTATTGAGAATGATCAAATAGTTGATCACGACACATAAAACGTTCGAAAATCTGGTAGAATTAGTAATCCACCCGAAAGATATGGATATGCAACGTGGTAGATTCGGATGCACCCACCACATACCACGATTCTATGTCACAATCCAATTGTGACAAATGGCTTGAAGCTATGAACGTTGAGATGCAATCAATGCATGACAACCAAGTATGGGATTTGGTTGTACCACCTCTTAACTCCAAACCGGTTGGAAGTAAGTGGGTTTTCAAAAGGAAAACGGATATTCATGGAAAATTGGATACTTTTAAAGCACAAATTTTAGCAAAAGGTTTTACTCAAACTCAAGGTGTGATTATGATGAGACCTTTTCGCCCTTGGCAATGCTAAAGTCTATTAGGATATTATTTGCCATAGCCATATATTAGGACTATGAGATTTGGCAAATGGATGTCAAAACCACTTTTCTAAATGGACAACTTGAAGAAGATGTCTATATGGTTCAGCCCGACGGTTTTGTCGATCCACAACATCCTAATAAAGTATGCAAGTTAAAGAAATCAATCTTCGAATTGAAACAAGCATCTAGAAGTTGGAATCACCGTTTTGATGAAGAGGTTAATAAATATGGATTCATCAAGAACGCTGATGAGGCTTGTGTGTATAAGAAATATAGTGGGAGCATCATTACTTTCCTAGTATTGTATGTTGATGACATACTATTGTTTGGAAATGACATTCCAACCATGGAAGGTGTAAAATCCTGGCTTGGGAGTTGTTTTTCCATCAAAGATCTTGGTGAAGCCGCCTATACTTTGGGAATAAAGATCTATAGGGATATATCAAGGTGGTTGATAGGTTTAAACTAAAGTGCATACATTGATAAAGTATTGAAAAGGTTCAAGATGGAGAACTCTAAGAAAGGTTTGGTACCTATTCAAAGAGGAACGATATTGAGTGCGACTCAATGTCCAATCTCAAAGGATGAGCAAGAGAAAATGAAAGGAATCCCATACGCTTCGGCTATAGGATCTATCATATATGCCGTGATATGCACTAGACCGGATGTGTCATGCGCTTTGAGCATGACAAGTCGTTACCAACAAAATCCGTGGGGGCACAAAAATAAGTCATGTCATGTCTCGAATGAAAGGCCTGTAAGTCCGGAATGGCCTGTTAGTCCAACGTTCAACCTTAAAGCTTAAAACTGCTTACTATCCATAAAATCTTTTGATCAAGCACTAGGGGGTTGGAGTCAAATTGGGGTGATCTGGGGAAAGCCTAATACGGTTTGAGAAGAGATAGGAGGCATCATAGATCCATGAGTGATGTCCATCTAAGCTTTATGCCGAACTGAACCTTAATCATATCACTGATGCAATGAAAATCATGCTAAGTGTGTTATACCTGCTATCAACCTGTCTCTTATGTCGTAATAACGCTAAACATGAATACTAGTGACAGCCTCTTAAATGATATGATTCCATGTTCGGATCTTTTAATAAAAGGGCGGGGTTTTTACTAAAACTGAAATTTGATCCCGACTTTATAAAATTCAAGGAAGAACATGTGTATATTAATGTGGAGTTATCTTTCTTGTTCTTGTTTAAATTTATTTTGTTTCTGTTTTATCTATTTTATTTATTTATTTTTCCTCGAAACTACTCTCCTTGAAACGTTTGTATAAATTGAGCTTATTTTTCAATTTGGGCTTTGAAAGTTTTGGGTCACCTTACTGTGTGGTCATGTTCCTACTTGGGCTGCCCTCTGTGTTGAGCCCATTAAGGGTTTTCGGCCTACATTGGTTGTAGTATAAATGATCTCAAAGTTTTTTTTAACACTTATTACCCTCATCCGATTAAAAAGACTTAACTTTTCTCTCAAATTGTTCAAGCCCAAATCTAAATCCTCGTTACTAATCATCTTTCAGTGTGCACTTATTTGCTTAACAGGTATTGAACAAAGTCATATGGCATCTTTGTACCGACAGCGGCTTAATTGATGTTGCCATGAACTGATTTCATGGATAGTTTGATGAATTAAAACTGGATTCTTGAGTAATTAGGAGTTTTGGTGGACTTCTTAGGGTTTAATTAAGTCTTTTCGGTTGTTTATTATGGTCTAGTTGCAGGTTTAATGGAGGTTTTAGAGATCTCGGTGGGTTGAAAATGATTGCACACTTCCCAAAGAGGAACCCCAGGGGTTCTCTGTCCCTAGATGTCAAGGAGTTCTCGGTTGACTTTCGTTGACCGAGAATACCTTGTCTTGACAGAGAACTTACGTTCTCGGTGAAGTCTTGACCGAGAACCCCTGTTCTCGGTTAAATGTTGACCGAGAACTGCTTCATTGATTTTTGTTTACCGAAAATTCATTCGTTGACCGAGAACCCTCCCTGTTGACCGAGATCTCTCCTGCTGGAGTTATTACTCACTGATGGGCCCAATACTATATTGTGTTGTTTACTTGGGCCATCTTATGTATCTTTTGGACTCTCATATGAATTTCATTGGGCCTGTCTCAACTTTATGGCCCAAATCACTTATAAGTCATTGACCATTTTTTAAATATTATCAAATTAATCTATTTACTATCTAACTTGATACGTTTGGTGCAGAAATGGCTGATCAGAATCCGTTAATGTTTGTTGACTCGCATAACATAGCTGGTCGTTTATTTGATCAACCCGTGGCCCACAAGGAATTCAAGTCGATGATAGTCAGACTTAACACTTGCAGGATCTCTCATGTACTACGAGAGAACCCTGTCATATGTAAGAAGATGGTCACCGAATTTTGGGACAACGCGTTAATCAATCCACGAGGGCTAGATGGAGTCATGTCTATAGACTCCAAAGTACAAAAGATGCCAGTTGTTGTCACAGAGGCCATTATTAGAGAGGTTCTTATGTTTGGCGATCAATCTGATTACCCAACAGAGTACTCTGTTGCTGAAGTTACTAAGGTTCTCACCATAATGGGTTACGAAGGCAACTATCCTCCAGCAATCAAGAAGTTATTTCACCCGTATTGGAGATACCTATTACACACGTTCTTTACATGTATCTCGGGGAAGAAGGGAGGTTCAGACGAAATCAGTCACACTCAAATGTCTGCCATCGTTGCTCTGATCATGGATTGGAATTACAATTATTCCAAGTTTGTCTTCAATAAATGATGAGCAATTTGAAGGCGAAGAAGAAGGAGATGTTCCTTATGTATCCAAGATTTTTACAGATGATTTTTCGATTCTCATTACACTGACCTGGTAAGATCCATTGATACTTTGGATATGAAGTCAATGGGACCCAACACCTTTGGGTTGATGAAACAGTCCAGAAAGGGGGCCAAGGTGGAATATCGGGGCTTAAATGCTCTGGTGAAATTTGGACGATTTGTTGAGACTAAAGCTGAGCATGTCATAGCTCAAGTTGCTGATAAGCACATGGCACCAGCTCAACCACGTGCTGCAACGTTTGAAATCTCTGATGACGAAGAAGATGAAGAAGAACACCATCAGACAGACACTCTTTCTGATGCTGAAAAGTTAAGTGCTTTTGAAGCTGCCAAAACTTTATTTCAGTCAACTGCGCTGAAACCTCCTCAGACAGTTACTGAAAACATTGAGGAAGACGTGAGTGAAGAACCAACTGCTGATCTCATCCATCGAAAACGAAAAAGGATTGATCCGAGATCTAGCGAGTTGGATAGTGAAGCCGAAACAACAACCGCAACACCAACACCAACAACAACCACCAGCCCACAACAACAAACTGCTCAACCAGAGTCACATGCTCCAGAAACACAAGCTGAACCTGATACATCTACTGCAGAGCCATCATTTCAAGATCTGTTGTCAAGTGATTTTATTAGTGAATTTGACTTTGGGACATACATTCCATACACCGACACTACAAATATTCCCTCTGGTTCATCTGGCCCAGCTGTTCAGGGTCAGTCAAGCCCAGTTACATCAAGCAAGTTTGCCCAAATCCTTGCTATGCAAGACAGTTACTTTCAGAACAAGGGTAAAGGTGTGGTTCTTGAGAATGCCCCTGTAGACATTCATGCACTACAATGTCGAGTCTTTGAACTCGAACAAGATTCGGTAGTTAAAGATGTTCGTATTCAGGAACTTGAAGCAAGCAACTCAGACAAGGATTCCAAGATTAAAGAGTTGCAGTCTGGTATGAGAGTTTTAACAGCAATGTATCTTGATCTTCAAAAAAAGTTATTTCAAAAATTTGGAGATGAGTTTAAAAGAAATGATGATGTGGTATATCAAACTCCCACTATTGATCAAGGCAAAGACTCTCCTATTCGTCCAGCCGACAACATTCATGAGTCAGAGTCACTGAAGCAATACATGGATGCACCCCCAATCACCAAGCAGAAATCAGACAGAATTCAGAAGAAATTGCTTGAAAAAGGAAATAAGAAACTGCTGGTGATGAAGAACTCATATCAGAATGTTGAACCATCGGATCATCCCGACAGGTTCGTTGTTACGTTTCAAAAGGGATTTTTGGATAAATACGGTGATCGATCGGGAGTTCTATCATGGGGTTTTGATGCGAATAAGAATATGTGGTGGGTAAAGAGGAAGTCAGGAACCACCGAATATTATAAGAATATGAAAGATTTTGGTTCCTAGACTAAAGTAGATTTGAGTGACCTAATAAATTCTCCATTCACCAATCCAACAAATGACAAGCATGGTATAGACTTCTGGATTTTCTGAAACGTGAGGTTGATAGAGGCTTTCCAAACATGAAAACTGCAGAATCTTGAAGAAAGCAAAGGGGGCTCAGGATCCAAGGACGAGAAAGACGATGGTCAATGTTATGTGGCCTACTACAAAGAAAGCCACTCACATTCATGTTCCTGATGCAATTCCAGATGGCACACTTGATAACATGAGGTCCTGGTTCTATGACACCTTGACTGCCACCGTTATCGTCAAGCTACAAAAAGGAAAAGGTCAATACCGATTCGTTTTTTGAATCTCGGGAATCATAGTTCCCAACATGAGGCAAGAAACTTGCACCGAATCCTCGGGGTAATTCAACCAATCGTTATAGGCATCTAAATCGTCAATGTTTGGTTCATCGGGAATAGGATCGTCCAATATGTAGGATTTATTTTCTTGTTTGAGAAAAATTCTCAAATTTCAATACCAATCCATAAAATTGTTATAGTTAAGACGATCCTTATCAAGTATAGCTCTTAGTGATAGGTTATGCACGGGTGGGATAATTGCTTTAGGTGGATTGTTGATTGCGGCCATGCATTCTAATGTATGGTACTTTGTTTGAAAACCAATTTTCAAAGTTCCTTTTAATAAAACCCACTTTATTGTGAAATCATTATCTTTTAATAAAACCAATTTTATTACCTAATAATTTCTAAGGAACCAATTTTATGCAAGTTGTTGATATTATGTTTGTTAATTATCCTTATTCAAATAAGATAGAACAAAATAAACAAATCAACCATGCAAGCATAAATAAACAACCACAAGTTCATAACCATAGCCTCCTAATCTTGGCCACACTTGTTGACCGAAATAAGTGTGCCAAAGTCTCTCCTAGGGACCAAATGCACAAAGGCATGTCCAGGTGAACAAAGGCATATCCAGGTGAACAAAGGCCTGTCCAAGTGAACAAAGGCATGTGTCGGTGAACTCCCACTTGATTCCGCATTCAAATGCCTCAAGTGTCCACTTTTGTGTTGTGACTTCTCCACTTTATTTGGGCTTCCTTTTGGGCTCCAACTTCAGCTCCTAGCTTCACGGGCCTCCAAGTTTGGGCTTTGGTTATTGGGCTAGAATCCCATCTTGGACTATGAGGTCCATTAAGGCCCAAAACTAAAAACCCTAACTTTGTTGCTTCTTCTTTTACAAAAAAAATATATCCTAATACATTTTTCTCTAGTAAAAGAAATACAACTAATCTACTTATTATTACAAACCAATTGGAAATGAATAAATAGATTACAAACCCAAATAAAAGAATATTACAACCAAATTGAATATTGAATAAATCACAACACAGACACACATCCAAACACAAGGTCATGGCTAGGTTATGAACATCCAAATGCACATACAAATATGCAAGTATTACATGTCTACAATGGTTCCCCTTTAGAACCTCAAACTTTCGGCCAAGGATAAGAAAACCGAAAGTTTCGGCTTTAGTCCAAACAAAACAACCAATCATCCAAATGACTTAATTCTTAAAGATTACCACATGCATGTAAAGTATAATCTTGAAGAATCAAGGGGTAACCAAAAGCCCCAAAACTTTTGGCCATATGGTGAACCACACCATAAAACCTGAAAATTTTTTAGATCTATAGAAGCATGTATCTGTATAAGCGGCTCTTGATGCCATTTTTGGGTTTTAACAAGATTATCAAAGTCATATAAACCCATTTTTATGAAAAACGTATTGGATAGATTAGTTTAAAATCTTGTTATTTAAATTAATATAAAACCCATTTTATATGTAAAACCCAAGCCCCGGATCCATATACAAAATTACATGCTTACCAAACCGACAACCATATGGGGTTTATGTAATACAACCTTTAAAGATGCAAGAAGATGAAGGTTTGAACGGCTAGCCTTCAATAGAGAAGAGCCTCAAGCTTGTATACCATCCAAGCCTTCAACAAACACCTTGTATTGCTAAGATTTGTTCTTAGAAAATCTCCTTCTTGATCTTGTTCTTCCTTGGCCGAAAATGGAAGAGTAAAGACAGAGTTTTTGCTTCTTGTGTGTGTGAGAGAGAAAGTGTTATTGAATAATAATTCTTAAACCAACAATATGTAATGCATGTCTTTGATAATAACAAAGTAATAAAGACAAGAGAGAGAGGGGGGAAGCCCCCCCCCCCTTTGTTTTCCCACCAACAATTCAAATCTCAATTTTGTTATTATTGTTACTTATGCTATGTGTGTTATATAATGTAACATGGCATAGCAAGTAACATGCATTATGTGACATATCTTTCATACTTGATATTTAACCAACTTAAATACCAATATGAAATGTCTTTTCTCAAAATATAAATTATTCATATAATTAATATATTAAACAAGTGAAAATATCTAGAAACCCATTTCTAAATATTCTAAGTGTTGACACTTATTTGTTAGATCATATCTTAAATAAATATCATGGTGTTTGTCTAGCTTGTTATTGAGTATGACCCGACTTGGATCATAACGCACTAGCCACATCAACACTAATATGTGTCTTGGGCAGACCAATTCCTATAGTAAGACAGTCACTCAAGCACCCCAAGTCGGCACACGACTCCCTGCATTTCGTTGACACCATCGTATCACATGTGCGGGAGTTTTTCGCTGACATTTGTGGAGGACCTACCTTGGACCCATATATCCTCGATAGGGGGATTTCAGAAGTCGAGTTGGTTGTCATGACCACTCAACCATTGATAGATGGCACCGTATCACCATCCCTAGATTCAGAGACATAGCTGTTGAGATCGTACGAGACGATCCGAGGGACCGACCCTCTGTTGAGAGCCGATCATTTGGAGTACGCATTTCTGGACGAATAGAGGAAGCTACCCGTCATCATCGCGTCTGCCTTGGCGGAGGTCGAGAAGTTGAAGTTGTTGAAGGTGCTGAAAGCGCATAAGGAGGAGATAGCATACAAGATTATCAACATCAAAGGGATTAATCCCTCGTTCTGCACTCATAAAATCCTCATGGAGGATAATTTGAAATCCGTCGTTCAGCCTCAACGAAGGATTAATCCAAAAATGCTAAAGGTCGTTGAGATAGAAATCATTAAACTCCTTGATGCATAAATCATTTTTCCCATCTCTGATAGCACCTGGGTGAGTCCGGTCCAAGTGGTTTCGAAGAAGCGTGGCATAACTGTCGTCACCAATGAAAGGAACGAGCTTATTCCAACTAGGACCGTGACTGGTTGGAGAGTCTTCATCGACTACCACAGACTGAACAACACCACTAGGAAAGATCACTTTCCTCTACCCTTCATTGATCAGATGCTAGAGCGTTTGGCGGGTCAGCAGTACTACTGTTTTCTGGATGGTTTCTCCAGGTATTTCCAAATCCCGATCTCTCCTGATGATCAGAATAAAACCACATTCACATGCCCCTATGGCACGTTTGCCTATAAACGTATGCCCTTTGGACTCTGTAATACTCCGGCTACTTTCCAGCGATGTATGGTGGCGGATGTATGGTGGCGATCTTTCACGACATGATCGAGGATTCCATGTAGGTATTCATGGATGACTTTTCTGTCTTCGGGTATTATTTTGATCATTGTCTCTCCAACCTTTATAGGATTATGGCTCGATGTGTCGACACCAAACTAGTCCTCAACTGGGAGAAGTGTCACTTTATGGTACGCGGGGGCATCATTCTAGGACATAGGATCTCGAGTGCGGGGATCGAGGTCGATCAAGCTAAAATTGAAACCATTTCTAATCTTACCCTGCCCACTTCTATGAGATCCATTAGTAGCTTCTTACGATATGCAGGTTTTTATCGCCGGTTCATTAAAGATTTCTCAAAAATTGCGCGACCGATGACTAAGCTACTAGAGAAAGACCCTCCATTTGTCTTCTCTAAACAATGTATCGAGGCATTTGATCTTCTAAAAGACAAAGTCGTTAACGCCCCGATCATGATTGCTCCCGTTTGGTCTTTGCCATTCGAATTGATGTGCGACACGAGCGAATATGCCGTAGGAGCAGTGCTTGGACAACGGAAGGAGAAGCACTTCAACCCGATCTACTATGCGAGCCGGACCTTTAACACTGCTCAGGAGAATTACTCTACCACGGAGAAAGAGTTATTAGCTGTGGTGTTTGCATTTGATAAGTTTAGGTCATATCTTGTTCTGTCCAAAACAGTCGTCTACACGGATCATGCTGCCATTCGTTATCTTTTCAGCAAGCAGAATGCTAAGACTTGTCTTATCCGATGGATCATGCTGCTTCAAGAGTTTGATATTGAAATCTGTAATCAAATGGGGCCGAGAATGTAGCGGCCGATCACTTGTCATGTCTTGAGAGAGCCGAGATTGGATATGTTGGGGTCAACATCAATGAACATCACTTTTCACGTCTTGAGAGAGCCGAGATCAGCCGATCACTTTCCCGATAGAGAATCTTTTGTTTGTCAAAGTCCAGGATTACGGCTACCCGTGGTTCGCCGATATAGCGAACTTCCTCGTCGATGGTTCCCTCCCTAGGAGGATTTCTCACCAGCAAAAGACGAAAGTCTTTGCTGACGTAAAGTTCTATAACTGGGATGACCCGTTTCTTTTTCGTATAGGTGCTGATCAGCTGGTGAGGAGATGCGTAGATGTTGAAGAGGGGTGGTGGATTTTCAGCCACTGTCATGAAGGACTGACAGGAGGTCACCATGATGTTGTTCTTACTGCTAAGAAAGTCTTCGATTCAGGATTCTATTGGCCTTCGAATTTCAAAGATGCTCATGCATTCGTTAAAAGCTGTGACCGATGCCAACGTGTCGGTAACATCTCATCCCGAAATGAGATGCCCCAAAATTCTATTCAGTTTTGCGAGGTTTTTGACATTTGGGGTATTGTTTTTATGGGCCTGTTCCCATCGTCTAGAGGGAACAAGTATATACTTGCGGCAGTTGATTACGTCTCCAAGTGGTTCGAGGCCAGAGCCTTGCCCACCAACAACGCCCAAGTTGTATTGAGATTTCTGAAAAATATTTTCTCTCGTTTTGGCGTGCCGAAAGCCTTGATCAGCTATCGATGTACTCACTTATGCAACGCGCAGATTGAGAAGGCGATGCAACGTTATGGGGTCATCCATCGGCTTGCAACTTCCTACAACCCATAGACCAATTGACAGGTGGAAGTGAGTAACCGGGGCATCAAACGCAATATTGAGAAGACGGTTGGGCTAAACCGAAAGGACTGGTCTGACAAATTAGATGATGCTTTGTGGGCTTTCCGTACAGCTTACAAAACTCAGACCAGTTCCACACTGTTTCAGATGATTTATGGGAAAGCCTGCCATCTGCCTGTTGAGTTGGAGCACCGTGCTTCTTGGGTGCTTCAAACAGTTAACCTCGATCTTTCATCCGCGGGCGAGAATCGTTTCCATCAGTTGCATGAGTTAGAGGAGCTGCGTGATCATGCATATCCGCATTCATATAGTTATAAGCACTAGACGAAGGAACTGCATGATCGTAAGTTGAAGGGAAATAAGAAGTTCAAGTGTGGGGATCGGGTTTTACTATAAAATTCGTGATTACGGTTTTTTTCGGGGAAGCTGAATTCGCGATGGTCAGGCCCGTTCACCACTACTGAAGTATTCCCGTATGGCACAATTAAGATTGAAGACGAAAGTGGGAAGTTCAAGGTGAACGGTCACAGGTTGAAGCACTACATAGGAGAAACGGTTGCAGTGCAGACGATAGAGGTCTTGTACCTCAATGCCTTTACTGATGAATAGGCGTGATGGAGGGGTCAGGCTGAGAACCCGTTAATGTAGGTCCCCCCGGGGGCGTCGGCGATCGATACGAGACCCGCACGAGGTCTAGGAGTGCGGAATCCTCCTAGACTCGTTTATGGTGTACAGGCGAATAACACAAACACATACACGACCAAATACACAAACAAATACTAGAACGAGATAAACAAATCTGCAGATTCATATATAAAATAATCACGTTACATACCGTAACAAAAACAGAAAACACGACTGACCCGAGGTGAGCTCTACCTCGGGTCGTCTCACACGACTCTATTCTCTTACTCTCTCTCAATAAACAAGCTGCTCAAACACACACTGATTTCTAGATTAATCTAAAACTAGACATGACACAACAATATATAGACCAAACATTCTCGGGCCTGGGCTTCATTAGGCGAAGTTGTGCTAACTTCGCCTAAGGCGAAGTTGTGATAACTTCGCCTAAGGCAGAAGTTGTTACAACTTCGCCGTTGGCGAAGTTGTTCTAACTTCGCCTAAGGCGAAGTTGTGCTAACTTCGCCTGTGGCGTTCCGCTGGTCAGAATTGCATAGCGACGGTCACAAAATGCACCAACAGTCTCCCCTTTGACCGTTGCTCTCAATTCTAACAAAACACGAAAGATCATCTGTTACAAAACATGCATCAACAGACTCCCTCTTAACTGATGATCTTCTGTTTGCAGTCAACCAGCCGTGTCTGGAACTGTCCTGTAGCTTCACAAATCTACCAATCACCCAGCGTCTTCCATATCAGATCTCCCCTTCAGTGTAAGCTTCTCCGACTTTAACGATTGAGGTCTTTGTAATGCATGCATCCCCGTGCCAATAGATCATCTCAACCAATCACGTGAGTCCATCTGACTTCACCAACACGTGAAGTTGGGCTTCCTCCACAACTTCACCAACTCGTCGGCATATGATAAGTTTTTAATCTTCAACTACTCAACATCAAGTGATCAATTTCATCACAAAACCACCCTGACAGAATCTAACACACGACCATTAAAAAATCTGAAGCATCTTCAATCACCAGGGATAACGATCAGGAACATAAACACTTTAATTCCCGGTTAAATCCAACTTGTTCCAGAATCTTCACTCTAATAAATAAGCATCACGTTTCAGGATCCAATTCTCGAACGCCTTGAAGATAACATAAATAATATGCTCTGAACGCAATCCAGTAATGACGAAAAACCTTCAGTTCAATTTGACTTTCTTCGGTTGGTCACCACAAACAACAACAATTTCATTGCCCACAAACACCCGAATATGTGTCAATATCCAGTTACAAACAATAACCCATTCACAACCTCAACTCCAAATCAGAGTTGACACGTATTTGTTCACACGTAAAACCAAAAGATAACAAGATCACTCGTTGACGGAACAACATCTTCGGTCTCACAATAATCGTGTACACCCGGCCATACAGACGAAAACTCCAATTTTTTTTTTTTTTTTTTTTTTTTTTTTTTTTTTTAACTTCACCTGGCTGCTAACTTCGCCTGGCTGCTAACTTCGCCTGGCCATAACTTCGCCGAGAAGTCAACTTCGCCTAAAGTCAACTTCGCCTGTACATAACTTCGCCTGACCTTATATCTTCGTTGAAACCCTACGAACAGTGACGGCAACTTCGCCTGATGAACAATAACTTCGCCTGAAGAACTGTTCGGCCAGAAACGTGCCAAAAACACCAAAACGCAGATCTCGAACCATAGCGTAAGAGCCTAAGGCTCTGATACCACTTGTAGGTCCCCCCGGGGGCGTCGGCGATCGATACGAGACCCGCACGAGGTCTAGGAGTGCGGAATCCTCCTAGACTCGTTTATGGTGTACAGGCGAATAACACAAACACGTACACGACCAAATACACAAACAAATACTAGAACGAGATAAACAAAACTGCAGATTCATATATAAAATAATCACGTTACATACCGTAACAAAAACAGAAAACACGACTGACCCGAGGTGAGCTCTACCTCGGGTCGTCTCACACGACTCTAGTCTCTTACTCTCTCTCAATAAACAAGCTGCTCAAACACACACTGATTTCTAGATTAATCTAAAACTAGACATGACACAACAATATATAGACCAAACATTCTCGGGCCTGGGCTTCAGTAGGCGAAGTTGTGCTAACTTCGCCTAAGGCGAAGTTGTGATAACTTCGCCTAAGGCAGAAGTTGTTACAACTTCGCCGTTGGCGAAGTTGTTCTAACTTCGCCTAAGGCGAAGTTGTGCTAACTTCGCCTGTGGCGTTCCGCTGGTCAGAATTGCATAGCGACGGTCACAAAATGCACCAACAGTATCCCCTTTGACCGTTGCTCTCAATTCTAACAAAACACGAAAGATCATCTGTTACAAAACATGCATCAACAGTTAAACCAAGCGCTCTCGGGAGGCAGCCCGAGTTTTCGTTTATCTGTTTTATTTTTGTTACAAAGGATCCTCCGATTGAAGCCGCTCGTACTCAATCTCTATTCGAGCAGCTGATTTAAGGGTATTCTATTTGTCTTAATTTATAATACAAAAATAAAAAAAATTATAAATAAAAATATAAAATTATAAGAATACAAAAACACAAAAATATGTTTATTTATGTTTTTTTCTGTTTTGTACGCCGCTACATGCGAGCGAGTTTGAGTTATTGCAGGTATTATTATGCGCTTGGTAGCTTTTATAGCGTTTTGGAACTGGTTCTCCTGAGATTGCGGTCGTGAATGAAATGCTATACGGTCGTTCAATTGATACACAGCTGGTGAAGATTCTGCATATAAACCAAGGGAGTAACTCGTTCTCTGTTTTATTCTTGAATATTTTAATTTTAGTTTTTATTTTATTTTATTTCTTTTCCTTGGTCTCATCGAGGACGAATTCGTTCTAAGTGTGGGGATGGGAGTTTATTTTACTTAGTAGTAGAAAATTAAAATATTTAAAAAAAATTAATAATAACATTTTTGCACTCTTTCGCTGAAAAATATGTCGGTTACTTAAGTTTGACGGACATATACTTGTATATGTTTCGTCCTGTTATCTTTTTGTAGACATACGGGATAGTAATTAACCTGAAAACTGAAAGTGACTGGGGCGACTATTGTGTGTTTTGTTCTTTCGCTGAAAATTATGTCGGCTACTTAAGTTCGAGGGACATATACTTGTATATGGTTGGTCCCGTTATCTACCTGTAGACATACGGGATAGCCATTGACCCGAAAACTGAAAGTGACTGAGGCGACTGAATTTGAAAAAAAAAATAAAGAATAAAAAAGTTAAAACATAATAATAAAAAAATGTCCCTTGGAAATTGTTTTTTTTTCTACGTTAAGCAGGAAATGATATTATTACCGTTGTGTTAACAAGCTCTCGGAACTTTTGAAAAATATATAATAATAATAGTAATAGAAGATATTGTTTGCATATCTGATTTGGGATGTGTCGGTAGGCCCAACTAGCTTTGATAGTCCTCTTTAGCATATTTAATATACCTAATAATTTGAGAAACGGTGAAACCGAATTTCGATAATTAGGGAGGATTACCATAATCTAATAACTTTGAGATGGTAAGACTTAGATGCACTCAAACCAGCACACCACCACATGTCCATCTTTTTACGAGCTTAGAAAATAGTTATATTTATTTATGTTTAAAAGAATCTTGCAAAAGCATGAAAGATAACAGAAAAAAAGAAAGTACAAATAAAAGATGCAAAAAGCATCCAAAAATAGTAAAAGAGGCCAAAGTTTTCCAAACTAGACAGGGCTGAGAGTTTACACGTTGCCAAGGGGATGATGACTCTAAGGTTATCGCTATTGGTGCTTGAAAGTTCTTTGTCAATAAATATCAAACTAGGGATTTATAGGACAAAGTCAAATAATATTTAGGAATAGCTCATACAGCTTCCACATGACAATTCATCCATCAAATTTCACCGAGTGCATCTACTTAGCACCATCAATAAGTCCTTGGCTTATGGTGATTTGTCGAACCATTCTGCTTCGACTCAAGTTCTTCTAGCTCTCTTTGTCTGAGATGGGGTAGATGTAGTCGTAGCTTTTGAACTTAAAACGCTTAATGCAATTGGGTGCTTGATTGGTTAGTGGTTGGGTTTAAAGTGGACAAATATACCGGCAATCGCGGTCAATATGTCGAGCTGTTATATTGTTTTAATAATGTTAAATAATCTGGGTGTTTGTTGCTTTCACTTGGTTATGATCCTGTGTAGATTTATTTTTCATGGACAAAAAAGGTTTAAGTGTTGGAATATTTGATGTGGTCTAAATTATATATAAATATTATAACTATTTCCTACACTTTTGAGTAGTTATTGAGATGGTTTTTATTGAATAATACTTCTAAGTGACTCATAATTCAAATTCTAATGGTTTTATGAGCCAACGAGCTAAATAGAGTAATTAAAACTAAACTTGAGACCAACGAGTGATTTATTATTTATTTTGACTACGTATAATCCAATAATAGTCTGTAGTAAATTTTGATGTTGGTACAAAGAATTATTTGATTTAGAGTCTTACTCTATGAATATATATGTACTAAAATATCTTTATTAATTTGTTTGCAGAAGGGATTAAAAGGCCACGATATGGAATTAAAGCCCATGATTGGGAATGGATTAAGTAATCAAACAAAATAATAAAAGGCCTTCTTACGCAGCAGCAGTGGGGGGCAACTTGCAAAAAAAAGTCATCGCACAACAATTAAATAATTATTGACAGCCGCAAAAGTTTGAGAGAGGGAGAACCCTAAGGCCACACACAGAAGGTGTGAAAAGAGGAGGAGGAGCAAGATTGGATCAGTATTTGATTTGTCTATTATTTGGTCCTACTTGTTAAACATTGATTTGTTCATTCAAGAATTATTAGGCATGAGTTTTGCTACTGAAATTGTTTCGTTTTATTATTATGAGTAGCTAAGTATTTGCACTATCTAGGTTCAGATGAATATTGATTTTGTTTGATGGTTTATTTGGTTTGATTTATCACATGACGTATTATTATTGAAAGACTTTATTTGATTTGATCTTTGGTGTGTTAAAATATTGTTTTTATTTAATTATTGTGTGTGATTTTGCGTATTACTTTGATTGATTGATTGTGTGTCGTTCGGTTAGGGTTCTACATTTAGGTCATAGACTTGGTGTTTTTGATCTTGTCATGGTTAGTACTACCATAGGAATCTTGAGTGCAATTAATTATTAAAATTCAATAGGTTCACCTTCCTTGTGTCTGAGAGGTAATAGGGAGTCGGTTTGTCTCGCGTTTTTATTCGGTTAGGTTAGAATTGCGCGAGAGTGACTTTTGGTCTTGTCCAGTTTAGTTTGACGTGCAAATATGTGACTTAGATCGGGTTAGATATTGTTACCCCTTCATTGTGTCGTTGAGTCTAAGAGGAGATGCGTCATTATGGTACCTTAGTAATATTTTTCCCAGTGCATTTATTCAATCTTCTAAGATTTGTGAGGGTTAGTTGGTGAGACAGAGAGGTGAACTAGCGAACTTTAATGAGCCGTAGTTGATTATTTCAAGATCCTGGTGTCATGTGATTAGTTAATTCTGTTAGTTGTTGAGCTGTCAATAGGATTCTTGCCTAGGTAGTCGTTTCTCCATATTTGTTAAGAGCTCTGTTAGTGCCGTTAAGTTTTCCAGATAGTTTCGTTAAGTTAAGTTAAGTTAGTTTAAATTAATTAAAATAAAATAAAATCAATTAAATATTATTAGGTAGGACTTGGATTAGGGTTTATAATCTGAGCCGTGCTCACGTGTCTTCGAGTTCGATATCCGGATTTTCCTCATCTTTGCTATACGCGACCGGTACACTTGCCGTTTGTGTGAACTAGGATAAGTTGTTTGGTTTTTAAAGCTTAGTTGCTATTCGTGTTTTATATATATATATATATATATATATATATATATATATATATATATATATATATATATATATATATATATATTCGCACATCAGATATAGTCTTAAGTGTTTGCAAAGCGTTTTATTATAATTTTATCACCTGCTTTTATGTAATTAATTCTGGATATGTATGTAAGCGTTTGGGATGATTATAGCATCTTTATGTATGCAATTAATACCGGATATGGTGTTAATTCTAGATATGTTTGTAATCGTTTGGGATTATTATATCATCTTGATGTATGCACTTAAACTTAATGTAGTCTTAGGCTTTTATTAAGCGTTCTATGTGTGATTCAGTTAAAGCTAAGAAGGCAGGGGATAAAAAGAATGATGTTAAACGAAAGAGTGTTGATAAGAATACTAAACAAGTTGATGCCAGAGTGAAAAAGGTTAAAACAAAACATGTTGAAGCAAACTCTTATTCAGACTTTGAAGCTTCAATCAACAAGTTGTTAAACAAAGAAGCGGAAAGATGTAGAAGACAGTACCTCTAACTCGGACTTTCAAAAACTTAAGAAGAAAGTCATTAAAGAAAAGAAGCCAGCTGAGAGGATACAAAGGAAAACTTTTTTTGAATTTATAAACAAAAAGTTGTGAGTCAGATGTGCACCATTTAACATTATTGACGCAGTGAGTGCAATGAACTTTGAACAAAAAGCTGGTTTGGAAGCAATGGGATTTGGGTCAATGTTAAGTACAAGTAAACCAAACTCCATCAATGTTGGAACATTGGTTGTTGATGAACTATGATCAATGTTGTAATGAATTGAACATTGTCAGCCGTGTTATAAGATAACACCAACAAAAGTTCATGAAGTGTTGGGGATACCAATGGGTAAAATACCAGTTTTAGACAGGAGTAGACCAAGATTGGAGGAATATGCAGAAAACATGTTAACACGCTCATGATACGCTCATACTATAAACACCAAAAATCAACCAAGTTAAACACTCCTAATATGCACACGCTTGTAACACGCTCGCAAACTAAACTAATCAATTATCATGTGATTCTCATAGACACTAACATAAAGATTACTATCCGATTAGAAACATAGTATACATCTACTGTCGATTAGTTCAAACAGAGAAAACATTTAGATTCACGATTGTCTTCCGTTTCAAAACCGTAGATCAAAAATCGGTTGAAAACTGGTTAGTATACTCAATTGATTTGTTTTCGGTACAAAAATTGGTTCGTATATAAGAAATTGATTTTGACTAAACTAAATATTAGGATCGTAACAATTTATAAGCAAATTACCAAATTTAGATTACGAATCAAAGAGACAATTGTACCCTTCTCGCTGAAAATATACGGAATCTTCTCAACTGATCGCAACTGAATCGAAGGTGTAGATCGACGCTCCCAGATGTCGCATATGTCACACCCCCATCTTAGGGCTGGGCGCATGACCAACAGTTGGTACCACATTTGTAAATATATCAGAGTTAATGTATTTAAAGCGGAAGTCTTGAAAACATATGGATTTAAAATATAATATTTACATTCACAAAAGACGGGATCAAAAGTTATCATTTAAGATTACTTGTTTTATTTACAAAAACACCATTGTTATAATATTACACTTTAAAAAAGATCCGAGCCATCGGATGTCTTGAGCACTTCGTCTTCCCAAGCTCTAATCTTGATTACCTGCAAAATGTTTAGAAAATACGTCAACAACGAATGCTGGTGAATATGCTTACGCCAAAATATTTTCTTTTAATTTATTACCCCTCGAGACTAGGTAGGTCTCGGCCCATCGTGGCTTAGGAATTACGAAGTTATAAAACAACAGAATTTATAAACTCGAGTCTCTACACTAAATACCCTAGCAAACACCGCAGCGTTCGACTTAGTTAAGTACCTATAAGTATACACAAGGTCATGTTTCCCGCAGGACAACGTAATTGTGACCAGGTGTGGTGTGCCCACCACATATGTAAGGATCCAAACAAACGTACACGATATCCTGAGGGCTAGTGCTTATACCTTTGTTTATAAATGTTTAAGAGACACGTAGTCTCATGTAAACCTTTTCACTTAACACATTTGACTTTATTTAAACAAGTTTGTAAAGTTTGGGGCGTATTCACCATTTTTATTTGGATCGGCTTCAAACACCGTCCGAGGGTCTTTCCCATTGCTATCTCGCACCTATAGTATGAGTATAACCTTTTGTTAGTCGGATATACAATCCAGCTCAAGTCCTTTAGTCTTTTATAATCTTTACCTCGATTATTTTATTTTAAAACGTTTAGTTAAAAAGTATTCTTTTTTCTTTTTAAACCTTTAGTTTAAAAATGTCTTTCTTTCTTTTATAAGATAACCTATAGTTAATCTTATTTTTATTTAAACCCTGCGTTTCTTCTTCTTTAAGAAACGTATACTTTTCTTTTTCTTTATTATTTAAGAATAGTCATTATTACTTAAATAATATTCTACAACAAAGAATTATATATAATCACACATATATATTTATATAATCATTTATATCTCTTTCTTTCCTTTCTTTTCTTTTCTTTGTTATATGTTCTTTTATTTTATCGAGGTATCGAGTATAACCCTGACTTAGGGTTTTAAGTCTTTAATAAAATTTTATTCGCCTTTATGCCTACCTTGGTTGGCTTATGAAAACCCTATACAATCGATCAGCACTTCGACGCCGCTTCGTTTTTCTTATTCTCCTTGGTCAACACTATCTTTTGACACGTTTATCAAGGAACCAACTCTTCACGGCACGTTCTTCAAAATGGCCGTCGGGATGGTAGCACCTTCTTGATTGAAACGTCGGTGGTAAGCGGCACGAATATTGAGGAATGGACACTGAAATCGACGAATCAAGGCACGAACTTCGAGGTAATCGAGGGTATGATTCTTGGGTTTAGAGAGATGATATGTATGTGAAAATTTGGTGTGAAATGGTTTGAACCCGAGATTGCTATTTATAGACAATTTCAGGGGCCCATCGCGATACGCGTATCGCGACTTAGGCTTGGCCAGTCACCAACTAGACCTCCCACGTGGCAGGCGTTGTACCACGTGTTGACATATGGTGACACATGGCGGACGTGCTGCCACGTGGTGGACGTTATGCCACGTGTGGACATGTGGCATACCACGTGCTCCATGTGTCAGACAACCCATCGCGATATGCGATGGGTTTCGCTTCTGATGCATCGCGTTTCGCGATGGGTCAGGAAAACCATAATTTTCATTTTAAATCCTATGGTTTAGATTTTGACAGTGTTGGTCTTTTGACTTTAGAAACTTGATATTTTTGATCTAATATTTTCACGGTGTTACATCCTCCCCACCTTGAGATAAATCTCGTCCTCGAGATTGCTTCCTAGAACAAGTGGGGGTATTTCTTCTTCATTTCAGATTCAAGTTCCCAACTGTATTCGGGACCTCTTCGTGAGTCCCATTTTACTTTCACGATTTTTAAGGTTTGTCTCTTTAATTTCTTTGTTTTCGAATCTTGTATTTGAATTGGTCTTTCCACAAATTTTAAGTTTTCATTTATTTCAACATCTTTTAATGGCATAGATAGAGATTCGTCGGCTAAACATTTTCACAGATTTGAGATGTGGAATACATCGTGTATCCCTTTCATTTCCTCGGGTAGTCGCAATCGGTATGCAACAGTACCAATTCTTTCAAGTACCTCGAAGGGTCCAACGAATCGAGTACTTAACTTTCCTTTCTTTCTGAAGCGAACTACGCCTTTCCATGGCGAGACTTTCAAAAGAACTTTGTCACCAAAATTGAATTCCAGTGGCTTACGACGGACATCGGCGTAACACTTTTGGCGGTCACGTTCCCTCTTAAGTCTTTCTCGGATTTGTAAGATTTTGTCGGTGGTTTCTTGGATTATTTCGGGTCCAGAAAATTGATTGTCTCCGGTTTCAGACCAGCACACGGGCGTTCTACATTTTCGACCATATAACGCCTCGAAGGGTGCGGCTTGAATACTTGTGTGATAACTATTCTTATACGAGAATTCCATTATGGGTAACTTCCACCTAAGTCTATTACACAAGCGCGGAGCATATCTTCCAACGTTTGAATTGTCCTTACTCTTTGCCCGTCGGTTTGTGGATGATAGGCGGTGCTAAGGTTTAGCTTTGTACCTAAGGCTTGTTGGAAGCTTTTCCAAAAGTGAGACGTCAAATGCAAGGTACATAAATAGTTTTCCGTTATAGAATTTAGAAAACTTAAATCCCTTTTAAAACAAGTTTAACACCATCCTTTTATACAACACTCGAATCACTTGGGAACTCGATGTGGGATAAAGGTCACCTAACCACATCGGAGTGAGTTTGAGGTGGTTTTGCCAAATTTGTGGGATAAAGGTCACCTAACCACTTGTATGTGCAAATTCACATGTGTGTGTAAGTAGGATTACTTGATTTGGAAACCATGTGAATACGTTACCGAAGCGTGGCGTACAAAGGTGTTGATGGATTAAACATGCCAGCTAAACATATGATGTTTAACCGATCCAATAGAACTAGAAGTTGCAAAGGGTTGCAATCGTCAGACGTTGACTACCTTGTTTATTCAATTGTAGGATAAAGGTCACCTAACTACTATGTGAATGTAACGTTGGGTTCTAGATTTTAATCATTAATTGTCTTAAAGACACAAAGGATATTAAAGATTAAAATTAGTTAATCGATATCGGAAATACTAAAACTGAGCTTTGTTAAATTATGTAGATGGTAGCCATTGGATGGCAGTTAAGAGCATATTGAAATACCTTCGAAGGCCTAAGGATATGTTTCTAATATATGGCTCTGGTGAAGAGGAACTTGTTGTAAAGGGTTACAAAGCAAATAACAAGCATTAGGATTCTGGAAATTGTGAGTCATTATGCGGCTTAATCACCTGGGTATTCATAAGCATGAATATTTCACTCGCTTTTAGAGCAAACCCAAAGTCATTAAACTTGATCATTGTTGTACTTAGTACAATCCAAATTACTGACTTGATCAAAATCCGTTGTTAGTCATGCATCTGTCCTCCCCTGCGCGCGTCTCATTACCAATAAGAAACGGACCCCAGGGGATACAATGTATGTAAGCCGACAGATGGACTCGTGCATACTCAGTCTTAGTAAAGGAAACTTGATGCATTGCTCAAAGTTATAAAATTCTCAAAATTTTGATCAACACATAATGGTTTAAGTCAAGTTGGAGTGATTTGGCAAAAATCAAATTAAGCTTGAACTGAGATTAAAGGCTGATAGTTTCTGATATTTTGTGCGATAATTGAACACTTAATCATATCACAAAAATACTTGAAGACATGTTATAAGATTTAAGTGGACAACAATATCAATGACCGACTTAACTCCAGTCATAATATCGCTGAAATATAAAACTGTGATAGAAGGGCAATTCAGTCAATATGATTCTCTGCTCAAACTCAACAAAAATCCAAAAATATGTACTGCTTTTGAAAAACCATACAAAAACACAAAAACATTTTGTGTTCTATGTTTTTAGTTTCGGATATTTCTTATGTAAGTATTTTAAATCAAAAGATCGAAATACAAAAAGGTTTTGCGTTTTTCATTTTTACATATAATTTATTTCTTTAAGTTAAAGTGTTTCAAAATATGAAACGTTTTAAGGTGTTCGATTATCGTGATAAAAAACTTCAGTAATTAGTTTAAATTAAAATTAGCAATCTTTATTATTTAAATTCTTTAATTTTTTTATAATGATTTAATTCTTATAAATATTTATTTTCATTTATTAATTTAGTTATTCATTTAAAATTAAATAAAGTATAATTCGTTAATTATGAATAACGAATTAGGTTATTCTAACGAATTACATCGTAGTTCGTTACTCTAATTCGCTTCTACACTCTGTACGAATGACTTCGTTTCGCTATGCATATTTTAACGAATTAGACAATAATTAAAATCTGATTCGTCATGACACGTGTTATGTTACTCTAACGAATCATCTGATTCGTTAATTCAAAATTCAAACGAATCAGATGATTCATTACATTGAAAAACGTGTAGTGTCAGACTATTTAGGGAACTGTGAAGGCAGTTTGCTTCACTATTCACACTTCATCTCCCTCATAAGCACTCTTACTCTGGCCATTTTTCTCAGAAATTTCGTTCTTCATTAAATCAATTTATGATCATATTTTCTTGTTTCTAAGGTATACCCGATCATATCTTCGTGATTTTTGTCATATATAATGACAGTTTGATTGGTTAATTATGAGGTTTATGTTGATCAATTCCTCATGGTGATAATGGAAAACATGAATAATATGATAAACCTATAATTATATGTGTACCTGTTTATAGCATAGAGAGTACTAACCGCATCGGAGAAGGATGTAGGCGACATAGTTGTCATCTTGATCGAGTTCCCCTTTAGGATGTATAGTTAAGGATGGTTAGGGTTCTTGAGAGGAACCCGGTTTAGGAGAGAGGAGGCACACAAAATTATAATGTGTGTGTAATTAGGTTATGATGTTAATATTAATCTCTCTTTATATACACCCAAGGGGAACCCTTTATTAGTTAATTATAGGTAATATGGTCCATCAACAATTACCAAACTAATATATAATAAGGTATAGTTAATATTTTGATCTATTATAATATAAATGATTATAATGGCCATATATAATTATATATTTAATCTTACATTCTCCCACTTGGCCAAGTAATCATTTATTATGAGTATTAGATAAGCCTGATCAGGAGTTAACACTCATTTTAGCTTTAAACTTGAACTGGAGCAGAGAAATACAGTCATTGAATTGAACATCAGCTTAAGACCCCCATTAATCATACTGCAATTCTTATTCAAAACCTAAGTAGTTATGATCAAAATTTTCAAGTAAGCCCTTCAGAACGTTTGATTTGTATATTTAATTCGTCTATATGTCATTATGCATGCAGAACATATTAAGAGGCGTACAAAATCAAAACTGATGAGGAAATTTAATAGTTAATCATTCATAGTACGATATGCAGTTGTACGTGGTCATTAATAAACCCCTCATGATTATAAGTGCTTTCATAATACTTATGGGTAATAGACCTTTAGTTATAGGATCCTTAAGCATATCATGAATGTATTCGATATGAAAATTTAGATTCCTCAATTCGTTCATAAACGAATAATTAATTTCATATCAAAATTTAATGCAGCACCTATCAAACTGTTACTGTTTGAGAAAACATGGTAGCTGACGTTATCACAATTAGTCTTCAATATATAAGTTATTTGGAGTTTAATAAAACTTATGAGTCCAGTAATAAATATTCAACAACATTTATTGACAACAACGTTGTAATTAATCAACACATTATGTTGTTATGACTTAGATTGTTGTTATCAGTTCATTATGACTCCTCCATGAGATAGATTTGTCTACTGACAAAAGAATATATCCCGAAAATTACATTTTCTTATCTTTGAATATGACAAAGTTTAGAGTAATCTACCGGTTTGAATTCTCACTTCTTCTTTTAAATTATAGTCTTTCGTTTCTTTTAAAGATATTTTAATACTCTTTTAGATGTGTCACATTAATCTAGGCATATCTAGTGTGTTACAATTTTGAGTAATATCTGAACGAGTATAGACTTGAACCTACATAAGGTTTCTACTTAATGAAGCATAAGGTAATAATCTCAATGATCCTATTATCCTCTAAATAGAGCAATATTGTTTGTTACGTGTGTAAGGACCCATTTAAGATAAAACTTATAGAACAAAACTAATGTCCCTTTGGGTCTATCTCAGAATGTTATGATATCTATTATGTAAGGGATATCTTTGAGATATTTCATATCAAAGTGTGTGAACAATGCTTTGACTTATGTAACATATACTTGTCAGAAGAATGCCATCTATATAAGGACAAGTTTGTTTTTAGTTGCCCCCACTCATCTTGAGGTAGGTACATTAATTCTCGTGGTTTTTGATGAAAATAATTGTATAAATATTTCATCAAATTTTGATGTTTGCATTAACCCATATATGGATTTTATTGACTTATAGACTAAATGTTCATTAACCTTCAGTTTATAACATTTAGGTTGTTTTATGAGCATGTAGATATGTAAGTCAGTTATTAGGGAAAGTTGTTTTAATGTTCTTCTAAAGTAGCTCTTTAACTATTATAAGCTACTTGAACAGTGTTGATCCTCAAATAAATGTTTTATAATATAGGTTATAAGATTCTTTGATGATTTATTCCCTTTTGAATCTAACCTTTAATAATCAATTATGTTTCTTAGTGTCTTAACGTTTGTGTCAGGATTTAGTTTAGTTATGAACACCTTTAGGTGATTCAACCAAATCTCAAAACGTTAGCGACTTATGGAGTCAATTATGATTGACGATAATGGTTTAATTATAAGGGGTATGATCATTAAACTTTCCAACATCCAATTCAACTTTAGTTAGGGAGGTTACATAAGCATCAAATTTAGTATGTTTTAAAACCTAGATGGCCTCCTAAGTTGATTATTGGGTAATTTTAAAGTCTCGGTTTTATGGATTAGCTCTTGGTTAGGTTGCTATCACTTTCAGGATTCTAAGTGTGTAAGAGTTGATGCAGTATGGTGTACAAGAGGTTTAATTGGAGTTAAATTTGGAGTCAAATTTAGTAACTCTCTTCCCCCCGCCTCTTGTACTTCTAACAAGTCATTGTAAAGACTTTTACTGCTTCCACTGACCTTAGAAACCTTTAGGAAATTTACATGCTTATGGCCAATATTTAAAGACCAATATATTCTAATAGAGAAACAAGTTAATAATATAAGTTGTTGGAGTTTCTCTTGTTGAGGATTAGTTTAGTAAGAAATCCAAATTTTCCCACTTTAAGCAACAATGAAACTTTTGTAAAAGATTGTAAATTCTAAAGAGATAAGTTATGATAGAATAGTATTGTGATGGAGCAGTGTCTTGTACAAGAGGTGTAATTGAGATAATATAAAGTTTTCACTCCCTCACCTCTTGCAAATCTTGTAAGTTATGATTAAGACACTTAAGGCTCCCACTGATCTTTAATATCTCTACGAAAAATACAAGAGAAGTTTCAATGATGTACGTGACGTGGGAATCTATTATATATATGTTAGACTTGATTTGATTTTATTAACGTCCAGATGTCATAGTAAACTTAGGGACATATTTAGAAGAAATCTTATTAGGTATATAAGAATGGATCTCTTTAAGACCGTGGATCATAGACGATCGATTGGATACATGTAAATAGCCTTTTAAATGATAAAGAATTATGTCAGAATATTCCATTTGAATAAGTTCCATGAATGTAAGTGAAATATAACTTCTGGTGGACCCATACTTATTTCTTAAGCCAAATAATGTTTAGGGCATCTAACACGTGATTTAAATCACTAAGAATGAGATTATGAAAAATCACCCTCGTCAACAGTATCATGATTTCTCATGAAATTTGGTTTTAATGGATGAATTTTATAGGTCTCATTTGTCTTTTGTTAAATTTTTATTTTCATGATAACAAAAGTTGTGAAAGTATATAATATCATCTAGTTCTATTTTATAAATGTTTCAATCTAGATATTGATAACAAATAATATGAGAGTTTAAGGTAAGAGTGACTTTATGTTGACTATGCAAACCTCATAACTGTCATATTGTAGCTTAAGTATGATACTAAATTCTGATTAGTCTCCAGAATATTTAAGGTATCATAAAGCGTAATTAGAAGACAGTTTATCATGGCTCTAATAATCTTAACATTTAAATTTGGTCACCAACACTCATGTTAGTTATTTGTTGATATTAGTAAAGAAACTCATAGAACTAGACTCAACCTATCACGTGTTAATTGGAATATTAGGATTAGCAGACTTAAATATCATTAATATACGACTACTGTTTTAGCCATATGTTCTTTTGTATTATGGATAGTCTTGTTGCTTATGCCTAATGTAATGACATATTTTTGCAATGAGACGTATCCTTAGAGAACTTAGAGCTGGAAGTAATACTTGTATTTTGTCTATGAACCTTAGAATTATCCTCTTTTAGGTTTTAGTGATAGTGAGTTGAATAACATCTTATTTCTAGTACCAGACATTTATTTTCGTGTACATATGTTGCTGATCAACACACTCATTTTCCTTTGGTACTTTTGAGTGTTATAGTTGATTCGTAATGCACCAAATTGTACTATTGAAAATTTAGTATGTGATGTACTATAAAATTGTATTTATTTTCATGTGCGAACCCTTAATTTTATGGGTCATGGAATTGTACATTATGATTTATTCAGGAATACCATTTAACCTTATAGTTAGAATTTAGAAGGAATGCATGTATCGTATGAGTTATTTTGATTAGTCTTAGGAAAAACTAAATCAAGAATAACTCTAGTGATGACATTTATTTAAATAAGTTCTTGATTATCATTATCATAAGATACATAATGATTGACTTATCCCATTTATTATGCTCTAGTTTTTTAATAGAATGATTGTTATTAGAAAGAGTAGTAGGATAGTCATATCATGTCTTAATGGATAATTAAAACTGAGAAGAGCTAAATATTATTGAAACTCTTTGTGATGTAAAACTTATATTATGTTTTAATATTAGAGTGGATGATTTGAATGAGATAGTTATTTATAGAAGAAAATTATAGTGAGTAATGTCATGGAATATTAAAATAACACAAATTAATATTTATGATCATTAGATTAATGAAGGATCATTAATGTAAGGATAATTATATTTTATTGAAGATGTGATATGTCTATTATTAACATCAAACTAATAGACTATAATTAAAAGTTCTACTTAAACAAAAAATAAATCACCTTTGGGCAGAATTAAAATTTATTTAAGTATGTGTGCATAACAATTGTATCACATCACCTTTGGGCAGAAGTGAGACAATTATTTTAATTATGCGCGTGCTAGTTTTGCTAGATAAAAATGTAACACGTCACCTTTGGGCTGAAGTGAGACATTTGTATCATCTTAGGCAAAAACTAACAAAAGCTTTTGTTTGACTTGAATGATATGGTAGATGTAACACATCACCTTTGGGCAGAAGTGATACATCAAAATTCACTCAAGTTAAGCTTTTTATGTTTTGTAAAAGATTTTTAAGTTATAAGTATTTACAAAACATTTAATTAGTTAATAATAACCTGTTTAGATTAGAAAAGTTTTGGTTTTCAATTTTGTAATGAGTTCTCGATTCTAGTAATGAGTTATCGGTCAAATTATGAGTTCTCGGTTTTTATCAGGTTTTCGGTTTTTAATGGGATCTCGGTTTTAATGAGATTTCGGTTTTGATGAAATCTTAGTTTGACCGAGATTTCGGTAAGTATTAAAATCCAAAAATTATTTAAGGTAATAATATTTTGGTTCAAATTTTTAGAGATTAATTTTATCTCCAAGATTTGTTTAATTTTGAAATTTATATTCTTAATAATTATTCAGATTTCAAAAAATCTTTGGAGATGTGTTTTTCAATTATTTTAGGAAAAACACAATCATAATCTAAATTTTAACCAAAATATGTATTATTTTCAAAAAAACCCATGATGAACACGAAGAACATCACCGAAAAACCATAAATTTTAACAGGTTTTTAACCAAAAAGTTTTAAACAATTTATTTATAAACCGATTTCAATGAGTACAAGCATAAAAAATTCAAAATTAGGTTTTATCAAAACTTTAGATTCAAGTTTTCCGGTTTAAATCCAGATTTAATGGAAAACCATGAAGAACTGATTAAACAACATCGCTCTTGATACCACATGTTGATCAATTCCTCATGGTGATAATGGAAAACATGAATAATATGATAAACCTATAATTATATGTGTACCTGTTTATAGCATAGAGAGTACTAATCGCATCGGAGAAGGATGTAGGCGACATAGTTGTCATCTTGATCGAGTTCCCCTTTAGAATGTATAGTTAAGGATGGTTAGGGTTCTTGAGAGGAACCCGGTTTAGGAGAGAGGAGGCACACAAAATTATAATGTGTGTAATTAGGTTATGATGTTAATATTAATCTCTCTTTATATACACCCAAGGGGAAACTGTAACGATTCCGACGAAACCCGGTATACCCTAACCGGTAGACACTAGTTACGTCATACCTAATGTCGGGTACATGAATTACCACAGTAATTATACGAGAATACATGGGTCACTGTATTGATTGTACGTGAATATATAATTCATCGTATTGAATATGCGATCAATCGATCGATAGTTATTAAACCCGAACGAATCGAGGGTTCAATTATAGACGATATCTATAATATTTATTGATGTTTACGAAGTATTAAAGCTTCGGGATAAGTGAATTAAAGCAAAGAAAAAGAATTTTCGATTTAATGTACGTCGGTACGTTAAACGAAACCTTTAATACCAAACCAAGCAAGAGACGATCGATCAAGCCGAAAAAGATGCGCGATAACTAATGATATGATGTTTTAAGTTAATAAATGTCATGGTTTAAGTTTTTAAAGTTTTTAAATCGATTTTATAGAAATTTCATTTTTAAGCCGAAAAACGACCGTTTTAGCCTCGTTTTAAGCCGAATTAAACATTTAACCGAAAAACGAACTGAACCAGATTATCCAAAACATTATCCGGATTACGAGAATCCAAATATGTGGCTAATATTGGAGAGGTGGGTCCCACCGCACCCCTCTACTAACTCCGATCGGAAATGGGGGGATTCCCCTAGCCCTTTCATTTTTTTTTTACAACAAAAATCTCTAGGAACTTCAATCCTCTCCACATCAAGATCATAAAAACCGAGATTTTATCAAGAAAACCGAGGTAAAAAGTTGAGTTATTTACGTTTCCATCTTCGTTTCTTGAGTTTGTTTGCAAGAAAATGAGGTTTCAAAGATGAAAACCGATTCTTGCGTGATCAAGTGATGTATACGGGTTATACAAGGGATCTTGGTCCAAGAAAGGAGTTAATCGAACCAAAAACGAATTTTTACGGTTTAAATCTTTGTTTTTGAATCATAACCGAAACTATAGTGTAAGAGGCTTGATCGTGAGTGTAACTTGCTTGGTATTGTGGTATGTTGGTTGTAGGTTCTGTATTTAGTGGTAAATAAAGCGGAAAGACGAGTTTGTAGCTTGTAGTGGCGGAAAACGAAAGGTATATTTGGTTTATGTCGGTGTATGTGTTTTTGAACAGATTGTTGGTCGTTTAGAGTTAGGTCATGAAATTTTTCAGTGATGTTCTACACATGAAAATAAGAGTTCTGTGATTTTTTGGTAATTTTTGGACAAAGGATGAATATTTGGTGAAGTTAATGCTCGGTTTTGGCCAAAAATGGTAAAAAATAGTTAAATATCATGAAAAATTCTGGAAAATTGCAGATAAGCTTTTCATATCATTTATAAGTCACACACAAAATTTGAGGTCCGTTGAAGAAGTCTAAGTAAACTTTTCGGTTAAACGAGTTCTAGGGATTTCTAGCTCGGTTTTAGTAAAAAGGGCATGTAAAAGAATATTTTGGTTCTAGAAAGATTACAGGGGACTATGTGGATGGCAGGGGACATCCAGGAAAAATTTGGGATTTTTCTAAGATCGTTTGGTATTTACGACATATTTAGTGTTTAAATGGTGTTTAAAAATAGATAAATAAATTTTAAATATGGAAATTAATTCTGGAAATATTTTAATAAAATTCCCCACTATCAAAAAGTCTTTTGTGCAAAATTTCAAGATCCGAGATTAAACGGATAATTATTTGTGCAAAAACAAACTTTTAAAGCTTAAAACGAGTGAACCGGTAAAGGTCGCTTAATCGAGCTGACTGGTGTATAAAAACCCTAAAAAAAATGGACTATTTTCATATAAATGAGTTAAACAAGTAAAAATGAATCATCCGAAAATAATTCGGATGATT
Source organism: Bidens hawaiensis (assembly GCF_021521415.1). Classification (NCBI taxonomy): domain Eukaryota; kingdom Viridiplantae; phylum Streptophyta; class Magnoliopsida; order Asterales; family Asteraceae; genus Bidens; species Bidens hawaiensis. The sequence continues at coordinate 1,997,880 of NW_027491051.1, forward strand.
TGAGTAATTTTAATCTATTTTAACAGTTTCCGGTACGCCAAAGACGGAAACGGGTCCCGCGGCCAATCGGGACGTCTAAACCGAGCTATAATTTCACATCTTTAATTAAATTATCACTCAACCACTATTTTCGGTTCGTGTGTGACCAAACTCATTTTTGAAACATAAAAACGGATAACCGTGCTAGGCACGCAAAACGAGAAAAACGACTAATAGTAGTTGTGACCTTGGAACTCTAAAGGACATCACAATCTGAGTCCGGAGAAGTGTTTCTGGGTTAACCTTGCCCCCAGAACGGGTACAGTGCTGGGTTAACAGTGCCCCCAGATGTACCGGTTAACTTGGTTAAAGTTATATTAATAATGAGTGTATAGTAACGATCGTAGGGATCATATTACAGATTGGACGTGTTAACTGATAATGATTGTTGTTACCTGCTTGCATGTGCTAAGGTGAGTTTCACGAGCCCCATTTTCTGAACTGATTTCTAATATTTTCTCGGGGCGGAAGCCGGATAAGGAACCGGGGAAGGAAATAATAAAAAGTACCGAGGATGCTGAAATTTCTAGAGCATCGGTTGATGATAAGTCTGACTTATTGGGCCATAGTTATGATAGTACCAAGTTAGATCTCTCGTTTGACATTAACCAGAAATATCTAATAACCATCCCTCCCAACTGAAATTGATAAATCCCCTACCCTACCAATACCGGTACCGTATATTCTAATAACCCCAGATGTTCACCTGAACCGTCGACCCTCACGTACGGACGGACCTGTACCTGAACCCATCCTTGTTCCATTAAAATAAAAATAAAATAATAATAATAAAATGGATAATAAATGAGCTGATAAAAATAATATATAGAAATATATATATATGTATTGCTCACTCTCCAACATATGAGACATACCACCTCCAGATCGAGAATTATTGATTTTAGCAAACCTAGAACGCCTGAGGACATTGGCTGAGCAAGTGATAGAGTTTCCCATAATAGTAATTAATAATATTTGAAGGCAACCCATGTAGCGCGATTACCTTGAACCTTGCAACTCCCTATGTTAACTTTACATCCGTTAGATGCCTATACCCATGTATACTCGAATAGAATGATTACCCATACACAAAGAAGTGTTGGAATCATTATAGCATAGTTGGTTGTTCGTTCGTAGGTGGTATACTGTGTATGCCGGATATACGAATAAACACGGATATTATAACTCCGTGGTATGTAATCGTTTGGTGCTCACGGTGAGCATGTATCGGTTATGCTGACATGCAGAAGGATATTGAAATCATGAATATTAAACATTGATTTTTGTTGAGAAAGATCTATATGTCAGATGGTGACAAGGGTTATGAACCACATTTTGACGTTAACCGACGTCAGGTTAAGTCCATATGTTATTATATTTGTGGGACATATATACTAGATGCCGGTATGTGTAATACATATGATAATATTTGGTGTGTATGTGTATCTGTTGTTATGATTGGGCTGGTAACGAGTTATATGGTGAGATTAGTATTGATTACTGCGTACGGGATGAGTACGGCAGATTGACATAAAAAGAGTAACTCCAATGATGGAGATTGATATGATCAGTTGATTGCTCAAGGATAGCAGATGATGATACCGAATGTTGTATCACAGATCACTGCTAGTGTTGATGCAAATGTGATCGCAGAATTATAGATCGAGCAATCACATGATTATGAATATTTCAACTCTTAGTGTTATTACTAAGAGTGATAATGTTCCACCGAATACTATTATGACTACAAGTATTAGTTATAAACTAAACATGAATGGTAGTCGTAATAAATTAGATCCGGTATGTAGGATATTTTGTTGGTTGTGTTAAGGAAATTATTAATAGTTTACTGATGGTAAAGGGAGGAATAGATTAGCGAGTGGATAGAAAAGATCGAAATGGTTAAGGATATTGGTAAGAGTCTAGAACATTGTGTAGTGAAATATGCTACAGATATGTTGGTAGATTATGTTGTATCGTGATGGAACACGATGGTACAAAAGTATAGTAAGGAAATTTTTACTCAGATGATATGGTCAGGATTTAAAAATTCTTGTGCTAGAGCACTTTTATTCGAGTAATTAAGTTCAGAGATTGGGAACTGAGCTATGAAAGATAGAAATGTTGTGTGCTGATCACTTAGAACACGCTAATAGTTTGAAGGAATTGTCATGTCTGGTAACATGGCTAATTACTTCTGAAACTAAGCGAAGTGAGCGCTATATAGGGGACTAACTCCATCGATAAGGAGTATAGTCAATCCTGTAAAATATACAACCTTTGGGAGGGTTGTGTCACAAGCCAGCACTGATATATTTGACTTTATGGGAAACGGACTGGAAGGATGTTAGGTGAGACGTCGAGTGTTAAAAAGAGAAATGATAAAGGTATAGTGCAAGATAAACTTGTGAATAAGTAGGTATGTCCTACAACCCAGAATTATACTAAGACTAGTTCTGGTGTGAAAACATGAACCGCATGAAGGGTCCTTCCCTAAATGTGGAAAATATGGTTATCGGCAGGAAGAAGAATGTCGAGTGATAGTAGGCCACAGGTGTGGCAAAGCTGGATGTAATGCCATAATTGTAGAACCAATTATAGCCATGTGAACCGACAACCCCAACCCATTCGTGTACAACCACTCTAAACCCAACAGCTCCAATAACAATCCCTCCAAAGAAATCAAATTACGCCAAACAGTTGTACTTGCTATGAATGTGGCAGTACAGAACGTTTCAAGAGAAATTGCCCAAAGTTGAACCAAGGTGTCATTGGAAGATGAACCTCACGACAAGCATCAACCTCTGATCAAGCAAGGAGCCGTGCTTTTGTGAGTAATTCGAATAAAGCACGTCATGATCCAAATGTGGTATTAAGTATGTTGTAGTTTTAAATCAATAGGCTTCAGCGATATTTTTACAGTCGTCGATAGAAGTTAATTCCTGTTAACCTCCTATCATTTGGAAAGATACCGATTAGTGAAACTATAGAACCCTATACTGTAGAATCGCTAACGGTAAATCCCTAATGGTTAACTAAATTGTTCGGAATTGTCCTATTATTCTGAACGATTAACCTTTCCTTATTGACCTACGACCAGTAAAGTTAAGAAGTTTTGACGTAATAGTTATCATGGATCGGCTAACTCAACATGAAGCTGAAATCAAATATGAAAAGAAGATGATTAGAAGCTCTCCTTCGGACAATGAAGCGATTAGATACAGAGAGAAGTGTACGGTATTATGATACCACTCTAATCTCATCTTGAGATGTTATAATATTTACGTCAGGAAGACGTGGTGTATTTAACAAACATGATTGCCACAGATTTAAAAGAAAACATATGGAAGATATCCCGGTGGTACGCGAATATCCACAAGTTTTCCCAAAAGAACTTCCTGGATTACCGCCAACCCGACAGGTCGAATTCAGAATCGATTTAATGCCTCGCTGGCCCTGTTACTAAAGCACCCTACCGACTTGCACCGTACGAGATGCAAGAATTATCCAATCAGTTGCAAGAATTGTTGGATAAAGGACTTACACGTCCTAGTCATTCACCATGGGGTGCACCAGTGTTATTTGGGGAAATGAAGGACGGAAGTGTTAGGATATGTATGGATTAGGGAGAATTGAATAAAGTGACGATCAAGAATAGGTATTCACTTCTTCGAAGTGAATGATCTGTTTAACCAACTGCAAGGGACGATTTATTTTTTTAGAAAAATTGATCTTAAATATAGTTACTACCAAATGAAAAATCCAAGAGGAGGACGTTGCAACAACAGCGTTTCGGACTCGTTACGGCCATTATGAATTCTTATTTATGCCGTTCGGGCTAACGAATGCGCGGGCAATGTTCATGGAACTCATGAACCGAGTCTGTAAACTTTATTCTGACAAATTTGTCATAGTATTCATTGATGATATTTTGAGATATTTGCAACGTAAAGAAGAGCACGAACGACGTTTAAGGAAAATTGTGGAAGTGTTAAAGCAAGGGGAGTTGTACGCGAAGTTTTCGAAATGTGATTCTGAATACAGAAAGCATAATCCCTTGGTCATGTTGCAAAGCAACAAGGATTGCACATAGATCCAAATGAGATAGAAACCATTAAAATTGGCAGTCACCCAAGACGCCAAAGGAAATGCGCCAATTTTTAGGACTAGCCGGAGACTACCAACGGTTTATTGAAGAAATTTTTAGCGTTACCCAACTCATAATCCTTTGTACGACGCAAATGTACAAATTCTATAGATGATAAGAGACCGCAGTCTCATATTCAACAAAGATGAGTCGAGTTGTAAGCGATTATGACTGTGACATCCGTTATCACCCCGGCAAGGCTAACGTCGTAGCCGATGCCTTGAGTAGGAAAGATCGGGTTAAACCATTGTGAGTGCGAGCGTTGGGGAGGATAGTCCAGTCGAACCTTTCGGACCGGATTCGAGTCGCTCAACGCGAGGCGTTGAAAGAGGAACAATTGGAAAAGGAGGGACTTTACGGCAATAATAAGAGTTTCAAACAGCGTGTGGACAAAATTCTCCATTTCGAAAATCGGGTTTGGATCCCGACCCTCCATGACCTTCGTGAATTAATCATGGACGAAGCGCATAGATCGAAATATGCCATACATCCGGAATCGGATTAGACTATTGATGATACGAATATCTGAAAGGATTTTATTAATGGCCGAGTTTGGAGAAAGCTATGGTTACGTATGTTGGTGAATATTTAAGTTATGCAAAAGATAAGGCTGCATACCGAAGACCCTAGGGAACGCCACAACGACAGAAAATTCGCCAATGATAGTGTGAATAAAATTACAATGGATTTCGTGACGCAAATTCCCAAGATATATCAAAGGCATGATGTAAATTGGGTAATCGCGGATCGATTAACCAATCCTCGCATTTCATCCCAATCCATGACGATTACCACAATGAATTCTCGCTCAAATTCCTGATGGTGAAATGGTATCTCGTCGTGGAGTACCATTTTCAATGATCTCAGATCGAAATAGCCGTTCTACTTCCATTATTGGGAGGTGGGGAAGGAAACATCAAGAACTTGAAGCTTTCTACGGGTGAAGTAATTATCACCAATTTGTTAAATTGAAAATGGGAGTCAATCAAGCCATAAGATTTGAATTGGTTCGAGAAACAACCAATCGGATTTATAATATTTAAGACAAGTTGAAAGCAGCGCGAGATTGGCAAAGGATTTATGCCAACATTCAAAGGAAACCATTGTCGCTGGGAAGAGGTGACAAGATATTTTTAAGGCACCACCTTAGAGAGGTGATATGAGGTTTGGCAAAACCGAAAATAGCTCCTAAATATATTGGACCTCATGAGACTATCTCCATGATTGGTCATTTAGTTTATCGATTAAAGTACTCCAGGGGCTAAGTACTATACACGATGTTTCTCCATGTATACGGATTGAAAAGTACCTAAGCGATGAGGCAACGAGAGTACTAGTAATGGAGGTACTCATAGAAGTCATGTTTGATATCATAAATAATTCCATAGAGATAGTAGATGGGAAAACTAAACAGTTTGGACACACCAAGCTTTATTGATTAAGATTAAGTGGAATTCACAGCGAGGACCAGATTATACCTGGTAACGCGAGGGTAATTCCGAAGGAAACCCCCCCCCCCCACCTTTCTCTCAGAAGGGGATAGTGGGCGTGTAAAATTTCGAGGACGAAATTTCTTAACGGGGGGAGAATGTAACGATTCCGACGAAACCCGGTATACCCTAACCGGTAGACAATAGTTACGTCATACCTAATGTCAGGTACATGAATTACCACAGATTATACAGGAATACATGGTTCACTGTATTGATTGTACGTGAATATATAATTCATCGTATTGAATATGCGATCAATCGATCGATAGTTATTGAAACCCGAACGAATCGAGGGCTCAATTATAGACGATATCTATAATATTTATTGATGTTTACGAAGTATTAAAGCTTCGGGATAAGTGAATTAAAGCAAAGAAAAAGAATTTTCGATTTAATGTACGTCGGTACGTTAAACGAAACCTTTAATACCAAACCAAGCAAGAGACGATCGATCAAGCCGAAAAAATGCGCGATAACTAATGATATGATGTTTTAAGTTAATAAATGTCATGGTTTAAGTTTTTAAAGTTTTTAAATCGATTTTATAGAAATTTCATTTTTAAGCCGAAAAACGACCGTTTTAGCCTCGTTTTAAGCCGAATTAAACATTTAACCGAAAAACGAACTGAACCAGATTATCCAAAACATTATCCGGATTACGAGAATCCAAATATGTGGCTAATATTGGAGAGGTGGGTCCCACCCCACCCCTCTACTAACTCCGATCGGAAATGGGGGGATTCCCCTAGCCCTTTCAATTTTTTTTTACAACAAAAATCTCTAGGAACTTCAATCCACTCCACATCAAGATCATAAAAACCGAGATTTTATCAAGAAAACCGAGGTAAAAAGTCGAGTTATTTACGTTTCCATCTTCGTTTCTTGAGTTTGTTTGCAAGAAAATGAGGTTTCAAAGATGAAAACCGATTCTTGCGTGATCAAGTGATGTATACGGGTTATACAAGGGATCTTGGTCCAAGAAAGGAGTTAATCGAACCAAAAACGAATTTTTACGGTTTAAATCTTTGTTTTTGAATCATAACCGAAACTATAGTGTAAGAGGCTTGATCGTGAGTGTAACTTGCTTGGTATTGTGGTATGTTGGTTGTAGGTTCTGTATTTAGTGGTAAATAAGGCGGAAAGAGGAGTTTGTAGCTTGTAGTGGCGGAAAACGAAAGGTATATTTGGTTTATGTCGGTGTATGTGTTTTTGAACAGATTGTTGGTCGTTTAGAGTTAAGTCATGAAATTTTACAGGGATGTTCTACACATGAAAATAAGAGTTCTGTAATTTTTTGGTAATTTTTGGACAAAGGATGAATATTTGGTGAATTTAATGCTCGGTTTTGGCCAAAAATGGTGAAAAATAGTTAAATATCGTGAAAAATTCTGGAAAATTGCAGATAAGCTTTTCATATCATTTATAAGTCACACACAAAATTTGAGGTCCGTTGGAGAAGTCTAAGTAGGCTTTTCGGTTAAACGAGTTCTAGGAATTTCTAGCTCGGTTTTAGTAAAAAGGTCATGTAAAAGAATATTTTGGTTTTGGAAAGATTACAGGGGACTATGTGGATGGCAGGGGACATCCAGGAAAAATTTGGGATTTTTCTAAGATCGTTTGGTATTTACGACATATTTAGTGTTTAAACGGTGTTTAAAAATAGATAAATAAATTTTATATATGAAAATTAATTCTGGAAATATTTTTATAAATTCCCCACTATCAAAAAGTCTTTTGTGCAAAATTTCAAGATCCGAGATTAAACGGATAATTATTTGTGCAAAAACAAACTTTTAAAGCTTAAAACGAGTGAACCGGTAAAGGTCGCTTAATCGAGCTGACTGGTGTATAAAAACCCTAAAAAAATGGACTATTTTCATATAAATGAGTTAAACAAGTAAAAATGAATCATCCGAAAATAATTCGGATGATTTGAGTAATTTTAATCTATTTTAACAGTTTCCGGTACGCCAAAGACGGAAACGGGTCCCGCGGCCAATCGGGACGTCTAAACCGAGCTATAATTTCACATCTTTAATTAAATTATCAGTCAACCACTATTTTCGGGTCGTGTGTGACCAAACTCATTTTTGAAACATAAAAACGGATAACCGTGCTAGGCACGCAAAACGAGAAAAACGACTAATAGTAGTTGTGACCTTGGAACTCTAAACGACATCACAATCTGAGTCCGGAGAAGTGTTTCTGGGTTAACCTTGCCCCCAGAACGGGTACAGTGCTGGGTTAACAGTGCCCCCAGATGTACCGGTTAACTTGGTTAAAGTTATATTAATAATGAGTGTATAGTAACGATCGTAGGGATCATATTACAGATTGGACGTGTTAACTGATAATGATTGTTGTTACCTGCTTGCATGTGCTAAGGTGAGTTTCACGAGCCCCATTTTCTGAACTGATTTCTAATATTTTCTCGGGGCGGAAGCATGTTTTTACTGAAATGTTTAAATACATACTGAACGCATGGATTTGCGTGGATTTATATATTTTATTGTACGGGAATCGTACGGAAATGTACTAAGATGGTAATTGTCTGAGTTGCTAACATTCTAAGGCCCCGGAACACGAGTGATTAACTGAAAGCCGGTAGAGTGTGGATAGTACTATTGGTCTGACAAACCCAACTGGTCCGGCATGGATTTGCTGATGTTTCCCAGCCAGTTGCACATGTCTATTTTGTTGATATTTATTTTGCTATGTAATGTTAGACATAGCGGTTTGGGGCAGTTCCGTGGACGGTGGATATGCCAAGGGGGTTGTATGTGATAGTCAGAGGTTTCACTTGTGGGCTCAGCATAATTACATCGTAATTCTGGGTTAACATTGCCCCCGGAATGAGTACGGTACTGGGTTAACAGTGTCCCCAGATAATATTATATTTTGATATGGATTTATCATGGTTTACTCAAATTGTGAAACTCACCAACTATTCGTAGTTGACCCGTTTTCTCACATGCTTTTCAGGTACAATTAAGATGAAGTGATTGCTTACGTGCTAAGTGCTTGATGTGTGTAAGATTTGCGTGCAGGATATTAGGATACATTATAACAAATAGAATTATGTATCGTATTGTATGATGTGTGTATCACCTAGACGGTAATGAAATACAAGATAATGTAATTTGAAGTATATTAATGTATTCAGTTTTCTTTATAAACAATGTGGTTGATATCACACGAGTCTGTCGCACCCCGTTTACGTTTCCGCTGCGGTTGCGGGGTGTTACAGAAACCCTTTATTAGTTAATTATAGGTAATATGGTCCATCAACAATTACCAAACTAATATATAATAAGGTATAGTTAATATTTTGATCTATTATAATATAAATGATTATAATGACCATATATAATTATATATTTAATCTTACAGTTTAGTTATCGGGTGTTTGAGGTTTATTTAAACCTTAACCTATAAGCTGTATTACATGTAATGGACCATAAATCTGTTATTATTATCATCGGAATGGATTTCCGAGATCAATGGTGATCTTTGATCATGTTTTAATTACTGATTGATGGGTTAAGCGTTTATGGTTATTATCGGGTTTTTATACTTTGTTTATAACCCTAACTTAATAAACTTATTCCATGTTTTAGAACCTTAAATCGATATCATTTGAGTCGCAATGAGTTTCTGAGATCTTTATGATCATTTCTTCGGATATCCATCGATGATTATGGAGTAATCGATATCAGATTTGCACTTTTGACTTTTAGTGCTCTTGGCAATTTTGACCTTGACCAGAAAAGTCAAAGATTAAGCCATTTTTGGCCATTCGTTATACTTAGTGAATTGGAACTCATTCGTGTCCAATTCGTTAAGTAAATCACACGAACTAGAATAGCGAATCCATTTTATTAACGAATCAGATGTGTATTCGTTAAATTATAACGAATTAGTTGTTAATTCGTTATCTTTCAATAGTAATTCGCTACTTCTTATTCGTTAATAATTTACTTGATAGCAAATTAGCTGATTCGTTATAAATTTTTGTAACGAATCAGACTAATTCTTTAACGAATGACATTTTAAATATGTTTATAATAGTTTAAATTATTTAAATGTACAAAATTTCCTTTATAACATTGATGATTACTGATTCTCAATATTATTTATTTAGACATATGGCTGATAATATGGAGCAAGATCCACCAGTTGCTGAGCAACAACAGCAACAAAATTTGTCTTTGCTACCTTATGACAAGAAACACAACATTTGTGCCTTTGTTGGTACAAATTTTGCAGATGAAAATCTGTTTGGAGGATTATTAGAGTTTCTTCGTCGTTCACGTATTCACTATGCAATCACTGCTAATCCTGAAGTTCGTCTCAGTATAGTTCGTCAATTCTGGAGTACAGCAAGATACATTGAAGTTGAGAACCATATAACTTCCACAATCAACTAAACGCCTATTACTAATGATATTAGTGTGATTCGACGAGTACTTTGTTTTGGTGATACTGATGATTATCCATGTGAATTTGATAAGGAGTTGATCAAAGGACTGTTTCGTCGTGTATTTTATGGTCGTGACATCGGAGAATCTATGTACAACAAGAATGGGTTGTGTCCTACTTACAAGTATCTCCTACATGTGTTGATACATTGCTTGGGAGGACGTAAAGGTGGGTTTGAGGAATGTCGTGTCATGTTGCAGTCGGCTTTTGTGACACTTGTTCTTAATAAGCAGTTTAATTTTTCAGAGATGATCTTCTACCATCTCAAAGAACAGTGTCTGCAAACGGTTCAGAAGAAAAAGTTTTTAATGTATCCAAGGTTCCTTCAGTTAATTATTCAAGACTTGATTCCAAATTTGGTCATCGATCAAGCACTGGTAGAGGACGTATTAGAGTTAGATCACATGAAGGCTGACACAGTACGTAGAATGAAGATTTATCGGAAGGAGAGCCTCGGACCAAAGGTTTGATTGGTCATATTGTGAATCCTGATTATGAATGTCGTGACAATGATCGCTGGATCCATGACAATTCGGATTCTGAGCATGAGAAGGGACCTGGTGGGAACGGTGGTGATGATGATGGTAATGATGGTGGAGACGGTGGTAATGGTGGTGATGGTGATGCAGCTATTCTAGAACAACAAGCTGCGGTTGAAGCGGTGTTGGCTGCTAAAATTGCAGCTCAACGAAAGAGAAAGGGTAAAGAATTGGCAACTTAGGGATCAGCGAAGCGTCGAGTGTCAGCTGGTGCTGGCGTCTCGTTTGGATTTCAACCTCCAAGGTCGTCCACTCCTCTACGCCAGACAGTGCCGCTTACTACTAGCACTATGGAGCTTACTTTGACGACTACGCTCACTTTAGATCCAAGGCTTGGCATGATTCCACATTCAGTACTATTGACATTGCCAATGCCTTCTACTGCAACTACAGTGGTTTCTCCAACACCGTTGATGTTTCCTCCACCGCTAATGGATATCTCGTTCTTGAGATTGAGTCGACCACAGGGTCCTGTGCAACCTATTCCTGTTTCCTTTCATGCAATGTCTCCAACTCAGCAGACAAATATGTTGTTAAGTCTTCTACATTTGTATAAAAATCAAATGTCTGCTGACCGCCTCAATCAAGAACGGTTAATGGAGAATCATAAGAAATTGATGGGCTACGTTTCATATTGTCAAAAGGAAACGAAAGCTCTTCGTGAGATTGTCACGTCTCAGGGGGTGAAATTGAAAGAACAAGAGGATCTCATTCTGCAACTCACGTGTAAAGATGATGTTTTGAAAAAGTTGAAGAATGATGAGGAGGAGGACCCTGATGCTTCAGGTGCTGTAGGAAATGAGCCGAAACAATCTCATGGTTCTTCCTCTAGTGCAGGCACTAGTGGAGTTGGTGAGTCGGACAAGCATATCATTTTTTATCATGATACGACTGCTGCTAAACCGATTGAGATGATTGAAGCTGATACAGTTATCTTTGCGGATGGATTGGGGGTGGTCAGGAGTGTGGTGAATCGGAATGAGATCGAAGAGGGACAGCTTGTGCAAAAATCTCTAACACGAGAGCAGATTTCACTACTGCTTGTTTTGAATGACGATGAGTTAATCGTGTTAGAGACGGAGCCTGATGTAGAAGTGATGAACGATGAGGAGATTTTGAATGATCCGACTATTCAAATGAATACGGATTTTATTATGAAGATAAGGAGGTCGAGGTTGAAGACGTCACAGCTGAGGAGTATCCTGACTTCTTTCAACACACCAACGTTGATCAGGGTGCTCCAGTACTTAATGAGGAAACGTTTAAAGCAGCTAAAGATAATCTGGAGAAGGTATCTAAGGGTAAAAAGGTGGTCGATACTAGATTCAATTCGATTGAAAACCCAACCGATGCTAATATTGAAAGGTGGTTTGGGTATCGTAGCAAGAAAGCTCGTAAGAATATAGATGCATATCGGTATGTGGATCAAGAACAGAAGGACGAAGCTGTCGCTCGTGCCAAAGCTAACCAAGTAACTTCATTCAAGAATGTGTCAAAGGTTCATGGTAATATCATTTCTTGGTTATTTGATTATGATCTTAAAGTATGTATAGTAATGGGAAAAAGGGGGTTCAATATTATGAGAAGATGATGGATGTTCTCACTTTACCACGATGGGATGTTCGTACCCTCGCGTGTCGTCCATTTATCAACCGAGGAGGTGATCGAATAGCAGATTGGTTTCATCAAAAATTGTTATTCGAGGTCAATTCTGGTTTCAAGTTCCTCAAGCCTTAGGTTCCAACCCGAAAACGTATAAATGAAATTGATCCAAGGATGGGTTGGAGAAAGTTGATCCTCAAGGTTAAGCCGCCAAAGACCTTGAAGCGGGTACCAGTGAAGACTTTGAATCAACACATGCATCTGTCTTTCAACCGCCGGTATTACGATAACCGAACTGGCGAGGCCGTCATTGTCCTGGGCAAAGGTGAAGACCGAGCTGATCAAGATCATTGATCCGATGTGGCTTGTTAATTTAACCGAGAACGACAACGATGTTCTACACAAGAATAAGATTTTGTTCGAGAGCAATGAAGACTATGATCAGGCTATGCAATTCCAACGCGTTGTGCGTGTATGTTATGAGAACGGGATTCATAGTTGCAGAGATTGGCAGTCCAAGCGTTTCAAGTAAAGTAAAAGACAAAGAGCTCAAGACCAGGGGGTGTCTGTTAGTACACGGTTTTGCGTCTCGAGTCTCTGTATCTATCGTTTATGTATGTATCGTTTTATTTATGTAATAAAATATTAAGTTATTAATGTAGTTCGTTAGATTAGCATCTAGTTCGTTAAGGATGTTTAACGAACTAGACTTAAGTTAATATTTCTCCCTATTCGTTAAGGATGTTTAACGAATCAGGGGCGATTCGTTAAGTGTATGTAACGAAGTGGATGCTAGTTCGTTACGGATTGTATAACGATTTAGATCCATCTTCTATTAATAGTGGCTTTATTCCACTGTTTAAGTTAAGTTTTGAGTTATATTATCGAATTGCTGCCCATATTCACTCTCAAGCTTCAATCAACATATTAAATATTATACACATACATACATACAACTAATATATCATATATACAACATACAATCAAGATTAATTATGAACTATATCCTTCATTAAGAGGTTAATTATATACATACAAGATCTGAGATATGTGTATCAGATTAACGAGATCAAACAATATTTTATATCAAAATCTAGTTACTTAAGTTATTAGTTTATAAATTATCTTATATATTTATCTAGTAAATGAGGGAAATTTTATAATTATTAAACATAATGACTCTACTGAATAAACATGAAACGGTAACATTCTTTACAATAATAATCCATACAGAAAATAAATCGTTCGGTCAATAATATTATAATCTCAATCATAACTCTAATCACATCGAAATCTTAATTTATTAAATCTTGTATATATTTTATAATTAATTCATATTATTATTTAACTAGGAATCCTTATCAGAGTATCCCGAAGGATTTATCTTTCTCACATCATCATTTGTTTTTTGTTCATCCGATCAGGTGAGTAATCACTCACTTTTTTACTTATTTTAAATCCTTTTAGGGACATATGCGTATTTACAGTATTTATCTATTATCAAGTATTCAAAACCGCAACTGTTTAATCCTTGTGTGTATATCAGTTTATACCTAACTTGCTATTTGCTTACTTGCTTTATTTGAATACATTTCGGAGAGGCCCAGCATAATCTCAGTCTAGTATGATCATACGACCGTCGTAGTGGCCGGTGTCCGAGGCATTGACAAACACCGACATCTCATTCTTGGTAACCAATGCCCATTCGCATGGCAACTGTTTAGCCCTTTCTTAATGGTTTGGTTGAGTGTTTATATGCTATGCTTTAACTGTTTATTCTCTCAGGAACAGTTTGCATCTTTCTTTATTTATTATATATTATTACTGTTGTGTCTTAAATTGGTGTTTTACTCACGTAACATGTGTCATGTGTTGTTGACAAAAATATAATTTATACGCATTTGCAGGTTATCAGCTTGGTTGTTTAGCAAGATGAAGATCATGTAGAGATTAACTTACCTTCGATTTCAGAAAATTTGAAATGGTGTTAACTATCAACTGTAACCCTAACGGTAGAATTAACTTACCTTCGACTTCCGCTTCGCCAAAATAACCCTAACAGTAGAATTAACCAGCGGCTACCTGTCAAATCGAGCAACTTTAACCCTTATTGGGGTGAAGATGATGAATCATATGAGGCAACCAAAGAGAGAGAGAGAGAGAGAAATAGAATAGACGGCGATTGATTTAAGGTGAGAAAAGTTATGCTATGTATTCAAACTATTTCAAAAGGGGCTGGCTATTTGAATTTCAAATCAACGACAGATCCACAGACGCATGATATTTTGGTTTTAAGGGAGACTGCATTACAATGTTGTACATTGTGTATGAATAATGGTAAAACTATTATTTAAGAGTTTTTGGTAAATTACCATATCATCATTCCTATATGTATTTTAATATTGTGTATATAGATGAAAGCTCCCTAAATTCTCTAAAGCCACCAGATGACTTTATTCTTAACGAAGGCTTCTCATGCATTTGACCCAAATTCATGGGTATGGGTCTTACCAAACCCAGATAGCCCTTAAACGGTTTATAACATCTAATTATATTAAAAATTAATCTTATCAAATATTTGATATGAAAATCCTATAAAATAGGGACATACTAAAAAGTAATATCCATTTTTTTAAAAAAGATATTATTTATAATTAAGAAACAATTTTATAGTAAAATAAATAAATAAGCGGGTTATGGGTCTTACTAAACCCATATAACTTTTAAATTGGTATAACATCTCATTTATTTATGAAACTCTTTTACCATCAAATCTAAAATATATTATTAACTTCCTTAGAATAAATAAATTAAATTCAAAATAATATATAAATATTATAAACAAATAATATAAAACAACATATGAAGATGTAAATTAATTACAATACATGTTGCGTGCAAAAAAAAAGGAAAGAAAAAACAACTACAGAACTAAGAATTTTAATCTAAAATATATATAAATTAAACTTTTAAAAGTTCTCTGGTTGCTTCTTATATTCTCTCAAGCCATCATATTGTTTTATTTGTAAATGAAGATTTCTCATGTATTTGACCCGAATTCACGGGACTAGGTCTCACCAAATCCATATAACATTAAACGGGTTATAACATCTCATTATATTAAAATTTAATCTCACCGGATATTTGTTATGAAAATCCTATAAAATAGAGAATATACTAAAAATTAATATCCAATATTTTTAAGAAAAAAGATATTATTTATATTAAGAAACAATTTAGTAGTAAAAAAAATAAGCGGGTCATGGGTCTCACCAAACCCATAGCTTTTAAACGTGTTATAACATCTTATTTATTTGTGAATCCATTTCATTATCAAACCCTAAGTAAATTATTAACTTTCTTATATTAAATAAAATTAAAATCCAAAAAAATATAAATATTAGACAAAGAAAAAACACAACCCCCGTAACGGATTCTCATGCATTTGACCCGAATTCACGGGTATAGGTCTCACCAAACCCAGATATTCCTTAAACGGGTTATAACATCTCACTAAATTAAAAATTAATCTCACCAAATATTTGATATGAAAATCCTATAAAATAGGGATATACCAAAAATTAATATATGATTTCTTTAAAAAATATATATTTTATTTATAATTAAAAAAAACAATTTTTATAGTAAAAAAATAAGCAGGTTATGGGTCTCACCAAACCTAAATAGCTATTAAACCGGGTTATAACATCTCATTTATTTGTGAAACACTTTTATCATTAAATACTAAGTATATTATTAACCTCTGTGCAATAAATAAAATTAAAATTGAAAAAATATATAAATATTATAAACGAATAATTTAAAAGAAAAGGCTAGTGTGTGTGTGTGTGTGTGTGTGTGTGTGTGTGTGTGTGTGATTGGGATCATGTGAGAACTATTTTGAAATTAAGAACTTTGAGAACTATTTTGGACCACAAAAAAAAATTATTTTCAAGAAAAATAAAAAAATTAAAAAAACAAAATAAAACACGAAAATAAAAAAAAGTTAAAAAACCAAAATTTTTTATTTTTCATCCCGATTTTATAAAAAAATAAAAAAATATATCGATTTAGAAATATTATACATAAATGTATAATACGTATTTTTTTAATTTTATACAAGTTATTCTTTATACACATATGTACAATGAAGAAAAAATGATAATGTACATATGTTTACATTATGTAAATCAAGGTTAAATAAAGATATACATATGTGTATAACTAGGGTTTTTGAATGAAACCGGGATAAAAAATAAATTTTTTTGGTTTTTTTACTTTTTAAAAATTTCGTTTTTTTTTTGTTTTATAATTTTAATGGGTTTTTTTGTGGCTTAAAATAGTTCTCAATTTTCAAAGAGTTCTCTTAGGATTTTCACTATATATATAATCTTTTAGTTTGAGCTAAATGCATAAACACTAAGGTAGCTGTTGGTATGTAGGAATGATAGGAGGAATGCAATGATTTATGGCGTGAGAATGAAAAATATGGTGTTTGGTTGCTTAATGGAATGGAATCATCCATTACATTTGGAATCCAATTCCATCAAAACCATTCTTTCCTATCCCCCTTCTTTTTTTCATTCCATTCCTTCTTCATCCTACATTCTCTACAACAGCGCCGCCTAAAAACAACCACCACCACTACCATTGCCACCACCAACACTTAATCGCCACCGTCGTCGTCGCCACCACCACCTCCGCCACCACCACCAGCAACGCTACCATTGTCGCCACCATTGTCGTCGTAACCACCGCAACAATTGCCACTGTTGCCACCCTACCACCCCCACCACACCACCACAACCACCGCCCTTTCCACCCGACCACCACTATTTTCGTTGCCAAAGATACCGCCACAGTCGCCGTTGCAATTTTTTTTATTTTGGTAAAAAAAAATTGAGATATGAGTGTTTTATTATTTCTATTTCATTCATACAATTTTTTTTGGATTTCAAACAACATAAAATAATGTTTTTATTCCAATAGGTTAATCAAACAAGACAAAAGAATGATAATGATCAATTTCATTCTCTTGTCAATTCCGTTCCTTCTCCAACCATTCTTTTTTCATTCTATTACCTCCAACCAAGCATACCCTAAATATTCATTACAAAAGAATTAAACTCGATAGTCCATACTATCTTCTATAATATATATAAACGAAGATCCAAAAATCTTAGGTGTCGCGATGTGATCGCTCCCCCTTTTTTTGGAGCCACCAGATTTGCTTCATTCTTAAATGGTGACTTCTCATTAATTTAACCCGGTTTTGACCCGTTTAAAGTTTAAATTTCGTGGGTCATGGTACACTTAAATAGTTAAATGGGTTAAATGGGTCAGAAAACATCATTAATCCTTTCTTCTCTACACACACACATACAATGGCCATTTTCAAACACCTTATCCCAAATCATTGTCGCGGTTTCTATTATCCCAATCCCAAATCTTTGCTCGCCATCTTCTGCAACCAAAGACAGTCTTCATCGTTGCCTTTTTCAAGCATTATTGCTCGATTTCGAACCCTGCAATATAACCCCAAATTAACAAAACCCTAGACCTCAATTCCGGCCAAAACTCTGGAACCGTGGAGGTAATCGTTTGAATTCCGGTGGCTATTGGAATTTTCCTACTTATTCTTCCGACGGTAAGTGTTTGTTTGTTACTGTGTTTATCTCATCCAGAATTAAACAGGCCTTGTGTATGCTTTGAGTTTTATTTTATTCTTATTTACTTTTGGACAGATTATTTCTATGTCGAATACATCCATTATTATTGTCAACTGTTTTTAATGCTACTAACGATTTTTTTACGTTATCGATTCTTGTAGATGTGGTCAAATTATGAGACGAGATGATCAGCACAAGTTGTCAGCTGCTCAGACTTTCTGCCCGTGTATGCAATGTGCTGCTATATTCTTTCTTAAGTTTGGTTTTGTTTCTGAAACTCGAAATATATGCAACATACTTAATTAAAGAACACACTTTGATTTGTTATTTAGTTATTAGATTTTTTAAGTAATAGTTTTTTACTGAAGGAAATTTTAAAAAAAAAAATTTACATAATTGTTAGTGCACGGTTTTGCGTCTAGAGTCTTTGTATTTATCGTTAATGTTTATTTGATATTTAATGTAATATTTAATGTTTATTCTTAACTAGTTCGTTAAGATTGAGTCTAGTTCGCTAGAGATGTTAGCGAACTAAGACTAGTTCGTTAAGCTTAAGTCTAGTTCGCTAGGGATGTTAGCGAACTAAGACATATTAATGTATTCCCACCTGATTCGTTAGGGGATGTTAATGAATCAGGGGGTGGTTCGTTAAGTTATGTAACGAAGGGGAAGCTGTTCGCTAGGGGATGTTAGCGAACCAGGTCGCCTTCTATATATAGTGAACAACTGTTCACTTGTAATTAAGTTTTTGAGAAAAGTTTTGGAGAGTAATAAGCTTATTCAGAAAAGTTTTGTGCAATTACTCTCTCTCAAGCTTCACATTAACGTTATTGATAATATATACACATATACATAACATTAAATCAAGGTTAATTATGAGCTAGATCCATAAACGTATTGATAGTATAGATACAGATCTGAGATCTGTTTATTGTTATTGATACGAGCTCCAACAAGTGGTATCAGAGCCAGGTTGGGGCTCTTTACACTTGATTTGGTGTTTTAATTGTTATTATTATTAATTTTTTCAGTTTTTGTTTGATTTTGAATCAATTGGTGTTTGAATTGATTGAATTATGGACGAATTGAATTGAATTCGTGTTGGTTAAGGTATTGTAGAGGTTTGGATTAGAGGAATTGAGATTTGGATTGGATTTGTGTGTTTTGGTTTTGGTTTTGGTTTAAATCCGAAACAGGGGTTTGTTTTTTATCAAATTGGTTTGGTTATTGGTGTTAATCGGTTACGAGGTAATGTGTATTGGATTCGGATTTGGTTTACGAGTATTTTGGTAGTTTATTTGTGCAATTTGGTTGAGAAACGAAGTAGTATTACAGATTTGGTATAGTTGGGTTTCTGGGTTTAAACTTCAAATTTTCTGGAAAATGTGTTTGAAGATTTGAGATTTGAAGATGAATGCAATTCGTTATCTTCTTCCTGGTGATTCGCTATATGTTTCTTGGTGATTCGTTATCAACAGTGTTAATTCGCTACCTTGTTCGTTAGCCAATTCGTGTGAGTTATTGATTCGTGGTATCTAGTTCGTTAACTAGATTAACCGATTCGTGTGACACGTGTTCTTTTTGGGATTTGTGTCATAACAACCTTTGCCACGTGGCATAAGGTGTCAGAGTTTGTTACAAACGGTTGTAACAACCTGATTCGCTATAGTGTGATTCGCTAATCCACTGTAGCTGATTCGCTAAGCACTCCTTAGTGATTTGCAAATTTTATTTTGGCGATTCGTTGCTGATTATCATCTGATTCGCTAAACTAATTCTTTGCAATTCGTTTGATCAATTCGTTAAGTTGACTTGGTCAATTTGTTTGATCAATTCGTTAAGTTGACTTGGTCAATTCGTTTGATCAATTCGTTAAGTTGACTTGTGATTCGTTAAACCTTCATCTCATTCGTTATCTGTTTCGTCATTTGGGTGATTCGTTAACCTTATTTGTGATTCGTTAAGTTGACTCGTTAAGTTGACTTTTGATTCGCTAAAACATTTACCTCATTCGTTAAGGTAATTCGTTACTGATCAATCTTAACTTCGTTAAGGGTTGATTCGTTAAACACTGTTCACAGTTCGCTATTACTGTTCACAGTTCACTAAAACTGTTCATTGATTCGTTAAGCTATTTCACTATTTGATTCGTTAAACACTTAAACTTTTCAAAGATGGCTGATATGTATGCATTAGCGTCTCAAAACATGTTAATGCAACAGATGTTGCAACTTGATACCGAGAAAGGTTCACATTCTAAATGTCCAAGATTGATGAAGTTCAGTGACTTTGCCAAATGGGAACCTCGGTTTCGTGCTCACTTAGGATATGTTCATCCTGACTGCTCATATTGTCTTGATGAAGTTTATGTTGCACCAATGATTGGTGATGATACTATTGGGTATACTCCTAAAGCCGTTTTTCAATACTCACAAGAAGAGAAGAAAGCTTTAGAAATCGAGATAAAGGCATATTCTACTTTGGCTATGGCATTACCAGAAAATATCTTTCATCAAGTTGGTAGTATCAAGAGATGTGCGTCTTTATTTCAACATCTGCGTATGAGAAGCATGGGAAACAAAGCTGAGAGTAAGAAAGTGATGCTCAAGTTTCAGTTTCGAAACTTTAATCTATTGAAAGGAGAAACAGTTGAAGAGATGACTACAAGATTTAGTCATTTAATTGCTGAAATGGACAAGATGAAAATGGAAATTTCTGAAAGAGACAAAATTGACACTATTAAAAGTGTGCTTCCAAGTTCCTACTCAACATTTCTAATGGTTTTGAAAGAGAATGATTATTTTCTGAATGAAGACTTGACGGCACTTGAATTTCTACAAAAGATCGAAGCTAGAGAATATGATCTTAAGTGTCAAAAATCCTCCAAAGAAAATCAAGATCCAGCTTTCTATGGTGGAAGTATGCCTCTTAGTTCAACGATCTCTCCAATCACTGCTTTTTTTACTCATGCTGCAATTGAACAAGAATCAACTACGTTTAATGATCCAAAAGTTTGTTTCTATTCTGCTGGTAATTCGGGTGGTTCTGGAAGTTCAACTAGTACCAATCCATTTGCTACACCACCTAGTGTTAATATGAAGGAAGCTGAGCAAAACTTTGCTTTTCTGACGGCTTTTATGTCTTCATATGAAAACTTAGTGAGTAGTAAAATTGCCACAAGTGATTTAACATATCAGGACTATGATCAGATAGATCCAGATGATCTAGAAATCATGGATTTGAAATGGAACATGGCGATGATCGTTCGTAAAGTTAAAAGATTCATGCAGAGAACTGGAAAAGATCTTCCAGCGTTAAACAAGAAGTTGGGTTTTGACAAATTAAAGGTAAAGTGTTATAATTGTCAAGAATTTGGGCATTTCGCGAAGGAATGTGAAACCAAGGAAAGAATACACTGGACCTCGTGGTCAAAGTCAAAATGCTTCTACACCACGAGGAAGTGATGCTGAAAAGAAACCATCTCCTTCTAAAACACAAGCAATGTTAGCAGATGGAACTGATTGGTCACAACGGTTACTATGTAATGATGTTCAAGCAAATTTGGCTATGTTTGGGTTACATAAAGATTGTCAAGATGCTACTGGTAGTGAGATGTCTTCCGATAATGATTCTGGATCTGATTCTGACGACTCTTGCGACAAGCCTTCTGAATCAATGTTTGCTTGCATGGCCAAGATCAATGAGGTTAGTAATTCTATTTCTATTGCTTCATGTGTTAAAACATCATGTGTTGACTGTGAATCTAACAAATCTAAGTTAGAAGTATTGAAAAATCAAAATGATAATCTTATAAGAGAAATTGCTTCTCTTAAGGATACTTATCGACAATCTATTGAATCTCAAATGAGATCTCGAGAAAATATTGAAGCATTGTCGACAAGTAACCACGATCTCAAAGCCGAGTTATCTGTGAAAATGACCATTAATGATCAAAAGTTTCAGGAAATTTTGAAACATCGTTCTAAGATAACTGAGCTTGAGAATGAGGTTCTTGAGTTGAAGAACAAATTGGGGAAATTTAGAAATTCATCTTTTCTGTTGAATGAAATTATTGAGGTATCTGGAAAACAAAAGGATTCCAAGAAAGGTATTGGTTTTGTTGAAATCCCACCACCATTTCATAATGATTATAAAATTAATCCTTTTGCAAGAAAAGAAGAGGATTTGATTCAAAAAGAATCTATGATTTCTGAAAAATCTAAATTGGTTAAACCTGAAATTGTCAAACCCCAAGTTGCTTCTCAAAAACCTCATGTGGAAAGTAAAAAGGTCTTTGTTGAAAATGTTGACAAAGTCATTATCGAGGATGTGTTTGAACCTGAGATTATACACAAGAATAAGAACATTCCTAGTTCTAATCATATTCTGTGCGAGCCTCACGAATTTAAGGAAGCAGCGTATGGTTCACACAAACCTCAAGTGAAAAAGGAAAAGTCAATGAAAGTGAACTCTATGAAGGCAAAGAAGTCGGAAAAACCGAAGATTTCTGATGAGGATTTAATGTGGTTTATTAATCCTTCTAGTTCTAAGCCATCTGCTGCTAGAGTTTTTAAGTTAAAGGGAATGGATACGATGTTCACTGAAAAAGATATTCCAATAAGTATTATCAAACCTGAACTTATTGAGAGTGTTTTTGTCAATGAAACTTCAAAAATTCAAGAACTTGAACGTGTGTATGCTCAAACAAAAACATCAGTTCGATCTGATCCATTGACTAAGGCAAAACAATTTTTAAAACAAGATAAAAAGATTAACTTTGTGAAGTCAACTAGAACAGATACACTAAAAAGCTTTTCGAACTGTTCTAATTTAGATTTTTATTTAAAGAAGAAATCTGAATTGTCTGATGAGTTTGCTAAGAGCATGACTAAAAATGTGGGTCATCATCAACCATCTGCATCATTTATTCCAATTTCTTCTAAACATCATCATGTGGACATGCGAACTTGTTTTTTATGCGGTCAACAAGGTCATGTTGTAAGGAATTGTAGTCAGCAGAACTATCAGAATCTTCATCCTTTTATCAAGGACAAATCTAAGCCAATTCCAGTGGTCAAGGAGATTCTGAAACGACCTGTGTCGTATACTGATGATACTCATATTTTGTTCTCTGATATGAATCTTCGGAAGGTGTTTCATATCAATGAGACACACGGTCAAGTGAAACCAAAATTCATTCCAACTGAACCTATATATCAAAACAAGAATTCAAACATTGTTCAGGCAGCGTACTTAAGACGAAAGTCTAAGAAGCCAGTAACTTATTCACAAGTGGCTGAACAAAAATTGAAATCTGTTAAAGTTAATGATCAAAGAGAAAACCAAAAGGTGCCCAAGACTGAGGCCTGGGCTGCCTTTTTGAACTAATCACTTTTGTTTGTGTGTAGGGTTCATCCAAGACCATTTCTGGTGAAAACTGGATCATGGATAGTGGATGTTCTCGTCATATCACTGGGAATCTCGACCTATTAACCAACGTAAGAAATATTCAAGGGGGTTATGTAGCGTTTGCTGGGAATTCTGGGGGCATGATCACACAAGAGGGTGAAGTTTCAAATGGTCACATTACGTTTGAGAAAGTGAATTATTGTGACAAGGTTGATCATAACTTATTGAGTGTATCGCAGATTTGTGATAACAAGTACACTACGATATTTACTGACAAAGAGTGTCTTATCTTGAAACTGGGTTATGTTATTCCCGAGGACATGGTTGTCATGCGATCACCACAATCAAATGATATTTATGTCTTAAATATGAGTTCTAAGATATCAACATCGATCGAAACATGTTTTGTCTCGAAAGCAAACGAGAAAGACTCGATTCTATGCATTGTAGAATGGGTCACATACATGTCAGAAAGATGAATTATTTAATGGCAAATGACTTAGTTGAGGGTCTCTCGTTAAAGAATTTTAAGTTATCTGTTCACTGTGTTGCATGCAAAAAGGGCAAGCAGAAGAAGAAGACATGTCCTTCTAAGTTATTGAATTCCATTGATACTCCTCTTGAATGACTTCATATGGATTTGTTTGGTCCAGTGAATCATGCAAGTATTTCTGGAGACTTGTATTGACAGATGATTATTCAAGATATTCATGGGTGTTATTTATGAGTTCAAAAGATCAAAAACCTGTTTTGGTACAAAACCTTATTACTAAGATTGAATCACTGTACAAACAAAAGGTGAGGAGGATCCGAAGTGATAATGATACTGAATTCAAAAACACTATATTGGATTTCTTTTGTATTCAAAAGGGAATTCACCGAGAATATAGTGCACCTTATGTACCTCAACAAAATGGTGTTGCTGAAAGGAAAAATAGAACTTTGATTGAAGCTGCACGTACAATGCTCGCTGATTCAAAGCTTCCTATTCAATTTTGGAATGAAGCAGTGGATACAGCTTGTTATACGCTTAATCGAGTTCTAACAGTGAAACGACTCAAGAAGACAAGCTATGAGATCTTAAATAATAGAAAACCTAATTTAAAGTACCTGGAACCATTTGGGTGTCCGTATACAATGTTGAAGAAGGATTCGGGTAAATTTGAAGAAAAAGCTATCGAAGGGTATTTCTTGGGATATTCATCTCCAAAGAAACGGGTGTTTACTTTCACATCTGGTTGTGTTGAAGAATGGTACCATGTGGACTGTCAAAAGTACACAACTCCTCCTCAAGGGAAAGGTCCAGACTGGATGTTTGACTACGATAGTTTATTTAATTCCTTTACTCTTTCGACTGAACACATCGATGAAGATCTGGTTCGAGCATATTTTGAAGATCATTTGACAATTCCAAGATCTGCAAGTTCAAATGCAGTTGAAGTTCAACCAGATGCTCCAACTGAAGACTCTCAAGTACCTCTCCAGTTACTATTGATAGTGTTTCTACTTCTTCTAATGATGATCAAGCTGAAATTCAAGTTACTGATCTTGACAGTGATAATGCTTCATCTCCCGAGTTGGGTGACCATTACACTAACTTATTTGATAATGTTGTTGTTCCTGAAAATCCTACTCTTCGGATTCATGGATAACATCCACAGGAAAATATCATTGGAGAACTTGATGTGGGCGTTCGTACACGTCATCAAGTTGCTTCGTCAAGTGACAATAACATATTGTGTGCTTACACTAATTTACATTCTTCGGGAATTGTGAATATTGCTAAATTCAATTGCTTTCTATCTCAAGTTGAGCCAATGACAGCTCGTAAGGCACTTGAAGATCCTTCTTGGGTAGAAGCTATGCAAGAGGAATTACAGCAATTTGCACGTTTGGGTGTTTGGGATTTAATAGACAAACCTGCTAGAGTCAAGAAAGCCACTCCGACTAAGTGGGTATTTAAGTGTAAGAAGGATGATCGAGGGGTGATTGTCAGAAACAAAGCACGTCTAGTGGTGCAAGGTTTTCATCAGCAAGAGGGTATTGATTACACAGATGTATATGCTCCAGTTGCAAGATTAGAGTCGATTCGAATCTTCCTGGCTTATGCAGCTTATAAGAATATCAAGGTCTATCAAATGGATGTTAAAAGTGCTTTTCTCAATGGTGAATTGCACGAGGAAGTGTTTGTCCAACAACCACCTGGTTTAGAAGATCCTGATTATCCAGACCGTGTATACCGATTAAACAAGGCCCTGTATGGTCTACATCAAGCCCCGAGAGGTTGGTATGGCACGCTCGCCGACCATCTGACTGATAATGGCTTCAAACGAGGAACTGTTGACTGCACTTTATTTCATAAAACTGTTGGTGATGATCTTCTTCTAGTCCAGATTTATGTTGACGATATTATTTTTGGGTCTACAAACGACACATTGTGTAAGGAGTTAGAGAAGTCCATGAAAACAAAGTTCGAGATGAGCTCGATGGGAGAGATGAATTTCTTTTTAGGGTTACAGGTTCACCAGTTTGCTCATGGTATTTTTATTCACCAAACTAAATATGTGAACGATGTCTTGAGCCGATTCAAGATTTTTGCCGGAAAAATCCCTTCTACTCCTCTTTCAGTGGGTCACAATTTATCACCGGATGAATTGGAGGATTCCGTTGATCCTACCCTTTATCGTGCCATGATTGGTTCATTAATGTATTTAACGGCTTCTCGCCCTGATATTATGTTTGTTGTTTGTCTTTGTGCTAGGTATCAAGCAAGTCCACGAGTGACTCACCTAGCTGCAGTCAAGAGAGTTCTTCAGTATTTGAGGGGAAATTCAGACATAAGGTTGTGGTACCCCAAGGATGATACTTTCGTTCTTACTGCTTACTCAGACTCAGATTATGGAGGATGCAAGATCAACTTCAAATCAACGACTGCAGGATGTCAATTTTTAGGAAACCGGCTTGTTTCCTGGCAGTGTAAGAAGCAGACAACGGTCTCCACTTCAACCGCCGAAGCTGAATATGTTGCAGCCTCGAGTTGCTGTTCCCAGGTTTTGTGGATACAACAACATCTTCGAGACTACGGTTTGAAGTTTCTTACTACTCCCATCTTGATTGATAATTCTGCTGCAATTAGTATCACCAAGAATCTCGTACAACATTCTAAAATGAAACATATCGAAATTCGATATCATTTTATAAGGGATTGCTATGAAAATAAATTAATTGATCTTGAGAAAGTGCACACATATTTTCAAAAAGCCGATCTATTTACCAAAGCGTTTGATAAAACACGTTTTAATTTTTTGCTTGGTTTAAATGGATTGAAGACCCTTGATGAGATCCTAAAATTAGGATAATTATCTTTAAATTGCTTTATTAGCTTCACTTTTTATGTTTTTAGGTTTTAGGGAGGAAATTCTAGAAAATACAAAAAGAATATGTTTTCGTTTGTATAGATAAAATCCAAAAACATTAAAAATTCCAAAATTAAAAATTCAAAAATATTGTGATTTCCGTTCTTTAATGTTTTTCTTTTTAAATATTTAGAAAAACCAAAAACATTTTAAATATTTAGAAAAACCAAAAACATTTTAAATATTTCGAAAATCCAAAAAGATTGTGAATTTATTTTGTTTATAAGAAAATTGAAAAAGACAAAAATATTGTGTTTGAGTGTATGCACAGAGAAAATCCAAAAAGATTTTTACAGACGTTTTTAGATTATTTTCTCCCTGAAAATTACGTCGGTTATTTAAGTTTGTGAAGCATGCTTGCATGTCTTGGTCCTATGATTCACTTGTGAATTGATGGTTAGCCATTTATTTATAAACTTAAGTTAACTGGGGCGATTAAACTTATCTTTTCTTTATTTTATGCTCCTCAAAATTTTGTGTTTTTGAAGCAAAAAGAGAACATGATAGTACATTGATTATCTTGACCCCAAATTCAGCAAAAAGTAAGCTTAAAAGACTGTGTGCTTAATTGCATTGGTGCATTGGTGGGTCTTAAAACAACCCAGTAGAGTAAAGTATGTGATATAAACATAAAGAAACGCCAAATTGAAAGGGGTGTTAGTCTCTAGTAAAAGTCTTGGTGAGGATGGCAGAAATGTAATAACCAGTCATACTCAAGCCTTATATTTGTTGATCACCCAAAAATAAAATAAAGCAAATAACAAGCGTTAAGATTCTGGACATTGTGAGTCTTTATGCGGCTTAACCGTCTGGGTATTCATAAGCATGAATATTTCACTCGCCTTCTAGAGCAAACCCAAAGTCATTAAACTTGATCACCGCTGTACTTCGTACAATTTAAATTACTGACTTGATCAAAATCCGCTGTTAGTCATACAATTGTTCCTCCCTTGAGTGTGTCTTAATACCATTAAGAAACGGACCCCAGGGGATACAATGTATGTAAGCCGACAGATGGACTCGTGCATACTCACTCACAGTAAAGGAAACTTGATGCATTGCTCAAAATTTCTACAATTGGTATCAAAATTTGATCAACAATATAATGGTTTAAGTCAAGTTGGGGTGATTTGGCAAAAATCAAATTAAGCTTGAACCGAGATTAGAGGCTGATAGTTTCTGATATTCTGTGCTTTAATTGAACAATTTAATCATATCACAAAAATACTTGAATGTGTGTTATTAGATTTATTTGGACAACAATACCAATGACCGACTTATCGCCAATCATAATATCGCTGAAATATAAAACTGTGATGGAAGGGCAAGTTGGTCAATATGATTCTCTGCTCAAACTCAACAAAAATACAAAAATATGTACTGCTTTTGATAAAATCATTAAAAAAAAACACAAAAAGATTGTCTATTTTTAAAGGATTGGATATTCTTTTGTAAATACATTCTTTAATTCTTTAAATTTTTACAAAATACCAAAAATATTTTCGTCTTCTTTATACAAAAGTTTTAAATAACTTTAAGTTATGTTTCGGAAATCTGAAACATTTTTAACATATCTGGTTGTCGGGATAAAAGGGTTTCTCGATAATTTAATTTATTTATTTAATTCATTAATTTATTCATTTAATTATTTATTTTAAAATTAAATAAAAGAGTTTAATTCGCTAACATCCAATTCGTTATTTATGGATAACGAACTAGGTGATTCTTTAGCGAACTAGCTTCTGGTTCGCTAACCTAATTCGCTTCCGCACTCCGTAACGAATCATCCCTTCATTATGCATATTTAACGAATCATTACACGAATCATGTCTCGATTTTCTACCTTTAATTTAACGAATCAAGTAGCGATTCGCCATCATAAGGTAACGAATTGAGTTAGCGAATGGACTAATTCGCTAACTTTAAATTACACGAATCGTCTAATTCGTACAAGTTGTACCTAGGGTTACGTGCACTGATATATAAGACAAGAAAACGAATAGTATTCCACTGTTCGCCTTCTTTCTTCATCTTTAAGAAACCTATTCAAATTCTCTTTGAAATTTCGACCCTTTCGTTTGATTATTTCAAGGACATATTTGAGTTTCTAAGGTATAGCCGATCTTGGCGATATCATTTTCGTCAAAAATGGATATGTGTTGATAGTTAAATTATATAATTTCATGAGTTTAAGGGTTTTTGAACTTTTGAAACCCATTTGTGTATAATTTATGTTCATAATTGTATGATTTTGATGTCATTATGATCGGAATCACATTCCGATACCCTTGGTGGGCTTCAATCAAGATTTGATTGTTGTTTGCCGGATTAATTATTGTTCCATGTTATTTGGTGTTAAAAGTTGGTTCGTTTAACCCTCAGTACATCTAGGTATTGAGCCTCAATCTCATCTACCTAAGCTTACTAGTATGATTCCGAGCTCAACGAGCTGATTATCCTGATGTTTCAACGATGGTTATGGCCCAATTGTATCTGGGTTTATAATGTTGACTATTGTTGTTCATTCTAATTTTGACCTTGACTTTGTGAAGTCAAAGAACAAGTCTTATTTATGACCATTCGTTAGTCTTAGCGAATTGGAACTGTTTCGTGTCCAATTCGTTAAGATTTTACATGAACTAGCTAAGCGAATAAGATGTTACACGAATCAGATTTTGATTCGCTTAAAATATAACGAACTAGAGTTTAGTTCATTAAAATTAATTGGTGATTCATTAGGTTCAGTTCGTTAAGTTATTTACTTGATAGCGAATCGCCTGATTTGTTATCTTTGTATAACGAATCAGTGTGATTCCTAACGAATGACATTTAAAAAAAATAATACAAATATATATCAATTTAAATCGTTTAAAATATGTAAATAAGATTAATTACTCATATTTTTGTTTATATATCCTAATTTCTATTCTCATATTCGATTTTATTTATACAGTGAATCATGGCTGATCAAGAACAACAAAATCAACCGCCACAAGAACAACCGTCACAGGAACAACCTCCACAAGGACAACCACAAAACAAGATCAATAAGCTGAAATGATTTTATTACCATTCGACAAGAAGCACAACATATGTGCTTATGTTGATCAAGATGTGACTGATTTAAGAACGTTTGGAGCTATGTTGAATTTCTTACGCCGTTCAAAGATACACTTTGCAATCACTGCTAAACCGAAAGTGTATCTTAGTATAATCAGAAAATTTTGGAACACGGAGGAATATGTTGAGGAAGATAACTGGGTTCGAGCTACAATTAATCAGATTCCTATTACGATTGATGTTGAGTTCATTCGTCGGGTACTTCAATTTGACGATACTGATGATTACCCGAGTGAATTGGACAGGACGTTGGTTAGGGGTTTATTCACACGATTAAATTATGGGGGTGATATTCGTCGGTCTATGTTGAACAAGAATGGGTTGTGTCCACCATACAAGTATCTGCTGCATGTTTTGCTTCACTGTATGAGTGGACGTCGCGGTGGTTTTGATGAATGTAGATTAAGTTTGCAATCGGCATTTGTTTCTCTAATCCTGAACAAGCCCTTCAACTACTCCGAACTCATCTTTGATCATCTGAAAGATCAAGTTCAGCAAACTCTACCGTCAAAGAAGTTCTTGACGTATCCTCGCTTTTTACAACTAATCATTCAGGATTTGATACCGAATTTGGTGATTGATCGATCGTTGGTGAACGATGTTCTTGATATGAAACATATGAAAGCTGAAACGGTGCATCGTATGTTAATTTATAGAAAAGACAAACCACAGGACAAACGGATGATTGGTCATATAATCAATCCGGATTACGTATGTCCTCCTAATGAGCGCTGGATCCATGATGATTCGGATTCCGAGCGTGAAGGGGGAGAAGGTGGGAACAATGATGGTGGAGATGATGATGGTGACAATGGTGATGGTGATGGTGGAGCTGGTGAACGAGCTCTTAAAGAACAACAAGATGCAGTCGATGCTGCTCTAGCTGCCACCATGAAAGCTCAGCTAGAAAGAAAACGAAAGGGTAAAGCTGTAGCTACTAGTGAACAACCAAAGAAGCCCCGTGTGTCTGCTGGGGCTGGAGTAATTATTGGAACATCACCACCTCGTCAATCAACTACTCAAAGCTCGGCGGTGCCACTAACTACTAGCACTCCGATGCTTACCTTGACAACGACGATGGTGTCACATGAGAGGCTCGGTTTAATTCCTCAAATGGCGTTGACTGAGATACCAAGGCCTCCTGCTGTGTTGTCGACAGTATCTTCCAAAACTTCAATGAGACCTCCTCCTCTGCCAACAACTACTCTTCCTCCACCTCCGCCTAGTGATGTCTCATTCATGAGAATCACTCGGCCTCAAGGACCTGTTCAACCTGTTCATCCATCTGTATACAATTTGCCACCAGGTCGTCAAACAGAAATGCTGCTTAATCTGCTACATCTATATGAAAATCAAATGGCAGCTGACCGTCAAACTCAAGAACGACTCATGGAGAATCAACGACGAATGATGAGTTATATTTCTTTCTGTCATAAGGAGACTAAGTCGTTACGTACGATTGTTGAGTCTCAGGGGGTGAAATTAAAGGAACAAGAAGAGTTGATTTTACAGTTAACTTGTAAAGAAGATGCCCTCAAGAAACTCAAAAATGACGATAATGATCCTGACGAATCTGATGCAGGAGGTGAGCCTAAACAATCGCATGGTTCATCCTCTGGTGCTGGTGTTAGTGGCGCTGATGATTCAAACAAGCAAATAATTTCATATCAAGATCCAACAGCTGCCAAGCCAATAGAAATGATTGAGGCTAGCACAGTGATATTTATTGATGGATCAGGGATGGTTAGAAGTGTGGTGAACAGAGATGAGATACAGGTCGGTGAGTTTGTGGTTAGATCTTTGACACGGGAGCAGATTTCGATTCTGCTTGGGCTAAATGACGATCAGTTGACTGCTTTAGAGACTGAGCCCGATGTTGAAGTGATCAATGAGGAAAAAATGGATGTTGATCCGCTATTTATGGATACGGATTTTATTTATAAGGATGAAGAGATTGAGATGGAGGATGTGACAGCTGAAGAGTACCCGGACTTGTAACAACATGCAAACGTTGATCAATGTGCTCCGGTATTTCACGAAGATGTAATTAAAGAGACTGAGGATGAACTTGAGAAGATTGTGCAGCGAACAGTTCCTTCACTCAAAGAAGTGACTGATGATGACATAGAAAGATGGTTCAAACGTCAGAAAGTGGGTAAGATCATCAGTGCTTATCGGTATGTTGATCAAGAAAGAAAGGATACCGCTGCTGCTTGGATTGAGGCAAATCAGGTGACTACCTTCAAGACTGTTTCTAAGGTACATGGTGATATTGTCTCCTGGCTCTATGATTCAGACCTTAAGGTATGTATTGTTAAGTGGGAAAAGGGTGTCCAGTATTACGAGAGGATAATGGATGTTTTAACTCTACCGCGTTGGGATGTACGTACCCTCGCGAGACGTCCATTTATCAATCGTGGGGGTCACCAAACGGCTGAGTGGTTTCATCAACACTTAATGTTCGAGGTCAATCATGGCTTCAAATTCTTCAAGCCCCAGGTTCCAAGACGTAAACGCATTGACAAGATAGATCCAAGGACCGGCTGGAAGAAACTTGTCTTGAAAGTGAAGCCGCCAAAGACAATGAAAAGGGTTCCTTGAAGACAATGCCTCAAGATATTTATCTGTCTTTCAACCGTTGGTACTATGACAATCGTACTGGCGAGGCCGTTATCGTTCGTGGTCGAGGACTGCAGACTTAGCTCATCAAGATAATCGACCTGATGTGGTTGGTTAATTTATCAGAGACAGACAACGACGTGCTACACGGGAAGCAAATTTTGTTTGAACGCCAAGAAGATTACGACCTGGCTATGCAATTCCAACGAGTCGTTCGTGTGTGTCACGAACATGGAATTCATAGTTGCAGAGACTGGCAGTCCAAGCGTTTCAAATAAGTTAAAGACAAAGAGCTCAAGACGAGGGGGTGTCTGTTAGTGCACGGTTTTGCGTCTAGAGTCTTTGTATTTATCGTTAATGTTTATTTGATATTTAATGTAATATTTAATGTTTATTCTTAACTAGTTCGTTAAGATTGAGTCTAGTTCGCTAGAGATGTTAGCGAACTAAGACAAGTTCGTTAAGGTTAAGTCTAGTTCGCTAGGTATGTTAGCGAACTAAGACATATTAATGTATTCCCACCTGATTCGTTAGGGGATGTTAATGAATCAGGGGGTGGTTCGTTATGTTAAGTTATGTAACGAAGGGGAAGCTGGTTCGCTAGGGGATGTTAGCGAACCAGGTCGCCTTCTATATATAGTGAACAACTGTTCACTTGTAATTAAGTTTTTGAGAAAAGTTTTGGAGAGTAATAAGCTTATTCAGAAAAGTTTTGTGCAATTACTCTCTCTCAAGCTTCACATTAACGTTATTGATAATATATACACATATATATAACATTAAATCAAGGTTAATTATGAGCTAGATCCATAAACGTATTGATAGTATAGATACAGATCTGAGATCTGTTTATTGTTATTGATACGAGCTCCAACAATAATGTGTGAGTTCTTTTTTTTTCTTTGGTTTTTGTGTGAGAAGGCTTTGTTGCCGAGATTTGAACCCGGGTCTCTTGGGTGAGAGTTGTGTTTGTTTGGGGATAAAGTAAGTTTAAACTTTAAACTAATTAGTGTGAAGGTTGTTGAAAATATGTTTTTGATGTACTCTATTTGTAACATCCTACTTTCGGTTATTATAATAAAAATAAATTTCTTTATTTCTTAGTGGGTCGTTATCGGTTTAGATAAATAGAATACGAGTTGGGCTAGTGTTGGGTAAATGAATATGGGTTATGGACTTGGGTTAGGAAAGAAAGAAGGAAAGACCATGGGCTTAAGCCCATGATCCATAAATATATAAACCCTTAATATCCATTTAATCCTCATTCACACATATTCCATACACCACCCAAAACACACACTTAAGATTTCTCTCTAGTTCTTCCTTATCTCTAGCCGAAATCAAGAAGGAAACCGAGCACCGACCCAAGTTAGCCGCGCCCAACTGAAGAAAGGAATAACAATTAACGGTGAACGTAACCGACTTCAGGTGAGTTTCTAGCCTTACTTCTGTGTTATGTTTTCGGGGCTGTGTGCATACTCGATATGTTTGTTAATACACTTATCCTAAGTGATAGTGTATGCCTTATATGAATGATGTGAAATGTATGAGTGATTGCTTGTTAGTACGTGAACGATCTTCGGATATTGCACGTACTGTCAGGTTGTAGTGTTACGTACAAGGTAAGTATAATGTATTTGCTTATATGTATGAATGCGATAAAGTTAATAAACGAAGGAAAGGCATGGTTGTATGGTAACGAAGAGGGACCAGACCCTAATAATATCTGTGATGTTAGGGACCAGACCCTTATAATATCTGTGATGTTAGGGACCAGACCCTAATAATATCTGTGATGTTAGGGACCAGACCCTTATAATATCTATGATGTTAGGGACCAGACCCTTATAATATCTGTGAGGTTATAGGGCGAAAAGCTCTTTAAAACGTATGATTATGTATGTAAAGAAAGTATGAAGGTAAGAATGAAAGTATATGCACTTATGTGCGTATGAAAGAAAGTTAAGAGGTTAAGTATGAAATGTAAGAAGGTATCGTATGATTATGTGATTAACTAGAACTCACTCAGCGTAGCTGACTTTTAGTATGCACGCAGGTGAGTAGAATGAGGCAGTTGGCTTGAGCGGGGACACATGGTGGTAGAGTAAAGAAGCTGGCATCTGAAGATCTATTTGTTATGTTTTGAACTGAAAGACATGTTTAAGTTATGTTTTATAAACAAGGTTATGAATGTTTGTAATGACTATTGATGTTTTATGTTATTCCACAAAAGTTTTAATTCACTCTGATATTTAGGACTGTGTTTATGAGTAAATCCAACACGAAAGTAGGGCTACCGGTAACGGGGCCTTACAAGTTGGTATCAGAGCAAAGTTCGAGAGATTTAAGCATCCTACATGCTTAGACTCGAACAAAGAATGGGATTTAAGTAAGAAAAGAAAGAATATGCCAGTTCAGGATAGCCATGTGTCACTCAAGCAAGCCCAGTAACGGTAAAGTGTATGGATAAACATGTATGTTAATGTTAGCTTGATTGCTAAAGAAAGGATATGTGAATGTTAGGGATAGGATTATTTGATTGATTAACTGTTTAGAATAGAACCAGCACAAATAGATTCATAAGGGGAAGTGTATAGGACACGGAAAGTAACGTGATCAGCTAATCACAATTAGCCACTGTTATTACCTGTTAGCCTTACTATCCTTGTAGTAAATAGTTCTTAAGTGATGACGTTTGTGTTTTCCCTTTTTTTTAGAATACGATGGCTGGACCAGGAGGAAATGTGGAAGCGGGAGTTCGAAGACGCGGCAGGCCTCGTCGTGCCCAACGACCTTCGGTAGAGACAGCTTCCAACACCGAAGCTGAAGGAAGCACAGCTGGAAGAAACCCGGAGAACAACGAAGGAGTCCAACTGGATCCCGTGTTTCAAGCAGCTATTGTTCAAGCCGTAGCTACTGGTGTGAAGAATATAACTCCTGGAGGGTCTGCTGGAAGCCGTGAAAGAACTGCTGAAGGGACAGGTGGTGATGGTAGGAAAGATGATGAGAGGGAAAAGGGTGATTCAATTGAGTTAAGGTATGTGAAAGTTGAGGATAGGAAGAGGGGCCGAGGCGGTTGCAACTATAAGTCCTTCAAAAGTTGTGACCCGCCTAAGCTGACTGGTTTAGGAGACGCAATCGCTACTCTCAAATGGATAACCGCAATGGATAAAATTATCCGCATTAGCGAGTGCCGTCCCGACCAGGTAGGCTATGCTACTCAATCATTCGAGGATGAGGCTATGTATTGGTGGGAGAGTGTGGAGCAAAGGAAGACCCGTGAAGAGATCAAAGCGATGAAGTGGGAGGATCTGAAGGAGTTAGTGATGAAGAAGTTCTGTGCTGACGCCGAGGTTGAGAGGGAGGAGATGAAGTTCCTGAACTTGAAAGCTGGGGCAATGACACATCGTGAGTACACCACCGAGTTCAATCGAATGTCTAGGTTGGTACCCGGTATGGTTAACACTGAGGCCAAGAGAATCAGGTGTTATGTGATGGGATTGCCACAGAAAGTTCGCGTGCTAGTCAGGACGAGTAAACCCGCTACCTTTGACTCTGCTGTCGAGCTCGCATAGGTGGTTTATGCAGACCTGGCTGCGGATGACGCAGTGGTGGAAGAAGAAAAGAAAGATAAGAAGTGGGTTGCTCCTGTTAAGCGACCCGGTACTCAGTTATGGAACTCCAAAGATAAGAAGCAGAAAGTGTGGGAGAAGATATCGTGTAAGACCTGCGGAAAGTTGCATGGTGGCGAGTGAAAGTGGAGTAGGAGTTCTGAGGTTTGTAGCAAATGTGGAAAGACTCACGGTGGAGAATTCCGGATGGGGTCTAATGTGTGTTATAAGTGTGGGAAGGTAGGGCATTATGCCAATGAGTGCAGTGCGAAGCCAGCATGTTACAAATGTGGCAAGACAGGCCACATGGCGATAGAGTGCACCGATGGTGAGGCTGGAGGTAGTGGGAAGAAAGATGCTGATCAAGCAAGGCCGAGGACTAAGGCCTACATGTTGACCCAAGAGCAAGCCAAGCAGATTCCCGATGTCATCACAGGTACGTTTCTAGTAAACGGTATTTTCGCTTCAGTATTGTTTGATTTGGGCGCAAACAAAAGTTTCGTAGCCACACCATTTAGTAAACTAGCTAAAATGAAATGTTGCCGAGTGTCTGAAACTCTTATGGTAGAAACCGCTAGTGACACTTCGGTTAAAATAATGAAAATGGTTAAGGACTGTAAGATAGAATTGGAGGGACATGAGTTCCCTGTTACTTTGTATGTTATGACCTTAGGAGGGTTCGATGTGGTTTTGGGGATGGATTGGTTGTCTGAGTACGAAGCTCAGATAGTGTGCAGGAGTAGGATAATAAGGTTAAAGTCCTTGGATGGTAGTGCGGTGACGGTTTATGGTGATAAGGAAAGTTCTGGGCTTAATGTCATTTCGATGATAAAAGCCGAGGGTTTGCTAAGGCGAGGGTGTTGTGCCTACCTGGCGTATGTTGTCAACGCTACGGCCGAGACGAAAGAAATGAAAGATGTTCCTATCGTGCGCGACTACCCAGAAGTATTCCCAGAGGATCTTCCGGGGTTGCCACCGGAGCGAGAGATAGAATTCCAGATAGACTTGGTACCGGGCGCCCAACCCGTCGCGAAAGCACCTTACCATCTAGCACCGTCCGAAATGAAAGAATTGATGTCCAACTGCAAGAACTCCTCGACAAAGGTTTCATAAGACCAAGTGTTTCCCCGTGGGGCACACCAGTGTTGTTCGTGAAGAAGAAGGATGGAAGTATGAGAATGTGCATAGACTATCGTGAGTTGAATAAGCTTATGGTAAAGAATAGATATCCTTTGCCAAGGATTGATGATCTGTTTGACCAACTGCAAGGTTCAAGTTGGTTCTCACGGATAGATCTCAGATCAGGCTATCATCAGCTGAAGGTGAAAGAGGCAGACATCCCTAAAACAGCGTTCCGAACGCGATACAGACACTATGAGTTCCTCGTAATGTCATTCGGTCTAACAAATGCTCCTGCAGCATTTATGGACATGATGAATAGGGTGTGTCGGCCAATGTTGGATAAGTCAGTAATCGTCTTTATCGATGATATATTGATCTATTCCAAGAGCGAGTCCGATTATGCTGAGCATCTGAGAGAAGTATTGGAGACCCTGAAGAGAGAGAAGTTGCATGCTAAGTTTTCGAAATGCGCGTTCTGGTTAAGAGAAGTGCAATTTCTAGGTCAGGTGATTAATCCTGAAGGGATTACCGTTGACCCAGCTAAAATTGAAGCAATAACGAATTGGAAGACTCCGCAGAATCCGACTGATATACGAAGCTTCCTAGGGTTAGCTGGCTACTATAGGAGATTCATCGAAGGTTTCTCCAAGATAGCCGCACCGTTGACCGGTATGACCCGAAAGTCAATAGTATTTAGTTGGGGTAAGTTTCAAGAAGAAGCTTTTCAGGATTTAAAGAAGAGACTCACGCAAGCTCCAATCCTTGCTCTACCCGATGGTGACGAGGATTTAGTTGTTTGTGCCGATGCCTCGCATCAAGGGCTAGGTTGCGTGTTGATGCAACGAGGGAAGGTGATAGCTTGCGCGTCTAGACAGTTGAAAGTCCACGAGAGTACTTATCCGACGCATGATTTAGAGCTAGCGGCAGTAGTGCATGCCTTAAAGATATGGAGGCATTACCTGTATGGTACTAAGTGTACTATTTATACAGATCATAAGAGTTTAAAGTATTCAGAAGAAATTGAACATGAGACAGAGAAGATGGTTAGAATTGATAAAGGATTACGACTGTGAGATCAAGTACTACCCCGGTAAAGCTAATGTGGTCGCCGACGCGCTAAGCCGTAAGAACAAGGAAGTCCTTGCAATAGTAAAGTCATACCAGTTGATCATGAACCCAAGTCTTTTTGAAGAAATCATCAAGGTGCAGTCTGAGGTGTTAGTAGATGAAGGGTTAGTAAAGAAAGAAAGGATTTATGGCCAGCAAGATGAGTTGATGGAAAACACTCATGGAGTTAAGACTAGGATCGACCGTATGTGGATCCCACACTATGGTGATCTTAGAAGTCGAATCTTAGATGAGGCTCATAAGTCAAGATATTCGATTCATCCAGGAGCTACAAAGATGTATCAAGATTTGAAAAGATACTACTGGTGGCCTGGGATGAAGAATGATGTAGTGGATTATGTTAGTAAGTGCTTAACTTGCTTACAAGTCAAAGCCGAACATCAAAAGCCTTATGGGAAGATGCAACCGCTAGATATACCTGAGTGGAAATGGGAACACATCACCATGGATTTCATAACTAAGCTACCTCGTACAGCTAAGCATCATGATACTATCTGGGTGATTGTGGACCGTTTAACCAAGAGTGCTCACTTTCTGCCCATACGAGAGGCCATCTCGTCAGAAATGTTAGCAAGCTTGTTCATTAAAGAAGTTGTAACCAAGCATGGAGTACCATTATCGATCGTGTCTGATAGAGATACACGGTTTACTTTGAAGTTCTGGAAGAAATTCCATGAAGCTATGGGGACGAGGTTGAACATCAGTACGGCGTATCATCCTCAAACCGATGGACAGTCTGAAAGGACGATCCAAACCCTTGAGGATATGCTGCGTGCTTGTGTTTTAGATTTTGGTGAAAGTTGGGATGATCATCTGCACCTGGAAGAGTTCTCCTATAACAACAGTTACCATTCAAGTATTGGTATGCCACCGTTTGAGATGCTTTACTAGACGATGTAGAACCCCGGTGTGTTGGGATGAGATTGGTCAGACGGAAATGGGAAGCCTATAAGTGGTTCAAGAAACGTCTTCAAGGTTCGATCAGATCAAAGCAAGAATGAAATCCGCTCAAGACAGACAGAAGTCGTATGCGGATAAGCAGCGACGACCGATTGAGTTTAACATTGATGACAATGTGATGCTTAAGGTCTCGCCTTGGAAAGGAATTATCCGTTTCAGAAAGAGGGGGAAATTGAGTCCAAGGTACATTGGACCGTTTAAAATTATAGATCGTGTAGGCGAAGTGGCTTATAAACTAGACTTGCCAGAAGAGTTAAAAGGAATTCATTCAACCTTCCATGTTTCTCATCTGAGAAAATGTCTAGCTGATGACACGTCCCACGTGCCATTAATGGACATTGAGGTTGATGAACAGTTGAACTACATTGAGCAACCGATCGAGATAGTTGACCGCAAGGAGAAGCAGCTTCGTCACAAGGTTATACCTTTAGTGAAGGTGATATGGAAGCATCGCAAAGGTTCAGATGCTACTTGGGAAGCGGAGGATGAGATGCGCAAGTTTTACCCAAATTTGTTTATGTAATAGTTAGGTTTCGGGGACGAAACCTCTTTAAGGAGGCCCGAAACCTCTTTAAGGTGGGAAGACTTGTAACATCCTACTTTCGGTTATTATAATAAAAATAAATTTCGTTATTTCTTAGTGGGTCGTTATCGGTTTAGATAAATAGAATACGAGTTGGGCTAGTGTTGGGTAAATGAATATGGGTTATGGACTTGGGTTAGGAAAGAAAGAAGAAAAGACCATGGGCTTAAGCCCATGATCCATAAATATATAAACCCTTAATATCCATTTAATCCTCATTCACACATATTTCATACACCACCCAAAACACACACTTAAGATTTCTCTCTAGTTCTTCCTTATCTCTAGCCGAAATCAAGAAGGAAACCGAGCACCGACCCAAGTTAGCCGCGCCCAACTGAAGAAAGGAATAACAATTAACGGTGAACGTAACCGACTTCAGGTGAGTTTCTAGCCCCACTTCTGTGTTATGTTTTCGGGGCTGTGTGCATACTCGATATGTTTGTTAATACACTTATCCTAAGTGATAAGTGCATGCCTTATATGAATGATGTGAAATGTATGAGT
The DNA here is from genome assembly GCF_021521415.1 of Bidens hawaiensis. Taxonomy (NCBI): domain Eukaryota; kingdom Viridiplantae; phylum Streptophyta; class Magnoliopsida; order Asterales; family Asteraceae; genus Bidens; species Bidens hawaiensis. The sequence continues at coordinate 2,038,323 of NW_027491051.1, forward strand.
GATTGCTTGTTAGTACGTGAACGATCTTCGGATATTGCACGTACTGTCAGGTTGTAGTGTTACGTATAAGGTAAGTATAATGTATTTGCTTATATGTATGAATGCGATAAAGTTAATAAACGAAGGAAAGGCATGGTTGTATGTTCACGAAGAGGGACCAGACCCTAATAATATCTGTGATGTTATGGACCAGACCCTTATAATATCTGTGATGTTAGGGACCAGACCCTAATAATATATGTGATGTTAGGGACCAGACCCTTATAATATATGTGATGTTAGGGACCAGACCCTTATAATATCTGTGAGGTTATAGGGCGAAAGGCTCTTTAAAACGTATGATTATGTATGTAAAGAAAGTATGAAGGTAAGAATGAAAGTATATGCACTTATGTGCGTATGAAAGAAAGTTAAGAGGTTAAGTATGAAATGTAAGAAGGTATTGTATGATTATGTGATTAACTAGAACTCACTCAGCGTAGCTGACTTTTAGTATGCACGCAGGTGAGTAGAATGGGGCAGCTGGCTTGAGCGGGGACACATGGTGGTAGAATAAAGAAGCTGGCATCTGAAGATCTATTTGTTATGTTTTGAACTGAAAGACATGTTTAAGTTATGTTTTAAAAACAAGGTTATGAATGTTTGTAATGACTATTGATGTTTTATGTTATTCCGCGAAAGTTTTAATTCACTCTGATATTTAGGACTGTGTTTATGAGTAAATCCAACACGAAAGTAGGGCTACCGGTAACGGGGCCTTACACTATTATAATCTGCTTAGTAAGGTTATATTAGGTTTTTAAGCTTCAATTCAGTAAGTAGTTGTTAAATTATGGGTTTGGGCTGTTAACAATGGGTTCAAGGCTTTGATTTGTTAACATTTAATGAACGTAATCAAGGAATTAACTCATCAAAAGTCACTTGACTGCACTTACTTTCCTTTGATATTGTTTTGATGTTCGTCTTTTGTAAGCTTATCTTATTTTTTAATAATATTGTTTCCCAAGCTTATCTAAACGAAACTAATCAACTAAGGGGTGTTATTCCAGTATTTTATCGGGCTCTGGGTTCCTCGGATCAGGTTCTTATGATTTTAGCTTAGTGAAAATATTTAACCGACAAATTTTTTTGTTTATGTCCGTTCGTTATGAAAATGTTTGGATTCGTTTATGTTAACATTAACAAGTGGGTTAGTGGTGGGTTACTGACATGTTTATTATTTCTCAAAATTATAAAATGACATAGCTAAATGGTTTAAGCGAACATAAAGAAACAAACAAACGCAAATAAACGAACATATAAGTTCTCAAATACTCAAGATGATGGGATAATGAGGTGTGGGATTTATAATGTTTTTTCTTGAAGTTTCTAAATTATAAAAAAAATAACTGATTTGTATGTTTTTTGCTTCTGGCAGTAGTTATGGCTTGATTTCTTTTCGAGTTCAGATAAACAAATGCCCTAGTCAGGTAATCATTTTTAGGTAAATTCTGATTACAAGTTTGTTTTCTTTTGCCTGACCTCAAAGACTACATCAACTGGTAATTGTAATATATGTTTTATTAATCACACGCACACATAAAATTAAATAAGCATACACATGTACTTACTGGAAACAAAGTTGTTACTTCAACCTCTCTTCTGCAATATTTGAGTTTGATAATCATCGAATCAACATTTCTGCAAGGTATGTATCTACAAATTGTTATCATCTTCACTTATGTTATGTCAATCACAAATTTACAGTTCGTAATTAAGCTTAATTCCTTTTTTTACAACAATTAAATCTTAAGCCTGTCTTTTTATGTCATATAATAACTTATCTTTCTCTTTTGGATATGCTCTTGGCGTAAGTGTTTTCTATTTGGTTCTTCGACCCCTAGATACTGTTGGTATGTTCTGTTATCTCTATGAATAATTATGTATTCTGAGTCACTTGAAGTTTCGTGACCTTTTTAATCAAGTAATTTTGGTTTTTACCTTTTGGGCATAGGATGATACCATGGTTTTAGATACCAATTCTAATGGAATGTCATAGGTCGTATCTATAATACTGATTGGCATTTTGAATGTGAATACTTTAGCTGTTATTTTCTTTGTTTACCTCTCTAATGTAGTGGCTCATAATCTTTGGAACTTGAATATAATGTGATCTTCATTTGCTCAGGTTGATAAAAATCAATCTTAAATGACTCTTATTATGTGAGAGCTCAGATTTGATAACATTTTTTTGTATGCATGATGGATGAAACTCTTAAAATATGTTTTTTCTTAATTACAAGAAGTTAGATATTTAAAAATTGAGTTTTTAGAACATCTATAATGGTGAAGGATAAAAACAGTTACAGAATTAGTCGACCGTGAAAACTAACCGGACTAGAAACCGGTTGGTTCGCTTTTGCGTGAAACAAAGATAGGTTGAGAGTGGGATTGGGTCTATAATTTATGATATGATGTCCCCAAATTAGAGTTTGTTAAGTTTCACGAAATAGTTAATAGTTGATGCGTTTATTAATGGGTTGGTCTCGGGCTAAATGTGAAGTACCAGCCACGTGTTCGTAGTGACTGACTGGTGGTAACAACCAACTAAAGATTTTATTGTATATTACTTTGTGTAATTTTGTTATTGATTAGAATAGAGTGTCATGAACTACAAAACCAATCGTCCACCACCACTTAGCACACAGATATGCCCGCCAAACAATGGATTTTATAGTTTAAACAAATTTTACATAGAACAAAATGAAATTTCACAATACCAAAAGTTAATTGAAAGAAATTGAGAGCATATACCATTAGAGGTGTTTATTATTTGATTAGGGCTCACTCCAACCCAACTCAATTGAAAGAGCTTAAACATTAAAAAATATAACGAACGTAACAACTTAATATATACAATTAACCTTAAATTAAAGCAACTCCGTTGCAAATAAAACAAAATATTACAAAAATTAAAATAGCAAGGCGATTAAAAATAAAAACCTAAATAAACCCTGTAACACGGGGCTAAAAGCTAGTTATTTTATAATTTTGGCCGAATTCCTCAAAGCTGAAACCTTTTTCTTTAAACAACATTTCATATTTTACTCAACCACAATTCAGAATATTTCTAAGCCAATATTAAATTTCTTATGTAACTATCTATATAATTGCCTACTATAAAATCCTATGTGTCGCTCTCAGGTTGTTCCCCCCATTCTCTAGAGCCACCAGATTGCTTGATTTCTAAATGGAGGCTTCTCATGCATTTGACCCGAATTCACGGGTATGGGTCTTACCAAACCCGGATAGTCTTTAAATGGGTTATAACATCTCATATATTTATGAAACTCTTTCATAATCAAACAATAATTTTTGCGGGTCATGGGTCTCACCAAACCCGGATAACTCCTAAACATGTTATAACATCTCATTTATTTGTGAAATAACCCATTCATCATCAAAGAATAATTTACACGGGTTATGGGTCTTACCAAACCCTAACAGCCCTCAAATTGGTTATAAGATCTCATTTATTGGTAAACACTAACATTAAACCCTAATTTAATTTTCTCATTTACATGTTCTCTATTGTTGGTCTATCATCTTCATCGCCGGTTAACTTCCGATACTACCCACCATTGTCAACTACATTAACATCCCCTTTTCATTAGACAAATATTTGTGTTCATGTTTGTTCATTTAAAAAATCAACATGCTCGTGTCCGTTTATGTTTGTTCGTTAAACTCCCGTAACACGGGAGGATCAAACTAGTTTTTGGATATATTCCTCAAATCCCTTTTTTTATGTTTTACGATTATGATTATGGTTTTTGAAGTTGTAACATAGCTGAACTTGAATCAAATCGAATTTATTTCGAGCTTCAAATAAGAATCGAAACAAATTTCGAATATGACATATAATATGAATATGAATTTGAATTGAATAATTTAACTTATAGAGTATGTTTGACAGGAAGCTTTTATGAGCTTTTAGTTTTAAGCTTTTAAGAAAAAGCTCATACTCAATTAAAAGCCTTGTTTGGTTCAATGAGTTTGAAACATTTAAGTTATGAGAAAAAACCTTAAAACTTCTACTAGTAGCGTCTAGAAACATCAACAAGCTTTTATTATTTTAATTTGCTTAAATAACCTTCAAAAATAAATAAATTTACCATTATTGTTTTTAATTATGCTCATTTAGTAATTTTATACATTTTATCTCTAAGAAACATCCAAATAAATCTAAAAATTACCGCTGCCAAATAACAGTTTTAAGCCACCAGCTTCTAGTTACGTCTAGTTTTTCCAAGCATGCCCTATCAAATACGAAGATCAGGAAAATAATTATTCGATTCGATTAATCAAAAATACGACAGCAGATTAGTTGAGTACTAACACTTTCTTTTTTACACTTTACTCGTTTTTAAGGGCATCGTCTTCCCCTAACTCCTCTCTGTCTCTGACAGCCGATCTACCAAAATGGTCGGCAATCTTGGCTGAAGGGATCTATGGTTTTAGCAATCTGGCCGGAGGAATAGGGCTTCTACAATCGTCGCACCGACAACAAAACACCAGATCTTGACCTCTCTTCCGGCGGTTTGGTTGGACGGTAAAACAGACTAAGTTTCCGGCCAATTTTTTTCGACTGTCAAGTTTTCCGGTGATTATTTCCCCACTAGGGAAACCAGGTGCACTCATTTTAACTATAACTATAAATGCGTACATATTATATGCTGCTGAAACATTTTAATTAATCATAAATATCTGGTGCTTTATTTAGTCAGTACATTGCTTTTAATTATGTATGAATAAATAAATACCTGGTCGTCGTTTATGCAATTAATACATTGCCCATTCTCTGGTACATACTTACTGTAGTATGATTCTGGCTACTTTGTGTTCACTGTTATGTTGTTTATTTTCTGTTTCTAGTTGCTTCTCACGTTGTACCTTCTCTGTGTTTTATCGACTTATTGGGTGACTGTGTGTTAATCTACGTATTGTGTGATTTGCTGCAATCATAGACGGTGGAAGGCATGCTTCTTCCTTGAGATAAATGTCCAACGACCATGGGTGTAGGAAAAGGAAATAATAAACAATATAGTTTGCAAATAGCTTCTTGGAATGTAGGAACACTAAACATTAAATTGCTAGAGGCGTAGAGTAGACATAAAATGCCTAGGTGGAAGGGTCATATAGAGGAGGAGAGCGAAATGGATATAAGTTGTTGTACGTGGGGTTTGATGGAACCATGAATGAGGTAGGCTTTTTAGTGGATATAGAATTGTACAAAAAGGTGATTGAGGTGAGAAGACACAATGATACCATTGTGGTGTGGCAGGTGGTAATAGGTGAAGAAGTAGCATTAGTGGTTTGCGCGCATGTAGCACAAGTGTGATTAGGAGATATGGAGAAATGAGATTTTTGGGATTACATAGACTGAGTACTGAGGGCCATACATAGGGAGGATAGAATATGTATAGGAGGTATTTTAATGGCTACATCAGTAAGTATAGCGATGGGTTTTAGTCACTTCATGTGGGTATTGGTTTTGGAGATAGGAATGAAGCAGGCAAGGATCTTCTAGACTTTGCGGTGGCACATGACCTAGGTATTTTAAACTCATTCATTGAAAATAGGGTATGACATTTAATCAATTTTATTAGCGGTGGACATAACACGCAGATTGACTATCTTTTGATGAGGTGACTAGAACGAACAATGTGGAGGGAATGTGAGGTTATATGGGGAGACTTAGTAGTGACAACACTGCTTACCAGTAATAGATATAGACTTGATGCATAAAAATACCAAGGGGGCAAAGAATTTCGACCTAAGATGCAATGGGGAAATCTAAAGGACAAAAAAGTTACAACGTTTAGAGAGATTGTCATCTCACTTAAATTGGCTAGAGTTGATAGCGACACAAACCACATATCACATATGGGAGACTATGGGTCTACCATTACGCACGTGGCGAAGGAGACCCTCGGGTCATGACCGTCTAGGGATAAGGAGTCTTGGTGGTGGACTAAGGAGGTCTAATGCAAAATAGGGTATAAGCATTTGAGGTTTAGAGAGTTGTGTAGGTGGACAAAGGTCAGAAGAGGAGAAAGTGAGATTGTGAGAGATACAAAATGGCCAAAAGGAGGTGAAGAAGGCAGTGGCAAAGTCAAAGAACGCGACCTATAAGAAGATTTATACAATACTGGAAACAAAGGGATGGGGCATGAGATATTCAAGATTGTTATAACTAGGGATCGTACATAGTTATCAAATTGCGTTAGGCGCACTAAAGGTGCATAAGCCTCGCCTAGGGCCTAGGCACAAGGCGTAAAAAAAGCGAGGGTATGAGGAAAAATAAGCGCGCTTAAATAAAACATTTAAAATGTATTATGCATATGAAAAATAATATTGTTCTTCAAGTAAAAAAAAATAAACAAAAGCTATTATATAACATTTAATACCATCTAATTAGTACCAAAAGTTTTAAATTAGTCAAGATTCAAATGTGATTCCAAAACTTGAACAGCAAAATGTATCAATATAATGCCTTTGACAATGCGGAAGCGCTCGCCTAGGAATTAAAAGCACACTTATTGAGCCTCGCCTGAAAAATGGGCCTAGACGCAAGAAACGAGGGCTTTTAATAACTATTGGACCGTAGGAGGTATGATTTACGAGTGGTGAAGTTATAAAGGGTGAGGATGGTAAGGTGTTAGTCAAAGAGCAAGACATCATGTTGAGAAGGCAAATTTACTTTCATAACCTTTTCAAAGGTGGGAGGGTAGATCTCGAAGTCCACGAGAACTCAAAACACTCATAGAAGACAGCTGAACAATTCTTACTGTAGGTGTATCACACCGGGAGAGGTGAGGACAACACTTAGGAAGATGGGAAAGGATAAGGTACTTGGTTTGGACAACATACATATTGAGGTGTGCAAGTGCTTGGGAGGAATCCAATGGTTAACTACTCTTTCAATCTTATTTTCAAACTTGAAATAGGGGTGTTCAAAAGAATCTGAATCAAAATTCGTATCCAAAATTATTAGAATGCCCGTATCTGAACTAACGAACATTTCGGATATCCAAATCTCGATATCCGAAAATATTGGATTCAGATATTCGAAAATTCATATTCGAATAGCAATTCTGGGTTTTATTGGATTGTACGGATATCCGAACTATCGGATATATTAAAATTTACATTTCTAAATTTTATTTTATATAACTAATAGGAAATGAAACCCTAATTCTAAACATACGCAAAGCTAGTCTCCAGTCTTCATCTTTGTGCTCCCACTTTTGGTGATTCCTGCCTCGAAGAGACACCATCGTCGAATCTGATCTATCCTCGCCGGATCGGATCGACCTTTTCCGGCTTTCCCCGCTAATATGTGGTTGCAGACTCGCCCTTTGATTCTATTAGTTGGGTCATTTCAGGTTCTTAAATTTGAAGGAACAATTGATTTGGGTAACAGTGGTTCTAAGATTGATTTTGGGTTGTAATTGATTAAAAAATTTGGCTAACATACTAGCAATTTTGTTGGAACATGTATTAGGCCCTTTAACAACTTGAAATGATAAGGTGAACTTTGGGAAATATCCATTTCTTGAATGCTATTTAGGATTACGGATGTCCATTTCACTTTCCGAACGGATATCCGAAGTATTCAGATAGTGAAATCCACCATTCAAAACATTCAGATATCCGAAGTTCAGATATCCGACTTTGAACACCCTTACTAGTGGAGGAGTGGCATTGCCCCTCTATATAAAAACAAAAACAAAGGAGACGCTTAATGTTATGGGAACTATATGGGGTTAAGTTGCTAAGTCATACTAAGAAACTATGGGAGAGAACATTTGAGAGTGGGAATTATAAAACAAGTATTGTGTTGTAAAGTTATATGATTAAGCATTCCATCACTTAAACACATCTATATTCTATACCTAATGTGTGTATTAACACATAAGACAAACACCATTATGATATAACATATCACAAGCTGATTGAAAAAAAACACATGATAAGCAAGTATAGCATTGCAACTTGCCGTCGCATCAGCATCCTTCGGACACCCTACTAGTATAAATTAAAAGTGGTATGAATGATTCTCATAGCCACATTTCAATTTTTAAGGACAAAATTATTCATCTAAATTAGGATTTAAATATAATGTCTGAAAAGTTAACTTGTGAAATGGTATGAATGCTCGCCATGTAGAAGTCATATGATTACATTTAACACACTTTTTAAGTGTGAAAAATAAGATTGATTAAAATAGAATGACTCAACTTTAATAGTTGATAACCTTTATAAGCAATTTTTTTATTATTTTGAGTCTCCACTTAATTAAACGTTAAAAAGATTGAAATTTGCTTAAATTGCCAATATTTAATTATTCTAACACGCGTCTTTGATTCCCAAATAGAAGTAACATAATTACATTTAACAAACTTTTTAAGTGTAAAAAATAAGATTGATTAAATAGAATGAGACAACTTTAATAGTTTACCATTATAAGCAAATTTTCATTCTTTTGAGTCTCCACCTTAATTAAACGTTAAAAAGACTGAAATTTTCTTAAAATTTCATATTATTAATTAATCTAACATGCATCTTTAATTCCCATACCTAACAGTTAAATTTTCACTTTATGACTCATTTTAGAAAGTGAATGAATCATAGTCACATAAATCGCCAACGCCCACAAATTTTGTAATTGTACGTGATGTACAAATTTTGTATTTGTACTTGATGCACCTAATCCGAATTCATCCAAACACATTGTTTCATTTCACTTTCACTAACATACTTTTCTAGTTCATATCCAATTTCTCAAATGGCTTTCGGAAGTAAAAAAAAAAAAACAGTAGATGAAAGCGAGACACATGTAAGTGAGACTCAAGGTACTTACATTGACCTTGAGGATTATGAGGCTGTTCAAGAATCATTAGCAGCAGCAGCAAGTGGAAGTCAATCACAAAAAAAAAAGTTGAAGAGAAAGATCCATCTAAGCCACTTAAATTGACTTTGTAACTTTGTTCATGTACGGTAGTACTTTCACTATATTAGTAATGTAGATTTTGTTTAGAAGTATGAACTTTTTCCAGATTTTGTTTGTATTTCAATAGGCATAAGAATATATAAGACATATATCGAACCGGACTATGTGGTACACCGTACCGTTTTGTACTGAAATGAACCTACTCCCCTCCGTACCGAATTCGTCTAGCCTAGGGAACCGCGTACCCGTATTGGAGCATACCGCGATTTATGTGACTATGGATTGAGTCGATTGAATGAAAAGCAAGTATAAAAAAGTAAATCAATCACTTTCTCAAATATGAGTCCGAAAGTGAAAATTTAATTGTTAGGTATGGGAATCAAAGATGTGTGTTAGATTAATTAAAAATAGGCAATTCAAGCAAGTTTTAGTCGTTTTAACATTTAATTAGGTGAGGACTCAAAAGAATGAAAAATTTGCTTATAATGGTTATCAACTATTAAAGTTGCCTCATTTAATTTAATCGATCTTATTTTTCACACTTAAAAAGTTTGTTAAATATAATTATGTGGCTTCTATATGGGAATCAAATATGCATGTTAGATTAATTAAAAATAGGCAATTTTAAGTAAGTTTTAGTCTTTTTAACGTTTTATTAGGTGCAGACTCAAGAATGAAAATGCGCTTATAATGGTTATCAACGTTAAAGTTGCCTCATTCTATTTTAATCAATCTTATTTTTCACACTTAAAAAGCTTGTTAAACGTAATCATTTGGTTTCTACGCGACGAACATTTAGACAATTTCAACAAGTTAACTTTTCATACATTATATTTAAATCCTAACTTAGTTGAAATATTTCATCTTTGACAACAACAATGTGGCTTTGAGAATTATTTATACCACTTTTAATTAATACTAGTAGGGTGTCCGCATGATACTGTAACGATAAATGGCAATGCTATACTCGTTTATGTTGGTTTATCAATCAGCTCATGTTCAACTCATAATGATATGCTATATTATTATGTTGTTTATATTATGTGTTAATGCACAAATTAAGTATAGCAAATAGATGTGTTTAAGTTATGGAATTCTCAATCATATAACTTTGTACAAACAGTTGATTGAGTCCCAAACTCCCAATACTTAGAAGGATTTTGATTTACACGATTTGTTTGAATTTTTGAATAAACAATTGTCGTAAATATAATCATTGTTTATTGAGGGATAACAAAATAAAGTACCTGAGAAGAGCCTTTAAGGCTCCAGATAAGCCGAGGCTGAAGCGATACCGAGCCCATTATTTCAAGGGCTAGGAAACAAGACTGTCAAACCTTTTGAAGAGTAAGCTGCAGCTAAAACGTATAGGGTTCTGTTATATTTAGGTTTCCATTGTTTATGTAGTTTGCTATGATCTAGTTCTGAAATGTAGGTTTCCATTGTTTTTGTAGTTTGCTATGATTTTAGTTCTGAAATGAAATTAAGAAACTTTGAAATTTGAATTTATCATGTTCAGTTCGACCAACAATTCAATATATAATGAACTTGAGTCTTGTTAGTGCAATAGCCGTAGGTAGTGAACATAATAATTGCTGTGACTCTGCAAATTATTGTGGAACTGGGTTCATTTGGATTGAAATAATGGCCGGCTCAAGAGGAAATAATGGCCGGCTCAAGAGCATCGACTGTATTTCCCTGTCTTCTTTTAATCATCTTCAGTTATTCCGTAAGCTATAAAATCCCAAAGTTTTCTTATTTTTGGATTTATGAAATGGGATTCTAATCTTATTCTCGATGTTTTTAGGATTTGAAATGACTTCGAGCAATCAAAAGCTGAAAAGTCCACCTGAAGACACCAAAAGTTATGACTTTATACGGTTTGTGAAGTGAGACTGTTGAGAACAAAAGATCAAGGGTACCATTCCTCTTTTCCAACCAACGCGTTGATCTCCAAGTTTGAACGAGCACGCCTTTGTCACAGCCATGGTGTTCCCAGCTGTCTATTGCTTAGTGTCGTACTTCGAGAAAATGAGCGAGTCGGATCGCCCAGACCTTGACACGCCTTTCTAGGCTATGTGTGTATGATGGAATGTGTTTCGGATGCCTTGAAGCAAAGGTCGAGCACCCTATTTTAAAATAGGGCAAAATTTCTGACTATTGAGTAGTACGATGAACTTATTACCCCGCCTCTGAATATTATAATCCGTCGCGTATCACGACGGATACTAGGGTTGGCCGGTGCGTAGCACGACGCCACCCACTAACCTTATTGTGTCGACATGTAGACTTGCCACGTGTCGTCACGTGGTGACATGTGGCTTGTCCCGTGTTGACACGTGGTTGGATACGTGTCACGCTTCCTTAACCTGGTTATCGCGTATCGTGATGAACAAAAGATTTAGGCAGTCGTGTAGCCCGACACCGTCATTTTTGGGGCAATGTGAAATACCTATCGCATATCATGATGGGTGAAATTCAAAATTTTCATTTCAAGTCCTTTGATTTTTGTAATTTACCTTTTTGGCAAAAAATTTAGAGATGTTACAATAAATTTGTGAGTATGGCGTTACTACGTGTTTATTTTTATCTATGTCACACAGTTAAAGACAAGAGTTTTATTCGCAATAAAGTATATAAGTTTCGTTGAATATGACCTATTCACAATAAAGTACCTTTTTTTATTGTAAATCGATATCGTAATGAGCTGAATCGATACCGACCAAGTTCTTTTGAGATTTAGATAAATTTTTTTGTTGCGTCGAAGTGATAGTCGTTACTATGTGTTTGTATATACGTATACTTATACTCAGGACTGTTGCTAAGTTTCCCGTGCAACACACGCGGGGTACACACAAGCTCCATAAAAACTTAAACATTACATTCAAATAGGATTTAAGTTAAAAACAACAAACAATTAGTTGAGCGTAGTAAATGTTTGAAAACAAAATACTCTAGTGTAAGTTGCTCAATCTTTAAAATACATGGACTCATTGGCAACATATTGGATTACACTCAAACTCTAGTGTAAGTTGTTCCTAGGTATGTTTTTTTTTTCTTTAATTAAATCCAATTGATTACTTGGCCGAGAGTACTTCCCGATTAGGCCGAGTACTCGCAACTCTCCCAATCAACCGACTTGATCCATGGCAGAAACCTTAATAAAATTTAATTAAAAACATAAAACATACTAACTTTAAGACAGAGAAAGAGCCTTTTGTTTTGCGTTTTCAGATTACAAACCCACACGTTGAAGTTTGAGAAAATATTTATCAAAAAGTAAAATTAAAAGTCATTAGCTTGCAGATTGAGTGAATGAATTTAAGGGGTACAAATTGAAGGTTAAGGTTGCAGAATTAGGTATTGAGGGTATTTTGTGACTTACGGGGCACTCATAGTTAACAAGGTAACAACAATGTCCCTAAACATCCCACATCCAGAATCAACGTACAGCTTCGCCTTCCACCAGGTAAAAACTCAATGCTTATCTCAATTGAACATAAATGGAACCCATGCACATGAAACCAAAACAATAGAAACTAGAGTTATACCTGTCCGGTGGACGGGAAGTTTAATACTTTAATTCGTAAACATAGAGTATTAAATGCAAACACTAGGGTCGTGCCCAGTCAGGAATTTTTTCCTATGAGTTTGGAATTTTTCGGTGTTCGATTTTATTCCGAGTCCGTCATTCGACCACATAAATTAAATGCAATATCACAACCATAATAAAAATACAGCGTCAACATTAAAATAAAATTCAAAGTCAAATTAAATTAAAACGTTTCATATTATAATTGTTCCGTACAAGTTTCATGTATTGAAAACGAATCATAACATCTTTGATCGCGGCTATCAGAAAGAACTTATTTTCAATATAGAAAATGCAAGCATTGCTCATATAATCGCTACACATCCAATTAGTTCGAATATTTTTAAAGTGATGATAGAAGAAATCAAAATTAAAGGAGTATGCTCTCACGGATAAAAAATAAGGGGCGACAAGAAGAACTTGATTGGTTGAGTTTTTGTAATTGTACATTTTAAAAAAATTGATGTTTGGTGGTGTACGTTCCTCCGTTTCAAGCTTCTTGCTAGGCATTGGAGTTTTTTTAATAATATTCTAGTCGTTCAAAATAATAAAAATAATATAGATGAATGATGACGGCCATTAAACAAAATACGGTGCTACATTTATTATTATAATTAAAACAATATTTCTCTGAACGTATATTTTGTGAGTGCAAAGAAATTGACAAGACTCCTCATACCATCTCTCCATTGACGCCCTAAAGTTAAAGGACATGCACTCAAAGCTAACGAAAACAACATCGTTATCTCACTCTTGGTTTAAAAAAGCGTTAGGCGAGACAAGGCGTTTTGTTCCCGGAAAATAAGGCGAGCGCCTTAAGCGCAATGCGAAAGCTTCACGTAAGCAAGCTGCGGTGTATTATATAAAATTAATTAATATGTTTAAAATACTATTTGCTATGATTTAATTACTTAAATACCAATAATGCATATATAACATAGAACTATAATTAATAGTTTGTAAGTTTTTATTAAAATATTATACTTTAGCTATAATTTATGAAAGGATACTAACTTTTTAGTTATAATTTATTTATTCAAAGTAAACTTAACTTTTAATTATAATTTATTTATGAAAGGAAACTTAATTTTTAGCTATAATTTTTGAAAGGAAACTTAATTTTGAAAAAAAGAAAAAAATATCCCCTCACCTTTAAAATAAAAGGTATCTCCTCAATTATAGGAGATAATTGATATAATTTTTTCTAAAAGAAGGAAACCTAATTATGTATTATAGTTAATTAGGGTTTCATATTCCAGCCGACAACCCAACTTCTCCCAAACTTCATCTTCTCCAAAGTTCCCAACATTTCTTATCCACGAATTCTCCATTTCCAAGTAAGTAAACAATAAATCTGCCCCTGCTACGACCGCTTTCTACATAAAGCGTAGCCTGAGGCGAAGCGCCACCTCAGGCCGCTTCATGTAAATCTGCGCCTTACGTAAAATAATTCTAGTCGCCCTGACCGCCTCACGCCTTAGGCCTGAGGTGCGCCTTTTTAAACCAAGATCTCACTCTTAAAAATCATGTTTTTGTTTTTTTACCGGCGAACAATGAAATCTTTCTAGAGATTTCGTGACACTGGGTTCGCTCGCCGAAAAAAAATTGGTTTAAGTTACATATAAAACCGTAAATGGACCGGGTTCAGCCGAACCCGGTGACTTTTATGTGGCTCCGCCATTGGCCGTGGCAATAGCAGTGCTATCCATTTTCTGTGTAGCTAGACAATGCATCTTTTGTAACAAGCACCAACTAACCAACAATAACCGCCAAAATTATCTTTTGTAACCAGCATACCAAATCGAGACATGTATGAAGCATATAAATGAAGTGCCATGATCACTTAGGTTAACGAACTACCTATGTTGTATGAAGCATATAAATGAAGTGCCATGATCACTTAGGCTAACGAACTACCTGCACGCCGTGATGCACGGGCAAAAAAAATTGTAATAAAATACTAAGGAGCCATGATGATATTGTAGGTATTCCCGACATTTTGTTCTATGGGTAGTATTTAATTTAAATAAAATATAAATCAAAAACCTTGATAAAATGATTACAATTAAATCTTTCATAGAACAACCCTAACTTGGTAAACATGTATTTGTAAACTCAAGCAAACTTGCTGACAAAAAGAACTAATTAATCCCTAATTATCTCTTAAACTCTGAAACCTAGCTACTTGTTATTAGAGTTAACACGGGTGGGCCCACCAACTTGTTAAGGATTTACGTTACGAGTATGATATAATTAGAAGTGCTCCATGAGTAGAATTTCGGTTTTCTACTTTTCATAATATTGAGTTAAGTCATAAACGTTGCATTAGTGATGTATTAAGACCGAATGTGATGGGTTTAAGTGAAGGGTGAAAAAAATGCATGTTGAGATAACTAAGGAATTGTTTCGATTACCAGTGACAACGACAAAGACTCTTAAAACACCCAAAGGTCTTGGGTTTAATATATAGGATGTAAAAGAAATTTGTCTTTCAACGTAACATGTTTACAAGTTTGTGGGTTTACGATTTGTGAGATTTACTACTTTTATAGGTTTGGGAGTTGAGAAGTTTTAAAATTTATATGTTTGCGAATTTACAAGCACATGAGTTTCATGTTGACGAGAGTATATAAGTAGTAGTTTTAGACTACACCTTTGCAAGTTTAAAGTTTATGAGTATATGAGTTCTACAAGTTACAACTTGGAGATTCCATTTTACAACTTTATATGTTTAAAGTAACGAGCACTAAAACCAAATTACCCGGCGAGATTATAATTTAATCAAGCTACAATATTAAGCTAC
Source organism: Bidens hawaiensis (assembly GCF_021521415.1). Classification (NCBI taxonomy): domain Eukaryota; kingdom Viridiplantae; phylum Streptophyta; class Magnoliopsida; order Asterales; family Asteraceae; genus Bidens; species Bidens hawaiensis. The sequence goes on from NW_027491051.1 coordinate 2,053,713, forward strand.
TTTAATCAAAGCTTAATGGCTACTAGCCTACTACAATGATGAACCATCGGCATATGACGCTAACCGATGAAATATTCACTCAATAAGGTATTCAGTTTTTTTTCAAATTATAAATAATACAAATGTTTCGTACACCTAAAAGTTCTTATCAAATTGATATTGATGGTTTTAAGTAAAAATGGCATAAGGAATACAATTATGTGTCCGAAAACACAAATGAAGTATACATGAAAGAAAAGTCAAAATCTGGCAATGAGGTCCAATTTTCTTACCGATCGTAACATCATCATGAACATTCCTAACCTAACCGGTGTTAAACTAATAGAATGTGCCAGTTCGGGCCAATTTATAATCCACTTTTCACAAGTTTCCTCGGGAACTTAGTTTAAGCAATTCTTCACAAGTTTGCTCGGTAGCAAACCTTACTTGCTCAAGAACATTCCTTATTTGATAAAGTGTAGTCTGCTCGGACTAAACACTTGGAAGATTTTAGATGACTATCCTGCTCGGTGTAGAATATCTTGCTAGGAGTGCACTGCCTTACTCGGAATCCACACTTAGCCACTTCTAAAGAGGTTGAGAACATTTCAATTATTCTTCAGACCCTACAATCTCCCCCCTTGAATGAAATAAGCTTAGATGCACCAAACATACCCAGAATGCATAAAGGAAATGGATTACATTTTCAAATTGAAACCAAACACTTGTCAAAATTACACATCAAATCCTGAAAAACGTAAATTACATTCCATAAAGGAAATGGATTACATTTTCAAATTCTGCCTCATGGGCGTTACACGTCAAAATACAAAGAAAAAATAAAGTTACATGAAGAAAAGAAAATATAAAAGACATAACAAATAATCTTCATTGTTCATGTCTATCATATATCCTCTTAATTTCTCTTTCATGCTCGTATCTTTTCTTGTTTAAAACATATGCACCTCTCTATTCAAACATGTCTAATTCAACATGAAAGTTATGAGAGATAGGAAGCTCGATGTCGACAATGTCTTGTAAATCACCTTGTTATTAGAGTTAACACGGGTGGGCCCACCAACTTGTTAAGGATTTACGTTACGAGTATGATATAATTACAAGTGCTCCATGAGTAGAATTTCGGTTTTCTACTTTTCATAATATTGAGTTAAGTCATAAACGTTGCATTAGTGATGTATTAAGACCGAATGTGATGGGTTTAAGTGAAGGGTGAAAGAAATACATGTTGAGATAACTAAGGAATTGTTTTGATTACCAGTGACAACGACAAAGACTCTTAAAACACCCAAAGGTCTTGGGTTTAATATATAGGATGTAAAAGAAATTTGTCTTTCAACTTAACATGTTTACAAGTTTGTGGGTTTACGATTTGTGAGATTTACTACTTTTATAGGTTTGGGAGTTGAGAAGTTTTAAAATTTATATGTTTGCGAATTTACAAGCACATGAGTTTCATGTTGACGAGAGTATATAAGTAGTAGTTTTAGACTACACCTTTTGCAAGTTTAAAGCTTATGAGTATATGAGTTCTACAAGTTACAACTTGGAGAATCCATTTTACAACTTTATATGTTTAAAGTAACGAGCACTAAAACCAAATTACCCGGCGAGATTATAATTTAATCAAGCTACAATATTAAGCTACTTTAATCAAAGCTTAATGGCTACTAGCCTACTACAATGATGAATCATCGGCATATGACGCTAACTGATGAAATATTCACTCAATAAGGTACTCAGCTTTTTTTCAAATTATAAATAATACAAATGTTTCGTACACCTAAAAGTTCTTATCAAATTGATATTGATGGCTTTAAGTAAAAATGGCATAAGGAATACAATTATGTGTCCGAAAACACAAATGAAGTATACAAGAAAGAAAAGCCAAAATCTGGCAATGAGGTCCAATTTTCTTACCGATCGTAACATCATCATGAACATTCCTAACCTAACCGGTGTTAAACTAATAGAAAGTGCCAGTTCGGGCCGATTTATAATCCACTTTCCACAAGTTTCCTTGGGAACTTAGTTTAAGCAATTCTTCACAAGTTTGCTCGGTAGCAAACCTTACTTGCTCAAGAACATTCCTTATTTGATAAAGTGTAGTCTGCTCGGACTAAACACTTGGAAGATTTTAGATGACTATCCTGCTCGTTGTAGAATATCTTGCTAGGAGTGCACTGCCTTGCTCGGAATCCACACTTAGCCACTTCTAAAGAGGTTGAGAACATTTCAATTATTCTTCGGACCCTACAATCTCCCCCTTGAATGAAATAAGCTTAGATACACCAAACATACCCAGAATGCATAAAAAAAATGGATTACATTTTCAAATTGAAACCAAACACTTGTCAAAATTACACATCAAATCCTGAAAAACGTAAATTACATTCCATAAAGGAAATGGATTACATTTTCAAATTCTGCCTCATGGGCGTTACACGTCAAAATACAAAGAAAAAATAAAGTTACATGAAGAAAAGAAAATATAAAAGACATAACAAATAATCTTCATTGTTCATGTCTATCATATATCCTCTTAATTTCTCTTTCATGCTCGTATCTTTTCTTGTTTAAAACATATGCACCTCTCTGTTCAAACATGTCTAATTCAACATGAAAGTTATGAGAGATAGGAAGCTCAATGTCGACAATGTCTTGTAAATCACCTTCATGTAGGTACTGAAGATCACTGTCATTTTCTATTACTATACGGGTCTTCCCCTCACCAAGTAATGCTACATAATCAGTCTTTTGATCATATTTGATCCCAATAATTCTTCCATATGGTATGACTTGAGCGTTTGACCTTGCCATGAACCTTGACATGAACCTTTTCATCATGATAGCTTCCATAATTGACCAACTAACGATGGTATTGCAAACGTATAGACGAAAAAAAGAACATAGCCTTCGTATGATCCCTTTCTAGTACCCTATCATTGCAAACGGATAGACGATGGAATGTTTAATGATGAATCATCGGCATATGACGCTAACCGATGAAATATTCTCTCAGTAAGGTATTCAGTTTTTTTTTCAAAACATAAATAATACAAATGTTTCGTACACCTAAAAAGTTATTATCAAATTGATATCGATGATTTTAAGTAAAAATGGCTTTGAGCAAATTGTATTGGCATGTGAGTTTTATTTATAAACCACATATATGAATCTTATTAATATACACAGGTTCGGTTAATTAAGTCAGTTAACCGGGTCACATATTTACCTGTACTCGAACCCGTAGGACACCATAATCTAACCCATGAGCATGTAGTCACGTCCCACTGCATGTTATTTTAAAATTACTTGTTTTATTATTGTTTTCTTAGTTTTAAATTTTTGAATGTTACTTTCTTTTTTATTGTTGTAGTTAATTTATTGGAGTGATAGGTAGTTTTCTAATCTCTTGTACTTGCATGTATTAAAAGGAAATAGGGGTGTACGTGGACCGAACCGGACCGGAAGAGAGCATGTCCGTGTCTGTCTGTTAAGCTTTTAACGGACAAACGGACGGTTCACGAACACTGTACCGAACGAAATTCATGTCCGTGTCTGTCCGTTTATATTGTAAACGGACGTTAACGGACAATAATGGACAAACGAACATTAATAGATATTAACGGACAAACTAACATGTGAACATTAATGGCCAACGAACACTAATGGACAAATATAAATGGTTACGTATTAATATCAAACATAAATCTAAACAACTTCACCTACAAATTTGGAAGTACACCGTATAACATTCAAATATACTTAACACTAAATATATTAACATAAAGTGGATCACTATAATATAAGAGACATTAGACGTGTGTAGTAATACAAAAGTGTGATTTATAAAACTAGAAATTTCACAATGATATTACAATAATGGATAGATCTAAATACTAACGATACCGGACGAACATTAGCTGACTTAATCGGACAAACATTACCGGACGCTCATGAACACTATCGAACGGACTTGGCCCTTGTCCGTGTTTGTCCGTTAATCTTACCGAACGAAAATTTTTGTCCATGTTCTTCAGTCTTGATGGCAGTTAGTTTCTTTATTTATTACGTCGTTCAGTTCAAAAAGTCATTCTGGCATCTGCTTTCAATGCTTGCTAGTAAACAGCTGTTGTCTCTTTCCTCTCGCCCTTACTTATCTTATAACGTACTCTTTACAAGAGTCGATTCAACAAGAGGAAGAAGAGCTTCTCCCTCAGGTAACTTCGCTACTTTGAGAACAGCGAGAATCAGACTTTAAGCTATCAGGGCTGTTTGCCAGAGCTAAAATCGGCTCAGGGGAAGGGGTTGTTGAATAAGCAAAACAACCAATTGATGCCGTTCTAGAAGAATTTCCACCTATGGATGAGAATTTGGAATTAGAAATGGATAATGCTATTTGGACTCCTACCGAAGCTGGGACACAAGCCCAAGGCATGGATCTGGTTCTAGAAAGAGTGGACGAAGACTTGGTTGAGCCGGGTTCCAGTTCGTTTATTAAACGGACGAACATAAACACACTTCTTGCCAATAAACGACCGGACGTTCGGTTCGCTTACAACCCTAAAAGGAAATATTATGAGAAATGAAACATGGAGTTTATAATTATGAAAAGTTTTTTGGTTAATTTATCTCAATGGATTTTTGGAATAATTAATTTGTCTATGCTAGTCTAACCTTGGCAAGTTGTAAAGATATACAAAATACATGTTTTTGGACCCGACCCAGAACCGGTTCCTATCCGTACCCGACCTGCGTGTACGACATGATATAGGATTTCTCCCTAAGCCGTACCCGGAACCGGAAATAAACGATCAAAACCCGACCCTACCCAAATCCCGAAAAACCTCGGTCAAATATCCGACTATACCCAGAACCAGTTCCTACTAGATTCTGATTCTTGAAAATACCTTGTTTGTGCACCTCTAGCAAGTTCGATGGTGTTCTTAGATCCGAGTCTATAAGCGTGATGGTGTATTTGTATCCTTTTGGAAATTTGTTACCCTATTGTTTGTTTGTATGGTGTGTGTATCACAATCGGACTTTAGACTTACCCTTTTCAACCATTTAATTTGAATTCTACACATTTCATATCCATTACTAATTGATAAGCTACCATTTACGATATTAAAGGAAATTAAGGTAGTGTATTCAGTCTCACAATACATTTATAGCAATTAGTATAACAACAACGTAAGGTCCGTTATGACCCTTACGAAATCTTGTTTATCAAACTTTAATGTGCAATGTCGAAGCACGAAATGAATCTGACCTGATCCATGACGATGTTTCCACGGATTTTCGAGATGAACGAACCACGTCTTGATCTTCTTCTCCGGTTGCTTGAGACCTGCAATGGTTTTTCGGGGGTGTGGAGGTGACTGCTAAGAAATCTAAAAGATCTCTTGTTTACAGACACAAAAAGGTGGTGGTGGCTCTTATTGAGCATGACCCCTTAATAAGGAGGTGGAGACCTCCTTATATAGAGAGTCTCATGGCCACCATCATGGTACCCCAATGGGCCTAGCCCAGTTAGGGTTACCTCCACAAAACCCCCTCAGCCCAATAACATTGTATTAGTCCATATAATAAAATAAGCCAAACATAATAAATTTAGGGTCGTAAAACCGGGTTTAGTACCATACCCCTACAAGCCCCCCAAGTCCAGCGTTGCTCATGGGCGCGCAAGCGCCTAGGTGGAGCGCTGGACTTTATGAGGTGTGTTAGGCTATGAGGCGGTTTTTTCCCTTTTCTTTGGCCTTGTCTTTATTGTCTTTGAGTTTTGGGAGGTTTTCCTCATGATGGTGACATGTTGCGGTCCTTATGATAATGATGGTGCCCTGTCATAGATAAGATATAGCACGCATCATAGTGGCGCGAGGCCTGATAAAAGATGGAGCGCGCATCTCGATAATAATGTAACATAACTTGCGCGCGAGGCAGCTTACGAGTTATGAGAATAATAAAGCCTGCGCACCAGGCGACTTACGGATCTATAAGAATAATAAAGTCTGCGCGTAAGGCGACTTACGAGCTATAAGAATAATAAGGCTTGCGCGAGTTGCGGCTTACGAGCTATAATAATAATAAAGCTTACGCGAGTTGCGGCTTACGAGCTATAATAATAATGGAGCTTGCGCGAGCTGCGGCTTACGAGCTATGAGAATAATAAAGCTTGCGCGTGAGGCGACTTACGAGCTATAATAAAAATAAAGTCTGCGCGCATGGCGACTTACGAGCTATAAGAATAATGAAGCCTGCGCGAGTTGCGGCTTACGAGCTATAATAATAATGAAGCTTGCGCGTGAGGCGACTTACGAGCTATAAGAATAATGAAGCCTGCGCGCATGGCGGCTTATGAGCTATAATAATAGTGGAGCCTGCGCGAGTTGCGGCTTACGAGCTATAATAATAATGAAGCTTGCGCGTGAGGCGACTTACGAGCTATAAGAATAATGAAGCCTGCGCGCATGGCGGCTTACGAGCTATAATAATAATGAAGCTTACGCGTGAGGCGACTTACGAGCTATAAGAATAATGAAGCCGGCGCGCGAGGCGTCTTACGAGTTGTAAAAATAATGAAGCCTGCGCGCGAGGCGGCTTACGGATTTGAGAATAATGAAGCCTGCGCGCGTGAGGCGTCTTACGAGTTGTAAAAATAATGAAGCCTGCGCGCGAGGCGGCTTACGGATCTGAGAATAATGAAGCCTGCGCGCGTGGCGTCTTACGAGCTATAAGAATAATAAAAGCTTGCGCGCGAGGCGTCTTACGAGCTATAAGAATAAAAAACGTAAATTACATTCCCTAAAAGAAATGAATTACATTTTCAAATTTTGCCTCATGGGCGTTACACGTCAAAATACAAAGAAAAAATAAAGTTACATGAAGAAAAGAAAATATAAAAGACAACAAATAATCTTCATTGTTCATGTCTATCATATCTCATCTTGATTTCTCTTTCATGCTCGTATCTTTTCTTGTTTAAAACATATGCACCTCTCTGTTCAAACATGTCTAATTCAACATGAAAGTTATGAGAGATAGGAAGCTCAATGTCGACAATGTCTTGTAAATCACCTTCATGTAGGTACTGAAGATCACTGTCATTTTCTCTTACTACAGGGGTCTTCCCCTCACCAAGTAATGCTACATAATCAGTCTTTTGATCATATTTGATCCCAATAATTCTTCCATATGGTATGACTTGAGCGTTTGACCTGTCATGAACCTTTTCATCATGATAGCTTCCATAATTGACCAACTAACGATGGTATTGCAAACGGATAGACGAAAAAAAGAACATAGCCTTCGTATGATCCCTTTCTAGTACCCTATCATTGCAAACGGATAGACGATGGAATGTTTAATGATGAATCATCGGCATATGACGCTAACCGATGAAATATTCTCTCAGTAAGGTATTCAGCTTTTTTTCAAAATATAAATAATACAAATGTTTCGTACACCTAAAAAGTTATTATCAAATTGATATTGATGGTTTTATGTAAAAATGGATTTGAGCAAATTGTATTGGCATGTGAGTTTTATTTATAAACCACATATATGAATCTTATTAATATACACAGGTGCGTTTTATTAAGTCAGTTAACCGGGTCACATATTTACCTGTACTCGAACCCGTAGGCCATCATAGTCTAACCCATGAGCATGTAGTCACGTCCCGCTGCATGTTATTTTAAAATTACTTATTTTATTATTGTTTTCTTAGTTTTAAATTTTTGAATGTTTATCTTCTTTTTTATTGTTGTAGTTAATTTAGTGGAGTCATAGGTAGTTTTCTATTCTCTTGTACTTGCATCTATTAAAAGGAAATAGGGGTGTATGCGAATCGAACCGGACCAGAAAAGAGAATGTCCGTGTCCGTCTGTTAAGCTTTTAACGGACAAACGGACGGTTCACGAACACTGTACCGAACGAAATTCATGTCCGTGTCTGTCTATTAATAAATTAGTTTGTCCGTTAATATTGTAAACGGACGTTAACGGACAATAATGGAGAAACGAACATTAATAGATATTAACGGACAAACTAACATGTGAACATTAATGGCCAACGAACACTAATGGACAAATATAAATGGTTACATATTAATATCAAACATAAATCTAAACAACTTCACCTACAAATTTGAAATAACACCGTATAACATTCAAATATACTTAACACTAAATATATTAACATAAAGTGAATTACTATAATATAAGAGACATTAGACATGTGTAGTAATACAAAAGTGTGATTTATAACACTAGAAATTTCACAATGATATTACAATACTGTCAATCAATCAATCAATCAATCATACCCTGTTAAGTCCCACCAATAGCAAAGCTATAAGTTGGGTCTGTGGAGGGTGGGATGTAGGCACACCGTACCTCAATCCAACGGGATAAAGAGGTGGCTTTCAGAGGGACCCTCATCTCTGTAATACATATGTAAGAGGCAATATATAGTAAATAATAATAATAATAATAATAATAATAATAATAATAATAATAATAATAAAAGTAATAATAAGATAATAATAAAAGACCAAAATAAGGTCAATAAAAGCCTTAAGGTGCTCCTTTCTTCTTAAAAATCTTTAACTTTAATCCTACTTCTCTAATAATTCCTATATATGTAAGAGGCAATATATAGTAAATGAAATAATAATAATAAGTTTCCCCTTTTTTAGTTCATTGAAAAAATTGGGGGGGGGGGGGGGGGGGGGTGGTAAGAATATTCAGGTTATAATTTTCTTACCATGAGTTAGCAAGATTGAAAGTTATTTTTTGGGTTCCATTGTTTGCTATTACACTGAAATTTCATCCTTTGCAAGTGAATCGGCCATGGATTCCTTGAGTCTGAGGAGGATGAATCTGGCCTGCTTATTTTTAGCCTGACAAATCAAAATGGTTTGAAAACCCGTTCTACGCTTTTTATTTTTGACTTTTATTTGAAAATCCGATTTCTGTATAAAAAAACTTACAAAAAAGCTATTTGAACACCCAAAATATTTAGGACTTGTGGTATGTGTTGAAGAACGTGTATTGATTAGTTTGACTGATGAATTGAACTGGTGGGTTTTAACTTTCATTATTGATGTAGATGACAGAGAAGATGAAACAATTAAGCAAGAAATCAACAACCTAAAGACAACAGGTTATATGTCGAGAATTTTAGCATCTGTTTGTTCGCAGCTTTTTGCATAAACTTTCCATATAATCAATTCATTATGTATGTAAGAGCAGGGGAAGCAACTTTGTAAGCCTGTTTGTACAAATCTCTTTTTTGCAAACTTAAACCAAGTTTCATTGTTGGTATTCTAACTCACAAAGTCATCTGATTATATATTCAGCCATCTTGATTTGATAGATTGGTGGAGCTAGCTAGCTAGCTATAGCTCAACTGACATTTTGAATCCTAAATTGACAAAACACATATCTAGAATTTGAGAATGCAACATCTCAAAAGACGATCATGTGGCTGGAAAATTTCCAATAGCCTTTTCTGCTGGATGTGCCACTGATTGTAAATGAAGTTGTATCCTTGCTCAACAAATCCAAATCCCAGGAATAATTCCACTTACTCTCATCAAAAATGAAACCTTTTCGGCATTGGTGTGGAGGCGGGCATTGTTAAGAGACATGTACCCTCCCTTTCATTCACCTAACTTCTTTTGGAGTCGACATAAAGATACAAGTATATATACCGGGTAGCATGGGACAAAGTCACCAATGCCAAGACAAAATTTCATTTTCAAATTCAGTATTTTATATGCCAACATTTAAAAGTTTATCTATGCGCATTGGCCTATACATAACTAAACATGTACAAAACCACACCACTAGGTGAAATATATTAAAACTTTTTAAAGAGAATGCAAGTGTTTGATCTTCTGAATAGCTTGTTTAACTTTAAAAGACGGTTCATCGTACAAGTACCCAAGATCCTCAACTTTTGCCGCCATGCTTGGTTCCCCAACAAACGCACGAAAAGAATCTGCAACCGAATCAGACAAAGATTCCAGATTGTATCCTCCTTCCAAGAAAAACACACACCGACCACCACACAATTCTTTTGCAAGCTGCTTGATGTTTGATGCCAACATGTAATATGTTCCTGTTGTGAACTGGAAATTGGCCAGCGGGTCCAATACGTGTCCATCATACCTGAACAATATATCGTGTTAAAAGTCAAACATTGCAAAATATGTCAAAACGGGTTGGGTCAAAAGTCAAAAACATACCCTGCTGACACAAGAATTATGTCTGGCTTAAATCTTTGAGCCGACGGTACGATGACATCATCAAACACAGTCCGCATGGCGTGATCACCCGAGCCTCCTGCTAATGGCAAATTAAGTGTTGTCCCTTCACCATTCCCGGATCCTATGTTATCAATTTTCCCGGTACCAGGGTAACTTCCGTCCTAAAACACCATAAAATATAAAATTAATTTGTTAAATTGCACTTCGAAGTTAATAAATATATAAATAAATAAATAAAAATGGACGTTTGTTAGTCAGTTACTTGGTGAGTTGAAAGAAAGAATATGTCCGGATCATCATAAAACGCATCATTAGTCCCGTTCCCATGATGCACATCAAAATCGATGATGAAAACCCGTTTAAGCCCATGGACCCGTTGAGCATATCGGGCTGCAATAGCTACATTACCGAACACACAAAAGCCCATGGGGCCCGTAGGAACTGCGTGGTGTCCAGGTGGCCGTATTAAGGCAAAGCCAATTGGTGGGTTTTGCGTGATTTTCGATGCTGCCACCTACAAGTTTATCAAATAAAAAATCTCAGTAAAAAAACAATAATTTACTAATAATCGGGCTTGTTTAGGATTGCGGGCCTAACTAAGCTCGGTATCTAAGGCTCATGCTCGTTTATTAAAATGAGCTTCAATTTAGAGGTGGCAGTTTCGTCCCGTTACCTATAAAACCAGGTCGATTCAGGTTTTTTATTAATCTCAAACGGGTTAAATAATTCTTCTAAAAATGAGAATTGAGTCAAACAGGTCAAATTCGACCCGTATCACATAGCTTAGAGGTGTAAAGAAACTGAGCAACTCAAGATCAGCTCGCTGAAAGATCAAATCAAGCCGAGCGTCAGCCCGAGCCTAAATTGAAGCTTATTTAATGAACAAGCACAGGCTTCATATATCGAGCTTGATTAGGATTGCAAAGCCTAAACAACGCCAATTATTCATATAAATAGAATAACTTTTATCTGGTAACATATATTACATAATAAACACTAGTATATAACTATGAAAAAAAAACTACAACAATATATATCATCTTGTATATAAAATTTATAATTAAAAATACATATAAAAAATTATATTATATGCATGTGTATAAAAAAGCGCAAATACAATAAAAAACCAACATACTTTCCGTTTTTCTCATAAAAGTTCCGCAACAATTTTTTGCACATAAAAGTTCTTGTACATGTTAATTTTGAACACATTAATGAAAAATAATAATTTAACTTAAAAGGGATTTAGTTGTCATTTACTTGAATGAATGAACATGCACACATTTTTTTTTCATTCATTTATGTTTGTGGACGTTCGTTTATGTTCATTTATATACGTTTGTTTGATTTGAATAAACGCATAAGTAATTATATTCATATAAATATAAACATAAATATATATGTTTGGATAAATTGTGATGTATTAAACTTGTTCGTTTGTGTTCATTGATGCTAACTTATGTTCGTTTGTGTTTGGTCAATTATGTTCTTCTGTATTCGTTTTTGTTTGTTCAAAAATGTTCATTTAAATTTTTTTGCTTTATGTTCATTTGTGTTTGTTTATGTTTGTGAATTGTTCGTTTAGTTTTAAACGAACATGAACAAAAACGAAAATGACCAGTCTCTAAACGAACGAACATGAACAAAATAATTCGTTCGATTATGTTCTTGTGTTCGTGTTCGGTTAAAGTTATATAAACGAACACCAACACACCCCCGTTCATGTTCGTTCGGTTCGTTTACAAGCCTATGACAATACCAAAATGTTAACAACTATGATTCACAATATTGGTACCAAACTTTAAATCCAACAAGGAAACTCAATATTGTAAAAATTACTTGCATCCTATCATTTGTAATTTTAATATGATGTCTTTGAGTTATATGAAATAGTGGTTGGTTTAAATTAAAAACAAAAAATCATGAGCAGGTTCAAAAGTAGCATGTACATAGACTTTTATGTGCAAAAAACTGTTTGAGGGTGGGTCATTTATGAGAAAACACAGAAAGTATATTGGTTTTTATGGTATTTGCCATATAAAAAATAATTAAATTACAAAAGAGCCAAGCATGGACAGAGCTCAAGCTTGAAAAGTTACGAGCCAAGCTCAAGCTGAACTTGGAACACATTTAAAGGAGCCGCACTCAAGCTCGGCCTGTCTCGTCTCGTTTACTACCCTATTGTTGGTTGAGATATTACCACATGATCAACCAAGGATAAGCCTGCTCCAGCAGCAACTAACGACTCCTGAAATGTCTGCATCGTTTATGATATTCATATGATCATTACAAGCATGCTTTGGTTATAAAATTAACATGATCAGCATATATGTGCATGCAAAGCAGTTTAAGGAGCCACATTTATGGCATTCTCTTACTGCGGCAGTCGCGTATGTGGGCCCGGAGCCGTCAATGTGTATAAAACCCTGTTCTGAAACCTTCTCCATTGCCTATAGAGAGAGATTTACAACGAACAATTAATTAATGCTAATATACACAAAAGAGAATTTACAATATATGAGTACTTATAGCACATATTTAGATGGCGTATACATGTGAAAATGAAAAAAAAGTTTTAATGTTAAACGAGCTTAAAATGAGAAATTTCATAGCATAGGTAAACAAATATCTGAAAACAAAATGGGTTGACCGGGTCAAAGCGTCCAAATTAGTTGGAATGGATTTGGACAGATCAACAATTTTCTCCTTTTTTCTAATATAATTTGCCTTTTTAAATAATCTACAAATAAAAAAATGTAAATAAGATTATATTGTTAAGATAATAATCAAATGTTTCTTTTAATAATTTAATTTGGGTGACTTTTGAGCTGTTTGACCAAGTCAACTCATTTCCTATTTAGGTAAGTTTTTTAAGTTATTCCCACTGGAAATATATACAACACACTCTAATAATCAGTATCTGTGCTTTTTATGTATGTCAGCATAGCATGTATTACCTTCTCAAGGCCAACAACATAAGATTTGGAATGCACGCTTGCAATATCTTCCACTGTTGCAATTCTAAAATCTTCAAGTTGAATGATCTCAGACCCTCGAAACTGTAAGCATAAAAATTGCATATCAGTATAATGAAATTTCAACTTACTGTGAATGATCAAAGGCTGAAAATCCATAATAAAAGTAAATGATTACCTTTGGAGTGAGCTCCAGCTTTTCAAGAGCGGTGACAATTGCAGGAACCCTTAAACTGCATTCGGGATGTGCATCCTGTCACGAATATCATGTCAACTCTCTCCAATACACATTTTCTATACAAAACAAAAACAACTAAATTTAAAACTGAAAAACGGACACTTTGTTACGACCGACCCGCTGCAAATAGGACATAAGTTTGTTACCTTGTTATGACCCATTGCAGGTGCGACGCTATAAATCACTTTTGCACTGCTCTCGTTTAACGAGCACGAAACAGAAACTTTCGAACATTTCTGGAATAATCGACTTCTCGTTAACGAAGCCGCACGAGGTCCCAAAGGAAGCCGCACTCCACCTACCAGAAAGATTGAAAATCCATATTATTTCTTTCATTTTGGTACTGTAAATGTTATGAGATCCATAAAATCATTATTATTTTCAAATGAAATTTAATTGAGGAAGTAAGATATACAATCTAATTTCTACTCAGAGGTTACTTTAGATGTTTTTATAATACTTTATGCATGATTCCTAAGAAGTCAGATGCTAGCAGGGAGCGCATTTTGGTTTGCTTTCTGTTATAAGTATTTTACACATAACGAAATCAGATGTCTTTATATTGTTTCTCACATAACTATAAGAAAATACAGATTTTCCTGATAGTGTTCACTAACATGAAAATACCCGAAACCGAAAATAACCAAACCAAAACAAACTTCCGGTTGTGGTTTTGCATGTAATTATAACCGAACTTAATAGAGTTTTATTTTAAACTTTGAATTTAACATACAGTGTCACCCACCCATAATGTATAATAATAATAACTAAGAAAAAATGTTAGCCCTAAATTCAATATTTTTAGCCAATTTAGTTTTTCGGGCCAAAATTTTGAAACCCACCCGAATGGCCGATGGTTTTGAACATTGAAGAAGCGAAATTTGGTTTTTTGCTGGGTAAGTATTACAATTTACAATAATCAAAAAATAAAAACTATGTATGTATATTCGATCAAAGTTTATACATAGATTACAAGCGGATTGGAGAAGCCAATGATGATAAGATAAAAGTTAAGAAAGTAAAAGAAGATGTTAATTTACCTCGGAGAAATGAACGATCTTGAACCTCCATTTTACTCACCAGTCTCAAACACACAAAATAATAATAATAATACTAATAATAATACAAGATATAGGAAGGAGTAGGGATAAGGGGTGTTTGGTTGGGGATTTTGTGGGATTTGTTGTTGTTTAGTAAATAGTGAATCGGGTCAATGATCTATTAATCTCTTTTGTTTTGCTAATGAATGTAACATTTTTTATGGTGTTTGCCCTTAATAGGTGAAATGTTGTGTTCAAATCCTAGCAATTCAAGGTTAGGGGGTTAGTTGGAAATTATTATTGTTAAAACAAATGCATCGAGGACATGTAAAATTAATATATCTTGTTCACATGATGCTTGGGATTGAGTTATGTTATTTATCGGGACTAAATAAGATTTGTTATATATGTATGCGGGTTTTAGTAAAATTATTTATACTTGATGTAAAAAATCTTCTTATAATGAAACCATATAGTCTAAACAAGCTACGTAACGGAGCTAAATTAGGGAGTTAGTGATTTGGGGAAGAAGACATATATAACAAGTGTTGGGAGAGGTATCAGTGGAGAGTAATGGTAACTCTGTGCGTGTGTGTGGGGGGGGGGGGGGCTAAATTAATTGGGCTACGTAATGGAGCCAAATTAATGAGTTGGTGATTAGGGGAAAAAGACATTGTATAAAATGCGTTGAGAGAGGGAACTGAGGAGAGTAGCGACAATTGTAGGGGACGCAGCAAATTGAAGTTAATGCGAAACCATGTTAAAAAGGTTAAATAAATCGTCTTTTAAAAGAAGTAGTTTTGGCAGGCAATCTAATGATCCAATCTCGAGTTTTTGTGTTAGTTATGAATTCATGATGTAGGGTGATTAAATCTGAAGTTTATGGTTACATGGGTTAGAAACATATCACATAAGTATATGATCTAGTCGAAAATCATAAGAACTCATTGTTGGCAAAGAATCGTGCATCAACACTAGGGATTTGGAGCAAACCTTTATGTGGGAGATTCATGGTGTTATGAGCTAAAGAGTAAAGACATATCATTAAATGTATATAAATTGTTGGAATTAACTAGACATGTAAAGTCA
Organism: Bidens hawaiensis; assembly: GCF_021521415.1. Taxonomy (NCBI): domain Eukaryota; kingdom Viridiplantae; phylum Streptophyta; class Magnoliopsida; order Asterales; family Asteraceae; genus Bidens; species Bidens hawaiensis. The sequence goes on from NW_027491051.1 coordinate 2,069,328, forward strand.
AATTCAATATGTGGCTATGTAGGTTTTGGAAGAATTAACCATATTTGAAGAATTTGGAGGTTTTAGTTGACAAGTTAGTCACTTGGAGCTGAGTGAAACTTGTTAAATATACCAAATACATGTCGTTTTGATTCAAAACATTACTTGAGCAATGATTATGATTAATTAAATGTGATTGGGGGTGGAGGGTACTTGCATGGTTTTTCATAGTTTAAACGTCTTAAAAATGTATTCGTGTTATATTGGGTTATCATAGTTGTGTTGAGTTATAAAGATGCTTGAATATGAAAACACTAAAAAAAATGTTTTGTAGGTGTCGTACCATATATCTTGGAAATCATACGCACATAGCTGGTATTATATGCGAGCATCAATGAAAAGCTTAAGACAAATTTTACAAGTTAGAAGATGTTACAGATGGTTAGTTGCCATCAGAGCAAGTACAATAATCCGCTAATGGTTAATGTGATTCTATGGTGAGTTGACATCGGAGTATGCATAACAACCCAGATTACATGTTGCAAAGAGAGAAACGTGATTCGTTATAAAGGCTAGTTAACAAATATAACCGGTCAGAAGATGATGATAAACAAGTCCAACATGAACTAACACAATGTGCTTCCTAATAAAACATAATAGGGCTCTCAAGTAAAAGATAAATATGGGGTTGGACTCTATAGCCCACATTAAATTGACACATGGGCGTGCCACGTCAGCAAATCATTAACGGAGTTAACCTCCGTTAGTCGCGGTCCGTTTAAAACAAATACCTTTTTAGTTGGGACCGCCGCCAATCAAGTTTAAAATTAGGACTGCTATTTACTATTATGACATAGTTTGAATTATTTAAAACCAATATTCCAAATATAAATCGGGAATGCTCATTCTCTCTCTTATAGTCATGTGTAGAGATTGCAAAATGCATGTTTTGTATTCACGTGTCTTCACCCTCCACCAATAAAGATTTGTTTTTCTTTTCTACTATGTATGTAGTTTTCTATAATGCATTTTCCTTTATATATAAATACAAACAACATACAGATGAATTATACAAAAATTTAGAGTGAATTATACAGTCATTTATTTAACGGTCAATTGAATCACTATAGGACTAATGACTCATCCACATCATCTCCATTCTCTGTGTACAGAAATCGTGGGGAGTTATGTTGTCATGCCCCAAAGTGAAGCTGGTACCTCACCCCCCGCCCCCAACACACATACGGAGACCACCGTCAGAATTAGACTCCGACTGGCCCAACCTAGACCCTTATATTTTATCATGGTTGAGACTTGAACCCAACCATTGTCGGCCCAATAGCTTTGGTGCCTCAAGAAAGGGCTTGAGGCCACACATTTTATCGAGGCCCCATATTTTATAATAAAACTAATATATTACAATATTATAATTAATACTTATTATATCACTGCATCCGTTTTCTTTTTCTTCCAAAGCTGGATATAACATAATTTGACGTTAGTAACTACTTATCAGTTTATCACTTTATAATCTGTTAATACAATAATATTTACACTAAAAGTGTCCTAATGATCGCTCAATTTGCATCAAATATAATTAGAAAGGTAAATTTTATATAAACATTTTCTTTACAAACACAAGATATAACTTTAAAAAAAAGAATAAACTCCGCCAACTATAAACATTTTAGTTTATATATTCGGTCTCGAGCTCGGGTAAAGGAGGAATCTTTATATAAACTGTTTTTTAAGGTCCATAACTTAATACTTAGCTTAAGGCCTCTGAAAACTTTGGGTCACTCATCCGAACACCTCCTCATTTTTCAATGAAGTATATAGATGTCATCAATCCAAATCTCTTCCTTTTAATAGAGGTGAATCAACTTTTCTTCTTTTATGTACTTGTCTGGTTCTTATACATTAACATTTGTTTTGAGTTTTAGTGTTTGTCAAAAATATTGAGAGAGAGATAGAGAGAGAGATTATATAAGATTCATTTGAAAACCAACTTGTACTCCCCTATAGAAACCCGTCATTTAGTCCTTTGATAAAAGCCTAAAAGGAGATGTCGACTTCCAATGAGAACAAATGTGAGTTGAGTAAAATTCCTAATTGTATATGCACCCGCACGTGTGATAGTCACACACCATCGACCAATATGTAATTGTAAAGGCCATTCACACCTTCGTAAAATAAAATATTTTTCTATTTGTTATTGTATAAATGTATAACTTGTAAATCAAGTGTTTGTTTTATGTGTTAAAATGCTCTCTTTCTTTTTAAAAAGTTACACTTTGGCATTACTTTTCTTATTTGAATAAATCGTTTATGAAATTCGTTTCCATGTTTGGAAATGTTCAAGCTAAAACACGTTCGCAAGTATCATGACTTTGAACCAAAACACTCTTTGATTGAACCAACTTGAGAACCTGTGAATATAAAAATGAGTTAGTTCGATGATACAGGTCGGATAAGGTTCATCAACTATTTTTGACAATTGCATACTTCCATTCCAAAACATACCTAATCGCATATATACCCACTCTTATTCAAATTTAACAAATTGACAAGATGTCCTTGAAAATTAAAAAGAAAAATTCCTAAATTAGATATCCTCAAGATTGTCCATCATAATCATAGAACTCAACGGCTCATCGTCACCATCGCTAGCCGGAATGGCCGCATCCTCTACCTCATCTACCGGCCCACACAACACCGACAGAAACTCGGTCATGTTCGTTTCACGGAATTTTTTCAAGGGAATTGAAATTGGAAAGGGAACATAATGTTTCCAATTCACATCATGTGTTTGGTTGATTAATATGTTGATGGAATTAGAATTTCTCTATTCTCTTCATCTCCCTTCAATCTACAAGCATTATAACAAAAAATAAAAAAACTAGAAAAAAAAACTAAAAACTAATTAAAAATTTTAAAAATAAATAAAAATTGGAAAATTAATTAAAAAATAGACAATTTTTTAAAAAATTAAAAAATTAAATAAATAAAAATATAAAAAAAATTAAAAAATATTTATATAAATAATAAAAAATCTAAAAAAATTTAAAACTTATATAAAAAAATCTGGAAATACTCAAAAAATAATAAAAAACTAACATATATGTTTTTATGTTTGTCACACAATAACATATCATAACAACATCATAAACAAACATTTGGTTCGGATAAGTCAAAAGACACTTATCACCCATTTTCATCATATATGTCTAGACCAAAATAAATTTAGCATGTTGTCACACCAACTAATTAAATCATATTATTTTAAAACCAATGTTCAAACATATGATTATAAAGTTTTCAAAATGCAAATAAAAGTCGTTCCAACATACGACGACAAGTTGTAAACACCACTAAACAAAGTAGTTCTAAAATACGAACATATGGCATAGACAAACTTTTACTTTGACAACAAAAACCTTATCCAATCCTCTCTTTCTCCTTCACCAAAATCTCAAAAGATCGACACCCTATTATAGTCACTTTTGATTTATTAAATAGCTCTAAACTCTTCCAACTGAGACAAAGATGCCATTTCTTTAGGGAGTTTATCAATTATTTGACTACCAACATGCAAAGTGAGAGCATAAGCAAAGAAACAGTTGTAATAAGTTGGCTCCACTATGCCAAAATCAATGTCGTGTTTCTTTGGTTACGTTTCGATTTTGTAAACTAAGTTGAGCCATTTCCTATTTACACGTTACCAACACACAATGAGTTAAAATTTGTTGAAACACCTATATTATGATAATTTATATATAACAAATTATATCCAAGTATTTCATCAAGCACAAATCTGGTTGAAGCATTTCATCAAACAGTCGACGTGTTATGAACATTTGTTAAAAATTGTTTAAAAGCTTAAAAACTTTTGATAACCCAATAAGGACACTAGACATAAAAAATGGATTTGAAATCAACTTTTATATAAAATCACAACACTAATAGCCAAATTTAGCTACAAAGCCATATACAGTATGCAAGAAATCATACAAGAAACATAAATCAAATAAGTATTAAACAAGAATTTAAACACTAAACTTCTGTTAAAGTATAAAAACCAAGAAAACCAAAGTTGTGGTGGAGGAGAACGGTGATGGAAAAGAACGACGGTGGAAGTAGATGAGCAAGACGGTGGTGGAGAACGGCGGTGGAGCACAGTGGTAAAGAAATGATGGCAGTAATGGGTGAAATGTGTTGATCTGTGAAAAGAAAGGGAAATAAAAGAAAATTTTCTCCTATTCTATTTTCTTTTGTTATATCATTTTCCTCTTTATTTTTTTTTCCTTCAAAGATTCAAATTCACTTATTTTACTCCTCATATATCTCCTCTCCTCTTCTTTTCTTTTCTTTATTTAAACGAGGGAACACCTCTTTTATATTTTTCTTCAACAGAATTAGAGATAATGTCCTTTATGAGTGAACAATATGGTTAAAAGGTCTCGTCAGAGTTCAGACGTGTCAGGAATTTTACTGTTCACTTCCACTATGCCAAAATCAATGTCGTGTTTCTTTGGTTACGTTTGCGAGTTTGTAAACTAAGTCGAGCCATTTCCTATTTACACGCTACCAACACACGATGGGTTAAAATTTGTTGAAACAACCATATTATGATAATTTATATATAACAAATTATATCCAAGTATTTCATCAAGCACAAATCTGGTTGAAGCATTTCATCAAACAGTCGACGTGTTATGGACATTTGTTAAAAATTGTTTAAAAACTCAAAAACTTTTGATAACCCAATAAGGACACTAGACATAAAAAGTGGATTTGAAATCAACTTTTATAGAAAATCATAACACTAATAGCCAAATTTAGCTACAAAGCCATATACAGTATGCAAGAAATCATACAAGAAACATAAATCAAATAAGTATTAAACAAGAATTTAAACACTAAACTTCTGTTAAAGTATAAAAACCAAGAAAACCAAAGTTGTGGTGGAGGAGAACAGTGATGGAAAAGAACGACGGTGGAAGTAGATGAGCAAGACGGTGGTGGAGAACGGCGGTGGAGCACAGTGGTAAAGAAATGATGGCAGTAATGGGTGAAATGTGTTGATCTGTGAAAAGAAAGGGAAATAAAAGAAAATTTTCTCCTATTCTATTTTCTTTTGTTATATCATTTTCCTCTTATTTTTTTTTCCTTCAAAGATTTAAATTCTCTTATTTTACTCCTCATTTATCTCCTCTCCTATTCTTTTCTTTTCTTTATTTAAACAAGGGAACACCTCTTTTATATTTTTCTTCAACAGAATTAGAGATAATGTCCTTTATGAGTGAACAATATGGTTAAAAGGTCTCGTCAGAGTTCAGACGTGTCAGGAATTTTACTGTTCACTTCCACTATGCCAAAATCAATGTCGTGTTTCTTTGGTTACGTTTGCGAGTTTGTAAACTAAGTCGAGCCATTTCCTATTTACACGCTACCAACACACGATGGGTTAAAATTTGTTGAAACAACTATATTATGATAATTTATATATAAAAAATTATATCCAAGTATTTCATCAAGCACAAATCTGATTGAAGCATTTCATCAAACAGTCGACGTGTTATGGACATTTGTTAAAAATTGTTTAAAAACTCAAAAACTTTTGATAACCCAATAAGGACACTAGACATAAAAAGTGGATTTGAAATCAACTTTTATAGAAAATCATAACACTAATAGCCAAATTTAGCTACAAAGCCATATACAGTATGCAAGAAATCATACAAGAAACATAAATCAAATTAGTATTAAACAAGAATTTAAACACTAAACTTCTGTTAAAGTATAAAAACAAAGAAAACCAAAGTTGTGGTGGAGGAGAACGGTGATGGAAAAGAACGACGGTGGAAGTAGATGAGCAAGACGGTGGTGGAGAACGGCGGTGGAGCACAGTGGTAAAGAAATGATGGCAGTAATGGGTGAAATGTGTTGATCTGTGAAAAGAAAGGGAAATAAAAGAAAATTTTCTCCTATTCTATTTTCTTTTGTTATATCATTTTCCTCTTTATTTTTTTTTCCTTCAAAGATTCAAATTCTCTTATTTTACTCCTCATTTATCTCCTCTCCTCTTCTTTCCTTTTCTTTATTTAAACTAGGGAACACCTCTTTTATATTTTTCTTCAACATAATTAGAGATAATGTCCTTTATGAGTGAACAATATGGTTAAAAGGTCTCGTCAGAGTTCAGACGTGTCAGGAATTTTACTGTTCACTTCCACTATGCCAAAATCAATGTCGTGTTTCTTTGGTTACGTTTGCGAGTTTGTAAACTAAGTCGAGCCATTTCCTATTTACACGCTACCAACACACAATGAGTTAAAATTTGTTGAAACAACTATATTATGATAATTTATATATAACAATTTATATCCAAGTATTTCATCATGCACAAATCTGGTTGAAGCATTTCATCAAACAGTTGACGTGTTATGGACATTTGTTAAAAATTGTTTAAAAACTCAAAACTTTTGATAACCCAATAAGGACACTAGACATAAAAAATGGATTTTTAAATCAACTTTTATAGAAAATCATAACACTAATAGCCAAATTTAGCTACAAAGCCATATACAGTATGCAAGAAATCATACAGGAAACATAAATCAAACAAGTATTAAACAAGAATTTAAACTCTAAACTTCTGTTAAAGTATAAAAACCAAGAAACCCAAAGTTGTGGTGAAGGAGAACGGTGAAGGAAAAGAACGACGGTGGAAATAGATGAGCGAGACGGTGGTGGAGAACGGCGGTGGAGCACAGTGGTAAAGAAATGATGGCAGTAATGGGTGAAATGTGTTGATTTGTGAAAAGAAAGGGAAAGAAAAGAAAATTTTCTCCTATTCTATTTTCTTTTGTTATATCATTTTCCTCTTTAATTTTTTTTCCTTCAAAGATTCAAATTCTCTTATTTTACTGCTCATTTATCTCCTCTCCACTTCTTTTCTTTTCTTTATTTAAACTAGGGAACACTCCTTTTATATTTTTCTTCACAGAATTAGAGATATTGTCCTTTATGAGTGAACAATATGGTTAAAAGGTCTCGTCAGAGTTCTGACGTGTCAGGAATTTTACTGTTCACTTCCACTATGCCAAAATCAATGTCGTGTTTCTTTGGTTACGTTTGCGAGTTTGTAAACTAAGTCGAGCCATTTCCTATTTACACGTTAGCAACACACGATGGGTTAAAATTTGTTGAAACAACTATATTATGATAATTTATATATAACAAATTATATCCAAGTATTTCATCAAGCACAAATCTGGTTGAAGCATTTCATCAAACAGTTGACGTGTTATAGACATTTGTTAAAAATTGTTTAAAAACTCAAACTTTTGATAACCCAATAAGGACACTAGACATAAAAAATGGATTTTGAAATCAACTTTTATAGAAAATCATAACACTAATAGCCAAATTTAGCTACAAAGCCATATACAGTATGCAAGAAATCATACAAGAAACATAAATCAAATAAGTATTAAACAAGAATTTAAACACTAAACTTCTGTTAAAGTATAAAACCAAGAAAACCAAAGTTATGGTGTAGGAGAACGGTGAAGGAAAAGAACGACGGTGGAAGTAGATGAGCAAGACGGTGGTGGAGAACGGCGGTGGAGCACAGTGGTAAAGAAACGATGGCAGTAATGGGTGAAATGTGTTGATTTGTGAAAAGAAAGGGAAAGAAAAGAAAATTTTCTCCTATTCTATTTTCTTTTGTTATATCATTTTCCACTTTATTTTTTTTTCCTTCAAAGATTCAAATTCTCTTATTTTACTCCTCATTTATCTCCTCTCCTCTTCTTTCCTTTTCTTTATTTAAACTAGGGAACACCTCTTTTATATTTTTCTTCAATAGAATTAGAGATAATGTCCTTTATGAGTGAACAATATGGTTAAAAGGTCTCGTCAGAGTTCAGACGTGTCAGGATTTTTACTGTTCACTTCCACTATGCCAAAATCAATGTCGTGTTTCTTTGGTTACGTTTGCGAGTTTGTAAACTAAGTCGAGCCATTTCCTATTTACACGCTACCAACACACAATGAGTTAAAATTTGTTGAAACAACTATATTATGATAATTTATATATAACAATTTATATCCAAGTATTTCATCATGCACAAATCTGGTTGAAGCATTTCATCAAACAGTTGACGTGTTATGGACATTTGTTAAAAATTGTTTAAAAACTCAAAACTTTTGATAACCCAATAAGGACACTAGACATAAAAAATGGATTTTTAAATCAACTTTTATAGAAAATCATAACACTAATAGCCAAATTTAGCTACAAAGCCATATACAGTATGCAAGAAATCATACAAGAAACATAAATCAAATAAGTATTAAACAAGAATTTAAACACTAAACTTCTGTTAAAGTATAAAACCAAGAAAACCAAAGTTGTGGTGTAGGAGAACGGTGAAGGAAAAGAACGACGGTGGAAGTAGATGAGCAAGACGGTGGTGGAGAACGGCGGTGGAGCACAGTGGTAAAGAAACGATGGCAGTAATGGGTGAAATGTGTTGATTTGTGAAAAGAAAGGGAAAGAAAAGAAACTTTTCTCCTATTCTATTTTCTTTTGTTATATCATTTTCCTCTTTATTTTTTTTTCCTTCAAAGATTCAAATTCTCTTATTTTACTCCTCATTTATCTCCTCTCCTCTTCTTTCCTTTTCTTTATTTAAACTAGGGAACACCTCTTTTATATTTTTCTTCAATAGAATTAGAGATAATGTCCTTTATGAGTGAACAATATGGTTAAAAGGTCTCGTCAGAGTTCAGACGTGTCAGGATTTTTACTGTTCACTTCCACTATGCCAAAATCAATGTCGTGTTTCTTTGGTTACGTTTGCGAGTTTGTAAACTAAGTCGAGCCATTTCCTATTTACACGCTACCAACACACAATGAGTTAAAATTTGTTGAAACAACTATATTATGATAATTTATATATAACAAATTATATCCAAGTATTTCATCAAGCACAAATCTGGTTGAAGCATTTCATCAAACAGTCGACGTGTTATGGACATTTGTTAAAAATTGTTTAAAAACTCAAAAACTTTTGATAACCCAATAAGGACACTAGACATAAAAAGTGGATTTGAAATCAACTTTTATAGAAAATCATAACACTAATAGCCAAATTTAGCTACAAAGCCATATACAGTATGCAAGAAATCATACAAGAAACATAAATCAAATAAGTATTAAACAAGAATTTAAACACTAAACTTCTGTTAAAGTATAAAAACCAAGAAAACCAAAGTTGTGGTGGAGGAGAACAGTGATGGAAAAGAACGACGGTGGAAGTAGATGAGCAAGACGGTGGTGGAGAACGGCGGTGGAGCACAGTGGTAAAGAAATGATCGCAGTAATGGGTGAAATGTGTTGATCTGTGAAAAGAAAGGGAAATAAAAGAAAATTTTCTCCTATTCTATTTTCTTTTGTTATATCATTTTCCTCTTTATTTTTTTTTCCTTCAAAGATTTAAATTCTCTTATTTTACTCCTCATTTATCTCCTCTCCTATTCTTTTCTTTTCTTTATTTAAACAAGGGAACACCTCTTTTATATTTTTCTTCAACAGAATTAGAGATAATGTCCTTTATGAGTGAACAATATGGTTAAAAGGTCTCGTCAGAGTTCAGACGTGTCAAGAATTTTACTGTTCACTTCCACTATGCCAAAATCAATGTCGTGTTTCTTTGGTTACGTTTGCGAGTTTGTAAACTAAGTCGAGCCATTTCCTATTTACACGCTACCAACACACGATGGGTTAAAATTTGTTGAAACAACTATATTATGATAATTTATATATAAAAAATTATATCCAAGTATTTCATCAAGCACAAATCTGATTGAAGCATTTCATCAAACAGTCGACGTGTTATGGACATTTGTTAAAAATTGTTTAAAAACTCAAAAACTTTTGATAACCCAATAAGGACACTATCCTCATTTATCTCCTCTCCTCTTCTTTCCTTTTCTTTATTTAAACTAGGGAACACCTCTTTTATATTTTTCTTCAACATAATTAGAGATAATGTCCTTTATGAGTGAACAATATGGTTAAAAGGTCTCGTCAGAGTTCAGACATGTCAGGAATTTTACTGTTCACTTCCACTATGCCAAAATCAATGTCGTGTTTCTTTGGTTACGTTTGCGAGTTTGTAAACTAAGTCGAGCCATTTCCTATTTACACGCTACCAACACACAATGAGTTAAAATTTGTTGAAACAACTATATTATGATAATTTATATATAACAATTTATATCCAAGTATTTCATCATGCACAAATCTGGTTGAAGCATTTCATCAAACAGTTGACGTGTTATGGACATTTGTTAAAAATTGTTTAAAAACTCAAAACTTTTGATAACCCAATAAGGACACTAGACATAAAAAATGGATTTTTAAATCAACTTTTATAGAAAATCATAACACTAATAGCCAAATTTAGCTACAAAGCCATATACAGTATGCAAGAAATCATACAGGAAACATAAATCAAACAAGTATTAAACAAGAATTTAAACTCTAAACTTCTGTTAAAGTATAAAAACCAAGAAACCCAAAGTTGTGGTGAAGGAGAACGGTGAAGGAAAAGAACGACGGTGGAAATAGATGAGCGAGACGGTGGTGGAGAACGGCGGTGGAGCACAGTGGTAAAGAAATGATGGCAGTAATGGGTGAAATGTGTTGATTTGTGAAAAGAAAGGGAAAGAAAAGAAAATTTTCTCCTATTCTATTTTCTTTTGTTATATCATTTTCCTCTTTAATTTTTTTTCCTTCAAAGATTCAAATTCTCTTATTTTACTGCTCATTTATCTCCTCTCCACTTCTTTTCTTTTCTTTATTTAAACTTGGGAACACTCCTTTTATATTTTTCTTCAACAGAATTAGAGATATTGTCCTTTATGAGTGAACAATATGGTTAAAAGGTCTCGTCAGAGTTCTGACGTGTCAGGAATTTTACTGTTCACTTCCACTATGCCAAAATCAATGTCGTGTTTCTTTGGTTACGTTTGCGAGTTTGTAAACTAAGTCGAGCCATTTCCTATTTACACGTTAGCAACACACGATGGGTTAAAATTTGTTGAAACAACTATATTATGATAATTTATATATAACAAATTATATCCAAGTATTTCATCAAGCACAAATCTGGTTGAAGCATTTCATCAAACAGTTGACGTGTTATAGACATTTGTTAAAAATTGTTTAAAAACTCAAACTTTTGATAACCCAATAAGGACACTAGACATAAAAAATGGATTTTGAAATCAACTTTTATAGAAAATCATAACACTAATAGCCAAATTTAGCTACAAAGCCATATACAGTATGCAAGAAATCATACAAGAAACATAAATCAAATAAGTATTAAACAAGAATTTAAACACTAAACTTCTGTTAAAGTATAAAACCAAGAAAACCAAAGTTATGGTGTAGGAGAACGGTGAAGGAAAAGAACGACGGTGGAAGTAGATGAGCAAGACGGTGGTGGAGAACGGCGGTGGAGCACAGTGGTAAAGAAACGATGGCAGTAATGGGTGAAATGTGTTGATTTGTGAAAAGAAAGGGAAAGAAAAGAAAATTTTCTCCTATTCTATTTTCTTTTGTTATATCATTTTCCACTTTATTTTTTTTTCCTTCAAAGATTCAAATTCTCTTATTTTACTCCTCATTTATCTCCTCTCCTCTTCTTTCCTTTTCTTTATTTAAACTAGGGAACACCTCTTTTATATTTTTCTTCAATAGAATTAGAGATAATGTCCTTTATGAGTGAACAATATGGTTAAAAGGTCTCGTCAGAGTTCAGACGTGTCAGGATTTTTACTGTTCACTTCCACTGTGCCAAAATCAATGTCGTGTTTCTTTGGTTACGTTTGCGAGTTTGTAAACTAAGTCGAGCCATTTCCTATTTACACGCTACCAACACACAATGAGTTAAAATTTGTTGAAACAACTATATTATGATAATTTATATATAACAATTTATATCCAAGTATTTCATCATGCACAAATCTGGTTGAAGCATTTCATCAAACAGTTGACGTGTTATGGACATTTGTTAAAAATTGTTTAAAAACTCAAAACTTTTGATAACCCAATAAGGACACTAGACATAAAAAATGGATTTTTAAATCAACTTTTATAGAAAATCATAACACTAATAGCCAAATTTAGCTACAAAGCCATATACAGTATGCAAGAAATCATACAGGAAACATAAATCAAACAAGTATTAAACAAGAATTTAAACTCTAAACTTCTGTTAAAGTATAAAAACCAAGAAACCCAAAGTTGTGGTGAAGGAGAACGGTGAAGGAAAAGAACGACGGTGGAAATAGATGAGCGAGACGGTGGTGGACAACGGCGGTGGAGCACAGTGGTAAAGAAATGATGGCAGTAATGGGTGAAATGTGTTGATTTGTGAAAAGAAAGGGAAAGAAAAGAAAATTTTCTCCTATTCTATTTTCTTTTGTTATATTATTTTCCTCTTCAATTTTTTTTCCTTCAAAGATTCAAATTCTCTTATTTTACTGCTCATTTATCTCCTCTCCTCTTCTTTTCTTTTCTTTATTTAAACTAGGGAACACTCCTTTTAAATTTTTTTCAACAGAATTAGAGATATTGTCCTTTATGAGTGAACAATATGGATAAAAGGTCTTGTCAGAGTTCAGACGTGTCAGGAATTTTACTGTTCACTTCCACTATGCCAAAATCAATGTCGTGTTTCTTTGGTTACGTTTGCGAGTTTGTAAACTAAGTCGAGCCATTTCCTATTTACACGTTAGCAACACACGATGGGTTAAAATTTGTTGAAACAACTATATTATGATAATTTATATATAACAAATTATATCCAAGTATTTCATCAACCACAAATCTGGTTGAAGCATTTCATCAAACAGTTGACGTGTTATGGACATTTGTTAAAAATTGTTTAAAAAGTCAAACTTTTGATAACCCAATAAGGACACTAGACATAAAAAATGGATTTTGAAATCAACTTTTATAGAAAATCATAACACTAATAGCCAAATTTAGCTACAAAGCCATATACAGTATGCAAGAAATCATACAAGAACATAAATCAAATAAGTATTAAACAAGAATTTAAACACTAAACTTTTGTTAAAGTATAAAACCAAGAAAACCAAAGTTGTGGTGTAGGAGAACGGTGAAGGAAAAGAACGACGGTGGAAGTAGATGAGCAAGACGGTGGTGGAGAACGGCGGTGGAGCACAGTGGTAAAGAAACGATGGCAGTAATGGGTGAAATGTGTTGATTTGTGAAAAGAAAGGGAAAGAAAAGAAACTTTTCTCCTATTCTATTTTCTTTTGTTATATCATTTTCCTCTTTATTTTTTTTTCCTTCAAAGATTCAAATTCTCTTATTTTACTCCTCATTTATCTCCTCTCCTCTTCTTTCCTTTTCTTTATTTAAACTAGGGAACACCTCTTTTATATTTTTCTTCAATAGAATTAGAGATAATGTCCTTTATGAGTGAACAATATGGTTAAAAGGTCTCGTCAGAGTTCAGACGTGTCAGGATTTTTACTGTTCACTTCCACTATGCCAAAATCAATGTCGTGTTTCTTTGGTTACGTTTGCGAGTTTGTAAACTAAGTCGAGCCATTTCCTATTTACACGCTACCAACACACAATGAGTTAAAATTTGTTGAAACAACTATATTATGATAATTTATATATAACAAATTATATCCAAGTATTTCATCAAGCACAAATCTGGTTGAAGCATTTCATCAAACAGTCGACGTGTTATGGACATTTGTTAAAAATTGTTTAAAAACTCAAAAACTTTTGATAACCCAATAAGGACACTAGACATAAAAAGTGGATTTGAAATCAACTTTTATAGAAAATCATAACACTAATAGCCAAATTTAGCTACAAAGCCATATACAGTATGCAAGAAATCATACAAGAAACATAAATCAAATAAGTATTAAACAAGAATTTAAACACTAAACTTCTGTTAAAGTATAAAAACCAAGAAAACCAAAGTTGTGGTGGAGGAGAACAGTGATGGAAAAGAACGACGGTGGAAGTAGATGAGCAAGACGGTGGTGGAGAACGGCGGTGGAGCACAGTGGTAAAGAAATGATGGCAGTAATGGGTGAAATGTGTTGATCTGTGAAAAGAAAGGGAAATAAAAGAAAATTTTCTCCTATTCTATTTTCTTTTGTTATATCATTTTCCTCTTTATTTTTTTTTCCTTCAAAGATTTAAATTCTCTTATTTTACTCCTCATTTATCTCCTCTCCTATTCTTTTCTTTTCTTTATTTAAACAAGGGAACACCTCTTTTATATTTTTCTTCAACAGAATTAGAGATAATGTCCTTTATGAGTGAACAATATGGTTAAAAGGTCTCGTCAGAGTTCAGACGTGTCAGGAATTTTACTGTTCACTTCCACTATGCCAAAATCAATGTCGTGTTTCTTTGGTTACGTTTGCGAGTTTGTAAACTAAGTCGAGCCATTTCCTATTTACACGCTACCAACACACGATGGGTTAAAATTTGTTGAAACAACTATATTATGATAATTTATATATAAAAAATTATATCCAAGTATTTCATCAAGCACAAATCTGATTGAAGCATTTCATCAAACAGTCGACGTGTTATGGACATTTGTTAAAAATTGTTTAAAAACTCAAAAACTTTTGATAACCCAATAAGGACACTAGACATAAAAAGTGGATTTGAAATCAACTTTTATAGAAAATCATAACACTAATAGCCAAATTTAGCTACAAAGCCATATACAGTATGCAAGAAATCATACAAGAAACATAAATCAAATAAGTATTAAACAAGAATTTAAACACTAAACTTCTGTTAAAGTATAAAAACCAAGAAAACCAAAGTTGTGGTGGAGGAGAACGGTGATGGAAAAGAACGACGGTGGAAGTAGATGAGCAAGACGGTGGTGGAGAACGGCGGTGGAGCACAGTGGTAAAGAAATGATGGCAGTAATGGGTGAAATGTGTTGATCTGTGAAAAGAAAGGGAAAGAAAAGAAAATTTTCTCCTATTCTATTTTCTTTTGTTATATCATTTTCCACTTTATTTTTTTTTCCTTCAAAGATTCAAATTCTCTTATTTTACTCCTCATTTATCTCCTCTCCTCTTCTTTCCTTTTCTTTATTTAAACTAGGGAACACCTCTTTTATATTTTTCTTCAATAGAATTAGAGATAATGTCCTTTATGAGTGAACAATATGGTTAAAAGGTCTCGTCAGAGTTCAGACGTGTCAGGATTTTTACTGTTCACTTCCACTATGCCAAAATCAATGTCGTGTTTCTTTGGTTACGTTTGCGAGTTTGTAAACTAAGTCGAGCCATTTCCTATTTACACGCTACCAACACACAATGAGTTAAAATTTGTTGAAACAACTATATTATGATAATTTATATATAACAATTTATATCCAAGTATTTCATCATGCACAAATCTGGTTGAAGCATTTCATCAAACAGTTGACGTGTTATGGACATTTGTTAAAAATTGTTTAAAAACTCAAAACTTTTGATAACCCAATAAGGACACTAGACATAAAAAATGGATTTTTAAATCAACTTTTATAGAAAATCATAACACTAATAGCCAAATTTAGCTACAAAGCCATATACAGTATGCAAGAAATCATACAGGAAACATAAATCAAACAAGTATTAAACAAGAATTTAAACTCTAAACTTCTGTTAAAGTATAAAAACCAAGAAACCCAAAGTTGTGGTGAAGGAGAACGGTGAAGGAGAAGAACGACGGTGGAAATAGATGAGCGAGACGGTGGTGGAGAACGGCGGTGGAGCACAGTGGTAAAGAACTGATGGCAGTAATGGGTGAAATGAGTTGATTTGTGAAAAGAAAGGGAAAGAAAAGAAAATTTTCTCCTATTCTATTTTCTTTTGTTATATCATTTTTCTCTTTAATTTTTTTTCCTTCAAAGATTCAAATTCTCTTATTTTACTCCTCATTTATCTCCTCTCCTCTTCTTTTCTTTTCTTTATTTAAACCAGGGAACACCCCTTTTATATTTTTCTTCAACAGAATTAGAGATATTGTACTTTATGAGTGAACAATATGGTTAAAAGGTCTCGTCAGAGTTCAGACGTGTCAGGAATTTTACTGTTCACTTCCACTATGCCAAAATCAATGTCGTGTTTCTTTGGTTACGTTTGCGAGTTTGTAAACTAAGTCGAGCCATTTCCTATTTACACGCTACCAACACACAATGAGTTAAAATTTGTTGAAACAACTATATTATGATAATTTATATATAACAAATTATATCCAAGTATTTCATCAAGCACAAATCTGGTTGAAGCATTTCATCAAACAGTTGACGTGTTATGAACATTTGTTAAAAATTGTTTAAAAACTCAAAAACTTTTGATAACCCAATAAGGACACTAGACATAAAAAATGGATTTGAAATCAACTTTTATATAAAATCATAACACTAATAGCCAAATTTAGCTACAAAGCCATATACAGTATGCCAGAAATCATACAAGAAACATAAATCAAATAAGTATTAAACAAGAATTTAAACTCTAAACTTCTGTTAAAGTATAAAAAACCAAGAAAACCAAAGTTGTGGTGGAGGAGAACGGTGAAGGAAAAGAACGACGGTGGAAGTAGATGAGCAAGACGGTGGTGGAGAACGGCGGTGGAGCACAGTGTTAAATAAATGATGGCAGTAATGGGTGAAATGTGTTGATTTGTGAAAAGAAAGGGAAAGAAAAGAAAATTTTCTCCTATTCTATTTTCTTTTGTTATATCATTTTTCTCTTTAATTTTTTTTCCTTCAAAGATTCAAATTCTCTTATTTTACTCATCATTTATCTCCTCTCCTCTTCTTTTCTTTTCTTTATTTAAACTAGGGAACACTCCTTTTATATTTTTCTTCAACAGAATTAGAGATATTGTCCTTTATGAGTGAATAATATGGTTAAAAGGTCTTGTCAGAGTTCAGACGTGTCAGGAATTTTACTGTTCACTTCCACTATGCCAAAATCAATGTCGTGTTTCTTTGGTTACGTTTGCGAGTTTGTAAACTAAGTCGAGCCATTTCCTATTTACACGCTACCAACTCACAATGAGTTAAAATTTGTTGAAACAACTATATTATGATAATTTATATATAACAAATTATATCCAAGTATTTCATCAAGCACAATCTGGTTGAAGCATTTCATCAAACAGTTGACGTGTTATGGACATTTGTTAAAAATTGTTTAAAAACTCAAAAACTTTTGATAACCCAATAAGGACACTAGACATAAAAAATGGATTTTGAAATCAAATTTTATAGAAAATCATAACACTAATAGCTAAATTTAGCTACAAAGCCATATACAGTATGCAAGAAATCATACAAGAAACATAAATCAAACAAGTATTAAACAAGAATTTAAACTCTAAACTTCTGTTAAAGTATAAAAACCAAGAAAACTAAAGTTGTGGTGGAGGAGTACGGTGAAGGAAAAGAACGACGGTGGAAGTAGATGAGCGAGACGGTGGTGGAGAACGGCGGTGGAGCACAGTGGTAAAGAAATGATTGCAGTAATGGGTGAAATGTGTTGATTTGTGAAAAGAAAGGGAAAGAAAAGAAAAGTTTCTCCTATTCTATTTTCTTTTGTTATATCATTTTTCTCTTTAATTTTTTTTCCTTCAAAGATTCAAATTCTCTTATTTTACTCCTCATTTATCTCCTCTCCTCTTCTTTTCTTTTCTTTATTTAAACCAGGGAACACCCCTTTTATATTTTTCTTCAACAGAATTAGAGATATTGTACTTTATGAGTGAACAATATGGTTAAAAGGTCTCGTCAGAGTTCAGACGTGTCAGGAATTTTACTGTTCACTTCCACTATGCCAAAATCAATGTCGTGTTTCTTTGGTTACGTTTGCGAGTTTGTAAACTAAGTCGAGCCATTTCCTATTTACACGCTACCAACACACAATGAGTTGAAATTTGTTGAAACAACTATATTATGATAATTTATATATAACAAATTATATCCAAGTATTTCATCAAGCACAAATCTGGTTGAAGCATTTCATCAAACAGTTGACGTGTTATGGACATTTGTTAAAAATTGTTTAAAAACTCAAAAACTTTTGATAACCCAATAAGGACACTAGACATAAAAAATGGATTTGAAATCAACTTTTATATAAAATCATAACACTAATAGCCAAATTTAGCTACAAAGCCATATACAGTATGCAAGAAATCATACAAGAAACATAAATCAAATAAGTATTAAACAAGAATTTAAACTCTAAACTTCTGTTAAAGTATAAAAAACCAAGAAAACCAAAGTTGTGGTGGAGGAGAACGGTGAAGGAAAAGAACGACGGTGGAAGTAGATGAGCAAGACGGTGGTGGAGAACGGCGGTGGAGCACAGTGTTAAATAAATGATGGCAGTAATGGGTGAAATGTGTTGATTTGTGAAAAGAAAGGGAAAGAAAAGAAAATTTTCTCCTATTCTATTTTCTTTTGTTATATCATTTTTCTCTTTAATTTTTTTTCCTTCAAAGATTCAAATTCTCTTATTTTACTCATCATTTATCTCCTCTCCTCTTCTTTTCTTTTCTTTATTTAAACTAGGGAACACCCCTTTTATATTTTTCTTCAACAGAATTAGAGATATTGTCCTTTATGAGTGAATAATATGGTTAAAAGGTCTTGTCAGAGTTCAGACGTGTCAGGAATTTTACTGTTCACTTCCACTATGCCAAAATCAATGTCGTGTTTCTTTGGTTACGTTTGCGAGTTTGTAAACTAAGTCGAGCCATTTCCTATTTACACGCTACCAACTCACAATGAGTTAAAATTTGTTGAAACAACTATATTATGATAATTTATATATAACAAATTATATCCAAGTATTTCATCAAGCACAATCTGGTTGAAGCATTTCATCAAACAGTTGACGTGTTATGGACATTTGTTAAAAATTGTTTAAAAACTCAAAAACTTTTGATAACCCAATAAGGACACTAGACATAAAAAATGGATTTTGAAATCAACTTTTATAGAAAATCATAACACTAATAGCCAAATTTAGCTACAAAGCCATATACAGTATGCAAGAAATCATACAAGAAACATAAATCAAATTTGTATTAAACAAGAATTTAAACACTAAACTTTTGTTAAAGTATAAAAACCAAGAAAACCAAAGTTGTGGTGGAGGAGAACGGTGATGGAAAAGAACGACGGTGGAAGTAGATGAGCAAGATGGTGGTGGAGAACGGCGGTGGAGCACAGTGGTAAAGAAATGATGGCAGTAATGGGTGAAATGTGTTGATTTGTGAAAAGAAAGGGAAAGAAAAGAAAATTTTCTCCTATTCTATTTTCTTTTGTTATATCATTTTTCTCTTTAATTTTTTTTTCCTTCAAAGATTCAAATTCTCTTATTTTACTCCTCATTTATCTCCTCTCCTCTTCTTTTCTTTTCTTTATTTAAACTAGGGAACACCTCTTTTATATTTTTCTTTAACATAATTAGAGATATTGTCCTTTATGAGTGATCAATATCGTTAAAAGGTCTCGTCAGAGTTCAGACGTGTCAGGAATTTTACTGTTCACTTCCTCCATTTCAAATGGTAGAAGTGAAACAAATGTATATGGGCAGGCTATAATGGGTAAAAGTGGTGTTCCGCCATTTGAAATGACAGAATACATAGTATATAAGTCACTTCTGTCATTTGAAATGGCGGATCACCAGAAAATCTCCAACTCACCAGACAATTGCTGACACACTCTGCAACCATTGTGGGTTCCGTTATTTCAAATGATGAAACACCTAAAATCTCAAAAATATATTCTCTCTTCTATAAACCATTTCAACCCTTTCATATTTCTCATTTCTAAACTTTTTTCGAACAACAAGCGAAGGGGTCAAATTGTTGGAAGCTGTTTACCAAGTCCTTACAAAAGTCTTGGTATTAAACTTAAGTTGTGGTATTTATATAGCTTTATTTTCATGACAACTGAATGACATACGTGTCATGAATTTAATATATGTTTTAATGCTATATTTGGAGACACACATCATTCATTAAGTATTTGGCTACGTGCAATTGTGCATTGAAATATTTAATTTTCGTGACAGCATTTAAATAGGACTAAAATTTGCATCTTAATGTAGCTACGAAAATGACAAATCGTGTGAAAATGGGATGTTAGCAATTGAATAGAACATAAATTTGAAATGTCGCATGATGCACTTGCAAATATTTGAATTCACAACCTTACATTTGTGAAGGGAACAACGTACCATTAGACGAATAGGTTATGGGTTAAGACATTACAATTAAGGAAAATAGAGGAGAATCAACTTTTTTCTTCTTCTGGTTTCGGATATTATGGACCACAATTTTGAATAAAAAAAATTTCTTATGCAGAAAAGGTCCAAGTTTTAGCATCCGTTTCAGAACATGTATAGCCCGGGTTGGTGAACGAAATAAGGGGAACACGAAAATGTAAGTGGGAAAATAGAAAGACATACAAGTTATATAAGACTTTACTTTTTAGTTCAACTAAAGTTTCATATAAATCAACTTTTACGTTGAAATAGAAGGCAAACGGACAACGAGCCATGTTGATAGCCCCATTTAAATTAGAAAACTAAGTCTTCTAAATGCTAAATTCATAAATCTTGAAGTCAAAACCCGTTGTACCCAGCTAAATAGCTCCGCAATGTCAGACACAAAACATGTGTTGTACTAGATTGCATTAGTTGTGCTACCATTTACAAAACCGCCATTAGTCATTTAGTCCTTTGATGGAACTTAAAAGCCTAAAAAGGAAACGTCGACTTCCAATGAGAACAAATGTGAGTTGAGTATTTCTATCAAAAATTCCAAATTCTATATGTACCCGCACGTGTGATAGTCACTAAAGGCCATTCACACTTTCCTAAAATAAATACTTTTCAATTTTTATTATCATATAAATATATAACCCGTAAATTGGGTGTTTGTTTTATGTGTTACAATGCTCCCTCTCTTTTAGAAAAGTTATTACATTACTTTTCTTATTTGAATTCAAACTAATCATTAACGAAATTCGTTTCCATGTTTGGAAATGTTCAACATAAAAAAACGAACCAAAACACTCCTTGATTGAACCAAATTGAGAACCCATGATCAAAGCCAACACAGATGGTCTTTAAGGAACTGAAACTGAACCGACAATTATAGGTGCACAAAGCAGGTGTTTTCTTTTGTACCCGGAACCAGGTTTTTTTACTTGGTACAACCTGAAACCGGTCCCTGTCAGAAACCAGGTAGGAACCGTACCCGGCCCGACCTGACAGACAAATATCAAAACCCACAAGAACCGAGTAGGATCCCGGGTATAGGTTGCACCCGAAAACCAGGTTTTTTTTTACTATTTAATGATCTTAAATGTTTTTGACCATTTGAAACTGGTTTTTCGTATTTTATATTCTTGATGTTTTTTTTCTCCACTTTAAAAAATATCATGTAACATTATTCTAAAAAAATTTAAACCCGCAGTAACGGTTTCATCGGCGAGCCCGTATTGAACAACCAAATTAATAATTTGAGCAAAACAGCGAGCATAAAAAAACTTTCAATAGCAAGGAGGTGTATAATTTGCCAACCGTCACGGTATTGTTTGAGGCGTTATCAAGATATATTGAAAATATTTTTTTTCTTAACTTAAAAGTTGTTATTATTTCATGTAGAATGTCAAACAATTTATCGACGCTATGTGGATATGGAAAATATTCAAACACGATGGTGCGTTCATCATTTGCCAAGATACTGGATCGATCCAATGAGCAGTGACACAAATGTATGATTCAATTAATTCATTTTTTGCGCATTCTCACAAATTTAAACAATAACGTCTATGGGTCATATGACTTACGTGTGTGTAGTGAGATTGAAGCGTCTCTTAAATCATGGCGGTTAAACGAGGGTTGCCAAAGTGGTTAAACGACAAGCCTTCTTGAATCACGAACTTTGTCATTCTATCATGAACTTTTTCATGTTGTAAAGAAATATAGTATCAGTCCACCTAATTCGGTTTGGTCCGCTTGCAAAATTTCTTTTTAACACCTTGCAAAATTTCTTATCAATATGTTTACTTGAAGTTGAGTTGGAATCTTGCTTTAAGAAAGTGTCATGATATTTGCAACATGCTTTTTTCCCCATCAACCAACTCCAACAAATCCCAATTGCATCATATCTCCCGGTTGCTGCGGTTATGAGATGACCCGTTCAACCTTGGGGTCGTGTACTGGGTCAATAAAAATGGATACAGAAGCTGTCTTCTTCTTGCCTTTTCTCTTGCTTGCACTTGCCATAACTACTTTAGTGGTGGCAAGAGTGAAAAAAATGGAGGTGTAGGTGAGTGTGAAACGAAGCTGAATCGAAACATTTTTTTGTTGTTTTTTTTGTGTTAATGTATTTTTGAGTTGGGTACTCAACCCGCTGATCCAACTACTATTTATACACATGGGGGTGGTCCAAAACCGGTTCCAACAATATATAGGCAGCAACAGTAATACTTGCTGAATCGCTTTTTTTTGTAGGAACCGGAACTGGATAGTAATTGATTGAAATGGTCCCATCGGGTCTAGACATGGAAGCAATGAAGGGTGGAAACGGTTAGGATCATATCTGGATCGGGTATTTGGCCCATCGGGTACGACTAGAATTAGTTTAGGGTCGGGTCAAGAACGGGATATTTTGTGCACCTCTACTGACAATGCGTTCTTATTATATCTTATTTAAACTGAACTGACGCTGCAATTAGTTATTCATGCTACAAAGAACCGCCACACAAAAGCAAGGAACCCTCTAAATGGTCACCACATGAAGTGATAGTCTAACAACCCTTGGATTGAACCCTTCGAAACGAACCATCGAATCATGCATGTCTGTATCAACTAAAGATATAACGACAAGTCTCAAGCGACTTACGATAACGTATCAAAATACCTTCTAAAACGCTTCACACCCTTTATACTTGTTTACAAGAAAATAACATCAAACCTCTTTTCTCCTTGTATTTCTATTTTTTGTCAAAAGTTATACCGAACAAAAGTCTCATGTTAGTATTAAGTTGGATGGTGTAAACAGGCCGAGTCAATTTACATTTACATTTACATTTACACAATCTAATTAAGTGGACAGACGGTGTATGAAACCAAAACTGTAGATTATTACATGATGGCGCACAAGTTGTAGCAATAATAATATCATGATCATCGTATGATTTGGGCAAATCCAAATTCCAAACCGCACTTGATTAGTAATACATTATCTTATCTCCTAGCGTAAACTCGGGTTTACCACACCAACGACCCGGCTCGCCTGCCTGCCTGCCTTACGGGCCCATCACCAGCTGTTGTTCACTGTTTGGGTCCCACTCTCCAAATACCCATTTATAATAATATTATTAATAACATCTATCTATCTCTCAGACCAGACCAAACCAAACCATGAAGTCAAAATTCATCGATAACATGCCTGCTTGGTTTGGCAAGAAATCAACCAACAAAGATAAAGACAATCATCATCGTAATCAGTACCACAATCATAATCATAATCATCAAGATAACCCCTTTTTCAGCAACAATTATCACACATCTGTTGCTGACAGGAAGCACAAGACTAGCTTTGACGAGGGCTTATTGCCTCGCGGATCGCCACGTGTCAGCCGTGATTACTCGCCGTCTTCTTCTTCTACTCCGGTTGGAACTGGGCCTGGGTTTTTAGGGTTTGATTCCGATCGAATTGCCCACCCGTTGCCACAGCCGTCGATTTCTCCGACAACATCGTTGCCGTCGATATCTCCGACCACCTCGTTTCCGGTGGATCACCATGGGTCGGCTTCCGTGTCGTCTAGCGGCGGCTCGTCGGTCTCGTCTGCAGATGACCATAATATTAATAATAATATGATTAGTGATCATGGTCAATTGGGGTTTTTCAGGTGGGTTTTATTTTTCTTGATTAATTAGGATTAGGGTTTGATTCAGTTTATAATTTGGGTTTTAAGAACTTAATTTGAATCAATTGTCAATCTTGAATATTTTGATAATATTTGAATAGGTTATGATTTACGAAGCTAATTTCAGTTCCATTTGAAACACCCTATGATCAAAATCAAATCTTTATTACGAAAGATTAACTATTTGGCTGTCTTAGAGAATCGTTAAAATTTTTTTAGCCGAATGCGAAAAAAAAACCTGGGCCGTAAGTAAAAGGGGTTTTTATTGGGTTTAAATAATTAAAATTTTAAAATGGGTTTACTTTGTTATGATATGAGTTATGCAAATTTTTTTTATATAAAAATGGGCTTAAATGAGTTGGGTAATCGGGTGTAAACATTAAAATTATATATAATAATTAAAAAAAGTCAGGCCTATCGGGTGATCGGGCCAGGGTCGGTCAACCTCCCCGCCACCCTTCATAGCCAGCCCTGATCATTTGTTCAAGTTTCTTTTCAGTATCACAATTACATATAATGAAAATGTGACAAATTAGTAGAAATTTGTTGCGTTTGACTTTAACATGTCTTGGAAATATTATTGTGTTCATAACATAATTTTGCTAATGACATTTGAGTTTTATGTGAACAGAGGTCACGGGGACACAAAGTTGAGTCCTCGATCAAGAAGTCCAGGTCCCGGGTCAAGGGTGGGGACCACTGCCGCATCACCTTTTCATCACCGGATGGCATGTACAAATTTGGATTCTCCTAATAGAAAACCAGATGATGGAAAGAACACGGGCCATCCCCTTCCCCTTCCGCCACCTGGCTCACCAACCAGCCCGTCTTCGGCTCTAAATTGTTGCTCGCCTACTAGTCCCTCTTCGGTTTTGTCGAATATGAAGACACTTAGCGTTGCTGAAAATTCGAGTTGTCATCCATCTAAGTGGAAGAAAGGAAGGTTGTTGGGACGAGGCACTTTTGGACATGTTTATCTCGGTTTTAATAGGTAATGTTTTGAAAGTTTCCATTTTGAACTTGAGCCAATAGACTAACAGAACGTTCAGTGAACTGTTCGGCAGCAAGTTTGTTTGTTTAATAGACGAACGACCATGAACCAAAATGTTGTTCATTTACGTTTGTTTATTTAAATTCGTTTGTGTTTGTTCATTTATGTTCGTTAGTTTATGTTTGTTAATTTGTTAATATAAATATATTTGAATTGTTGGTCCATTACAGTTTAATCTAGTTTTAATAACTTTTAGGCCGAACACATTGTTATTCTCATTTACTTGTAATTGGTTTTTGCTCAGTTATGTTCGCCCATGTATGTTCAGTTTTGTTCGTTCACCACAAAGTGTTTGTTTAAGCTGTTGGCGAACGAACTTAAACAAATACGAACAAGGAAACCTCGTCTGTTTAGCTGTTCGTGTTTGATCATTTGTTGGGTTAAAAGTTAAATGGACGAACACAAACAAGCTTTGTCTGCGTTCGTGCGGTTCGTTTACAAGCCTAGGTCGGGTTGGTTGGGCTGGCAAGTGATAGACAAGTTTTCTGTCCATTTTTCAAAAAATCCTTTTCTTAAAAATGTGTTTACAAAGGCTATAAATTTACAATAATACTTGAATTTACGAAAAACACGATTTACAAGGTTATGTGCATCAACAACAAATATACTGGGTGGGTTTGACCAACTTGATCTGTTTAATGCTATTTTTTAGTTTACTCGTTTAACATGTTAAAGAGATCAAACGTACTTTAATCTATCATTGCAAAATGTTTTTGGCACAAATTTTGATACACTACATTCCTGTTTTTGGTCATCACTGAGGTTCATATTAGATGTTGACTAATAGCTTGACTGGTGCGATTACTTTTACTTGTTTTGTTTTTTAGCAAATATCTAAAGTATATCGCGATATATTTATCTATGTACTTTTATATGGTAAAGAAAGTTAGTTATTTGTGAACTAGTTTAAAGATTTTGCATTTTGATTTAAGTTGAAAGTTGCTTAAGAAACTCTGGTGGTATCTCTGTTTATGTTTTTAATAGTGAGAATGGTCAGATGTGCGCAATAAAAGAAGTAAAAGTTGTTGCGGATGATAACTCTTCAAAAGAATGTCTTAAACAGTTGAACCAGGTATGCTCTCTCTTTACAAACACACACACACACCAGGCTTGTAAACGAACCGAACGAACACAACAAAGCATGTTTGTGTTCTTTAAGTTAACTGTAACGGAACAAACAACGATTGAACACGAACAGGGTTTTCTTGTTCGTTCGTTATGATAATGGACATGCTCATGTTCGTTTGTCAATAGTATAAACTAACTGTTCATGAACGTAACTGAACAAACACCAATTAAAAACAAACACCAATTAAAAGTAAACTGAACATCAATCTATTGACCCTACAAAATTAATAAAACTTCACTTGATAGTAATGGGTGATATCTTAATTTCATTAACTAGACTAAATTAAAGTGGGCCTAAAAAATAAAGTGAATATATAAACAAACATAAATGAACAAACGTAAACAAACATTCACCAACTTAAACTAGCGAACGCGGCATGTGTTCATGCTCGTTTGTTTATTAAATAAACGAATATACATGCCTCACACATTCACACATATATACATGTTTATGTATATATTTGTGTGTGTACATTGTTATTTATTAAGAAAAGGGGATTGACCCCATTATTTTCAAGCTGAATCTTGTGTTTCGCAAGGCTAGACCGAATAAGAAACGTTGTGTTTCGCGAGAGATTAGGGGTGGCGAACATAGCAGACAAGATAAGAGAGTGGAGATTGAGATGGTTTGGACATGTAAAGAGAAGACAGACGACGAATCCTGTTAGATCCGTAGAAAACATTACTATAGAGGGGAGGAGGGGTAGAGGACGACCGAAATTGACTTGGGATGAGAGGATTAGGCATGATTTGATAGACCTAAACCTCTCCGAGGACATGGTTGAGGATAGGAATTCGTGGAGAAGTAGAATTAAAGTTAAGGATTTTTAGAGAGAATTGAATACCTTAGGGCTTAGACTTAACTTATTTAGGTCACATACCATAATGGTATTTCCCTTACATATATTATTATTGTTATTATAATTATTATTAGCTTTTATATAGCTGTTAAACTGTGATCTTATTATTAATATTATTATAATTAGTAGTAGTTTTTATATAACTGTTAAACTTTGATTTCCTTTATTTTGCTTCATACACATGTACTTAGAGCCGAGGGTCTCTCTGGAAGCCACCTCTTTATTCCTTTGGATAGAGGTACGGTGTGCCTACATCCCACCCTCCCCAGACCCTACTTATAGCTTTGCTGTCGGTGGGATTTTACTGGGCATGATTGATTGATTGATTGATTTTCAAGCTGAATATTTTTGTGTAATTCTTTTCTTCAATCTGTGTTATTCTTTATTTTTCTTTATGCTTTTTTCAACAGGAAATTGCTTTGCTAAGTCAACTTTCACACCCAAACATTGTTCAATACTATGGAAGTGAACTGGTACTGTTCCTTTTTTGTCTTGCTTTTTGTTGGTTGACTAAAAACTCAAGTTTGACTTTGTGATTCTCAAATTGGTTGTATATGTGTTCAAATTATTGGTATTTATTTAAAGAAATTTAGATTTAATGATGCTTTAGAGGTTAACAAAAAATGAAAATAGCATAGAGGTGTTTGAATGTGCATGTTCGAAGTGATTATTCTGATTTCAACAATCAGAATGATAATAAATCGTTTAAATTAAGATAATAGCCAATGTTACATCTATGCAGATAATTAATTTTCTTATGGTAAATGATTAAAAAATCAAAATCTTAATTACTTTTTGCCACACAGTTAAAACTGTTTGTAATCAAACACAACTTAATTACCTGGTTTGAATAGATGTGGCAGCTTAGACCCGTTTACCTTCATATGGGTCGATTTGGGTAACAGGGTTATGCCTTTTCTTAAACGGCTCAACTTTGGGCGTGTAAAAAAGTCAACTTTTGTTATGGGTTTTTCAGGGAGACGAAACCTTATCCGTTTACTTGGAATATGTCTCCGGTGGTTCCATTCACAAATTACTTCAAGAATATGGCCCGTTTAGAGAACCCGTAATTCAAAATTACACCCGTCAAGTTCTTAGTGGGCTTGCTTATTTACACGGAAGAAATACAGTACACAGGTAATGCATTTCTTAAAATGTTAATAATATGCGTTTCTGTTAATAATTAATATGTGTACTTTTTCGCAGAGATATAAAAGGGGCAAACATATTAGCGGACCCTAATGGTGAAATCAAGCTTGCTGATTTTGGCATGGCAAAACATGTAAGTCTCTCACCATTGGTCAACGGAGAGAGAAAGTACAAACATTTGACCCATTTGTCTACTTTCTGTTATTAGATAACAAGTTGTGCTTCAATGCTTTCTTTCAAAGGAAGTCCTTATTGGATGGCGCCCGAGGTACTTATTCTCCTTTATAAACGTCGGTTTATATACATTTATATTTTAGTAAATTACACTTTTTCGTTCTTTAGGTATATAGCAAGTTTCAGGTTTTGTCCTTAACAGTAAGGAAATAATAAGAATCAGCCTTTATGTTCACCAGCGGGTGCTAGTTTTATTCTTTTAAGTTCAGTCATGTATTATGCACATGAGAGTATTTCGTCATTTACGTAGTTGATTTTCATGAATTAATAAAAAAAAGTTAGTTTATTGACCCCACTTATTTTTATTTAATATAATTGTTTTTTATAGACAAGTCTTTAATGCACAAAGTACAAACTCTTTATAAAACACAAAGGACCAAAATCGAAATTTGAAACGTGCAAACTTTATAAAACGTAAAGGACAACTTCTGTTATTACCTTGGTTTAAGGACAAAAAGGGAAATTTGCTAGACGAAAGTGTAAATTGCTCTTTATGTTTGTATACTCATCAAGTTTATTTAACATAAGGTTGTAATGAATACAAATGGTTACAATCTTGCGGTTGATATTTGGAGCTTGGGATGTACAATTCTTGAAATGGCAACATCAAAACCTCCATGGGGCCAATACGAAGGGGTATGACGTGTCATTTTTTTTAAAAATTCGAACTTTTGATTCTTGTGGTTGTTAGGTGTTTAGAACCCCATTCGGGCTTGTGTTTTTGTTCCAGGTGGCAGCAATATTCAAGATTGGAAATAGTAAAGACATGCCCGAAATACCTGATCATCTTTCGAATGATGCAAAATCTTTTATAAAGCAATGTCTACAACGGGACCCGTCTTTACGACCCTCAGCTTCAAAATTATTGGAACACGCGTTTGTTCGGGACCAATCGACTTCAAGAGGAGCCAATTTTAACCTAACCAAGGAAGCGTTTCCTTTCACCTTTGATGGAAGTCGTACCCCGGTAAAAATTGTGTAATTTGTTTAATTTCAAGAAAATAATTTTTCCTAATTGAATTAGTGGAAAGATTAAGGAAATTAGCTAAACTGCCACTCTAACAGGATCCCTAAAATAAGGAACAATTTTAGGGAAGCTGACACTGATTCCCTAAAGATTCACTATTCATTCCTTGTATCTATTCCCCTTATATTTTGTGAGTGGAAGAAAGAGTATGTAATAAAAAGGAATAATTATTAAGTATTATTAAATTGAGAAGTGATTGATATGGGAAATAGATATGATAGGTTTTTGAAAGATAAACAAATTTTAGGGATGAGGATAGAGAATCTGATGTGAAGTGGCATGTCAACGAACCGAACAAACGAAAATGGGCATGTTCATGTTCGTTCGTTAACTTTTACCGAACAAACATGAACAATTAGACGAACGAAGTTTTGTTGTTTGTGTTAGTTCATTAAGAAAATGAACGTGGCGTGTTCGTAACATGCTAAACTAATTGTGACTCCTTGAACATAAATCTTTTGGGCCAATAAAGGTTACAAAACTAGACTAAATTGTAATATTTATATTTTAATTTCATAAAACAAGACTACATTTTAATAGCCCTAAAAATTATAAATGAATACATAAAACAAACGAACTTGACCAAATGTAAACTAATGAACATAAACGAATTTAAATGAACGAAGTAAACAAACGCTCATGAGTGAACGAAAATCTTGTACATATCCATTCGCTTATTAAATAAATGAATAATTCACCGAATGTTCGGTTCGATTACAGGCCTAGATGTGAATGCTCTAGATGATATAACACTAAACTGATGTTTTACGATACTTATTTTGAAACAGACGGCCTCGGAAATGCACTCCAACAGAACACCCATGAGTTCATTTGACGGCCCCGTGGTGACATCATCTAGAGGTGCAATGTTGAGTCCAAGGTATATTGGTCAAACCGTTAAAAGTTAACGTTTTTACTGTGTAGTTTTGACTTTTCTAAAGATTCATGTATACGTGCAGGAGAAATACAAGAACGATTACTTCTTTGCCTGTATCCCCAACTTCAAGCCCGTTAAGGCAATACGGGTCAGCGTACAGGAGTTATGTTTCACCCCCTCACCCATCTTTTACCATGATCGGGCAAGGTCAAAGTCAAAGTCAAGTCAACTACAATTTGAATGATGTGTTGGCGGTTCCATCAAGACACAATGGCAAGACCACATTTGACCCGCGATATGAAGTCAATCAGGTCAAACCCCAAACGCCTGTTAGAACCCCAAGATCACGGATCATTTGACGCGGGTTAATGACCAATAAGAGTTTGATGTATGTTTTGATTGTCATATGATAAAACACAGGACAGAGATTGTAGGGAATTATTCGCCTCTGTAATTTGTTGTAAATAAAACTGGCTAGTATGGTTTTATATTATTACTGTATACAAAGACTGGTCGGGTTTTCGTATCTTTGACTTTTTAAAAGTCAACATGATGAGTCAAAGTCAAAGGAGCTAACAAAATAGTGAAAACATATGTGCCAAAAGAAGGTTTATACTTCATATAAACTATAATGCCACAAAAATAGAACTGCAAATACTCATTTGGAACTAATGATCATCAAGGGTTTGACTAAAAGTCAAATGCTTGTTTCTTGAAGCGGTGGATTCTGGTCATATTCTTTCATAATCGAGCTTGTCGGACTGCAATAACGAGTACACAATTACATGATAAGGTGGTTAATAGGTTAATAATGTTAAGGTTTAAACAGCGGTCACCTTGATTAGCATGTCGGTTGGAAGCCAAGCAGGTGCGGTTGGGATCCCGACCCATGCAATCTACAACACGGGTTGCTTGTTATGTGAGTTTTGTGATGTGAAAACAAGATTAGAAAATAACATTACGAGTTATTGAACTTACAAGTGCATACTCTCCTGTTTCAAAGATACGAATATCCAACACCTCACCACGGTCTTCGTATATGTAGTCCAACCCTTTATAATAAGGCGGATGTCCAACTGATAGATACTGTAGTGAACCGATATCGGTTTTAATGCAAACTCAAGTATGAAACTTATATTACTGATGAAATATTGTTTGTACTAGAAGTGTCAATCGCTAGCTCAATAATTGAACCTGAACTCGACTAATATGCTTATTTGTATTAAAGATACAACACCAACCGAGTCAATTGTGTAACCCAAAATGACCCCGTCTAGCCCATTAATCTAAACGAGTCAAACAAATTTTCTGGGTTGTTATTATAAAATGTATTGAACAGGTTGGATGGTTGTAATAAATTGATTATAAGGGTT
Source organism: Bidens hawaiensis (assembly GCF_021521415.1). NCBI lineage: Eukaryota > Viridiplantae > Streptophyta > Magnoliopsida > Asterales > Asteraceae > Bidens > Bidens hawaiensis. Next base: position 2,101,062 of record NW_027491051.1, read on the forward strand.
GATGGGTCAACTTTTTTAATTACACAGGTTGACCCAAACATGACCGGTATAGTTAAATGGATTAAACATGTCAACCCAAACATAACCTATCTATGTAAACGAGTCAAATATGTTTCTTGGTTTATACAGATTGTAATCAGGTGGTAAATTAAATGGGTTAAAGAGGTTGACCCGAGCATGATCGACCCGCTTAGTTAAACAGGTTGAATAGGTCAACCTAAACATGAGCCGTTTAATTCATTTACCTAAACCAGTCAAAAGGGTCTCTTCGCTTGTAAACATATTTAACAAGTTGAAAGGTTGTAATGAATGGGTGAAAAGGACCGAGTTATCGTCCTATTTAATTATTAAGCAGGTCAACCTGAACACAAAGTGTTTGTTCATTAGTAATACATTGGTGACTTACATTGACGCTATTTAGATACTTTTCCTTGTCTACTCTAACAATCTGCCCTTTTTTCACTGCCAACAAAACATAAATATACAATTCATTCATATAATAAAAACTTGAAAGTTGATTACCAAAAGCAAGAAATACTACTAACTTGAAAAAACAGGCTTCTTGGGTGGTTTTGAAGCAGCAGGGGCTTCAGTAGCAGCTGCAGCTGGATCAGCAGACTCAGCTTTGATACAGAAATAAAGCCGACCACCACTGACATGACGACCACCGCCACCCGGCACCATGCAAGGTTTTGTGGTTGTGGTTGTGGGTGATGAGGTATGTGGTTTTGTGTATGTAAATGAAGAGAATGATGAAGAGTATGCCATTGCCATTTTCTTTTTAATGTTAGCCCCTAGCTTCTTTTTATTTGTTATGTTTCTATATATGTATAGATGTATAGATAAGAAAAGATTGGCCATCCATCTTCAACATGCTTCTTTTATTTCTTTGAGTAAATTACAGAATTGCCATTGAGGAATTGTTCCATTTATAAGTTTAGTTTTTGTAAATTTTTTGTTTTCTTGCCATTTTGTTACAAAATTAATTTATGATAACACTATGTATCCCATGACGTTAATTTTTTTTTTCAATAATAAACTTCACACATAATAATATTATACGCAAATCTTGCGTTGTTTAGTTTTATCCAAAACAAAGATGCTAACAATTAATAACGCCGCGTCTTAAATATTACCAACATATTTTGTGCGCAATGATTGTGGACGAGATGAGAACTTTGCAATTAAGACTGTGTTGTCACTGAAGCCAGACTCTGAATTCATCCAATAATATTGTACCATGCAGTGCTGATTGGACACTCGCTGAAGCCGCCTGAGCCTATTATGGTTCATGCAAATTTCTGATTTTTTTCTTTATTTTAATATAATATAATAATATAACTAAAAAACTCATTTATATAATAAAAAACCTTAAACATCCTACAACTAAAAAAATACAAAAACAAAATAATAATAATAATAATAATAATAATAATAAACACCCTAAAAATATAAAAAAAATTACAAATTTAATAAGGAAAAGACAAATTTATTCCTCATCTCCGCCGCCTCCTGCTCTTCGCCTTCGTTCTTGATTTGCTCTTATTTCCTCAAGAACAAGCGCTTGTTCTGGTTCGAATAGTTCTCAACGCATGGGATCAAGGTTACTAAAGTCCTTGGTAAGAAAGTCTAACTTACTAATATGCTTTTTAAAACTTTCGCCCCGACCGCTGCTTTAATACTACTCGATATTTTGTGGACGTCTTCAACAAATTCTGGGTCGACCTCGGTACTTGTGGTTACTTTTTTTCGCCGGTCCATTCCGGGTGGTCGACGTAGGACTTATGGTTGATCTTCTTCTCCAGGCACGTTTAAGTCGAACCCTACATGAGCATCCGGGCTACAAGATGAGACATACACACCAGTCAAAGTAGTTTTTGTACGCTTTGGCATTGAGTCACCATCATGGTCCGGTTTAACTAACTCGACCCATTTCGAGCACAGCTTGATTATGTGCCACAACTCGTCCTCGTCCCACGTTTTTACCGTTCCGTACTTGTTCAACACTTCGGCTTTCTATTCGTCGCATGTGAATTTGTAGACTTGAAGATCATCGCCCTCGCTCACTTGCATTCGACGACTGTTTCTATTATGTAAATTTGTAAAAAGTCCGACAAATTTGCGATTTTCGGACCCTCATCTTGATAAATATTTTCAGTACGGTCTGTATTTCCAACCATCCTATAAACAACTCTCTCACTTTTTCCTAAAATATACAGTGATTTTGATAGCCCGCTACAATTAAATAAAAGTAAGTTTCAAACATATTTTTAAAATTTCATACGAAACAAAAAAAAGGTTAAAAAAAATACCAGCTTGTTGATCTCCGGATATTTTAACCCAAGCACGACACAAAGCATTTTTCTCCTCTTTGTCGAAGAAGTTGTTTATCTTTTTGGAACGACTTCCTCAGTCGCTCGGCTTAAGACTCCCGCCTCTCCTTGGTTCTTCTTTGGGTTCGTTTGCCCTTGGCAGCCTCTTTACGAACCTCTTGTGTCTCCGGAACAAAAAAGTCGGGAGATGGGGGTGGCATTTGACTCAAGTTATGTTCCATCTCGGCGGTGCCAAACACATTGTCGTCGTCTTAACCAGAAGGCATTTCCGTTCAGTACACCCACCCCACCGATCCATACTTTTTAAAATAGGTATATGAGTAATATGATATATATATATATATACATATATTATATATATATTCAGGGCCGGCCCATAGGGGTGGCGGGGTGGTCGACGGCCATGGGCCCGACACCCCCGTTAGGCCCGAATTTTTTTTAAAAAAAATTATATTTATTTTTATTAAAAACAATATGTATATTTAATGTTTAAACTTAATTACATGACAACTAGTTTGGTCTAGTGGCAAAAGGGTATTGCTCTCAACCAAAAGGTTATAGGTTCGAGTCTCACTTGAGACATGTTTAATTATTTTTTTATACAAAAATTTTTACACAACCCAAATTATAACCAAGTAAACCTATATAAATATTTGATTGTTTAAACCAACAAAATACTCCTTTTTAATTAAGGCCCAAAAAAAAAATTTCGCCTCCGGCCTAATATTTTTTTTGCTTTCTCGGAGCCGGGCATGTATATATTGAATATATATATATATATTGAAGTAGTGTAGAGAGAATTGAGAGTGTTGGTAAATTTTTTGAAGTTTTTTTTTGTTCTACCAAAGCCCCAACAGTCATATCACCCATCCCCATACTCATCGGTAGCTTTATCCACCGCGAGCCGGCTCACGGCCGCTTGCTCATGAGACCGGTCGCGGGAGGCTGTTGTGGTGTTTGTGGCCGACGTGGCTCGCGCTAGGCTACTTGCTAGCTTCAATATTCGATAAACCAAAAAAATGTGACATGTTTTCCGGTTTCCATGATTACACGAGCAAGGTCATACATTCCACCTAATTTTACAAATTTACTATTTTCCTTTAAAGTGTGATAAAAGTTCGTAAGATCACCCGATATACACCCTCTTTCTTTATTACTAAAGTCATTTGGATACATCTAAGAAAATGTCACTATCTTAGATATGTCAAACCTAGAAAACGAGTCACAAGGATTTAAATCAGACATATTTTCTATTAAACTAGTTCATACCTCACTAAATCAATTTTCAAGTTCTTGAATTTGCATTTCCAAAACCGTATTAAAAACTTCAACATCAAAATGATGTCGCTTATTAGTGACATTCTTTCGGTTTCTTTGATGACTATAACTTACCGTCATATTTAACATCTTAATCTCGTTTGTTTCACAAAAAGATGTCATCCTATCCAACATCTTTTCAAACTAATTATATATATTAAACCATAGTTATTAAAAGCGCATTGGGCGCACGCCTGGGCGCTAATTTAAGGCGCAGCGCAGGTAAAGCGCCTGGTGGCGATCGAGGCGCGCTTCCGGCCAGATTCTTGCTAAAATCTGAAAATTCCGACCAGATTCCGGCTAAAACCTGGAAATTCCGGCCTGAAATGGAGGAGAATTACCTGAAAGGAGGAGGATGAAAGCCTTTTTGGTGTTCTCATTTTCTATACATGGGGTTTAAAGTATAGAAAAGCTGCAACAAACAAGTTCATTATGTTTTATGCTATAAAGTAATACTGTAGCTGTAGCTGTGCATTGTTTGCACTTTGCAGCTCTCTGCTGCCACTACAGCAGTTTGCTACAGTAAACCTAAGATTACTTTTTTTTATAAATAATGACAGGTTAATTTAAATAAATGTTTAATTTAAAATATTTATTATTGAACTATTAAAATAATATTTGAAGGTTTTATGAATCTTTTTAGCTTCCTAATCCCTATATTTTAAAATTTTTTAACTTATTGTTTAATTTTTACATTTTACGCGTATTACATAATAGCTTTTCTAATATATCATATTTTTTTATTTTTTTCATTTAAGTGCGATTTTTTTTCTTAGGTCCTCGCTTTTTTTGCGCTTTGTGCCTAGGCCCTAGGCGAGACCTATGCGCCTTGAGTGCGCCTAGCGATTTTAATAACTATGTATTAAACCATTTTATATTAAAACGTCTCCGTCCAATATAATAGTTTGTCAATTTGAAATCATGACCTCATGGTTGAAAAGCCTTTTAGAAGATACACTATTCTTATGCTATTTATTTGATTAGGTTGATAACTAGCAATAGGTGGTCTATTAGAAGCATCAGAAGGAAAATCATTCAAATCGATTGTTGAACGTATTGAAGGTCTTGAAGCCGAATGAATATTTGGACCAATATTATTATTTTCTTGCATATCATTAGTTGAACTTAGACCGATATCTTCATTTTCTTGCATATCATCAACAATATTTGAACTTGGAGTATGAATATTTGAACTTGGTGTTGGACCGATATCATCATTTTCTTTTCTTTTTCGTTTAAAAAAAGATTGCTAATAAGACTTTGTTTACTCATCTTGCAAGTCCACTAAACAAAATTGTAACATCCTACTTTTAAAATAATAAATAAAAGAATTTTGTTTACTAAATGATGTGTTATTATTTAATTAGGTTGAACAATAGTAATAGAGTGTGGTCTTGGAAAACAAAAGATGTAATAAGGGATGGTGATGGGCCTTAGGTCCATGGGCTTGGGGGCATTTAAACACTCTTACACCTCCCCAAAACCCTAAAAATCCTCATTTTCATAATCTTGCCTCCCTAGAAACAAAAAAACACACACAAACACTCTTCTTCCAACCCAGATCAGATCTGAATAAGAAAAAGGGGGTAGTTTGCAACCAGTTTCCATAGACAAAACAAGAGTCATAGCCATATTCGAGTGTCGAATCAGATCCGAGTCCATATCCACATCTAGGCTCGAACCCGATCTGGTAAAGTTTGAGTGTTTGAGGTCGGTTTTCCACAAGGTTCGATTCCAAGGAAAATTGGACCTTATCATCTAAGAAAAACCCAAACTTTTCCATAAACGGGCTGTTGGGTGCGATTTGGGATGAACATGTGATGTTCGGACCGTGTAAGAGCTGATGGGTGAAGTTGTTGAGACCGGGAACCCGTTATATTGATAAAACAGTCATAAAGGGTTTAAAGAAAACGTTTATAACGAAAAATTAGGAAAACCCGGTTCGAATCGAATTTATGGAAATTTGATTATTTTGGATTGACAGAATTCGATTCGATTCATTTTCCAGAATTTGATTCGATTTGTTTTCCGGATCTTGATTTGATTCGTTTTCCCGAATTCGATTCGATTCGTTTCCCAGAATTCGATTCGCTTCGTTTTCTAGAATATGATTCAATTCGTTTTCCAGAATTCGATTCGATTCGTTTGCCCAAATTTGATTCGATTTGTTTTTCTATGATTTTTTTAATAAATACTTATTAACGAAAATAAAGAATAAAGGTGACGTTCGGACCCTGTTAAAGCGAAAATGTGAAGTTGTTATGACCCATAACTCGTTGTAGTAGTAAAACAGGCCTTTAAGGGATGAAAGAAAAAGAAGTATAGCTGAAAGACATGAAAACCAAATTCGAATCGCATTCGGAGGAATGCGATTTGATTCTTTTAAAAAGTCAATTCTGATTCGTTTAAAAATTCTATTCGATACGATTCAAAATTTAAATCGTTTAAAAAGTCAATTCGATTTGTTTAAAAAGTCAATTCAATTGATTTAAAAACCGTTCTAATCATTTTACAAGCTGACCTGGCAGCTTCACCCCAGTCATGGGCTCTACCCCTTGGACCTAGCTAGGGGTTGCCGCCCCTAGGACCCCGCAATCAGGGGCGCTGCCCCCGGACCCCTGTTTGTTAGGGGCTTCTCTACCCTAGAAATATGATCTGGTTAGGAGAAGTTAAGTGATGCTTGTAATTCTTATGCAGTTAGTTGTGCCCAGATGGAGAGAGGTGTGACCATAAGCTGGAGAGAGGAACATGATTCAGATGAGTTTCTAGCCCATTCTCTTTGTTTCTGTTTTCGGGGCTGTGTACATACTCCTATGTGTTTAGTTAATACACTTACCTTAAGTGGTAAGTGTATGCGTTATGAATGTTAATTAAATAACGTAGAAAGGGTAAGAGTATGTATGTAGATATGTGTATTATTATATATAAAGAAATGTATGGACGGTTGTATGGTTGTACGGAAAGAAGCGTGCCAGACCCAAATAATATCTGTAAAAGGGTGACAGACCCTAATAATATATGTGAAGTTATAGGGCGAAATACTCTTTAAAACTTAGAAATAATTATATATGTATTAGTAGGCTAAAACAAGAAATTATGAAAGAATGTATGTATGAAAGTTGGTAAGTATGAAGTATGAATGTATGTATGTATGAAAGATAAGCAGGTTAAGTGACTTATATGTGTCTCCGAATACATATAAATACGTATGTGAATGAAATGCATGTTGCCTGATTAACTAGAATTCACTCAACGTAGCTGACTTTTAGTATGCACGTAGGCAAATAGGATGAGGCAGCTGGCTTGAAGGGGGCACATGACAGAAGATTAAAGAAGCTGGCATATGACTATTTGGAGTTATGATATTTGTGATGTTTGAACTTAGAAACATGTTTGAATGTTTGTTTAAAATTAAGACTTATGTAACGAATGGTTGATGTTCTTATACTCCGCGAAAAGTTTTAATTCACTATGATATTTAGAACTGTGTTTATGAGTAAATCCAACACCCAATGTAGGGCATCGGGACCGGGGCCTTACAAAAATTTAAACCATAAACCCAAAATCAATTCCAGCTTACACATAAACCCTAAATCCCTAATCAATCCAATTTAGACGTATACCCTAAATCGCTAATAAATTCCAATTTCCAATTTATATCGTCCAAAAATTCAATAAACCATAATTAATCATTCAAGTCAATAAAAAATTTCAAAATATCAAAGAATTTATATAAACAATTATAATTTTAGTTATAAGTAAGAATACATAAATTGAGCACCGAGCAGAGTCGAACCGTTATGGTGAGTGACTGAGTGGTGACTGGAGTTCTGATGACCGGAAGAGGAGGGCGGACCTGGTGGTGACTGGTGGTGTGCCGGAGTGGTGGCGTCATGAGTGGTTCAGGTTGGTGGTACAGTTGTGTGTACTGGTGGAGTGAATGCCGACACTGTTGATTGTTTTAATAATTAAAGAGTTCTTTTTTTTATTTATTTTTTGTTTTTTTAAAAGGATTACGGAGTTTAATTTGTTTGTGCTTTACACTTTGCTTGAGCTTTAGTTTGGTTGAACTTTTAAATTGGTTGGGCTTAAAACACATAAGGGTAACACTATTATTTTCCGGGGTAGCGAAACTCGAAAAATCAACCAATTTTTTTTTACGTTATCGACGAAAAGTTAGACAACCCCTGCTAATACTCTATGTCCACCCCTGGAGTAAGTACTTCCGGTATAAAATGATTAAATGAGATAGGTTTTATATAGGTTAAAAGTTATTTTTTTATTAATATTAAACGTTAATATAACTTCTTAACATTAAAAAAATATTATATATATATATATATAGGGTGAGTATCATTTAGGAACTAGTAAATTTGATGAGAACTTTAAAAACTAATCTTAACCATTGGATGATTTGATCAATGACTAAAAACTATAATAGCATTTTTGTTAATATGTACAAAATAATGGATATTAATTAAAACATTAAGGGTATTATCGGAAGTAAGACATATGTTTAACCAACTACCTGTGCCTCTCTCATCTCCTTAAAATATGGGAATCTCCATTTTTCTCTCAACCACAAATCTCATCGAAAATGTGTTAACGTACTCACGTTTATACTTTTTTTTAAATCACATATAGCCTTCAACTTATATACAGAACTTTAGTTTATAGCGGTGTCTACTGTCTTGACCAAATAAATTTTGACTCAATAATAAAATATTCAATATTCAATATAATAACACATGTGTAAATAATTTATTTATTCACACGTTGTGTTGAATATTTACACATATGTATATACTAGACGGGTGCTCGCGCGATGCTGCGGAAAACCAAAATCTTAGTAATCATGTAACAATTACGAATGTTCAAAGTTCGTTTGAAATCTTGAAAATGTTTATGTAACACCCTTGGTAAACACAACATCGTCTCACTCTTAGGCCATCCCACATCGGCCGCGGACAAGAGAGATCCTTGGTTCATAAGTAAATGTCATGCCTCTTCAATCACCAACGCGTTTTGGGCAACCAAAAACAAATCCGTGAGCTTTTCGTGGACAGAACGGACAATTTGGTGGTACGAGAGGCTGGGATATTACAGGTGGTATCAGATCCACTCTTGTGCCATTCGGGATGATGGGATCTGAATGTTCAAACCATAGAAAACAGTTCGGTTTACGGTTTATACCAAAAATAGGCCATATAAAACCGGACCGGACTTTAAACTTATTAGTGAAACTCAATGCATGAAACCAAACCATTAGTAACGATCCAGTTTAAATTTTCGACGCTTTAGTTTTCGTTTTCAATGAAAAAAAATCCAACCAACGGTTTAGCTCACTATTTAACTTAGAAACCGTTAAAACTGAATTGTGAACGCCTATATGTAACATGTTAATTTTTTTAATTGAAAAAGCTATAGCAATACCATACCAAATTAAAGACAATAAAATGCTCATTTTTATGATGTAATTTTTAGAAAAATGTATTAACGTATGAAAAGGTTACGGCCGTTGGAAAATCGTTGGTGGGAAGTTGGTTACAATTAAACTAAAAAAGAATACATAGTTAATGATGAAGGTTGAAAGTTGTAATAAATTTTAAAACATACACAAGTTGAGTAAGATGAGGGGGCAATGTTGTAACTTTTTTCATGTATATTTTCTAATGGAATAGTTTGTCCATATCTTACATGCTATAGAAGATGTACCTTAAGCTTTACAAGTTGTGAATTACTTAAAATGTAGGTGTCTTAATCTGCCCATGTTTCATACATTATATAGCATAGATTTAACTTACACTCATGTAAAAAACAATATTACACATATGTAAAACAAAGTTAGATGCTACAAATTACATATATGTATATTAAACAAAAATATACATAATTGAAAATTTACATATATGCATTTTCCTTGATGTTATTTTTCAATCTACAAAATTAAAAGAATTACATATATGCATTTTACTAGATGAAATTATGGTGTTAAAGAATTTCGTTTTGATGAACTTCTAATTAAAATTGTATAAAATGTCACTAAATAACTTTAGTTCGTTTCAAAATGGCACACATGACAATTTAATTGAAAAAAGTAAGCGGTCATTAACTAGATTCCGGTAAAAAAAAATCATATAAAATAGATTTATGAATAAAAAGGTAAGTTTTGAAACTAAAATAATCAGTCAATAAAAATAATAACACAAGGAGAAAATTATGGAAACTAAAAACGATTTGGTATAACTACCCTAAATGGTTACCTTTTACCAAAATACCCTTTCCATTAAAAAACAAACAAGAAAAGAAAACAAATTAAATGATTGGTTGTGGTGAGTTCTTAAAGTTTTAAAAAAATATGTTCTTAAAGGAAACCTTCCATATATATATATATATATATATATATATATATATATATATATATATATATATATGTTATCGGTTTTGCATACCTAAAGATATAAGCCGATGCATCCATCGGTAGCGGTGTTGTCGTTTTACTCGAGGAAGCTGATGGAGGAACCCGAATCTGAAGGTGCCCTTGATAGTTGATACCCTAATAATAATGAAAAATTATAATTATCACCAATATGTTATTATTTGTATGTAACTAAATCACACGAACAACAAATTAAAACAAGTTACATTGTAGGGATGTTGATGTGGCTGGTATCCAGGGTTAAGGTTATTCGGGTTTTGAGTGTTTATTAAAAAATGGACTCTAATATCAATTGGTTTTTGTGTATTTGGTTCTCGTGTTTGTTTGGGTAAGAGTTGCTCTGGTACCTGAGAGATCGAGCCAGGTGTGCTCTTTGGGTATAGATAACATCAATGGGCCCAACTTGACGTTTGACACGACTTAATCAAATTACATATAAAATGGAACCAAGAACCTCAAGTAAGCTCGTGGCTTGATTTATTTAACTTCTTCATAAAATGTTGATGATTTTGTTTGTAATTTATATACCAATTTTGGATAGCTAGTTAATACAAATCTCAAATAGTAGACATAGACAAACTACCAACATACAAGGAAAATCAATTATGTAGATATAATTAAGCCAAGTAACGTGTAATAATAATGAAACTATGAATGGTTTTTATTGAGCCAATTTTAAGGCAGTTAGTTGAACAATGATAAAAACTTGATTTGTATAATTGTCCCTAAACCCCTCACACCCCCCACCATGCATGATAGCACACAAAACACACAAGTAAGGCGACTTTTAGGGGGTGTTACATCCTTGTTTCTAAACGGCTAACACAATGTTCATGACCTAGCCTTTAGGCTGTATTTACCCTTATTTTAGCTTGTTGGGTCAAAAGTTTGACCCAAATGAGAAGATTTGACCTAATTGAAGAATATTGAAGATTGGAATCTTCTCAACCTCCTCAGAAACTGCTAAGTATTGAATCCGGGTACACCTTGGACCTTCGAGTAAGCTTTTACTTAGCCGATTACGAGATTTTACCTTCCGGGCACGGTTTACTTCAAAAGAATCTTCTTAAGTGGATATCCGAGCAAGGTATGCTTTTTGGTGATTTCCAAGTAAGGTTCATCTATTTGGCATATCCGAGTAAGGTTCACTTTGTCAAGCAGGGTTGTTCTTCAAGACCAAGTATTTTACTCTTCCGAGTAAGGTATGGTCAACCAAGTCCAAGAAGCCAAGTAATTGGAAGACCGGGCAATGTATTATTTAATAATTATGGTCCGAGTATACTTGATGAGTTGATGGAATATCTCTAAGTTATATCGAGTAAGGTTCTGCTCGAGTAAGGTATGTACTCCCGAGTACGCCTTATCAAATAAGTTATTCAACTAACAAAGAGCCGAACAGGATCATAGAAGAACAAGGTTGCTCGTGAGGATTTGTCGAGCAAAGTTTGATAAGTCCAAGAAGATTGAAGTCTACTCGGTGAATATTTTACTTGGTAAAATATTCTCTAAGTAAAGTCTACCCGGAAACTGATTCCGAGTACACTTCTATGTTTACCAAGTCTGAAGGAAGGCCGAGTACACTGCGTACTCGGAGACTGAAGTTTAATGAAAAGCTTACCCGGAAGACTTGTTTTACACTTAGTATATTTTTGAATATGTAAATTGAGTATGTACTATCGGATAGGGTTTCTAGAAGGAATGACAGCCTGTCTTAGGTTGGCAGGGCTATAAATAGAATAATTAGGGCACGCCGCCAGAGACACGAAATAGACAGAATATACGAGTGGATAAGACCGACACATTAATTAAGAGAATATTGTGTGTGTGACGGCTGTCCTAGGATTTCTCCTAAACCCTAAATCGATTATCCTTTTGTATGATTAACGTTATATAAATGGAAATCTTTTGAGTGAATCCTTCGTGTGTACTCGTATTTTGAATATTCATTGAAACCGTATGTTTGTTATTGATTCCGCCTTTAACAAACGGTCATCTTTCTAAACTTAGTAACCCGTCATTAACTCTCTTGTCAACACGATTAATTTTGTGTGAGTTATGACATGATTGATTAAGATCCGATTCTAAACGCGACCTGACAAGTGGTATCAGAGCTTGTTGCTGCTATTTTTAGAAAGATTGTTGCTGATTAAGTTTTGAAGAAGAATGATGTAAGCAGAGCACTGTTCGATTGATTTGTGACGTCAGAGGCTCTGTTCTTCATTTTTCTTCCAGATCTACAAGTTTTAGGTGTTTTCTTTTCCTTATTTCACTTAAAGCTTTGATTTTTATTGTTGAATCTTGTCCTATTCATATCAGACACCTCAGATCTAAGAATTTATTCTCAGATCTGATTATTTTACTTTAATTTTTGATAAAAGCTTAACTTTTGTTTTAAAAAAATGTCTGGATATGAGGAACAAGAGGTGTCTACTAATAAGATACCTAGATTGTATGGTCAGGAGAACTTTACCAAGTGGAAAGTGCTTTTTGAGGCTGCCGTTTGTTATAATGATGTGGATATGTGGAATTCTATCAAGAATAGACCACAAGCTGCAGTTGAAGAAGGTGCTAATGCAAACGCTATTGCTGCTGTTAGAGAGAGAATGAGAAAGGTTGATGACAGGGCATTGGCTATGCTCAAACTTGGTTTGTCTTGGGAAATCCTCACAAAGGTTGCACATCATCAAACTGCTAAGGCAATGTATGATGCAATCCTTGAAATGTATGAAGGGAACACTGAATTGAAGAACATTAAGAAGCAAAGACTGAAGCAACAGTTAGAAAGATTCAAGTATAGAGATGGTGAAAGGTTGAAGTCAATACTAGAACGTTTTCTGAGTATTGTGAATGAGTTAAGAACAACTGACTATGTAATGACTGACTTTGATTTAAATACAAAGTTGCTCAACTCAATGCCAAAAGAATGGTATACTGCTTGCAAATTCATCTTTCAAAAGCAAAATTTCAATGAATTGAAATTGGATGATGTAGTATGTTTTCTTCAAGCTGCTGAACTTGAAATGATTGAGAATGAAATGATCAAGGAAGATAAACCAAGTTTCAATGTGTCAAATGCTTTAATTGCTCCAATGGGGAATCTTACAACAAAGAATCAACAACAAATTCCCATCATTGAAGAACCAAGTGATCACAACAATGAGACTGCTAGGTCTTTCATTGGAGGTGGTTCAAGCAATCAAAGTGGTCAACAGAGATTTAATGTTCAATTGATTGATGATGATTCAGTTTCTGTGGGAAATGGAAATGCTCAAAGTGCTGGTGCAGGGCATGTTCAAGGGAGTGAGGCACAAGCCCTAATGTCTATGTTCACTGAGTCCTACAATGCATTTGTGGCCAAAAACATGATTTACACAAGTGTAGTGCAGGATGATTTGGAACAAATAGATGCTGATGACCTTGAAGACATTGATCTCAAATGGCAAGCTGCAATGTTGGCATTAAGAAGCAAGAGACTGTACAACAGAACTGGTAGATCACTAGTTTCTGGTCCAAATGAGAGAATAGGATTTGATAAGTCCAAGGCTATCTGCTACAACTGTCAACAGCCTGGACACTTTGCAAGAGAGTGCAATTTGCCAAGGAACTTTCAAGTCAATCAGTTCCAACAGCCTAGAAACCAACAACAATACCAGCAGAATGTGCATAGAAACAACAACCAGCAGAACTTCAACAATAACCAAGGATTCAATCCCAACAACAGCAACTTCCATCCAATCAACAACTTCAATCCCAATTTTAATAACCACTATCAGCCTCAGATGAACAACCAGCAGGGAATGAATCAGAATCAAGTATATCAAATGAACAACAATCAGAATCAAGCTGTTCAAATCCCTGCAACTCAAAACATTCCAGCAAACCAAAATCAACCAAAAAATCAAGGCAATGTGGCAGTAACTACTCAGCATGAGGGAAGCTTTGACTGGAGTAACCATGAGGAAGATATAGCAGATGATATCAGAAGAGCTAATGTGGCATTCATGGCCATAGACTCTGCACCTTCATCTAAGGTACATTCTAATCCTAATGCTGATTTACCTAAACTTGTCAATGAATTAAAAGAAAAGATTGGTAAGTTTGAAAGTGAGTGTTTTAAGAAGCAAAGCATTATCAATGCTTATGAGGCAAGTGAGATTGTTAGTGAGGAAATAATGAAAAGTTTGGAAGAGGATTGTATGAATAGCTATAGAGCTCAGACAAGATTCACAACAGAAATTAGTAGGTTGAAGAAGATGGTGATTGATGAAAAGGTGCTGAATACAAAGCTGCAAACTGAAAATGAATTCCTAAAGAACTTAGTTTCAACTGGAAACATTTGTGGAATTCTGAATAAAGTAAAAGAAGATGAAAAGTACAAGGCTGTTCCACCACCATTCAACAACAACTTTATGCCTAAAGTTGACAAAGAAAAGAGAAGTGCTTATCTACAACAATTTAAAGATGTCTTTCAAGACAAAGAAGATGTTGCAGATTTGTACAAAAATGTTGAGGTGAGTGAAGATGGTGAATTTGTTATGAAGAAAGAAATGAAAGAGGAAAAGTCAATTGGAGTTCAAGTCTCTGAAGATGACTTTGATTCAGATAAGATTTGAGTGATCAAATCACTGAAAAAGAAATTCAAGCTGCTGAAAAAGGAAGAAAATATAAAAAGCCTGAATCTGTTGATCAACTTCCAAAGTATCCTCCAGTTACACATAAAATGAAAAGAATGAATGAGCAATTTAAGAGAGAACATGTTTCGTTTGACATTGGTGAAAAGAAGAACGTGAGTTACAATGCTGTCAGACCTCCAAGCAAAAAGTTTTTGGAGAAGTTAGAAAAGAACAAGAAAAGGAAGGTAAATAAGAAAGAAATGGATATAGAATATTTTACTCCTATTTATCCTATCTTTTCAAGTGTTGAAGACTTTGATGTGGGAGAGGTAGAGACTGTTGAGGAATATGAAAGAAGGAAGTCAAGATATAGAGAGAATGAAGATGATCAACCACTAAACTTGAAAAAGGTTGTCTTTATTAAAGGGAATGTGGAAAGAAATGACATCAGAATGGCTGAGTTTGTACCATTCTCAATTGATTATGATAATCTGAAAAACAAAAAGCCAATTGGTGTAAGAGAGCCCAAACCAAGTGAAGGATTCAGGAAACCACAAGAACATGAGATGTTCAAAAGAAAGGTGTGGTGTAGAAAGTGTGATGAATATGGACACCATACTGATTCATGTAATGAGAGACTCAAGTTTCAGCCTTTCCATGTCCCAAATGGAACAAAGTTTGGTCAAGACTTTGTTTTGTACAAAGAGAAGTATGCAATGTATTTGGGAAAGGGAAATATGAATAGAAAAGAGATAAGAGTTGAAGTAAAGGGTGAGACAAAGAAGAAGATGCATATGACTGAAAATGTGAAAGAAGTAAATCACCTCAGAAGCAAAAGCAGGTGATAAGGGAAAACCAGTCATTGAAATTCACCAAGAATACTCATTCAGTCAAGTCTGATGAGTCACAAGAATCATCAGGCAGTGAGAATTCAAAAAGAAAAGCTGTATATCAAAGAAAGAAACAAGCTGTACTCACTGGTGATGAAAAGTTCTTGTTGAAACATGGATATGAACCACAAGGTTTCACATGGAAACCCAGAACTGGAGCTAAAGTTGAAGCTGTAACTGATGTAAGAGACTTCTCAGAATCTAAGGACTATGTCTTACAAGAAAAGAGAACTGCCTCAGTTGAGCTTGACAATTCAGCTTCACTTGTCAAGACACCAAGAGAGTGTGGGTATGAAACTGACCATTCAGACAACTTGGAGATCACTCATGAAGATCCTGAACCTACTACACTCACTTCCCAAGCTGCCACTAAAATTGACACTGATAAGTTGCAAGTTGAAGAAGCTTGCATCTCATCACCAAACTAATCAAATTTCTCTTTGTGCAAGAACAAGCCACTCCATTGAATGATATATGGTATATGGATAGTGGTTGTTCTAGGCACATGACTTGTGATAAGAGGTCACTTGTGAATTATGTAGAGAAGTATGAGGGTCCAGTTGACTTTGGGAGTGATGAAAATGGAGGAAAGATTGTGGGTAAAGGGATATTGACAAATGGGAAGGTGTCTTTTGACAATGTCTTTAATGTTGAGGGAGTACAATACAATTTGTTGAGTATATCTCAAATGTGTGATAAGGGTTACAAAGTCAGTTTTGATGATTCTCATTGTTTCATCTTAAAACCTGAGTTTGTGATCCCACCTGACATGATTATGATGATGGCACCAAGAAATGGCAACTTGTATGAGTTGAATATGAAAGATGCTATTTCAAGAGGTGGTGCATGTTTTGTGTCCAAAGCCACTGAAAATGAGTCTAAATTGTGGCATAGGAAGTTGTGTCATGTGAACTTAAAGAATATGAATAGACTGGTCAAGGGTGAACATGTGATTGGTTTACCTACAAGAGAATTTAAGTCAGATGATCATTGTGACTCATGTCAGAAGGGAAAACAACACAAGTCTACTCATAAGACAAAGCTCATCAACTCATTTGATCAACCACTTGAGTTACTTCACATGGATCTTTTTGGTCCTGTGAGTGTACCAAGTATTGGAAAGAAAAGATACTGTTTGGTAATCATTGATGACTATTCAAGATATACTTGGGTTTATTTCCTAAGTACCAAAGATGAGACTGCTGAGTTGATTAAAGGCTGTGTCACAATGATTGAAAACAAGCTGAATAAGAAAGTGAAGATGCTGAGAAGTGACAATGGTACTGAGTTCAAGAATGGAGTTATGGAAGAATTTTGTTCTATGAAAGGGATACTTCAACAATTTTCAGCTCCACGAACTCCTGAACAAAATGGTGTTGCAGAAAGGAGAAACAGAACACTAATAGAAGCTGCAAGAACCATGTTGGCTGATGCTAACTTACCTGTCACATTCTGGGCTGAAGCAATCAATACTGCTTGTTATGTTCAGAACAGAGTGCTTGTGAACAAAAGGCATGATAAAACTCCATATGAGATTTTCAACAATAGAAAGCCTTACATCAAGTTCTTCAAGCCCTTTGGCTGCAAATGTTTCTTACTGAACACTAGAGACTATTTGAACAAGTTTCAAACTAAGTCACTAGACTGTTTCTTTGTTGGATATTCTACTCACTCAAAGGCTTACAGAGTTTATGTGAAAGATCACATGAGTGTAATAGAGTCATCTGACATTATTTTTAATGAGAATCAATTCAACACAGTCAGTGGTGCAACTTGGCTGTTTGATCATGAAAAATTGATAAAGTCATTCAAGATTTATTCTGAAGACTTTGATGAAACATTCTACAAGACCAGTGTACTTGAAGAAAATAAGAAGAAAGAACTGGACTTGGAAGAATTGTGGAAGAAAGTTGCTAGAACAGAAAAAGAATACACTTTTGTGAATAGCTCCACAAACAATGACATTGAACAAGATCAGGAAATAAAAAGTCAAGATAGTACTGATGTACAAAATGATCATGTTCATAATGGGAGTGTCACAGGCAACAAAACAAATGATGAAGAAGCTGCAACAACAGCAAGATTCCAAGACTTGTTTCAAAGTTTGAATCTGGGAAACAATGGTGCATCCACTTCAAGACAAACCAATGATGAAGCACCAGAGTTTCATGATGCAGAAGCTGAGTTGATCATTGAAGAACCTGAAATCAATGAAACAAATCTTGACATAAATTTGTCTACAAATATGATAATACAAACTCCTACTGTTAAAAAGAATCATCCTGCTGGAAATATCATTGGTGACCTGC
Organism: Bidens hawaiensis; assembly: GCF_021521415.1. Lineage (NCBI taxonomy): Eukaryota > Viridiplantae > Streptophyta > Magnoliopsida > Asterales > Asteraceae > Bidens > Bidens hawaiensis. The sequence continues at coordinate 2,118,963 of NW_027491051.1, forward strand.
ATGAAAGAGTAACAAGGAGTCATTCTGAGATAGCTAACATCTGTCTGTACTCTTGCTTTCTATCCCAATTAGAACCAAAGAATATTGCTCAAGCTTTAAAAGACAATAGTTGGGTAGAGGCAATGCAAGAGGAATAGGCCCAGTTCAGAGATTTATATGTATGGGATCTTGTAGACAAGCCACATGACAGATATGCAATAGGAACCAAATGGGTGTTCAGAAATAAAAAGGATGAAAGGGGTTTGGTGATTAAGAACAAAGCAAGACTTGTAGCACTGAGATGTCTTCAAAAGGAAGGGATAGACTTTGAGGAAGTGTTTGCACCAGTTGCAAAACTGGAAGCCATAAGGATTTTTCTTGCATATGCTGCCTCAAAGAACATTAAAGTATTCCAGCTTGATGTCAAATCTGCATTCCTTAATGGAAAGATTGATGAAGAAGTGTATGTGACTCAACCACCAGGCTTTGAGGATCCCATGTATCCAAACAGGGTGTATAAGCTAAACAAAGCCCTTTATGGTTTACATCAGGCTCCTAGAGCATGGTATGATGAGTTATCAACTCATTTACTTGAAAATGGCTTCACAAGGGGAGCCATAGACAAGACACTCTTCTACAAAAGACAAGGGTCAGATTTGCTGCTTGTACAAGTCTATGTTGATGATATCATCTTTGGATCTACAAATGAAAATATGTGTTTGGAGTTTGAAGAGGTGATGAAGTCCAAATACAGCATGAGTTCCATGGGTGAAATGAATTTCTTTCTGGGATTACAAGTTCAACAAAAGGATGAAGGAATCTTCATTCACCAAGCTAAGTATGTGCAGGACATTTTAAATAAGTTCAACTGTCATAATTACAAGGCTGCTTCAACTCCAATGGACACCAAAGAAAAGATGATAGCTGATGAAAAGGGGGAGCCAGTTGATGAACATGAATACAGAGCCAAGATTGGATCACTGATGTATCTGACTGCAACAAGACCAAATATCATGTTTGCTGTGTGTGTATGTGCTAGGTTCCAATCAAATCCAAAAGTCTCACACATGAATGCTGTGAAAAGAATATTCAGATATTTGAAGGGAAGATCAGACTTAGGGATTTGGTATCCAAAGAACCAATCCTTTGATCTGATTGCATACACAGACAGTGATTATGATGGATGCAATATGAGTAGAAAGTCAACATCAGGGGAATGCCAGTTTTTAGGTGAAAGGCTAGTGTCATGGCAATGCAAGAAACAGACAACAGTGTCAATCTCCACTGCAGAAGCTGAATATGTTGCTGAATCTGCCTGCTGTGCACAAGTTCTCTGGATTCAGAATCAGATGCTGAACTATGGTTTGAACTTTCTAAACACCCCTATTCTGATTGATAATACAGCTGCATATTTTACTGTTAAGAATCCTGTGCAACATTCTAAGACTAAGCATATTGAAATCAGACATCACTTCATCAGAGATTGTAGTGAAAAGGGTTTGATTGAAATGCAAAGAGTTGATACAAGTGATAATCTGGCTGACCTATTCACCAAACCACTTGATAGAACCAGGTTCAACTTTCTGTTGAAAGCCCTTGGGATGATCAACTCTGATGAAATCTGATTAAGGATGTGTGCTTAGTTGTGTACCTCTATGAGTTACTTGAATATTTTAAAAGAGGTCACACATGCTGAATATGTTGCTGAATATGTTTTGATTATGTCACTGCTTTGATGTTAACTGATAGGTACTTGAGTGACTACTTGTGCAATTTGGTTGATTTTGATGATAATACTTGACTATCTTGTTAACTGATCTGATGTTATGATAAGTAATTAGATCTATTTAGGTGAGATTAATTGCTTATATAATGTCATGAGTAATCACATGTTTATGATTACTTGAATATGATCCTAATCTGATCTTCTGAAGTTGTTAAGGTAGAATAGACATTGAATGAGATTACAGTATGTTTTTTTTCTTAATGATGATAGAATGATTAAGATTTGAGTATGAGATGCAACTGTTTGTGTCAAAATGTGTTTTATGTCAAAATTATGTGATTCAATGAAATTTTTAATGAATTTTGCATTAATACTAGATTTTGGTCAAAACATGAGCAAGTTGATTAATGGTGTAGAGATATGATAAGATTATTCAGTTCAAGCTTTTAAGAAGCTTAAAAGAAGGATTTTTAAAGGGAAAGATCTCAAACAGTTGTTTTTGCTGAAAATTATGTCATTTGCCCAGTTGAAAGGACATGCACTTGTGTATGTTTGGTCATTAAATCTCTATAGATTCAAAGGATAGCCATTAACCTGAAAACTGAATGCATTTGGGGCAATTATGACTTGTTTCTTATTCCTTCACTTAAAACTATGTCAATAACTCTGACTTTGACAAGACATATATTCACATGTATGTTTGGTCCTGTTGATCACTTTTGGTCAATACAAGATAGCCATTAACCGGCAATGAAGAGGTATTGGGGTGATTGAATATTAAACTGTATATTTTGGAAATGATAATACATTGACTACTTAGCTGATCATTAGAATTTGGTTTCGAGCACACTTTGTACTATATGAAAGTTATTCGAGTATACTTAGCACAAGATTATTGTCTTAGCACACTTTACATTTGAAAGAATGCTCGAGCACAATTTTCATACAAGCATACTTGAATGAATGCATTGATTGAATATGTGAGTTAGTATGATAAAATTGTTTAGACTCATACTTGAATGAATACGTTGTTTGAATATGTTAGTGATTGTGATTTTTAGGGTTCATGCTAGATAAGTTTTAATTTGAATTTGAGAAATTTTTGGAGGATCTTAATTGATTCTTAGTAAGAATGTTTATTTGATAACTATATTTGATTATTTGTCTTGCGATTTATTTCTCAAGAAATCAAGTATTTCGGGTAAGCTTTCTTCATTATATCTTAAACTTTAAATTAATTTACTTGATCGAGCAAGGTTTAAATAGAGAAGTATTCGGGCAAACTTTATATTCAAAATGAATATTTTTCGAGTAAAGTTTGACCGAGTAAGGTTTGTTAGTGGAAGAGGACCGAGTAGACTTTGGATTAATTAATTTTTCGAGTAAGGTCTTATGATTTTAAATGAGATTAAATGTTTTTAATATATCAAGTGGATAATGTTACTGGTTGACAACTAGTAATTCACAAGAAGACAAAAAGCATTTAAAACCCACTTTCAAAATGTATAAAAGAGGGACTTAGGCAAATTTCTTCTACATTATTTCCCTCTATCTCTCTCCTTCCACTGCAAATCTCTCTTACTAAGAATATTAACCAACTTATCGAATTCAAGATTAATCCAAACCTAATTTTTGTCAGCCACTTATTTCCGACTCGGTAAGCATGCAATTTTATGTTTTCCGATCACGATTAGATTGTGATTGTGACTTGATTATGTATTTGAGTACTAACACTCTGTTTATGTGTTTAGGTTATTAATTTGTCGAAGAACAGGTTCTTGAAGATTTTTATCTTTTTTCTTCATTTTTATAACTTGATATTGTCTAAAGTTTTAAACTTTAGGTCTAATTTCACTTTGAATATGTTTGTTTATGTTTTACAGATATGGCAGACAACGAGCTGAAGTATGTGTTTGAGCCAAAGCACAATATGTGCGCACTACTTCAAGTAACACCAGAGAGTGAACCGATGGCTTGGATGATCCTATGGATGGCACGGTCAAACATTAGCTTTGCACTAACTGAATGCCCGACTATCTACAGAATCACTCTTTGGATTTCTGGAGATCAGCAGAGCTTGTTGAAGACGGTAATGAAAGACGAATCGAGGCGACCGTGGCCAGACAAGAGATTCAGATTACTGAAAGGATGATAAGAAGGTGTTTAAGACTGAATGACGATGATCACAATCACATCAGCTTCGATACAAAGCATCTGTTAAAGATTTTCAGAGAAACAATGGGGTATCAAGGAAATGTTCATGAGGGACAGTTTCAGAAGGGTTTATTTCCGATGCTGTACAGATTTCTGATTCACCACATTATTCATGGATTTGCTCCAAGAAAGGGATCATGGACTCTGATGAGCCTTGATCTAGCAAATGCCACCGTTGGTACAATTTTTGATCTGCCATTTAATTTTTCCAAGATGATTTTTGATGGGCTAGTGGGGAATCTGAAGAAACCAGAAAGCAAAAGATATTTACAGTACCCGAGATTCCTACAGATCATATTTAATAGCACATTGCATGATTTACCAACAATTGGAACCACCCACAAATTGCAAGATCCCGATGCATACAAGAGAATAAAGAATCCTGGTGTTTCTAACAATTTTGATGCAAGTATTCCATTGGAAATTCTGCCATGGTTGTTAAACCATGATTTGGCTGTTATGCCTGTACCTGAGCTGAGCTCAGAGGAGGAAGAAGGGAATGATAATGAGAGTGCTGGAGAAGACTCTGATGATGATGAAGATGGAAATAATGGGGGAGATGGTCTGGATATGGAGATTATGGCACAAGTACAGGGGGAGCAACATGAAGAACTTGAACAACCTATCCCTACACTACCACAATCACCACCACATACTTCACCACATCAAACACCACCTCAATCTTTCAACTTAGAACAACCAGAAACCTCCACACAACACACACAATCCCCATCCATTACTGAAAAACCCACTTATGAACCATTACCTACAACCCCACCCTCAAGCCAACAAGAAAACACACTTCAAAGAAATATTGAACTAATGTTGGAGAATGATGAGCTAAAGAGGAGAGTTGAGGAGGTTAGGGATGAAAATGCTGAGTTGAGTAGAAAGAATGAAGAGCTGACAAATGAAAATGAAATATTGTTGAAAAAGCTAGCTGAGGCTGAACTGATGATTCAAACCCTGGTGCAGGAGGTTGAGAAGACCTCAGCTGCCCCAAAACAGGGGAGAATATGGATCAAGAGACTGATGCTGAAAGTGCTAAAAATATTGATGGTTTGATGAGGATCATGAATGAATATGATGAAAGTGATGAATCTGTAATGAATGTGAATGATGATGTTGAGAATGTGCTGATAGAAGAGTTGACTGAGATTATTGATGAAGAACTGACTGTTGAGAATGTGAATGTGAATGCTGCTACTAAGGAACTAGAATACACTGAGCCAATTGATGATCAAGAGGCTAGTTCCAAGAGGGTAGAGCATGATTCTGAATTGGAAGACTTATTCAAAGAGATTGATGAGTTTGAAAGTGATGAACAAGAGGATGAAGAACAGGTGATGAGAAGAAAAGAAAAGGGTAAAATGATAGCAACAGAGGATGAGCCTGCTGTATATGTTGAGAAAGATGTATCCTTTGTTGATACTGCTGCTGCTGCTGCTGCTCTTGCTGAGAGAGAAAGACTGGTTAAGGAGTCAATGGAAAGGGAAGCAATTGCCCATTCCTTGACTGAAGAAGAGTTGGCACAACATGACCTATTGATCAATGAAGCCAATGTAGCAAAAGAAATATTTCAAGATGTGGCAGATCAAGAAGTTATTGAAATACTGGTGAATATGAACAAAAATCAAGAGGTTGATGACTCTTTGAGAAAGGTGGTTAACAAGTTTCAAGAGCAACAAGAGCAGACTGCTGAACCATCAACCAATCTTCACACTGACATGATTATACCTGAAGAGTTTGGGGAGTCAATTGCATCTGAAGCTGCTAAGAAATGGGTTGATCAAGTAAAAGAAGACATGAAAAAGAATCCTGCTAGTAACTGGGGAGAAAGAAGATATGAAAAGACCTATCAAAGAAGAAAGAAATCTGCTGAACAGACTGTTGATGAACCAATCAGGGCAATCTCCTTGAAAACACTGAAACCAGGACAAAAATTACCAGGGGTTCCTGATGTTAATGTCCCTGAGGTTGAGGTTCATGATATTGATATTGCTGAACCAGAGCATCCTGCCTCTGATGAACCAAAGATAGATGCCATGAATGATCTATCAGATGATGGGGAGGATGACTCTCAGGAGTCTGATGGAAAGGGTGATGATCACCCTGATCAAGGAGGTGAGAAAGTTGACACAAGCTCTAATGCTGAGACCCCTCAAGCTGAAATGACTTATATTCAAAGGGGCATAATTGAAATAAATGCAGAGGAAGTCCTAAAGAAGGTTGAGAAAAGAAAGAAAAACACTGAGCACTATAAAATCTTTTTGAAGGTTAGAGGGTATCCTGAAGCTGCTTTAGAAAGATACACTGTTGATCAAATTGAAGATCTGTACAAAAGTGAGAAAGAGATTGTGTCAGAAAAATTTGTTAAAAAGGATGACAGGGTTGAGCTAGAAGAATTAAAGAAAAAGTATGATGGAATGTGTGGTTATCTGATTGAGAAAGGGATAAAGTCTGAAGTTGTGAGAAACTTAAGCAAAGAGGCAGTATTTGACCAATATTCCAAATTGAAACAGAAAGAGATGAAAAGGGTCTATACTGAGAGCTCAATTATGAAAGAAACTGATGATGAGCCACCTGTGAAAAGAAGAAGAATCAGGACTGTGAGTGAGAAAGAGAAGGAACTAGAGAAAATTGCTGAAACTCCTATCCCTCAGCCAGAATAGCCTGAGCCTGAGTCTGATGAAGAGAAGTTCTTGCCATGGGAAAATGAGGAAATGATAAACATCCTCAGGAACATAATGATACATCAAAGAGGCATGACTGAAGCTGATTTCAATGCCCTGGAAAAGGTTGATCTGAAAGACTTATTTTATATCCAGAAGGCAGAATGGGAAAAGGCCTTAAAGGAGGGTGAAAACCCTAGGTATTATGCAGATGGCAGGTTTGTACCAGCAAGATCAGCAAATACAGTGGGGATGGCAAAGATGTTAAATGAGCTTCACAAGCATGGGGTGAATGTGAGAGAGCTTGAAAATTTACCAACTGAAATGGTGGAGGCCACATACAGAAAATTCTTTAATTTGGGTCCTGAAAAGCCAAGAAAGTCAATTCCTATTAGACCTCCATTTCATCAGAGATTCCCTAGAGGAAGAGGTCATGGTGGAAGAGGTGAGTCAAGTAGCTCTGCACAACAAAGATCATATGGACCACAGTCTGATGTGGATCTACCAAGAGAGCTTTACTATGACTCAGTTACTGATTCTTTGAAAGTCATAATGGAAAGTTGGCAGTTAAGGGAGATTGTTGTAAGAGTGATTTCAGAGAATACAGAGAAGAACAACTAAGAAGAATGGAGTCACTTCACTTATATGATTTCAGGGACAGAGACAGATCAGCAGGAAGACAAATGAATGACTTATCTAAGTATCTGCAAGAACAGGCGGCTGATGGCTTCAAATTTTTAAAAGAAAAGAGAAGTTGGAGACTGATCCAACTTCACAAGTCAAGGAGGTCAAAAAAACTGAAGAAAATGGACAGGGCTGAGCTGAACTTCCAGATGAGAGTCCGAGATCAAAATCCTCTGTCCAACATGGAGACTTGTATAAGCTTGGGAAGAAGGATGAGAAGGCCGAATTACACAGTGCAGAAAAATGGTGTCATTACAGAAGTTGAATACAGAGAAGACACTGGCCACTATGTGATGAGGAATTCAGATGGGAAGGCCTTGGCAACAATTAAGAAGGATGCAGATCTGACATGCCTACATAATGGTGATCTTGCTGATATAAGAGACTTGGTGATACAAGAAGGACACATTCACTACCAAGTGCTCAATATATTCAGAGAAAGGGCAGCATCTGTGATCCAGCTGAGAAGACAAGCAGCCTACAATGAGAGGAAAAGACAAATGAGATAGAATAGGCTTTGCTTTGTAATGTCTTCGGACAAACCTTTGATTATGTAATTTTTTACTTATGTAATTCAATTACGAAATTTGATGTGTATTTTGCTAAGTGTAAGTAACCATAGAGTGTTTTGGGTCAGCTGAGGTGTTCCAATCTATGGGGAGATTGTTGGGTCAAAAGTTTGACCCAAATGAGAAGATTTGACCTAATTGAAGAATATTGAAGATTGGAATCTTCTCAAACTCCTCAGAAACTTCTAAGTATTGAATCCGGGTACACCTTGGACCTTCGAGTAAGCTTTTACTTAGCCGAGTACGAGATTTTGCCTTCCGGGCACGGTTTACTTCAAAGAATCTTCTTAAGTGGATATCCGAGCAAGGTATGCTTTTTGGTGATTTCCGAGTAAGGTTCATCTATTTGGCATATTCGAGTAAGGTTCACTTTTTCAAGCAGGGTTGTTCTTCAAGACCAAGTATTTTACTCTTCCGATTAAGGTATGGTCAACCAAGTCCAAGAAGCCAAGTAATTGGAAGACCGGGCAAGGTATTATTTAATAATTATGGTCCGAGTATACTTGATGAGTTGATGGAATATCTCTAAGTTATATCGAGTAAGGTTCTGCTCGAGTAAGGTATGTACTCCCGAGTACGCCTTATCAAATAAGTTATTCAACTAACAAAGAGCCGAACAGGATCATAGAAGAACAAGGTTGCTCGTGAGGATTTGTCGAGGAAAGTTTGATAAGTCCAAGAAGATTGAAGTCTACTCGGTGAATATTTTACTTGGTAAAATATTCTCTAAGTAAAGTCTACCCGGAAACTGATTCCGAGTACACTTCTATGTTTACCAAGTCTGAAGGAAGGCCTAGTACACTGCGTACTCGGAGATTGAAGTTTAATGAAAAGCTTACCCGGAAGACTTGTTTTACACTTAGTATATTTTTGAATATGTAAATTGACTATGTACTATCGGATAGGGTTTCTAGAAGGAATGACAGCCTGTCTTAGGTTGGCAGGGCTATAAATAGAATAATTAGGGCACGCCGCCAGAGACACGAAATAGACAGAATATACGAGTGGATAAGACCGACACATTAATTAAGAGAATATTGTGTGTGTGACGGCTGTCCTAGGATTCCTCCTAAACCCTAAATCGATTATCCTTTTGTATGATTAACGTTATATAAATGGAAATCTTTTGAGTGAATCCTTCGTGTGTCCTCGTATTTTGAATATTCATTGCAACCGTATGTTTGTTATTGATTCCGCCTTTAACAAACGGTCATCTTTCTAAACTTAGTAACCCGTCATTAACTCTCTTGTCAACACGATTAATTTTGTGTGAGTTATGACATGATTGATTAAGATCCGATTCTAAACGCGACCTGACATAGCTTTAGAAATACTAATTTACATCCAGTGGTGTATGGTGTAAACAAGGTAGGAGCTATGAGCTAGTAATGATCGTCTGTAAACCTTGATTTAATCCAAATTTAAACGAGCTTAAGCTACGTTCAAACCTATTGGGAAAACGATACTTCAAACTTTAACCAACCTTAATGGTTTTGATAATGACTAATCAACTTAATGTATTAAAATATTACTAGTTCATTAATAATTTTACTAGACGGGTGCCCGCGCGATGCAGCGGGTGTTTGAACCTATTAATCACGTACAAATATAAGTGTTTATGGTTCGATTAAAACCTTGAAGTCATTTAAACCGGTCATTGGTTTGACTTCTTTTTTCTTTTTCTTTTTTACTTTCGGTTTGTTGGTCGGTTTAAAAATTTTCAAAACGTAGTGAACGGTTGGTTCGCGGTTTATATCGGCAACCGACCATATGAAACCAGAAAAGACTGTAAATTAACCTAATTGCAGCATGATTCCTTTTGTAATATTTGTTGTTATTATTTCACGTCCTAAATCTTCCATTAATATTTACCATTTATGTGGTTAAAAATATCATTTTTTATTTATGATCATCTCAAGTATCATATTACGTTGGTTTTTAGTTAACACTGACGGTACATTTACATTATTAATTATTTTAAACAAATTTATTATTAAAGTTTAAACTGTGAAACCAAACCAGAACCAGGCTGTTAGTAATGATTCGGTTTCAACTTTCAACCTCAACTTTCAATGGTTGAGTTTGGTTTTGGACGACAAAAAATCAGTATTAACGGTTGGACTCACAAGTTTAACTTAAAAACCATAAAAACCGACACTGAACACCCATACATAACATATTAATTTATTTAAAATGAAAAAAAATTACAACAATATTATATCCAATTTAAAGAGAATAAAATGCTCGTTTTTTTGGTGCAATTTGTTTGTAAAAATATTAGCGTATGAAAAGGCTAGAGTCGTTTAAAAATCATGGGTGGAAGTTAATTTACAAGTTAAATTAAAAACATAATATGGTTAAAGATGAGGGACCAAACTTGTAAGTTGAATAGATTGTGTTTAAAAGACATATTTACCCTTACTAACACATGTACCTCATGCTTTAAGTGTTGTAAATTACTTAAAAATGGGTGTCTTAATTTACCTTTGTTTGGTGTATTATATATATAGTATAGATATGTTACATATATGTTATTAAACACTTGATTAACCATATTAAGTCATAACAATTAACACTTGATCATCCATGTCTACAAAAAATCAATAATAGGGGTGGTGCAAACGAGTTAAAGCTCCTCGCGAGTTACTCGATATCGGCTCGTGAAAAAGCTCGATCAAGCCGAACTTAAACGAGCTCGAGCCTAAAAGTAAGCTCGTTTAATAAACGAGCCCGAGCCCGAGCTTAACTTATCTAACTCAAGCCAACTCGCGAGCCTAAACAAGCCTGCCATTTGTATAATTTTTATAATATATATACATATATATTTACTACGCCCTGCTTGCAGTGCGCGCATATAATGTATATGCGTGTGAACCCTCGGGTGAGAAAAAGTGAAATTGCACTAATTTGACGTTCTTTTACTAATCTCGTAAAATAACGTTAAAAGTGGAAGAAGGTTAATCAGCCATCACGTGGTGGCGTTGATAGCGGAAAGACAATGGTACATGCACCAATCAGCCGGTGCCCCGATGGTTGAGTGTTATGTGCCTTATGTCCAATTCTTGATGCAAAGCTACTATCGAGTCGGGGGTCTCACCGGAAACAACCTCTCTATTCCTATGGGGTAGATGTAAGGCTGTCTACGTCTTACCCTCATCAGACCATACCATAGCTTTGCTATTGGTGGGATTTACTGAGTACGATGATGATGATAATGATGATGATGATACATATATATTTACATGTATATATATGTATATAAGAATTAATAAATTAACAAAATAACTAAACAATATATATTAATATTTAATTGTAAAAATAAAAAAAATATTAAAAATTAATTAATAAATAGTAAACGAGTCGAGTTGAAAAACTACTCACGAGCCGAACTCGAGCTTAAGAAATAAAGATCGAAACAAGCCGAGCTCGAGTTCCGTGTAAGCTAAACGAGCCAAGCTGAAGCTCTGTGTAAGCTAAACGAGCCGAGTTTGGCTCGTTTGCACCCCTATTCGAGATCAAGATTCGGTTTGTATCATCAAAGTATAATATGGAGATCAAGAATTCGGTTTGAAACAACAAAGTATAATGAGAATCAATGCAAAACCAAAATAAAACAATTGGGTTTCGGGTTTCAATATGAAGATTGAAAAGGACCCAACAGTTATCTAAGAATCCACTTCAAATAGTGAAGATGATATACTTATAAGTCGCAATCATTAAATATAATTTTATAAAATAAATAAAGGTAGTTTTATAAACCTAGGAAAAGTTTATAAACTAACTTAAAAACTTAACTTTGAATAAAATGGTTGTCATGTGAAATAATGGAATGAATAGGTGGGTTTGATAAACCATGAAATGGTTAATCCATTTAAGTGAAACACATGGCACTACTACAAAACGTCTATTAACACCGGTCTAAAAAATAATTTACAACGGTGTGAGGTCCAACCGTTGATTATAATGCAAAACACGGTTTTATTTTGAACAATTATCTAAACCCGTTTTAAATAAGAAGGAAATTAGCGTTGCTTAATAGACAAAACCTTTAACAATGAGTTTCAACTATGATATCAAAACGGTAAACATCATCATGTTAGATTCCATTAATATATTCATTATATGTAACGGTTCTACAAAGACGCGTTCTAAAAACTTAAAATGTTTTGCAGATCTCAATGACTATAATACAAAACCGTTATAAATACTAAACATTTTCTTTTTTAATAATAAAAATTGTGGTTAATATTAAATTTACATTGGTTATAATGTAAACCGTTTTATAATTTTAAAATAGTTGCACATTTATAAGTTGAAATATATGTATTTATTGTAGTGAAAAAAATTAGAAGATAAACACATTTATAATAAATGGTTTTAAATAAGGTAGGTGGTCCATCTGCCAACTAATAAGAATTAATACTGATTAAATGAATTAGGTGCAACCATAATCATATCAACAAATAGAAAATCGATCACTGTGCAAATTTCAACTTGCTAACGTACCCCTCCAATCTACCCGACCACTTTCAAAATTCTCCAATCTTTCCTCCTACAAAATCGCCCCTTTACCAAATTATGTATAACATTCTTCTATATTCTCTTCTAAAGCCGCCTCACTATAGGTTCATTAACTTTTACTGGAATAGGTAGTTTTGGAAATATAATATCTTTTGAACGACCTATTGTCTATTTAAATTTTTAGATCGATTCAAGGCAATGAGAAATGGAAGGCTATACACATTGGATGAGTGGATCTAATGTTTTGGCCTGTCACGTTCTGCTAGATCTCTAACAGATATGGAGTTTTATACTTTCAATAGTGTCCAATGGTTTGATTTTCGGGGGTATTTGGGTAAGCTTTTGAATTTGCTTAAGCTTAGCCCAACAACCTCAAAGACTGATGACTATGTGGCATAATGCTAAACGGGGTATCAATGTAATCTTGTAGATAAACGCATACACGAGATCCCAAAGTGCTATTTAAAGTTGGAGAATCATATCCAACTAAGGTATTGTAACACCCCATAACCGCAGCGGAAACGTAAACGGGATGCAACAGACACCTCTGATATCAACCACATTGCTTATAAAGAAAACTGAATACATTAATATACTTCAAAATTACATTGTCTCGTATTTCATTACCGTCTAGGTGATACACACATCATACAATACGATACATAATTCTATTTATTATAATGTATCCTAACATTCCGCACGCAAATCTTACACACATCAAGCACTTAGCACGTAAGCAATCACTTCATCTTAGTTGTACCTGAAAAGCATGTGAGAAAACGGGTCAACTACGAATAGTTGGTGAGTTTCACAATTCGAGTAAACCATGATAAATCATTATCATAAAATAATACTATTATCGATGTAATTATGCTGAGCCCACAAGTGAAACCTCTGACTATCACACACAACCCCCGTGGCATATACCCCGCCCACGGACCCGTGGCATATCCCCCGCCCATGGAACTGCTCCAAACCGCTATGTCTAACATTACATAGCAAAATATATATAACACCCAAAATAGACATGTGCAACTGGCTGGGAAACATCAGCAAATCCATGCCGGACCAGTTGGGTTTGTCAGACCAATAGTACTATTCACACTCTACCGGCTTTTAGCTAATCACTCGTGTTGCGGGGCCTTACAATGTTAGCAACTCAGACAATTACCATCTTAGTACATTTCCGTACGATTCCCGTACAATAAAATATATATAAATACACGCAAATCCATGCGTTCAGTATGTACTTAAACATTTTAATAGTAACATGCTTTCCGCCCCGAGAAAATATTTAAAAACAATTCAGAAAAAGGGGCTCGTGAAACTCACCTTATCACATGCAAGCAGGTAACAACAATCATTATCAGTTAACACGTCCAATCTGTAATATGATCCCTACGATCGTTACTATACACTCATTATTAATATAACTTTAACCAAGTTAACCGGTACATCTGGGGACACTGTTAACCCAGCACTGTACCCGTTCTGGGGGCAAGGTTAACCCAGAAACACTTCTCCGGACTCAGATTGTGATGTCGTTTAGAGTTCAACAGTCAAATTTTCTAATAGCTTGTTTTCCCCGTTTTGCGTGCCTAGCACGGTTACCCGTTTTTATGTTTCAAAAATGAGTTTGGTCACACACGACCCGAAAATAGTGGTTGACTGATAATTTAGTTTAAGTTGTGAAATTTGAGCTCGGTTTAGATGCCCCGATTGGCCGCGGGACCCGTTTCCGTCTTTGGCGTACCGGAAACTGTTAAATCGGTTAAAAATACCCAAATCATCCGAATTACTTTCGGATGATTCATTTTTACTTGTTTAATTCTATTATATGAAAATAGTTCATTTTTAGGGTTTTTATACACCAGTCAGTTCGTTTAGACGAACTTTAACGGTTTATGCGTTTTAGACTTTAAAAGTTTGATAATTAGCACAAATAATTACCCGTTTAATCTCGGATCTTGAAATTTTGCACAAACCACTTTTTGACAGTGGGGAATTTTATAAAAATATTTCTAGAATTAATTTTTATATTTAAAATTTATTTATCTATTTTAAACACCATTTAAACACTAAATATGTCGTAAATACCAAACGATCTTAGAAAAATCCCCAATTTCTCCTGGATGTCCCCTGCCATCCACATAGTCCCCTGTAATTTTTCCAGAACCAAAATCTTCTTTTACATGCCATTTTCACTAAAACCGAGCTAGAAAACCCTAGAACTCGTTTAACCGAAAAGCCTACTTTGACTTCTCCAACTGACCTCAAATTTTTTGTGTGACTTATACATGATATAAAAAGCTTATCTGCAATTTTCCAGAATTTTCATGATATTTAACTATTTTTCATCATTTTTGGCCAAAACCGAGTATTAAATTCACCAAATATTCATCTTTTGTCCAAAAATTACCAAAAATTCACAGAACTCTTATTTTCATGTGTAGAACATCCCTGTAAAATTTCATGACCTAACTCTAAACCATCAACAATCTGTCCCAAAACACATACACCGAACATAAACCGAATATACCTTTCGTTTTCCGCCACTACAAGCTACAAACTCGTCTTTCCGCCTTATCTACCACTAAACACAGAGCCTACAAACAACATACCACAATACCAAGCAAGTTACACTCACGATCAAGCCATTTCTTTCATGGTTTCGGTTATGATTCCAAAAACAAAGATTTAACCGTAAAAATTCGTTTTTGATTCGTTTAACTCCTTTCTTGGACCAAGATCCCTTGTATAACCCGTATACATCACTTGATCATGCAAGAATCGGTTTTCATCATTGAAACCTCATTTTCTTGCAAACAAACTCAAGAAACGAAGATGAACACGTGCATAACTCGATCATTACCTCGTTTTTCTTGCTAGAACTCTCGGTTTTTGAATCATACTTTGGAGAGGATTGATGAACTTGGGAGTGTTTGTGTAAAAAAAAAGAAATGAAGTGTGGTTTGAGGGGTGGTGGTCCGATCGGACTATGTGGGGGGTGGGGTGGGACCCACCTCTCCATTTAGGCCACATGTTTGGATATCCGCAATCCGGATAATGTTTTGGATAATCTGGTTCAGTTCGTTTTTCGGTTAAATGTTTAATTCGGCTTAAAACGAGGCTAAAACGGTCGTTTTTCGGCTTAAAAATGAAATTTATATAAAACCGATTTAAAAACTTCAAAAACTTAAACCATGACATTTATTAACTTAAAACATCATATCATTAATTATCGCGCATCTTTTTCGGCTTGATCGATCATCTCTTGCTCGGTTTGGTATTAAAGGTTTCGTTTAATGTACCGACGTACCATTAAATCGAAATTCTTTTTCTGTGCCGTACTTTACTTATCCCGAAGCATTAATGCTTCGTAACATCACTAAATATTATAGATATCGTCTATAATTGAACCCTCGATTCGTTCGGGTTTCAATAATTATCGATCGATTAATCGCATATTCAATGCGGTGAATTATATATTCACGTACAATCAATACAATGAACCATGTATTCTCGTATAATTACCATGGTAACTCATGTACCCGACATTAAATATGACGTAACTATCGTCTACCGGTTAGGGTATCCCTGGTTTCGTCGAAATCGTTACAGGTATGCATCGGTGTAAGCGTGTTGATAAACACATACTTGAGATACCAAAATGTTATTAAAAGTTGGAGATTCATATCGTTATGCAAGTAATGATAAAGTCACTTTTTCCTTGAAAACAGATCGTTGATTTTATCGTTGGCGTCACTGATGAATGCTAAATTCAAAAAGAGGTGATATGCATTGGTGAAATCATGTCACATACCCGCACGAAATTCCAAAAAGACTATTTTTGTTTAGAAATTCTTGTTGTACTAAATCCTTTGTACCATTAACTAATTTTGTTAGTGTTAGAAATATTGTTTATTTATGTTAAATTATTATGATGTATATGACCAAATAATAAAATAAACACATTGAACATTGTTTGTTTGATTTTGGTCAACACGTCTCACAAGTATCATATCTTATATTGATTATTCATTTATATTGTAACAATCACTAACAACTCTCTAGCAACACGCATAAATAATATAAACATATTGTCATAATTATAACTGATTATAATATTAATAAAGATAGAATATTTATAGGTAAAATAAAATAGATAGTAGACAAATAATATTAGTCCAAATATTCTAAAGTTCAAATAGAGTGATGGAGAAATGTGTATCTAATCCTAAGGCATGTTATGTAGGAAGAGCACTTGACGAAAAATCTTGATGTTGATTAATCATTTTAATTCTTCCTTGATTATCCGGCAACCCTGGCGATCACACATGTGACACACTGATTCTCATGATGAATTCGGGATATAAAAGTATCCCTCGTTCCTGTTCAATATTGTGATATATATCTCGTAGCAGATGCTTGGAGTAGTTGTAGGGATGTTTTTTTTTTCAAATTAGCATGAACTATTTTTGCACTTCTTGTAGCACAAACTCCCATTCACTAACCTGGTGTGAAAAACACAAATAAAGTTGTGTGCAGAAAAGTTGAAAATCTTTGTAGATGTATTTTTTTCACCTTGTTATGGAAAAATGTTATGGTATAACCCATCTCCCAAAAAGTCTGGCTCACATCATCATGATAGAAGAACTCTCTATCTTGAGTATCATTTATTCATAAAGCATCACAACTTTCTGCTTGACCGATAATGATTTCTGGTCCATCCACCACACCATGAATGTCTCGTTCTAAATGCCCATTTATTATATAGGCTTGAATAAAAGTAGAATCCCAAAATTATTGTATCCATCATCTATATACATCAACTTGATTATTTAGGGCGTAGGCGATAGGACTTTGTCTCAGCAATTTAATCATTTTTGAAGTCTTCGAAGTCTCCCATGGCTTTCTTTATCATCCGTAAATTGTGAGTTATCGGAAAAGTGTGTCGAGAGCTCTTGTAAACCATCGTCTTGAAACGAGAGGTTGGGATTCTAGTTTGTCTGAAAATAAGGTGTGAAGTTGGATTAAGAATTTATTGTAGACTAACTGGCGCTTCAGTTTCACAAAACGCGAAAAAAAACTAGTGAAATGTATTGAATTTACAACGGTTATACACAAAATCTGGTTGTATATTTGTAGGATGGTCCATAAGACCGTTAAATAATGTAACCAATACACGGGTAATCGTTCTTTCCCGTCACCAATTGCACCGGTCTATTAAGCGATTTATTTTCAAACTATTATTAGTAAACATACATGCATGCATACGTACATACATACATACATACATACATACATACATACATACATACATACATACATACATACATACACACACACACACACACACACACACACATACATACATACATACATACATACACACATACATACACACACAAATGTTCTACATACAAACATTACACACACATATATATATATTTGTTAATTTATTTGTATTGGATGTGATATAATAAATGAGTTAGGTGGGTCATCTGTCAACTCCCCTGTTATACATTGTATTAAAAATTAAATAAGTTAGTTGAAACCTTGCTAAATCTTAGGTACAAATAGAACACATTTGCATAGTTTTACCATACCTGACTTGAAATTATAATATACATGTGTATCTTATAAATTATGGATAATATCCTACTATTCCATCTTCCAAAACCACCATATCATTGTCTAAGACTATTTAAATATGTTAGGATTGATGATCCCGAAAAAATTAATCTACAAATGGCCACATAGGAGCAGAGAATACTGCGGCGGTAGCTACTACAACAATGGAATTGGTGGTCTTAGAATACATAATGAGATCATTTTGTTCTCAACATGATGTAGTTTGCATGGGGCTTTCTCAATAATATCAGGAGGACAAGCCATGTTATTCATAGGGATGGCAATGGGTCGGGCTTGGGTCGGGTTTAGGTATTCCCAAACCCATACCCGGTTATTAAAGTTCATCCCAAACCCGTCCCAAACCCGCCGGGTTTTAATCGGGTAATTACCCATCAGGTTTCGGGTTTCCTATCGCGCTTTGATAAAATACCCGTCGGGTATACCCGGCTCAAAACCTGGCGGGTTTTGACAAAATATAACTAATTGATTAAAAAGATGGTTACCATAAAGATAAAATATCTCAAATAATTTACATAACCAATTTTCGACAAATAATTTATTTGGAATATAGTATATTTATAATATAATAATCTATATTGGGTACATCGGGTATATAATCGGGTAAATAGGTTTATGTTATCGAGTAATCGGGTCGGGTAATCGGGTATATTAGAAATCCCAAACCCGTCCCAAACCCGCGAAAAATTTTTAAAACTAATCCCAAACCCGTCCCAAACCCTAATGGGTCGGGTATTACCCGTCCCATTTACGTCGGGTTTCGGGTTTTCCCATCGGGTTCGGGTTTTTTTGCCATCCCTAGTTATTCACATCGATATATTTTATGTTGTTTGATATGTCACCTTTGTAATGCTAAAATAACATTTGCATTATTTTTGATTGATTATATATTGACATGATTTTTTGTGATACAATTTTGTAATATTGTGTAGACTGTTTGGTTTAATTTTTTTTTTAAATTATGTTATAGACTGAAAATTATTTGATAAACAAACATAGATGAAAAAATAAAAGAAAAACATAACAAATTTACTGAAACCGATTTTACAACGGTTATTATACAATTTCGGTTATTTAATCTAAATAATTTACAACGGCTTTGATAACACAGTTGCATCATGTAAATTTTACAACATTTTATATTAAAATAAATACATTAGAAATAATATACAATGGTTTTTATGAAATTCTCGTTATTTAATCTGAATAATTTAGACTACTTTTGAAAAACGCTGTTGTATAATATATATTTTTTACTCCGGTTCATTATAAAAAAATTACACCGGTTTTATCATAAATTAACATATTGTCAGTTAAATGAATTCTTTTGCGTATGAGCGTTAATTTGAACTATCACGTTCAATTGATTGTATGACGTGATAAAATCGCATTAAATTTTGGTAGAATATGAAACGAAGATTATATGCTATAAATGATTACATTCAGTCAATAAATAATTGTATAATTTGCTCCAAATTTAACCTCTTTACAAAATATAATTCCCCGGTCCTGGTGCCCTACTTTAGCATTGGATTTACTCATAAACACAATTCTAAATATCAGAGTGAATTAAAACTTTTTGCGGAATAATTAAAATCAACCATTCAGTCCATACCATGTGCCATCATCAAGCCAACTCCTTTAACCTATTTACCTACGTGCATACTAAGTGTCAGCTACGTTGAGTGAGTTCTAGTTAATCAGACAACATACATTGCATACACATAATTACATATACGCATCCGAATATACATGTTATATACTTAACCTGTTTACCTTCCTTTCGTACATACATACATTCATACATTCCTTCTTACATACATATATTCGTTCATACTTTCATATTTTCATATTACATGCATAACTATCTTTACTGTCTCAGATATTAGTACGGTCTGGTCCCTTTTATCTAAGATATTAGTAGGGTCTAGTCCCTTCTATCTCAGATATTAGTAGGGTCTTGTCTCATCTATCTCAGATACTATTAAGGTCTGATCCGTTCTTTCCATACAACCATACATCCATTTCTTTAATATATATATATATATATATATATATATATATATATATATATATACTTTCATGCATACGCTTAACCATTCCTATATCATTCATCAAGTATTCACATATCATACACTTACCACTTAAGGTAAGTGTATTAACTAATCACATCGAGTATGCACACAGCCCCGGAAACATATCAAGGGAATAGGCTAGAAACTCACATGTGTCTTATTCTTCTCAGAGTTAATTGCAATACCATTCCTTAGCTGTGCACGGCTAACTTTGTAATAATTATAAGCATCAATTAACTACTTATAACTTTATCAGACTTCTAGGTGGTGGAAACGTCTTAGAGCCCGGATCTAGCCGCTAACCCGAATACATCAATCATACGATACGTTGAATAACTTTATTGATAATTAGGAATGAATACATTATAGTGGAGAATAACTTATGGAGAGGATAAACAATAACTTAGATCTCTCTCTATGTATGTCCACTTAATTATGAGCATGAGCAGCATATATATAGGCCATATTCTCTCCTTCGTTAAGTTAAGCCCCATTCGTTATGCCTTCATAACGAATGAGACGCCATTCGTTATGATTCCATAACGAATGGGTAATAACTTAACAAATTAGACACCATTCGTTATGCTTTCATAACGAATGGCTAATAACTTAACGAATAGCCTAGATAAATAACGAATGGACCTCATTCGCTATACAATCCATAGCAAATGGGTCATTTTACAATAAATAAACATACTAGACTGTCTATACTTATTCGATTTTTGTCCGTACACCAAAACCGTGCACTAACAAACTCCCCATTTTCCGTTGCTCTCGAATACTTTAACCTCGAATACTTTAACTGCAAATCACCAGTCACAAATCATGCACTAACATAGGCTAGTGAAACCCCTAGCTAACGAGGGTCCAGGGGCAGCGCCCATGGCTGCTGGGTTCTAGGGGCGGCAACTCCTTGCTGGGGTCAAGTCTACTCTAATCGAAACGAGTAAGAATTTCCAATCGAATCGAGTTTGAATTTCCATCGAATCGAGTTTGAAATTCCAATCGATTCGAGTATGAAATTCAATCGAATCGAGTATGAAATTCCAATCGAATCGAGTATGAAATTTCAATCAAGACGAGTTTCAATTCGATTCATTTCCATTTTATTCGATTCGTATTATCTCCAAACGATCGAGTCTCTTCAAAACTCGATTCAATCATGATTTTCATGTCTATTCTTTCTAATCACATCCTTATACCCGTTATGCCCGTTTTACTGATAAAAACGAGTTCCGGGCCATAACAACTTCGTTTTCTCACTCTAACACGGACCAAACGTCACTCGTTTGTCCTGCTTTATTTCAAACATCTTGTTTACGTTCAACTTTACATTTTCCTTACATAATAAGGCCTGATTTTCCTTAGTATCATATCTTAAAGTGAACCAACACTTAAAACTTAACCTTTACATCTAAAACGTACCTTTTAGGGTTTTAGTTTGGTTCGGATCTAGACCAACATGCTATATTAGATGGATTTCTTGTTGTTCGATGATGATCGAACACGAAATCCAACCTTTTTTCATCTTAGATCTAGGTCCGAAATGATGAGAGTGTTTGTTTGTGTTTTTGAGTGTGTATGGAGGCGTTGGTGGAATTATGGTTTTAGGTTTTGAGGGAGGTTTAAGGGTGTTTATATACCCCTAAAACCATGGACCTAAGGCCCATCAGCATCCCTTATTTCATCTTTTATTGTCCAAGCACACACTCTATTATTTTTATTTAACTTAGCTACACATCATTAAGTAAACATAATTCTTTTATTTATTATTATCAAAAGTAGGATATTACACAAAAAAAAAACTCTTGTTATGGCAAATCTGGATATTATGTATTGGAAACATTCAAATGGTGAATTTGTTATCTTTCTCCTATTGTTATGTTACACAAAAAACTCTTTCTCCTGTTGTTATCAACTTCACCAACATGAGAAAGAGAATATGCAAAAACCCTAGGCATGTAATGACGATGTGCTCAGAGACTGTCTTGAGGCATATGTACAACTACTGGGTGACTCGTGATATCATATGTAGAGCCTATGATGAGTATGCAACTAATCCGTCATTGGTTCCCCAATGTCGTGTAACATCCCAAGTTTCGTTGGTATTTAAATAAATCGGGTTTTAAATGAATTATAGAAGATAAATGAAAATATCTAAGGTGTGAAGGGGTTAAGTGTCATCAGATGAAAAGTTAAACATGAAACCCTACCGTCTTCCTATAAATGTAGTCACCAACTCATTATAACCCTCTTGGCGTCCAGCCTCATCCAGACCTAAAATTCCCGTTTTTGAGAAAGCAACCGGCAAAGACTCGATAATTCCTTGAGATATAACCATCGGATCGGTCTCAAATTTTACCTGCGTGTTCGTGGCATATAACTAAAGAATTCAACCAGTCAGATCTTTGATCAGAGGTCCATAAGTTCAGATTTTATCAAGGAATCGTAATAGTGAAAAATGGAATTTTCCGGCGACTGTTTGGGTTTTTGGGCGACTGTAGTGGCGGTTTACAACGACGAAGAGCTGTTGGGTTCATAGATATTAGAGATACGGTTCTGTGGCCGCTTGAATCACTCAATTCTGAGTTCGTTTGCGGTTTTGGTCTATTCGAGTGATTTCCAACATAACATCAAAGGTATGATTTTGTTAAAAAAAGCGTTTACTTTTCACGTACGGATTTGCATGAAAATTGGTAGGATGATAGGACGGGTCACGATTATTGATAAATTAATGAACTTGTGAGTAAACGGGCTAGTTGGTTCATTTCGGGTAAAACGAGTAGTGTTCGGTTCTTGAAAAGGACGGGTAACAGAAGTCGGTTTTGCATGAAACTTGGTAGGATAGTAAATTGGACCCTAACATGTAGGAAAAATATAAACTTGGTGGTAAAAGAGTTATCGGGTAGGATTCGATCCGTTTGAAAATTGGGATTCGATTCATTTGAAAAACGGGATTTGGTTTGTTTGAATACTCGATTCGATTCGTTTGAATATTAGATTCGATTCGTTTGAATACTCGATTTGTTTGAATCTTCGATTCGATTCGTTTGTGTATGGTTTATGATCATGAAAACGCAAACTGTTCCTGTGAGATAATCAATTAAGTCAAAGCATTTAAACAATTCAAACAGATAATAAAGAATGGGCTAAACCACTGTCATGCGAATCGGGCGTTGATTACCATGAGTGAGTTGTCGGTGAAACCATGTTCATGCGATTGGACGCCGGCCAATACGACAATCGTGTGATCATACTATTACTATGATGGACCTCTTCGAATGCGGTAAAATAAAGAAGATAAACGTATACCAAGTTAGACATTAAACTGATATATACACAAGGATTAAATAGTTGCTGTTGTGAATACTATATAATAGGTAAATAAATAAGATACTCATATGTCCCCAAAAAGGAATAAAAATAAGTAAAAGTGTGTGGGGGGGGGGGGGGTGATCACTCACCTTAGCAATTTAAGCAAAGCGAGAATGATTCGATAAGAAAGAAATAAATCAGCTCTTCGGGAATTACCGATGAGAAATCCTAATTACAACAATTGCGAAAAATAAATACGAATTGAATAATGAATCTAAAACCAGATAGAGTTTCGGGACTTTGTATGATGTTTTATATTACGTTCTAAGACAAGTGTTTGATTGTTATGATGAGATTTGAATGATTATGTAATATATGGTTGAAGTTTAATGTTCCCGCAAAAAAAAAAAATTAATTCACTTTGATATCTATAACTGTGTTTATGAGTAAATCCAACGATAATGTAGGGTACCGGGCTCGGGGCCTTACATGTAGAAAAATTCATGGTTTAACTTGTTTAACTTGCAAGCCCAAAAAGTATTGTAACTCATCCATGCTACTCATTTCAGACTCAGATTTCATGAGCTTTGTAAAATCATCACATAATTTTGGATTTGTGAATCCAAATAGGATGTCATCTACATAAATATGAATAAGAAATATTTTCTCTTTTTTTGAGAAATAAAGTTTTGTCAATTTGCTCTCTTTTAAATTGATTTAAAATCAAAAATGAGGAAAGTGTATCATACCAGGCCCTTGGAGCTTGTTTTAGTCCGTACATTGCTTTATTCAATTTGTAGACATAGTCTGGATTAAAGGCATCTTCAAACCTTGGTGGTTGTGTAACATACGCCTCTTCTTGAATGTCACCATAAAGGAAATCTCCTTTGACATCCATTTGGTATACCTTGATGTTGTGAGTGGTTGCATATGCAAGATACAACCTGATGGCTTCAAGTCTTGCAACTGGTGCAAATGTTTCTTCATAGTCAATTGATGTATATAAAATTATACATCTTTTTAGCATCAAATAATCTTTAAATACTGCAACTTTTATCAAATAATATAGCTTAGAAGGCTACTTATCACATTAAAATGTAATTTCAGGTAAACCAAAGCCTTAAACGAAGAAAAAAGCGTAAAGATGAAGAAAAATGAAAGAAAACCAAAGAAAACCCCCAACCATGCCCCCGTGCCCTCCTAACCACACCCCATTCTTCTGAACACAAGAAAGGACAAAAATCTGCAAGAAAAGATAAATATTGGACACAAAAGCATGGGGCCGTGCTTTTGCAACCACGGGGCCGTGGTCACCTTTCAGAAGAGACAAAAAGAGTTATCACATGTCACAAAAAAGCACGAGTCCATGCCTCAGAAAGCACGCCCCCGTGGTGAGTTATCATGTACGATCTGACAGCATTTAATGCAACTAGACATATGGACACGGGGGCGTGCCTCTAGAAGCACGGGGCCGTGCCCGCTTCCCCAGACTGCCTATAAATAGATGAGAAAGTTGCATTAATCAAGTGTGCTTGAAGAAAATATCTAAACGGGTTTCTCTTATAAAAACACCCATATTGAAGATCTTGTAAGAGTTTGAAGGCTTGGAGGTTACCATTGTTATCCATCATCATCATCATTAAGAAGGAAGATTCATCCACATTTAGTTAGATTTTTCTAGTTTAATCATGTGTTTGCTATCATCATCTCTTTTAATGTTCATAACAATGCTCATTATGAGCTAAACTCCATTTACCATCTAAAATCTATGAAGAAGCTTTTTACTTGATGATTATGTGAAACATGTGGTTTAATTTGGTAAAGTACATGTCTATTTTGTAATTATCCATTGATGAAGAAATGTTTTATCACTTTAACTCGATACATCAAGGTTGATGATTAAAAATCATTCATGATTCACTCATGTTCTTGGAGACTAGAAATGGTAAAAAGAATACTTTGATAACTTATTCAAGATAAAACATGGATCCTTATGTTATACTTAGAAATGATGAAATATAAGCTATGATCTAGTTATCTGGTTTTGATAATTCTAAAAATAACATTGTTAACACGATTGCTTAGGTTATCATGCTAGTTAAATAAATCATATGTTAATGGAATGTGTAATTATAACCTAATTAAATCAACCAATGGGAGGTTGTGTGAGTTAACTACAACCACTCGAAATCGTTAAGATTGGTACTTGAGAAATCGAAGTCAATCCTAATCGTTCTACTTTACCAAGTTGCTTGTCTACTTAAATTGACATTCTTGTGGTAGCATGATATTAAGCATAGGATGGAATTAAAAATACGCATGATACTTTCTTTTATGCCATAGAATATGTTCACTTAGAAATGATGGACTATTTTATCATATATTATTAGGACAAGTTTAGAACATGTTTATTTAATAATCATCAAGGAAGAATGGAGTGGATTCTTGATCTTAGATGGTAACCTTCATATAACTGAATTACTTATTTGGAATTTCTCTTCTTTTCACCTATATTATATATATAAGTATTTCTAATTTATAAAAAGTTTTAAAAAATCAACCTAAAATGACTAAACCCTCCGATTAAAGTAAGACGAAGATTCATTATTAGAAACATTTGTGTGCACAGATCGATACTTGTTTCTTACCAATACTATCCTACATATACGATAGGTACACTTGTCTATTATGTGTGTGTTTAGTCTTAGTAGAAATCACTTTTATAAATTTAAAACATGATCTTGTGCGAAAGCTAAATCTCCAATCCATTATAATTTTACTAGCACGCACAGCAAACATCAAGTTTTTGGCGCCGTTTCCGGGGACATGGTACGTTTCTAAGAACGATCCAAGTTTTAATTTAATCATTGTTTATAATTGTACAAATTTTAAACTTTTATTTTATTTTCTTTTTACTAACTATTATATTAGAATTAATTTTTTTTAAGGCTAGCCTAACCTTTACTTTAGCTTTATTAACTTATACTTTAGTTTTGTTTTAAAACAGCTTAGCCTAACCTTTACCTTAACCACAGCTAACCTTTAGTTTAATTTAAACAGATTAAATTTGATTTAACCCCATGTATGTCCTCTACATTCGGACCTGAGCTTGTTTCTCGAATTTCTGAACCGGAACGACTCTTTCGTCGACGAACACGTAAATGGACTGCATAAACCACCAAAACAATCAAAGACGAGTCAGTAGACACCATGACATCAGGAGAAAATCAAACTGAAGAAATGATGGAAGAAAAAAACAATGAACCAAACATGAGCCAGAATGCCAAGACAACTCTCAAGGCTATAGCAATGGAGTAGCTCCACCCGATATTACCGAACATTTAAAAATCAAATCAAGCACCATTCACATGGTGGAAAATTAAGTTGAATTTCATGGTCTCTTCGACGAAGACCCTCTTTCTCATATATATCAATTCCTACGAATATGCGAAACCTTTAAAATTCAAAACTTTTCAGAAGAACAGATCAAACTCAAACTCGTTCCTTTCTCTCTAAGAGGTCAAGCCCTAGAATGGATAGAATCTCTTTATTCTGGTTCCATAACCAACAGGGACCGGATGGTTGAACAGTTTCTCCTCAAATACTTTCCATTTGATAAATCTGCCAAATATCGAGCCAGCATTACCAGATTCCGAACCGATGATGATGAGTCATTACACGCAACATGGGAGAGATACAAAAGTCTTCTGAGAAGATTCCCACACCATGGATTGAGCGTATGGTTACAAGTACATACTTTCTTTGACGCACAATCTAGTAAAAAAAAACAGGCCATCGACCAAGTCTCCGGTGAAGAGCTGGGATCCAAATCTCCTAACGAAGCATTTGAAATCATGAAGAAGTCAGCAAAGAATAGTTTTGCTTATAACCCACCGAGATCTACACACAAAGGAATGCATCACGTTGATTCCAAAACTCTTGTCACTGCACAGCTTGAAGCCCTATATAAAAAATTTGAACAACTTCAAGCCGAACTATCAAAAACCAAGATCACCTGTGACACCTGTGGAAGAACTCATAAGACGAGTGATGGCAAACAAGTTATTATGGCTATGGAAGAAGTTGACTTCATCGTCCATCAAAACAACGATTTCAGCAACAACTACAATCCAGGTTGGAGAAACCACCAGAATTTCAGTTGGAAGGACGAAGGTAACACTCAAACTCTACCCGGATTCGAAAAGAGGCTGATGAATCAAACCTTCCAACCTAAACCTAAATTCCAAGATAAAATTTCCAGTAGCCATCAGAATCCAAGCTACTCCAAAATTGAAGAAATGTTGATCCAAATCATGACAAAGACAAAGGAGGCAAAAAAGTAAGCCGACTCAAGAGCTGTTGATATCAGCGTAGTATTGTTAAAGCATGAAGCTGACCTAAAAAGTCAACAAGCATCATTGCAGAATCGGGAGACTCAAATCGGAAAAATTGCCCGACAACGACCACCTGGCGCTCTTCCAAGCAACACAATCACAAATCCGAATGCGACAGCTAATGCTGTTACATTAAGAAATGGCACAACCACCATTTCCTCACCAACTTCAGAACCAGTTATGGATAAGGAATCCCTTGATAAAACGCAGGAAAGACTGATCCCAACAGGCACCGTACAACCAAAGGAACCAGTCCGAACTTATGTTCCAACTATACCATATCCAGGACGGCTGAAACAAGAGAGATTGGAAGCACAATACGGGAATTTTTTTGAACTCTTCAAACAACTCCACATCAGCATCCCTTTCGTCGAATCCATTGCTCAAATGCCGAAATACACAAACTTTCTCAAATAAGTGCTAACAAACAAAAGGAAGCTGAAGGAGCTCTCACATGTCATCCTGAGTGAAAAATGCTCGGCTGTCCTCCAAAACCAGCTGCCACCAAAGATGACCGATCCATGGAGCTTTACTATCCCTTGTCTCATAGGAAATTTGTCTGTTAGCAATGCCTTGGCTGACCTAGGAGCTAGTATTAACTTAATGCCTTATGCGGTTTTTGCAAAACTAGGGATTAAAGAACCAAAGCCCACCCGCATGAGAATCTAGTTAGCTGACTGATCCGTTAAATATCCTCGGGGCATTGTTGAAAACATGCTTGTCAAAATTGACAAATTTGTTTTCCTAGTGGATTTTATAATTCTAGACATGGAGGAAGACAAAAGTGTACGTATGATTTTATGAAGACCCTTTCTAGCCACTACAAAGGATATTATTGATGTTTGCACCGGCAAACTCACTCTAAGGGTCAATGACGAGGCTATCACTTTTGACATAGGAAAATCTATGCAACATCCGCAACATCACGATGACAAATTATACTGTTTTGACATCATCGATTCTATCGTGAGTGGATATGTGTGGAAATCTTCCATTAACACCCCACTAGAAAAACAAATCTTAACTGACACTATCACTGAACCCATTTTAGAAAACGATAATCTCAATACTATCAATAATTACCAGGAAACATCAGAAGTAGTATGTGAGATCACCGAACATAAGGAAAAATCGAAACCATCAATTGAAGAACCATCAGCCTTAGAGTTAAAAGAACTCTCAAACCATCTCGAATACGCTTTTTCTAGAAATAGACTCTCAACTCCCAGTAATTATTTCATCTAACCTTTCTAAAGAAGAGAAAGACGAGCTTCTTATGGTTCTCAAAAACCATAAGAAGGATATCGCATGGAAGGTCATGGATATCAAGGGCATTAGTCCTTCCTTTGGGGCTCACAAAATCCTCATGGATGAAAAATACAAACCTGTTGTCCTACATCAAAGACGTCTCAATCCCAACATGCAAGATGCAGTGAAGAAGGAAGTAATCAAACTTCTTGATGCCAGATTAATCTACCCAATCTCATATTCACTTTGGGTTAGTCCAGTTCAAGTAGTACCCAAAAAGAGAGGAATGATAGTTGTAATGAACGAGAAGGACGAGCTGATACCAATGAGGACCATCATAGGCTGGCGAGTTTGCATTGATTACCAGAAACTGAATGACGCAACAAGAAAGATCATTTCCACTTCCTTTTATCGATCAAATGCTCGAATGTTTATCTGGAAAGATGTTCTATTGTTTTTTTGATGGATTTTTCGGATATTTTCAAATTCCAATTGCTCCTGAAGATCAGGAGAAAACCACTTTTACATGTTCGTACGACACCTTCGCCTACCGAAGAATGCCATTTGGACTATGTAATGCTCCAGCCACCTTCCAACGTTGCATAGTGGACATCTTCCATGAAATGATCGAAAACTCTATGAAAGTTTTCATGGACGACTTCTTAGTCTTTGGAGATTCCTTCGAAAATGTTGGCTAGGTGTGAAGAAGTGAATTTAGTACTCAACTGGGAAAAATGCCACTTTATGGTAAAAGAGGGCATTTTTCTCAGCCACAAGATATCCCGAGCAGGACTAGAAGTTGATAGGGCGAAAATTGAAACCATATCCAAACTTCTTGCCACCAACTTCAGGCAAAGCCATTAGAAGTTTTCTAGGTCACGCAAGATTCTATCGTCGTTTCATAAAAGACTTCTCCAAAATTGCTAGACCTAGAACCAAACTTCTGGAAAAAGACGTACCATTCGTATTCTCTGAAGAATGTGTTAAATCATTAAACATATTGAAAGACAAACTTGTTAACGCACCAATCATGACTACACCCGATTGGACCCTTCCATTCGAGATCATGTGTGATGTAAGTGACTTTGCAGTTGGAGCCGTACTTGGACATCGCAAAGAAAAACATTTTCACCCAATTTACTATGCTAGTAAAACTCTTAATGATGCACAAGAAAATTACACCATAACAGAAAAGGAGTTATTAGCAGTAGTTTTTGCCTTTGAAAAATTTAGATCCTACCTAGTTCTTTCCAAAACCATAGTTTACACCAACCATGCCGCCATACGGTACCTCTTCAACAAGCAGGATGCCAGACCTAGACTTATCCGATGGATTCTATTACTACAAGAGTTCGACATAGAAGTCAAGGAAAAGAAAGGAGCAGAGAATGTAGTCGCAAACTATCTTTCACGCTTAGAATGCCCAGCTTCAAAAGAACATCACGAGAAAATTATCGATGATAATTTTCCACATGAAGTTCTCATGCATATCCAAGCAGTCATGCAGGAAGAAGACAAAAGTCCTTGGTTTGCCGACTTCGCGAACTATTTAGCCTGTAGAATCCTAAGGAAGGGGCTAACTCATCAACAGCGGAAGAAATTCTTCTCCGACCTTAAGTTCTGTTTTTGGGAAGATCCGTACTTGTTTAGGATAGGTTCCGATCAGGTTGTTCGTAGGTGTGTGTCAGGAAAAGAAGCCTTAGATATTCTCAAAAACTACCATGAAGGACCTACTGGTGGACACCACAGTACGGCCACCATGGTCAGGAAAGTATTTGATACAAGATTTTTCTGGCCCACCATATATAAGGACACACATGCTTTGATCCAATAATGCGATGCTTGTCAAATAGCCGGGAACATCTCATCCAAAAATGAGATGACTCAAAAAAGCATTCAAATATGTGAAGTATTTGATGTATGGGAATAGATTTCATGGGCTCATTTTGTAACTCATTCGGAAGTTAATACATCCTTGTAGCTATCGACTACGTGTCTAAGTGGCTGGAAGCACAAGCTCTTCCCATTAATGATGCTCGAATGGTTGTACGATTTCTGAAAAAGTTGTTTTCACTTTTCGGTACTCCGAAAGCCCTATTTAGCGACAGAGGTACTCACTTCTGTAACACTTTAATGAACAAAGTCTTAGCATGATATGGAGTTCACCACTGTTTGGCAACATCATATCACCCTCAGAATAGTGGGCAAGTAGAAGTATCGAATCGGGGAATTAAAAGGATCATCAAAAGAACAATGGGAATGAATCGCAAAAATTGGGCAGAAAAGTTAGATGACGCTTTTTGGGCCCTTAGGACAGCATACAAAACTCCCATAGGAACAACACCTTTCAGACTTGTTTATGGGAAAGCATGTCATATTCCCGTAGAGCTGAAACACAAAGCTGACTGTGCTTTTAAAGTAGTAAATATTGATAATATCCGCTGGTAAAAACCGGGAAGATCAAATTCACGAACTATAAGAACTAGCACTGGCTTATGAAAACTCCTGGCCTTACAAAGAAAAGACTAAACGTTTACACGAAGCCCATTTATAAGGAAACAAAAAGTTTCAAGTTGGCGATCGAGTACTGTTATATAACACACGTTTACGTCTTTTCCCAGGAAAACTGAAATCTCGTTGGAGTGCGACCAACATTTGGTACCACAATTGTAAATAAATCAGAGTTACGGTTAAATAGCGGAAGTCTTATAAAACATATGGATTAAAGTTGTAAGTATTTACATTACAAAAGATGAGACAAAAGTCTCATTTAAGTCTACTTGTTTATAGTTTTACAAAACCACCATTCATTAATATTTAAGTTTGACAAAATATCCGAGCCATCGGATTCTTGAGCACTTCGCCTTCACAAGCTTTAATCTTGATTACCTGCAAAATGTTAGAAAATACGTCAGCAACGAATGCTGGTGAATATGCTGACGCTAAAATATTTTCTTTTACTTGATTACCCCTCGAGACATAACTTAGGTCCGGCCCATCGTGGCTTAGGAATAATCAAACTATAAAACAATACAATTTATAAACTCAAGTCTCTACCCGTAGCACCTCAGCAAACACCACAGCGTTCGACATTACTTGGGTACCATAGATATACACATGGTCATTACTCCCCGCAGGCGAGCGTACTATAACCAAGTGTGGTGCGATGTGCCCACCACATTTTACCACATATGTAAGGATCTAGACAAACGTATACTATAGCCTGAAGGCTAGTGTTTTTTACTCTTGTTTATAAATGTTTTAGAGACACGTAGTCTCATGTAAACCTTTTCATATAACACGTTTGACTCGTTTTAAAACAAGTTTAAAAGTTTGGGGCGTATTCACCTTTTCAATTTGGATCGGCTTCAAACACCATCCAAGGGTATTTCTCGTTGCTATCTCACACCTATAGTACGAGTATAACCTTTTGTTAGTCGGATTTACAATCCGGCTTAAGACCTTTAGTCTTGTTTATAATTGCCACATCGATTTTCTTTACTTTAAAAACCTTTAGTTTAAAAGTAATTTCTTTATTTTTAAACCTTTAGTTTAAAAATATATTTCTTTCCTTTCTTTATAAGATAACATATAGTTAATCTTATTTTATTTGAACTCTACGTTTCTTATTCTATAAGAAACGTTTTTCTTTTTTTTCTTTATTATTTAAGAATACTCATAATTACTTAAATAATATTTATAAAAAAGAATTATATATATTCACACACACAAACACACAAACACACACACACACACAAACACACACACACACATATATATATACATTTACATTTTTTTCTTTTCTTTTCTTTTTCATATATTTCTTTTTATTTTATCGAGGTATCGAGTATTTTCCCTACTTTGGTTTTAAGCCTTTTATAATATTTTATTATCATTTTATTTGGGCATTATGCCTACCTTTACTTGGCTTATAAACCCTACAATCGAGCAGCACCGAAACGCCGCTTTAACTTCTTTATCCTCTTAATCAACTTCCACATCTTTTCTTTGCACGCGAATCATGACACGCCAATACTCCTTCACTCGTCGGCACACTTTTACGAGATAAGTCATCAGGACGTCACAATGGCAACAACTTCTTCTTTGGTATGTCGTCTGGATTATGGCACGATTATCAAGGAAACAAGCACGGAAATCGAGGATTATGGACACGCTTTTCAAGGTGGATCGATAGTATTATTTTATGGTTCTAGAGAGATGTTAGAGAGAGGTAATCTGATTTTTGGTGTGAGAATGGCTGAACTCGAACTTGCTACTTATAGACATCTCCAGGGGCCCATCGCGATACGCGATGACCCTTTGGTTAGCCTGTCGCGTATCGCGACGTAGCCATGGACAGTCACCAAGTAGGCATGCCACGTGTCGCCACATGGCAGGCGTTGTGCCACGTGTTAACACGTGGCGAAAAGTGTGCCACGTGTGGCCACGTGGCATGCCACGTATCAGGTTGTCAGACAACCCATCGCGATACGCGATGGGTTTGTCTTCTGATCTATCGCGTATCACGATGGGTCAGGAAACCAGAATTTTCATTTTGAACCTTGAAGTTTGAAATTTTTTAGATTTGGTCCCTTGACTTTGGAAACTTGATGTTTTTAACTTGAATTTTTCGCGATGTTACAACCATACATCGATGGGCCATTCGAAAATGTTTCGGAGGTAGTAATCCTCCACCAAAATTGATACACCTACAAGAAGAAGGGTCTGGCCAAGACCCTCGTTAAACTTGGCCTTGAAAATATGTTCTTTCAATTACCATCAGTCTAAAAAAATAATGTCTCAAACACAGGGGCGTGCTCCTAGAAGCACGGTCCCGTGCCACAATGTGCGTGCCAGAATATTTGCTGCAAAAATCTCAGTCAAACTGGTTTGTAACAGAATTGTCAGGCCAAAAGCATGGGGTCGTGCCTCGCTAAGCACGGGGCCATGCCTGACAACTGCTTGGCTATTAATTGCACCTATTTCCAATGCATTTCTTGCACCAAACCAAACACAAACACTCTCACCTGAGAACACAAAATGCCTACTGAGATGAACAAAGGAATTCCCGTTCCTCGTCAACCAAGGAACGGAACCCGACACGTTTCCAAAACCAAGCTTCTAATGAAACTTCAAGAACTCGTTAGGGAACTCACGAGATGAATCTCCTCGCATGAAAATGGAGCTTCGAGACATCAACGAATAACTCCAATTTCAATTCCTTCGTTTGACGTATTTTTCTCCACCCGGACCATTCGACGGAGGAGAACCTTTCGGTGGGATGTAGAGACATTAATTTTTCATGTTTTTATGTGTAAGAAAGTGCAATAGGCACAATGTTTTAGGATCCTCGGGCTTAACCTGAGTAAAATATGTGTATTTAAGAAAACCGGGCTTATCCCGTAATTGTTTTTAGGACTTTTAATTTAATGAAAAGTAATTTAGGATGATCAAACTACTAAATTAACATGATAAACGTTATTCTAAGAATTCCAGCTCTCGCGTTTTGTTGGAATATCAAAGAAAAATTTTCAGTGACAAAAAGCATGGGGCCGTGCTTCTTGAAGCACGGGGCGTGGTCACACTAGAATCTTCAGCATGATACGCACTGACTCCGTACAATTCTCTGAATCAGAAACATTTATTCCCCTAGCAGCACAGGGTTGTGCTTCATAAAGCACGAGATCGTGCTTGACGTTACAGTCTCTATCTAATACATGCAAAACTCACTATTCCATTCATACTAAACAAAAGTTTACTGAAATGGAAGGCAAAAGATGGAATGGAAACCAGCGAGAAGGAGCAAGAATGATGCTTCTTCCTCACACATTGAGGAAGAAATCAGTAGGCTCCAAAGCATTATTAGAGACCAAGTCGAAAATAACATCCAAGCCGAAGCTCGTCTAATCGAGCTGACCAACAAAGTTGAACTGCTTATGTTCGAGAATTTCCACCTCGTTGAGAGTAATAACAAAGATGTGGACTTCAAGCTCAATTATCTTAATCGGGAGCTCGCAAAGCTAGACAAGAAGCTTTCCGAGCTCTTGGAAACCAAATGAGCCCCGCCACACATGCAGGAAATTTTCGAGAATGGCGGTCGTTAGTAGTTCGGACTTTGTCTTGCTAGGATTTACTCTTGCTAGTTTCATGTTTTTAGTGTTCGAGATTGTTACTTTAATTCTCTCTATGATGTTTAATTATGTTTAATGAGATTAATGAAATCTATTAGGACTTTTTCATTATTAACCTTAATCTTTAAAGAAAATCAGTTAAAAAAAACGAACCAGCTAGACAAATAAACAAAAATCAAAGAAAACATAACTGCTACCAGCAGCACGGTACCGTACTTCACAAAGCACGGGGTCGTGCCCCAGTCTACAGTTCAGTTACATTTTTTTAATAAAATAAACAATTCCTACTCACTTAACCCTAAAACCACTTCGTCCAAAGCCGAAAAGCGACGCTTCTTTACCTATTACGTAATTCTTTGATTCAAATCTTCATCTTCCAACCAAAGATATGTTAATTTAGTAAATCTATTGTTCAAATTCATCATTGTAGGTCTAAAATAAACCCCAAATCTTACCAATTGATGAAATCGGGTCTAAACCCGGAAATTAGATGGGTTAATCGTTTAAATCTAGGATATTGATTTGTTAGATAAATTTGCACTTAAGTTTTGTTGAGAAAAACCATTCGAGTTCGGGTATTGGATGATCCATATAACAAATCAAACCCGAATGATATATAGAACCGGGTGGAATCGTAAGTTCGAATCTTGACTATTGTAGAATTAGGTTTAAAAACACGGGTTGTGCTTTGAAAAACACGACCCATGGTCAACCACAGGTCAACTAAAGTCAAAATCAGAAACTGGTCAAACTGCCAAAGACCCGCAGCATGGGGTCGTGCTTCTAGAAGCACGGCACCGTGGTTTTTCCTTCTGTTCCAGGTTTTTAGAAATTTTTGTTAAAATTAAACTGATCTAAGTATAAACTGCGGATGGCTAAATACCGAGAGGACGAACATGCTTTCCTGATCTTCCATGAAGATACCGAAAGAGATGAACGGGCCCGACAACGAATGGTTACCTTAACAATCGTCTCCCAGAACCGAATTTCTATGCTAGCAAGGAAACGTTAAGGCAAGTAAACCAATAGGAGAGGTACAAGAAGCTTGTGAAGGGACCATGGTTGCGTATTTTGAATCAAGAGGGTAAAGTAGTGACCGAACTAACCAAGGAGTTTTTAGCCTCGTTCTCTTTCAAGACAAGGAATTTGTATATGTGGGATGAGGATGCCGTTGATTTTAGGTTTGGAGGAGAGTGGTACACGACATCGGTCACCCAGCTAGGTATCGATTTGGGTATTTACACAAGGGATGAAATCGACAGACCCATCTGGTACGACCCTATGACTACATATGCAGATGAGGATGCCGACAAGGCAACAGAGGCAGGGGATACCATATTACAAGCATGAGTACAACTGAGTTACAGGGATGAAGCCTATTGTACCAGCAACACAAAGAGCACCGCCTTACGCGACCCACTCATGAGATACATTCACCGACTGCTGAGCCACACAGTCACATCAAGTGGTCAGAGTGAGGGGGTCGTGAACATGAGGGATTTATGGGCCCTTTATTGCATCAAGAATGACATAGCTTTTAATATCACTTATCTGTTTTGTCAATTGTTTAAAACAAATGCAAATGCAAAGAACCCAAATACCCCGATCTTTGGTGGTCCGTGGATCTAAAAGATTTATAAATCTTACCATGCAGAAACAGAAGGAACCCGAAGCCCAAACCAGATTGCTCTCGATCTCGGTTTCTGCATCATCATGCAAATGGTACAGATTGGCAGAAACCCAGGCATACGGAGATTTTAGGATGCCCTAAACTAGGTTTGGGATCCCGAGGACCCAGCTAAGATGAAGATCCAGGACATACCCGAGAGGAGAGGAGGATAACCACCCCGACAGACCCGCCGCCGCACTTACTCTCAGCAGGGCGGCCCATCATCATCGGAAGCCGGCCCCGGCTCGTCGTACCATAGCCAGTACTCATTTGAGGGCCTATACGGGCTCATTGACCAGCTCCAGACTCACACTACCACCTCTTTTGACAGGTTATCAGAAAAAATTTCGGACTCAGATGCACAAAGAGCCGCAGAATATGCAGAGACGAGGAAGGAGATTAGCCGTTTGGGTGAGCGTATGGACAGGCAGTGGGGACCGTTCAACCCGAGCACGGGTAACTGACGAGCAGCGGCACTGGTGGTTTGGTATGGGCATGGGTATGGGTGGTAGTATTTCTATGACATTATTATCATGGTTGTTTAAACAATTTACATTCTGTCGTTTGTTTGTTTGGTTGGTTGGATACTTTTATGGCCGTGGGTGCCAAGAAATTTAACTAGGTACTTATTTAGCCGTGTGGGCAGGGTGTGGATGATTCCATACCCAATGTTCAGTAGTATTATGCTTGGTTGTTTGTGGTAGTTTGCAGTTTTTATTATCATGTACAAAACAGGAAAACGGACGAAAAACAGGGGCGCTCTGTCGAAATTTCATGAACCCGTAGGGAAGTGCCTTTCCATATCGCCCACCATACATAATATAAATCTTATTATTAATCTTTTTATGAATCTTTTCACATTGAGGACAATATGAGATTCAAGTATGGGGTGGAGAATTACTTGACCAATTGCTTGCTCAACTAATTATAAATTTTCTATTAAACAAAAACTTTTGTAGCAGACTAAGACTATTTTCATGACAAAACCAAAAGATAAATTAAGAATTTTTTTTTTTTGCAAATAACCAACTAAAAAACTATTATAACCAAAAAGGTGAAAAAGTAAAAAGAAGTTTTGTAATATTGAGAATAAAGTTATGCAAAATATGGCGTTTATGCCCAATTCCTCTGTTACTATGAGATAAACCTCATGTCATATAAATATTTTTCGGAAGCTTTGAGTGAGTCATATGTTTCGTGTGATTTAGAACTTGTCACAATTATTCATTTCAAGACCGCACGAAGCGTTGTATAAGGAAGAAGGTAATATTTACACATTTCCCTCAAAACCATTCTCCAAATTACAAAACCCAAAAATCTTAACCAAAACCTTACCACTTTATTCATCTCACCGGTAAAATACAACATTGGTCTTTTATCGGCGGACCCTAAAGAACTGAAAATGCATTCTTTCGATTTCAATTTCCTTTGTTGCATACATTTCGCAAAACCTAGGTTGCCTCTAGAACTTAGGGAGAGAATCTTTCTCTTTAGCAATGAGGTGAGGAAAAAGTGGCGCCAAGACAAACAAAGACCACCATTCTGTTGAGTTTCCAAAAGCGCAATGAAAAGAAGAGCAAAAAGATACGCACGATGCTTAGGATGCGGAAACTGGTCCCACGAAGGAAGATGTAGAAAAAGTCAAACTTAGTCTCAACATGGATATACCGAACTAATGATGGTGGGGGCTATTAGGCTCAAATCCGAACGATCCATTAGAGTTGGGAGTTATGTTCAGAGCATGATTGAGGAAGAACTGATCCACATCCTCAACAAAACTGGTCTTGACGATCCGGCCTTAAAAGAGTCACTAGGTTTGTGAAAAAAAAGGGAAGCTTACCATCGAAGACATCTTAAGATTCCACACAATCAGCAGAAGTTGTATTTACCATCCCCATCCTCATTAACCTAAACCCTCGAACCACCATAAAATACCAAACCCCTACAAAACCAACCCATATTATCTTCTGATCTATGCAACCCTTCAGAAATGTGGAGATTTGAACTTGTTACAAGCTTATTTATCAGAGGTTACATCTTGGCTAAGAGTGTGCACATACATACATCACAGGTATGATCAGATATAAAACCGAGTGTGAGTGAATATTGTGAGAACGTGACGTTTTGCATAAACAGAAGGTCATAAAAACAAATCGCCTTTTTATATATCACTACATATATTCCTATGATTTAAGGTTGGTTATTTTGTTTCCATTTTCTTGGAACTCTTTTGGGGATATTTAAGCTATGGTCCTAACTTGCTATTTTTAGGGAATATTTATAAATAGTTTCCTTGAGGACAATCAAGGTTCAAGTGTGGAGATGTTTGATGTATATAAAATTAACATCTTTTTAGCATCAAATAATATCTAAAAACTGCAACTTCTATCAAATAATATATCTCAGAAGACTACTTATCACATTAAAATGCAATTTCAGGTAAACCCAAGCCTTAAACGAAGAAACAAGCAAAAAAACGAAGAAAAATGAAGGAAACCAAAGAAAACCCCAGTCACGCCCCCGTGCCCTCCTAACCACGCCCCCATACTTCTGAACACAAGAAAACACAAAAATCTGCATAAAATGACAAATAATGAACACAGAAGCACGTGTCCGTGCTTTAGCAACCTTGGGGCCGTGGTCACCTTTCAGAAGAGAAAAAGAATTAACATGTCACAAAGAAGCACGGGGCCGTGCCTCAGAAAGCACGCCCATGTGGTGAGTCATCATGTACGATCTGACAACATTTAATGCAACTGGACACCTGGACACTGGGGCGTGCCTCTAGAAGCACGGGGTCGTGCCCGTTACCCTAGACTGCCTATAAATAGAGGAGAACGTTGCATTAATCAAGTGTGCTTGAAGAAAATCTCTAAACGTGTTTCTCTTATAAAAACACCTACATTACACCCATATAGAAGATCTTGTGAGGAGTTTGAAGGTTTGGAGGTTACCATTGTTATCCATCATTATCATCATCATCAAGAAGGAAGATTCATCCACATTTAGTTAGATTGTCCTAGTTTAATCATGTGTTTGTTATCATCATCTCTTTTAATGTTCATAACAATGCTCATTATGAGCTAAACTCCATTTACCATCTATAATCTATGAAGAAGCTTTGTTTACTTGATGATTATGTGAAACATGTGGTTTAGTTTGGTAAAGTACATGGTTATTTTGCAATTATCCGTTGATGAATAAATGTTTTATCATTTTAACTCAATACATAAGGTTGATGATTAAAAGCCATTCATGATTCATTCATGTTCTTGGAGACTAGAAATGGTAAAAAGAATACTTTGATAACTTATTCAAGATAACACATGGATCCTTATGTTGTACTTATAAATGATAAGATATAAGCTATGATCTATTTCTCTAGTTTTGATAATTCTAAAATAACATTGTTAACACGATTGCTTAGGTTATCATGCTAGTTAAATAAATCATATGTTAATGGAATGTGTAATTCTAACCTAATTAAATCAACCAAGGGGATGTTGTGTGAGTTAACTACAAACACTCGAAGTTTTTAAGATTGGTATTTGAGAAATCGAAGTCAATCCTAATCGTTCTACTTTACCAAACTTCTTATCAACTTAAATTGACATTCTCGTGATAGCATGATATTAAGAATAGGATGGACTTGAAAATACGCATGCTACTTTCTTTTATGTCATAGAATATGTTCACTTACAAATTAGAGATTATTCTATCATATATTATTAGGACAATTTTATCATATGTTTATTTAATAATCATCAAGGAAGAATGGAGTGGATTCTTGATCTTAGATGGTAACCTTTATAATTACTCATTTGGAATTTCTCTTCTTGTCATCTGTATTATATATATATATATTATAAAAAGTATTTCTATTTTATAAAAAGTTTTAAAAAAATCAACCCAAAATGACTAAACCCTCCGATTAAAGTAAGACAAAGATTCATTATTAGGAACATTTGTGTCCACGGATCGATACTTGGTTCTTACCAATACTATCCTACATATACGATAGGTACACTTGCCTATTTTGTGTGTGTTTAGTCTTAGTAGAAATCACTTTTATAAATTTAAAACAAGATCGTGTGCGAAAGCTAAATCTCCAATCCGTTATAATTTTACTAGCACACGTAGCAAACATCATCAATACCTTCCTCTTGTAGGTATCCTTGAACTACTAACCTTGCCTTGTTTTTTATAACCCCTCTCTCACCAGTCTTGTTCCTAAATACCCATTTTGTGCCAATAGGTGTTACTCCTTCTGGTCTTATGAATAATTCCCACACATGCATCTTAGTGAAGTGTATGAGTTCCTCTTGCATGCACTCTACCCAACTATTATTTCTTAAAGCAATTTGATACTTAGTTGGTTCAAGTTAAGATAGAAAACCAGCAAAGAAACAAACATCGTCTTGTTGACTTTTGGTCAGAACACCATGTTGTGTGTTACCAATTATCTGTTCTTGAGGATGGGATGGATGAAACACATAAGGCATCTCATCATAAAGCGGTAAACACATTGCACATAATACACGTTTACATCATAAACAATATGTATGAATAATAACAACATGAGTGATATAATGTGAATCAGTTTGTAAACAAAAGCATAACTAATGAGATAAAATTTGTGGCAAGCTACACCCCAAAAGTATTGTAAAGCGTTAAAAAGAGGTTATGAAAAACTCACATTTATTGGAGAGTGAAAAGATAAGATGTTGGTGTGACTTGGTCAATCCTAACCATGAAGCCATAAGCCATCGTCGTCGTCGTCATCATCATAATCATCGTACTCAGTATATCCCATCAATAGCAAAGCTATGGTAGGAAGTGAGGAGGGTAAGATGTAGACAGCCTTATCTCTGCCCCATAGGGATAGAGAGGCTGCTTCCGGTGAGACCCCCGACTCGATAGTAGTTTTGCATCAAGCCTTGGACGTAAGGCACAAAGCACTAAATCATCGGGACACCGACTGATTGGTGCATGTACCCTTGTCTTTCGGCTATGAACGCCACCACATGATACCTAATTAACCTTCCACCAATTTTAACGTTATTTTCACGAGATTAGTAAAATAACGTCAAAATTAGTGCAATTTCACTTTTGCCCACCAGCGGGTTCACACATATATACATTATATGTGCGCACCGCAAGCAGGGTAACTTAAACCAAAGTTTAGAAATTTGTTTTAGGATAAGGATGATGATGGTCGGTTAATTTGTATATGTTTTAGTTCGTTTATTGTTTAGTTTTAACTGTTTATTCGAGAACTATCGATACTTCATACGTGTATTATTGGATTGAAGGTCACATGCGTTAAAGTACTCAATATGGACCTATTGTAACATGGAATGAAGACCCGGGATGTCCAGCACGCAAAACGATGAAAGTTATAGAAGTTTGCTGTATCAGGACCCATCGCAGTACACAATGGGCTTGCTGAGGGACCCATCGCGTACCGCGATTGGTGGTAAAATAAGTTTTGACTTTTTGGTCAATCTTGGTACGCGATGACCATTGAAGACCACGTCGCGTACCGCGACGGGAGGTGCAGACGGGAATTTTAGGTTATATCTCATTCTTCATCAAAGGAGAACCCTAACTCCGTTTTTACGAACCAAAGGCGATTCCAGCAGTTCCAAGAGGCGATTTCCACCATCATAGCTTGTGCCAAGACCCTCCGCATGATTCATATCACCAGTATCGAAGATTTGATGATGTCCAGGCTCGGCTAATCTCCTGAAATCGCACCCGGGATGTATAGTTTGTAACCTTTACAGTTTTTCTCATGTGATTAAGAACACTTGTGTATTATTATTTATGATTGATATATGATTATTGATGTTTGGTATTTCTGTGTGTTCGGTCGGTTTAGGTTTACGTTGGTCTGAACGATTTGTTACCACTTGCTAGATAATTAGTCATATAGCTGTTTGGTTAGATTGAATACGATAAAACATACAATTGCCCTTAACTGAGTCACACTGGCAATGACTGTTTGATAACCAATGCCGTGTGTAAAGTAATTGTTGATGTCTAAGGTTTTGTCTGATTGATCAGTTTTCAGTTAATCGTTAATAATTAATCTGTTAGGTTGCATGAGATAACTGTTGGTTGCCTACTTGAATTCCCAGGTGTGATTCGCTTTGTTAACTGCTTACAACTCGTTTACTTGTTCATTGCTTTGTTCTCTAAATTTACTAAAATTGCTTGTGTGATCAGCACTAAACACTAGTACTTCATAATATTAAATCTGTACACGAATTGCATTGACCACATACTCCTTGTGATATGATACTCTACTTGCTCTAAATATTTAGAATAATTAGGTTTTTGATTGACTTGAACTACGGTCATCAAAATGGCGCCGTTGCCGGGGAGTTAGTGCGCTTAGTGTCTTTCGTGTTAATTGATTTTTGTGTTTATTTTAGTTTTTAAATTTTAGTTTTTACTTTTATTTTTCTATTTATCTGTATTTTACGCGGGTTGTGTTAGTTGTGCAGATTACAGGTATATGCGCACCCGCCATTCGAGCCGACAGTGTCCGTTAATTTAAGAGCCCGAAATCGAGAGGTTAGCTCGGCAGAAGCAAGTACAAAATCGCAACTCTTAGATGGAAGACCAGAACCAAAACCAAAACCAAAACCAAAACTAAAACCAGAACCAAAATCAAGACCCACTCCCACAGAATAACCAGTTTCACCCAGATAACATGCCTCCACCACTAAACTTCAATAACCAATACGAGCAAAATAATCAAAACGCCCAAAATAACTCAGCTCGTGCTTCCAGAACCCGAAACAAAAAAGGAAACCGAAACCTAAACCGAAACCTCAACTTTGACCAAGCCAGACCATCAGCTCCAAATAATAACCCTAACCACCGAATTAGGATAAATCTCGATGTTGTACAACCGAGTATTCCGACAGAAGATGAAGACGATGGGGAAAATAATAATGGAAATGAGGGTTTTGAGATCGATAACGAGGTAGACAGATGGGTTAGAGGTAATCGGGCAGTTGAGCCCGAGAACGAGGGGGTTGAGCAGGAAGACGAGGGCGATGATAATTATGAAGATGAGGTGGAAGAGCCTGTTAATCGAAGACGGGCTGAAGCAGTCAATAGGAATGGAAGGGGTCGAGAAAGGGTAAATCGGGTGGAACGGCCCGAAAGAGTTCGTGGTATTCCAGTTAATCGGGGCGGTTTGGGAAACCCCGGAGGGCTTACGAGAAATTATGCGGCCCCGGTTCATGGTGTGTTAACAGTCGGTTCAAACAGGCTATCTCAGATGGAGCATCCCCGTTGGTCACACAAGAACGAGTGCCGGGACAACAAACTTTCAAGTCCCGACCATCTTACATCAACATCGTTCTTCACTTCAAC
Organism: Bidens hawaiensis; assembly: GCF_021521415.1. Lineage (NCBI taxonomy): Eukaryota > Viridiplantae > Streptophyta > Magnoliopsida > Asterales > Asteraceae > Bidens > Bidens hawaiensis. The sequence continues at coordinate 2,163,201 of NW_027491051.1, forward strand.
GGGATGGCTTCATAAGACCCGTATTCGCACTTGACTGATTTTTCGGCTATTTGCGGGTCTATTGGTGATGGTATGTTCGATCAGGATGAAGTCCAGTTTCGGTTATTCCAGTTTTCCCTAAAAGACAAAGCGAAACTCTGGTATAACTCGCTACCGATGCACAGTATCATAAATTGGGCCGAAATGCAACAAGTTTTTCTAAATGAGTTTTATTCACAGTCGAAGACTACCTAGGCTCGTTCAGACATTCGTCACTTTTCACAGTTACCTGGTGAGTTATTTCATGAAGCCTTTACCAGGTATAAAGACATGATTAGGAAATGCCCACATAACCAAATCTTCGTTGATGGGTTAACATACGAGGACCGAAAGAATCTTAAAGCCTCGTGTAATGGTCAGTTGCTGAATTAGCCCAAAGAAGATGATTGGGATTTTCTAGAATTTATGTGTGAAGATTCGAAAGCAGAGGCAGCGGCTGAAAGACGAAGACGTGGTAATTCATCAAAATCAGTTAAATCAGTTGCGAGTGAGTCTGCGAGAATTACTGAGTTGGAACGTGAACTGGCTGATTTGAAAAAGGGTAAGAAAAAAGAGGTCGCGGAAAGTTGGTGTTAAATTCCCGGTCTGTGAAGATTATGGTGAACTCGGGCATAAGGCAGAAAATTGCCTCAAGTATTATGATGATGAGGAGGATGACACCGAGGAAGTTAATTATGCTTACAGGGATTCCAAAGGCCAAGGGTTCAATTCGAACACATATCATCGGGTCTGAGGAATCACCTGAACTTTCGTTACGGGAACGCGTCTTCTCAGTTGAACCCGAACTTTCGGGGATCGAGCCAGAATAGATCGCTGGGTAATAATCGCCAGAGCGGTTATCAGCAGGGTTCGAATAATAAGAATCGGGGGTATAACAGAGACGGTAACCGGGGTGGAAATTCTTCGGGTAATCAGGACCAGCAGAAAGGGTCCTCGGGAAATTCGGATGAGTCGGTGCACTCAAAGTTGGATGCATTATTGAAGGTTATGACTGGTCACAAGGCCGACAAAGCAACAGTTCGAGTTATGGGATAAATCGTCAGATGCAATGATGAAGCAAATCGGTCAGCTCGCTTCAGACATGGCGAAATTACAGAAGAATGCGGGCCAACTTCCGAGCGACACCACAATTAACCCGAATCATCACAGTTCAAGTTCGAAAAAGCACGTCAACCAGGTAAGTATTTTACGTAATGGTAAAAAATATGATAACCAGGTTGGGGGTCCACCACCATTGGTTGATGGGGTGGTGGAAGAAATTGATGAAACCCTCGTCAATGATGAGTAGCCGGAACCGATTGAATTAAATAAACCTAACAAAAGTGAAACTAAAAATAAAAAATCGGTTCCGAAGGATGACACCAACAACTCTAAGGATAAGGAAAAGGTGAAAACTGTTCCATATCCCGACGCTTTGTTGGCTCCATCAAAGGCGAAGATGGCATCAAAACGAGGCCCGCAACAAGAAGAAATCTGGGAAACGTTTAAACAAGTCAAAGTTAACATTCCTCTCTTAGATGCCATTAAACAAATTCCCGCCTATGCTAAGTATTTAAAAGAATTGTGCACACAGAAAAGGAATCATAAGATTCCTAAACAGATTGATTTTACCGATAATGTGAGTGCAATTCTTTCGGGTGCTCTTCCACCCAAGCTACAAGATCCGGGAAGGCTCATTATACCCATTCAAGTGGGTGATTTTAAAATGACTCACGCGCTTCTAGATCTTGGAGCTAGCATCAGTATTCTCCCGGCAGTTTATACGACCAGTACGATTTTGGCCCGCTTCGTGCGGCTGCCACCACGGTTGTCTTGGCTGACCAGACACCAAAACTGCCCCGAGGAATATTGACTGACATAATTGTCAAGGTGGAAGACTTTTACTTTCCAGTTGAATTTTTGGTCCTAGATTATGTTTCGGGTGAAAGGACCAAACAGCCTACGGTTATCCTCGGTAGACCATTTTTGGCTACCGCAAATGCCAACATTAACTGTAGAAATGGTACTGTTGACATGGCATTCGGTAACCGTAAGCTGAGAATTAATGTTTTCACACGTGGAAATAATTCTCCGGTCGATGACGAGTGCTTCATGGCTGATGTCATTAACGAGTGCATCCCGCTATACGACTTTGTCGTCAGTTCGGATGGCACAGCGGAGACGTGTTTTTTGTTTGACAGGTTACAGGTGGAAACAAACAAGTTTTTGGAAGAGGAAGAAAAACAAATGGAGATCGCAGCTGTGCGAGGAGACCGTCCACCATGGTCAGTTCAGGTGGAACTGCTTCCCGAGAAGATTGATATCGGGTTGAAACCTTCAATGTTAGAAGCACCGAAAGTCGAGCTAAAAGAGCTTCCAAAGCATTTATAATATGCTTTTCTTGGTAATAATAATACACTGCTTGTTATTATAGCTTCTAACTTAACTTTTGAATCAGAAAATGCTTTGATGGAGGTGCTGGTTGCGAATAAAGAAGCAATCGGGTGGACGATAGCGGATCTGAAGGGAATCAGTCCCTCAATTGTGATACGCAAAATTTTTACAGATCCGGTTGTCAAACCTGCGCACGATGCTCAGCGGAGGTTGAACCCGAACATGAGGGAAGTGGTGAAGAAGGAAGTGCTGAAGTGGTTAGATGCTGGCATTATCTTTGCCATATCAGACAGCACGTGGGTGAGCCCGACACAGATAGTACCGAAAAAGGTGGGCATCCAAGTCGTCAAGGACGAGTCAGGTAACGAGGTCGCCACCCGGCCGGTAACCGGGTGGCGTATTTGTATTGATTATCGTAAACTGAACACGGCAACATCAAATGATCACTTTCCGCTTCCGTTTATCGATCAAATTGTTGAAAAGCTATCTGGTCAAAAATTTTATTTCTTTTTAGATGGGTATTCCGGGATCGAGGTGGACCGGGATAAGGTCCAAGTCATTTCTACTTTACCTCATCCTACCAATATCAAAGGCATTAGATCGCTTCTGGGGCATGCCGGGTTTTATAGACGGTTTATTAAGGGTTTTAGTGATATTACCAAACCCTTATGTAATTTATTGCTTAAGGATGCCCCGTTTGATTTTAATGATGAATGTGCTAAGGCCTTTGACATTCTGAAATTGAAATTAGTTGAATCCCCGATCTTGCAATCACCCGATTGGAGTTTACCTTTTGAAATAATGTGTGATGCAAGTGACTATGCAGTCGGGGCTGTTTTGGGTCAACGGGTTAACAAGAAACCCGTTGCTATATACTTTGCAAGTAAAACCCTCTCGGATGCTCAATTGAATTATACCACAACCGAGAAGGAGTTACTAGCAGTGTTATATGCTCTAGATAAATTCTGGTATTATATTTGGGGTAGTAAAGTTATTATATATTCTGACCATTCTGCTGTCAGGTACCTCATGGACAAAAAGGATGCAAAACCGAGGCTTATCATATGGGTTTTATTGTTGCAGGAATTCGATCTAGAGATTCGAGACAAGAAAGGGAGTGAAAATGTTGTTGCAGATCACTTGTCCCGAATTATGGTGGAAAATGGGAACTCAGATGGGCCCATTAACGAGTCCTTCCCGGATGAGCATATTCTGGCAATTCACAAAATCCCTGGTTTGCTCATATTGTTAACTTTAAAGTTGTAGGTGATTTACCAGAGCATTGGCCAAGGAGAAAGAAGAAACAGTTGATGTCCCAAGCTAAAAAATACATCTGGGACGATCCGGATTTGTTTAAAATTGGTGCAGATCAGATGATCAGACGATGCATACCCGAGGAGGATGTCAGATCAGTGTTGGAACACGCACATTCGTCTGCTTGTGGTGGTCATTTTAGTGGCCAGAAAACCGCTCGAAAAGTCTTAACGAGTGGTTTCTTTTGGCCTTCAGTGTTTAAGGATGCTCACAAGTTCGCTACACACTGTTTAAAGTGTCAACAACTCAGGAGTATTTCTAAGCGGTACAAGATTCCCTTGAACCCGATCCTAGTTGTTGACATTTTCGATGTTTGGGGGATCGACTTCTGATGACCGTCGTTTGAGTCAATCAAAAACCTAATTATTCTAAATAGTTAGAGCAAGTAGGGTATCGTATCACAAGGAGTATGTGGTCAATGCAATTCGTGTAATAGATTTAATATTATGAAGTGACTGGTTTTTAGTGCTGATCACACAAGCAATTTTTAGTAAATGTAGAGAACTAACAATGAACAAGTAAACGAATTTCAAACAGTTAACAAAGCAAATCACACCCGGGAATTCAAGTAAGCAACCAAATGTATCTCATGCAACCTAATAGATTAATTATTAACCATTAACTGAAAACTGATCAATCAGACAAAACCTTAGACATCAACAATTACTTTACACACGGCACTGGTTATCAAACAGTCCTTGCCAGTGTGACTCAGTTAAGGGTAATTGTATGTTTTATCGTATTCAATCTAACCAAAAAGTTATATGACTAATTATCTAGCAACTCGTAACAGATCGTTCAGATCAACGTAAACCTAAACCGACCGAACACTCAGAAATACCAAACATCAATACTATACATCCCGGGTGCAATTCTAGGTGATTAGCCGGGCCGCGACATCATCGAATCTTCAATACGGATGATATGGATCATATATATGGTCTTGACACGAGCTAGGATGGTGAAATCGCCTATAGGAACTGCTGGAAATCGCCTCTATTCTTCAAAAACGGAGTTAGGGTTCTTGAGAATGAAAAATAACATACAAACCTAAATTTCCCGTCTGCACCCCCCATCGCGATACGCGATGGAGTCTTCAATGGTCCATCGCGTATCGCGATGGACCAGAAAGTCAAAGTTTATTTTAAACCCCATAGAGATACGCTATGGGTCTTCAAGCGAACCCATCGCGTATCGTGATGGATCTCCTCACCAGCAAACATCATTTAATTTCTCATTTCGCGTGCTGGACATCCTAGGTCTTCATTCCGTGCTACAACAGGTCCATATTGAGTACTTTAAAGCCTGTGACCTGAAATCCAATAATACACATATGAAGTATCGAAAGTTCTAGAATAAACAGTTAAAACTAAACAATAAATGAACAAAAACATATACAAATTAACCGACCATCACATCCCCACACTTATCTTTTTCTTGCCCTCAAGCAAAACTCTAAAGTAAACATCGACCTCCATCATAGGTATGTAGATTATCACCATTAATACTACTAAGGTTTAAGGTCATACCCAGTTTCCCAGACTGACACTGTTTTTAGATTGACATCTCACAAATACGGTTAAATTCTATAATAAAAACAATAGAGCCGCCCTGACAAGTGTACTTTGTTTCCGGTTAAGGCACACATGCTCATACCACTCGTAATATAACATCTCTCCTCTCGGTTTAATATATGGACCGGCAAAAGATGTGCCAGTATCACTCAGCTCTCAGTATCACTCATAAGTACATATTAATCCATCAAGCTGCTATGGCACAAATGCAAATCAAGAGGTCTTTAAAAGGGTTGTAACGGGGCCAGGTGTAAGGGTATGGAAGGGAAATATTTAAGTACCTCAAACGATCCGACCCGGCTTATTACAAAACATCAAAATAAAAGAAACTACTATACAACCAACTGACTGATTATATACATCTAACCAAGCAACCTAACAACATACTGATTTCACAATTCTTATTAACATAAACGAACTTTAACGAACTACAGAATACATAACTGAATATAAACAGACGAATTTTTTTAAGCATAATAACGTGATGCTTAACAATGGAACAAGAACAAATACAAGAACAAAAACAAATACAATTACAGTTACAAATAAACCTAGTAAGCCGGATCGTCTCGTAACATAATGTCGGGGTTAAACAAACGAAAAATAAGTCCAAGAAATGTTTTCTAAGGGACCCAACCCCCCGCCCCTCACATAAACCATCGTTATATGTATAATGTATGAGGCCCCAACCCCCCAGTACCCACACTCACGCTCATCCAGACGAGGCTTAACCTAGTTGCCTCTATCACTTTTGCATTTTGCCAACTGTGATCCTGTAATCCATGAACATCAGTGAAAGCACTCAAATGACATGTGTGTACTATATATTATATGTGTATTTAAAATATTTGGGTCAACTCACACACGTACCGGAGGAATAGGTTTGACGATATAAACATGTGTACCTGTCCCCATGACTCGTTATCCCCGCCTAAACGACCCCATTTTCAACTTCTCGTTATAAAAACATTTGTGAGTAAGACTAATGAGACGCTGAAAAACCAACCATGACGAGAAACCTATGTCTTGGCATTAATGACAATAATTAACAGTTAATAAATTTGGTTTCTGAACACTCTTCGAGGTACTATCGGGCTAAAATTTTTCAAATTTCCCCCATCCCCACACTTGAGGTTTACATTGTCCTCAATGTAAGAACACTTAACATTGTACTCAAAGTTAAAAATGATAAAACAATTAATGAACATTTGAGGGACGGGGTTGAAATTGATATTTTTGATTATTAAACAATTTTAAATTTTCTGGTCTCATGTGTGGCGGTTCTACTAACAATTATACAATTACACTTTTAACGTTTAAAGTAATAAAAACAAAATTAAATTATGAAACTGAAATCACCTGATATCAACGTGACTGGAGATGGACCAGTCGGCTCGTGAACCCTCATAACACTCGTATACTCTCGTCTCATCCAATTACCAAACTGACAATCGAACCTGCAAAATCTCGAGACGTGTAGAAGCAAGCTTCTCACAAGTGTAAGACATAGGTCTTTTATGAGTTATCAAAATGAATATTTGTTAATTTTATTAAAACAATTACCGAGCCAAATTAATTTGTTTCACAATAAATTCTGTTAAAGTAGTTAAAAACATTAAAAGACCTAACTCACTTTCGTAGGAATCACGATTGCATTTAGCGTATGCAACAAGCCCTGTAAACCCCCCGGTAGCCCGGGAGGAAGAGTGGGGTCTCGTGAGGGTTTATAGTGAACTACGCCCACAAAGTTCAATTACAACAAAATATACAAAAAGATCAAACACAGCAGCAATCAAAAGATATATATACATAAATACCCAACCAGTTACCCCGTACCCGATTCCCAAAATATAATATAATATAATACAGACCATGATACTAATAAAAACAAAATAAAGTGAAAAAAAAGGGTAACCAAAAAGCTACTGTGCTGGTGGATCATCAGCTGCCGCGTCCTGCGGGTCCACAGGCTGCTCCTCTGTAATAGTCAAAGATTCTGGGAGCGGTACCTGCAAAGTAGTAAATAACAAATGAAAGTAGTCATCATAACGGGCCCCTTGGGCCCGCGTCTCCTCTCGCTGTGCCAGCTGCTCCTGCTGAAACTCCGACTGCCGCTGATATATCATCTGTAGTGTGACTGGCTGCTACGGCTGTGAAGATGATGATGCCTGTCGGAGTGGATGCTGCTGTTGCGGCCGCTCAATGCGCGGGACCTGAATGTGCTGACGATGAGTCGGAATCCCCCGCTGCATGGCCACGTCAGCTGCAGTACCCTATGGTGGTGGTACATGTGGTCCCTGTTGGATTGGGATGAGTACCGGTGGATCGTCATAAGTACATATCCCGATCCTCTGAGTATCTGCCAACGGAAACGGCTCTGTAGCCGGGCCCAGAGTGAAGTAATCTACCGGATATCTATCAAATACGCCCAATCTCTCTGCAATCCTGGTAATATACGGCCCTAATGCTAACTGGGCCGATGCACCATGTATACTCTGGACTCGTGCGAACGATGTAAGGAGCAGCATCGCAATGTTGGCCTCCCTGCTACTGATCATGGACAGGAGGCACAACAAATCGAAGTTTCTACACTTATCGCGGCCCGAATGGCAGCCAGCGATAATGTAAGCAACGATTCGGTGCAAGTATCGGTGGACGGGGTTCCTGATAGCAGATTCCACCACAGAACTCGAATGGGCCCCATCCGCGATCTGCCCCCAAAATTGAGCCAGATCAGGCTTAGTGAGCCAAAACTGTCGACCCTGCTGCTGATGTGTCGTGTATCCGCGAAAGCTCTGTAAAAACGCGGGAGTCTGAACATCCTCCCGTGTGTAAAAGCTCGTCGCCACAGCGAAATCAGGTACCGACATCTCATACAAATGTCGTCCGAGTGAGAACGACACGGCATGTGGCTCGTCGAAATTGGGGGTGGTGTATGAGAAAGTCGAGTAAAACTCGCGTGTGAGCTCGACATATGAAATCGAGTCACACTCGAGTACTGCCCGCCACCGATCCGACATCAATCCCTGGAGAGTGGTATCAGCCCCCAGGGTACCCAATAAATCCCAATCAAACGTCCTCATAAGCAAAAGCTGCATACCTCTCATCCGCGTGTACCTGGTGTACTCCTCGGGTGGATCAGAAAATCTAAGCACTTGATGAGGCGTGCGGTGTCCATCACCCACGATATCCGCTCGCTCAACGCCCTCGATAATCGGCACCTCGTCACCATCGTAACGTATGGTGCGGGGCCCAGTCCTCTGTCTCTTGCGCCTCGAAGACGATGATGCCACAGACATATCTCAAGGTCGGCTAACCAAAGTTAATTGAATAACAATGTCGGTGGTGTTACAGTAGACGGCAGGTGGTGACTGGGGTGGATGGCTGTGGTGATGGTTAAGCAGTGGTAGTAGGTGTGTCTGGGGAAGAAGGGAGACGGCCGTGGTGGTTATGGTGGGGTAGTGATGGTGGTGGATGGTGCGGTGGTGGAGAACGGTGGTTGTAGTGGTGCGGCAATGGTGAGGGTGGTCGGAGATGGGAGGGAGGTGGAGGTAGGTGATGACAGGGGTAGCGGCGGGTGGTGGTGTTTGGATGGTGATGGTAGGTGGGAGACGGAGTTGGTGCTGCGTGGTGGGTGGTGACAGTGTGTGGCGGAGGGACGGGAGGGTGGTGGTGGTTGATCGGAGAGAACGGGAAAGAGAGGGAGAAGAAGAGAAGAAGAAAGAAAGAAAGAAGAAGAGGGTATATAACATCAAACACGGGTTCGGGTCAAACCATGACCCATCGCGATACGCGATGGGTTCGCGATGGGTCACATGGTTGGCGATCGCGTATCGCCACCCAAATGCTTTGTAATTAGTTTTTCACCCCATCGCGTGTCGCGATGGGGTGTTTTGTCATGTCATCGGGTATCGCGGTGACGTCACATGCCAGGTATGCCACACTCCATCGCGATACGCAATGGAGGTAATAAGAAGCCCATCGCGTATCGCGATGGGTTCTCTGACAGACTCAAAAGTTTTATAAAAATTCAGCTTTTTGGCATCCCGACATCACCCTAGACACGTGCAAAACTCAAAATACTGTTACATACCTGGAATACGTGTGCATAAACAATGCTTACCTAACTTCTCTATTTTCTGAATCTTCAACGAGCTTCCCCACACTTGGCGTTTACTGCACAAAACTCGAGACGACACTAAGTACAAGTCTCAATAAATTAAAAACAAACTGGACAGACACTTACAAACCCCGGGTTGCCTCCCATAAGCGCTGAATTTAAAGTCTACAGCTCGACAATGCTTCGAACTCAGTTATCTTCATTAACCGGTGAAGTTACAATAAAATTCACCGATTCCTCATCCAGCTCGTGTATTTCCTTCATCTCCAAATATGGCTTCAGTTTATAGCCATTTACCACTTGCCTCAAATGATCATCAAAATCTTCAATCTCGTACTGACCATAATTTCTGACCCTTACAATCAAATACTGGCATGTCCACTTACTTTTCAACTTACCCGGGAAGAGCTTCATCCTCGTATTGTACAACCACACTCGTTGACCAACTTCAAAATTCTTCAACCGGATATTGGCATCATGAACTTTCTTCATTTTTGCCATGTAAGAGGACGCGCAATCGTATGCCTCGACTCTCAACTCCTCGATCTCGCACAAAGCCAATTTTCTCGCCTTACCTGCATCATCATTATCCATATTAACCTGTTTAGTAGCCCAAAACGCTCTTTGTGCAATTCAACCGGTAAATGGCAATCCTTTCCATACACACATCTATAAGGAGTGGTTCTAATTTCCGTTTTATAAGCGGTTCGGTAGGCCCAAAGGGCATTGGTCAACTTAGTTGACCAATCCTTTCGGTCTGCCCGAACTGTTTTCTGTAAAATTTGTTTAATTTGCCTATTGGAAACCTCAACTTGTCCACTCGTTTGTGGATGGTAAGGAGTTGCAATCCTATGATCAACACCATATCGTTTAAGCAATTTTCCGAATTTAAAATTCTTAAAATGAGATCCCCCATCACTTATGATGGTTCGGGGGATTCCAAATCTCGAGAAAATATTACTTTGAACAAAATTGCAAATGACTATGTGATCATTTGTCCTAGTGGCTATCGCTTCAACCCATTTAGAAACGTAATCGAGGGCCACTAGGATATACAAATTACCGTGCGAGTTTGGAAACGTGCCCATGAAATCGATCCCCCAAACGTCAAAAATGTCAACAACTAGGATTGGGTTCAAGGGCATCTCGTCCCGCTTAGAAATACTCCCGAGTTGTTGACACTTTAAACAGTGTGTCGCAAACTCGTGAGCATCCTTAAACAATGAAGGCCAAAAGAAACCATTCGTTTAAACTTTTCGAGCGGTTTTATGGCCATTGAAATGACCACCACACGCAGACGAATGCGCGTGTTCCAACACAGATCTGACATCCTCCTCGAGTATGCATTGTCTGATCATCTTTTCTGCACCAATTTTAAACAAATCCGGATCGTCCCAGATATACTGTTTAGCTTGATACATCAACTGTTTCTTCTTTCTCCTTGGCCAATGCTCTGGTAAATCACCTGCAACTTTAAAATTAACAATATGAGCAGACCAAGGATTTTGTGAAACTGCCAGGATATGCTCATCCGGGAAGGATTCGTTAATGGGCCCATCAGTGTTCCCATTTTCCACCATAATTCGGGACAAGTGATCTGCAACATTTTCACTCCCTTTCTTGTCCCGAATCTCTAGATCAAATCCCTGTAACAGCAAAACCCATCTGATAAGCCTCGGTTTTGCATCCTTTTTATCCATGAGGTACCTCACAGCAGAATGGTCAGAATATATAATAACTTTACTAGCCCAAATATAAGACCATAATTTATCTAGAGCATATACTACTGCTAGTAACTCCTTCTCGGTTGAGCATCCGAGAGGGTTTTACTTGCATAGTATATAGCAACGGGTTTCTTGTCAACCCGTTGACCCAAAACAGCCCCAACCGCATAATCACTTGCATCACACATTATTTCAAAAGGTTAACTCCAGTCGTGTGATTGCAAGATCGGGGCTTCAACTAATTTTAATTTGAAAATGTCAAAGGCCTTAGCACATTCGTCATTAAAGTCAAATGGGGCATCCTTAAGCAATAAATTACATAAGGGTTTGGTAATGTCACTAAAACCCTTAATAAACCGTCTATAAAACCCGGCATTCCCCAGAAATGATCTAATGCCTTTGACATTGGTGGGATGAGGTAAAGTGGAAATGGCTTGGACCTTAGCCCGGTCCACCTCAATACCTCGACTCGAAACAACATGGCCCAATACAATTCCCTCTTGGACCATGAAATGGCTCTTTTCCCAACTAAGAACCAAGTTCGTTTCGACACATCTTTTCAAAACTCTTTCGAGTTGGTTTCAACATGACTCGGAAGATGTTCCGAAAATCAAAAAATCATCCATGAAAATTTCCAAAGACTCCCCCACCATATCTGAAAAAATATTCATCATGCACCTCTGAAAGGTGGCGGGGGCGTTACATAACCCGAATGGCATTCGCCTAAACGCGAATGTGCCATATGGGCACGTAAACGTGGTATTTTCCTGATCTTCAGGATGAATAGCTATCTGGTTATACCTGGAATACCCGTCTAAAAAGCAATAAAATTTTTGACCAGATAGCTTTTCGACAATTTGATCAATAAATGGAAGCGGAAAGTGATCTTTTGATGTTGCCGCGTTCAGTTTACGATAATCAATACAAATGCGCCACCCGGTTACTGGTCGGGTGGCGACCTCGTTACCTGAGTCGTCCTTGACGACTTGGATGCCTGCCTTTTTCGGTACTGTCTGTGTCGGGCTCACCTACGTGCTGTCTGATATGGCAAAGATAATGCCAGCATCTAACCACTTCAGCACTTCCTTCTTCACCACCTCCCTCATGTTCAGGTTCAACCTCCGCTGAGCACCGTGTGCGGGTTTAACAGCCGGATCTGTTAAAATTTTGTGCATCACAATTTAGGGATTGATTCCCTTCAAATCCGCTATCGTCCACCCGATTGCTTCTTTATTCGCAACCAGCACCTCCATTAAAGTATTTTCCTGTTCAAAATATAAGTTAGAAGCTATAATAACAGGCAATGTATTATTCTTACCAAGAAAAGCATATTTTAAATGATTTGGGAGCTCTTTCAGCTCGACTTTCGGTGCTTCCAGCATTGACGGTTTCAACCCAGTATCAATCTTCTCGGGAAGCGGTTCCACCTAAACTAACCATGGTGGACGGTCTCCTTGCACAGCTGCTGTACCAACAGTACCATTTCTACAATAAATGTTGGCATTTGTGGTAGCCAAAATTGGTCTACCGAGGATAACCGTAGGCTATTTGGTCTTTTCACCCGAAACATAATCGAGGACCAAAAAGTCAACTAGATAATAAAAGTCTTCCACCTTGACGATAACGTCATTCAATATTCCTCGGGACAGTTTCGGTGTCTGGTCAGCCAAGACAACCGTGGCGGCAGCCGCACGAAGTGGGCCAAAATTGTACTGATCGTATATACTGCCCGGGAGAATAAGATGCTAGCTCCAAGATCTAGAAGTGCCTGAGTCATTTTAAAATCACCCACTTGAATGGGTATAATGGGCGTTCCCGGATCTTGTAGCTTGGGTGGAAGAGCACCCGAAAGAATTGCACTCACATTGTCGGTAAAATCAATCTGTTTAGGAATCCTATGACTCCTTTTTTGTGTGCACAATTCTTTTAAATATTTAGAATAGGCGGGAATTTGTTTTATGGCATTTAAAAGAGGAATGTTAATTTTGACTTGTTTAAACGTTTCCCACATTTCTTCTTGTTGCGGGCCTCGTTTTGATGCCATCTTCGCCTTTGATGGCGCCAACAAAGCATCGGGATATGGAACGGTTTTCACCTTTTCCTTATCCTTAGAGTTGTTGGTGTCATCCTTCGGAACCGATTTGTTTTTTTTATTTCACTTTTGTTTGGTTCATTTAATTTAATCGGTTCTGGCTCGTCATCACTGACGAGATTTTCATCAATCTCTTCCACCACCCCATCAACCAAAGGTGGTGGACCCCCAACCTGGTTATCATATTTTTTACCATTACGTAAAATACTTACCTGATTGACGTGCTTTTTCGAACTTGAACTGTGATGATTCGGGTTGACTGTGGTGTCGCTCGGAAGTTGGCCCGCATTCTTTTGTAATTTCTCCATGTCTGAAGCGAGCTGACCAATTTGCTTCATCATTGCCTCCGACGATTTATCCCGTAACTCGAACTGTTGCTTCGTCTCAGCCTTTTGATCAGTCATAACTTTCAATAGCGCATCCAACTTCGAGTGTACTGACTCGTCCGAATTACCTGAGGACCGTTTCTGCTGATCCTGATTACCCGAAAAATTTCCCCCCGGTTACCGTCTCTGTTATACCCCTGATTCTGATTACTCGAGCCCTGCTGATAGCCGCTCTGGCGGTAATTACCCTGCGATCTGTTCTGACTCGATCCCTGAAAGTTCGGGTTCAACTGAGAAGACGAGTTCCCGTAACGAAAATTCGGGTGGTTCCTCAGGCCCGGGTGATATGTGTTCGAATTGAACCCTTGGCCTTTGGAATCCCCGTAAGCATAACTGACTTCCTTGGTATCATCCTACTCGTCATCATAAAACTCGAGGCAATTTTCTGCTTTATGCCCGAGTTCACCACAATCTTCACAGACCGGGAATTTAACACCAACTTTCCCGACCCCTTTCTTCTTACCTTTTCTCAACTCCGCCAGTTCACGTTCCAACTCAGTAATTCTTGCGGACTCACTCGCAACTGACTTAACGGATTTTGATGAATTACCACGTCTTCGTCTTTCAGCTGCTGCTTCTGCCTTGAAATCTTCACACATAAATTCTAAAAATTCCCAATCATTTTCCTCGGGCTGATTCAACAATTGACCATTACACGAGGCCTTAAGATGCTTTCGGTCCTCGTATGACAAACCATCAACGAAACACTTTACCAGTTCCCACAGTTCGATCTGGTGATGTGGGCATTTCCTGATCATGTCTTTATATCTGGTAAAGGCTTCATGAAATAACGCACCAGGTAACTGTGAAAAGTGACGAATGTCTGAACGGGCCTCGGTAGTCTTCGACTGTGAATAAAACTCGTTTAAGAAAATTTGTTGCATGTCGGCCCAATTTCTGATACTATGAATTGGCAACGAATTAAACCATAATTTTGCTTTGTCTTTTAACGAGAACTGGAATAACCGCAACCGGATTTCTTCTTGATCAAACGTACCGTCACCAATAGTCCCGCAGATAGCCGAAAAATCAGTTAAGTGTGAATACGGGTCTTCCAATGCCATCCCGTTGAAGTGAGGAACGATGTTGATGTAGGATGGCTGGGACTTAAAAAGTTTGTTGTCCCTGCACTCGTTCCTATGGAACCAATAGGGATGCTCCGTCTGAGATAGCCGGTCTGAACCGACTGTTAACACCATGAGCCGGGGCTATGTAATTTCTCCTCTGCCCCCTGGGGTTTCCCATACCGCCCTGGTTAACCGGAATACCACGAACTCTTTCGGGCCGTTCCGCCCGATTCACCCTGTCTAGACCCCTTCCGTGTCTGTTAACTGGTTCAGCCCGTCTTCGATTAACTGGCTCCTCCACCTCATCTTCATAATTATTATCACCCTCAATCTCTGGTTCACCAACATGGTTCTCGGGCTTAACCGCCTGATTCCTCCTAACCCATCGATCTACCTCATCATCAGCTGCCCGAAAACCTTCGTTTCCATTATTATCTTCACCCTCATCCTCATCTTCAGTCGAAACACTCGATCGAACATCATCAATATTTAGTCGAACTCGGCGGTTGGGGTTATTGTTTGGAGCGAATGGTCCGGCTTGGTCAAATAGGGTTCGGTTTATGTTTCGGTTTCTGGAGGCACGAGCTGAGTTATTTTGGTTATTTTGGTTATTGAAGTTTGGTGGGTCAGGTATGTTGTCTGGGTGAAACATATTGGTTTGTGGAAGTGGATCTTGGTTTTGGTTATTGTTCGGGTTCTGGTTTTCGTTTAGGTTTTGATTCTGGTTTTGTTCTTCCATCTCTGAGTTTCTGTTTTGTACTCGGTTCTGCAGAGCTAACCTCTCGATTTCGGGCTCGTAAACTAACGGAGACTATCGACCCGAATGGCGGGTGCGCATAAATCTGTAATCTGCACAACTAACACAACCCGTGTAAAATACAGATAAATAAAAATTAAAAATAAAAATAAAATTAAAATGAAAATGAAAACAAACACCAAAAATCAATTAACACGAAAGACACTAAGCGCACTAACTCCCCGGCAACGGCGCCATTTTAATGACCGTCGTTTGAGTCAATCAAAAACCTAATTATTCTAAATAGTTAGAGCAAGTAGGGTATCATATCACAAGGAGTATGTGGTCAATGCAATTCGTGTAACAGATTTAATATTATGAAGTGACTAGTTTTTAGTGCTGATCACACAAGCAATTTTTAGTAAATGTAGAGAATTAATAATGAACAAGTAAACGAATTTCAAACAGTTAACAAGGCAAATCACACCCGGGAATTCAAGTAAGCAACCAACAGTATCTCATGCAACCTAACAGATTAATTATTAACGATTAACTGAAAACTGATCAATCAGACAAAACCTTAGACATCAACAATTACTTTACACACGGCAGTTAAGGGTTATCAAACAGTCCTTGCCAGTGTGACTCAGTTAAGGGTAAATGTATGTTTTATCGTATTCAATCTAAACAAACAGTTATATGACTAATTATCTAGCAACTTGTAACAGATCGTTCAGACCAACGTAAACCTAAACCGACTGAACACTCAGAAATACCAAACATCAATAATCATATATTAATCATCAATAAAAAAACATAAGTATTCTTAATCACATGAGAAAAACTGAAAAAAGTTACAAACTATACTTCTTGGGTGCGATTCTAGGAAATTAGCCGAGCCGCGACATCATCGAATCTTCAATACGGATGATATGGATCATAGATATGGTCTTGACACGAGCTATGTCAGGTCCCCGATTACAGCTGGATCTTACTTAATCATGTCATAACTCACACAGATTGATGTGTCGACAAGGGAGTTAATGACGGGTTGCTATATTTAGAAAGATTACTGTTTGTTAAAGGCGGAATCAATAACAAACATGATAGTTGCTTTTAGTAATCAGAGGTAGATAACACAAAAAAGATTCACTCAAAAGATTTCCATTTATATAATTTTCATCATACAAAGTGGATAATCGATTTAGGGTTTCTTTTAGGAAAACGGCAGTAACTCAATAAATATTATCGTATTCAGCCGTCTATTTTTCCGTGTTGTGTCTCTCTCTCTCTCTGTGTGTATGTATCCTCAGGTGTGCCCTAATTATTCCTTTTATAGGCCTGACACCCTTGGACAACTGTCATTCCTTCTAGAAACCCTAAATACAACGTACATAATCAAGTTACATATTCAAAATAATCTAAGTGTAAAACAAGTCTTCCGGGTAGGCTTTGCATCAATCTTCATTTTCCGGGTACGCTGTGTACTCTGCCATCCTTCAGGACTTGGTAACATAGAAGTGTGCCCGGGATCAGTTTCCGGGTAGACTTTACTTGAAGAGTATTTTACCAAGTAAAATACTCACCGGGTAGACTTCAATCTTCTTGACTTTGCCAGACTTTGCCCGACAAACTCTTACGAGCAAACTTGTTCTTCAGTGATCCATTTCAACTCTTTGCTATAAAATAACTTATTAGCAAAGTGTACTCTGGAGTACTGTTCTTTGCTTGAGTTGAACCTTGCCCGATGTTATTTAGTGATATTTCATTTCAATCATCAAGCATGTTCGGACCACTATTATTAATGAATACCTTGCCCGGTCTTCCAATCACTTGGTTTCATGGACTTGGTTAGCCAAAAGCTTACTTGGGAGTGAACTTTACTTGGCTATGAAGAACATACTTGCTTGATAAAGTGAACCTTGCCCGGATTTACATAAACTAGTGAACCTTGCCCGGTAATACACTAATTTGCAAACCCTGCTCGGATATCCACTAAAGAAGACTACTTGAAGATAACCTTGCCCGATAGACAAAATATCGTACCCGGCTAAGTAAAAGCTTGCTCGGATGTCTAAGGTGTGCCCGGATCCATACTTAGCGAATTCTGAGGAGGTTGAGAAGATTCCAATCTTCCATGTACTTCATTTTGGTCAAATATTTGACTCAACAATCTTCCCCTTAGGTAAATTGTTTGACTCAACAATCTCCCCCTAGATTGGAACACCTCAGCTGACCCAAAACATTTCTACGGTTACTTACACTTAGTCAAAATACACATCAAATCAAAATCCAAATTACATATTCAAATAACATAAACAAATTACATATTTAAAAACTGTCCGAAGACATTACAAAACAAAGCCTATTCTATTGATCTTGTCTCTTTCTTGCATTATGAACAGCTTGTCTTCGATTGACTATCTCAGAAGCAGCTTTCATTTTGAAGATAATAAGGGCTTGGTAGTGAGTGTGACTTTCTGGTATAGCCAAATCCCTTATATCCATCAAATCTTCGTTATGCAGGCAGGTCAAGTCTTCATCTTTCTTAATAATCCCCAGTATTTTTCCATCAGAGTTTCTTAGTACAAAATGATCAGCATTCTCTTTGTATTCAATTTCAGCTATAATGCCATTCTTCTGTACTGTGTAGTTGGGGCGTCTCATTCTTCTTCCCAGACTTATGCATGTATTCATGTTAGACAATGGATTCTCATCTCTGACAGTCATTTGATAATCTCTCTCAGCTATGTCCATTCTCCTCAGCTTCCCAGTCCTTTTTGACTTGTGAAGTTGGATTGTTCTCCAATTTCTCTTTTCTTTTAAGAATTTGAACCCTTTGTCAGCTTCTTCCATAAAACATTTTGACAGATCATTCATCTGTCTACCTGCCATTTTGTTTATGTTTTGATAATCATACAATCTAAGAGTGACCATCCTTTCCAGTTGTTCTTCATTATACTCACGGAAGTCACTCCTAACAACAATCTCTCTCAATTGTCTACTTTCCATAATCACCTTCAAGGACTCAGTGACATAATCAAAGTACAGTTCTCTAGGATGATCCACATCAGACTGTGGTCTTATTGTTCTTTGTTGTGCAGAACTGCTTGATTCACCTCTTCCTCCTTGACCTCTTCCACCTTGTGGAAATCTTCTTGAAATTGGAGGCCTGAATGGAATAGACTTCTTTGGTTTCCCAGGCCTTAAGTTGTAAAACTTTATGTAGATGGTCTCTACCATTTCAGTTGGAAGATTGGCAAGTTCAACAACATTTTCTCCATGTTCTTTAAGTTCTAGTAACATTTTTGCCATTCCAGGAGTGTTTGCCAACCCAGCAGGTACAAATCTTCCATCCGCATAGTATCTTGGGTTCTCACCTTCTCTTAAAGCTTTTTCCCATTCACTCTTTTGAAAATAGAAAAGTTTTTTCAGATCCTCCTTTTCCAAGACATTAAAGTCTGCTTCACTCATTCCCCTTTGATTGATCATTATGTTCCTCAGAATGTTGGTCATATCTTCATTCTCCCAATGAATAAATGGTTCATCCTTAGGTTCAGGCTTCACTTCTTGAGGAGTAGGGGTTTCAACTGATCTGACTTTTTTTTTGTCTTCTCCCTCAAAGTTTGAATTCTTCTCTTCTTTACTTGAGGTTCATCAGTTGGTTCAGACTGTTTAGAGCTCTCAGTTTGGACCCTCTTTAGTTTTTCTTTTCTTTTCAATTTGTTGTACTGGTCGAACATTGATTCTCTGGATAGGTTCTCAACAATCTCAGGCTTCATACCTCTTTCCAGCAGGTATCCACACATACCTTCAAGCTTTTTCTTTAAAGCTTCTGTCTTTTCAAGTTTCTCATTTTCTTTTACACACTTTTTCAATGACCTTTTCTCTTTCACTGTTATACAAATCTTGTAGTTCGTCAAAGTTAAAATGAGACAGACTTTTTTCAGAATAGTTATGCCTTCTGAGATAATCTCTGTATTTCTGGGCATCTCTATTCTTTTGTTGCATAAGCTTCTTGAGAGTATTATTTTCTTCTTCTAATCTCTGCTTCAATTCATCATCATTCATAGTAGCCAGGGTTTCGAAGATTATACCAAATCTTCTTAACTTTACAACCAATGGATTTTTCCTTTTAGCTTCCAACACAGTCAGCTCAATGTTTGCCCTATGTTCCTCAGTCATTGTGACTTGAGGAGACATAACATTAGCAGCTTTGACAGTTTTTCCTTGATCATTTTCAGGGTCATCATCATTATCATCTGAATCCTCAGACTCATCCTCTCCTTCAGTTAAATCATTCATTGCATCGATCTTTGATTCATCAGAAGGTGGATGATCTGGTTCACTTCTGATTGGCACATCAGGAACACCTTGAACTCTTTCACCTGGTTGCAAGGTTTGTAGTGGGACAACCCTTATAGGACTAGCTTCATCTTCTGGTGTTTCAACAAAATACTTGTTTTTATCATCCCACTTGCCCCTCTTAGCAGCTCTTTCATGCTCAGTCTGCTCAGGTGTCCTCTTTTTCCTCATGTAGGTCTTGGCAAACATATTGACTTTTCATCAAATTCTTCATGAAGTTTAGAAAGTCTTTCTCTTTTCTGGTTAAGTGTTTCATGAGGCTCAGTCACATTCACCCTTTCTGTCCAGCTATCAGTTGGGTTCTTCTTCAAATCTTCTCTTACCTGTTCAGTCCATTTCTTGGCAGCCATTGAAGCAATGGACTCACCAATCTCTTCTTCAGTCATCATATCTGTATTCATATTGGTTGGTTCAGTAGTTTCAACTGACTTCTTTTCTGGTTGACTTTGGGGTTGAAACATGCTGACCACCATAGCTAGGGAATTGTCAGCTTCCTCAGCTCTGTTCATCATAATCAAAGTTTCAATTGCTTCTTGATCAGCCACATCATCAATAATTTCCTTTGCAAGTTTGGCTTGTTTGATCAAGATCTCATGTTCAGCTATTTCTTCAGAAGTCATGGATTGAGACAATATCTCTCTATCTCTTGTTTCTCTCATAATGTTCTCTTGTTCTCTTAAGGCCTCTTCATTGGCAATATCATCATCTTTAAATGCCACATCTTTTTCTGGATATGCCTTAACAGGCTCTTCTACACTGACTTTTGCCTTACCTTTCTCAATCTTCCTCCTCACATCCTCTTCATCCTCAGACTGTACATAGTCATCAATTTCCTTTTCTAATGCTTCTAACTCAGGATCATACCCTGCCCTCTTGGAGCTTTCTGGTTGTTCAGTTTGAGTGATGGGCTCCTCAACAGCAGTATCTCCTTCATTCAATACTTCAGTTGTCTCAACTCCAATTTGCATGTCAGTGAAGACATTAGTAGCCATATCAGTTGCAGCTACATTCTCTACATTCTCCTCAACATTTGTCTTTTCAATCTCATCCACTGTCTCAACATTCTCTTCACTCCATACTACTCTCACAATCTCATCATTCACATCATACTCCTGTTCCGCAACATCGGACATATCTGCTTCATAATCAATCTCTTCAATTATCCTCTCCTCACTATCCTCATCTTAACTATCATACATATTCAAAATCAATTTCAAACTGTCTGTAGTCTCTACAACTGTTACAGTTTCAGTTTCAACATTTGCACCAGAGACAATTGGCATACTTTCAATCTCCCCCTGTTTTGGGGCAGCTGAGGTCTTCTCAACTTCCTGCTCCAGGGATTTGATTCTCATTTCAGCTTGTACCAACTTCTCTAATAACATCACATTCTCCTCTGTCACCTCCTCATTCTTTCTCTTCAGTTCAGCATTTTCTTTAAACAAGGTCAACAGGTCAGTGTCAGTGGGTGGTGTTGTAGGTGGTGATGCAGTGAATTTTTCATATTCATGATGTTCTTGGTTTGTGGTGTGGGTTTGAAACATGGATAGTGGTGGTGATTGTATATGAGGTGGGCTTGGAATGAAGGAATCTGTGTGAGTTGAGCTATATGTTGGTGGTGTTTGTGGTGTTGGGGATGTATGTGTTGATGTTTCTGGGTGGCTTATGGTTAGGGTTTGAGGTGGGGATTGAGTGGTTTGATGTGGTGGAGTTTGTGGTGGTGAAGGTATAATCGGTTGGTCAATGTGTGGTGGTGACTGTGGTGGTGTTGGAATAGGTTGTTCTGTTTGCTCAAGTTGCTCCCCCTGATTAGGTGCAACAATATCCATAGCTACTCCAGCTCCTCCATCATCTCCATTCACGTCATCATCTTAATCATCAGAGTCTCCATCATCACTCTCAACATCATCAACTCCTTCCTCCTCTGAGCTTAACTCAGGCACTGACATCACCTCCAAGTCATGGTTTAACAACCATGGCAGGATCTCAAAAGGAGCTTCAGCATTGAATCTATTGGCAACACCTGGATTCTTAATTCTCTTGTAAGTGTCAGGGTTCTGCAGTAGGTGTGTAATTCCCATAGTGGGTAGATCTTGTAATTCTCTGTTGAAGATTATCTGCATGAACCTTGGATATTATAATAACCTGTCCTTCTCTACCTTCTTCAAGTTTGATACTAATCCTTCAAATATCATTTTTGAAAAATTGAAGGGTAGATCAAACAAAATCCCAACAGTAGCATTTGCCAAATCATGACTCATCAAAGTCCATGATCCTTTTCTTGGTGCAAACCCCTGTATCACATGATGAATGAGGAATCTATACATCATAGGAAACATCCCCTTTTGAAACTGTCCATCATGTACAGTTCCCTGATAACCCATCGTCTCTTCAAATATTCTCATCAGGTGTGCTGTATTGAAGTCTATATGGTTATGGTCATCATCGCGCAACTGCAAACATCTTCTGATCATTCGTTCAGTCACATGTATCTCATGGCCAGCAACAGAGGCTTCAATTCGTCGGCCATTTATGTCATCCACAAGTGTTGCAGATCTCCAGAAATCAAGTGAGTGATTTCTGTAGATGACAGGACTTTCAATAAAGGAAAAACTGACATTTGATCGAGCCATCCATGTAATCATTGGTGCCACCGGCTCATTGTCAGGTGTGACTTGAAGAAGTGCACACATATTATGTTTATTTTCAAAGAAGTACTTGGGCTTTTCTTCTTCTGTCATATCTGAACATCACAATCAAACATATTCAAAGTGAAATTAGTCATAAAGTTCAGTACTTTAAGTAATTTCAAGGTATAAAAATGAAGAAGAAAGAGAAAGAAAAATAATCAAGAACCTTTTCTTCGACAAGTTTATAACCTAGACACATAAACAAAGTATTAGTAATCAGATACATAATCAAAGCCCATAATAGTCTAATCGTGGTCGGAAAACACATTAATGTTGCTTACCGAGTCGGGAATTAGAGGGCTGATTCAAGTTAGGGCTTGGATTAAGGTTTGATTGCGATAAGTCGGTTAGGTTTCTTTGGGAGTAAGGAGTTGCAGTGGAAGGAGAGAGAGGGAAAAGTAATTTTGAAAATTTTGCCTAACTCCCTCTTATATACCTTTTGAAAGTGGGTTTTAAATGATTTTTGTCATTTTGTGAATTATTAGCTGTCACACAGTAACATTATCCACTTGATATATTAAAAACAATATTTATCTTTTAAGTTAATAAAACCTTACTCGGAAAGTTTAATATATCCAAAGTCTACTCGGTATACTTCCAGTTACAAAGCTTACCCGAAAAATAAAACAT
The DNA here is from genome assembly GCF_021521415.1 of Bidens hawaiensis. Lineage (NCBI taxonomy): Eukaryota > Viridiplantae > Streptophyta > Magnoliopsida > Asterales > Asteraceae > Bidens > Bidens hawaiensis. The sequence goes on from NW_027491051.1 coordinate 2,186,311, forward strand.
CAAACCTTGCTTGGTCAATCAAAGTAATTTAAAGTCAAGACATTATGAAGAAAGCTTACCCGAAATACTAGATTTCTTGAGAAATAATCACAAGGCAAATAATCAAGTATGAAATATCAAATAATCATTCTTACTGGAATCAACTAAGATCCCCAATACATTTCTTGAATTCAAGTTAAATGATATGATCTAGCATAAACCCTAATGAAATAAGAATCATAATCAAACAATCATACTCAATAACATATACATTCAAGCATACTTGGAAACATAGTGTACCCAAACGACATTCTTATGCAAAGTATACCCGAATAACCTTCCTTGAATACAAAGTGTGCTCGGAAGAGAACTTCTAGCAGACAGTGTACTCGGAAAGTCAAGTTTTGAAATTACCAAGTATATTGAGGGAACAAGAGTGTACCTGGAATATAAAGTGTTCCCGGAAAACAAAGTTTACCCGAAAACACTTGTAATTTCAAAGAAATCATAAACAAATATTACAGAGCATGCTATATAAATGAGATTAAAAACACATAAAATAGCTTGCCCGAAACATCAAAGTTAGCAATAAGCTTACTAGGAAACACATATTCAATCATCAGGTATGCCCTTACCCAAGGGATTTCAACAGATCAAACCATACTCGAAAATGATAAACTTAAATAATAATATCTAAGTGTGCCCGGAAAGGTTAACAAATCTTTCCTAACAACATATTCACACAAATCACAAAGCTTACTCGGTGTACTAACTTAAGTTCACAAAGTTTGCTTGGAATAACAATCAGTAACAAAAATGCAAAGCTTGCCCGGAACAAGAATTTCTTGTTAAAAGCTAGCTATATCACATAATCATCTCAAGACTTCAAGCTTGCTCGGGAAAATAGTACAACAGTGTACTCTACCCGGAAAGTGTAAAAGACTTCAAAGCATGCCCGAAAATCATAGACTTAGTCAAAAATGACTAAGCTTGCCCAGAAAGGTCATAATCATCAAACCTTACCCGAAATAACATATTCAAACATATTCAACTGTTTTGTGCTCGGATAGGTTATAAAACATCAAACCTTACCCGAACTTACATATTCAGCCAATTAAAGGCAAAATGCAACACTTTTGACGTAAACCACTTGTCAAATTTATATCTTTCATTAAAGATCATAGTTTAAGAGCAAATGGTGCATTTAGAGATCAAATTCCAGTTGTGTTTCTCTTCAAAACAGTTTCTTTCTTTAACTGAAAAGATCTCAAGAAAGGGATCATATTGACTAGATAGCTTTCTCAATACTTCATTCTCAGCATTATTATGACAACATAGATAGGTTAACAGCAGGTATAAACTTAGCATGAATTTCATCTCTTTGGTGATATGATTAAGGTTCAATTTAAGCATAATGCATTAATGGTCAACACTGTGCAATGATGCCTCATATCTCTTCTCAAAGCTTATTTGGCTTTCCCCAGATCACCCCAATTTGACTCCAACCTTCTGTATTTGGTCAAAAACTTGTTTTTGTATGACAGAGCTTATTGGATCTTTTTGTATTTTTGATTTTCAAACATATATAGAGGTTGAACGTTGGACTTACTATTTGTTAACAAGCCTTTCATTCAAGATGAGACAGATTATGTCAACATCTTTGTAGTTCTTAGTTGTAACCCTCTTGTTTGATAAAATATTTAAAACACTTATCAACTTTTGGTTGATTTATTCATTCTTCCCCCTGTTTTTGATATTTTCTCAAATTTTCTAACACATGTTCTTTGTCATATTTAAAGATGTTTCATTTTTGGTTGACCAAATAACAACAGGCTTGTGTATGACTTGGTAATTACTTTTCTGCCTATCATTTGGAGAGTTTTATATTGAGACATGCAAAGACAACTATGTATCTCCACATAAAGATTAGCATATTCATTATGTTTATATCACCTTAGATTTTACATCATCATGGGAAAGCAACCATACATGTTAATGACTATACTAAGGTCTTTTTAGCCTAATAAATCCATATGATTGGCTAAGCAGTCAATGTACTATCATTTCCCATATAAAACACAATTTAATATTCAATCACCCCAATATCTCTTCATTTCCAGGTAAATGGCTATCCTGTTTGACCACAAGTGGTCAACAGGACCAAACATACATGTGAATATATGTCCTTTCAAAGTCAGAGCTATTGACATAGTTTTAAGTGAGGGAATAAGAAACAAGTCATAATTGCCCCAAATGCATTCAGTTTTCAGGTCAATGGCTATCCTTTGAATCTATAGAGATTTAAGGACCAAACATACACAAGTGCATGTCCTTCCAACTGGGCAAATGACATAATTTTCAGCAAAAATAACTACTTGAGTCTTTTCTAAAAAAAAAATCCTTCTTTTAAGCTTATGCAAAGTTTGAACTGAATAATCTTATCATATCTCTACACCATTAACAACTTGCTCATGTTTTGATCAAAATAAAGTATTTATGCAAAATTTATTAGAAAATTTCATTTTTATCACTTAATTTTGACATAAAACATATTTTGACATAAACAGTTGCAGCACATAATCAAATCTTAATCAAACATGATATCATCAAGACAAGTAGACAGTACTAACAATCAAATTCTAACCTATCTTAATAACATCAAAAGATCAGATAAAGCACATATTCAAGCAATTAAGCAATGATATCAGAAAAGCTTGTTCAAACAAGTAGATCATATCAAGAACACTTATCCTAACATCACAAATGCACATCAACTGATAAGCATGCAAACATATCAACCAAGAAGTTATATTAAAACTTTGCACACTAGATCAGTTAAGGGACATAACAGTTAACACATTCAGTAGCATAATCAGAATCATACTCAAGCATATTCACATAACATTCAATTGTGAAACCTCTAAATAAAGTAATCAGTTAGCACATTGAGGTACACAATCAAGCACACATCCTTAATCAGATTTCATCAGAGTTGATCATTCCCAGGGCTTTCAAAAGAAAGTTGAACCTGGTTCTATCAAGTGGTTTAGTGAATAGGTCAGCCAAATTGTCACTTGTATCAACTCTTTGCATTTCAATCAAATGTTTTTCACTACAATCTCTGATGAAGTGATGTCTGATTTCAATGTGCTTAGTTTTAGAATGTTGAACATGATTTTTAACAGTAAAGTATGCATCAGTATTGTCAATAAGAATATGAGTGTTCAGAAAATTCAAACCATAGTCTAGCATCTGATTTTGAATCCATAGAACTTGTGCACAGCAGGCAGATGCCGCAACATATTCAGCTTCTGCAGTGGAGATTGATACTGTAGTCTGCTTCTTGCATTGCCATGACACTAGTCTTTCACCCAAAAACTGACATCCTCCTGAGGTTGACTTTCTGCTCATGTTACAGCCATCATAGTCATTGTCTGTATATGCAATCAGATCAAAAGCTTGGTTCTTTGGATACCAAATTCCTAAGTCTGGTCTTCCCTTCAAGTATCTGAATATTCTTTTAACAGCATTCATGTGGGAGACTTTTGGACTTGATTGGAATCTTGCACACACACATACAGCAAACATGATATCTGGTCTTGTTGCAATCAGATACATCAGGATCCAATTTTGGCTCTATATTCATGTTCATCTACAGGCTCCCCCTTTTCATCTGCAATCATCTTTTCTTTGGTGTCCATTGGAGTTGAAGCAGTTTTGTATTCATGACAGTTGAATTTGTTCAAGATGTCTTGTACATATTTATTTTGGTGAATGAAAATCCCTTAAGCTTTCTGTTGAACTTGCAATCTAGAAAGAAGTTCATTTCTCCCATAGAGCTCATGCTGTATTTGGATTTCATCACCTCTTCAAACTCCAAACACATATTTTCATTGGTTGAACCAAAGATGATATCATCAACATATACTTGTAACAGAAGTAAGTCTGATTCCTTTATTTTGTAAAAGAGTGTCTTGTCAATGGCTCCTCTTTTAAAGCCATTTTCAAGAAGATGGTTTGACAGCTCATCATACCAAGCTCTAGGAGCTTGATGTAATCCATAAAGGGCTTTGTTTAGTTTATACACCCTGTTTGGATACATTAGGTCACCCGAAGGTTGAGCTACATACACCTCTTCATCAATCTTTCCATTTAGAAATGCAGACTTAACATCAAGCTGGAACACTTTAATGTTCTTTGAGGCAGCATATGCAAGAAAAATCCTGATAGCTTCAAGTCTTGCAACAGGAGCAAAGACTTCCTCAAAGTCTATTCCTTCTTCTTGAAGACATCCCAGTGCTACAAGTCTAGCTTTGTTCTTAATCACCAAACCCCTTTCATCCCTTTTGTTTCTAAAAACCCATTTGGTTCCTATTGCATATCTGTCTATTGGCCTATCAACAAGATCCCACACATGTAGGTCTCTGAACTGTGTCAGTTCCTCTTGCATTGCTTCCACCCAACTATTGTCTTTCAGTGCTTGAGCAATGTTCTTTGGCTCTATTTAGGATAGAAAGCAGGAGTAAAGACAGATGTTTTCAATTTCAGAATGACTTCTTGTAATTCTTTCATGCAAATTTCCAATGATGTTTTCAGACGGATGATTCTTTTCCACATAAGGAGTTTGTACAATTATATCTGTAGACAAATTTGTGTCAAGATTTGTTTCATTGAGATCTGGTTCTTCAATGATCAAATCAGTTTCTGCATCATGAAAATTCTGGTGCTTCATCATTATGTTGGCCTGAAGTAGATGCACCATTGTTTTCTAAGTTCAATCTTTGAAATAGATCTTGAAATCTTGCTGTAGATGCAGCTTCTTCTCCACTTGCTTGGTTGCTTGTGTCACCCTCATTCTGAACTTGATCATTCTGTACATCTTGATTGTCTTGATTGTTCTCAGTATGATCATGTTCAAAATTGTGATTGTTTTCTTGATCAGGGTCACCAATATCACATGAGGAATTCTTCACAAAAGTATACTCCTTTTCTTTTCTAGCAACATTTTTCCATAATTCTTCCAAGTCCAATGATTTCTTCTTTTTCTCTTCAATTTCACTGGTCTTGTAGAAAGATTCATCAAAGTCTTCAGGATAAATCTTGAAAGACCTTATTAACTTTTCATGATCAAACAGCCATGCTGCACCATCAACTGTATTAAATTGATTCTCATTAAAGATGATGTCAGATGATTCTATAACACTCAAATGGTCTTTCACATATACTCTGTAAGCTTTTGATTGTGTAGAATATCCAACAACGAAACAGTCTAGGGATTTTGTTTGAAACTTGTTCAAATAGTCCCTTGTGTTCAGAAGAAAACATTTGCATCCAAAGGGCTTGAAAAACTTAATGTAAGGCTTTCTGTTGTGAAATATTTCATATGGAGTTTTGTTATGCCTTTTGTTGACAAGTACCCTATTCTGAACATAGCAGGCTGTATTTATGGCTTCAGCCCAAAAAGTGACAGGTAAATTTGCATCAGCTAACATGGTTCTTGCAGCTTCAATCAAGGTTCTATTTCTTCTTTCTACTACACCATTTTGTTCAGGAGTTCTAGGAGCTGAGAATTGTTGTTGTATTCCTTTTGCTTCACAGAATTCTTGCATAACTCCATTCTTGAACTCAGTGCCATTGTCACTTCTCATCATCTTGACTTTCTTATTCAATTTGTTCTCAATCATTGTTACACAACCTTTAATCAACTCTGCAGTCTCATCCTTGGTACTTAGGAAATAAACCCAAGTATATCTTGAATACTCATCAATGATCACAAGACAATATCTTTTCTTCCCTATACTTGGTACACTCACAGGACCAAAGAGATCCATGTGAAGTAATTCAAGTGCTTGATCAATTGAGTTGATGAGTTTCGGCTTATGAGTAGATTTGTGTTGTTTTCCTTTTTGGCATGAACTACAATGATCTTCCAATTTGAACTCTCTTGTAGGTAAGCTTATGACATGCTCACCTTTCACAAGTCTATTCATGTTCTTTAAGTTCACATGACAAAGTTTCCTATGCCACAATTTTGATTCATTTTCAGTGGCTTTGGAAACAAAACATGCACCTCCTCTTGAGATAGCTTCTTTCATATTCAATTCATACAAGTTACCATTTCTTGGTGCCATCATCATAATCATTTTAGGTGGAATCACAAACTCAGGCTTCAAGATGAAACAGTGGGAGTCATCAAAACTGACTTTGTATCCCTTATCACACATTTGTGATATACTCAGCAGATTGTACTGAAGACCTTCAACATGAAATACATTATCAAATGAGACTTTCCCATTTGTTAAGATTCATTTTCCAACAATCTTTCCACCATTCTCATCACTCCCAAAAGCTACTGGACCTTCATACTTTTCTTCATAATTGACAAGAGATCTCTTATCACAAGTCATATGCCTAGAACATCCACTATCCATGTACCATATGTCATTTAGAGGAGTGGACTGTTCCTGCACATACAAAGAAAATTTGATTAGTTGAGTGATGAAGTGCAAGCCTTATCAACTTGCAGCTAATCAGATTCAGTTTCAGACACAGCTTGGGAAGTGAGTGTTGTTGGTTCAGGATCTTCATGAGTGATTTCTAGATTATCTGTATTATTTGTTTCATAACCACACTCTCTTGGGGTTTTAACTAGTGAGGTTGAGTTCTGATGCTCAGTAGAGTCAGTGTCACACTCCTTTATCACATAATCCTTCTTTTCACAGTAATCTCTCACATCAGGAACTTGCTCAACCTTTGTTTCTGTTTTAGGTTTCCAAAGAAAACCTTGTGGTTCAAATCCATGCTTTAACAGAAATTTCTCATCACCAGTGAATTCTGTTGGTTTCTTTCTAGGATATGCATCTTTTCTTGTTTTCTCACTTCTTGATGATCCTTGAGAACTATCAGATTTGACAGATTGAGTATCCTTTTTTGGGATTGTTCTCAAGGGTTGAGAGCCCTTCTTAACAGTTTTTACATGCTTCACTATAGATTTACCCTTGTTAACAGGTTTGTTCACATGTTTCTTTGCTTTCAGTGAATGTCCTTGGCTCTTATTTTCTAGTAATTCCTCTTCACAAACCTTTCCCATACCCAAGTATTTTTCATACTTCATTTTGTAAGCCACAAAGTCTTGTCCATACTTTGTTTCATCTGGGACATGAAAAGGCTTGAATTTGAGTCTTTCATTACATGAGTCTGTATGATGCCCATACTCATCACACTTCTTGCACCAAACCTTTCCTTTGAATATTTCATGTTCTTTTGGTTTCTTAAACCTTTCACTTGGTCTTGGCTCATTGACTCCAATGGTCTTCTTAGATTTTAAACTGTCAAAATCAATTGAGAAGGGAACAATTTCAGCTATCCTTATGTCACTTCTTTCCACTTTCCCTTTAACAAAAACAATTTCTCTTATACTCAAGGGTTCTTCCTCAATGTTTTCCCTTTGTCTTGATTTTCTCTTTTCATATTCTTCCATTGTTTCTACTTCTCCAATGTCAAAGTCTTCAGTGCTTGAGAAAATAGGGTAAACTGGAATAAAGTTTTCAACATTCACATCTTCTTTTACCCTTTTCTTGCTGTTTTGCTTTATCTTTTCCAATACAGCTTTGCTTGGTGGCCTGACTGTATTGTAGCTTATATTCTTCCTTTCACATATGTCAAAGGACACGTGTTCTCTTTTCATTCTTTCATTCTATTTCTTCATTCTTGATGTGACAGGTGGATATTTTGGAAGTTCATCAACTGATTCTGGTCTCTTATATTTTCTTCCTCTTTCAGCAGCTTTAAGTTCCTCTTCAGTAATTTGATCACTCAAATCATCTTGATTCAAGTCAATTGACTCAAGGTCATCTTCAGAGACTTGAACTCCAATTGACTTTTCTTCTTTCAGTTCTTTCTTCACAACAAACTCTCCTTCTTTACTCACCTCAAAATTCTTGTACAAATATACAAGTTCTTCTTTGTCTTGAAAGACATCTTTGAATTGTTGTAGATATGTATTTCTTTTCTCTTTATCAACTTTTGGCATAAAGTTGTTGTTGAATGGTGGTGGTACTGCTTTGTATTTGTCTTCTTCCTTAACTTGGTTTAGAATTCCACAGATGTTTCCAATGGAGACCAAGTTCTTCAAGAATTCATTGTCAACTTGCAGTTTTGTGTTCAGTAACTTCTCTTCTATAATCATTTTCTTCAATCCATCAATCTTAGTGGTGAATCTTTTCTGAGCTCTGTAAATGTTTACACAGTCTTCCTCTAAACTTTTCATTCTTTCTTCACTTACCAATTCACTTGCCTCATATGCATTGATGATACTTTGTTTCTTAAAGCACTCACTTTCCAGCTTGCCTACTTTCATTTTCAGTTCATTGATAACTTCAGTTAAATCAATAGTAGGAGCAGAATGTACCTGAGATGATGATCCAGCTTCTTTCTCAATTATGGTCATGAATGCCACATTTTCCCTCTTGATATCATCTGCAATGTCTTCTTCATGGTTGCTCCAATCAAAATTTCCTTCATGTTATGTAGTCACTCCCACATTTCCTTGATTTCTTGGTTGATTTTGGTTGGCTGGAACAGTGTTGTTTGGAACATTTTGAACTGCTTGAAGGTTTTGATTGTTGTTCATGTGAAAACCTTGATTCTATTGCATACTTTGATTAAGATTATTCATTTGAGGCTGAAAGTTGTTGTACCACACTTGTGTGAATTATATTCTTTGCAACAAATGCATTATATGACTCAGTGAACATTGAAAGCAAGGCTTATGTATCACTGCTTTGACCATTTCCACCACTTGTGTGAGGAACATTCCCACTTGCCATAGAGGCAGAATCAGTATCATCAATCAGCTGCACATTGAATCTCTGCTAGTTTCCTTGATTGCTTATGCTAACACCAACAAATGATTTTGGAGTATCAGAATTGAGTTCAACAGGTTCTTCAATGATAGGAATCTGCTGCTGATTCTTGGTAGTCAGATTACCCATAGGTGCAATCAATGCATTTGAAACATTGAAGCAGGGTCTTTCCTCCTTAATCATTTCATTCTCTATCATCTCTATTTCTGCAGCTTGAAGAAAGCACACTACATCATCCACTTTTAGCTCATTGAAGTTGTGCTTTGTAAGGATGAACTTGCAGACAGTGTACCATTCCTTTGGCATAGAGTTGAGCAGCTTGGTATTGAGGTCAAAGTCAGTCATGACATAATCTGTGGTTCTGAGATCATTCACAATTCCCATAAACCTTTCCAGAATTGATTTCAACTTTTCTCCTTCTTTATACTAGAATATTTCTAGCTGTTGCTTCAATCTCTGCTTCTTGATGTTTTTGAGTTCAACATTTCCCTCAAACATTTCAAGTATTGCATCATACATTGCCTTGGCATTGGGATGATGTGCAACCTTGGTGAGTATTTCCCAAGACAGACCTAGCTTCAACATAGCTAAAGCCTTGTCATCAACCTTTCTCATTCTTTCTCATACAGCAGCAGTTGCAGCTGCATTTTCCCCTTCTGCAGCTTCTCCTTGTGGACCATTCTTGATGGAGTTCCACATATCAACATCATTATAGCAAACGGCTGCTTCAAACAAGACCTTCCATTTTGTGAAATTTTCCTGTCCATACAACCTAGGAATCTTGTTAGTAGAGACTTCTTGTTCCTCGTAACTAGACATTTTGTGAAAAACAAAAGTAATTTCTTTATAAAAACAGAGTTTCAAAAATATTCAGATCTGAAAACCAATAGTTCAGATCTGAGGTGTCTGATTCGATAAGAACAAGATTTAAATATAAAGATTAAAACTTTAAATAAAACAAGGAAGAGAAAACACCAAATGATTGTAGATCTGGAAGAAAAATGAAGAATAGAGCTGATGACGTCACTTTTCAATGTAACAGTGATCTGCTTACGTCATTCTTCTTCAATTCTTCAATCAGCAACAATCTTTCTAAAATAGCAGAAATCAGCTCTGATACCACTTGTCAGGTACCCGATTACAGCTGGATCTTACTTAATCATGTCATAACTCACACAGATTGATGTGTCGACAAGGGAGTTAATGACGGGTTGCTATATTTAGAAAGACTACTGTTTGTTAAAGGCGGAATCAATAACAAACATGACAGTTGCAATTAATAATCAGAGGTAGATAACACAAACAAGATTCACTCAAAAGATTTCCATTTATATAATTTTCATCATACAAAGTGGATAATCGATTTAGGGTTTCTTTTAGGAAAACGGCAGTAACTAAATAAATATTATCGTATTCAGCCGCCTATTTTTCCGTGTTGTGTCTCTCTCTCTCTCTCTCTCTCTCTGTATGTATCCTCAGGTGTGCCCTAATTATTCCTTTTATAGGCCTGACACCCTTGGACAGCTGTCATTCCTTCTAGAAACCCTAAATACAACGTACATAATCAAATTACATATTCAAAATAATCTAAGTGTAAAACAAGTCTTCCGGGTAGGCTTTGCATCAATCTTCATTTTCCGAGTACGCTGTCTACTCTGCCATCCTTCAGGACTTGGTAACATAGAAGTGTGCCCGGGATCAGTTTTCGGGTAGACTTTACTTGAAGAGTATTTTACCAAGTAAAACACTCACCGGGTAGACTTCAATCTTCTTGACTTTGCCAGACTTTGCCCGACAAACTCTTACGAGCAAACTTGTTCTTCAATGATCCATTTCAACTCTTTGCTATAAAATAAATTATTAGCAAAGTGTACTCGGGAGTACTGTTCTTTGCTTGAGTTGAACCTTGCCCGTTGTTACTTAGTGATATTTCATTCAATCATCAAGCATGTTCGGACCACTATTATTAATGAATACCTTTCCCGGTCTTCCAATCACTTGGCTTCATGGACTTGGTTAGCCAAAAGCTTACTCGGGAGTGAACTTTACTTGGCTATGAAGAACAGACTTGCTTGATAAAATGAACCTTGCCCGGATTTACATAAACTAGTGAACCTTGCCCGGTAATACACTAATTTGCAAACCCTGCTCGGATATCCACTAAAGAAGACTACTTGAAGATAACCTTGCCCGATAGACAAAATATCATACCCGGCTAAGTAAAAGCTTGCTCGATGTCTAAGGTGTGCCCGGATCGATACTTAGCGAACTCTGAGGAGGTTGAGAAGATTCCAATCTTCCATGTACTTCATTTTGGTCAAATCTTTGACTCAACAATCTTCCCCTTAGGTCAATTGTTTGACTCAACAAGCTAGGATGGTGAAATCGCCTATAGGAACTGCTGGAAATCGCCTCTATTCTTCAAAAACGGAGTTAGGATTCTTGAGAATGAAAAATAACATATAAACATAAATTTCCCGTCTACAACCCCCATCGCGATACGCGATGGGGTCTTCAATGGTCATCGTGTATCGCGATGAACCAGAAAGTCAAAGTTTATTTTAAACCCCATAGCGATATGCTATGGGTCTTCAAGCGAACCCATCGCTTACCTTTATGGGTGTTGGTGCATGATGTCAGTAGTTCAGTGTCTAGTGTCTGTAATCGAGTTTGTAATGTCTTGTATTTGATGTAAGCGAAGTTAGCTAACAAGTTCGCTGATATAGGCGAACTTGTTAGACAAGCGAAGTTAGGGACAACTTCGCCTGAACATGCCAGGCGAAGTTGTCGTGATATATATTGATTAGGTTACGGCTTAAACAAAAAGAAGTTTTATTATTAGAGTTTACGAGTCAGAGAGTCCTGTAATCAGTGATTGATATCACGTGTTTAAGGTTGCAATATAACGAGTATTTGTTTATTGTAACGTGTGTTCGATTGTGTTAACTCGTATCGTCTTCTACGCTCGTAACGTCTTACGTAGGGATTCCGTACCTACGTAGAACGAGATATCTCGTGTAGATCCGGCTGGGAACCTACAATTGGTATCAGAGCTTTTGCTCGATTGTGTGGTTCGGGATTATCACGCGGGTGTAGAAACCGTTCCGTTCGACTATTCGCGGGACGAGTTTTCTGAGTTTTTGTGTTATACTCACCTCCTACAATCATAAACAACCCATAACACCTTCACAGACCTCGTAAAATCCAGAAATCTAACCTGCATATTCATCGTGTTCATCAGGCGAAGTTGCCGTCACTGTTCGTAGGGTTTCAGCGAAGATATAAGGTTAAGCGAAGTTATCCACAACTTCGCCTACCTTCTCAAGTTCGCCTGTATCAGCGAAGTTACCCACAACTTCGCCTACTTCACAAGTTCGCCTACCTTAAGCGAAGTTATCTACAACTTCGCCAAATCAGGCGAATTTAAAAAGAAAGCGAAGTTCAGAATCAGCGAAGTTCAGACTTAAGCGAAGTTATCCACAACTTCGCCTACAGTACTGTTAAAAATAAAATTTTATTTTTCGGGTTTCTGTGTGTTTCGTGAAAGATGTCTTCAATCAACATTACGGAACTAGTTAAGATGGAAGTGGAAGCGGGTTCGGCTACAAAGGCACCGAATATGCTTAAGAAAACCGATTATGTAGCGTGGAAAGATCGTTTTGAACAATATGTCAAGTACCAAGATGCTAAGATGTGGGTATGCATACAAGATGGTTACATTCCACCTACTGCTGAGTATGAGGGTCGTGATCAGATAAAGAAATACAAAGAGATGGAAGAAGAAAAGAAGAAAATGTATGAGGCTGAAAGCAAAGCTCATGCTGCGATTACTATGGCTCTTCCACAAGAGATTCTACACACCTTCAGAAAGTATAAGACTGCTAGAGAGCTTGGGAAGCTCTTGAAAACCGTTTTGAGGGTAATGTGGGAATTCGTGCTTCAAAGATTAAACTACTTAAAACCCAATTCTCGGTCTTCAAGTACTTGAAGAATGAATCACTTGATGATATCATCACTAGATATTATCATCTGATGACCGAACTCAACAATTATTCAATTGCTTACAAAGAAGATGAAATTGTTGAAAAGCTTCTTGATGCTCTCCCACCGAAATGGGAGATGTACACTGTGTTGATGAGAGAAGACAAAGACTTTGCTGACTATGACCTGAAAACAGCAGTTAACAAGCTACGAACTTTTGAACTAAACATGGTTCGAAAAGAGACACCTACTGATCAAGTTCAAGATCCAGGAATGTATGGTGCAAAGGTTAATACAAGTTCAAGTTCAAAGTCTGATTCGTCTGCTTACTACTCAAAGGGAGAGTCGGGCGCTAACTCAACACATGAAGGTCATGTATCTCTCAACATGAATGGTGATATATGCTTTGTAGCTGGAGGATCAAATGCTTCTAACCCTCAAGCAACCAAGAGTAGTTTTACCCAAGTGTTTCGAACAAAAACTACTCAAGGATGCCGATGAGTGTTAAATCTGCTGAACAGCAGTTTGCTCTCTATGCATCCTTTATTGCTTCGTATGAAAATTACATTCAGGGTATGTAACGATTCCGGCAAATTCAGGTATACCCTAGCCGGTATATACTATTTATGTGTTATTTGATAATGAATATATGAATTATAATGCTTTTATACGAGTATGTATGATTCACATTACGGATTATACTCGATTATAACGTTAATCGTATTGGAAGTACGATTAACCGATTAACGGTTATTGAAGCCCGAACGAATCGGGGATACATTATAGACGAGATACATAATATTTAGTGATGTTTACGAAGTGTTAAAGCTTCGTGATAAGTGAATTAAAGCACAGAAAAAGAAATTTCGATTAATGGTACATCGGTACATTAAACGAAACCTTTAATACCAAACCAAGCAAGAGACGATCGAGCAAGCCGAAATAGATGCGCGATTATTAATAATATGATGTTCTAAGATAATAAATGCCAGGGTTTAAGTTTTTAAAGTTTTATAAATTGGTTTTATATAAATTTCATTTTTAAGCCGAAAAACGACCGTTTTAGCCTCGTTTTAAGCCGAATTAAACAATTAACCAAAAAACGAACTGAACCAGATTATCCAAAACGTTATCCGGATTACGAGAATCCAAATGTGTGGATAGAATTAGAGTTGTGGGTCCCACCCCACCCAACCATGTGTCCGATCGGATGGGGGGTCTTAACCCCTTATCCTTTCATTCTTTTTCTTTCACAAAACTTCAACAATCTTCATTCCCTCTCAACCCCAAGATCAAAAACCGAGAATTTTTAGCAAGAACAACGAGGTAAAGATCGTGTTATGCACGTGTTATCTTCGTTTCTTGGGTGTTCTTGCAAGAAAATGAGGTTTCCAAGTGAAAAAGGGTGAAAACCCGAGATGGAACCGATTCTTGCATGATCAAGTGATGTATACGAGTTATACAAGGGATCTTGGTCCAAGAAAGGAGTTAAACGAACCAAAAACGAATTTTTACGGTTAAATCTTTGTTTTTATATCATAACCGAAACCATGAAAGAAATGGCTTGATTGTGGGTGTAACTTGCTTGGTGTGGTGTTATTGTGCATGTAGGTGTTGTATCTAGTTGATAGCAAAGGCTAGAAAGCGAGATCCTTGCGATTTGAAGCTAGAAACACAAGGTAGTTCGGTTTTTGTGTGATGATTAAGTTTTGGACAGATTATGACTCGTTTAGAGTTAGGTCACGAAATTTTACAGAGGTGTTAGATATATGAAAATATGAGTTCTGTGAATTTTTGGTAATTTTTGGACAAAGCATGAATATTTGGTGAATTTAATGCTCGGTTTTGGCCAAAAATGGTGAAAAATAGTTAAATATCATGAAAAATTCTGAACAATTTCAGATAAGCTTTTTATAACATGTATAAGTCACACACAAAATTTGGGGTCAGTTGGAGAAGTCTAAGTAGGCTTTTCGGTTAAACGAGTTCTAGGGTTTTCTAGCTTGGTTTTAGTGAAAATGGCATGTAAAACGATATTTTGGTTCTGGAAAAATTACAGGGGACTATGTGGATGGCATGGGTCATCCAGGAAAAATTTGGGATTTTTCTAAGATCGTTTGGTATTTACGACATATTTAGTGTTTAAATGGTGTTTAAAAATAGATAAATAAATTTTAAATATAAAAATTAATTCTAGAAATATTTTTATTAAAATCCCCACTGTCAAAAAGTGATTTGTGCAAAATTTCAAGATCCGAGATTAAACGGATATTTATTTGTGCTAAAAAGAAGATAAAAACAAACTTTTAAAGCTTAAAACGCGTAAACCGGTAAAGTTCGCATAAGCGAACTGACTGGTGTATAAAAACCCTAAAAATGGACTATTTTCATATAACTAAGTTAAACAAGTAAAAATAAATCATCCGAAAATAATTCGGATGATTTGAGTAATTTTTGCCCGATTTAACAGTTTCCGATGCGCTAAAGACGGAAACGGGTCCCGCGGCCAAACGGGGCGACTAAACCGAGCTCTAATTTTATATCTTTACTTAAATTATCAGTCAACAACTATTTTCGGGTCGTGTATGACCAAACTCATTTTTGAAACGTAAAAACGGATAACCGTGCTAGGCACGCAAAACGGAAAAACGACTAGTAATAATTTTGACTAGTGAACTCTAAACGATATCACAATCTGAGTCCTGAAAAGTGTTTCTGGGTTTACATTGCCCCCGGAACGGGTACAGCACTGGGTTAACATTGTCCCCAGATGTACCGGTTATCACGATTAAAATTATATAAATAGTGAATGTATAGTAACGAATTTAGGGATCGGATTACAGATCCGGATTAATAGCTCACGTACTGTGATACCCAATTGCCTACGATAAGGTGAGTTTCACGAGCCCCTGTTTCTGAATTGTTTTTAAATATTTTCCCGGGGCGGAAAGCATGTTGTTATCAAAATGTTTAAGTACATACTGAACGCATGGATTTGCGTGGATTTATATATATTTTATTGTACGGGAATCGTACGGAAATGTACTAAGATGGTAATTGTCTGAGTTGCTAACATTCTAAGGCCCCGGAACACGAGTGATTAACTGAAAGCCGGTAGAGTGTGGATAGTACTATTGGTCTGACAAACCCAACTGGTCCGGCATGGATTTGCTGATGTTTCCCAGCCAGTTGCACATGTCTATTTTGTTGTTATATTTGCTATGTAATGTTAGACATAGCGGTTTGGGGCAGTTCCGTGGGCGGGGGATATGCCACGGGGGTTGTGTGTGATAGTCAGAGGTTTCACTTGTGGGCTCAGCATAATTACATCGCTAATATATTATTATGATAACGATTTATCACTGTTTACTTAAATTAGTGAAACTCACCAACTATTCGTAGTTGACCCGTTTTCTTTCCATGCTTTCTAGGTACTCCCAAACTGGAATAAGTGCTACATGCTTGATGATGCGTGTTTTTGTGGAAGCTTAATGATCATTTTGTATTAATTATGTTAATGTAATGCTGGTAAAACTTATGTGCTATCGCCTAGACGGTAACTAAACTCGGAACAATGTAATGTGATGTAAATTAATGTAGTGGTATTTTTTTATAAGCAATGCTGTTGATATCATATGTGTCTGTTGCATCCCGTTTACGTTTCCGCTGCGGTTACGGGGTGTTACAGAACTTGGTATCAGAGCCATTGGTTATAAAGAATTAGGATGTCTTTAAAAGATACCTAAAATATAACCAGTAGCTCAAGTATTATAGGATCTGAATATCAACTAATAATATATAGTGACGAGATCTGGATGAACTTGGATGGACAAGTGAGTTATTATGGTTCGGAACATAATCACAGACTTGTCCGCACGAGGGAATTCAGGGGAAGTCACGGGGAACATTAATAGGTAAAATCGGCAACATATGTGTAAGTATATGATAATATTTTTATGTGACAAGGTTGTATAAGTGTGTGTATATTAATTTAATGATGATTTACATTATGGAAGGAGCTATATGTTCGCTAACTTGTGTACAGGTAAGGATGTCGAGGTCTCGAAGTTTGTCCATGGAAGAGGACCCGGATGAGGCCAGTTCCGGGAACTCTAGGAGTTTACGCTTAGCTTCCAGCACTGAGCCTACTGAGACTAGCCATAGGAGTGCTAGCTTGTCCTCCCCTGCTAGGGTTGCCAGATCCCCCACCCCACCCGCACCACAGGTCACCCTTACCCCTCCCAGACCCGGTCCCCGCCTCACGGCGCGGATCAGTGCCCCTTATGTCCCACCTACCTTTACCCCACCCAGACCCCCTTACCACAGGGGCGGGTCCTCCCGCCTCCAGCCTGAGCCTGTGCCTCCACCCGTGTGGGGTACCCCTAGGACGGAGAGGGATGAGCGTCCCTCCTCCGAGGCTGCATGGCTTCGAGTGCTCCATGAGAAGGTGGTTGATCACACCGTCGCTTTGACGGTGGGTATTCAGAGGAGGAATCACTTGGCGGACTGCGTACTGGACAGCCAGTACGCGATTGGCCAGCTGAGGAGGGAGGGTGCATACTCCCAGTGGATGATTGACCGGATGGAGACACGGATCCGGGGTTTGATGGCGGTGTTAGTGGTGATGGTGGCAGTGATGGTGTGGTTGGTATACCACCATGTTTAGTCATGTTAGGATGGTAGTAGTCCGGGTCCACTTTTTGATACTCTGTGTAAGCAGTCAGTGGCGATGCTAACATAGAGTGAATCTTTGGTATTATAGTACAGCCACTAGCCCATAGGGGGTCTCTTTTTTTTTGAGAATATCATTGTAGATACTTTTGGTGTATCATTCAAGCACTGACCTATAGCGGGTTATGTCAAAATGATGTCGATGTAGGACCGATGTATGAAAACTTGATCTATGGGCTGATGTTTACGAAATGTGTACTGATGCTTATGTAATATATACTGATGTTTATTAATGAATGGAATATGTGTTGTGTATCGAGATTGGAAATTGTATTAATTATATGTATTTTCTAAATGTTGTGTAGAATGGCACCAAAACGATCAGCTCAAATGTCAGAAGTGGATGTGAGTCGTCTGATTGCTCGACAGTTAGAGGCGGCGATACCGGATATAGTATCGCGCATCGCCGCCAGTATTAACAATACGACCAATCCAGGCCCTGCGAGCAATCAAACGACCACCAATAATGATGGGGAACAAAATGTTAATCCTCCACCGAACGATAACCCGATTCCGAGTAATGACGCACCGCCTAGGGTGGTCGTTACAGACAGTAATGGCCCTATACCTAGTGTTGAAACGAACCGCACTGTACCGACTCCTGCAACAAGGGGATGTTCAATTAAAGATTTCATGTTGTGCAAGCCCCTAGAATTTAGCGGGTCAGAGGGACCAAATGGCTTGGTTAAGTGGATTGAGAAAATAGAGTCCGTTGTGAACATTAGCAACTGCCCTGAGGATTATGTTGTCAAGTATGCTACATGCACGTTCACGGACCATGCCTTGACATGGTGGAACACAATAGTGCAGACTCGCGGTCAGGCAGCGACAAACCGCATGACCTGGGCAGAACTCAAGGCCCTTGTGCTGGAACATTTCTGCCCGAAAAACGAACTGCAGAAGTTAGAAAATGAATTGTGGAACCTGGAGATGCAGGGGGCAGACCACTTGGGTTATACAAACTGATTTAATGAGTTGTCGCGATTGGTGCCATGGTTGGTCACCCCAGAGTCAAAGAGGGTTGAGCGTTACATATGGGGACTAACTCCAGTAGTAAGGAGTATAGTCAACGCTGGGGGACACAAGACGTTTGAGGGTGCGGTGACGCAAGCTGGTATCGTCACATACGATTTCGTGAGGAGTGGTCACTGAAAGTGGCAGGAGAGTCCGCTGGGGGAAAGCGAGGTACGTATGACAATAGGATCCAGGAGAAGCAACAAAATAAACGTGCTCGGCCCGCTGCCCAGAACTACGCCATGACTAGTTCAGGCGGAAGGCAGGAACCGCAGACAAGGACGCTTCCTAGGTGTGGGAAATGCGGTTACCAGCATGGTGGCGAGTGCAGGGGGGTAGTGTGCCACCGGTGTGGCAAGAGTGGACACTACGCACCGAATTGTAGGACTAACCTGAACAATCTGAATCGACAACCGCAACCTATCCGTGCGCAGCCATTTAGGACCCAACCAGCCCGACAACAAAACCCACAAGGAAACCAAGTGATGACCACTAGCCGTGCTTGCTTTGAATGCGGCAGCACAGACCACTTCAGGAGAAACTGCCCGAAGCTGAACCAGGGAGGAAATGGGAGGCAAACCATGGGTCAGGCATCATCGTCCAATCCGGCGAGAGGCCGAGCGTTTGTGATGGGGGCGAACGAAGCACGCCAGGACCCCAGCGTAGTGACAGGTACATTCCTCATCTCTGATCATTACGCTTCTGCATTATTTGATACGGGTGCCGATAGAAGTTTTGTCTCCGTTAAGTTCCTATCGATAGCAAACCTTCCGATTAGTGAACCCATAGAACCTTATACCGTAGAAGTCGCTAACGGTAAAACCATGATAGTTAATCAGATAGTTCAGAATTGCCCTTTTATTCTGAACGATCAATCCTTCCTGATTGACTTATTACCGGTAGAATTAGGTAGTTTCGACGTGATAGTGGGAATGGATTGGTTAGCACGTAACAAAGTCGAAATAAACTGTGAAAAGAAAATCGTCAAGATCCGGGGGTCGGATGACGAAGAGGTGTTAGTGCAAGGAGAGAAGTCGGGCACAATGATACCATTTATATCCCACCTCAAGGTGTTAAAATATATACGCCAGGGATGCGTGGCGTATCTAGCGAGCTTGACGACCACAGATTCTGAGGAGAAACGGGTGGATGATATCCCGGTGGTACGCGAATTTCCACAAGTTTTCCCAGAAGAACTTCCTGGACTACCGCCAACCCGACAGGTCGAATTCAGAATCGATTTAATACCTCAAGCTGGCCCTGTTGCTAAAGCACCCTACCGACTTGCACCGTCCGAGATGCAAGAATTATCCAATCAGTTGCAAGAATTGATGGATAAAGGATTTATACGTCCTAGTCATTCCCCGTGGGGTGCACCTGTACTATTCGTGAAAAAGAAGGACGGGAGCCTTAGAATGTGCATTGATTACAGGGGGCTGAACAAGTTAACAATCAAAAATAGGTACCCTCTTCCCCGAATTGATGACCTGTTTGACCAGCTGCAAGGTGCGAGCTATTTCTCAAAAATCGATCTTAGATCGGGTTACCATCAGGTTAGAATTCAGGAAGAAGATATCCCAAAAACCGCATTCCGGACTCGCTACGGCCATTACGAGTTCTTAGTTATGCCTTTCGGGCTAACAAATGCTCCGGCAGTGTTCATGGACCTCATGAATCGAATCTGTAAACCCTATCTCGACAAATTCGTCATCGTGTTTATTGACGATATTCTGATTTACTCGAAAAGTAAAGAAAAGCACGAGCAGCACTTAAGAATAATTTTAGAACTTCTGAATCAGGAGAAGTTGTATGCAAAATTCTCCAAGTGTAACTTCTGGTTGCAAGAAGTGCAATTCCTCGGTCACGTTGTAAACCATCAAGGAATATAAGTTGATCCGAGCAAGGTTGAAGCAATTAAGAATTGGCAAGCGCCTAAATCGCCAAAGGAAATCCGCCAATTCTTAGGCTTAGCTGGATATTATCGTCGATTTATAGAGAACTTTTCCAGCATCGCCCAACCTTTAACCCTCCTGACTCAAAAGGATCGAAAGTATGAATGGGGAGAAGAGCAGGAAACGGCGTTTCAAACGTTAAAGCAAAAATTGTGCCAAGCGCAGATTTTAAGTCTCCCCGATGGAGACGATGGTTTTGTCGCGTATTGTGACGCATCGCGTAGAGGGTTAGGATACGTGTTGATGCAGAATAATAAGGTTATAGCCTATGCTTCCCGACAGTTAAAAGTACACGAGAAAAATTACACTACTCATGACTTAGAACTGGGAGCGGTTATCTTCGCACTTAAAATCTGGAGACATTATCTCTACGGTACGAAGTGCACCATCTTCACCGATCATAAAAGTTTGCAACACATATTCGATCAGAAAGAACTGAATATGAGGCAACGAAGATGGGTCGAGTTGTTGAGCGATTATGACTGTGACATCCGTTATCACCCCGGCAAGGCTAACGTTGTAGCCGATGCCTTGAGTAGGAAGGATCGGGTTAAGCCATTGCGAGTGCGAGCGCTGGGGATGACAGTCCAATCGAACCTTTCGGACCTGATTCGAGTCGCTCAACGTGAGGCGTTGAAAGAGGAACAATTGGAAAAGGAGGGACTTTACGGCAATGAGGAGAATTTCGAACAGCGCGTGGACGAAATTCTCTATTTCAAAAATCGGGCTTGGATCCCGACCCTCCATGATCTTCGTGAATTAATCATGGACGAAGCGCATAGATCGAAATATTCCATACATCCGGGATCGGATAAGATGTACAAGGATGTGAAGGAGTTCTACTGGTGTCCGGGTATGAAAAAGGATATCGCAACGTATGTCGGTAAGTGTACGACTTGTGCGAGAGTTAAGGCGGAGCACCAGAAACCCTCGGGGATGTTACAACAACCGGAAATTCCCGAATGGAAGTGGGAGCAAATCACGATGGATTTTGTGACACATCTTCCTAAGACGTCCCGAGGACATGATGCAATTTGGGTAATCGTGGATCGATTAACCAAATCGGCACATTTTATCCCGATTAGAAATAATTATAACACTGAGAGACTTGCGCAGATTTATATAAATGAAATTGTGTCTCGTCATGGGATACCCATCTCAATCATCTCCGATCGTGATAGCCATTTCACCTCCAATCTTTGGCAAGCTGTGCAAGAAGCGCTGGGAACGCGCATTGATTTAAGCACAGCCTACCACCCTCAGACCGATGGTCAGTCTGAGCGGACCATCCAAACTCTGGAGGATTTGCTTCGTGCATGCGTACTGGATTTTAAGGGAAATTGGGATCAACATCTCCCACTCGTTGAATTTTCCTATAATAACAGTTACCATAGCAGTATAGAGGCAGCGCCTTACGAAGCTTTGTATGGTCGGAAGTGCCGATCACCACTCTGCTGGACTGAAGTGGGCGACACTCAGGTTATTAGATCAGACCTGGTCCAGGAGACGACCAGCAAAATCCTTGAAATTAGGAACAATCTGAAGGCCGCGCGGGATCGGCAGAAGAGTTATACCGATACCCGTAGAAAACCGTTGTCGTTTGAGAAAGGTGATAAAGTGTATTTGAAAGTATCACCTTGGAAGGGTGTAGTCAGATTTGGAAAGGCGGGGAAGTTAGCCCCGAGATATATTGGACCATTCAATATTACTGCAAAAATCGGTCCCGTAGCATACCGATTAGAACTACCCGATGAACTGAGTGCAGTTCACAACGTGTTTCACGTATCGAACTTGAAAAGATGTCTGGCGGATGAGACATCGGTGTTACCTCTAGAGGGTGTCCAAATAAGTGATAAGCTCAATTTCGTAGAGGAACCCATAGAAATAGTAGACGGGAAAATCAAGCAACTTAGACACAATAAGATTTCGTTGGTCAAAGTTAGATGGAATTCGCAACGAGGCCCAGAATATATATGGGAACGAAAGGACGAATTCCGGAAGAAATACCCCTATCTATTTCCTCAAAAGGAAGTAGTTGACGCGTAAAATTTCGAGGACGAAATTTCTTTTACGGGGGGAGAATGTAACGATTCCGGCAAATTCAGGTATACCCTAGCCGGTATATACTATTTATGTGTTATTTGATAATGAATATATGAATTATAATGCGTTTATACGAGTATGTATGATTCACATTACGGATTATACTCGATTATACCGTTAATCGTATTGGAAGTACGATTAACCGATTAACGGTTATTGAAGCCCGAACGAATCGGGGATACATTATAGACGAGATACATAATATTTAGTGATGTTTACGAAGTGTTAAAGCTTCGTGATAAGTGAATTAAAGCACAGAAAAAGAAATTTCGATTAATGGTACATCGGTACATTAAACGAAACCTTTAATACCAAACCAAGCAAGAGACGATCGAGCAAGCCGAAATAGATGCGCGATTATTAATAATATGATGTTCTAAGATAATAAATGCCAGGGTTTAAGTTTTTAAAGTTTTATAAATTGGTTTTATATAAATTTCATTTTTAAGCCGAAAAACGACCGTTTTAGCCTCGTTTTAAGCCGAATTAAACATTTAACCGAAAAACGAACTGAACGAGATTATCCAAAACGTTACCCGGATTACGAGAATCCAAATGTGTGGATAGAATTAGAGTTGTGGGTCCCACCCCACCCAACCATGTGTCCGATCGGATGGGGGGTCTTAACCCCTTATCCTTTCATTCTTTTTCTTTCACAAAACTTCAACAATCTTCATTCCCTCTCAACCCCAAGATCAAAAACCGAGAATTTTTAGCAAGAACAACGAGGTAAAGATCGTGTTATGCACGTGTTATCTTCGTTTCTTGGGTGTTCTTGCAAGAAAATGAGGTTTCCAAGTGAAAAATGGTGAAAACCGGAGATGGAACCGATTCTTGCACGATCAAGTGATGTATACGAGTTATACAAGGGATCTTGGTCCAAGAAAGGAGTTAAACGAACCAAAAACGAATTTTTACGGTTAAATCTTTGTTTTTATATCATAACCGAAACCATGAAAGAAATGGCTTGATTGTGGGTGTAACTTGCTTGGTGTGGTGTTATTGTGCTTGTAGGTGTTGTATCTAGTTGATAGCAAAGGCTAGAAAGCGAGATCCTTGCGATTTGAAGCTAGAAACACAAGGTAGTTCGGTTTTTGTGTGATGATTAAGTTTTAGACAGATTATGACTCGTTTAGAGTTAGGTCACGAAATTTTACAAAGGTGTTAGATATATGAAAATATGAGTTCTGTGAATTTTTGGTAATTGTTGGACAAAGCATGAATATTTGGTGAATTTAATGCTCGGTTTTGGCCAAAAATGGTGAAAAATAGTTAAATATCATGAAAAATTCTGAAAAATTTCAGATAAGCTTTCTATAACATGTATAAGTCACACAAAAAATTTGGGGTCAGTTGGAGAAGTCTAAGTAGGATTTTCGGTTAAACGAGTTCTAGGGTTTTCTAGCTCGGTTTTAGTGAAAATGGCATGTAAAACGAGATTTTGGTTCTGGAAAAATTACAGGGGACTATGTGGATGGCAGAGGTCATCCAGGAAAAATTTTGGATTTTTCTAAGATCGTTTGGTATTTACGACAAATTTAGTGTTTAAATGGTGTTTAAAAATAGATAAATAAATTGTAAATATAAAAATTAATTCTGGAAATATTTTTATTAAAATCCCCACTGTCAAAAAGTGATTTGTGCAAAATTTCAAGATCCGAGATTAAACGGATATTTATTTGTGCTAAAAAGAAGATAAAAACAAACTTTTAAAGCTTAAAACGCGTAAACCGGTAAAGTTCGCATAAGCGAGCTGACTGGTGTATAAAAACCCTAAAAATGGACTATTTTCATATTACTAAGTTAAACAAGTAAAAATAAATCATCCGAAAATAATTCGGATGATTTGAGTAATTTTTGCCCGATTTAACAGTTTTCGATGCGATAAAGACGGAAACGGGTCCCGCGGCCAAACGGGGCGACTAAACCGAGCTCTAATTTCATATCTTTACTTAAATTATCAGTCAACAACTATTTTCGGGTCGTGTGTGACCAAACTCATTTTTGAAACGTAAAAACGGATAACCGTGCTAGGCACGCAAAACGGAAAAACGACTAGTAATAATTTTTACTAGTAAACTCTAAACGATATTCCAATCTGAGTCCTGAAAAGTGTTTCTGGGTTAACATTGCCCCCGGAACGGGTACAGCACTGGGTTAACAGTGTCCCCAGATGTACCGGTTATCACGATTAAAATTATATAAATAGTGAATGTATAGTAACGAATTTAGGGATCGTATTACAGATCCGGATTAATAGCTCACGTACTGTGATACCCAATTGCCTACGATAAGGTGAGTTTCACGAGCCCCTGTTTCTGAATTGTTTTTAAATATTTTCCCGGGGTGGAAAGCATGTTGTTATCAAAATGTTTAAGTACGTACTGAACGCATGGATTTGCGTGGATTTATATATATTTTATTGTACGGGAATCGTACGGAAATGTACTAAGATGGTAATTGTCTGAGTTGCTAACATTCTAAGGCCCCGGAACACGAGTGATTAACTGAAAGCCGGTATAGTGTGGATAGTACTATTAGTCTGACAAACCCAACTGGTCTGGCATGGATTTGCTGATGTTTCCCAGCCAGTTGCACATGTCTATTTTGTTGTTATATATATTTGCTATGTAATGTTAGACATAGCGGTTTGGGGCAGTTCCGTGGGCGGTGGATATGCCACGGGGGTTGTGTGTGATAGTCAGAGGTTTCACTTGTGGGCTCAGCATAATTACATCGCTAATATATTATTATGATAACGATTTATCACTGTTTACTTAAATTAGTGAAACTCACCAACTATTCGTAGTTGACCCGTTTTCTTTCCATGCTTTCTAGGTACTCCCAAACTGGAATAAGTGCTACATACTTGATGATGCGTGTTTTTGTGGAAGCTTAGTGATCATTTTGTATTAATTATGTTAATGTAATGTTGGTAAAACTTATGTGCTATCGCCTAGACGGTAACTAAACTCGGAACAATGTAATGTGATGTAAATTAATGTAGTGGTATTTTTTTTTAAAGCAATGCTGTTGATATCAGATGTGTCTGTTGCATCCCGTTTACGTTTCCGCTGCGGTTACGGGGTGTTACAGGGTAAGATTGTTGATCCAGCAATATTGGAGGAAGACTATGATCAGATCGATGCTGGTGATCTGGAAGAGATGGATCTGCAGTGGCAGATGGCGATGATTGTGGGAAGGGTTAAGAGGTTTATGAAGAAGACAGGAAGGAAGTTTGTTGGTGAGAGACCGGGTTTTGACAAGTCAAAGGTGCGCTGTTACAACTGTCAACAGAATGGCCACTTTGCGAAGGAGTGCACGAATGAGAGAGTTGAACGTAGTCAGAACAGGTCGACACACCAGAATGGGGGTGGTAATGATAATAGGGCCATGATTTCCAGACAGAATGGGGAATATAACTGGAATCTGCATGTTGAAGAAGTGTTCGAACAGGCCAATATGGCGAACATCGAAACTGCAGATACTGAGGAAGTGACTGGCGAAAGTGAAGCTTACATGGCAGAGGATCAAAATGAAGCTTGTATGGCAGATGTGAAAGATCAGCTCACCGAGGTAAGTACTAAACTCCCTTGCACTAAGTGTGAAAATCTGTCTGAACAATTGACAACTATAACTGATCAGTATGTTAGTTTGGATGCTCAATTTAAAACCTTAAAAGAAGAACATCATTTCACTAAAGATAGAGAAAATAGTTATAAAGTAAAAATAAAAGCTAGTGGAAAAGATATTAGAAGTCTTAAAGCAAATCTAGCTGAAAAAAAAAAGTAATTGATCTGAGCTATGAAGTGTTAGAAGAAAAAACCAAACTAATAGCTGAAAGGGATAAACAGATAGCTGATCACCAGGTGAAAGTGGTGGAACTTAACAGGAAACTTGAGAAATTTAGAAATTCCACCGCTATACTTGATCACCTCGTTTGTGATCAAGGTTCCTCAGTTAAAAGGGGAGGAATTGGATATCATGAAGTTCCGCCACCGTACAATCATAATTACACTTATGATCCTAGTAATCAGAAATCTGTTGATGTTGATTATAGTCAGACAGTTCCGGTTAAGGTAACTAGTAAAGAACCAGTAGTTAGTAAAGGCGAAACAAGTAAGCCTGTTTCAAGTGTTAAAATTTCTGCTACTAGTCCTGTCTCATCAGACTCGGACAACTCATCAGAGTCGAGTGAGACAAAAGAAAAGGCAGTATTACCAAAAAGTGGAGAGAAAAATAAAACAACTGGAAAGAAATCTCCACTAAACCCGTATGTCCCACCATATGTGAGACAAACGGGCAGTAATGCAGCCTCAACATCTAAAACAACTGTTGAAAAGAAAGTTGAACACATGAGTTGTTTCAGATATAATCAATTAGGACACCTAATTGCTGATTGCCCTCTGAAGCGGAGATTCAGAGGTGTGAGACCTTCAAAAACTGAGAATAGAACTAATCACTATACTGGTAAAAATGAAAACTCTTCAAAGTTCATAAATTGGACTAATCCAGGTTTTCAAAGAAATCAACCTCAGTTTTTCCCCGTTAACAACCAAATCATGAGAAATAATTCATTTAATTCTAGAAGGTTTGGATGGCCTCATAGTCAATCTCCAAGAAGGTATCCTTTTAGGACTTACAGAAACTATTCTGATACTAACTCTGGACAGCCAAGGTACGGGATGTATCGACCCAAGACCAATAGGTCTTGGGTCCCCAGATTTTAATCATTTGCTTTAATCGTGCAGGAACAGTTGAACAGGGCTGCAAACAATCAATGGGTTGTGGATAGCGGCTGTTCCCGGCACATGACGGGTAACAAGAAATTGTTACACGATTAGAAACCTGTTCAGGGAGGAAGAGTGAGTTTCGCTGGAGAGAGCGGTGGTAGGATTACAGGAATTGGGACGGTGACTAACGGAAAGATGACGTTAGAGAAAGTAAATTTTGTTGAAGAACTGAAGCACAATCTGCTGAGTGTTTCGCAGATTTGTGACAAAGACTACACCGTGCATTTCACCAAGAATGAAGCGATCGTGCTACATCCTGGTTTCAAGATACCAGAGGATTGGATTGTTATGAAGGCTCCAAGAGAAAAGAATACGTATATAATGGACATGAGGTCGACTGAGATGACCACAGAAGAATCGTGTCTTCTGTCGAAAGCAACTGAATCGGAGTCCGAATTATGGCATAGGAGAATGGGGCATATTCATCTTCGAAAAATGAACTACCTTGTCAAGAATGGGCTTGTGCTGGGTGTTCCCTTGAAGAATTTCAACTTTGAAGATCAATGCTTATCGTGCAAAGAGGGAAAGCAACACAAGAAATCCCATCGCACCAAGAAGGTTAACTCAATTGTCAGTACCCTAGACTTACTTCAAATGGATCTCTTTGGTCCCGTGAATGCAAAAAGCCTACGAGGAACATCTTACTGCTTGGTGATCACTGATGATTTCTCTCGATACTCTTGGGTATATTTCCTGAAGTCAAAGGATGAAACGGTTCAGATGGTGATAAATTTG
The DNA here is from genome assembly GCF_021521415.1 of Bidens hawaiensis. Lineage (NCBI taxonomy): Eukaryota > Viridiplantae > Streptophyta > Magnoliopsida > Asterales > Asteraceae > Bidens > Bidens hawaiensis. The sequence goes on from NW_027491051.1 coordinate 2,214,463, forward strand.
ATTACCAAAGTTGAGAACATTATGGGAAAAAGAGTTAAATACACCAAGAGCGACAATGGGACTGAGTTCAAGAACTATCAGATGGAGCTCTTCTGCTTACAGAAAGGAATCGAACATCAGTTCAGCGCTCCGTATACTCCGCAACAAAATGGAGTGGCTGAGAGGAAGAACAAAACGTTAATTGAAGGAGCCAGAACCATGCTGGCTGATTCGAAACTTCCTGTGGTGTTCTGGGCTGAAGCTGTTGCAACAGCCTGTTATATCCTTAATCGAGTGTTAACCGTTAAAAGATTAAATAAAACATGTTATGAACTTATGCATGGGAGAAAGCCCAACTTGAGTGGTCTTGAACCATTCGGGTCCCCGTGTTCGATATTAAAGACAAATTCTAAATTTGGTGAAGTAGCCGACGAAGGAATCTTAGTCGGATACGTTGTTGGGACTCCTAACAGACGAGTCTTTAATACATCGACCAGCAAGGTTGAGGTGGTCTGTAACACTGATATCACAAGTTACAAATCACCAAAACCAAGCACGGGACCCGCTGGGGTTTTCGACTATGATAGACTTTTCAAATCTTTTAATATACCTTATTTGGATTGTGCAGAAGTAGATGAAAGAATTGCTTCGAAGATGATTTTTGATGAGGAAGACAATTATGTGCAAAGACCGAAGTTTGATGAATGTCAGCCTTCCTCATCAAATGCTGTCAATACCCCTGCTGCCTCTACTGAAGAGGAATTTTTCAATCCGTTTCACTCTCAACAACAATCACCCACTGATGAGCTACCTTCGAACCTGGAAGACAATCTAGATGTCAGTGTGGTTCCGACTATGAGAGTTCACAAAAATCACCCATTGGAGAATGTGATAGGTGATTTGTCCGACGGTGTACAAACTAGACAAAGCTTGAATGAACACACCTGTGTTTATACAAGCATTAAAGATTCAGGCATAATCAACGAATGCTTGTACACCTGCTTCATCAGCCAGATTGAACCAAAGAACTATCAAATGGCTCTCAAGGACAACTCGTGGGTCGAAGCCATGCAAGAAGAATTAGCCCAGTTTAAAAAGATGGAGGTATGGAACTTGGTTGCAAAACCAAAGAATGTGCATGCGATTGGCACAAAATGGGTCTTCAAATGCAAGAGAGATGAGAAAGGGATTATTATCAGGAATAAGGCGAGGCTGGTTGTAAAAGGTTTTAATCAGCAAGAGGGGATTGATTACAATGAGGTGTTTGCTCCTGTGGCAAGATTGGAGGCCATTCGTTTGTTTTTGGCATTTGCTGCACATAAGGAGATGAAGGTTTTTCAGTTGGATGTGAAGAGTGATTTCCTTAACGGTAAAATCGATGAGGTTGTGTACGTTGAGCAACCTCCGGGTTTTCCTGACCCAGACTTTCCCGATCAAGTATACAAGCTAAGTAAAGCACTGTATGGATTACATCAGGCACCTCGTGCCTGGTACTCAACGTTATCCGACTACTTGCTTGAGAATGGTTTTGAACGGGGAAAGATTGATAGCACTTTGTTCTTTAAGAGAAAAGGGAGCGACTTTCTACTGGTGCAAGTCTACGTGGACGACATCATCTTTGCTGCATCAAAAGTCGCCATGTGTCAGGAGTTTGAGGCCGTCATGAAGAAGAGATTTGAAATGAGTGCTATGGGTGAACTAACATTCTTTTTAGGACTGCAGGTTGATCAGAAGAAAGATGGGATGTTCATTCATCAGACTAAGTATGTCCATGATGTTCTCAAACGCTTCAAGATGGAGGACAGCACTCCATACGATACTCCAGTCTGCGTCAACCACAAATTGGGTGCTGATTCAGACAACGATGCAGACGTGGACCCAACTCAATATCGGGCAATAATAGGTTCTTTAATGTACTTAACTGCTTCTAGGCCTGATATAATGTTTGCTGTTTGTCTTTGTGCTCGCTTTCAGGAAAACCCAAAGGAATCTCACTTGAAGGGTGCGAAGAGGATTCTACGGTATCTCAAAGGCAAGCCTAAGCTGGGGTTGTGGTACACGAGAGGAGGAGACTTGGAGTTGGTCGCCTACACGGATTCTGATTATGGAGGGTGCAATCAGAGTCGGAAGTCAACTACAGGTGGTTGTCAGTTTCTTGGTGGCAGATTAGTGTCATGGCAATGCAAGAAGCAGACCTCAGTCGCGATTTCAACCTGTGAAGCAGAATACATGGCAGCATCTAACTGTTGCTCCCAGGTTCTTTGGATTCAACAACAGTTGCGCGATTACGGTCTGAATTTCACTCATACTCCTATTTGCATTGATAATACTGCTGCTATCTCAGTAACTAACAATCCCGTAAAACATAGTAAAACTAAACATATTGACATCCGTCATCATTTTATACGGGATTGTGCTGAGAAGAAACTGATTGTGCTCGAAAAGGTTGATACGCTAGATAATTTCGCTGACATGTTTACGAAAGCGTTTGACAAAACTAGATTTCAAAACCTTGTTGAGCTGAATGGATGATCAATCCCGAGTAACCCTGCTTTTTGTATTAGTATTAAAAAAAAAAAAAAAGTCACTATCGCTTAGAATTATGTCGGTTGCCTCAGTTTGAAGGACATGTCTTCGGATATGTTTGGTCCTCATTTCTACTTGTTGAATATAAGGATGGCCATTAACCAGATGACTGAAAGTGACCGGGGCGGTTTATGATGTGTTTTTATTCTTTCGCTGAAAATTAGTCGATCATACTTAGTTAGAAGGACACATACTTGTATGTGGTCGGTCCAGCTGATCCATTGGATCTTCGGGATAGCCGTTTACCTGAAAACTTCAATTTTATCGGGGCGATTGAAGTTAAAAATTTTTCCGGGAGATGAAATTATTTTTCAAGTCTACTACTTCGTAAGAAGTTCCTTTACCATGCTTAACAGAAAATTGATCCAACCTTGGAAAGTGATAGATATACTGATTCTGTGTGCTTAACTAGTGAAGTTATTAGGCCTAAAAGACTTTAGAACAGTCATTGTATGTCATGGTAGCTTTTTATGGTGCGTAAAAGTAGAAGTGATACTAACTAAATCTACTCGATTTTACGTGGAAACTTCTTAACAATTGTGCATGTCTCCATATATATCTTTCCGAATGATAGGCAGAAAAGCGATTACCCAGTCATACACGAGCCCGTGAGTGTTCTGATTCCCGTGAAGATAGCGTGTCAAGAAACTGCAGTGATCCAGATTCGGGACTTGCAGTAGTTTATCTGAAGTTTGTGTAAATACTTAAAAAAAAATTAGTTATTGAGACATTATAGAGTTCATAATGATAAGACTTGTCAATCAAGATGCAAGATAGAGAACGGAATTAAGAGTCCAAAGATCGAAGAGTTCCTATTATTTAATCAGACACTGCGGGTCGAGGTCAACTCGGGGTGACATGGGGAAAGCCAAATATGCTTTGAGAATAGATAGGAGGTATCATAATCTCTGAGTTGTTGCCCACTTAAGTTTTGAGCTTAATTGAACCTAACCCGTATCACAGAAACGATGAAAACCATTTTAAGTTAATTACCTGCTTACAACCTGTCTCTTTATGTCATAATAAAGCTGAACACGGATCTGTGTGACAGTCACGTAGTTAGTGTGATTCCTGTTCGGATCTTTTCTAAAACATGGTAGTCCCTATCGAGACTGAAATTTGATCCCGTGTACTTTAAATTTTAAAATTTTTCTACTTATGTAGTTGTATGATTTTATATCTGGTTACTTGGTCTTGATCGTATCATTTAACGCATTAAAGGTTGTTTTTAAAACTTAATTGCAAATTGTTCAAATTATAGGGGTTTGTTTTGAAAATTTTAATACCGGCGAAGTTGTCCATAACTTCGCCTGCATTAGGCGAAGTTATCCACAACTTCACCTGTAAAATTCTGACCCTATATAAAGAAGTTTTAAGGTCAAACTGGTCCATTATTTTCAAAACCCAGCGAACTTATCCAGCGAACTTAATCTCTAAACCCACAGCGAACTTATCGATCTTCATCTGTGTTCTTTTTTCAGTTATAATCTGAGTTATAGGTGTGTAGTGTTGATAGTATCACCTATTCGCTGTCCGTAACGTTAATCAAAGGTCGTTTCGACCCGATTCACGACCTCGTTTTTCCGAATCTTCAATAACCGATTTTCAAACGTGTTTTCACGTGGTAGTAATCAACCTAAACGTCCAAATCATCATAAAATCAAGTTTTACGGATCCGCAAGCTCAAAATTGACCAAATCAAGTCGTTCGATAAACCTAACTGATGCCGTTTCATATTCGGCGAAGTTACAGTTTAGGCGAAGTTGTCCGTAACTTCGCCTGAGGTTTAACTTCGCCTGATAATTATTTTTGAAACAGTTAATGAAGCGATGTTGTGGTTAGGCGAAGTTACCATTAACTTCGCCTGGACTTTTTTACTTTACAGTTAACAGACGAAGTTAAAGTTGAAGCGAAGTTGTTTCCCAACTTCGCCCCATCTTTAACTGTAACGATTCCGACGAAACCCGGTATACCCTAACCGGTAAACAATAGTTACGTCATATTTAATGTCGGGTACATGAGTTACCATAGTAATTATACGAGAATACATGGTTCACTGCATTGATTGTACGTGAATATATAATTCATCGTATTGAATATGCGATCAATCAATCGATAGTTATTGAAACCCGAACGAATCGAGGGTTCAATTATAGACGATATCTATAATATTTAGTGATTCTATGAAGCATTAATGCTTCGGGATATGTAAAGTACGGCACAGAAAAAAAATTTCGATTTAATGGTACGTCGGTACGTTAAACGAAACCTTTAATACCAAACCGAGCAAGAGACAATCGATCAAGCCGAAAAAGATGCGCAATTATTAATAACATGGTATTTTAAGTTAATAAATGTCATGGTTTAAGTTTTTAAAGTTTTTAAATCGGTTTTATATAAATTTCATTTTTAAGCCCGTTTTAGCCTCGTTTTAAGCCGAATAAAACATTTAACCAAAAAACGAACTGAACCAGATTATCCAAAACATTATCCGGATTTCGAGAATCCAAACTTGTGGCTAGAAATGAAGAGGTAGGTCCCACCCCACCCCTCCAAGAGGCTGATCGGACACCACCCCCACAAACCCACTTCATTTTCTTTTTTCTCATCAAACACTCCAACAATCTTCAACTCTCTCAAGATCATGCTCCAAAACCGAGAGTTCTAGCAAGAAAAACAAGGTAATGATCGAGTTATTCACGTGTTCATCTTCGTTTCTTGAGTTTGTTTGCAAGAAAATGAGGTTTCAAAGATGAAAACCGATTCTTGCATGATCAAGTGATGTATACGGGTTATACAAGGGATCTTGGTCCAAGAAAGGAGTTAAACAGACCAAAAACGGATTTTTACGGTTAAATCTTTGTTTTTAAAGCAATAACCGAAACTATAGTGTAAGAGGCTTGATCATGAGTGTAACTGGCTTGGTATTGTGGTATGTTGATTGTAGGCTCTGTATGTAGTGGTAGATAAGGCGGAAAGACGAGTTTGTAGCTTGTAGTGGCGGAAAACGAAAGGTATATTCGGTTATGTTCGGTGTATGTGTTTTGGGACATATTTTTGATGGTTTATAGTTGGGTCATGAAATTTTACAGGGATGTTCTACACATGAAAATAAGAGTTCTGTGAATATTTGGTAATTTTTGGACAAAGGATGAATATTTGGTGAATTTAATGCTCGGTTTTTGCTAAAAATGGTGAAAAATAGTTGAATATCATGAACAATTCTGGAAAATTGCAGATAAGCTTTTTATATCATGTATAAGTCACACACAAAATTTTAGGTCAGTTGGAGAAGTCTAAGTATGCTTTTCGGTTAAACGAGTTCTAGGGTTTTCTAGCTCGGTTTTAGTGAAAATGGCATGTAAAGGAAGATTTTGTTTCTGGAGAAATTACAGGGGACTATGTGGATGGCAGGGGACATCCAGGAAAAATTTGGGATTTTTCTAAGATCGTTTGGTATTTACGACATATTTAGTGTTTAAAGGGTATTTAAAAATAGATAAATAAATTTTAAATATAAAAATTAATTCTGGAAATATTTTTATAAAATTCCCCACTGTTAAAAAGTGATTGGTGCAAAATTTCAAGATCTGAGATTAAACGGATAATTATTTGTGCTAATTATCAAACTTTTAAAGTTAAAACGCGTAAACCGGTGAAGTTCGCTTAAGCGAGCTGACTGGTGTATAAAAACCCTAAAAATGAACTATTTTCATATAAATGAGTTAAACAAGTAAAAATAAATCATCCGAAAATAATTCGGATGATTTGAGTAATTTTTGTCCGATTTAACAGTTTCCGGTGCTCTAAAGACGGAAACGGGTCCCGCGGCCAATCGGGGCGTCTAAACCGAGCTCAAGTTTCACAACTCTAACTAAATTATCAGTCAACAACTATTTTCCGGTCGTGTGTGACCAAACTCATTTTTGAAACGTAAAAACGGATAACCGTGCTAGGCACGCAAAATGAGAAAAACGATTAATAATGATTTTGACCATTGAACTCTAAACGAAATCACAATCTGAGTCCGGAGAAGTGTTCTGGGTTAACATTGCCCCCGGAACGGGTACAGTACTGGGTTAACAGTGTCCCCAGATGTACCGATTAACGCGGTTAAAGTTATATTAATAATGAGTGTATAGTAACGATCGTAGGGATCATATTACAGATTGGACGTGTTAACTGATAATGATTGTTGTTACCTGCTTGCATGTGCTAAGGTGAGTTTTACGAGCCCCTTTTCCTGAATTGTTTTCAAATATTTTCCCGGGGAGGAAGCATGTTACTAATAAAATGTTTAAGTACATACTGAACGCATGGGTTTGCGTGTATTTATAAATATTTGATTATACGGGAATCGTACGGAATGGGTACAGTACTGGGTTAACAGTATCCCAGATGTCCCTAGAAGTGTTTCTGGGTTAACATTGTCCCCGAAATGAGTACTGTACTGGGTTAACAGTGTCCCCAGACAGAGGTTTCGCTTGTGGACTCAGCATAATTACATCGTGTTTCTGGGTTAACATTGCCCCCGGAATGAGTACGGTACTGGGTTAACAGTGTCCCCAGATAATATTATATTTTGATATGGATTTATCATGGTTTACTCAAATTGTGAAACTCACCAACTATTCGTAGTTGACCCGTTTTCTCACATGCTTTTCAGGTACAACTAAGATGAAGTGATTGCTTACGTGCTAAGTGCTTGATGTGTGTAAGATTTGCGTGCGGAATGTTAGGATACATTATAATAAATAGAATTATGTATCGTATTGTATGATGTGTGTATCACCTAGACGGTAATGAAATATGAGATATGTAATTTGAAGTATATTAATGTATTCAGTTTTCTTTATAAACAATGTGGTTGATATCAGAGGTGTCTGTTGCATCCCGTTTACATTTCCGCTGCGGTTGCGGGGTGTTACAGAACTTGGTATCAGAGCCATTGGTTATAAAGATTTAGGATGTCTTTAAAAGATACCTAAAATATAACCAGTAGCTCAAGTATTATAGGATCTGAATATCAACTAATAATTTACAGTGACGAGGTCTGGATGAACTTGGATGGACAAGTGAGTTATTATGGTCCGGAACATAATAACAGACTTGTCCGCACGAGGGAGTTCAGGGGAAGTCACGGGGTACATTAATAGGTAAAAATGACAACATATGTGTAAAGTATATAATATTATTTATACGTGCTAATGTGTATATATATATGTACATATCTTGTGGGTACATGTATTGAGAAATAGGACCCGGATAAGGAACCGGGGGATGAAATAATAAAAGTACTGAGGATGCTGAAAATTTCTAAAGCATCGGTTGATGATAAGTCTGACTTATCGGGCCATAATTATGATAGTACCAAGTTAGATCTCCCGTTTGATATTAACCAGAAATATCTAGTAACCGTCACTCCCAACCGAAATTGATAAATCCCTTACCCTACCAACACCGGTACCATATATCTTAATAACCCCCTACGTTCACCCGAACCGACGACCCTCACGTATGGACGGACCTGTACGTGAACCTATTCTTATTCCGTTAAAAAAAAATTGATAATAAATGAGCAGATAAAAATAATATATAGAAATGTATATATGTATTTCTCACTCTCAAACATATGAGTCATACAACCTCCAGATCGAGAATTACCGATTTTAGCGAACCTAGAACGCCTGAGGACATTGACTGAGCAAGTGTAGAGTTTCCCATAATAGTAATTGATAATATTTGAAGGCAACCCATGTTGCGCGATTACCTTGCACCTTGCAACTCCCTATGTTATCCTTACATCCGTTAGATGCCTATACCCATATATGCTCGAATAGAATGATTACCCATACACAAAGAGGTGTTGTAATCATTATAGCATAGTTGGTTGTTCGTTCGTAGGTGGTATACCGTGTATGCCGGATATACAAATAGACACGAATATAATAACTCCGTGGTACGTAATCGTTTGGTGCTCACGGTGAACATGTATCGGTTATGCTGATATGCAGAAGAATATTGAAATCAAGCATATTAAACATTGATCTTTGTTGAGAAAGATCTATATGTCAGATGGTGACAAGGGTTATGAATCATATTTAAACGTTAACCGACGTCAGGTTAAGTCCATATGTTATTATATTTGTGGGACATATATACTAGATGCCGGTATGTGTAATATATATGATAATATTTGGTGTGTATGTGTACCTGTTGTTATGATTGAGCTGATAACGAGTTATATGGTGAGATTAGTATTGATTACAGCGTACGGGATGAGTACGGCAGAATGACATAAAAAGAGTAGCTCCAATGATGGAGATTGATATGATTCAGTTGATTGCTCAAAGATAGCAGATGATGATACCGAATGTCGTATCACAGATCACTGCTAGTGTTGATGCAAATGTGATCGCAGAATTATAGATCGAGCAATCACATGATTATGAATATTTCAACTCTTAGTGTTATTACTAAGAGTGATAACGTTCCACTGAATACTATTATGACTACAAGTATTAGTTATAAACTAAACATGAATAGTAGTCGTAATGAACTAGATCCGGTATGAAGGATATGTTTGTTGGTTGTGTTAAGGAAATTATTAATAGTTACTGATGGTAAAGGGAAGAATAGATTAGCGAGTGGATAGAAAAGATCGAAATGGTTAATGGTATTGATATGAGTCTAGAACATTGTGTAGTGAAATATGCTACCGATATGTAGGTAGATTATGTTGTATCGTGATGGAACACGATGGTACAAAATTTTAGTTAGAAAATTTTTACTCAGATGATATGGTCAGAACTTAAAATTCTTGTGCCAGAGCACTTTTATTCGAGTAATTAAACTCAGAGATTGGAAACTGAGCTATGAAAGATAGAAATGTTGTGTGCTGATCACTTAGAACACGCTAATCGTTTGAAGGAATTGTCATGTCTGGTAACATGGCTAATTACTCCTGAAACTAAGCGAAGTGAGCGCTATATTGGGGACTAACTCCATCGATAAGGAGTATAGTCAACCCTGTAAAATATACAACCTTTGGAAGGGTTGTGTCACAAGCCAGCATTGATATATTTGACTTTATGGGAAGCGGAATGGAAGGACGTTAGGTGAGACGTCGAGTGTTAAAGAAGAGAAATGATAAAAGTATAGTGCAAAATAGACTTGTGAATAAGTAGGTATGCTCTACAACCCAGAATTATACTAAGACTAGTTCTGGTGTGAAAACATGAACCGCATGAAGGGTCCTCCCCTAAATGTGGAAAATATAGTTATCGGCAGAAAGAAGAATGTCGAGTGATAGTAGGCCACAGGTATGGTAAAGATGGACGTAATGCCCCAATTGTAGAACCAATTGAAGCCATGTGAACCGGCAACCCCAACCCATTCGTGTACAACCACTCTGAACCCAACAGCTTCAATAACAATCCATCCAAAGAAATCGAATTATGCCAAACAGTTGTACTTGCTATGAATGTGGCAGTACAGAACGTTTCAAGAGAAATTGCCCAAAGTTGAACCAAGGTGTAGGTGGAAGACGAGCCTCATGACAAGCATCAACCTCTGATCAAGTAAGGAGCCGAGCTTTTGTGAGTAATTCGAATAAAGCACATCATGATCCAAAGGTGGTATTAAGTATGTTGTAGTTTTAAATCAATAGGCACTAGTGATATTCTTACGGTCGTTGATAAAAGTTAGTTCCTGTTAATCTCCTATCATTTGGGAAGATACCGATTAGTGAAACTATAGAACCCTATACTGTAGAATCGCTAACGGTAAATCCCTAATGGTTAACTGAATTGTTCGGAATTGTCCTATTATTCTGAACGATTAACCTTTCCTTATTGACCTACGACCAGTAAAGTTAAGAAGTTTTGACGTAATAGTTAACATGGATTGGCTAACTCAACATGAAGCTGAAATCAAATATGAAAAGAAGATGATTAGAAGCTCTCCTTCGGATGATGAAGCGATTAGATACAGAGAAAAGTGTACGGTATTATGTTACCACTCTAATCTCATCTTGAGATGTTATAATAGTTACGACAAGAAGACGTGGTGTATTTAACAAACGCGATTGCCAAAGTATTTAAAAGAAAACATATAGAAGATGTTTCGGTGATACGTAAATATCCAGAAGTTTTCCCAGAAGAACTTCCTGGGTTACCGCCAACCCGACAGGTCGAATTCAGAATCGATTTAATACCTCAAGCTGGCCCTGTTGCTAAAGCATCTTACCGACTTGCATAAACTGAAATGCAAGAACTATTGGGTAAGGCTTTATACGACCTAATTAGTCACCATGGGGTGCACCAGTGTTATCTGGGAAATGAAGGACGGAAGTGTTAGGATATGTGTTGATTAGGGAGAATTGAATAAAGTGACGATCAAGAATAGGTATTCACTTCTTCGAAGTGAATGATCTGTTTAACCAACTGCAAGGGGCGATTTATTCTTAGAAAATCGATCTTAGATATAGTTATCACCAAATGAAAAATCCAAGAGGAGGACGTTACAACAACAGCGTTTCGGACTCGCTACGGCCATTATGAATTCTTAGTTATTCCTTTCGGGCTAACAAATGCGCCGGCAGCATTCATGGAACTCATGAACCGAGTCTGTAAACGTTATTTTGACAAATTGTCATAACATTCATTGATGATATTTTGATATATTCGCAACGTAAAGAAGAGCACGAACGACGGTTAAGGAAAAATGTGGAAGTGTTAAAGCAAGAGGAGTTGTACGCGAAGTTTTCGAAATGTGATTTTGAATAAAGAAGGCATAATCCCTTGGTCATGTTGTAAAGCAACAAGGATTTCACATAGATCCAAATAAGATAGAAACCATTAAAATTGTGCCAAGCGCCGATTTTAAGTCTCCCCGATGGAGACGATGGTTTTGTCGCGTATTGGGACGCATCGCGTAGATGGTTAGGATGCGTGTTGACGCAGAATAATAAGGTTATAGCCTATGCTTCCCGACAGTTAAAAGTACACGAGAAAAATTACACTACTCACGACTTAAAACTGGGAGCGGTTATCTTCGCACTTAAAATCTGGAGACATTATCTCTACGGTACGAAGTGCACCATCTTCACCGATCATAAAAGTTTACAGCACATATTCGATCAGAAAGAACTGATTATGAGGCAACGAAGATGGGTCGAGTTGTTAAGCGATTATGACTGTGACATCCGTTATCACCCCGGCAAGGCTAACGCCGTAGCCGATGCCTTGAGTAGGAAAGATCGGGTTAAGCCATTGCGAGTGCGAGTGCTGGGGATGATAGTCCAGTCGAACCTTTCGGACCTGATTCGAGTTGCTCAACGTGAGGCGTTGAAAGAGGAACAATTGGAAAAGGAGGAACTTTACGGCAATGAGAAGAATTTCGAACAACGCGTGGACGAAATTCTCTACTTCAAAAATTGGGTTTGGACCCCGACCCTCCATGACCTTCGTGAATTAATCATGGACGAAGCGCATAGATCGAAATATTCCATACATCCGGGATCGGATTAGTCTATTGATGATACGAACATCTAAAAGGATTTTGTTAATGACCGAGTGTGGAGAAAGATATGGTTACGTATGTTGGTGAAAATTTAGTTATGCAAGAGATAAGGCTGCATACCGAAAGCCCTTGGGAACGCCACAACGACAAAAAATTCGCCAATGATAGTGGGAATAAATTACAATGGGTTTCGGGACGCAAATCCCCAAGATATATCAAAGGCATGAAGTAAATTGGGTAATCGCGGATCGATTTACCAATCCTCGCATTTCATCCCAATCCATGTCGATTACCACAATGAATTCTCGCCCAAATTCATGTTGGTGAAATGGTATCTCGTCGTGGAGTACCATTTTCAATTATCTCAGATCGAAATAGTCATCCTACTCCCAATATTGGAAGGCGGGGAAGGAAGCATCGAGAGCTTGAAGCTTTCTATGGGTGAAGTAATTATTACCAATTTGTTAAATTGAAAACGGGCGTCACTCAAGCCATAAGATTTGAATTGATTCGAGAAACAACCAATAGGATTTATAATAATTAAGATATGTTGAAAGCAGCGCGAGATTGGCAAAGGATTTATGCCAACATTCAAAGGAAACCATTTTCGCTGGAAAGAGGTGACAAGGTATTTTTAAGGCATCACCTTAGAGAGGTGATATGAGGTTTGGCAAAACCGAAAATAGCCCCTAATATATTGGACCTCATGAGACTACCTCCATGATTGGTCATTTAGTTTATCGATTAAAGTACTCCAGGGGCTAAGTACTATACATAATGTTTTGCCATGTATACGGATTGAAAAGTGCCTAAGCGATGAGGCAACGAAAGTTCTAGTAATAGAGGTACTCATAGAAGACATGCTTGATATCATAACTAATTCCGTAGAGATAGTAGACGGGAAAACTAAACAGTTTGGACATACCAAGCTTTATTGATTAAGATTAAGTGGAATTCACAGCGAGGACTAGATTATACCTGGTAACGCGAGGGTGAATTCTGAAGGAAAAACCCCCCCACCTTTCTCTCTAAAGGGGATAGTGGGCGTGTAAAATTTCGAGGACGAAATTTCTTAACGGGGGAAGAATGTAACGATTCCGACGAAACCCGGTATACCCTAACCGGTAGACAATAGTTACGTCATATTTAATGTCGGGTACATGGGTTACCATAGTAATTATACGAGAATACATGGTTCACTGCATTGATTGTACGTGAATATATAATTCATCGTATTTAATATGCGATCAATCGATCGATAGTTATTGAAACCCGAACGAATCGAGGGTTCAATTATAGACGATATCTATAATATTTAGTGATTCTATGAAGCATTAATGCTTCGGGATAAGTAAAGTACGGCACATAAAAAGAATTTTCGATTTAATGGTACGTCGGTACGTTAAACGAAACCTTTAATACCAAACCGAGCAAGAGACAATCGATCAAGCCGAAAAAGATGCGCAATTATTAATAACATGGTATTTTAAGTTAATAAATGTCATGGTTTAAGTTTTTAAAGTTTTTAAATCGGTTTTATATAAATTTCATTTTTAAGCCGAAAAACGACCGTTTTAGCCTCGTTTTAAGCCGAATTAAACATTTAACCAAAAAACGAACTGAACCAGATTATCCAAAACATTATCCGGATTTCGAGAATCCAAACTTGTGGCTAGAAATGAAGAGGTGGGTCCCACCCCACCCCTCCAAGAGGCCGATCGGACACCACCCCCACAAACCCACTTCATTTTCTTTTTTCTCATCAAACACTCCAACAATCTTCAACTCTCTCAAGATCATGATCCAAAACCGAGAGTTCTAGCAAGAAAAACAAGGTAATGATCGAGTTATTCACGTGTTCATCTTCGTTTCTTGAGTTTGTTTGCAAGAAAATGAGGTTTCAAAGATGAAAACCGATTCTTGCATGATCAAGTGATGTATACGGGTTATACAAGGGATCTTGGTCCAAGAAAGGAGTTAAACGGACCAAAAACGGATTTTTACGGTTAAATCTTTGTTTTTAAAGCAATAACCGAAACTATAGTGTAAGAGGCTTGATCGTGAGTGTAACTTGCTTGGTATTGTGGTATGTTGATTGTAGGCTCTGTATGTAGTGGTAGATAAGGCGGAAAGACGAGTTTGTAGCTTGTAGTGGCGGAAAACGAAAGGTATATTCGGTTATGTTCGGTGTATGTGTTTTGGGACAGATTGTTGATGGTTTAGATTTGGGTCAAGAAATTTTACAGGGATGTTCTACACAAGAAAATAAGAGTTCTGTGAATTTTTGGTAGTTTTTGGACAAAGGATAAATATTTGGTGAATTTAATGCTCGGTTTTGGCTAAAAATGGTGAAAAATAGTTAAATATCATGAACAATTCTGGAAAATTTCAGATAAGCTTTTTATATCATTTATAAGTCACACACAAAATTTTAGGTCAGTTGGAGAAGACTAAGTATGCTTTTCGGTAAAACGAGTTCTAGGGTTTTCTAGCTCGGTTTTAGTGAAAATGGCATGTAAAGGAAGATTTTGGTTCTGGAGAAATTACAGGGGACTATGTGGATGGCAGGGGACATCCAGGAAAAATTTGGGATTTTTCTAAGATTGATTGGTATTTACGACATATTTAGTGTTTAAATGGTGTTTAAAAATAGATAAATAAATTTTAAATATAAAAATTAATTCTGGAAATATTTTTATTAAATTCCCCACTATCAAAAAGTGATTGGTACAAAATTTCAAGATCCGAAATTAAACGGATAATTATTTGTGCTAATTATCAAACTTTTAAAGTTAAAACGCGTAAACCGGTGAAGTTCGCTTAAGCGAGCTGACTAGTGTATAAAAACCCTAAAAATGAACTATTTTCATATAAATGAGTTAAACAAGTAAAAATAAATCATCCGAAAATAATTCGGATGATTTGAGTAATTTTTGTATGATTTAACAGTTTCCGGTGCACTAAAGACAGAAATGGGTCCCGCGGCCAATCGGGGCGTCTAAACCGAGCTCAAGTTTCACAACTCTAACTAAATTATCAGTCAACAACTATTTTCGGGTCGTGTGTTACCAAACTCATTTTTGAAATATAAAAACGGATAACCGTGGTAGGCACGCAAAACGAGAAAAACGATTAATAATGATTTTGACCATTGAACTCTAAACGAAATCACAATCTGAGTCCGGAGAAGTGTTCTGGGTTAACATTGCCCCCGGAACGGGTACATTACTGGGTTAACAGTGTCCCCAGATGTACCGGTTAACGCGGTTAAAGTTATATTAATAATGAGTGTATGGTAACGATCGTAGGGATCATATTACAGATTGGACGTGTTAACTGATAATGATTGTTGTTACCTGCTTGCATGTGCTAAGGTGAGTTTCACGAGCCCCTTTTTCAGAATTGTTTTCAAATATTTTCCCGGGGCGGAAGCATGTTACTAATTAAATGTTTAAGTACATACTGAACGCATGGTTTTGCGTGTATTTATAAATATTTGATTATACGGGAATCGTACGGAATGGGTACAGTACTGGGTTAACAGTGTCCCCAATGTCCCTAGAAGTGTTTCTGGGTTAACGTTGTCCCCGGAATGAGTACTGTACTGGGTTAACAGTGTCCCCAGACAGAGGTTTCGCTTGTGGGCTCAGCATAATTACATCGTGTTTCTGGGTTAACATTGCCCCCGGAATGAGTACGGTACTGGGTTAACAGTGTCCCCAGATAATATTATATTTTGATATGGATTTATCATGGTTTACTCAAATTGTGAAACTCACCAACTATTCGTAGTTGACCCGTTTTCTCACATGCTTTTCAGGTACAACTAAGATGAAGTGATTGCTTACGTGCTAAGTGCTTGATGTGTGTAAGATTTGCGTGCGGAATGTTAGGATACATTATAATAAATAGAATTATGTATCGTATTGTATGATGTGTGTATCACCTAGACGGTAATGAAATATGAGATAATGTAATTTGAAGTATATTAATGTATTCAGTTTTCTTTATAAACAATGTGGTTGATATCAGAGGTGTCTGTTGCATCCCGTTTACGTTTCCGCTGCGGTTGCTGGGTGTTACATTAACTTCGCCTATACTGAAAAGATCGCAACTTCGCTCATGGTAACAGGCGAACTTGTGATTTGCTTTGTCGCTTATCTAACTTAGTTTGTTTGGTGCAGATACGGCTGCTATAGGTGGTGCAGGCGGTGATGACGGTGGTGATAACCAGAGACAGTTCTTCCCGGGTCACAACATGTATATAACATTAGACCCGGAGGCGAGCGGAGTTGATGATTTCCGCGAAATCATCACATTCCTACTACGCTCGCGTATATTCCACGCGATTACGACAACTCTGCCGATATCCTTACCCAACATTGAGGATTTTTGGCAGACCGTGGAATATGATTGTAGGGTCGAGCCCCCGGTGATGCGAGCAACAGTCAACAATCACATTGTTCAGTTCTCATCTGAACAGATCCGGGCGGCTTTACGTTTTGGAGATGAGACGAGGGATGACCCGACAGACTTTGTATCTCCTTTCCGTGATGGAGCGTTTTTGAGGATGGGATACTCAGGTCCCTTGGGAGATACCCAGAGAAGGAAGGGATTTTTGCTTGACCAGTGGCGCTTTCTCATGCATGTCATGATTGTTTGCATGTCAGGGAGAAAGGCGGGCACTGATGGCATGGGCGCGACCATGCAGTCGGCAATGACTGCTCTGACTTATAATAAGCGTTACAGCTTTAGTCAGATGGTCTTCTACGAGATCGATCGACAAAGAAGAGCGGTGGCGCGTGAGAGATTTATCATGTATCCAAGATTTCTCCAAATGATCTTGAATCATGTTGCTCCAACGCTACCTCAGCGCCGACCAATCCGATACGTAGAAAGTGTGAGCAAAAGGATCTTTGCCCAATGCAGATCCTCCAGTGCGAGGAGCAAACCTGAGCTCCGTCCTCGGCATACTCCACTATTTGGGTACTTGATCAACCCGGGGTATGTGCCTGCTCGTGGGGACGAGCTTCGAGACCCGGCACCACAACAGGCAGGAGCACCTCAAGCTATACCTGCTGCTCCTGTTGTGTCACCGGAGGAGAACGTTGACCTTGACGCAGAGTTTGGCGGTCAAGGATTTTTTGACATGGAGAGGGTTGATCCAGAGTAGATTGTGCAAGTCTCTGTTGCACATGTTTCGGGTGTGAATGTTACTAGGGCAGCTACAACAGTGGCTGGCTAAGATTCTGCTGATGAAGTGGCCGAAGCAAGACGGATTTTGGTAACACATGAACGGACTCATGGGAAAAGGAAGAGAACTGATGATGATAGCGAGTCAGACTATGAAGAAGAAGTTCAACAGTTGATCCGGAGATCAAGAAGGGAACGGATAGGTGCAGGATCGGGAGCCGGTGAGAGCTCGAGGGTGATACGTTTCACCCCACCCGCACTGTCCGGTATGACAATGGTTCCCTCATCATTACAGGTTACAAGGCCAAGCGCCACGGACATTCCCGTGGTGGCTACCTCATCCTCATTTGGCCTCCCACTCACTTCATTTCAACTATCGGCTCCGGAGATTGTCTCGTTGCCACCTCCAACTCTTACTCCAACGGAGGTTGTGGCACATTTTATTGAGTCAACGGTTGTGGCCACTGCAGGGTTATCGGTGACGATACCACCTGCGGTTACGTCTACTTCTGAGGTCCCGGTTACATCGGAAATCCCTCCTCAGTACACTCAAGATATATCACATCTGAGGTTTGATTTCGATGCAACCTTATCAGACTCAGAACGAATAGCAGCACTTGAACGGGTCGTGGCAGAACAGTCAAGGATTAATCTTATCCAGACCCAGGCTATTCAACCCCTAGTTGCAGAGAATCAGATGCAGTCGTCCCTGCTGGTAGAACATGGAAAAATCATAGATTCTCTGAAGGAGTTCTTGGCATCTCAGGGGGAGACGAGTTGTAAAGGCGATTAGTTGAGGACCAAGAGGAGAAATGATCGAGACGATGATCCCAATGCATCGAAAGGTGCAGATGGTGAGTTGCCAAGAACTGTACAAGCTCTTGGGACTTCCACAACTCAGGGGGACTCGACAACTGCAGCTGGTGGTGATGATGTGGTGGTAGTGGAGGTTGAGGAGATGGATGATGACTTTATGTGTAATGATGATGTATTACCGAGTGATGAGATAGAGAAGATTGGTGAACAGATTGTGATTGATGATGAGATAGAAGAGGGAGAGATAGTAGAAGAGAATGTAGAGCATGAGATTCCAGAAGTCGATAACGCAGATATGAGTAAAGAGATGGGAAATGATGAGACTGAATGGGAAGAGCAGCCTAGATGGAAAGAAGGATATGCTCAGTGGTTCGTCAAAACGAAGAAACAAGCGGTCCCTACTATGTTTAAGAAGACTTACAACATTAGAGGCTATGCTGAAGCGAGAAAAGGGATTATTTGCTGGATATATGATGAGCAGTTGAGGCTCTTCGTGATTAAGAGATATGATGGTATTCAGTACTTCAAAAGAATGTTGAGATCGTTGAACACACTGCCAGAATGTGAAGTGAAAGACTTAGCCAGATTGGGATTGATAAATCGAAGTGATGATAATATGGCTAGGGTCATCGGGAAGATAGTATGGAAAGAGAGTATAAAGGAAAAGAAGTTCGAGCTGCTGAAACCACAGAAGGGTAAACTTATCAAAGATAAAGATAGAGGGTTGAGAGCAGATGGCAAGCCTTGGATGATTATGAAGTATAAACCGATCCGGTGTTTGAAAGAAGTGCCGATGAAACAAATGCCCAAGGATGTGCTCAAAGAGTTGAAGTGGTGGTATGTAGATTGTGAGACAGCTGAAGCAGTGATGGAAGACGAAGATGAACAAGAGCTGCTGAGAGTCTATGATCCGATGCATCTAGTGAACCTGTCTCTAGCTGATCTGCAGGTGCTGAATGAGAAGAAAATCTTTTATATTCCTGCTTGGAAAGACGAAGCGAGGAAATATCAAAGAGATGTGTCGGTATGTGTACGAGAAGGAGTGAATGCTTAAAGATGAAGATTCAAGATTGTTGAAGATTACAAGACACGTGCTTGAAGATAAAGAGATGAAGCTACTGCCAAGGGGGAGTCTGTTGGTGCATGATGTCAGTAGTTCAGTGTCTAGTGTCTGTAATCGAGTTTGTAATGTCTTGTATTTGATGTAAGCGAAGTTAGCTAACAAGTTCGCTGATATATGCGAACTTGTTAGACAAGCGAAGTTAGGGAAAACTTCGCCTGAACATGCCAGGCGAAGTTGTCGTGATATATATTGATTAGGTTACGGCTTAAACAAAAAGAAGTTTTATTATTAGAGTTTACGAGTCAGAGAGTCCTGTAATCAGTGATTGATATCACGTGTTTAAGGTTGCAATATAACGAGTATTTGTTTATTGTAACTTGTGTTCGATTGTGTTAACTCGTATCGTCTTCTACGCTCGTAACGTCTTACGTAGGGATTCTGCACCTACGTAGAACGAGATATCTCGTGTAGATCAGGCTGGGAACCTACAATGGGTCTTCATAGTGATCACATAGTTGTTTGCAATTTTGTTCAAAGTAATATTTTCTCGAGATTTGGAGTCCCCCGAACCATCATAAGTGATGGGGGATCTCATTTTAAGAATTTTAAATTCGGAAAATTGGTTAAACGATATGGTGTTGATCATAGGATTGCAACTCCTTACCTTCCACAAAAGAGTGGACAAGTTGAGGTTTCCAATAGGCAAATTAAACAAACTTTACAGAAAACAGTTCGGGCAGACCGAAAGGATTGGTCAACTAAGTTGACGGATGCCCTATGGTCCTACCTAACCGCTTATAAAACGGCAATTGGAACCACTCCTTATAGACGAGCGTATGGAAAGGATTGCCATTTACCGGTTGAATTGCACAAAGAGCGTTTTGGGCTACTAAACAGGTTAATATGGATAATGATGATGCAGGTAAGGAGAGAAAATTGGCTTTGTGCGAGATCGAGGAGTTGAGAGACGAGGCATACGATTGCGCGTCCGCTTACAAGGAAAAAATGAAGAAAGTTCATGATGCTAATATCCGGTTGAAGAATTTTGAAGTTGGTCAACGAGTGTGGTTATACAACACGAGGATGAAGCTCTTCCCGGGTAAGTTGAAAAGTAAGTGGACAGGCTCGTATTTGATTGTAAGGGTCGGAAATCATGGTCAGTACGAGATTGAAGATTTTGATGATCATTTGAGGCAAGCAGTAAATGGCTATGGACTGAAGCCATATTTGGAGCAAGTAGGGTATCGTATCACAAGGAGTATGTGGTCAATGCAATTCGTGTACAAATTTAATATTATGAAGTACTAGTGTTTAGTGTTGATCACACAAACAATTTTAGTAAATTTAGAGAACTAAGCAACGAACAAGTAAACGAGTTGTAAGAATTTAACAAAGCAAATCACACCCGGGAATTCAAGTAGGCAACCAACAGTTATCTCATGCAACCTAACAGATTAATTATTAACGATTAACTGAAAACTGATCAATCAGACAAAACCTTAGACATCAACAATTACTTTACACACGGCACTGGTTATCAAACAGTCCTTGCCAGTGTGACTCAGTTAAGGGCAATTGTATGTTTTATCGTATTCAATCTAACCAAACAGTTATATGACTAATTATCTAGCAACTGGTAACAGATCGTTCAGACCAACGTAAACCTAAACCGACCGAACACACAGAAATACCAAACATCAATAATCATATATCAATCATAAATAATAATACACAAGTGTTCTTAATCACATGAGAAAAACTGTAAAGGTTACAAACTATACATCCCGGGTGCGATTCTAGGAGATTAGCCGAGCCTAGACATCATCAAATCTTCGATACGGGTGATATGAATCATGCGGAGGGTCTTGGCACAAGCTATGATGGTTGAAATCGCCTCTTGGAACTGCTGGAATCGCCTTTGATTCGTAAAAACGGAGTTAGGGTTCTCCTTTAATGAAGAATGAGATATAACCTAAAATTTCCGTCTGCACCTCACTTCGCGGTACGCGACGGGGTCTTCAATAGTCATCGCGATTGACCAAAAAGTCAAAACTTATTTTATCACTCATCGCGGTACGCGATGGGTCCCTCAGCAAGCCCATCGCGTACCGCGATGGGTCCTAATACAGCAACCTTCTATAACTTTCATCGTTTTGCGTGTTGGACATCTCGGGTCTTCATTCCGTGTCACAACAGGTCCATATTGAGTACTTTAACGCATGTGACCTGCAATCTAATAATACACGTATGAAGTATCGATAGTTCTGGAATAAACAATTAAAACTAAACAATAAAACAACTAAAACATATACAAATTAACCGACCATCACATCCCCACACTTATCATTTGCTTGCCCTCAAGCAAAACTCTAAAGCAAACATCAACCTACATCATAGGTATGTAGATTATCGCTATTAATACTGGTAAGGTTTAAGGTCATACCCAGTTTCCCAGACTGACACTGTTTTTTGATTGACATCTCACAATTACGGTTAAATGCTATAATAAAACAACAGAGCCGCCCAGACAAGTGTACTTTGTTTCAGGTTAAAGAACACAAGTTCATACCCCTCGTAATATAACATCTCTCCTCTCGGTTTAATATCTGGACTAGCAAAAGATGTGCCAGTATCACTCTGCTCTCAGTATCACTCATAAGTACATATTCATCTATCAAGTTGCTTTGACACAAATACAAATCAAGAGGTCTTAAAAGGGTTGTAACGGGGCCAGGTGTAAGGGTATGGAAAGGAAATATTTAAGTAGCTCAAACGATCCGACCCGGCTTATTACAAAACATCTAAATAAACGAAACTACTATACAACTGACTGACTGATTATATACCTCTAAATACGCAAACTGACATACATATTGATTTCACGAAAAAAAATTTAAAACGAACTCAATGAAGTACTGAATACATAACTGAATATAAACAGATATATTTTTGGCTTTTTCCTTTTTTTAAGCACAATAACGTGATGCTTAATAATGGAACAAATACAAGAACAAAAACAATTACAATTACAAATAAACCGAGTAAGGCGGATCGTCTCGTAACATAATGTTGGGGGTTAAACAAACGAAAAATAAGTCCAAGAAATGTTTTCTAAGCGACTCAACCCCCCGCCCCTCACATTAACCATCCTCATATGTATAATGTATGGGGCCCCAACCCCCCAGTACCCACACTCATGCTCATCCAGACGAGGCTTAACCTAATTGTCTCTATCACTTTTGCATTTTGCCAACTACGATCCCGTAATCCATGAACATCAGTGAAAGCACTCAAATGACATGTGTGTACTATATATTATATGTGTATTATATATATTTGGGTCAACTCACACATGTACCGGAGGAATAGGGTTGACGATATTAAAATGTGTACCTGTCCCCATGACTCGTTATCCCCGCCTAAATGACCCTATTTTCAACTTCTCGTTACGAAAACATTTGTGAATAAGACTAATGAGAAGCTGACAAACCAACCATGACCAGAAACCTATGACTTGGCATTAATGGCAATAATTAACAGTTAACAACTTTGGTTTATGAACACTCTTCGAGGTACTATCGGGCTAAAAATTTTAAAATTTACCCCATCCCCACACTTGAGGTTTACATTGTCCTCAATGTAAGAATACTTAACATTGTCCTCAAAGTAAAAATAGTTAAAACGATTAATGAACATTAAAGGGACAGGGTTGAAATTGACTTTCTGAATATTAAGCAATTTTAAAACTTTAGGGCTCAAATGTGGCGATTCTACTAACAATTATACAATTACACTTTTAACGTTTAAAGTAATAAAAACAAAATAAATTATGAAACTGAAATCACCTGATATCAACGAGACTGGAGAAGGACCAGTCGGCTTGTGAACTCTCAGAAACACTCGTATACTCTCGTCTCATCCAATTACCAAACTGACAATCGAACCTGCAAAATCTCGAGATGTGTAGAAGCAAGCTTCTCACAAGTGTAAGACATAGGTCTTTTAAGAGTTATGAAAATGAGTATTTGTTAATTTTATTAAAACAATTACCGAGCCAAATTAAGTCGTTTCATAATAAATTCTGTTAAAGTAGTTAAAAACGTTAAAAGACCTAACTCACTTTCGTAGGAATCACGATTGCATTTAACGTATGCAACAAGCCTTGTAAACCCCCTGGTATCCCGGGAGGACGAGTGGGGTATCGTGAGGGTTTATAGTGAACTACACCCACAAAGTTCGATTACAACAAAATATACAAACAAAATTAAACACAGCAGCAATCAAAAGATATATATATATATAAACACCCAACCAGTTACCCAAACATGGTTCCCCAAAATATAATATAATATAATACAGACCATGATACTAATAAAAAAAAAATAAAGTGAAAAAGGGTAACCAAAAAGCTACTATGTTGGTGGATCATCAGCTGCCTCGTCCTGCGGATCCACAGGCTGCTCCTCTGTAACAGTCAGTGTGTCTGGGAGCGGTACCTGCAAAGCAGTAAATAATAATCGAAAGTAATCATCATAACGGGCCCGCTGTGCCACCTGCTCCTGCTGTATCTTCGACTGCCGTTGATATATCATCTGTAGTGTGACTGGCTGCTGCGGCTGGCGTGAAGACGATCCTGATGCCTGTCGGAGTGGATGTTGCCACTGAGATAGCATGATGTGTGGAGCCGGCCCACGCTGGCGACGTGTCGGAATACCTCTCTGTAGAGCAACTGCAGCCTCCGATCCCATTGGTGGTGGTGCATGTGGACCCTGACGGACCGGGACTAAAGTTAGTGGATCATGCTCCTCAACGATCCTGGCTCAACGGGCCTGCAGTTCGAAAACGCCTGTAGCTGGGCCACCGTAAAATATCTGGTCGGATAACGCTCAAATACACCAAGTCGCTCGATGATCCTCGTAATATAAGGCCCTAAGGGTAAGCGTATCGAGGATCCCTGTAGCCTACTACCCTGAGCGAATGGCGTGAGCAGGAGCATCGCCACATTGGCCGGTCCCTGGCCAATGATAGAATATAAGCACAGCAGATCTAAGTTGTTGCACTTCTCGTGGCCCGAATGTCGGCTGACGAGAGTACAAGCAACGATCCTGTGAATGTAGTGATGGACGGGTTCCCTAATAGATGACTCCACAATAGCACTAGAGTGGGGCCCGTCGACGATCTCCGCCCAATACTAGCCGAGCTGGGTCTCCGTGAGCCAGTGCTCACGGGGCGCCTGAGTATGTATCGTGTAACCACGTATACTCTGCAGGAAGTCAGACGCCTGAACCTCCTCGACCGTATAAAATCCAGTGGCCACAGCGAAATCTGAGATGGACATCTCATACAGCTACCGTCCCAGTGAGAATGATACCACGCGTGGCTCACTGAAGTCCGTGGGCGCAAAGTCAAAGGTCGAGTAAAACTCACATGTGAGCTCGACATACGGAATCGAGTCACACGCAAGCACAGCTGCCCACGGACCACGTACCTGGATGTCAATCTCCAAATCGCGTAGCAATGTCCAGTCAAACGAACGGTGGTGAAGTAGCTGCATCTGTCGAAACCGCTGAAATCTCTTATACTCATCTGATGTCAAATAGAATCGAAGAACCTGATGAGGTATATGTCCATCTCCCATAATATCCGCTGGCTCGATGCCAGCGACATTCTGCACCTCTTCATTATCATAGCGTATGACACGAGGCTCAGTCCTCTGCCTCTTTCGTCGTGAATACGCTGGTGCATCAGCCATATCTGCAAAATCAATCAAGCAAGTTAGATATGTCAACAGTCGATGTAGCGACGACCGTATAGCATTTCGGTCGCGGTCGTCCCACATAATAAAATAATATAAAAATATTAATAAAATATTAAAATAAAAATAAATAAAGATGAAAAATTCGGAGACACCCTGTGCGTATTTCTAGAAACCAGATTAACCTGCCCAAATGGAAATTGAGTACGGGAGGGTAATCAATTAACAATTCAAACTTATCAATATCAAACTATCAAGGCGTCCCCGAGACTCGATTAACAAAAACACAATCAAACGTGACTCGACACTTGACAAACCGACGCTAAAAACAAACGGACTCTAATAAACAAGGCAAAACACAAAACAAACCATTGACTCGAACTAGCTAACATACAAACTGACAACCTGTCTCGAATAACGTGTAAAGCAACACTGAACCTGTCGGTGACAACGAAAATGTGACAAATCGGGTTTATGAATAAAATATTAATAAATTAAGTTCAAGATAAACATTTTATAACGAACCGTCACTATTATTTATTTAAATAGAAAATAATGAATTTTTTTTAAACTGTTAATAACCCGTTTCGTCACACCGTCACGTTACAGTAACAACTAATAAACCGAACACGCTTTCCGATACACCCAACAAACCCAAAACCCATACTAGCAAACAACCTATCAAAGTGAGCTCAAATCAACCTGATAATATTCTAACAACCCAAATGACAAAACTCCACATAATTCCCACCCGCAACAACTCACATAATTTAACGAACAATGTCCTTTAAAATTCCGACGTAAAATAATAATATTGGATACGTACCTCACTGTCGAGTATAACCTAAATACAACGACTGGATGACGGAGCCGGAGTGATATCAACAGTTGACAGCCTATGGTAACAGGGGTGTAAGTGTTTGAACAGCAAACTGTTTTATTTCGTTTTAGGTTTTTAAAATGCGCAGAAAAATTATTAGAAATCAAGACTCTCGAGACTGCTAAATTAGGATGTTTCAAACAACTTTTATTTAGAAAGTTTTTACAAATTCGGACCCTAAATATGCCAAACCAGCCGTTTAAATCTGATGGTACGAATCTGCACACTATTTCTAAAATATTGGTTATGAATTCTTACAAATAAATTAAAAATGTGTAAAAATAATAGTTATAGTTGCATTTCAATGAAGTTTGTCATAGAATATGGTCTTGCACTTTTTCAGTTTGTTATGACAAGATATGACCCTTTCTTTGATGGTTAAATCTAATGTAAGAAGTAAAACATTGTTAGAAGCAATGCTTTAATGGTTTTGAAAATGATTTAGATAAAATAAAATTTTGGACTTTTTAGGATATGATGATATAACATTTATGAGTATATATGAATAATAATATTTGGGTCCTTTAAATAAAATATAATAAATTAAAACATAAAAAAATAAAGTTGTAAGAGCATTTCAAGTGTGACATTCGTGTAATCGATCATCTCCTTGTGTTATTTGTCTCATCCATCCTATACACCATGGTGTAGGGATTATGTGGATTCCTAGACATGACTTTGTTGTATCCATATGACCGTTTGATTAACTAGTATGCACAAGAATTAAAAAAGAAATATAAATAAGACGAAGAAGACTCAAATAATTAAAATCCTACCTTAGAAGAGAAAAAGAAAACGAAGAATACTCTTGAGCTTGTCAAAGGGTGGTGCAAAAATGAATGGAGTATTAGGCTTCTATTTAAACTAAAAGGATGAGGTTACTTTAATAATTCTTTAAATGATAAAATTGATTAGGGGAGTGATTTGTTGAGTGATTTAGGGAGGAGGTTTGACCATTTTAAAAGACTTAAAAATGGTAAGAAAAGATGTTACACTATTTTTGATGGGTGCACATGTTAGTCAAAAGTCTAGTGTAACATGCAATGTGTCGTAAGTGTCAATATAACAATAAACCCAAAACTTTATTGATTAAATAAGAATCCGAATTACATTGAAATTTAAAATTTAAAATAAAGCATGGACAACCAAAGGCTTTGAAATTAAGATTAATAGTGTGATTTTATAAAGAATTTCATAGGTTGTTTTTTTCATGTCTTTGATTAATAGTGTGATTTTAATAAGAATCTGCTAAAAAGGAGGCCCCTGTTAACTTTCTCACGGATCCTATTGAAGGGAGGTCTACTTTACGACCAGCTGATATTCTTGTGTTCGGGTGGGCAGGGGGAAACACGCCTGTGTGGATCTTACAGGAGTGTCTCCTCTTGTTGGGCTCAGGGACCGTGGGTTTGTTGTGGGTCAGGCTGAGTTGAAGGCTGAATCGGGCAAAGTTAGCTTGTTTAGATAATCAACATGTCTTTCTACCATTTGCCTTTGATACATTTGGTTTTCTGGCTCCAGAGGCTGTGAAATTTTTGAGTAGGGTTCAGCGCGTCGTACACGGAACCTCTTCAGCTTCTAGGTCCCAAAGCTTCGTTTTTAGCAGGATTGGCTTTGCTGTTCAAAAGGGGGTTGCGGCGCAGCTTGTTGCCCGTTTGCCTGCCACTTTATTGTAATCGTTTTATAGTAAATTATATAAAACTTCGATAAAAAAAAAAAAAAAAATTTATCAAAATACTATTCTGAACATAGCCAGCAGTGTTAATTGCCTCTGCCCAAAAATATAAAGGTAAGTCTGAGTCAGCAAGCATGGATTTAGCAGCTTCAATGAGTGCCCTGTTCTTTCTTTCTACTACTCCATTTTGTTGAGGCTGCCTTGGAATGCTGAATTGTCTGATAATGCTTTTTGAGATACAAAAAGTAATTAGCACTTAATACTTGAAGTCAGTTTCATTGTTACTTCTTAGGATTTACAGACAGATCAAATTGTTTCTTCACTTGTAAAGTGAAGTTCTTGATCTTTTCAGTTGTTTCATCCTTTGAGTGCAAGTAGAATGTCCAAGTGAATCTTGAATAATCATCTATAATCACAAGGAAATACCCTTTCTTGCCAGGACTTAGTATTCTAGCTGGTCCAAGAAGGTTCATGTGTAAGAGATTAAAACAAGCACTGGTTTTGGATTCTTCTATGGTTTTGTATGAAATATTATGTTGTTTGCCTTTCAAACATGCAACATAATTTTCAACGCAAACATATTCTTTGATAGGTAGACCTCTAAACATTTGTTTCTTGGTTAGGTTGTTAATTGTTTTCAAATTAACATGGCCTAATCTCTTGTGCCATAGATTTGTTTCTTTAATTAATGCTCTATTAGGTAAACGTGTTGCAATTGAGATTTTGTTATCCTTATATATGTCTAAAGCATACACACAGTAATATCAAATATTGGAAATGTTTCTTAAATAATTTGATATTGCACCTAAGGTAATTGTTACAGATCAAGACCCGACTGTCACACCCCAACCTAAGGCGGAAATGCCGGGGCATGAGCTGATTGCTCACAGCTCTCAAGGTACTATCATACAATAATTTAAAAATGACAATATCTATTAAATTTAATTAATTGTTCAAATAAATCAAATTTAAGTACATAATTCATATAAACAAGATAATTCAAAATCTAAATTTAACTAAGTCTTGATAATCTCTTCTCTAACATAGCAAGTCCTAAGTCCATCAATAATTCTTGGTAATCAGTTCACACGATGACCTGCATGTGCGTTTAAAATACAAATATTTTGTCAACACGAGGTTGAGTGAGTAAACATCAGTTAAGTGAGATATTAATAATATATATAAAATAAAACGCAAATTGTTCCTGTGAGATAACAATTATGCCATAGCATGTACACAATTCAAACAGATAATAAGGAAAGGGCTAAACCGTTGCCATATATCGGGCATTGGTTACCAAAAATGAGTTGTCGGTGAAACCATTATCATGCGATTGGACGCCGTCCACTACGAAGGTCGTATGATCATACTATTAAGATGGACCTCTCCGAATGCGGTAAAAATAAAGCAAGTAAGAAAATAGGAAGGTTAGGTATAAACTGATATACACACAAGGATAACTGTTGCTAATGTGGATAATAATAATAATAATAATAATAATAATAATAATAATAATAATAATAATAAGAAAGTACTATAAATACGCGTATGTCCCCAAAACGTTTAAAGTAAGTAAAAATGAAAGGGAGTGATTACTCACAATAGCAATATGCAAATGAATAAATACGTTAAGAATGGTAAGAGAATAAACGTCACGCTCGAGATGAATCAACGGGAAAACCCTAAGTAATAATAATAACGGAGAATACTAGGGATTAATAAATGAACTAATAAAGACTCAAGATACTAACGGGTATTTGCGAGTTTAAGATGATTTATTTAAAGTTTTATTCTATAAATATAATTTTATTAGTAAAAGTAAAATAAATTCTTTAACCTAAAAATATCAATGTTATAATAAATAATATGTATATAAGTATAAAAATACATTTGTTTAGAAAGTATTTGACCATTAATTATAATTTACTATACTATATAAAAATTCTTGTTTTAAATATTCATTTCAAATCAAAAACACATTAGAATTTATTTGTCAAAACCTTTATTAATTCATAACATATTTATATACATACACACAAACACACACACACACACACACACACACACACATATATATATATATATATATATATATATATATATATATATTTATATGTATATGTATATGTATATGTATAGTTTTAACAATAAGTATGGAAAACGACAATCTAAACGAGCCGGTTCGTTAAAATATTAAGTGGTTATTGATGTGCGTGCGCATATGGTATAAAATATGATAGATGGGATGCTTTTGCTTTTGCTTTTGCTTTTGCACAAGATCGTGTTTTAAATTTATAAGTGATTTCTACAAAGACTAAACACACACAAAATAGGCAAGTGTACCTATCGTATATGTAGAATAGTATTGGTAAGAACCAAGTACCGATCCGTGAACACAAATGTTTCTACTAATAAATCGTTTTTTTACTTTAATCGGAGGTTTTAATCATTTTGGGGTTAAATTTTAAACTTTTTATAAAATATAAATACTTATATATAATATATATATAGGTGACCAAGACGAGAGATTCTAAACGAGTAATTCAATTACGTGAAGGTTACCATCTAATATCAAGAATCCACTCCATTTTATGATTGATAATTATTATTCAAACATGTGGTAAACTTTCCGTAACAATATATGATAGATAGCTCCTTAAGCCTTAAGTGAGCATCTTTCGCACTAAGGAGGTAGCATGCGCATTTTAAATTCCACCATTTCCTAATGTCATGCCACGTCAATGATGTCAATTTAAGTTGGCAAGTAGTTTCGTAAAGTATAAAGATTAGGATTGACTTCGATTTCTCAAATACCAATTCTAACAACTTCGGGTGGTTGTAGTTTAGTCACACAACCTCCCCTTGGTTGATTTATGTAGGTTATAAATAATCATCAAGTAAAACAAAGCTTCTTCATAGATTTTAGATGATAAATGGAGTTTAGCTCATAATGAGCATGGTGATTAACATTAGGATGGATGATGATAACAAACACATGATTAAACTAGAACAATCTAACAAATGTAGATGAATCTTCCTTCTTAATGATGATTATGATTGGTTGATGATGATGGTTGATGGTGATAACCTCCAAGCCTTCAAACTCTTCACTAGATCTTCTATGTGAGTGTTAGTATGTGTTTATAAGAGAAAACCGGATAGAACTCTTTTCAAGACACACCAAATGAGTGCAACATGAGCCACTATTTATAGGCAATATGAAGTGAGAAGCACGGCCCCGTGCTTACGTAGGTACGCCCCCGTGCTTTTTAGTGACATGTGCTAATTCTTTTTGTCATTTCTGAAAGGTAAGCACGGCCCCTTGCTTACGTAGGCACGCCCCCGTGCTTTTTAGTGACATGTGCTAATTCTTTTTGTCGTTTCTGAAAGGTAAGCACGGCCCCGCGCTTCCAAAAGCACGGCCCCGTGTCCAGCTGTTCACTATTTTGTCTTTTCTTGTAGATGTTTTTGTCTTTTCTGAAAATTGACCAGAAGCACGGCCCCGTGTTTCCAAAAGCACAACCCCGTGTTTCCAAAAGCACAGCCCCATGTTTTCTGAAAGCACAACTCCATGTTTCCTGAAGCACAGCCCCATGTTTTGCTGTTTTCTTTGGTTTTTCTTTGGCTTTTCATTCGTTTTTTCGTTTGAGGCTTGGATTCACCTGAAAATACATTTTAACATGATATATAGTTATTTTAACTATATTATACGATAGAAGTTGCAGTTTTTATAGATTATTTGATGCTAAAAAGATGTATATTTATATATATATCAGTTATCCTTTATATATCAATTACAATATATGTTATTGAATAAACATAAATAAAATAAATAAGACAAAGTTTTCCAAAAAAAAAAATGGGTTGCGGGACTCGAACCCGCGTCCCTTCCATTCCACATGCACCAACCAATTTTGCATCAGCCAACTGGGCTGGTTTCTAACCCTGTTAGATAGAAACGCAAACTTATATACCCAGATACAAAATACCTTGTTCATACATAACCCTAGGATCATCAATCGATTTAGCCCTATTTGTTTTTGTTTAATTAACCAAGGGGTTATTGATATATGAATCAAGACGAGCATGTTGATGTAACTGATTACCTTAGATGATGATTATTGAGTGGTTAATTGATAACAACAGCGCCGGCCAATACACGATCACAACCAGGTACTTACAGCTGATGATAACCAATTTGTTATAGGGGTTAGATAAGCGATGCTCCTCTGATGATGTGGAAAAGTTTAATTGAATTTTAATGATTGTTATAATGTATATTAGTTTACGAGTACCGATGGTTCGTTATAATAAGAAATTCGAATCAATTTGATCGACATAACATAATAACGAGTCTCGGCAGGCCGATTAAGGAAGGAATAACATATACATTGATTCAATTTCCATGTTGGTGACTAGAATTGAGGTGAAAGATACGATCTGGGTAAATGGGTTTGCTATACGGGTTACAGATTTGGGTTTGGATAATGGGTAAATGGTTTAATTGATTATAATAAGCATAAACTGCATTTTAGCCCCTGAAGTATAAGGATGGGAACATAAAGAGATTAAAGTATAGTTTTAGGGTTAAAATTGGATATATTTAAAAGTTATTGTAACATCATGAAATTATGGGGTCAAAAGTGTAAAGTTTCAAGTAAAAGGACCAAAAGAAAATTTCTGATTTCTTGGCTGATCCCGATACGCGACGGTCTTAGAACCAATGTCATCGCATATCGCAATGGCGTTGTCTGACAATGATACATGTGTTCCGCCACGTGTCCACACGTGGCACAACGTCCGCCACGTGTCGCACACGTGGCAAGCCTACTGCTGACTCACGCTACCAACGTAGCGATACGCGATGGCTGATCAAGGGACCATCACGTATCGTGATGGTCCCCAGATTAGCCTATAAAAGGAGGCCTCCAGCCATCATTTCATCACACCAACTCTCACACACCTTTCTCTCTCTAGAAAATACTCTCTCACTACCTCGATAAGCGTGCCGATTTCCTCGTAATTCATGCCACTCACTGACGACGATATCTCGAAAAACATGTCACCAAGGAGACGACCCGACGACCCTCCTTGAAGTACGTGCCCATGAAATTTGAAGAACGGTGTGCCTCGATTTGCGTGCCAAGGGTGTGTTAATCAAGAAGCTCGAGAAACAAAGAGGTGTCGAAGTGCTCCACAAGTAACTAGGGTTTAATAAGCGAAACAATGTAGGCATATTGCCCGAATAAAATAATAATAAAATATTTAAGGCTTAAAACCCTAAGTCGAGGATATACTCGATACCTCAAAAATAAACAAAAGAAAACATAACAAAGAAATATGAAAAGAGAGATATAAAAGTAATGTGATTCTTTGTTATTAATATTGTTTAAGTTTATCTATATTACATATAAAAGATATAAGATGGGCAAAATTGTCATTTGCTAAATTTAAGACGCTTCTAAAGTTTAAGAAGAGACGCCGTTATATTTAATACACGTCCATTCTCAGGCGACTTTCCACCTGCTCTACGACACCCTTCAGAACTCCAGCCTCCTTCCAGTCGTTAATTCGCCAATTATACCACAACTCACGTTAAATTATACCTCAACCCACGTTAATCTATTCATATACATCAATTAAAACCCGCATTCAATTCAATCCTCCCCTTCAGATGAAACCGCCACCTTCAATTGAAATTACACATCCTCCAGTTATTCCAATTCGTGATGAATCCTTCAGTCTGTGAACATGACAGATGGTTGGAGGTTTTGCAGATTTGCTTTTTAATATTCCTCTCAATTATTTTAAGTGATTATAAGGTGTTCAGGTTTGCAATTTCACTCATCTGTGATTTTTTAGGGTTTGTAATTTTGGTACTTGTCAATTTTCTTTGTGAACAGACTTTATTATAATAATTGAACTTGAGTCCGATCCATGATTAACATATTTAAATATGATGAATTTCATTAATCAAACAATCACATTGTGCGTTTCTGTGATAAAACTTGGTTGTTTATTAGTTTACTGATCATTTTAAAGATTGGAACTTGAGATTTAAACAGCCAGTTTCTTGAATCCAAAATCACAAGTGCATGTGTGTGGAAACGGAGCAAAGCCAAAAAAAACACTAACAGAACAGCTTAGGAGCTGTTAAATAGAATCCAAGAGTTTGAAGTACAATATGCTCACATCAAACAGAAAATATCCAAACTCATACAGCAGCCAAAATCTGACCCTCAAAGGTCCACCTCGCCATTTCCACACCATTGAGCCATAGGCGATACGAGGCTGACAGAAAGTCAGTTTTGAATATAATCCGGTCAATGGGTTAGGATGTACATGTGTTTGATCACATATATCGGATTCACTTTTATTTAGTTTTTCCTCTTGTTCATGCAGTTTATAAATGCCATATGATTATTTGGTTAATGATGTTGGTAATTTCTTACTGCATTCAAATATGGAAGGACGTAAGTTGACAAGTCGGTCTATAAATATGGGGGATGGGTGGTGGCTTTGAATGTGTTATCAATAGAGAATTATAGTAACGAGTTTGTGAGTCGTTTTTCGATCTCTTAATAAAGTGTTTGTTGGTAATGTGCCTTGAAATGGGACTTATTGATGTAGGAACCGAGTTGCAGAAGACATTTATGGGCTTACAGCTGCTGAAGTATATGGGAAGACTCATGCCACACCCCGACTTACGGCCTAGGCGTGTGACCAATAGTTGGTACCTGTTTTGTAATTAAATCAGAGTTGCGGTTTTAGTTTTAGCGGAAGTCTTTAATAAAATATTATTATATTGAAAACTTATTAAAATCTCGGGTTTAAATACCCACTTGATATTTCAAATATATTTCTTTATAAAACATAACTCTTTTATAATATTTTCAAATAAAATATCTGAGCCATCAGATAGCATCTAATGACTATAACTTCAATCTTTTATTCCTTCTTGCTTGTCTGTTCTAACCTTTCTTGTTTCCCTGTAACATGGGTGAGAAAATACCTCAGCACAAAGCTGGTGAATAACGCTGACTCTAAAAATATCTTTTCAATACCTTTGTGAAACCAACAATAATACATTTGTGACAACTCATTAGGCACCCAACTAAATTGGGATCAAATTACCCTAAGTACCATGTACAATTAATTATATACACAATATCATTTCTCTGTACAGTCCCATAGACCTTCAGAGGCATGTTGATGATACGCATGGCCTCGGGGAAATGCTGAGTCACCATGTATGTTTGGATCCAGACACATGTATACTCTTAATCAGAGTGTCTGTTTCTTATTATTGTAATACAAAGTTTTAAGGATTCGTAAATCATATGCAAACATTCTAACTCAATATAAAAGGTTTGGGGCGTATTCACCTTTTCTGTTTATAATCAGTTTCTTTTACTGATTCCTGTTTTCTGATTCTTCTTCTTGTTTTGTTACCTCGGACCTATAGTACGAGAATAACATTTTGTATAAATAACTAGATCAACGATCTAGCTTTAGACCTTTAATCTATTTCATATAGCTTTAACCTTGATAAAAACATTTGTTTATTCAAAACATTTGGACCTTTAGTCCTTTTGTTTGTTTATCATTTTCATACTATGTTTCTTCTTCAAGAAGAAACATTAACTATATATTCTTTCTATATGAATATTATATTTCTTAATCATCAAGAAATACTATTTTAACTATAAACTTTGCTTAAGAAAAGTTATATAACTCTTAATCATAATCAAGGTTCGGCTATACTTCCGACTATGGTCTAAGCCATTTATAATAATACATAATAACTTAGGCAGAACCCCTACCTCGCATGGGTATTCAGAGTTAGATATTCCTAAGTTTATACGGGCTGCACTTCTACTCTATGCATGTCTATCGAGGCGTTCTTGATCAACCTTCCTTGGCACGCAAATCGAGACAACGTTTGGTCGCCGGGTCGTGCACGTATTTCGAGACGGAATGTCGGTTTTTGAGTGGCACGCACTTCGAGGAAACACCGGGTATTTGGCATGGATTACGATGTGATATTTGTCGGGTCGGTGGCACGCAAAACGATGTTCGGCACGCAAACCGAGGTAGAGAGAGTGAATCTAGAGAGAGAGTGGCTGTGGGTGTGTGTGAAATGAGCCGATCTCCCCCTATTTATAGCCAATTTTGGATCCCATCGCGGTACGCGATGGGTCCTACCTTTTCCGGCATCTTGTATCGCGATGCCTAGCTTTTTTAGGTTATGCCACGTGGCCTGACACGTCTGCCACGTGTCATGCCCTGCCGCCACGTGTGACCTGGGTGTGACACGTGTGTGATGCGTCATCACGGCCCATCGCGGTACGCGACGGCCGTCTCCTTGGACTCATCGTGTAGCACGATGGGTCCCTGTATATTATTTTTCATTTTCAGTCCTTCATCTTTTGTAGCTGGTCACTTCGGGTCTAATTCTCGTTGTCCAAAAATACTAAGGCGGCTCTTAAAGCGGCTCGCGGCGATGCGAGCGTGAGAAGTGCGCCATCAAAGCGCCACATTGCGCCCAACGCCCTTCTCCGTCGCCTTCGCCGTCGCCATCGCCATCGCCCTCTTCCTCGTCCTCTTCCTCGCCCGATCCCGTGAGCGTGCGCGTCGGGTGCTACGCACCCTCCGCTATGACCACTTGGTGCATGATATTGATAAAAGAATATTACTATGGAAAATCTCTTCCTTTTAAAGAGCTTCCATTTCTTTACTATTTTCCATGTGGGATGGGATTACATATTCCTTATTTATACCTAAGTGGAATGCTTCCACTTTCTTACATCTTCCAATGTGGGATGGAATTTTTTTCATGTAAGAATACTTAACTTTAGGAAATATTTTTATTTCCTTATTTTTCTTATATTTCCTTATTTGATATTTTTTTCATGACTTGTTTGGTATTATTTTTTTGATCCCCCAACTTTCCTAAGTTGTCAAATTTGGATCAAAATTTTGGGGATGTTACACGAAAGACGCTGTACTAGCAGATTATTTACTAGAACGGATGGTAAGTGGAGAGACATGGTCAGGGGTGTTTTCTGTGACATACAAGAAAGTAGAAACCCTTGTGATTATGTGTACGAATATACCCGTATCAACAAATGCATCAGAAGCCATCAATAGCCTCAAAGATATCAAATTTGGGATGATTATTGTTGTTGTATATAGATATATATACATATATTTGTATTTTTATGGATTTATTGAACTTAATTTGTTGAATGCTGACTTGTTTTCAGGCTTCAAAGGTTAAGTTGAAACTGCTGACAACAAATGATGAAGAGGATGCAGCTCAAATCGAAGAGAGCCCTCTGGATCACATTGGGGCATATCTATTTGCAGTATTCTAGGAGAATTTTACTGGTAAGAGAAGTGTGTGGGCGTGGAATGGAAATGAAAGAAAAGACGAATTTGTTGTAGCTAAACTCTGTCATTTTTGTTAGCAACGTTTATCTGTGAATCAAGAACTCGAACACAAACAAATGTTGGATAATAGGAGCTAAGCCTTAGAAAATAATAAGATGGAGCCTTCAGGGTTGTGGATAAATAGTGCGACATGAGCATCAAACTCGATTATGAGATCGTATGGGAAGACTTGATAACCAAACGAATAATTAGGCAAGGTATTTATCCTAGACATTTGGTTCAATTTGAAAATTTAATCTAATTTTAATGTTAGTTAGTTGTAGTTAGTTAAGGTATATTTTGGCATGTTCATGTGGGACTCTATATCATGGATTGTGGCATGGATTGATATTGCACCTCAAACTGCAGCTACAAGTGTTTGTGACGTTATGTGGGACCCACAAAATGCAAACGTTTATTTGTTTTATTTTATTTGTGTTGTGCAGCCTCAATGGATGGCTCCAGAAATTATTCATAACGAGCAAGAAGATGAAAAGTAAGATTTCTTCAATTGTCATTTTCTCATGAATACGAAATTAAGTTAGTTTGTTGTTTAGGTCAGACTATGGCGTTATGTTGTGGGAAATTGTCACTCAGAAGATTCCTTGGGTTGATCTTAACTCAATGCAGGTAAGTTGTAACACATAGTTTTTGAAGACCATACTTATTAATACATGCAAGTAATAGCGGCCGTGGGATTCATGAATATAAGACCAGAGGTACTGAAAGAACTTGACGACTTGACCCACTGTGGACTTCACTTATCGAAAGTTGTTGGGGCAGGTTGGTTTGTTTCACTAATAAATATGTTTTTAAGTTGACCTTTAATTGAATGCCTAAAATACCTTAAAC
The DNA here is from genome assembly GCF_021521415.1 of Bidens hawaiensis. Classification (NCBI taxonomy): domain Eukaryota; kingdom Viridiplantae; phylum Streptophyta; class Magnoliopsida; order Asterales; family Asteraceae; genus Bidens; species Bidens hawaiensis. Next base: position 2,252,213 of record NW_027491051.1, read on the forward strand.
TTTCTTTTCTTTTACATTCAGCGAGCCACAATCTCGACCTACATTCCAGGAAATACCACATAAACTAAAAGATTTGCAGAAGAAAGTATGTGGTCAAGCATTTACATAAAAACAGAACAGAAAGGTGTGTATGCTTCCCAAATAAATTCATCATGGCTCAAATCGGAATAAAATCACACCCATTCTCTTCAGGCAAGTTGGTGAGTATAACTAACTTATCGTCGGCCAGTATTGCTCACTTTCATTCAAATGTTATCAATTCTTGCTCTTTCTTGATAGAAACAAAGAAAGCAAATGCACACAAGTTCATTCAGAAACAACATAGTAGTATTGAAAACGGAAGTGATCATGCAATTTTGTTATATATTTAAAGGTGGTTACTTTATGTTTTACATCTAGAGTGGAACCAAAAGATTTTGGATTTGTCTCTCTGGTGAAATTTGTTTAGGGTGGACCAAGATTGTAAAGAAAGTATTGCATCAGTTAATAAAAATATTCAAATAATTAATTACTTTTGTAAGATATAACAAACTAACTTAACTTCTTTCTATGTTTATACACCAATCATAAAAATATGGGATGTTTGTTTTTATTTTATGAAATACTATTTCAACATTTTCAGTAAAACACACTACCAGTTTGCAACAATACAACTATACAAGTACATATCATATGTTCTCTCACAATAACATGGACCTTGGCTGATATTCTTCTTATGTCACACCCCGACTTAAGGCCTAGGAGTGTGACCACAAGTTGGTACCTGTTTTGTAAATGTATCAGATTTTTATGGGTTAATTTTAGCGGAAGACTTTGAGTTTGAATATAATATTAATTTACATTGAAAATTTACCCGGGAATTAAATACCCGAGTATTAGTTTACAAAATATAGGTTTCATATTACATGGATTTGTTTATCAAAAACGGAGCCAGCCTGTACGCGCTTTTATCTTCATTTAAGACTCCAATCCTTGTTACTACTACTTATGCATAATTACCTGCAATAGGTTGGAAAAATACGTCAGCTATATGCTGGTGAACACGTATGACTCAATAAAACATTTTGAATGATGATTACAATACAAATATAGTTTTCTCTACAACTCAGCGGAAGTATTTCTACTTCTGGTATATGTACCACTGCCCTACACACACAACGGTATTCTCCGAGCAACACGGCCCTGAACATAGAACTGGTTATGACCGTTTAAGCTCGCAGCTACCTCGCCTTTGATTGATTGACTGAGCTTTAACAGTTATGTTTGGATCCATACACATGCGTATTCGGTCTGAGTTGATTTTATTCCCTACTTTGTATTACAACATTTTAGAGATTGAATGATCTCATGTAGACATTGACTGACTCGTTAAGACAAACTCATGTTCGTCTCATTGAGTACAAATATGTTTTGACTGATTGAAAAGGTTAACGTATTCACCTATACCGTCGGTGTTGAAAACCTTGACTGATTGATTGATTGATTGTGAATGATACTTAACCTATACATGAATAGGTTCGTATGAATGTTTTTAATAATGATTAAGCTATGATTGTAAGCTTAACCTTGAAATCGTTTGTCTTTGATTGTAAATGAAAACACTTGGTTTTATGTGACGTTTGATATAGCATGCTTTGGCCTAATAGGTTCAACACGTTGGTAAGTTTCTCCAGGTAAGTAAACGGGTCCCTCGGTTGATTGGGATTTATACGAATTACTTGTCCTTAGGAAAGAAACTTACTACTAGTGATATCCCCCTTCCAGTTACTACATGCCCGTCAAAATATATCTTTTGTTTAACATTACTTAATCATGAAGTAACGTTTTATGAAAACTTGATTGTGAATGAATGTTTGTGAAATACGATCAAGGTTAAAGGCCATAGCCTCGATTGATAGTCTAAGCTATAATTCAAATAACTTAAACGTAATCCCTACCTTAACGCGGATACTTAGATTGTTAATAAGAAAAAGGCAGGGTCTTGATCTACTCGATTATATGATTGCTACTTGGTTATAACTTCGTTTCTTGCACGAACTTCGAGAAAATGGCATGTCGGCTTGTTACGGCAATGGGGCACGCCTTTGGAGGTTAAGTGTGTGTAAATGGAGGTGTGTTTCGGATGAATGGAGCTCATGCCCGTCACCCCCCTTTTATAGGCGAATTCAGGACCCCATCGCGGTATGCGAGGGGTTCCTCGAGACCCGTCGCGTACCGCGGCGCCGTAATTTTACGCCGCCTTACCAGATTGTGACACGTGGCCTGTCATATCGTGCCACGTGTTGACACGTGGTTGGACACGTGTCCAGTGACTCAGCTAAACCATCGCGCTACGCGATGGGTTAAGACTCACCCCGTCGCGTATCGCGATGAGTTCATATTTTTAGAATTTACATTTTTGGTCCTTATATTTTCTAAGTTAGTGTTTTAGGTTTAAATTGAAGAGGATAAAAGACGCGGTGTTACATCCTCCCCACCTTTTGAATAATCTAGTCCTTGAGATTTATTGGAATAGATAGGGATATTTCTTTTTCATTTCTGACTCGAGCTCCCACGTATACTTGTGTCCTCGTCTTGAATCCCACTTGACTTTTACAAGGTTGAGTCATTTGTGTTTGAGAAACTTGATCATGCTATCTTCTATTTGAATCGGCTTTTCTACAAACTTAAGCTTCTCGTTGATCTTGACATCGTTTAATGGCATTGCAAGGGTTTCGTCGGCTAAACACTTGCGAAGATTGGATACATGAAATACATCATGAATTCATTTCATTTCATCGGGTAATTCTAGTCGGTAAGCAACTGGTCCAATTCTTTAGAGTATCTTGAATGGTCCGACGAATCGTGGACTCAATTTTCCTTTCTTTCCAAATCTTACTACACCTTTCCAAGGCGATACTTTCAATAACAATTTGTCTCCTTCTTTAAATTCCAATGGCTTGCGGCGAACATCCGCATATCTTTTCTGTTTATCCCTTGTTGCCTTTAATCGTTCACGGATTTGTATAACTTGGTCAGTAGTTCTTTGAACAATTTCGGGTCCTGACAACTGACTATCTCCTGTCTCTGAACAACATACAGGTGTTCTACATTTACGCCCATACAAAGCTTCAAATGGCGGCATTTGGATACTCGTGTGATAACTATTATTATACGAGAATTCCATTAGGGCAAGGTGGGTATCCCAACTTCCTCCTAGATCAATAACATAGGCACGAAGCATATCTTCTAAGGTTTGAATCGTACGTTCACTTTGGCCATCAGTTTGGGGATGGTAAGCAGTACTTAAGTTTAATCGTGTCCCCATGGCTTTTTGAAAACTTGACCAAAAATTTGAAGTAAAACGACTATCTCTATCTGATATGATGGATAGCGGCACACCATGCAAGGATACTATGTTTTTGACATATAAGTGTTCTAACTTATCCATACTAAATGTTTCTTGTATTGGAATGAAATAAGCAGACTTGGTAAGTATATCTATAATAACCCAGATTGCATCATTTTGGCGAGAAGTTTTTGGTAACTTCATGATGAAATCCATAATAATCACATCCCATTTCCAGATTGGTATTTCAGGATGTTGTAACAATCCTAACGGCTTTTGATGTTCGGACTTTACTTTAGAACACGTCAGGCATTTAGCTACATATAAAGCAATGTCTTTCTTCATACCAATCCACCAATAATCATTCTTAAGATTGTGATACATCTTATCACTTCCTGGATGCATCATATATTTTGACTTGTGTGCTTCTTCTAAGATTTTATCTCTCAATTTTCCGACCATTGGTACCCAAATTCTTGTATCAAGTCTAAGTATTCCATCACTTCCTTTGACTAGTTGATCGATTGTACCATTTTCTTTTTCAAATTTTACATTCCCTTCTTCTAGTGCCAACTTCTGAGCTTCTTTGATCTGACTAGCTAAGTCAACTTTGAGTTCTAACCTAAGATCTCGAACTCTCTTTGGCTTTTCATGTTCTTTCCTACTTAAGGCGTCAGCCACAACGTTGGCTTTTCCTTCATTATATACGATCTCACAGTCATAGTCATTGAGTGTTTCCATCCAACGTCTTTGCCTCATGTTCAGTTCCTTTTGGTCGAATATATATTTCAAACTTTTGTGATCAGTGTATATCGTGAATTTTACACCATACAAGTAATGTCGCCATAACTTCAATGCGAAAACTATAGCACCTAATTCAAGGTCATGTGTGGTGTAATTCTTTTCATGAACTTTTAATTGTCTCGAAGCATAAGCAATTACTTTCTTTCCTTGCATCAAAACACATCCCATTCCAGTATGCGAAGCATCACAGTAAATGGTAAAGTTTTCTATTCCATCTGGCAAAGCCAGGATAGGTGCATTAGTTAACTTTTGTTTAAGTGTTTCGAATGCTTCATCTTGCTTCGGTCCCCATTTTCAAATTTAATTATCTTTCTTGTAAGTGATGTTAATGGGACAGCTATTCGGGAGAAGTCTTGAATGAATCGTCAGTAATATCTGGCTAAGCCTAGAAAACTTCGAACTTGAGTCGGTGTCTTGGGTTTCTCCCACTTGGTAATGGCCTCAATCTTTGTTGGGTCTACTTGAATCCCTTTTTCGTTTATAACGTGACCAAGAAATTTAACTTCGGACAACCAAAATTCGCACTTAGAGAATTTAGCGTACAATCTCTCGTTCCTTAGGGTTTCAAGTATGATCTTGAGATGAACTTGATGATCGTCTTTGGATTTCGAGTAAACAAGAATGTCATCTGTAAAGACAATAACAAACTTGTCCAAATAGGGCTTGCAAATCCGATTCATCATGTCCATAAAAGCTGCCGGAGCATTAGTGAGTCCAAAAGGCATAACGGTAAACTCATAATGTCCGTATTGGGTTCTAAATGCGGTTTTAGGTATATCTTCTTCCTGTACCTTCAACTGATGGTAACCCGATCTAAGATCAATCTTGGAAAAACAACCTGCTCCTTGGAGCTGATCAAACAAATCGTCAATTCTTGGTAGAGGATATTTGTTCTTGATTGTAACCTTATTTAGCTCTCGGTAGTCTATACACATCCTCATCAATCCGTACTTCTTCTTTACGAACAATATTGAAGCTCCCCACGGTGACGAACTTGGTCGTATGAATCCTTTCTCTAGAAGTTCATCTAACTGTTTCTTTAATTCTTTCATTTCTGTAGGTGCTAGACGGTAAGGAGATTTTGCTATCGGTGATGTTCCCGGTATAAGGTCGATCCTAAATTCTACTTCTCTGTCTGGCGGGGCTCCTGGTAACTCTTCAAGAAATGCATCTTGAAATTCGGGCACAATTGGTACTTCTTCCATTTTCTTTGGTTCAGGTTCCTTGGTTACATAGGCCATGAATGTGAGGCATCCCTTTAATCTTGGAAATGATTCCTACCTTTCCTCCTTCTTTATCTCCGGTTATACGAATGGTTTTGTTATTAGGTGTTCGAATGTCGATATCTCTATCATTACATAGAATACGGGCTTGATTAAATGATAACCAGTTCATACCTAATACTACATCGAAACCTGCTAATGTCATGGGTAACAATCGTACAGGTATGACGTGATTTGCTAACAAAATTGTGGCATTATTTAGGACTTTGGTTATTGTACTTATACTTTCATCAGCAGTTTCTACTTCATAATGTTTATCTAGTTTAACTAAGGGCTCATTTAATAGACTACAAAACTTATAATCTATAAAACTTTGATTCGCACCCGAGTCAAATAAAACTCTAGCATAAACATTATTTATAGGAAACGTACCGGTGATCACGTCCGGTGTATCGGCTGCCTTCTGGGTATCCAACATGAAGACACGAGCATTTCCTTTCTTGGCCTCGGTCTTGGTACCGCTGTCACCTGCACCTGTCGTATTTGTCATCAGCTTCTTCTTTGAACACTCATTGCTATAATGTCCCTTTTAACCACACATGAATCATCTACCGTTTTCCTTTTACAATCTGTCTCTGCATGACCTGGCTTCATACAGAAATTGCATGTCATGGTATTAGTTGATCGAAGACATCTACCGAAATGTCTCCTTCCACAAGATTTGCAAACGGGGCGACTATACACAAATCCCCCTTCTCTTTTCTTCTCTGTCTTTTTCATCTTTCCACCCACACTCACTTTTCCATCATCTTTCTTCTTCTCATCCCGATTTCTCAACATCCCATCCATCAAATATCCGGCCAACTCCATAGCAGATTCTGTCAAAGACGGCATATGTGAACGAACTAAGTCACGGATTTCGATTGGCAATCCGTATATGTATCGTGTCACTTTGTTGATTTCAGGAGTAACCAGATGTGGCACGATTCTACGATACTCAAGAAACTTGGTGTTATATTCCTTGAGATTGGTTCCCACAACTTTGTGGTTCCACAGCTTAGTCTGAATTTGATCCATTTCATTAATCGGATAGAATTTCTTTAATATCATGGCTTTAAACGTTTCCCAATCCAGGTTGTATAGATTATCTCTACCCTTGATTCCAATCAGGGTATTCCACCACTCCAATGCTTCCCCTTTGAACATCTGGGAAGTATATTGCACTTTCTCTTTTTTCAGTACACTTGCTTATTAACACGATCGATTCCATCTCCTCCAACCAGCGGAGGGTATTTATCACACCTTTATCCCCGTGAAATTCTTTGGGGTTATACACTTTAAACACCTTGAAATCACAACCTTCGTGTATTTTGAGTCTCTTTGTTTTCTCACGAAGGTCGTTTTCAGCAGTTGAACTTTCATCACTTGCTTCTTTCTTTCTTTCGGTTTCCTTCTTCTTAATTTCTTTCTTTTCCGATTCCTTTTTAGAATCTTTCTTTGATTCTCTTTTTGAAGTAGGATTCGCTTTGGCTTGCTCTTTTATTAGAATGTGAGGCGGTACGACTTTGATCATTTTTCAATATTTCATAGATTGGATTCACAGCTTCTTTTATTAAATCGCGGATACCAAGCACAAAATTTTGTGGTATGGCTTGTATATTTTCCGCGGTAGCTTTTTCTTACAAAATTTCTTCAATTGTCTTTCCTTTATTGTTTACTTGAGTTTCTTGATTACTGTTTGTTTTAGACATGCTGTTACATGAATAAAACATGATTCAGAAAAGACACACTCTATATTACATTATTTATTTTACAAGAAAAAGATTATAACAACTAACAACAGTGCAAAACAATGATTTCTAATCCTTAATGCATTTCTTAACAAGATTTTTCATCTTGTCACATTTCTTAACTATTTTCCTTCCCATTTTCTTCTTATCCACAACCTCATTTCTCAGCTCGTCCATCATCGAGTTTGGCGGGTTCAGATATCCCGTTGGTGCAGATGCAGCTGGGAAGAGATAAGCGTTTTCCCTTGGATAGAGATGCGGATTAGCAACGTATGCATGCATTTCTTCATCGGGGATATTGTTAGTATAAAATTCCTCGATGAGATTTGCCTCCTCTCAGATTTCTTTTGCTTGTTGGGAGATTGTAGGTCTCGGTCCTAAGTATGGAGGAAAATCAGGATTCTCGTTGTCCTCATTTTCTTCCTCTGGATCCTCCTCTTCTTCAGGATCCTCTTCCATTTCATAAGGATTCTTGATTGGTGTTTGGAATGATATCTTTTCATATGACATGTAACCCTCATCTTTGGTTTCCGACTTGGTTTTGCAGTGGTTGGTGGGATCTGGTATCGATAGTTTGGTGATGGAGATCCAAATTGCCATCGTCTTTGGTCAGAATGACAATTCATCCAACTTGATGATTCCGATTCGGTCTCCTGTTTGATCTTACTCTGTACTTCCTGTTCCTCTGAAGGATGGTATGTTGGAATATCGGATGAATAATACTGAGGAATGTTGTCGATGGTGTCGTCAGAAATTTCTATTGGCATTTGCTGACTCCTTGGGAGATACACGGGTTGGATCCCATATGGCATTACCGGATTGATTGGTTGATTGTGATTGAAAAAGCTAGTATAATAACTATTGCTACTCTCCATATCGGATGGTTCGTGATTGATTGTCGGTATTGATCAATGGCTACTCGGTGTCTACGACCAATGTACTTAGTATAAGACATCTGCACTTTAGTTAGATTAGGGATAGGAGGTTTACCAATCTTATCTTATCCCTACGAATAATAATAATTATTATAATGGTTAAAGCATAGGTACTAATGTTTAATACCTAATTCGCTGAAACCGATGGCTCTGATACCAACCTGTCACGCCCCGACTTAGGGCCTAGGAGTGTGACCACAATTTGGTACCTGTTTCGTAAATGTATCAGAGTTTATGGGTTAATTTTAACGGAAGACTTTGAGTTTGAATATAATATTAATTTACATTGAAAATTTACTCGGTAATTAAATACCCGAGTATTAGTTTACAAAATATAGGTTTTATATTACAAAGATTTTTTTATCAAAAACGGAGCCATCCTGTACGCGCTTTTATCTTCATTTAAGACTCCAATCCTTTTTACTACTACTTATGCTTAATTACCTGCAATAGGTTGGAAAAACACGTCAGCTATATGCTGGTGAACACGTATGACTCAATAAAACATTTTGAATGATGATTACAATACAAATATAGTTTTCTCTATAACTCAGCAAAAGTATTTCTACTTCTGGTATATGTACCACTGCCCTACAACCACAACGGTATTCTCCGAGCAACACGGCCCTGAACAGAGAACTGGTTATGACCGTTTAAGCTCGCAGCTACCTCGCCTTTGATTGATTGACTGAGCTTTAACAGTTATGTTTGGATCCATACACATGCGTATTCGGTCTGAGTTGATTTTATTCCCTACTTTGTATTACAACATTTTAGAGATTGAATGATCTCATGTAGACATTGACTGACTCGTTAAGACAAACTCATGTTCGTCTCATTGGTTCAAATATGTTTTGACTGATTGAAAAGGTTAACGCATTCACCTATACCGTCGGTGTTGAAAACCTTGACTGATTGATTGATTGATTGTGAATGATACTTAACCTATACATGAATAGGTTCGTATGAATGTTTTGAATAATGATTAAGCTATGATTGTAAGCTTAACCTTGAAATCGTTTGTCTTTGATTGTAAATGAAAACACTTGGTTTTATGTGACGTTTGATATAGCATGCTTTGGCCTAATAGGTTCAACACGTTGGTAAGTTTCTCCAGGTAAGTAAACGGGTCCCTCGGTTGATTGGGATTTATACGAATTACTTTTCCTTAGGAAAGAAACTTACTACTAGTGATATCCCCCTTCCAGTTACTACATGCCCGTCAAAATATATCTTTTGTTTAACATTACTTAATCATGAAGTAACGTTTTATGAAAACTTGATTGTGAATGAATGTTTGTGAAATACGATCAAGGTTAAAGGCCATAGCCTCGATTAATAGTCTAAGCTATAATTCAAATAACTTAAACGTAATCCCTACCTTAACGCGGATACTTAGATTGTTAATAAGAAAAAGGCAGGGTCTTGGTCTACTTGATTATATGATTGCTACTTGGTTATAACTTCGTTTCTTGCACGAACTTCGAGAAAATGGCATGTCGGCTTGTTACGGCAATGGGGCACGCCTTTGGAGGTTAAGTGTGTGTAAATGGAGGTGTGTTTCGGATGTATGGAGCTCATGCCCGTCACCCCCCTTTTATAGGCGAATTCCCCCATCGCGGTACGCGATGGGTTCCTCAAGACCCGTCGCGTACCGCGGCGCCGCAATTTTACGCCGCCTTACCAGATTGTGACACGTGGCCTGTCATATCGTGCCACGTGTTGACACGTGGTTGGACACGTGTCCAGTGACTCAGCTAAACCATCGCGCTACGCGATGGGTTAAGACTCACCCAGTCGCGTATCGCGATGAGTTCATATTTTTAGAATTTACATTTTTGGTCCTTATATTTTCTAAGTTAGTGTTTTAGGTTTAAATTGAAGAGGGTAAAAGACGCGGTGTTACATCTTATAATTTAAGAAAACACCATTTGTTATTTGTACCTTAGAAAAGTTAGTTGGTTCAGGTTCTACTAGGAAGAGAAAGTACAAGCACAATATAGAAATAGCATCGTTGAGATTCTCTTATGTATTGAATGTCCCCATTCCTAAGATTTAAGATTTTCCGACACATGCTTAGTCCTAAACCTTCCTCACCGCTCCACCGACTGCAATGAAACATGCCCTACCCGTTCGGGTGGAAGACCATTACCCGAGCACACCATCGTAAACAACAATATCATCCATCTTATTATTGTTAACTGCTTTCTAATAATATTATAATAATAAAACTAAAGAGTCTATAAAGGTAAGGACATCATACCTGAAGTCAATATGCACGTCAATCATTCCATCAAAAATCAGTTTCAAAATAGGCTGAACTTAAATTCCACCCAACTTTTGGGCGAGGGTACATGGTGAAGCATATTCAACAAAAAATTTGTCAAAACTTGTTGAACCCGTGTTTGATCAACAGATACGGTTAAAGTTTTGACTTCCTCGGAATATCACAGATCAGCTGTACACCTCCATCTCTTAAAGCGAACATCACTTGGCTGCCTACAGCATCGATTACGCTCCTGAGAACAAAATCGTGTCTTTCAAGCTCCAAATGACTGTCATTCAAACTCAAAAGTTAGTAATTGCTTTATGACCAATTTCATAACAATCAGAAACACAAAAAAAAAATAAAAAAAAAATAACCCTTGTTGAGTATTCTCTATATCAACATCTTTCATATAGATGCTTTAATTTAAAATTAGTTGTTATCCCAAGTCTTTATCTATTTTCTATTTTTAAATGTTTACCATGGTGGCATGAAATTGTTTTCACACAATTCCTGATAAATTAGGGATTTTAACTCATATGCCAATAATATTACTCTTTTGCTATTTGTAGATTTTTGGTTTCTATTCATATACACAAATAATGTACATATATAATGAAACCGTCAACTTTAAACCGACTAATCATATACAGTTGGCGTACGAGCCAATAATGGATGGAATCAGCGTACTTGACGTCATACACTCATCCGCACAATACAAACTACAATGGCTATTTTTCAATGGAAGGAATAAAAAGTTTAAAACTAACAATGAATTGACTGACAATACACAACCAAGTTAAATCTAACATCAGTTTCAACACCCGATCCACTCACCCGTTTTAAACGTCATACACTTATGCCCTGTTCAAACTTAAATAGTTAGATCAAACTTTAATCAAAATCCTTTCGTTTCTTATTCAACTATATTAATCATTTGTTCATTTACACGGCCTAAGAGTCTAATCAAGCCCGATCAAATGTCCATCGCGCCCCCGCCGCAACGCGCGGGCACTTTTACTAGTTATTATTATTCTTAAATAATAAGTAAAGTATACGTTTCTTCTTCTAGAAGAAACGTAGTGTTTAAGAAAATTAAACAAGTAAAACTAGAGGTTTAACTTGTAAAAGAAAGAAAAGTATATTTAAACTTAAGGTTTAAAAAGAAAATATAATCGAGGTAAAGATTATATAAAAGAGACTAAAGGTCTTAAGCCAGATTAAAGATTTGGTATTAACAAAAGGTTATACTCGTACTGTAGGTCCGAGATAACAATGAAGAACCGATCAGTGTATTGAAACTGATCTTTTCAAAGAAAGGTGAATACGCCCAACTTTATAAACTTGTTTAATCGAGTCAAATAAATGAATTATATGAGATTACGTATCTCTAAAACATTATAAACAAAAGTAATCGCTAGCCCTCAGGCTGTCGTGTACGTTTGTTTGGATCCTTACATATGTGGTAAGTCGGTGAGCACACCGCACCACGCCTAGTTATTAGCCTCCGCCACGATGGGCCGGACCTAAGTTACGTCCAAGTGAGGGTAATCATGTGTAAACTGATGATACCTAAGTTATATCGAACGCTGCGGTGTTTGCTAAGTGGTTTGTGTAGAGCTTTATTTATAATTATTTTTTGTTTTAAAACTTGATTATTCCTAAGCCACGATGGGCCGGACCTAAGTTATGTCTCGAGGGGTAATCAAGTAAAGAAAATATTTTATGCGTCAGCATATTCACCAGCATCTGTTGCTGGCGTATTTTCAAACATTTTTACAGGTAACGTAGGATAGCCGCTCTTGAAGAATCGAAGTTGATGGTAGATGATCTGATTGCTCAATCCTTTTGTTAAACATTAAAATTATGTAATGGTGGTTTGATATAAACAAGTAACCTTTTGTAAAACATTAAAGGGTATTTTATAATCCCGTCTTTTGATTTGTAAATATAATATTATAATCCACGCCAAGGTTTGAAAAGTTGCTAAGCGCTCCCAGGGCGGTCGACTAAGGAGTTGCGAATACTCGGTCTAGGCGGGGTGTACTCGGAGAGTACTCGGACATGGTATTTTATAATGAAATTCATTTTTCAAAGAGTATATATATGTCAAATATCAAAAGTTTACTTAATTATCTTCAAAACACACATGAAAAATACAAAAACAATCAATAAAACATACATATTATTTCAATAACATGTCTCAGCTGATGAAAGAAGTACCTCAATTGAACTTAAATAAGAGGTTTGCGAGTTTAGAACTTCGAATCAGATGATAATAATGTTGGTTTCGAGTTTAGTACTTCGAATCAGATGATAATAATGTTGGTTGCGAGTTTAGAACATAAATTAGGTTGCGTCTTAACGTGAAAAGGTAAAAACATAGTGGTGGGCTCTTGAAGATTTTGAGTTTTCTTAATAAAAGTCAAAATTTTGTTAAGACCGAGTTGGACCGTCTAGGCCGAGTAGAGTCGCCTAGGTCCGAGTTAGACCGCCTAGGACCGAGTTGGACCGCCTAGGGCCGATTCCGACTTTTTTGACCTTGGAGAAGAAAAGCGATGCAGTGAAGTGCCGAGGAGCGCCTAGGCGCCGAGTACCTAGGCGCCGAGTACCTAGGCCGAGGAGCGCCTAGGCGCCGAGTACTCGGCCGCCTAGGCCGAGTTTTACAACACTGATCCACGCTAAATATTTTTCCGCAGTTAATCCGCAACTCTGATATAATTACAAGAGTGGTACCAACATTTGGGTCGCACACCTAGGCCGTGGTCTGGGGTGTGACAGTTATTTTATATATTAAATAAATATAATAAAAAAATAATAATAAACTAATAGATATTCGATAAACGCGACATTTTTATTGATAAAATAACCCGAACATAAAAACGGGCCGGGTAACGGTTAATAAAATAATAATTTAAAATACGAGTTGTTACACTGACTATGAAGCAAACAATTGCATTCATATTATCATATACAAGGCATAGGTTATGCATGTGGCATATCATGAAGAAGATTGTTGATAAGGTAATATGAGTTTGAGTGTTTAACATGAGCTTTTAGCATGGGTTCTAACATGAATGTTTGTTTTTATTTAACAAGTAGGCGCTGGACTACACAACAATGAAGAGTTAAAGTGCCAGATATGTGATATTGTTTGGACAGATTCAATTACTCCATCTGCATTTGAGAGTAAATGCGAATTGATATGTATGGAATGAGATTTGATTAGATATCGACTTACTATAGAGATGAACCTTTGTCTTGATTGATGCGTACAACATCAAAATCAGAGAATGAAAATCATTTTTTTGTTCAAGCTACAAACTCACAATTGACAGTTGCTGAGTTTTTTTAATCAATTTAATTGTTGTATAGAAATATAGAGAACCAATAGTAGAAGAAACGATCATGACACTAGGTACACAAATCCTGAGTTAGTAACTGACTGTTATCTTGAAGAGGAAGCAGTTAGAATATACACACGATCTATTTTTAACGATATGCAAGATGAAATCTTTAAGATTGGGAGTGGTGTTTCACAATTTAAAGCTACTAAAGAAGAATGAGGCTTTTTGAAGTGTCAAATATGGGATTTTAAAGCATGCGTACTGTGATTTTTGGAGGTAATTTCAAGCGTTTTAAGTATCTTTATGTATTTGAGTGTTTTATTGTTTTTATTCTAACCCTGTGTTTTTTATTTATGATTTTAACAATTTGAGCGTTTTGCATGTTTGGTTAATGATTTTTTTTTAAGAAAGATAGTGATTATGGGTGAAGAATCTACTGCATTTTACAGTTGCAAAAGATTCGAACAATATGGTGTATTGTGTTATAATATGTATTTTGAAGTAAACACGCTAAATATCCATTAACAGTAAGAAAATTTTTAGGAAATAGTAATTGAAACACTCAAGCTCAACATCCATTCCATGAACAAACACTACGTAAAACGCTAAATATCCATTTAGCACTTAAACAATTCAAAATATCCATTCCATGAGCAAACAATAAGTAAACGCTCAAATGCACAACCAAGTATAATTTAACAGGAACAAGACATAAAATCAAGTACGCGCAGATACATTACGCTCAAAAAGAAAAACAATGATAATAGTACAATATGAAACCTAGTAATAAAGCACAAAAAACCAAATAGGCTTAACGGATCTTATTAAAACAAACACTATAGTACAATATGAAAAATAGATAAAATAATACACCTGATTTATCTATAATATGAGTTCTATCATTGTTTTGATTCGATCTTCGTTCTGTTGTGGCTTTCGTAGAAAATTTTGATGTTTTAGGTTTTGGTTTTTGCTTTAGTTTAGCCTTCAATTTAACAATTTTTTTTGTGTGGATGCTTGATTACGCTCTAATTTAGGTTTTTTATATATGAAAAGATTCAGTAGTTTTCGGAGTTGGTTTTGGGAGTGAAGATCTAATTTAGGTTTTTCATATATGAAAAGATTCAGTAGTTTTCGGAGTTGGTTTTGGGAGTGAAGATCTGTGACGATATTACCCTTTTCACGAAGATTTGAAGCGTGTGTTTTAATTTCGATCGAATGCTTACAAATTCCGCGTACATTTTTGTATGATAAGGATTTTGTACAATAACCTATATATATATATATATATATATGGGTGAGATCTAGAGAGAACTCCTCTTAAAAAGAGAACTAGAGAACTAGTAAAGAATTATTTTTAACTATTTAAAAAAAAATATTTTGTGATTTTTTTTCTTTCCCCCTTCTAATAAGATGATATTTATACTAAAAAAAAGGAAAAAAAACTTGTCGGTGTATTGCATATGGGCACTAATGTCTATTGCATATATACAATAGTGTTTTATTGCATATAATACAACACAATTGCATTATACAATACACACTATTGAATATATGCAATTACAACAATAATAATTGTATGCAATACACACTATCATATATGTAATACAACACTAATGCATATATGCACTATATCTATTTTTTTTTATTTTTATATATAATATAACACTATTGCACATATGCAGTACAAATAATTGCATATATGCTAATAAACACTATTGCACATATAAAAATACACACTAGTGCACATATACATTAAGAAAAAGTCGACGTATTGCATAAATAAATTACAAAGAGTTTTTTTTATATTTTTTGCGGTGAAGAATAACAACATATAAAAAGGATGAAAGAAAAAAAAATTAAAAATATTATTTTTAATTAAATTAAAAATACTTTATTTTTAGTTATTTAGTTTTCTCTCTAAAGAGGAGTTCTCTCTTGATCATTTCCAGATATATATATATATATACATATATATATAACGGTTTTTAAATTGAGGTATTTTTGAAAACATATGATTTTTTTTATGCATAGAAAAATTTTGAAGACATGTAAGACGAAATTGAAGAAGTGTAGGAAAAAAACCAAGAAGTGTTTGAGAAAAATTAAATACGAGTAGGAAAATTTTGAAATGGTGACGTAGGACGAAATTGAAGATGTGTATGAAGAAATTATAGTTATGTCGGGTGAAATCAAGAGATATTTTAAAAACAATTATAAAAATAAATTTATTGTTTTCTTATTTTTCTTTTTAATGGATTTTCTTTTTTATCTTTTAGTTATTGTGGTTTAATTAATTGTATTAATTGTAAAGAGAATATATTTTATATCATTTTAATGCCCTTTTTATATATTTTTAATAAGTATTTAAGATAAATTAAATGTAAAGTAGTATGTTTAAATCCTTACAAATGTAATGTTTGGAGAGTTTTAGATGATAAAACTTGTTAAAAATACATCAAAAAACAAATAAAGTGGTCTAGATTAATTATGTCACCCTTCTCCATGTAACTTGACTTCTCACATTCACATAAATAATCCCAATTACAATGTTTTCTCATGTTATTGTATTAGAGAATTCAAATAACAAATACTTGAGAAGAAAACAAATGAAATTATGATAAATCAAAAGTCAAACTTTTGTATTTTAACAACGTTTGGAACTATTCCTAATACCTAATTGAGTATTTCTGAAATAAAATGTCAACCGTCCATACTGATTTTGATGTGACAATTCTGACTCACCCAGAAACACCATCAATAAAGAAAATCCACCACTATGAGAAAATCTCATTAAATCAAGTTTTGAACATAATACCATAAGACCCCATGTCTTAACTATCGCTTCCATGTAATTGGACCACATTGCCAACTGCTCAAACATTAATTTAATTTGATTTTTGAGTCATGCTTTATTAAACTTAGATAATGTGTGCTAGGAGTGTGCCATGAAATTGAAAATTTTGGTTCAAAATTGAAAAAATAAAGTCGAAAAAGCTGAACAGAAACAAAAACTGATGGTTTGGTTAAGGGGTGGTAAATGTGACCCATTATGTTAAATGAGTTGTATTAAAATGTATATAATGGATCAAAATGTGTCAACTAATCAAACTAAAAATGAATATGATTGAAATAGGTTAAAACGGATTGACATTTCTTGAATGTGTCTTTTTTTATGGAATGAGAAAAATGGAAAAACTTTTTATTATTTTTACTTTTTTTTGTTTTTGATTTATATTTCAAGTTATAATTTTTTAAATATTTGTTTTGAATTTTTTAATAAAGGGTTTTGAAATGGGTCAAAATGGGTTGAGATTTCAAAAACCTCTTAATAAAAAATTCAAAAAATAATTAAAAACTTATAACTTCAAATATAAATCAAAACCCCAAATAGTAAAAATACTAAAACGTTTTTTCCATTTTTCTCGTTTCATAAGAAAATCGAGAAATGTCAACCCGTTTTGACCCGTTTCAATCATTTTTTTTTAGTTTGAACCATTTGGACTCATTATACACATTTTAATACAACTCATGGATCACATTTTTCGCCCCTAGTTTGGTTATATGTTTTTGTAAAGGCTGAATTTATGATTATGTTTTGGTTCGCATGTAACAAAAACCGGAAAAAGGTGAACCAAATTTGTATAGTTTCATTTTTTAAAAAAACAATTTATCATAACTTAATAAACACGAAATGTAAGGCTAAATGTATAATAATCAATTAGTTATTAATTAGTAAAATGGTTTCAGCCAAATTCATTAAAAATAAAGAGAACTCGGCCCAACATTTTTAAACTTAAATGTTAAAACTGAACTGAACCTAAACTGAAAAACTGAAGTTTCGTTTTTTGTTTACTTTTAGATCAAAATCGACATAAATCGAATCGTGCATACCCCTAGACTTTTTCCGGCTTTATAGATTGAAAGCTCATTATACATGCTATATATGTTATTATTTTTAGAATTGTTTAAATAGGCAAAATACTAATTTTGTAAGTTAAAGTAGGTTCTTAATATTTCAAATCAATTTCATATCCTTTGTACACTTTTTTATTTTCCTATAATAGCTTAACTGATATCGAAGATGAAGTGAATCATTAGGTCGAAGACTGCAAGGTCTATAGTTCGAATTCGATCTCAGCCAAGTTTTATCATAGAGAGCTTTTCGGCAGCAGGTTTTACTCGGAATATGAGATGGTGGAATTGGGCTATCCAGTGTTGTCTGCAGCGATCACAGACGTATGAGACTGACTTTTACCATTAGTTACCCCGAGTAATCGTGTTTTATTTGTTAGTCTATAAAAAAAAGAATAACAAGATCACTTATCTTTGCATTAATTCCAAATAAAAGATATCTCCATACAAACCTCTTTAATTAAATACCAGTTATTCCTTCCTGAGGTCTAATAAATTTCTAAGATAACTCCTTTTTTTCCTTTTTCTAATTTTACATAATTACAAGAATCTCATTACATAAATATAACAAATCGTTATAATAATAAGATACAAAAATCAAACCCATTTATATTTATATATTAATTTTGTTTTTAAATTAATTAAAAAGTCATGAATGCCTCATCAAGACACATTATATTTCAGTTACACACAAAATCCTCATGAATATTACCAATATCCCGTACAAAACGCTGTCGTTTTAGCCCCCACCCCCTACCTAAACCACCTATATATTCACACTCTAAACATGCAAAGCTTCATCATCACTTGCACCTCTCTTGCATGAGCTTAAAAGTAGCCATGAAGAACTATAACATTCTCTTGTTGTCTGTTTTTGTAATTGTATCATTCTCTAATGTTTTTTGCTAAGGAGGAGAAAGAGTTTGTTTTGACTTTGGATCATTCCAATTTTTCTGAGATTGTGTCCAAACATAATTTCATCGTCGCTGAATTCTACGCTCCTTGGTATCTCTCTCTCTCTCTCTCTCTCTTAATTTGCATAGTTCATGTATTTTGTCGGTGAAGAAACGTGGATCTACTCACTGGTAGCAGATCTACTTTCCTCGGGTGTGATTATACTATTTCACCGATGGTTCTTCTGGATCTGTGTTCTTCCACCTACAAAATGAACAGCGCCGTTACTTACCCCTCAGAAAGGGACAGAGGGGTCCTCTTTGGGGTAACCCTCCGGCGTGAGAATAAGTATATGTAGGAGAAGATGATAATATGAGAGTAAGGGAATTTTGAGAGTATTGCTTGATAGCTGAATACTGTATGTTACTCTGTATGATTATGTGATTGAATATGCTTTAATGTGAATCAATGTGTCTGTAACTGTGTACGTTATGATGTATTTATAGTGCTAGGGTTTCCACTGATTGAGCTGAGACCAGATTAGGGTTTTGTTGGCCTCCTCCAATCGATTTGCGCCACGTGTCCTCGGAGACACCTGGTGCTTTTTCATTGGTTATAATCACGTGGTAACCCATGAGTCATGCTGAGCTGTCCACCTTTCATTTAGCAGCTGTCAACATCAGCATATCCTTATTCCTTAAAAAGATGCCTTCTGGAAGGTTGTCTGACGTGCACAATCAAGGTTGCCCTAATCCTGATTTGGATAAGGACGAGGTTGATTATGTGCACGTGTGATATGCGCCCATCCTGAGGATGCGCGAGGTCTTCTCTTTATTCTCACGCGCAGATATTTCATGCGCAGATGTGATACGCACAAGCATGTAATACGCGTCACGCGCGGATCCCCCACACGCAGCTGCGCCATGCGCAACTGTGATATGGGTGGGCATGTATGATACGCGAGCATGTGATATGCGCCGCGCGCGAATGCGCCACGCACGATGTGATATGCATAAGCATATATGATGCGTGAGCATGTGATACGCGCGAGCATATGTGATGCATGAGCACATGTGATGCGTGAGCATATGTGATGCTTGAGCATATGTGATATGTGCAAGCATGTGATGCTTGAGCATAAGTTTTGGCTTTGTGCCTTGATAATATCTTTGATTTCTAATGTCTTGTATATATCTTGTGGGTTGACCCGCCCCGCTCGATGTTGAGGCGGGTACATACCTCTTCAAGCCCCCCCAGTCTAATGTGTGTCTTATCTCGCGCGAGCGCGGTAAGATAGATATTAGACTTACTGATTAGGCCTTTTAATGGGGTTTTGTCGTTTTCTTGGTTGTTTCCATCGTTGCGCGAAGTTCTATCCATTTGGTTGAAACGAAGGGTCCAAAGACGTGGTTGGTTGGTGGTGACGTGTGCCGGAAACGTGTCAGACGTTTCGTGTGCTCGAGGTGCTACAGTTGCCTTTCATGTCCCCTCGCACAGCTGTCTGAAACACGTGTCGCGCTCTCATTGGTTTGCACCTGCGAGTGGGGGCGCGTCTCTGCTCCGTGGCAGTTCCGTGACGTTTTTATGTCCCCTCAACAGTGTTAGGGACACGTGCCGCGCCCGTGTTGGCTTACACCTGCGAGTGGGGGCGCGTGAAATCCGTTCAGTTGCCATTTTTCTCTCTCCTGGGCCTATAAAAGCAGGCCCTTAGGAAAAAAATTTTATCTTCATCTTCATTGTTGTGTATTCAAAAGCTTCTATCTCTCCGATTTTCTGGTTATTGCTTCCAAATACCCTGTTATCTGTTGCTGTTGTTATTGTATGTCTGATAGCTCAGACTCTTCTAACCCCTCAATCACCTCTGTTGCCTCTCGAAGACGCCGTGTGAAATCTGTGGTGATGTCGACATTGAAGCAAAAGGGCAAGGGGAAGAGGGTTGTTGAGACCACATCGGAGGAAGTAGGGAGGACCAAGGCCACGAAAAGGTGGAATGAAATCCCCTGCAAATTGAGGCAGGCCGATCTCGACAGCCTCATCTCGTCACAGGGTTTTCTCCCTGTGTTTGGCTGCATGTTGCCTGTGGCCGGGCAAACGGCGGCGGACCCGCCTCCCGGCTATATTTCACTGTACACCCATTTTTTCACCCACTGCAACCTTCGTCTTCCGATGACAAGGTTTGTAGGCGCGGTGTTACGGTTTTTCGGGATTCATATATCCCAAGTCCATCCGTTTGGACTTGTGCGCATGACTCATTTCGAGTTCATGTGCAAATCACAGCGCGAGGAGCCCACCCCTCGGCGCTTTCAATTTTTTTACAAGCCCAAGATCCAAGATTCTTGGATCTCCTTTATTCCTCGCAGTCAGAAGGTTAAGTGCAGCACCGTATCATTCAAGAGCCTTCATGACTGGTCTGAGAGGTTCTTCTACATCAGGGCTGGTGTAATCCCCATCCGCATGACGATGCGCGCGATCGATTCTGCGCCCGCGGATGCGGATGTTATTAAGAACCCAACCGGCGCCTGGGTTAAGAAACTGACCGCCGAACCATCCCCCGCCAAGAAAATTCGCGAGGAGGCGCTGGTGGGGGTCGGCATGAGTAGGCTGTGGGCCGACAGCGCGTTGGAGCCTGTCATCCAAGTGGACGGCTTGCGTAAGTTATCGCATTGCTTTATTTCCGCGCTAATAGAATTTGCCCTTGCTGATATTATTTGTCTTGTTTTTGCGCAGTAACCAAGGAGTTTTTCCACGCCGCCTACGACGATCAAGTGGAGGGTGGCTCCATCCCGCTGGGCGCTGGGGAGGTGGGCTTCCTAGATCGCTTCGATAATATGTTCATCCCTGTGGATCTGGAATTTGACTTTGATAGCGACGCGCCTGGTAAGCCTTCGCACTTATGCTTATTCCTTTAGAATACCAAAGTTTATTAACAGTTCTGTTGCTTGTATTTGCAGATGCGCTCGAAAACTACGAGCTGGAGCTCGCGAAAGAGGAGGAGGAGGAAGAGGAGGCGCCCCTACTAAAACGCAAAGCTAAGGGGAAATCTGGCGCAGGGGCCAGTAAGAAACAGAAGAAAGATGACACCCCTGTCGCTCATCCCCATGCTCAAACGAAGGGACCTAAGGAAACCCAGGTGTTTACCACCAAGGTTTCTTTAGCTTCCCTGCCTGTGAGAGTGGGCAGACCTCCTGTCCACTTGAGGTATGGTGGCGTCACCTCCTCCGTTCGCGCGGCTGAAGAGAGAAGCAGTGCCGCGCCTGCAACAGGTATACTTTGCTTATCTTCATCTGATTGAATTGTTATTAAACCTTTGCTCCTTTGAATGTTTGCAGGACCGGCGACGGTAGCAGATCAGCCGCAGGCGCCACAAGGTGCTGAGGCTGCGCCGGGGGCTGCTTCGAAGTCCCCTGTTCTACCCTCTGAAAAGGGTAGAATGAACTTTATGGCGATGTTCGCCGCGCGAACAGAATTGCGCCAAGTTATGTTTTGCTCATTTGTCTTCTGAATTTTTTCTTTTGGATTCAGTCATAAACCATTTTTCCTTGTTGATTTGTTCATAGGAGTTGTAGCTGGCGTACAAGTTGCTGGTGACACTCCTGGTGCCGTTGCCGGCGCCGCTGGTTCTGCTCCTGCTCCTGCTCCTGCTAGTGCTGAGTCTCCCCTTATTGGGATTACCAAGGAGCAGGAATCCGTATTGCGCGCCGAACTGGCGGCGTCGAGACCTCCCTCGCCTCTTCCTACACGCAGCCCTCCCCGCGAGACTGGTTTGGAGCCCTCCAGGTCGCAGGAGAAGAGGCCTATTGAAGAAGATGAGGAGGATGAGGGGGCTCAAGCTGAAGACTCCTTGGGAGACCGCGCCAGCCCTGCGATGCCACAAGACTTCGCAGCGAAGACTTCTGGTGGGGCTGGCGCTGACTTTTCTGCTTCATCCCCGCAGGTATGTTTTAATTTGTTGCTCCGCTGCGCGTACCTCCATATAAGTATGTTTTATGACTTAGAACATTTCTTGTGTTTTGCAGGAAGGTGACCACGTTTACCGCCCGATATGGAATATTAATGAAGACAGTTCCTTCCAATCCATGGGCGTATGCGAGGACTTCTGGGCTCATGCCGTGCCTCCTACTGAAAGGAGGTATCAGGAGGAGCGCACCCGCGCGGACTTGCTGAACGACCATATTTTCGCTGGGTCGGATTTCTTTGCTGCTTCCCAAGAGCTTCGTCATGATTATATTAAAGTACGCGATGCTCTTGTGGAAGCCCAGCGAGAGGCTAAGGTGGCTGCCTGGAACCTTTCTGATGCTCGCGCGCGAGCTGAGAAACTCCAGGCAGAGCTCAGCGAAAATCGAGCAAGTGCCAACACCGCCTTTATTAAGCGCGGGCATGAGCTCCAAGCTGCGCGGGAGAAGCAGCAGGTGGCGGAGGCCGAAGTTGCCAAGTACGCGCGGAGAGTGCGTGTCTTGGAACTGCAGGCGGAGGCGCGTGACCAAGCTATCGTCCAGAGTATCACTGAGAAATCATCACTGGAGAGTGAGGTTGCGCGCCTGAAGAAGGAGTTGGCGGCCGCGCAGGCCGATAGAGATGAGGCCTTGGCGACGGCAGCGTCCAGCCAGGAAGCACTTGATGCTGCGCAGGCGGAGAAAGAAAAAATTTTGGCGGCAGCAGCGTCTGATAAAGAGGAGCTAAAAAAGACCAAGGAAACTGTTGAGTTATTAAACTCCCAGGTTCCTGCCCTCGAGACGTCTGTTGCTGGCCTCGCGCAGGATCGCCAATGGCTGGTGTCACAGGGCATGACTCGTTGCGCTTTGGCGATGAAATATTCTGCCGAGTTTCAGGCCCTTGTGATGGACTGCAATGCTGCCGCGCGCTTGGTGGGTCGAGCTGAAGGGTTTACGGATGGGTATGAATATGGCATGTTGAAGAAGAACCCATCCGAGTACCCTTACAAGAGCGACGCGGCCTGCGCGGACATGGCCGCGGTGGGGGAGAAGTATATGAATACTCCCATCCCCATCCTTATGCAGGTACCTTGACCTTAATGAGTTTTTCTTGATTAATTTTCCAAGTGTTTTGTATTCAATACTTTTCTAATGATTTGCAGATAGCTGCGCTTGCTGACCAGCCCGACCTCGGCGCGCTAAAGAAGTTGCTCGATGAATGCGAGAGGGCTGGTGGCGATGATGGTGGCGCGAGGGATGTTGCCCCTGCCAGCGGCTCTGGCGCGGCGAAAGAATCTGCTCCTGACACCGTCGTGATAGAAGACTCCATTGAGGAGGAAGAACTTGACTATGGTCAGTTCGGAGATGAGGAGCGGGCGCGCCAGATGCTGAGGGAGATGATGAGGATGATGAAGTGGCTGACGTCGACGTGGAGACTTGAGAAGCCCTTCATCAAATTTTATATATATATATTTTTTTTGTTATACTTGTAATTTGTAACTCATCATACTTGTAAATTTCAATGCTATGGAATGAAACTTGTTTTCCCTTTTTCACATCTTGCGCATTTCCATTCATCTCTTCATGTTTCCTTGTATAGATATAAGATATGCTTGCACGTTAAAATAAGAACAAGGTTGTAAGGAAATTATTTACTTAACCATAGTCCTATTTTGTAAGTGGTTTCGCAGTATCTTGTTTATGCTGACATGCGCGATGACTTTTCACAATTCCTTTTTTGCGCGTCGTTGTCGCGCGTTTTTTATATGGAAGTATGAGTTTTAGCCATTACATGTCAGCATGTGTTACTCAGATATCCACTATGATTCCGCGCGCGACCTCGACCTGAGACCTTAACAACTATGATTTGGCATGTACTTTGCCTTAGTTGTGTTTAGGGATTTTTATGATCAGGCTGCGCGGGATGTAAGATGGATGTTTGTGAGTGTTTTGAGCTAAGGCTCTTTGTTTTGGGCTAAGGCCCTGACGTTTTTAGAGTTAAGACTCGTTAACGTGTTTGAGCTAAGGCTCGTAGGTTTGGGCTAAGGCCCTGACGTTTTAGAGTTAAGACTCGTTAACGCGTTTGAGCTAAGGCTCGCGCATGTATGTTTTACTTCGTTTTATTTTGTTTTGAAGTCAATATAGTGTTGTCATATTGCTCCAAATTAATAAAGGAAGTGTGAAACATGTATGCAAAGGTAATAGAACAAATATTGAAAGATAGCGCGAATCATCATTCATGATGGCTTAAAAGCCTTGAATACATATTTGAATTTTTACATGAAGCATTTTCTAAGCTGTGCTGCGTTCCACGCGCGCGGTATCTTTTTTCCATTCAAATCTTTTAAAGTGTACGCGCCTTTCCCCAATTCTTCTGAAATTTGATAAGGTCCCTCCCAATTGGGGGACATTTTTCCTGGGGGTATCGCGCGGCTAGCTTCATTGTTTCGAATGACAAAATCATTTTTCTTGAAATGGCATTCTTTAACGCGCTGATTATAATATTTTTCCAGCTTTTTCTTGTATTTGGCTTCATTGATGATAGCCGCTTCTCTGCGCCCTTCAAGCAAGTTGAGGTCCAATCTTCTTTCGCGCTCGTTATCAGTCTTGCTCATCATGAGTACCCTATGGGATGGGCATCCAATTTCTGCTGGGATCATAGCCTCTGTCCCATAGGTTAGGCTGAACGGGGATTCGCCATTGCTAGTTTTGCTTAATGTCCTGTGCGCCCACAGGACATTAGGTAACTCTTCGACCCAAGAATGGGATTCTCCCTCCAACCTTTTCTTCAGCCCATTTAACAAACTTTGATTCGCGCGCTCCACTTGGCCATTCCCCTGAGGGTGGTAGACCGATGTGAAGATTTGGTTGATGTGCAATTCTTTGAGCCAGCTGGATATCTTCCTGTCAGTGAATTGTTTGCCATTGTCGCTCACAATTTCCATAGGAAGGCCAAAACGGCAAATGATGTGGCTCCAGATAAATTGCTTCATCGCCTCAGCTGTGATTTTTGCTAGTGGCTTGGCCTCAACCCACTTTGTGAAATAGTCTACCGCCACTACCAAAAATTTCACTCGCCCTTGCGCTTGCGGCAGGGGCCCCACAATATCAATGGCCCATTTGTGGAAAGGCCATGCGGAGGTTACTGGAATCAAGTTGTTTTTTGGCCGCATGGTGTTTGGCGCGTAGCTCTGACATGCCTTGCATTTTTGGATTTCTTTTAGCGCATCCAAGTACATGCCTGGCCAATAGTAGCCTGAGCTCATTGCCTTGGCAACCACCATGCGCGGGCCAGCATGTATTCCGCAGATTCCTTCGTGAATCTCCCTAATCACATAGCTTGCTTCTTCAGCATCCAGGCATTTCATGAGCGGTCCAAGATAAGAGCGTCGATATAATGTACCATCAAGTAGTTCATAGTTCTGCGCCTTGTGTCTTATCTTTCTCGCCTGTGCGCGATCGTCCGGTAACTTCCCCTCCTTCAGGAATTCCATTATTGGAGTTATCCAGGATGAAGGGGTTGTATGAATTACAAGGACAGATTGCGTTTGCACTGACGGGTTGCTCATCACTTCCACCCTGACATCTTTGCCAAAGTGATCAAAATTAGTTGATGCCATCTCACTCAACGCGTCAGCGGACTTGTTTTCGCTGCGCGAGATGTGTATGATTTTGAAGAAGTCAAACTGCTCAACGAGCTTCTTTGCCTGCTCTAGATATAGAGGCATTGTGTTCTCCTTGGCGTCATAAAGGCCATTGACCTGAGCAGCTACCAAGTAAGAATCAACATGGGCCTCTAGCCTTTTAACTCCAAACTTACGCGCAATGCGCAGACCAGCCAGCAGGGCTTCATACTCGGCCTCATTGTTGGTACTCTTGAAGTCCAACCTAATAGCATAAGTATATTCATGATTATCAGGGTCGACCAGTTTGAGGCCTGCGCCGGACCCTTCGCTGTTGGAGGCTCCATCAGTGAATAGCCTCCAAACATCTTCTTCATCATTTGCTCGCGGAGGTTCTACCTCGCGCTGAGCTTCTTCAATCTTTCCCTCTGGGATTTCCGTGATGAAATCCGCTAAAACTTGACCCTTTATTGCTGGACGGGGCTTATAGGTGATCGTGTGTTCACCTAATTCCAGCTCCCACTTTGTCAGCCTTCCGGAGAGCGCGGGGCGTCGCAAGACTTGCTGGATGTTGTAACCAGTCAGAACTTCAATCGGATGACCATTGAAGTATCTATGAAGCTTGCGCGACGCGTGTGTTAGTGACAAAACTAACTTTTCCATGATGGAATAGCGCGTCTCAGGGTCTGTCAGCACCCGACTCACATAGTATATTGGCGTTTGGATCCCCTTGCGATCCACCAATAATACTGCGCCGATGGCGCGATCCCCAGCTGACAAGTACAATGTAAGGGTTTCGCCAGGAAGTGGAGCTGTTAGCGCGGGCAGCTTTATGAGACATTCTTTTATCTCACTGAAAGCTTGCTCAGCCTCCGGCGTCCACTTGAATTGGCTCTTCTTCAAGCAGTTCCTCAAAGTGTTAACGAATGGAGTAGATTTTCTGGCGTGGTTCGCTAGGAACCTGTTGATTGACACCAATCTACCATTCAGCTTCTGAACCTCTTTCATGGTGGATGGTGAAGGCATGTCAAGGATGGCTTCCACCTTTTCAGGGTTCACCTTGAAACCATCCTTAGTGACCATTACACCAAGAAATTTCCCCTCTTCCGCGCCGAAAGTACATTTGCTCGGGTTGAGCTTCATGTTAACTTCCGTTAGGCGCTGAAGAGTTTCCTCGATGTCTTTGAGCATTTGTCTCTCCTCCCTGCTCTTGATCACCAAATCATCAACGTAGACTTCTAGATTTCTTCCGATTTGTTCACTGAAAACCGAATCCATAAGCCTCTGATAGGTGGCGCCCGCATTCTTTAAACCAAAGGGCATTTTTGTGTAACAAAAAACACCCTTGTCGGTTCTGAAGGCAGTCTTGTCTTCGTCTTGTGGTGCCATTTGAATCTGGTGATAGCCTTTGTAGGCATCCAGGAAACATTTGAGCTTGAATGGCGCCACGGAGTCCACCTTTGCATCGATGTTTGGGAGGGGGTAACAGTCTTTCGGACATGCTTTGTTGAGGTCCTTGAAGTCAATACACATCCTCCATGACCCGTTGCTTTTCTTTACCATCACAGGATTGGCTACCCACGTCTGGTATCGGATCGGGCGGATGATGTTTGCGCGCAACAGGTCCTCAACTTGCTCGTTCATGGCCTTCGCCTTTTCGTCCCCCATGATTCTTTTTTTCTGAGCAATTGGCTCCACCGACTTGAACGTGTTAAGAGAATGTTGCGCCAAGTCTCGCGGGACCCCAGTCATATCGGAGTGTTGCCACGCGAAGACCGACGTGTATTTTGTGAGCAACCTTTTCATTCTCAATCTCGTTTCGTCTGAAATGGTAGCGCCAATTGTGACCGTTTGCTCTGGGAATTTTGGGTTTAAAATCCACTTCTCTGGCGCATTGTCCGCCATTGGAAGTTTCATTCTCCCTTCCCGCGGCGTACTTGTCACTGCGCACAAATGATCGCGGTAGACAAATGTTACGCCTGTTGGTGTAGGGAACCCCAATGCGCCGTGCGCTGGCGACGGTACAACATTAAATTGAGCAATCGTTCCCCTACCCAGGATCATATTGTGGCATGACGTGGTGGGCAAGACCAAGAAGTTGACAACTTCGGCTCGCTTGTGCTCATCATCCCCCATAGTTAGTTCAAACTGAATCTGGCCTAGGGGATGGATGATTTCATTTGAAACACCACAGATTGGTGCGTTCACAATTTCGAGCCGCGCTTGGTCTGCCGGGTCTAACTTTCTGAAACATTGCTCATACATAATGTCAGATTCGCTTCCAGTGTCCACCAGGACTTTTGACACTTCGTAATGAGCAATGTGTGTGGTGATGACGAGAGGACTGCTGATTGAAGGGCCTCCCCTGATTCTTGGGAAGATGACTTGTTGCTCGCGCCAATCTCCGTGGATTTGCGCGCTTCTCTTTTTTGACGTCTGCCCTTGTCGTCCCCCCTCAGCCACACAGATTCTTTTGTATTTCTTGGTGGCAGAGGCTCCTTCCGGTTGCTCATCCTCTATTCTTGGGTTTTTCACCAAGTGAGCCAGCCTGCCTGCTTTTACATCTTTCTCGATCGCATCCTTTAAATGATGGCATGCGTCGGTGTTGTGGCCCGGGGACCTGTGAAATTCACAATATTTGCCACTGTTTTGCGGTCCCTTGTAATGTAGTTGCTTGGGGGGCTTGAATTGGACATTCTCAGTACTTAACACCTGTGAAGGTGTTTTAGTGAGGGGAGTCCATATTTTTGGCAGAGGTTTGCTAGGATCTCTGCCGCCCTCCCTCTTGTCACCCTCCCCGCGATTACGAACATCTTTTTGGGGCTGGGGTGAGCTTGGTTGCGCTTGCTTTTCTGTGGAAGAAAAGCTTGTCGGTTGCAACCTGGACCATACAGAGTTCTGTTTGGCCCTCTTCTCTTTGCTGCGCGGTGATTCAACCTGATGCGCTCTTTCTCTTGCCCTATCTTGGGCAATTTGTTTCTCATTTCTCGCGAAAACTCGCGATGCCTCCATTAACTTGGCCCACGTGGTGGGCATGCCATCCTTGCTTACGAGAGCTCGTCGTAGTTGATCACTGCGCGCGCCTTGTATAAAGGCCACGCGCAGGAGTTGCTCGGTTATACCTCCGATTGCCAGAGACTCCTGATTGAACCGAGTGATGTAATCTTCAATTGTTTCATCATTCCTGCCTACGCAGTGCATGATGTCATCAGGATCGCGCGTGTGCCTGCGCTGCTGTACGAAGTGGGCTTGGAACTTTTCTAATAGTTCCTCGAACCCATCAATTTGCCCAGTCGGCAAGCTCTCGAACCACACCCGCGCCGCGCCCGTTAGGCAGCGAGCAAACATATGACACCATGTTGGCATCGTCCAGCTCTCTAGGTTTCCCGTGTTGTAAAAACCTTGCAAGAAATCGTCTGGATCTGTCGTGCCGTCATATTTACCCAAACCACTTGGCATCTTGGTCTTGTGCTGGATGGGAGCCTGCGCGATGCGCGCAGTGAACTTTGAGTGTTTCACCAAGATGGCTGGTCTGTAGGGTGTGGTTACGTCCACTTGCCCTCTGACTGGTGGGCTGTACGGCATGTGCAGATCCAGATCGGCTCTGGCTCCAGGCGCCATGTTCACAGGCGCGCGGAGCTGTGAGCCTCCTGTATGAGTATCCCGCGTCTTCCTCATGCTATGCACTTCTTCATCACTGAACTCAGTGTGTGCAGTGTGAACAGAATGTCCTTCTTCCGGCGCGCGCGGCCTTTTTGTAGTCTGCTTATCAAACGCTTGCCTTTGTGTTTGGTCGGCTAGCTTTTTCTGTTTGACCATTTCATTGTACTTTTCCATCAGACGCCGCTGCTCGTTTATGAGCCATTCATTCGGATCATTCGTTTCTTCTTCTGGACCCATTGGTCCTTTCTGTTTCGCGCCGGCCAGATTTTGTAACGTGAGATCGTCTGGAGGAGTTTCAGTCTGGCCGTGAGGGGTTGTGACGAAGGGACGGTTGCTGGTGGTACGCGTAGAATCACGCGGAACCCTCAGAACCTGCTGTCCGTCGTTAACACCCTCACGTTCACTATCCTCCAGAGCTTGATCAACGTTACGAACGCCAGAAACCATGGTGATTGATTTTTTTTTTTTATGTAGATCTGATGAGATCTGATTGCCGATGTCCCACGGATGGCGCCAATGAAGAAACGTGGATCTACTCACTGGTAGCAGATCTACTTTCCTCGGGTGTGATTATACTATTTCACCGATGGTTCTTCTGGATCTGTGTTCTTCCACCTACAAAATGAACAGCGCCGTTACTTACCCCTCAGAAAGGGACAGAGGGGTCCTCTTTGGGGTAACCCTCCGGCGTGAGAATAAGTATATGTAGGAGAAGATGATAATATGAGAGTAAGGGAATTTTGAGAGTATTGCTTGATAGCTGAATACTGTATGTTACTCTGTATGATTATGTGATTGAATATGCTTTAATGTGAATCAATGTGTCTGTAACTGTGTACGTTATGATGTATTTATAGTGCTAGGGTTTCCACTGATTGAGCTGAGACCAGATTAGGGTTTTGTTGGCCTCCTCCAATCGATTTGCGCCACGTGTCCTCGGAGACACCTGGTGCTTTTTCATTGGTTATAATCACGTGGTAACCCATGAGTCATGCTGAGCTGTCCACCTTTCATTTAGCAGCTGTCAACATCAGCATATCCTTATTCCTTAAAAAGATGCCTTCTGGAAGGTTGTCTGACGTGCACAATCAAGGTTGCCCTAATCCTGATTTGGATAAGGACGAGGTTGATTATGTGGACGTGTGATATGCGCCCATCCTGAGGATGCGCGAGGTCTTCTCTTTATTCTCACGCGCAGATATTTCATGCGCAGATGTGATACGCACAAGCATGTAATACGCGTCACGCGCGGATCCCCCACACGCAGCTGCGCCATGCGCAACTGTGATATGGGTGGGCATGTATGATGCGCGAGCATGTGATATGCGCCGCGCGCGGATGCGCCACGCACGATGTGATATGCATAAGCATATATGATGCGTGAGCATGTGATACGCGCGAGCATATGTGATGCATGAGCACATGTGATGCGTGAGCATATGTGATGCTTGAGCATATGTGATATGTGCAAGCATGTGATGCTTGAGCATAAGTTTTGGCTTTGTGCCTTGATAATATCTTTGATTTCTAATGTCTTGTATATATCTTGTGGGTTGACCCGCCCCGCTCGATGTTGAGGCGGGTACATACCTCTTCAGTCGGTGTTTGATTCGATCTATCGATAGTTTTCATGATCAATCGGTGTTTTTATCGATTTAAAGATCATCATGTGTGTTGATTGTTTGATGTAGTTTACTAGTTTGGATTGGTGTGCATGAAACAGAAAAAATCGATTTGAAACTGGAAAAACTAAACCGAAACAAAAATCAATTATTTGGTTTTATGTTTTTGTTAAGACCTGAATTTCTAGATTTTTATTTTAAGTAGTTTATAATAATTTAATAAATATGTAACTCGAATATTTTAGCTAAAATATATAATAACTTATGGTTATTATTTAAAAAAATGATTTATGCCAGAATTAATTAATTCTGGCCAAATTTTCTTTCCGATTTAATCTCAAATGGTAAAATCGAAAAAACTAAACCCAAACTGAAACGTGTTCAAAACTTTCGGTGACCGAAACTTTTGGTTTCGGGTTCGCTTTTATCCTAAAATAATTCAGACCGAACCGACACATCCTAGATCTAGATGTAGTATATGATTTGTATCGAAATTGTATGTGTTGTTTAAAGTAAAATTTTAATTTTGTTACTTTTAATATTTAATTGAGTCAGTTTTGGTATTTATTGTAATTCTGTTACATTCTTAAAATAGGACTTTTACAACAGTCTGTTGAATTCAATATATTGCGTGTAATCTTCTAGAATTCGCATTTTATACGGCATTTGTTTTTTATAAAAAAATTGCAACATTCATTTATGGATTTACCTATTTATTTTTGCTTATATTCATTTATCTTTCTTTTCTTACCATTAATATGTTTTAATATTTAATGCTGGTATGGTAGCAAACATATCATCGGTTCAGATTGGTTTATTCGGTTTTGAACTTGTTTGCCCAATTTGAAAACTGAAACGATCTGAATTAAAAATGTGTCTAATTGAACCAAGTAATGACTAGTTTAATCGGATAACCATACCAAATATTTATTTTTCATTTTTTTTTGTTTTGCACACCTCATTCACATGTTTGGTTGGCGTGTAATGTAACACTTAAAGTTGTGTAACCTGAACATGACCGTGTAACAATGGGTTAAACTTGTCACAAATGGGTTGACCAGTTGACTTTTTAAAACAACTTTTGTTATTTGTTTTTATTCTAACGAAATGTGGTTTGTTCCTAATTCTGTTATTTCTATGTGACAGGTGTGGTCACTGTAAACATTCTCTTATATTATACAATAGTAATAACAAGATTTGTTTCATTTGCAAAGGTTATGTTCTTCTTTAACTATGATCATGAGAAACAAGAGAACTTGAAGTCAACATATCATGAACTTGCTGCATTGTACAAAGGAAAAGGTTTAGTTTTCCTCCAGGGTGATGTTAAAGACAGTCAAAATGTGTTTGAGGTAATTAATAATTATTGTCATATACATATTCAAACACTTATATTTCATTCCTGATCACATGTTAACCTGCAGTATTTTGGAGTTGACGCCGATCAATCACCCGTTCTCATAATACAAGACTCTGATGGTGTCAAGTATGTTAGCCTAAACGTGCAAGCCGATCATATTGCTCCTTGGTATTATTAATGATTTTGTTATTAATGGTATTACTAGTATTGAAATGATATAACACGTCGGGTCATGAATATTTACTCTAGGATGGAAAGCTAAAACCGCATATCAAGTCAGAGGAGGTCCCCGAAACTAATGACGAGCCAGTTAAGGTGGTGGTTACAAAGAGCCTTAAAGAGATGGTTTTGGATTCTGAAAAGAATGGTAAGTTTATAATAAATGTTGGTTAAACATATAAATATTTGGCCTATTAAACTTGGTTTTACAGTTCTACTAGAGGTCTATGCACCATGGTGCGGACATTGCAAAAAGCTAGCCCCAATTTATGATGAAGTGGCTATCTCGTTCGAGCAGGATCCGAATGTCGTTATTGCAAAACTCGTAAGTGCTCAATCCAAAATTGGACCAAACCACAGAGACCATCTCTGTAACTTTTTATATTTTTTAAGAATATGAATTATTTTCTTATCTATTATTCCTAACATGTTTGTTACATGTATCCTAGGATGGAACAAAAAATGACTTCCAAATGAGACATTTGCTGTTAAAGGTTTCCCGACATTGTTCTTCAAATCTTCAAGCGGCCACATTGTGCAATATGAGGGTGAGAGGACAAAGGAGGCCTTGATTGAGTTCATTCAAAAGAACCGTGATACCACTCCTGAGACGACTTCAGAATCGGTTAAAGATGAGCTTTGAATTGTTTTTGTGTTTGGTCTTTGGGTAGTTTGTTATGTACTCTTTAGAGTTGTGATGAGACATTAAGTTGTTAAGCTTTTATAATATAATGAGTTTAAAAAAAATAGGAGTTCATTCTGTTGTACTCATTCTATTTTTGTTTACCTTAAACTTGCCAAACTTAATTATCCATATAAAAGAGTTGGTACTTTAAACATAAATATGTCACATGAAACTTGGGCTTTCTTCCCCATGAGTAGTAGCAATATGTCAAAAGTAATAGGAGTCCTTTGTTACAGTTTTTTCAAAATAAGCAGGTTAAGAAAACACTAAATTTATATATTATCACGTAACATAGTATACATTATATTATATACACATAGACATAATTGATAAACACAAAAATTAAATAAAAACAAATTGAGTTTGAATTCTGTAAAATCGTTCATTTGAGGAACTCGTAGTCAACCTTCCTCGCTCAACTATGTTTGACTATAACCTTTTTTTTCTACCATACAAGTAAAAAAATAAAATAAATCTTGAAAGGAATTTTTGTTATATGTATGTAAATCGTAATTACCATCTAACCTTATAACTAAAATAAAATAATCACTATAAAAAATTCCAAAATTACCATTAAAATAATCACCATAAAAAATCCACAATTACCATAAATTGTCATATTATTTGAGTTCATAACGAGACATACGTGTGTACATGTAAAATGTTATTTTAAACATGTAAAATATTTTATGATTTTTATTTAAAGTTAGGGTGCTCAGCAGTGACTGATCTAGACATTTAACTCAGTGGGGGGGGGGGGAATATAACCAATAAAAATACACGATATTTTAACAAAATGTATATGACAATTATTCTCTACGTGATTTCATTAATCCAATACTTTCTTCGTATATCATCTCTTTGATTTGGATGGTAATCCAAAATTCTGTTCATAGCGATGGGATCCCAAAGAAGATTATCTAAATCAACTAAACTAGGTCAGGAGATTGGTTTTAAAAAAAAACTTTCCATAGCAAGTGAGCAACAAAAAATAAATAAAATTAATAATATGAATTAGAACTTATAAGTTCTAACGGTAAAGAGTAGCATACGAAACATTATCAAAAACAAAGAAATAAAGCATCAATAATATAATAATATATAAGATAAAGAAATCAAGAAGTTTACGAGTTGAGATAATACCTACGATTTGATTTCCTTTTTTTCGTTTATGTAAAAATGTAAATGCGACCTAATATATATGGAGTGTAGGAGTGGAGTTGGTTTCATTTTATTAGGTTGGGTTAGTACTTCATAAAAAATTTGAATGTGAGAGACTAATAAACATAAGAGGGTTTAGAATTTTTTTTAACTAAAATTAGCACTATAAAATATGATATTATATAAAACCTATAAAAATTTGAGTGGGTGTACACCCCCCACTAACCTTAACATCCGTGCGCCACTGGTGCTCAGGGTGCAACTCGGATAGGGTTTTCGGCTTCAACGGATTTTAGGCTGTAAATTACACAGCTGGCCAACCGTCACCCCTTCAGTTTCGCAAATCGTTTTTCAAACTTGGTTATATAATAGTATGTGATAGTGAAACTACGATAAAACAAGGTAATTTAAATAAAGATATGGATTGTTGGAACCGGGAGTTGGAGTTAGAAAATGAAATTTTGGTTAAGTCGGTTAGAAATGTGATTGACTTACATGTTCTCTTGGAAACGGAAACTTTAACTAGGTGGAACCGGATCATGCCTAGGAAAAAATATTTTGGCATGTAGAGTTCTTTAGGATGATATTCTATCGAAGATAAATGTATGTAATTGTGGTTTAGAAATTCCTTTGATTTTGTGTTTGTTTTGCTTGAGACAAACTAAGACGCTTGAGTAGCTGAACATATGTTTGGAGATTATAAGGTGGTTATTCAGATTTGGAATGCAACGGTTCGTTGGCTTGAGGTCACCTTTCCTTTGTCTGTGACTCCTTAAGACTTGGCTTTTTGGATCGATAATATATTACCAATAGTAAAGAAAGAAGATTGATTATGGATGTTATTATTATAAGTACAATATGATCTTCGCTACATACCTAAATAAATGGGATTATATTCTAAGACGTTCTTAATTATTCATTTTTATGGTATTCTACTAGGTATCTTGAAGCTAGAATAATTTTGGTGATTTAGTTTTGGATTTTGTTTCCCCTTTAGCTGCTTATTAATGTGGGTTATATTAAGTCAACACTTTTTTTTTAAATGGGATCGGGTTATGTGTATTCATTCGACATAACCGAAGAGCGATTTAAAACTTTTCGATGCCGAATTTTCTAAAAACTTGGTAATATTACCGATAGCATATGCAAAAATTTGATAGATACGGGTATCGGTACCGATCATAACTTTCTTAGATGCTTGATACTGGTATTAAAATGCTCGCCTTGGTATGGGTACGCGGTACCATTTTGATCTTAACGAAAGGTAACTTTTAAACGTATTAAGTGGATATTTTTTATTTCTGTTTTTCTTATTGAATATGTATTGAAAGGGAAATATATAGAAGAAGAAACAGTACAATAATAATAAAAATAAGAAATAAATGGATAATAAGTTTGTACAGGTGGCAGTATATGAGGAGGAGCAAATACATAAAGTGGAGCTCAGCTGGGTGTATAATTATCAGCTCACTCTTTTCTCCCCCAAAATTCTAATTCACAAATATATTTCATACCCTAATCCAAAACCCTAATATCACCAACACATATACTATAATATAATATACTCTTTTTTTGTCTGGCTTTCAATTTCAAGTATGAACCATCAATCCATGAACATCAGGATTCAAGCTCCATGCCCACCTTCTCCTTCTTCTCCACGTTTCCATCACAAGACCCATCTGTAACTCTTCTTTCTTTATTTTGCCCTATTTCTTCTTTATTTTGTACGATTCCCAAATGGGTTTTGCTTCTTTTGTTGGGTTAGGCTTTATGCATCTGGGTTTTTGTTATATTTCAGTCTTGATCCAGATTTGTCTTTTTTTTTTTTTATGTTTTTGCATCTGGGTCTTGCTTAAAGTTTGGTTCTTGATTGTGTTCTTGTTCTTGTATTCATCAATTTGATTGCTTTAGGGGTTAGTATGTTGTTAAGAAAATTTCAAGATAATGATCAAGATTCATGGGTTTTGTTGGTAATTATATTAGTACTAGCTTGACGGGAAATTGATGAAAAAAATAATTTTTAATAATTAAGCGAAATACATAAAACAATACGTTTATCATACTTTGTTAAGAGACCGACTTGTAAAACAGTGTTCAAAACAATTTTAGTATTTATTTAGTTATTTTCGCCCTTCAAATTAGTATCTAATAGGTATCCGTTAACAAATATATTGGTATTAAATTGTGAGGATTAATGTGGGAGTGACAACTGGCAAAACATTTTAGGTTTTCAATAAAGATTATAGATATAGATGCTAGAAGGATTAATGTATGAACCCTCGGGTGGGCAAAAGTGAAATTGCACTAATTTTGACGTTATTTTACTAATCTTGTGAAAATAACGTTAAAAGCGGCGGAAGGTTAATCAGGCATCATGTGGTGGCGTTGATAGCCGAAAGACAAGGGTACATGCACCGATCAGCCGGTGTCCCGATGATTGAGTGTTATGTGCCTTATGTCCAAGGCTTGATGCAAAACTACTATCGAGCCGGGGGTCTCACCGGAAGCAGCCTCTCTATCCCTATGGGGTAGAGGTAAGGTTGCCTACATCTTACCCTCCTCAAACCCTACCATAGCTTTGCTATTGGCGGGATATACTGAGTACGATGATGATGATGTTAGACTATTGAATAAATTTGTAATTTTGATGAATCTTGTTGACTAAAATCAGTAAAGTCAATAACTTGTAATAATAAATGAATCATCATCATCATCATCATCGTACTCAGTATATCCCACCAATAACAAAGCTATGGTAGGGTCTGAGGAGGGTAAGATGTAGACAGTCTTACCTCTACCCTTTAGGAATAGAGAGGCTGCTTCCGGTGAGACCCCCGGCTCGATAGTAGTTTTGCATCAAGCCTTGGACATAAGGCACATAACACTCAACCATCGCCGATTGGTGCATGTACCTTTGTCTTTCGGCTATCAACGCCACCACATGATGCCTGATTAACCTTCCGCCACTTTTGACGTTATTTTCACAAGATTAGTAAAATAACGTCAAAATTTGTGCAATTTCACTTTTGCCCACCCGAGGGTTCACACATATATACATTATATGCGCGCACCACAAAGCTGGGCGAATAAATGAATGGTTTATTGAATTGATATTTGACAGAATATTACCGCGAGTAAATTGCTCTAATGAAGTGGCGTCCA
Organism: Bidens hawaiensis; assembly: GCF_021521415.1. Classification (NCBI taxonomy): domain Eukaryota; kingdom Viridiplantae; phylum Streptophyta; class Magnoliopsida; order Asterales; family Asteraceae; genus Bidens; species Bidens hawaiensis. The sequence goes on from NW_027491051.1 coordinate 2,290,142, forward strand.
ATGTTGTGCTGCAAATGGAGGCCTCATCCGATGTTGGGAACTTGTCTATTAACGTTTATAAGCGTAAACGTACGTTAGAATGGTCTCAAAAACAGTCTTTATTGTTAAAACAACAAGTCAACAAAGATTCAATGCCATTAAGGGCATTAGTGACATCTAGTACGCAAGATACACAAACACCGGCTTCATTTGTCAATGATGGAAAAATAGGAGTGCTGTTGCTAAACCTTGGAGGTCCTGAGACGCTCGATGACGTGCAACCGTTTTTGTTCAATCTTTTTGCAGACCCGGTATGCTTATATTATTGGATGTTTCACGTGGATTGAATGACAGTTTAAAAAGACTGTCATGCACGACGTAGGGGTATTCATCGGTTCAGATATCGGTTTTCAGATTTTTTTGGCCCTAAATGAAAACCGAACTGATCCGACTAAGAAATGTGTCTAACCGAATTACCGAACCAAATCCAACTGATTCCACCGGTTTATTTGGTTCGGTTATCCGATCAAACCCATTATTATTCGGTTTATTTGATTGAATTTGGTTCAGTTATCCGTATACGCAAGATTTGTGGAATCGAATTCACAATTCGGTTCAGTTTTTTCCAGTCACTGATATGATTCAGCTTTCAGTTTTTTTCTCACAACCCTAAGACGATGCACATGAGAGTTGAGACTAATTTGGCCATTTACTCTTGAAGTTTTGATGTATAAGGAATGTTAAAAAGTTTGAAATATCATTAAAAAAACATCAGCAGTTGCACAAATGTTTGACCACTGTCCAACAACAGTTTGATCACCATTAACAACCTTTTGGCCTTTGTTAATTACCCTTTGACCACCACAAGTTAGCTCCAAAACTTGTTTGACTACCACGAATAACAAAAGGCAGAGAACTGAAAATGACATTTTTAATTTAGGTGAGGGATTTAGGTTTTTGTATTTTCTTAACTTCTTTCTTAAGGGCAGGTGGACAAATCATGTGCAGACTACTAAAAAAGACATTTTTACCCTCATGCGCATTGTGCATGACAACATCCCATCTTGCCACATATACATTTAAATTATCGTTTTTTGGACTTTATGATTGTTTTGTAAACAGGATATCATTCGACTACCAAGACTGTTTCGGTTTCTTCAAAAGCCTTTGGCACAATTTATATCGGTTGCTAGAGCACCCAAGAGCAAGGAAGGGTATGCTTCAATCGGCGGCGGGTCCCCTCTTCGCCAAATAACTGATGCACAGGCATGACATGTTTAATATCTAATTATTATCAATAAACTTTAACCATTTTTCATCTCATATATTAAATTACTTACATGATATGTTTTATATAGGCTAGTGAACTTAGGAAGGCACTTTATGAAAAGAATGTCCCGGCTGAGGTTTATGTTGGTATGCGATACTGGCACCCGTTCACTGAAGAAGCAATCGAGCAGGTATGTAAGTTATTTTGTTTCCAATTAAAAGAATAATATAATTTCCAATTAGTTAATTATGTTTTGGTAAATTATAGATAAAGAAAGATAGCGTTAACAAGCTGGTTGTGCTTCCTCTTTATCCTCAATTCTCAATTTCAACAAGTGGTTCAAGCCTTAGACTTCTTGAAAGTATTTTTAGGTGATTAATGGGCCATATTATGTTAAAAAATAGTATCATGTGTTGTCTGAAAACATATTTATTATTATTGTTTTTTTAAATTTGTAGGGAGGATGAATACCTTGTTAACATGCAACACACGGTGATACCTTCTTGGTACCAACGCGAGGGATACATAAAATCCATGGCTGGTTTAATCGAAAACGAGCTCAAAAATTTCAATAATCCCGAAAAGGTACTTCTTTTTCCGGTTTTGCTCTTTCTATATATGGATTATTTTTCTCAAAATGTTCATTTTCATTTATCCTAAAGTATTTTGTAAAAGAGACTAGTATATAATATCTGAATACTGTAATTGCAATGGGCTAAAGACAACTAAACCCTAATAATAATAATAATGGCTTAGTAATAATGTATATATATTTAACATTTTTGTGTAAAATGATAATAGGTGATGATCTTCTTTAGTGCTCACGGGGTCCCACTTGCATACGTGGAAGAAGCCGGTGACCCATACAAGGCCGAGATGGAAGAATGTGTTGATTTGATAATGGAGGAATTAGAGAGAAGAAAGATTAATAATCCATACACTTTAGCTTATCAGGTAACCCAACCTGTATAAGTTTCATATTTCTTGCGCAATAATATTCTCTTGGATGTTTTCAAAAGTGTAATTTACTCTATATTTTATATTGCAATGTATATATTTTATATAAAAACTCACACATTCTTAACAGATTGTACTTATGCTATTAATATACTTTATTATTATTTGACTTAGTAACATAAATAATCCAAAGGAATTTTGGTTTTTTGATAGAAAGTCAAGAGAAAATTTGGATGGGGTTAGTGGGCTGGACTTTAATTGATACAAGAAAATGAAACTTTCGGACTAAAAAAGTCAAATTTAAACTGATGGACTAAAAGAGTTATTTGAGTCAAACCATAGGGACTAAAACCGTATTTAACTCGGACTTTTAACCTTAATGTCTATATTCTAATAGTTTTGATTTTGTGTTGATGCAGAGTAGAGTGGGACCGGTGGAATGGTTGAAACCGTACACAGACCAAACGATAATTGAACTCGGTCAGAAAGGTGTCAAGAGTCTTCTAGCCGTACCCATAAGGTATTTTGATTATTTAACATGCTACCGACACCAAAGGGGCATTATTGTAATTTACTAACTTTTCAATTCAATGGCAGTTTTGTGAGTGAACATATTGAAACATTGGAAGAAATCGATGTGGAGTACAAAGAATTGGCGTTAGAATCGGGTATAGTGGTGTGGGGAAGGGTTCCTGCGTTAGGCTGTGAACCGACTTTTATTAGAGATTTAGCGGATGCGGTTATTGAAAGCCTCCCGTATGTTGGAGCTATGGCTGTGTCTAATCTTGAAGCTAGACAGGTAAATACCTTTTATCTAGTTTTTTAATTTGTATTATTTGTATATAATTGATGTGCTAATTATGATTGACCACTTTCAGTCCGTTTGAGGTACCCAAATCAACACTAATAAGTAGTGATGTGCAGGGTCGGTTTTGGGCTCAAACTGAACCAAAATGAAATTTTAGTTTTCTGGTTTTAGGAAGCCGATTGGTTTTCAGTTTTACATTTAGGCTTAAAATGTGTGAGCCTGAAACTTTGGCCCAAAATAGTGAATTTGGGCCAAAGTTTTTGTTAACCAAACATTCGAACAAATTTCCTGGTTTGGTTTTGTAACGAGGTGTAACTGAAACGAACTGTGGTTTTCGTTTTTTAAAAAAGCCAACAAAACTTATTTGCTGCTTAATAATGTGGGTCAGTTATTTTGGTTTGGTTCTGTCGGTTAATTTGGTTTCGGTTTGGTATATGAAAGGTTGGACTCGAGTTTTTAACAAGCTGATCTCGATTAGCTCACAAGCAGCTAGGCTCATTTAGACCTCTAACCATAAGTAAACGAGTCGAAAGTATTGAATCATGGTTATATTGTTTTGTGCAGTCACTGGTTCCACTTGGGAGTGTAGAGGAGCTTTTGGCAACATATGATTCACAACGGAGGGAACTCCCGGCCCCAGTGACGGTTTGGGAATGGGGTTTTACAAAAAGTGCAGAAACATGGAATGGACGGGCGGCAATGCTGGCAGTGATCGTGTTGCTGTTCTTGGAAGTGAGCACCGGCGAAGGATTTCTTCATCAATGGGGCGTGCTGCCATTGCAGTTACCAGTGTTCCCCTGATATGCAGATTGTTGAAGTCAAATATAATAGATTGGGGGTGGGATTAAAAGACTAATTTTGTAATTTTGTAAAGGGGATTGATTCTATCATTACATATGTTAATGTTGTTGTTACTTGTAATTATTGAATCTACTACACCATACCAGTTCCCACCTCACATTTTGGCATGTCGGTGCCCTTTTGTTCAACTGATATTTTATGAATAAATGTATACATTTTACTTTAGTAATGCATTGCATGTTAATATAAAAAAGTGGCCCATAGTTGTGTTATTTGTCCTATAAAATAGTGATATTTAACATAAAAAACACGTTTTGGTACGCTCTAGTGAGAATTTGACATTTCGAAACGTTCTTTCTAGCGAGAATTTGACATGTTTGGCAAGACATTACACAATACCTATCCATATTTAAGAAACTAGTTCATATATACGAGTGTCAGCTCAAGATACATGATTGATGACCATGGAAAGAAAATACGCGTTGCACTTTCTTTCTTTAGCAATATTTTTTTCTCACTGGTTATTTTAAATAAGATTTTTAGCTAGACATCTCTAAAAATATTAAAAATAAATAATGTACAATTTTCTTTCATTAAGTTAACCATGGCGAGTGTTACAGTTATAGTTAATTGTGGCTGCTAACATTCTTGAATTCCTCATTTCTCAAGTGATCAATAAAAAATTACATGATCTATTTATCATAAGAAAATAAACTCAGATATGTTCTCTTATATTAGACAATATTATTTTCGCTACTAAGATGTCTTTGAACTCGACATCCAAATCAGGCGGCCACAGAAATAATGGTTAATCGTCATTGCAAGGGGTAAAACTAAGAGCTAGGTAATCATCACCACAAAAAGAGAATACAACAGCCATTTAGAAAGGATAATTGTTATTCAAATGCGAGATGCTTAGATTCATTTTTTCTAAGTTCAAAAATCCGGAAGTCGGCGTCAAAAATCTTGAGGGTTGGTTGACAAACCGAAATATATATTACATACAAAAAAAAATGCAGGCACAAGTTCTGCCAGCTCGGCAACAGCTAGAGTCTATGATTTAGACATTATATTATATGAGTGGCAAAGGGGCCCCAAACCAACTATGATGGCTATTTGCCCATTTTAACCATTACAAAACACAGCAATACTAGAATGCAATCATCAAGGAACTTGCAGTTTCCTTGCAACATGTATCTGCACATTACAATCATAAAACAATATCGGATTCAACCTGTTTGACCCGTTTTATTACCAATGTGCTTATTTAACAACACGCACACTCGGGTTTATTAAAATCTTTTGGATCGACAAACCATATTTGGTCATATGTCGTATAGTTGTATGAGCAGCCTTCATGCAATACATACATACAATATTACCTTAAATTAACCATGCAGAAGAAGCTCCATAATCGTACGATCGGTCCACGTGGCATTATCGGTCTTATGAACGATCCGTCCTGCCAAAATGCATACATGGATTCATCATCTTATTTTGAAATATGTAGTCAATTTACAAATTTAGCATCAAAAGTTATCAAGTAAACTAAGGATGAAATGAAAGCTGCAAAGGGCATTACAGTGAAAAATGCAAACTTAATAACTCACGTGTTATTACATATAACTTTAGCATATAAAATATAAAAAACGAACGAACGAACGACTCCTATATTCTTCCAATACGAATCCCTGACACCGACTTTCTAGTGGCTATAACTCCACTCGTTTCTTCAACTCCTTCCTCGAAAAAGCCCCTAAACCAATAGATATACTTATAAGATAAATGCAAATTGACCATAATTTTTTGATTTCCTTGGACTTCAGTCATTCCACTAATGAAATATGTGGGCCCACTCTTCGCTATAAAAGTCTACTTCTAAATAAAGCTTCAAGATTTCTTCACTTTGATAAGCTTATAACATGTCTTACAACTTAAAGATTGCTTATGAAAGGGTTCACTTCATAAAAATTAAGAAAACAACCAACTTTAGTTCTATTTCTATTTCAAGAAGTCAACATCCGTGGCATATCAAAAGAAGTCAACATGGTCAAAGGTAACCAAAGGTCAACTGTCATGTCTAACTTTTTTTAAAAGTAATCAACTTTGATTCAATATCTATTTCAAAAGGTCAGCATGGTCGAAGGTACCGAATGTCAACTGTCACGTTTCATTTTTTCTAAAAAGTAACCAACTTTGGTTTCAATTTCAGTTTCAAGAAGCCAACATGGTCAGCGCCATATAAAAAGAAGACAGCATGGTCAAAGGTAGCCGGATGTTAACTGTCACATTTCATTTTCAGAAAAGTAACCAACTTTAGTTCAATTTCAATTTTACATTCAATGTACTCTACGGATAGAGGAATACATAGAGTTGAACATAGTAAAATAAGAAATTGAAAGATTTCGTTGAAATTGTTCGTTTGGAAATTTCCCGAAAAGCTAATCGAATTCCGATAAAAAGAACTTGCTAGTTCACTACAAAAAGAAGGATCATTGTCAATCTCAAAAATTTGATTTTCAATATCAAAATATATAGAATAAATGTCCCCATTATTCTCTTTAACTAAAAAAGTATCATCAGAGATGAAATTCCGAATGTCCTTGACGCCAAAAGAAAGATCAACATTACTGTAATTGTCATGACCACTCCAACTCTGAATGTTTTTATCCGTATCATTTATATTCGGATCATAAATATATCCTATGAATTTCATTTCGCACCGGAAACTATTCTAGGAGAAGTTCGAATCCGTTCCGTTCGGATATTGATCGGTCTCGGTTTGACATGGTTTACGCGTTACTGGTTCCCGGAAGAGTTAATATCTCCATTAGCTAAACCCTTTCTTATTCTTACCTTGCCTTTGGACTCGTATTTTGTAAAGGAAGTGGCTATTCTTGTTTGTTCATGACTCCGCTGCGCTCCTATTTCAAGGAATAAGCGCCTTTTCTCTTACAGACAAAAGAAATGGATTGATTCCGGCTAGCTCGAAGGGAAGGAAAGAGCGCTATAAGAGAAAGAGTGCCTCGATCATATTTGGGATTTTTACTGAAAGCAGAGGAAGCATTCGATGCAGTATCATATCAAAAGAACTCATGGGCAAATGTATTCAAATATCAACTGTCAAATTTCATTCTTTTAACCTTGTAACTTGGAACGGTTTAGAATTGATGTTGCAGAAAGTGAACAGATTTTTATAGTTCAAGATTTTTGGGCAAAAAAATATGGTTACCTTTTTCTACTCTTAACTCTTCATATGTTTCTTTTTTACACTTTTCATATCGAAATGTCACAATTTTCACAGCCCACATCAATGCATCATATTCAAACCAAGCATTTCACTACCATAAACACAAAAACAAATATAAAAAGCATTATCATAACAAAAACACATACCTAGTTGATGTCATGTGATTCAACGCGTTCGAGAATCCCGCATAAACATTTGAATACGACTTAGTCAAATATGCAAAATTAGCAATTGGCGGAAGAGGGGACACCCTTTCACCTTTCTTCAAAAGATCCCTCAAGTTGATCCGTTGCAAAGTCAACGCAGCTCTCGACTCCTTCCATGTGAACACAAGCATCCCGTCTTCAAACACAAACAACGAGCCCGGTTTAGAACCTGGATACCTAAACCCATACCCGTTTGCAATACCCTCACCACTAAACACCTCTTTCAAATCAAGAAAACCCGAACCACCATCACCATCACAACCCCACGGGAACGTTTCATCCGAAGGCTCGTTAATATTCACTATAAACATAGCTGACCCGTTCGGGTGCAAAACATAGTGGGTCCCTTCTAAGATTTTAGTCCCGATGAGGTGGCGTTGACCTTGAGATTCTTCATATGACAACAACAAAAAGAACAACGCTTTTCCGGGTTTGTCAGCCGACGGCTTCCCAGGTGGCCAACCGAAAGTCCCTGCCCATAAACCCGCGTGTTCTTGACCGGTCAGCGGTTTCTGTTCGGTCAACTTGTATAGACCGAACTGACTATCGTGCATATTGGGCCATGCTCTATAAGAAGAAAATCTTGCAGTTGAAGCGTGTAATGTTATTCCAATTGTATCACCAGATCTTAAAAAATCTTGAAACTGTGCTTGTTTATTGCTTCCATCACTTGATGAGCTTTTTGAAAGTTCATGACTTGATTTCCCAACAATATTCTTGAAACTCTCTCTAAAATACCCCGAAAGTGATTTCTTTCTTGAACCTTGTGATCGATACACGTCTCTATGAAGCTGAGAATTCTCAAAAAGCTTCCTAATTTCACTCAAATCTGATTGTGTAGGATCATTACTCGACCCGTTATCATACATTTGCATAAGTCGCACACGCCTTTCGCTCAGCTTACCAAAATCCTCATTTTCTAAGCAAGGAAAACATAAGCCATCTCCAGATGGCGACACTTTAACGCGTATTTGACTTGTGACGACCTCTAGAAGCTTCTTTCGGTCACAAAAAGATAAGCGACTGAACGAGACAGACGGTTTAGAAACCACACTACCCTGCAATCTTTGTGACATTGAAAGACCACGATCCGACGGGCAAATCTTTCTAGAGAACTCTTTATCGACATGAGTCGGGTTAGCGAAACTTTTGCTATGGACCAATTTACCTCTGTCTCGTTGCTGTCTTGGTTCCACTTCAAGTAATAACACATTGCAGTTTCTGTCTATACCTTTAATGGAACCGGGATACATATAGTTATTATCGCGCTCTCTTCCGTGAAATATAAACACGGATGACCCGTCAACGTTACCCAAGATTTCAAACACGGGAGACCACAGAATCGGGCCTTCTTCAATCCCTAAAGGCCCGAGTTCTTGTGGGATAATTCTGCATCCCACAAGTGATATGAAACCAGGCATGACATAAACTACATTACCTAATTCAGGGTTTTGGTGGACCCAAATTCCTATCAACGGTTGTACATAAACGAGAAACCGACAAAGGGCTTTATAGGAACTAACCCCTTTTCGCCACTCGATAAGATCTTTACGTGGAATCACTCCAAGTACCTCACACAGTGTCAACCAAACCTTATCAGAAGTATGAAAATAAAGGTTTTTGCAACAAACCACGAGATTAAAAACATCTTTTGGGCTTAGAGATCGCGTGACAACCGCGAATATGTCATCAGGCAAAGCTAGCAGCTGCTTTGAGCCACATAAAGTATTATTACTATTATTATTATTATTATTATTATTATTATTATTATTATTATTATTATTATTATTATTATCAGACTGCATAATATGAATCAAATTGACGTAATTTGTGTCTTAATCATCAACATACAGCAAATTCTTGATCATCAGCAGCCACAAGGGTCGAAACTGATGATACCCCAAAATTCTTGATCGCCAAAAAGGTTAAAATTGGGCACCAAAATCATGAAATTAGAATCTTTATGAAGAATATTGAAATGGGTATGCTTCAAAATCTTATCTTTTGGCATCTACAGTGAGAAAGATTGGCCAATTTGACATCTTTCTTGAAAAGGTGAAGATGGGTATGGATGAATTCAAAGAATCTTGAAACTTTGCATCAAGAAAGGTGTAATTGGAGTTACCTGAAGAGGGTGGGTACATGAATTTTGCAGATGAATCAAGAATCAGTAGGATAGGAGGTGATCTTCATGGATGCAAGTGAGCAATAAAAGACAAGGTGTGTGTGGGTGTGTGTTGAAACAAGACAAAAAACTAACTAAGCATAGAAATTATCAATCATTCTTTCTTTTTTGTGTAAAATAAAATGGTTTGATGGGGTTTGTAAAACTGATATGAGCCACACCACACCACACCACACCACACCACAGCAGCCAATGTTGAAGCTGTGTGTGTATGTAGAAAGTTGAAACCAATTCCTAGGCACACCCACCCAGGTCAACACCATTTTTCCACATTATATATCACTCACTTTTTTAATCTTTTATTATATCATATTATATATTGGCAATAAGATTTATCTCAACTCAATTGGTATTGAGTGAAAAGTGAAAATTCATAATATCGAATGATGGACACAAAGGTCTCAAGTTTAAAACTGATTTTAATTAGGAAATATTTTAAAACTGATCTTAATTAGGAATTACTATAGTAGGATATCAGGTGGTTTGGTTTTTTTAAAATAGAAGATAGTGGACTTTAGGCTATCCGGCTTGTCTATCATCGTGGGACATATGATCGTCATTTGCCATTGGGTTACTCTAAAAAGCAGAAGCTTTATAAGTTGGTTGTTTAAAACTACATCTTATATATTAAAAAAGTAAGAAGATATTTTTTATACTTCATGAATAATTAGTTTTCTACAAATGTGTCTTTTAAATTTACAAAACAAAACAGAGAGTGAATAAATAGCTTACAAAACCAACATGATGTCCGGTGAAAAATTAAGGTCGTCTTCTTTCTACTTCATATAAAATGAAATCCTAACGGGTGACTCTTGAAGCATTAGGTCCTTGTGTATATATTATAATCACTCTTAACTTCTCATAAGTATCACATCACTCATTTTTCTTTTTTTCATTCCATCTCATTCAAAGGAAATGGTTTAATCCATTTAACTCTATCCCACTCATATTAAAACAAGTGAAAAGTGATTTAATCTATCTTTAAAATGTCATGTCATTTTAATTTATGTTAGATCTCTTCTCTCTTCTCTTTTGTTGTGTTTTAAGTATAATTAATTAATGCAGCACCATTTGCTATATTTAGTCTTAGATCTATTCTCTTTTAGTATCTTTTAAGTATAATTAATATAACGTAGTTTGTTCTAAAATTAGATACTTGCTTGATTGAACTTGTCTAAAAATTGATCTTTATTAATGATATCATTACTTTGATTAAATTTAATATATACCTTGTCAATAAACAAAGGGTATCAACTACCTTTGATCTATGCCATTTAACATAAAAAATGCATTTTTATCCGTGCATTGCGGCGGAGCGAATTAAATGCATTACATGTTCAAAAACTACCGCATTGTGGTAGATACGCGGCAGTTCAGTATCGGATCGAACCATTATGGTAAAAGTTTTGTGGCAAATGCTTTATTACCAAAGTAAATGGCCAAAAGGTAAAAATTGTAAGTTGAAGAAGCAAAAGATTTATTACCATAGTTAAAGAGTCAAAAAAATGGATATGCGAAATTAAAGTTGAAAAGTTAAAAAGTATAAATATGAAACTTTTGTGACAAAATTCCAATAAACCAAAATTTGTAACTAAAGTTGAGCGCCAAAGAGTATAAATACCTAACTTTTGTTGCAATAGTCTAAGAACTAAACTTGACAAGTTGCCTTTTGCATCATTGACACATTATATGTTTTAATTTGATATATGGGTTTCGTTAGTAATATAAATCTTTCATTTGGGCACTTAAATTCTAAGAACACAAATTCTAAAAACTCGTCTTTTATATAAAGTCGTAACGATTAGCATTTTAAAGACACACGGCTACTTTTTAAAAAACAAATTTTCTTTTTTATATAAGCTTTATAAAGTTTGCTAAACTACTAACAATAAATATAGATATCGATATCTAAATGAGAAAGATAAAAAGAAAAAAAAAGAAAAGGTTTGATGTGACACGAGTGGATGATGGGTAACAACAAAGGTTTTAAGTAAATATAACACCGCTAACACGTTAGTTAGGCATATCATAATGGTCGTATAAGATGACAAACGGTCATATAAGTCGTATGATAGATGGAAATGGTCACATGAGCTCAAAAATGGGAAAATCATATGGCCTATATAATGTATTTTGATTGACAAAGAAATAACTAATGTAATCATTTGCAAAGTCAAATGATCATTATTCACCACGTGATGTAACACGCTCTTCGTACAAACTTGATGTACATGTCACAACTCATATCGTATGTTGTTAGCTTCAAACATAAACCAATTTAGTACAGGTTTTATGGTCAAACTCATCCAACTTACCACTAATTAGTCATTATGCACATTCATGTGTGTTAATCGACACATTCAAACCATAAACAACTTACTTACAAACTTAGATTTAAACCTGAAAACTGTTATCGTTACTAAACACATCATCAATGCACAACTAGTTACACATACACAACAAATTGTTAACAATACCCTGGAACTTTTATTCATTGGTCATTCAAAAATAATATTTTATGCGTTTTAAAAAAAGGGATATTGGTTTTTAATCTCTCAACTTTCCCTTATTGGTAGATAACACTTCCAACTTTCGATTTGTCGCCTACTACTCCCAACTTTCACCATTTTTTCTTATACCACTCCCTGTCTAAAGAAACACTAACCTCGTTAATGTTTTGGACTAAAAATGTCATTCGAATTATTTGAGGGGGTAAAACAGAAATTTTAGTTTTAATATTCAAATTATTCCGGCAGCAATCCTCACCGGATTAATGTTTATCTTTATGATTATTTCCTATTTCATTTCCCCATAATATTATTATTAATATCACGGACTCCAAATTCCCCATAAACGCCAATTAAACAACCCTTTCACGTCCGCCACCACCTTTCTCACCGGAGAACCTCTAACCACCGCCGTCTCATCCGTCTCCAGCAACAGAGGCGATGGCGGCGACTCCTCCCCAAATTCTTCAGTTAATGCGACGTCATACGGCGGCGAAACCGAAAATGAAACCTCTGGCGGCAGAGTTAAGGCTTTTCCGGCGAGCTTCCGGTGACTCAGCTTCTTAGGTTTCCGGCCGTCGCGGCAGTTAACATGTTCATGTTCACTACTGGTAAGGTTTTCTTCAAACGCTTCGATAACTTGATGAATTAGCTCACGGTTAGCTGACGTGTCCCACCGGAACCAGTAGTTAGTGTAACAGTCGAAGCAATCACAGTCGAATACCGGAGATTTGTGTATGGCCGGTGACTTATTATTATTATTATTATTATTATTGGATGACCTAGGGTTTGTGGATTTGATAGAACGAGTAATCATGTAGGCTACCGGAATAATTTGAATAAAAATAAAATTTCTGTTTTACCCCCTCAAATAATTTGAATGACATTTTTAGTCCAAAACATTAACGAGGTTAGTGTTCCTTTAGACGATGAGTGGTATAAGAAAATATGATGAAAGTTGGGAGTGGTAGACGAAAAATCAAAAGTTAAAAGTGTTATCTACCAATGAGGAAAAGTTAAGAGTATTAAAAACCTTAAAAAAATCTGATTTCATATTTAATAAAACAAATGTTTTGATTTGACTAATGGAATTTTGATTTTAACAATAACACCCACCATTTTGTCATATTATCCATCTATTATTAAACCAATTATTTCAAACTAATTATTTGATGCATTTCATAGGGATCCCAATTTTACAAGCATGATTTATCAAATGATAGAAAACTTTTATTACAACTTAAGCTTGTAATAAAAAGCGGTTACCGTAAAATCATACTCATATATATTAAATTTTAAAAAACGAGAATTTTTGTGCAAGTAGCGGTGTGTACGACTTGATAGGTGATTTGAAAGTGTAGAGACGAGGTTATATATCAAGCGGATTATAAATGAATTCATTTTTTATTTAATTTGTCATTCTTGTAACATTGGATCATTAATAGAAATAGCAAGTTAAAACTTGAGCGGGATGAGTGAATTAGAGATCCTTGCCTCGTTACATGTGATATTGGATCATTAATAGAAATAGTAAGTTAAAACTTGAGCGGGATGAGTGAATTAGAGATCCTTGCCTCGTTACTTGTGATATTGGTTAGTTTTCTGAACCAATAATGAAGAGGTAGGTCCCCGCAAAGCCCAGTTGGACCCGCAAGACTCACCTTGAAGAGGTACGTCTGCGCAAAGACCAACTGGATCCGCAGGACCCACCATGCTCAGAGAGATGAAGACCTTACACGCAGTAAGCCAGCTGTTCCCGCAGGAAAGCCTCCCTTGGTACAGTACCCTGCCTGTCCCCGCAGCTGTAGGTACAAGCCAAGAAGGAAGGCTACCCGCACTAACAGTAAGGCTACACGCATAAGGCACTAACTCTTAATACTTCAGTAATGTCACCTGAAGAAGGAATGAGCGGGGCGGGAATATTCCCGCCCAAAAGAGCCAGTCCGTACGCTTCTAGAAGATCTTTTGTACTATACCTACCAAGGTATGGACAAATAGACAAGATCTGACAAAAGCAACCCATGAACCAATCACAGGGTGACAGCTCACCGACAATAGTACGAGGAGGAGCACGCTCCAGTACAAAATGTCACTATCAGCCGCTGCCTACCCACCAACTCCCATCGTGGCACGAACGTAGCCCATAGTTGGTGGAAAAGGAATATTATATACAGCTGGCCGTACCTGCTTGGAAACCTATCTTCGGCTATAAATACTTCAACACCTTGGAACGGTATCATCATCTTCTCTCTAGCTATTTCTCTCTATATAAACTTATATTCAGAGCAACCTAGTCTGATTCTCACGCCGGAGGGTGGTCACAAGGAGGAACCCCCCCCCCCTTCTCAGTGACGAGCTTACAGTGTCTGTTTTGCAGGTTGAGAAGAATAACCATCTTTGTCGGACCTAACCCTCGTGGGAAACATCTACTTAACCCTAAGATTATCCTTAATCTGCCGGGGTCTTTTGGTGTTTCTTCATTGGCGCTATCCGTGCATTAAGCTAGAACTTACTCTTCTTTTTCTTAGTTTTTTCAATCTTCTGGAAAGATGGTTAAGGTTACTCCGATGCCAAAACCACCGAGTAACCAAGAAACTCCGGTAACCATAAACCCAGCTACTGGGGGGAACACCGGTGAATACACGATTGTTACGAACACTACCCCGGTTACCCAAGCCGGGGCAAGTGCAGTAAACAATCCCCTCCTGGGATTCATTGATACCCAGTTGAGGAAACAACAGACGAGACTTCCGCGACAAACACCAGAACAAGTTAAAGCTTGGGCGGAAGCACGTTAGAAAGAATTTCAAGCCGAGTTGGACGAACGTTTACGTTCACTCCAACAGGCCAATGACGAATTCGGAAGCACTCGACAACAGCTCAACATGAGCAATGATTGCGAGTATTTGGATGATGAAGATTGGGAAGAATCTGACAGTGACGCAAACCCTCGTCATAAGGCGAAAAGGAAGCGTAGAGAAGTAGACTTCCACTCGAGAAGAAATTTCGAGGAAACCTTCAAACCAAAGAACACCGGGGGAAACCCACGTGACTTCTCCAAAACTTTCAGACCAACTGTTGCGAATGCGGGAACGTCCAAATTTGCAAGGGACATTGCGGAAGCAATCGCTCCAAAGAGTGCCAAACAGATGTCCAACATAGGCACTTACGATGGCATATCTGACCCGGACGATCACTTGAACAGATTTATAGCGGGGGCAACCGTCAGTAATTGGACGGAACCCACATGGTGTTACATGTTCCAAATGACGCTCGTCGGGGCAGCCAGAGCGTGGTTTGATCGTCTACCGGTCCACCACATCTACGATTGGGCAGACTTCCAGCACAAATTCAGCCAGCACTTCAGTCAACAAAGAAAATATACTGAAGAGCAATGGACGATCCTCAACTGCATCCGGGAAGAAGACAAATCTTTGCTAGACTTCATCACTCGCTTCAACTCAAAGAAGCTAAGTCTGGGCACTATTAGCGAAGATGTTGTTCACGCCACTTTCATCCAGGGCGCTGAATACCCAGAGCTCATCCGCACGTTGACAGGCAAAGACGGCATGCCATCCACGTGGGATGCCATCATGACGGCAGCCAAACGCTTCGCCGAAACGGAGAAGCAACTGGGTAGAAATCTTCCCCAGAACACAAACCTCTACACCCAGAGAAAAAGGGAAAATAACGTCCGTACCGCCCGACAAAACAAAAAGAGGAAGCTTGGTATTTGGCAGTCAAGGGTAAACTTTGACACCTCATCCAGCTCTCGCCCTCTCTTAGGCGGAAGGGACAACATGCAGTCGTCGAACCGGAATCCCAGATGGACGCCACTCACCAAAAGCGTCACCGAGATATTTGCCACCGAAAAGCTCCCATGGCCAAAGGCTCCAATAATCCGACAGCGTCAAAACGCTGATCAGAGCAAATCCTGTGACTTCCACGGGACAAAAGGCCACACCACTGAGGAATGCACATCCTTGAAGGATATCGTCGAAACATTCGTCAAAGATGGGAGACTCACACACCTCGTGGCGTCAATCAAGAACGGAGGGAGGAAAGACAACCGGTACAAGGGCAATGGACGGAAGCCCGTTGACATCAGCATTCACATGGTTCACAGCAACATCAGAGGAAGAAAATGACGAACAACAGAGCCAAGTGCGTGGAAGGAAGCAGAAGTGCGCTTCTCGCGTGTGCCAGGGGGGCCCAACAAAGAAGGCCCCATAGTCATCAAAAGCCAGCTGGGGCACTAAATCACCTCCCGCACCCTTGCTGATAATGGCGCTTCGTCAACGGTCATGTATAGGCAGTTCTTCGACAAGCTAGACGACGAAGACAAAGAACGCCTAGAAACAGTTTACGCCTCGATGGAAGGGTTTGACGGCAGCACAAACACCCCATTGGGAATCCTATCTTTCCTTGTCACTCTCACGGACGGGAAGTACTCTCACACAGAAGACGTGGACTTCGTCGTAATGAGGAAGCCACACCACACATACGACATTCTCTTCGGGAGAGATGGGATGGCAAGATTTAATGCCGTGGTGTCTTCGGTCCATGGTATGATGGGATGGCCAACAGCTGAGGGCGTTGCTATGATCACGGGCATTCTCCAGGTATGCATCGCATCTGTCTCATTTAAACCCAAACCAAATATGGCTAAACCAACCACCTCTGAGCCAGAAGAATGGGCCTTCAATGGCAAATACCCTGACCAGGCCGTTACCATTGGCCCAACAATCACTAATCCCACACGCACCTTACTCAAACGCTTGTTGCAAAAAAATGCCGACATCTTCGCGTGGACACCAGCTGACATGACCGGTGTACCCCGAAGTAAGGCTGAGCATAAGCTCAAGTGTGACCCGGCGTTTGCGCCGGTCATACAAAAGTGTCGCGTAATGGGTGCTGAGCAGGCTAACGCGTGTAGAACCCAAGTCAAGGAACTCCTTAACGCAGGCATCGTACGCGTTAGTAAATATCAAACATGGGTTGCAAATCCCGTCATGGTACCAAAATCCAACAAACAATGGCGCATGTGCATAGATTTCAAAGACCTAAACAAAGCATGCCCTAAGGATTGTTACCCGTTACCCGAAATTGACCTTAAGGTAGATTCATTAGCACCATTTCGCCTTAAATGCTTCCTTGATGCGTATAAAGGGTACCATCAAATCCACATGGCTGTTGACGATCAGGATAAAACCGCATTTCGGACGCCCGATGGCACATTTTGTTACCAAATGATGCCATTCGGACTAAAGAACGCCGGATCCACATACCAACGCCTGATGGACAAAGAGTTTCATACCCAAATAGGGAGGAACCTGGAAGTTTACATGGATGACTTGGTCATCAAAAGCCTCGAGCCAGAGGCGATGTTGAAAGACATCGAAGAAACTTCCAACACGCTCAGAAAGATAAACATGAAGCTCAACCCGAGCAAGTGTTCCTATGGGATGGAAGAGGGGAAGTTCTTAGGAGTCATCGTTACCAAAAATGGCTTCAGAGAGAACCCTGACAAGGTTGAAGACATTATGAAAATGAAATCACCTACTACCATCAAACAGGCTCAGACACTGAATGGACGACTAGTCGCACTCAACCGCTTTTTGGCAAACCATGCGGATAGGTCGTTTCAATTCGTGTCAACATTGAGAAATTGTTTGAAGAAAACGCACTTCCGCTGGACACCAGAAGCGGAAGCAGCTTTTTCAAGAGATTCGGTCACGCTTGGTCGAACTCCTAACACTCACAGCACCAGAAGTGGGGGAGGAATTAATTCTCTACCTCTCCGCCACAGACAGAGCAACCGGGGCAGTTCTACTAATTGAAACGAAAGGGCATCCAGATGCCCATCTACTATGTAAGCCGTGTCTTAACAGACGTGGAAACCCGGTACTCCACCCTGGAAAAATTAGTCTTAGCGCTTGTACAGGCTTCACGCAAGCTAAGACGATATTTCCAAGGCCACCTAATCACCATTCTCACCAACTTCAAACTTGCAAACGTTCTTGGCAAACCCGAGTTGTCAGGGCGCCTAGCCAAATGGGCAATTGAGTTGGGAGAATACGCGATAAAGTACAAGCCAAGACCAGCCATAAAAGGCCAGGTCTTGGCCGACTTTATTGCAGAAGTCCCCGCTTCGCGGGAAAAAGAGTGCCAGGAAGAGGCTCAACCCTCTCCAGCACAAGACATTAACGATGTCTGGCGACTTTATACTGATGGAGCAGCCAACAACGAAGGTTCAGGCGCAGGGTTGAAACTAACTAACCCAGCAGGCCAAGAGTACACTTACGCTATTCGGCTGGATTTCCCAAGTACGAATAACGAAGCGGAGTACGAAGCATTCTTGGCCGGATTAAGAATTGCGCGTAAGATGGGGGTGAAAAACTTGGAAGCCCACATGGATTCCATGCTAGTAGCCAACCAGATAAACGGGACGTACACGGCCGTGAACGACACAATGGCCCTGTACCTCGCACAAGCAAAAACCCTTATGCGCGATTTCAACGATTGCAAAGTTGTGCACATCAAGCGAAGCGAAAACAAATCTGCGGATGCGTTAAGCAAGCTTGCATCGTTAGCCTTCACCCACTTGGGAAAGGACATCCGCGTTGAACTTCTTGGAGCACCATCAGTCCCGCACAAGGAAATTAGTGTCATCCAAACCGGCACGGAAACATGGATGACGCCAATCATAAATTACCTTGCGACGGGTGTATTACCAGAGTCAAAGACACAGGCAAGAAAGATACGCTGTAAATCACTGAACTATCAACTTGTTGATGACATACTTTACAGGCATAATTTTCTTGGCCCACTCCTCAGATGCGTTGACGACCAAGATGCCGACTACCTCCTAAGGGAAGTACACGAAGGCATCTGTGGAGTACACGCAGGTCCACGCGCAGTTGTAGCTAAGCTAAACAACGCGGGATACTTTTGGCCGGGGATGCACACGGATGCGCTGGCCTACATCAGAAAATGTAGGTCCTGCCAGCTCTACGCATCCAACACGCATCGCCCGAAGAACGAACTTGTTCCAGTCACTTCTTCATGGCCATTCCAGAAGTGGGCCATCGATGTTACAGGCCCATAGTTGGTGGAAAAGGAATATTATATACAGCTGGCCGTATCTGCTTGGAAACCTATCTTCGGCTATAAATACTCCAACACCTTGGAACGGTATCATCATCTTCTCTCTAGCTATTTCTCTCTATATACAATTATATTCAGAGCAACCTAGTCTGATTCTCACGCCGGAGGGTGGTCACAAGGAGGAACCCCCCCCTTCTCAGTGACGAGCTTACGGTGTCTGTTTTTCGCAGGTTGAGAAGAATAACCATCTTTGCCGGACCTAACCCTCTTGGGAAACATCTACTTAACCCTAAGATTATCCTTAATCTGCCGGGGTCTTTTGGTGTTTCTTCAAATAATGATTTTAATTAAAACTTGTTTAAAAAATTACCGTTTTAAACAGTAATTAGTTTTCTTAATTATTGTTTTAAGAGGTAACCTTTTAATGGTTACCTCTTAACCATTCAAACTTATAATACCTTATAATACCTCTTAACTATTAAAAGGTTACGAACTATTAAAAGAGGCTACCAAACATCTATGTAAATCAGCCCCTTGGTTACAAAGTTTTTCTTAAGTCGTAATACGGTTTAATAATAACCTCCAAACCCTTATATTAACTTTTATCGAGACGATTTATGTATGCTAAAATTTTAAATTTAGCATCCATTTTGGGGCAATCATATGGAGCCAATATGGTTAACGTGTTGACTGGATTAACTCCACCATGTCCATAGCTGTGGAGCCGCCTTTGGTTGGGATTCGACCTCCTAGTCCTACACCCATATCCCATAATTAAACATAAAGATATTTCTAGAAAACATAATTTATTTCAACGAATTAATAAAGTATGGCTATTTACTGTAACCCAATGGCAAAAAACGATATCATACGCCAGTAATCGTAGACAAGGCTTTTATAGTCTAAGCACACCATCTCATGTTTTGGGGAAAATTCGTCACACGAAAGGCCCACTATGGTATATCCCGGTTGAGATCGGATTCAAACTTGAGACATTGAGTTCTCCCGCCCAAATCTTCACTCCCACTTCAATACCAGTTAAGCTAAATAGGGCTGCAAACGAACACAGACAAGACCTTGTTCATGTTCGTTTGATAAGGAAATAATGTGTTCACGAACACTTACTGTAACGAGATTTTATGTTCGTGTTCGTTCATTAAAGAAATGAATGTGTTCACGAACACAAATAAAATCGAAGGAGCCTAGAGAATGACATCGATGTATTCATCAATGTAAATAATGGGAAAGAAAATGAGAACAATGCAAAAACAATGTGAGAATATGATTTCCTGTTTTATGTCAGGTGTAATCAATTAATGAACAATGCGAGAAACGTTTGGATAAAAGAAATACATGTACAAAAAACTTTCATGAACATATAAAAGCGAACATTCATGATGATGAACACATTACCAAACGTTCACGAATACAATTGAACGAACGAGCGCTCTGTTCGTGTTCGTTTGTTTAACTAATCGAACAAAATTTCTTGCTCATGTTCTTTCATTTATTAAACAAACGAACATAAATGAACTTCCCGCTAAACAATTAACGTACTGTTTGCTGAACATTTGGTTCGTTTACGGCCCTAAAGCTAAAGCTAATTAACATTTTATTTTTCTACTTATAGAGCGTTCATCTTCATCTATACACCGTAACAAAATATAGGGAGTTTAATATGAACTGTATAGATATGTACTTTAGTTTTCTATAACTTGTTATCTAGCATAAAAAATCCAATGTAAGGGTGTTTTGATCGTCTTTTCATGTATTCTCTATATCATATAGTATCTTAACTAATTTTTAGGAAACCAATTAATTAGTTCCTTGAGTTTCAAACCCTTTAGAACGGGAAAAATTGAGAAAAACAAATTAACCAGTAAAATTGTTTATACACAATCACTAAAATTTTCACTTTCATAAAGGCTAACATTTCCGACAAAAAAATAAATAATTAACATGACATATTGGGACGCAAAAGGTGAAAGTTATTCATACGAGACATTATGATTTATGATTCTTGACACATGTTTTTATTAAATAAAAATTATGCATGATAACAACCCTTGTGAAATTTATGCTTAATGCTAAGCCTCAAAATATCGGTGAGAAGTTATACGCTCATACGTCCTTATACGTGTATGATAAAGACAAATTTTCAATTTTTATCTCTCGTGAGTGTGTGAAAACCAAAAAGATATATATAATAAAGTTGACATGAATGCCAAAGGTCTCAAAAAGATATATTTACTGAATTTGAGATATGTGATTGTAAGCTATTACGCAGATGCACTTTTTTCTAGATTAAGAGCTAGGGGTGTTTTTTGGGTTTCAGGTTTTTCAGGTCGGGTTCTTCGGGCTTCAAAGTATTAAATTTTGACCCGAAACCCAACCCAAATCTCTGATGGGTTTTTCGGGTTTGGGTAATTCGGGATCGGGTTTTCTTGGGTTGGGTTAATGGGTTTCGAGTATCCTAGAAAAAAACACACACAAAACCAAATTTTTTTTTTTAAAATACAATGTTAAAATTAAAACAACATATTTTTCTTTGCTTATAACACAAATAATCAAATAATAAACTAACCAAACTTGATAAAACAATTCAAAAGAAGAGTAAAACTAACTATCGGAAGTGATTTGGTTGTTTGATTACGGTTGTATTAGTAATAAACGGAAAACATAAATTAATAATAAGCAATCGATCCATAATAGTTAGAATGTTAACAGTCGATTAGAGACAAATTCTGATAACTTTAGTGGCTAAGCTAAGACTTAACATATTATACATAAAAATATATTTAATTTCAAAACTAAAAGTTTATTCGGGTTTTTCGGGGTGACACAAATCTTATAAATCAAGCCCGAGAACCAACCCAAATTACTTCGGTTCGGGTTCTTCGAATCAGGTTAGTTTGGGTCAAATTCGGGTATTTTTAGGTTGAGTTTCAGATAAAAATGACATCCCCATTAAGAGCAACAAAACATGACTTGTTATAGAAAGTGAGTCCCCATTTACATACATACATGTAACTTGTAAGGCTTTCCTTTGAGCTTTTAGATATATGGATTATAATTTAGCTAACTCTCATCTTTTCGTAAAGCTTTATGTAATGGGCTCATTTACGCTTTGAGAACGACGCCCATGTTTGCTTGTGTTGATTTAACTATAACCCAATCACGAGCCTTCATGTCACATTCTTTTATTAAAAAAAATAAAACACTTGTAAGGGCATTACACACCTTGGTAGATAGGCCCCCGCCTACATGGAGGTCACATCGTAACACTTTTTCACAATTATTCTGAGACAATAAATGATGAATTGTCAATAGCCTAAATGATGAATTATACTGAGACAATAGCCTAAATGATGAATTGTCAATCCTGTTACAATAAAACTAACTAAAATCACCCATTAAATGATAAACCCTAGCTAAATATATTAACCACCATGTTCGGGTCTACTCAAACTCAGTCTAATTCTATCCAAATTAGTTAATGGGTAACTGGGCACCAACAATAACCATTGTTTGTCTTCACCAACTTACCGTCGCCGACTCAACCGCCACCTCTACCAACCACCGCCTGTCAGTATGCATCGAAACAGCTTTTGAGTATAAAAAGATGTTGGATACTGCTGTAGAAATGATCAATGGTTGTTTCATATGGGTTTTGATAGACGAGGTTGGGTGGGGTGGAGGTCTTTTTCTATAAACCGTTAGTTTTATAAATTATTTAAAAACAATAATAACATTGTATTTTTACTTCTAGCCCGGCTCGTTTCAAGTTTTCCCTGACTTTGTTTTGGCCAAAACTTGTTTTTGACTCAAACCAATTTGCATTTTTTTAAAACTACCGGTATTAACCCAAACTTATCTGCTTAGAATCTTTTTTAACCCAAACTCACTTTGTTCAGAACTCATATTGACCCTAACATGTTTAGACAACTAACCCAAACCAGCTGTTTGCATGGCCTATCCAGAATTAACCATATAGGTAAATAGTGAAAGAGTTTTAAAAAAAATAAAAGAAAAAGATTTATGATCATAAAAGGAAAACACGGTCTAATCAAAAGACTGGTGATTTTCCTTTAAACATGCAAACAGTGTTGCCACAAGACGAAATTTGTTGCAATGTCACGTATTCATGTCACTTTTGTTCGTTTAAGTAGCTGAAAAGAATTGTATCTACAGTTCATTAACTTTGTTCTGAAAAATTTGCTAAACGTTTAATTTGCTTAATGGGTACAAATGCTCCATTCTTTAATACTTGGATCATATGCTACCAACTCTTTTATTGAATTTGGATTCCGCTTAAACTGGTGTCGTGTACAAGTACTCGCATGCCAAAAACTGTTCTTCAACGGTCCGATTACAAAACAAGTTTATCCTAAAAATCAAAACCAAACTAACCAATGACCGCCATGATGTCTGATGCGCGTAGAACAATGTACTCCGACCCATCACTTCCTTTGAAGTCATTCCCAGCATATTTCGAGTAAAGCACAGTGTTACCGGCAGACACTGTTAGCTCTTTTCTACTTCCATCCTCACCCAGTGGACCGGGCCCAACTGCAATCACCTGCACTCCCATTTTATAAATTAACACCCTATTGGCTTATTTAAATAAATTATACACACAACGAACTCCAAAATATGTCGTTAAACACTTACCGTGCCAGTTGATGGTTTTTCCTTGCTCGCTTGCGTCAGCAACAAGCCACCAGCAGTAGTTTCCTCAGCCTCCATAACCTGTTTACCAAGTTTCAAACGTTTGAAACTTATTCACCAAGTTATGACATCTAGTGGTTCAAATTCTAAAGAGGCTTGCAAACCTTGATAAGAATTCTATCATTGAGGGGCTTCAAATCCTTGACGTTATCCGTCTCAAGAATACCAACAATGTCATCCTCTTTCAGTAAGAGATGGTTTGAACCATTGAACTCAACCTCTGTTCCAGCATACTTGGAATACACGACTTGTGTGCCAGTCTGAAATAATAATAATAATAATAATAATAATAATAATAATAGCTTTTGAGCATATCTAATGATCTATCTAATCCAATAACAAGAGCATTAGAAGGCTCAAAATGAGCAAGCATTACCTTGACACTCACATCCACCTTGGTTTGCCCAATCGTCCTGCCTTCTCCGACAGCAACAATCTCACCTCCTTGAGGTTTTGACTGTGCGGTTGATGGCAGCAATATACCACCTGATGTCTTCTCCTCTGCAGCACTGATCTTCACCAACACTCTATCACCTAACGGCTTCAACGTAGTGTACTGCAAAACATTACAAAGATCAGATATTATCATGGCATGGCGGTGATATACATGTATAATAATACTCAACGATGCAAACTTATCAGCTAAATCCTAAAGAAAACTGATATTAAACTATAACGGCTAGAGAGCACACACATCCAATGCATAGAAAGATAACAAAAGAAAAGACGTAAAGAGGCAATGGAAGAGAACAAAAGCTTAGTATTATTTTTGCTACAATTCCGTTTTTTTCAATTTGGTGCACACCTCTACTAGACGAAAATATCAAACTAATCCAATACAATACAATACAATACAATATAGAATAGTAATAAATAAACTCCGAAAGAGAAGCCTAAGAGTTAAAATGAAGCAGATAGATTAAGCTAACCTTAGGAGCGACAGTAGTGGCAGCTGCGTTGACAAGGAGTCCACGGGTACGACCACCCGCTCTGAATGATACAGATGAAAGCTTAACTGTTGAGGAGGAGGGCTTAACACCTTCAAACGGCGGTAGAAACACACGTGAAGATGCGGCGGCGGTCATCTGTGCAGCAGCAGCAGCCATTTCCTATATTCAATTCACAGAATCATAATTAAAATAAAATAGGGTTTATGCTTTCAAATAAAAACATCAAAATGTGGTAATTAGTTACCGAATGTAGAGAAGATAATAATAATAATGTATTGGTAGGTAGGTATGGCGATGTATGAAATGGAGATGAACAGGATAATAATAATAATAATAATAATAATAATAATAATAATAATAATAATAAACAGACACCAACAAACCAAGGTTTATTATCCAAACCAAACCAAACCAAACCAAACCAAACGGATAAGCTTTTGTACCTACTTCATACGACGTCGTTTTTTGGAACGCAACGCCAAAGTCAAGTTGTAATAACATACATACCGAATTATTATTATTATTTTAAAAAAAGGACTAACGCGGTAATTAAATGGCAAAAGACGACCGTATACCGTCATACGTTCGTAGTTGCAGAAAGCGTTGGATAGCATAAGCCAACCATCTCTTGTTTAGGAGAAATCCGGCCGCCAGAAGGCCCCATATGATAAAACCGATTGAAATCAGATTCAAACTTGAGATCTTGCAACATCTATTCCAGTTCTTCATTATCCCGCCAATGCCAATTAAACTAAAACTCTCGGATTATTATAAAGAAAACCGTGAGGATAGATATAATTAGAATGAATGAATTTTAACTGTTTTACATTTTTTTATCGGCTTCACACACTAATATATCCCTATACATTAAAGTTTTTTTATCCCTACTTCAAAAAATAATCTACTCCGATGCTCCGACCTCTAGGTTCTACACATTAAAGTTGACACATTTAACTGTCGTATAGAGTTTGTGAGAAAAACAAACGAGTACATTAAAAGTGAAAATTTCATTTTCAGATGAGCTTCACACATGAAAGAGAGGTCCATCTGTCATCTCTTGCGACTTTTTATTTAATTTTGTACTAAAAGTCTCGACAATAGTTAATTATTTATAGCAAATAACAATTGATTTAGAGATGTAAGTAAGTGAAAAAAATGTTTATTACCTATATATGAATTTAGAATTATTCAAGAATAACAAATCGCTTTAAATTTTAGTATACTATTTATTTGGTTTGGTATAATTGGATTAGGGGCTAATTAAAATATAGTTTGTATTTCATCTTTAGCTATAAATTATAAATGAAAACAATCAATCAATCAAGCCCTGTATATCCTACCGCATAGCACGCTATCGGTAGGGACAGGGGAGGGTGGGATGTAGGCAAGTCTTTCCTCTATTCGAGAGAATAGAGAGGTTGCTTCCAGAGAGACCCCCGGCTCATAAAGCTACATACAGGTAATCATAGTAAACATACATTCTACAAGCAAAAGACACTTAGCAATACATAGATAACAAACTATCAAAAAAGCAAGGAATCTATAACCTACTAAGAAAAGGGCATAAGAAACAAAAAGCAGCATCAAAACAAAAAAATATTCATAAACAACAAGGATCAAGACTAGCCAACTAGACCCTAAATAGAAAGCTAAGCTAACTAGGTGCCTTCCCCTAGAAGTCGCTAACCTTAATCCTACGTCTCCACGAATCTCTATCCTGGACCATGTCCTCAAAGAGGTGCAACTCTGTCAAGTCATGTCTAATTCTCTCATCCCAAGTCAATTTAGGTCTGCCTCTACTCCTCTTTCCTTCCACAATGAAGGCTTCCACTACTCTAACTGACGCTGTTGTCGGTCTCCTCTTCACATGCCCAAACCATCTCAATCTCCCTTCCTTTATTTTCTCTGATATGCTAACTATTCCTAATCTTTCCCTAAAGACCTCATTTCTAATCGTATCTAATCTAGTGTGTCTGCACATTCATCTAATCGTATCTTCCTTTATTTTCTCTGATATGCTAAATTATATATGAAAACAAAATAATTTATTAATTATGTAGTTATATACTAGTTATGACTTATGATCGTATCAAGTTTAGTTTTATTTGAACTAACATATTAATATTAATACTAGTAACTAATAGAAAACTATAATTAGAGATTGCAAAATGCATGTTGGCTAGTTGTATATCGTGTTAAAGCAGGTTATAACAAAATTATTATTATTATGATTCAAAAAACCAGGTTTTACAGTTCAGCTCAAAGTTAGACTTGGAACCAGCCGTGAGTTGTGTAAACCCTACCGACAATATAATATCAATCAATCATTTTTATAAATTTATAAAATTTAATACAAACCAATGATTTAAATCGGAAAACCAACTCAAACCCCGAACCAACCCGAGTAGTTAACAGTTCAACCTACACCAAAATCGTGAACACCGGTAATACAAACCCCGACAGTTTATTATACATACAAACTATAGTATCCAGGGTTTACAAGTATAGCCATTACAAACTTTTTTTTTCTTTTCATATCTTTTTTTACACGAACAAAATTAAAATAAAAAAAAAAGTTTCAGAATATTCACATTCAAGAAGCTCAAGTCAACAAACAACAGGTTCAATTTCCACACTGTCAATACCACCACCACCTGCAGCTTTTTCAATCACGTGACCGGAGTCAAAGTCAACAACCGAAAAATCGACAGTAGTTTCTGCACTTTCTTCTATCTTATTCACAATATGATCATCACTATGCCCCAAATCATCATCACCTTCGTTTGGAACCGTTGATTTAGCAGGAGTGATTCGCGACGACCTCAGATTTGCGAATTTTGGGGAGCTTGGGTTTGACCCAACTTCCCCAACATCTGCATCTATCTTTAACTTATGTGTTAAATGATTGAGCCACAATAACAGTTCAACGATATAAGCTTCTACCGGCCCTTTGTCCGCATGGTTAAATGTTTCAATCCGGTTTATATCGTTCAGCCCGTTTGGCTTCCGACCTCCTCCCGAACTGCATAAATCACAAACAGGCTTGGTGTTTCAACCCATGTGGCTTTTAATATTAACTAGAGATGTCAGTTATAGGTTTTGGCCCGTTTATAATTATACGGGCTGATTTAGGTTATGCTTTATCTCTAATGGGTTAATTGGGTTTAGATCATTATCTTGAAAATATAATGACCCATATTGTTATTCATGTCAAAAACATCAACCCTCTGCACACGATCTGTTTAACCCATATCTAAACGTGTCAAATGGGTCGGCTAGTAACTAATCGGGTTGGCTGGTTATAAAACAACGAGTTAAACGGGATAGTGGGTTGACCTGATTTAAACCGGTTGGCGGGTCAGCCTATTTAACTAAACGGATTAAACAGATCAACCCACACATGGCACATTGTGTTAAATATGCCAGCCCAGAACAGAACTTGTCATGTCCGGTTTGATGAAGACATGAAGTTATCAAAAATTTCTTTTTTGACTTGACCAGTGTTGACCCGTGTAATTTCAAATAGTAAACATTATTCCTAAACAAACTTGTGACTTACCCGGTATCCGCCCACTCACCAACCCAACCGAAACCGTGATGAGCCCTGTTGAAAAAGATACAAAAAGAGAAGTGAAAAACTGATTAGGTTTGACTTAGCTGAAATGGACAAATGCCCAAAACGGGAAATTTCCTTACTTTGCTGTGTTTATGGCTACCGGAGAAAACCAACAGAGCGTTTTTTCCATTTCGGCTTTAATAGCGGGAACATCGAGCTGCAGAAATGAATTTTATAAAATTCTAGAACATAATCGAGGCTTCGGGTCAAAATGATATATTTTCAATGTCGTTTTTGGCTCATTTTCAATACATTTTGTAAATAATAAATGCAATTTAGGAGGTTGTATGTGTTAGAATATACTTTGACATGTTAACACGTTTGACCAATTTCACTTTTTTCCTGATTAGTTATACATTTTGATTTGACCCATTTAAAACATAACCTAATCCATCCGTTCAGAGTAGAACAAGAAACCGGGTGGGAACCGAACCCAGTTTTTAACCTGAACTTTTTATTCGGTTTTGCATGAAATAAAACCGAAAATACCAAACCAGAACGGATTTATGGATTTTCTTTTTAATTTTAAATTTTAAGTAATCTAGAAGAATTTAGTAAATAGTGTTACCTTAGTATGTTAGCCTATATGTATAATAATCAATTAACCATTAAATAACAAAAAGTCTTAAGCCCAATTATCATTATTTTGGGCCAATATCTTTTGGCCTGAAAACTCAAGCTCAAATGGTAAAACCGAAAAAACTGAAACCGAACCAAATCCAAACCAAACCAAAACTGAACAGTTTTCAAAACTCAAAAACCGAATTTTTGGTTTTTGATTCGGTTTGAGCCCAAAACAGAGTCACTGAACCATGCACATGCAGCACACCCCTAGACCCGTTCATAAGCAAATGAGTAAAAATCTTCACATCAAGTTAAAATGTTCAACCGAAGACGAGGTTAACATTCAGAATACATCTTTATCAACACGAAACGAAGCTAGTCGGGACCAAAAAGACGATTCTATGTCAGGTGGCAGGCTCTGGTATAATGTGCCTCTTGCAACTGAAGTCATCGGGCTGCTTCGAGAAACCTATTAAAATAAAACAACCCACGTGAAACAATGGGACCGAAAGGGACCAAAATTGAATTTTAAGATTAATTTTGCATAGAACCTACACTGAAACTTTTAATAAAAAAATAAAAGTGTGTGTACTCACAATGGAGTCGATTTGAAGGACAATATTAGCATAATGCAATGCGAGACCAGCGGGTCCAAGTTTATGCTGCATGTTTGGGCAACCACTTGATGCTGCATTATCATATGTCATCATCAAAATACTAGATAACATGAGTGTAAACATAAACGAATAGTTTATGCTGCTAGATGGGTCATGTTCACAGATTGGCAGGTCGAATCAGACATGAACCCGAAACTTATACAAGGATCCAAAAATTGCGCTAGACATACGAACCCAAACACGACACATTTATTTGTGAGTTGGCATGAACACAGCCCGGGTAACCCAACTTTCTTTTATTATTTTGCACATATTATACACACACACAGGGGTAGGTTCATGTACATTTTGATCTTAACATGAGAACGTAGGAAATAATGCCAATTTATTTAAAAATGAGAACGTAAGAAACAATATCAACTACAATACTAATCTACATAAACAATGACTTATAATAACAAAAAAAAGAACCTGAAAATTACAACAAAAGAATCAAAATCAAGAATAAGATAATAACAGCATATACCAGCAAATACTTATAACAGCAAAAGAAAACATCTAATAATAACAACAAAATATAAATCAGCAAATACTTATAACGTCTCATAATCGAAAATTAGCAAATAAGAACAAAAAATAGCAGCAAACACCTATAAAAATAAACCTAATCATAACTACAAATCAGTTCTCGCCGTTTTCATGTTAAGAATAAAATGTATTTGATCCTGTTTCCACACACACATACATATATTCTAAAATTACAAATTTACATAAAAAAATGCAAATGTGTATAAATAATTATGTTTTTAACTATAAAACTTAATGTTCATTACTTCATTTCTCTTTATATTTTGGGACGACCACTTTAAATTACTCCCTCCGTCCCATTAAAAGCATCCACATTTCCTTTTTTATTTGTCCCATTACAAATGTCCACTTTCAAAATTTATTAGCCAATTTCCAAGTTTACCCTTAAACACACACAACTAATATTAATAAACAATATTTATGGACCTAATTTTCAAGGGCATTATTGTCATTTGGTAAGCCAAAAAAAAAACAACAATTTAATCTACCTTAAACTTTGTGTTTTTCAAACTAAGACACTTTGACCGGGACGGAGGGAGTATGACATGATACACATTTTGAAATAACTTAGAAATAAATGGTTAGAGGTCGATCTGTTAACATGCAAGATTGACCCAACCCGACCTGTTTAGCTAAGTGTATCCGTGGGTTCGAACTGAAACTGACCTAAATAAACCCTTTTAAGACTAATCCCAACCCATGAATCTCGTGTTAGATAACTTACACCTCTAGATGATCATATTAATTAAATGAAAAAGTTTGATTATTGTCTAAAATACCCTTGAATAATGATAGAACTACTGAAATCTTGCGGACCTAAATCAATATCATTAATAAAACATAATTAATTCTAAAAGGAAAAGGTTTAGTTTTTAGTAAAAGTTTGCATTTTTTTTGTAACTTTCATAAATCAGTGCGTATACAAACCACATGAGGACATACATGCAGATTCAAAAGCGTTTTTGATTTGCCGGTTTAGATAGATGACAGTATCTACAAGCTTTTCCATAACCTGTATCAGATAGTAAGCGCGGTCCATCATTACATCAAAATTTTCAATTACTCAAAAGTAGAAATCAATTACAAAATTAGAGGTTGTAACGGGTCAAACGGGCTTACATCTTCCATACTCCTAGACCATAGTGACTTCTTCTTAAGAAGTTTTACTTGCTTCTTTTGACCTTTCAGTGTTTTCATTAGTAGCAGCTCACGGTCTGCAAAATGCCAATAGACTTAATTTTAAACTATTTCATAAATGATCAGACGGATATATGAAGCGTATGACAGAAGTATGCTACATAGGGGTGTAAACGAGCTGAGCCGCCCGTTATATCTCGAATCGAGCCGAGCATAAATTGGAGCTCATTTAATGAGCGAGCCCGAGCTTCACATAACGAGCTTGACTATTTATAAAAATAACTATACACTTTTATTTAATATAATTATTATATGTTACATTAAACATATTATTACATACATGATTATGATAAAAGTAACTAAATAATATATATATATGCTATATATAATATATATATATATATATATAACTATAGATATAAATATGTACAAAAAATTACACATGTATATGAATAAAATAATTACAAATCGATAAATAATACATGCGCTAAGTCTGAGAGGAGCTCGAGCTTAAAAATTATATTTCCTTATATGTTAAGTTTTCAAATTTAACTCATTCCTTTTCCCTATCAAGTATCAGCAAGTAGGGCTGTCAGCGAACCGGACGTTTGGCCATCCGTTCGGTGGGAAGTTCGTTTATGTTCGTCCGTTTAATAAATGAACAAAAAAATTTGTTCGGTAAGCTTAACGGACGGACACGGACAAAGGCCGCGCTCGTTCAATAGTGTTCGTGAATGTTCGGTAACGTCCGTCCGATCACGTCCGGTAACGCCCGTCCGATTACTATGTTAAGTGTTAAGTATTTTTCAATATCAATGGTGTAATTCCGAATTTGTGGGTGAACTCGTGGGGATTTATGATTATTATTTTGGAATTATTATGTAATTGTTTATGTTTGTTTGTCTATTATTGTTCATTAGTGCTTGTTTATCCATTAGTGTCAGTTAGTATTCGTTTTTTCCATTAGTGTCTGTTAGCGTCCGTTTACAATACTAACAAACGGACACAAACGAACATGGACAACTCAATTCCATAATGAATGGACACGGGCACAAATTTTCGTTCGGTAAAGTGTTCGTGAATCGTCCATTTGTCCGACAAAAGCTTAATGGACGAACACGGACAAGGTCTCTCCTGGTTCGGTTCAGTCCGCTTACAGCCCTATCAGCAAGTTTAAATATACATCAAATCAAACATTGCAAACTTGGGAACCACCCTGTGATGTAATTTCCAACTAGATTTATAGATCACTGAATTACGGTTTTGACCTTTTGGAATGGGAGTTGAATTAAGCACTCCTTGGTTCTTCTCTTGCTCATCTTGCTCCAGTTTGTCCAATATGCATAACTCCCGGTACAAATCCTGCATCCCAAAACATGGCATATTAGCTCTAATACCATATAAAATAATAAGTCTGATACTTTTGTTAAAAAAGACTTCCACTCATGTTACATAGAGCATGTCTCTTTTTCTTCACATAAATGTTCTTTTTGGCCATATCTAGTAATACCTTAAATAAATAAGAATTTGACAAACACACAAACATCTGATTATCGAATTATTATGAACTTTTGTTTTATTATATTTAGCTTCCAAATAAGCAAAATATATATAAATTGGGATGCTTACAGCTGTATGTTGAACCAAGTTTAGCAATTGGTCCATTGTTACTTTTCTGGATCCGCCTTCAATTGCTTAGAACGGGTAAGTCCACGGTCCTGTCTGGAAATCAATAAATGCAAAAACCAAGTCAAAATTAGGTGACAATTGATAAGTAGAGGTGACAAGACAAGTAGGTTGGGTAATGGATCAAAATGTGTTTTAGGCTGAAACGGGTCAAAATGTGTTCAGGCTGAAATGGGTCAAAATGTGTTCTGCCTGAAACGGGTCATATTTAGTATGTTTCAGATCACCCGCAAACACATTTTTCTACCTTATTATAAATGGCTATTATTTTAATTATACTTAACAAAATAATATCATTACAAAAAAATTTAAATCTTTAAATAAATCTGGTGGCTTTCAATTTTCAAGTTTCAACCTTTCAAACCATTCCTCTTTTAGCTATTTTTTGACCCGTTTGACTAAACCACAACTAAAACCAACCTGTTTAGAAATAAATGAATCGTAACCGCCACCTCTAATTACATAATACCATAAAGTTACAAAACTGCAAAAATTACTTCTCAAAATAAACATCTAGATTGTGCCATTGAGGATCTTTACATCTATTTCCAAACCGAACCACTTCTCCAATAAAGATTTTCAACTCGGCCCTGAAAAACCCACATAATTAACTAAAGTATAGAAAAATAAACGGGTCATCAACAAAATAAAAAATTATGAACCTTTTATCTGCTGCAACGATTCTTAAAAGCTCATCATCGTCTTTAGACACCAACTTTTGTACGCCTTCAGAAGCAAAAACTACATCTCTTAAATGCTTTATATTTCTTTCTGACAGAGAATTCATAAGGCTAGAACCCTTCATAATGGTGTTGGCAACCTCAAATGACAAAATGCATAGTTCATTGCCTTTTGTTGTGTGTCCCGTGACGAACGGAGTGCCAGAATTCAGACTTTTTACACTGCTTCCGAGAGTGTCTAACACGTCCACTGCTTTTTCAATACCTAAGCTACCGGCTTTGCGTGCACTCACCTGAAAGTGTTAAGAATAAGATCATGGTTAGAGATGGTGATACGGGCAGACCAGACAGGTTGGGTAACGAGTCAAAACCAGAGGTTTGTAGTATGTATGAAAACTAGGGGGGGGGGGGGTGATTTCTGACATGACCCGAAACACAACATGAAAATAATTAGGTTTTGGATTGGCATATATATCTGGCCCGTTTTTTAAGCGGGTCATGTTTGGGCTGACCTGCTTAACCCATCATGTTAGACAGGTTGACCCACTAACCGGTTTATGACCCGTTTAACCCTACAGCCCACCAATGTGATTAACATGTTTACAACTTGATTATTACCCACCAACCCGTTTGACACGTTTAGTTAAATGGGTTAAACAAGTCGTTCTCCGGTTACGCGATTTTAAGTGTGTGTGGGTTAAAGCTGATGTTGTTTACATTGACAAAATAACGGGTCATGTTCGGGTTGAACAATTCGACCCGCCAACCTGCAACCTGTCTACACAACACGATTGACACCCCTAGTCAAAACGAACAAGTATATCATTCCAGTCTATGGTTGTAAAAGAGAATGCATATTAACCAAATCTTGTAATTACAATAGAGAGGAACCCTAATAATAACCTAGTAAAAGTTATTATTAACATTCTATAGTTTTACAAAGTAGTCAATGTAAAAGATTCACCTACCCGGAAGCTTCTAGATCTTGATTTCTCGGACAAAGTTGCAGGGATACGCGGGATCCCATCATAAAACTCATCCTCTTTGCTACTAAATCCAGTCACATTCCTTTTAGGACTTAAAACCTCTTCTTTTGTTTGCTTTCTTTCAAGAGTAGAAGTATCGGTGTCCTTTCTCGAAGGAGTCGAGTGATCTTGCAAATTTGATTGCTTCAAATCATGATATCCATACGCATTGGCATAAGAAGTCCCCTTTTTAGGGGTTGAACTCTTTGAAGATCGCGCTCCCATATCTTTCAAACAAAGCTCTACAGATCTTAGCTCACCGAGAGCTTAAGAAAAAAGATACAAGGTGTCACACCAGTTACCTATTTAACTGAAATGATCATAATAACCGCATTCAACACACACAATCAATAAAGAGTATGCAACTACCCTTTGTGGTTTAACATAAGTAAATAACAGAAATAGTTGATATAATCTTGACTAATGTTTGCTAATAATCACCTTATTCTCATCAAGAAACATGTTACACAAGAAAATATTAAACCATAAAGAAAGGATGCATCAAGAACATGTATATTATTGCACTAATTAACACAAATTAAAAACCGTTTTAGCAAATTTATTAGAAAATCTTGAAAATTATGGTGCTACAACATCATAAAATTATAAAAAGTCAAAATCTAGAGAACTTAATGAGTCCCAGATGTTAAAATCTTGATTGAACAATATACACTCACCTAATACAGAGAAAAGATTGAAGCTTGTGTAAATAAAGATGAAATCTTGATCAAAATCAACCAACCGAGGTGTTTACAAACAAACAAACAATTAATTCAGAGGAAGGTGTCGGAAATGGGGAAGACCAACAAAATGGTCAAACTTGATGGGCCAAATTAATTCGGAGCTCAGTCTGGACGGCGGTAAGTAAGTATTTGTTTTGTCAACGTTTTCCTTGTTTCATATAATATTATTATTCATTTTTTTAAATTAAATCATCCTCGTCTAACAGTAGTCTTGGACTTGGTCGGTCCTCGGTTTAGGACTTGTATTTTTTCTATTTTAAGACTTGTAAAGTTTGAGGATAATGTCAATGTTTTTTTTATGGTTTGTGTTGATGTTGATAAAACAAGTTGCTATTAACATAATTCTTTGTTGTGGGTCTCGTGCTATTCCTAAACCGGAGTTAAAGACGATGTCATAACATGTCGAGCACGCCATGAAGACCATCAAAGGAGATAACGTCTCGTGGATGTACAGATCGGAGTAGGTTTGTATCGTGAAGTGAGAGAACGGCATGCAGTATTTCAAACATATTACTGATGTTCTTTCCATGCCACGATGGGATTTTCGTACTTTGCCGTATAGACCATTCATGAAGTAAGTTATGGGTTTAAGTTTTTCAAGCCTCAAGTTCCTACCAGAAAAATATGTGGATGAGATAAATCCGCGTACTAGTTGGAGGAAGTTGGTGCTGAACGTTAAGCCGCCTCAAACGTTGAAGAAAGTCATTTTAAAGACTTTTCCACAAAGTCTTTACAAGAGATTCAATCGGTTGTACTATGACGACAAGACGGGATAAGCGGTGGTTGCGTTGGGTTATGGGTTGAAGATTGAATTTATTTAGATAATTGATCCGATTTGGCTGGTTATCCTATCTGCGCCTGATAACGACGTGTTATTTCATAATTAGATCAGATGGGCGCATAACAAAGACAACGAGCTAGCTATGCAATTTCAACGTGCTGTTCGCGTTTGTCATGCTTTCGGAATTCATAGATGTGCTTATTGGAAGACCAGAAGGTTCAAGTTATGAGGATCACAAAGCTTGAGACGAGGGGGAGTTTCTTGATACATCGTTTATCGTCTCGTTCTTTTTTTAATGTAATCGGCAATAGTTTAAAGTATAGGGGTTAGTTTTGTAATTTAGAGATGCACATTCACAATGGAATGTATAGCGAATGTGATATGTTTTGGACCTCATTTGTTAGGGTTGTTAACGAATGAGAAGTAATGTATGAAGGCCATTCGTTATGGTTTGTAAAACGAATGGCGTAACAAATGAGATACTCATTCGTTATGTATGTATAACAAATGAGTCAACGCCTAAATAAACCCCTGTGAATTATCAGTTAATTATCAATTCTTATTTTATACGATTTGCCTTGTTACTCTAGACAGTCAATAAATAGTCTTATATTGTTTGAAAGTTAAAAATGAAGATATCAATATGAAATTCGGCCTGTTTAGTGTCTTAATCTTCAATCATTTTGTGTTAAAACATGTTATTGGGTTCGAATTGAAATTATGGATCTAGTTTGGGCGTATGATGTATACGTCGTATAAGTCAAAATTGAATTATACGCCAGCTCACGTTTGGGTTGTCTTATACGTTGTGTTTTCAAGTGAGTTATACGCATTAGGGATGACAATGAAACCCAAATATGATGGAAAAACCCGAAACCCGATATAAATTGGACGGGTCATACCCGACCCATTAGGGTTTGGGATGGGCTTGGGATTAGTATTAGAATTTTTCGCGGTTTTGGGACGGGTTTGGGATTTCTAATATTGCCCGATTACCCAACCCGATTACCCGATAACATAAACCCATTTACCCGATTTTATACCCGATGTACCCGATATAACTTATAATACACACACACACACACACACACACACACACACACACACACACACAGTATATTCCAAATATATTATTTGTCAAAACTTGTTTACGTTAATTATTTGAGATATTTTATCTTTATGGTAACCATCTTTTTAATCGATTAGTTATATTTTTGCCAAAACCCGGCGGGTTTTGAGCCGGGTATACCCGACGTATATATTATCAAAACCCGATAGGAAACCAGAAACCCGATGGGTAATTACCCGATTAAAACCCGACAGGTTTGGGACTGGGATGGACTTTAATAACCGGGTATGGGTTTGGGAATACCTAAACCCGTCCCAAACCAGACCAATTGACATCCCTAATACGCCTGTTAAATTAATTGGTATATACGGCGTTGTTTTGGTCAAAAATTACCGAAGCAATAATTGAGAAAATTAATGAAGTGGGGTAGTGTGCTTTTCATTAGCGAGGTAAGTGGTATGCAATATAGTTGACAAATATGGTAAAAGTAAAGGTTGACACAGTGATATAGCGAGGAAAAAAACCTTTGATCCTCATGAGGATCCTCAGAAAACAACCTCGGGAGGGGAAAATTATCCTTTGCCTCAATTTATTAATAAAAATGGTGGTTACAGCTCCTATAATGTTCTTAATAGCCCCATTTATATAGGAAATGAAAATAACAAAAAGGGCTATAAATCCGAGAACCCTAGCCGTTAGGGGTGAGCAACTTAACCGTTATAACCGTTAAACCGAACCATAACCGATATAACCGAACCAGTTTTAACCGATAACCGACATAACCGGTGGGTCGGTTTAATAAATTTTAAAAACCGCCAAACACCGGTCAGTTTTGGTTAAAGATAAATCTGAAACCGCTATAACCGAACCGACCCATTTATTTAACCAACAATATGTTTAGTATGTTTGGTTTTAACTTCCACCAAACATGTTGTTAGATTATATCATTTTGATGTTTTTGGTTCAACGTTTGTTAGCAAATTAAGTTGAATTTCAATGTTGAATTATATAATGTCATTCCTTTTTGAATAATTGGTATAAATATTAGGAATTATATAATTTATTAAATTATGTCATGTCATTTTTGTAATAATTGGTACCAAATTTTTGCGCCCAATTACATTGTTTTGGTTACGGTTAAACGACCCATAACTAACTCAGTATAACCTATAAAACCGATTAACCAAAACCGCCATAATGGGTCGGTTATGGTTATGGTTATCCATTAACCGCCATATCGGTTATGGTTATGGGTTCGACTCAAAACCGCCCCAAACCAACCCATGCACACCCTTACTAGCCGCCATGAATAATTAACGAATTAGTCTTCATCCCACGTGCATTTCAGTTATTTCTCCGAGCTTTTAGGTAGAATAAGTCATTTAGCCGTTGTAGACCGTTTAAGTCTTGCGTAACCTGCAATCACAATATAAATATAACAAACATAGTTAGTTAGTTCAGGATCCTGCCTCTAGCTAGGAATCCTAACTGTCATGGTAACGCTCAGGATCACGTTAGGGATAAACTGACCCCTAACAATTGTCCCAAAAAAATTGTTACAACTGTAAACCATTAATGTCCAGTTGTCACATTTTTCATACTTGATAATAATTTCAAATTTTGACGGCTTGAGGTAACTTGATAAACTTGAGCACAACTTCCAAGGTTAATTAACCGTCTCACAATTTATCTTGAAACAACCCCTATAATTACTCCTCATTCGTTTAAAATACACACTCGTCTTACATTATCATGTAATTTATCTCTATATTAGTTTAGGGTTTCTCCTTCTCTTCTTCTTTCTGCCGATCATGACTAAAAAACGATCCCGAGAGTCCACTTCCAGCTGTGTGAGCATACATCTCGACTTTGAGTGTCAGTATATCCTTGCTGAGCCCGATTTCGAAACTTGTACCTTCTTTGATCTTGACCTTTCATATCTTCAGTCCGGTAATGCTTTCCCCGCCAGAGCTAAATTCCTTCATTTTGACCAAACCCTCCATTCCGACTGTATATCTAAGAAATGGGTTGGTTTTCTTTCTTATCCCTTCACCATTGGCTTAACATATCCTTTTCCTGATTTCATCGCTCGTTTCTTCAAGGTCACCGGTATTAGCTATATTCTAAAGCCATGCCAATGTTGTGGAGGGTCCTGTACATGCTCAACATGCTCACAAGTCGCAACATCGAACTGCAAGTTTCCGATTTAGCCGATGTTTATAATCTTAGAACCCATGGCTCTAGCCATTTCGTGCTTCAAGTAAAATCCGGTCAAGTTCCCATGATCCTAGATACAAAGAGAAACGATGGACAATGGTACATGAGATTCTTCTTTGTTCAAAGGGATTCTATTCCCAGAAGTGAGGATCTACCTTACCAGTGGGTTAACAAATGGTAGGAAGCATATTTAGGATTTTTGAGAAATAAAGGACATAATTGATACTTATCTTGTTGTTTATCTCTGAATTCCAGTGAAGTTTTGTGATCTCGTGACTCCAGCGTCTGCCGCTCTGAAGAGGATTCCTGTAATTTTAGGGATTCCGAAGATAGATCGCTCCTTCTAGCTTGAAGTCTTAATTTCTTCAGAATCCGAGCACTCATCAAACGGAACCATGTTAGGTGAGATTATTATCTTCATATTTTCTGATTATTTAAAATACTAATGTCTTTATGATCTTAATGCTGTGTTATAGTAGGGCAAGGACTAGGTTTCTGTTAGTGCACGGTTTTGGCGTCTCGAATCTTTGTATTTATCGTCTTTTGTATTTATTATTATTATAATGAAAAAGATATTTATCTTTATTAAGTTAGTTCGTTAATGTAAGGCTAGTTCGTTAAGGATGTTTGACGAACTAGCCACTTCATTTAATGTAACACCCATTCGTTAAGGATGTTTAACGAATGGGCATGTAGTTCGTTATGTATGTTCCAATTCGCCATGGAATGTTGACGAATGGGCATAACGAATCATTAATTCATTATGTTTCCTTATTGAGTCTGTAATGTTAACGAACTGGACTCCGATTCGTTATGGGATGTGTAACGAATTGGGTCCATCGTCATATATAGAGGCTTAGTCCTCTGATAATTTAAGTTTTGATTATCTAAAGTATTGAATCTCTTTCAAAATTATCTCTCGATCAAAGCTTCGCATAAACTATTACTAATATTCACATAATACAACTAATACATAATATATATACTAATTAAGAGTAATAACTAAAACTAGACCCTAGTAAGGTATTAGATCTAAGATTGATTCGTTCTAGATCTGATCCGTGTTTAATAAGTGGTATCAGAGCTTTCGGTGTTCTGATTGCTCTGATTTAGTTTATTGAATTGACAATTAAAGCATATTCTATTTAGTTTCAGTTTTATTAAGTTTCATTTGAATTTGATCGAATTAACAGTTGAATTGATTAAGTATGGACTGACTTTGATTGATTTGTGTTCGGTAAGGTTTATGGATTGAGTGTGTTGGTTGAATTGTGATTTTGAATATAATTGGCTTGAGTTTGGTTTGGATCTGGATGTGTACGGAACAGGCTATCGGTTTTGGCCTAATTGTGTTTTGATTTGGTTGACTGAGGTTACGAGATGATGTGTATTGGATTCACGATATGTATACCAGTATTTTGAGCTAAAGTTTGGTCAATTTAGTTAAGTATCGAGTTGGTATTACAAATTTTGGTCTAAGTTCTGGTTGTTCTTCATTCTGGAAATTTTCTAGAATTCTGGAAAACTTGTTTGAAGATTTGAAGATTCAACAATGGTGTTAGTTCGTTATGGTTAATTCGTTACATGAGTTAATTCGCTACATCTGATTCGTTAAATACGTGTCCTCATTCGTTATCATCTTTTGAACAGATTCGTTACCTATTAGTGCCACATGTCAAAAGGTTGTTATAACCGTCTAACAACCTGATTCGTTGTTAACTGTAGTTGATTCATTATCAACTGTAGTTAGTTCGTGTTCTTTGAATTCATTACTGTGATTCGTCAACTTGATTCGTTGACTTGATTCGTTATTGACTGAGTCTACTATTCGTTAGTGACGTGTCCTTGATTCGTTACTAATTCGTTATATGCTAATTCGTTTTGGTCATGTTCCTTGTTCGTTATTCAGATAACAATCAATTCGTGTCTTTGATTCGCTATACTCAATTCGTTACTGTTACTGTTTACAGTTCGTTATCAATTTTTCAAAATTAACCCTTGAAGTTTGAATTATTGTTATATTTGAACTAGTTATCTACAATGGCTGGTTTTTATGCGTTGGCTTCTCCAAACGCACTCATGCAGCAAATGTTACATCTTGAAGATGAAATTGGATCTCATTCCAAGTGTCCTCGTTTGATGAAATTCAACGATTTTGCAAAATGGGAACCACGTTTTCGTGCTCATCTCGGTTCCGTTCATCCTGATTGTTCCTATTGTCTTGATGAAGTGTATACTGTACCAATGATTGGTGATGAGACTACTGGTTTT